>NC_135533.1:118580529-119817672 GCF_045843805.1 Urocitellus parryii | reverse complement strand
TGAAATCAGCTCAGCTGTGTGCTTGGTATTCCTTCCAGATCTGTGTCTTCAGACAGTTTTTCATATTTAGTGCTTCATCCTCAGGTCAGAGTAAGCAGGGTGCTGCCCTAAGCAGAGATGACTTGAGAGGAAAAGAGGCTCTGATCCTCAAAAAGCAGAGTCTATGCTGTAGAGAACTGTCCACCTTCTGTGGTGGCCCTGGGATCTGATGAAATCAAGACAAGGCCAATTTGTTTCAGGAAAAAAGAGTGGTGAGCTCCATAGACTTTCATTGTTAGCAACTGAGTTTCTGGGCATCCTTCTGATTACAAGAGAGATTTTTTGTTGTTTCCCTTTTAATTATCTGAGAGTTAAGGAACATTGAATGGAAAATTAGAAGGAGTGATGCTCTTAATGTGAAGCTGCCTGCAAATGTATTTAGTGAAGGTGCAAGCTATGTTACAATTGAAGAAGAGCCATTGTCCAGGACATTGAGCAGGCTGGGTTTTTGTTTAATATCCCCCTCAACCTGTGTCACAGTGTGAATACCACTGTGTCATATCTGACAGTAATAGTCAACCTCATCTCCTGCCTGCAGGCCAGAGATTAGGAGAAGCTCTGCACTTGATGATATATCTTTCGATCCAGCAAAGTGGCTGGGCACTCCAGAGCCCTAGTCCTTATCTGAGTCTGTATGGTAGTACAGAAGAAACCTAGGAGGGCTTCCTGTTTATACCACCTTATTACATAGTCTCCAAAACTGAAGTCACTGTTACGGTTACAGGTGAGTCTCACAGAAGTTCCTGGAGATGCAGAGATGGAAGGCAGCTGAGTCACCACTGGCAAGGTGAGAGAACCTGAAAATACAGAAAGTCAAGGGTAACGTGACACTGAAAAGGGAAGGTTTTCACAAAAATATGAGAAAAAGAGACAGAAGTAGGTTTGAAACTGCCCAATAGCTCTGAGGCTTGCCTCTACCTGTACAATGAGAATGGAGCAAGAGAAGGAGGTTTCCAGGAAAAAGTGGGCACAGAGCCTGGATCCCTTTAGTTGTGCTGGGCTATCTCAGGCCTCCTTTTGTTTTCCTCACCTTTTTCAGAGGAGGGGCTGAAAAAGGTGAACCCCTCCTTGAGCTCTGGTGCTTGAGGTCTGCTCGTATTGCAAATTGAACAGGATGAAGGTTTATTTTCCCCCTTGGGGGGGGGACCCAAGGAGGAAACACCTGCTAAGATGAGATAAATGTCCCTCTTTAGGGGACTGTGCCAAATCACAGGGGCACAAGCTACTGATTCCTCTAGAGTAGGTATAACACCAACCCCCAAGCCTGGACTCCTTTGAGTAAATGGTCCTTCAAGAGCTTTGCATAAATTCATTAGAGTCCTATTATGCTCCCAGTTGGTCAGAGGACACACACCTCTCAATGGCCCAGAGACATAAGAGCCCAGCTCTTTCTGCACTTCATGAGGTCATTGTCTTTGTTCACATATCCATGATCTGATACTAAAAAATGCTCTGATTTTGAGGTCTTTCGATTTGTTACTAAATACATCATTCTCACCTAGGCAGGTAGAAAAGTGCCTATAAATTCCAAAACAAGGTGGTAGCTTTTCTACAAAAAAGTTATTTCTACTAGCTTTTATCACAAGGATATGAACAAGAGTTGACCATGGGATTTTCCTAACTGCTTTAATTTTACTACACAAATACCAAGTGCTCCATCGTCACGGAGGTTGTTTCTGACATTTTTCCTCATCATGACCATCTTGTTCTTCTCACCCTTTGGGCTCTATTCTTGGATATGTTTTCCACAGATCACAAGAGCATTCATAAAGCTCAATTATTTTCCATTGGTCTGAGGGCATTGTCTTGTGCTACTGAATTTCTTGTATCATAGAAGGGTTGTGTTGTATATTGTGTACAGTTTCCTGCTCTTTGAGATGGGCAGATACCTGATACCTCTCATTCCATTGTGGCTGAAGGCAGTGAAATTCTCTAATTTTCAAAACTTTTACCTCAGATTGTGTATCTCAGCTCTACTTATTCCTCAAATCCCACAAAATTGAACAAATTCTTCACATGTACTCAACCTCTTACTTTACTCACTGAAAATTCTAATCTACCACAGTTTTGATCTTTTCTCTGGATGTAATAGTGATCCTGTGCTGGTCTGAGCTATTGATTTTGATAATTCCTATAGGGAATAAACACCTGCAATGGTGAAAACAAAACTTACAACTCTGCATATTATTGCATGATCTGTAATTTTTACTTACAAATTTTAATTTTAATTTTGTCATTGGCATAATATTTTTCAGGAGAAAATGTTTGGTACCATCCAGAACTAAAATTTCTGAGATTTTATTTTAGAAATAGTTAAGTCTTAATTGAAAATCTGCTACACTTCAGATCTTTCATCACTGGAACAAAAAACGGTGAAGCCCCCAAACCCATACAGCTTCTCTTGGTACCCTGAGACTGAGGATCAAAGGCAATCCTTTCACAGGCAGTCATCATTTGTTCAACTCCTGCATTTCTCAGCCAAGGACAAATGACTGAAGTGGAGGGAGAAGACTGACATCTCCAAGCTACACAGACAAGTTTCTCTAAAGTGTAACAGATTCCATGCAGTGCTCCAGAAAAACAATAGCACCACATTCATGGTGGCAGGCTTTAGAGCACAGAGGTTAGAGGACAGTGGCCTGCAGAAGACTGAAAGGATGCATAAATAGTGAGAAGGATTAAAGAGATTACATTTAATCTTGAATTAATGTCCCCATCAAACTTATGGGATCTAGATTCTTCTAACTCTCAATGTAATCCATCACCACGTGCTCAGTGAAAGTCCCAAATAACTATCCCACTACAGAATATAACAGCACATCAAGTTCAAGATTTCAAAAGCCATATTCAGGAGAGTTAATTGTATATTTTTGGTGTCATCTGCAAATGGGAAAACTTTAATGTCATCTGGTGTTGGCATCCTTCAGACTTTATTCATACATTTATAGGAATGTACTAAGAAGTCTTTGTAGTTCCTCTACCCTCTCATGAGAGGCAGAAGTAGGCTGTATCAGGGAAGCTAGGTGGACTTGAGTGGTATGCACCAGGATATATTTCACTAGTTGGTATATCCTTCAACAAAGTAAGTGGACAACAAACCGTGATAGGATGGGTGATAGGGAGGAAGAATCTACAGATGTTCAGAGGAGATACATGGCCAAGACTGGAATCAGTGTTCATGCTCCTGAAGAATTTAGAAAAACAATGAGATTACTACATTCTGTTTTCTGTGAGATTGTGTCCTCCCAGACTACATATGTTGAAGTCTAATTCTCCAAGGTGATGGAATCAGCAGTGGGGCCCTTTGTGAGGTGGAGCTTCCTGATGCTGTGGGCCTCTGTGTTCACTGGCAGTTCACAATCTCATCTCATTGTGGAAGAATTCTTTGCAGAGCATCATTGGAGCCACAGAGACTACTCTATTTGAGACTCAGAATGAAAGGACAGTTTCAAGGGAAAACTTGGAACTAGAAGTTAAAGGGGAAGGTGACCTCATGCTTGAAGCTGTTTGTTTAAGCTGGTCTTTGGAACTATTGGCTCAGTTGACAAACCTGAAGTGCTCAGATCACTTATGTCTTTGATTCAGGCCTTGACACTGAGCTGGCCACAGGGGTCAATAATTTTTTTTTCCCTATTTAACATATCTCTATAGGAATACTAAGACCTGGGAACTGATTTAGGCCACAGTAGACATGATCAGGGTGAGAATGTCTTAGCAAAGGACTAAACTAACATTTTAATAAAAAAGAAGATGATTTCATATCCATAAATCCAAGGCAAAGTTGTAGCTGTATCTCCAACTCAGGGTTCAGGTGAGTTTGCACTATAGAGATAGATGAAGAGGGTGGCTGAGTCAGCACAGGCTGCAAGAGGGACTCTAAACTCAGACCCTCATTGGGGCTATAGATAGGAGGCAGATGAAAATGCTTGGATTCTGACTCCAGAAAGACATGAGCCACCTTCTGTGGGTAGACTTTGTCCCAGGCAGTGCAGCAATGAGTGTACAAGGCAGGAAGAATGCAGGGAAACTGTTTACTCACATCTTTCTGGGCCTAACATACTGTGTAAGTCTTAGATTTGCTTTTGTATATTTGACAGTAATAGCCTGAACTTTAGATTGGTGTCCATAGATAATCAAAAGCCCTGAATTTATTGAGTGGTCTTTAGGTCCAGAGGAATGACTGGAAACTCTAGAGCCCTGGTACATGCATGATTCTGAATGTAATAGGAGATAAATAGGGGAGAGCTCCCTGGTTTCTTCTGGCACTTGCATATTCTGAAGTCACTTGTACTCAGGTTCAGGTGAGTTTACAATGTCCTCCAGGAGATGCATAAAGGGTTGGTGGCTTAGCCAGTACAGGTTGGGAGAGGAAACATGCAAACAATGAATAGTCTTGGGGGAGCAAGCAGGGACAAAGTTGGAGCTTCTAGTGGATACAAACCAGAGGCTGTGGACTCAGGCTGGGAAGTAGGGTGTTGATCATGTAAGCCTGTTATTCACGGAGTAATGAGAGGAGAGCAAAAGGGGTAGAGGGATATAGGCCATGATGGACACTGTATTCCTTAGTGTAGCCTAAACTTATCCAATTCAAATTTCTCTTATAATCTCCACTGGCTCCAGAGAGAAGGGGTTATTAGTGCAAAAGGGGTCATATCCATTACCTGACTCTGTACCATCACATACATTTATTCAGCACCTAGGCCTGGTGGATGGGTGGTGGACAGGCAGGACCTGGGAGAAGTCAGCTAATGGAACTATAATGGCCCCTCTCTGAATAAATAAAACCCAATTTTCTTTTAAATTTTATGGCAATTGGTGGGGATTCAGTTTTCTTATGTTGAGAGCAGGAAAGAAACCCATGAATATGAAGGTAAAATTAGTTAGGGTTGCCTTCATTTATTGTTCATGTAATAATAGTAATATTTATATTCATGTGTCTCTGAAAGGCAGCAGAGTTCCATATCTGCCACATCCTCAAGGGAAGTGTTTGCCCAACCATCTTTAAATTTCTTATTCTGAAAAAGTCTTTATTTCACATACCCTGAGACCTATGTGTATTTTTGTGATGGAAGGTGGGTGGCATTCAGGTGCAACAGCTGTGTAAATGTGACCATGTGGGTCAGGATTAAGGTCTTGGGTGTCTAGAATTCTGACATTTGTGGCAGTTTGTCTTCGTTGATGGAGTATAAAGGTAAAAGAGCATGTGATTTTTGTGACTGTGCCATGAGTGCTCCTTTAAATGTTTCTCTAGCCTGGAATTTAAATGCCCACAAGGAGAGTAGGGACAACCATGTATGTTTAGATATAAACTGCCATGTGTTTTGAGAGCCAAAAGAAACACAAGGATATTTGCTATGGGTGAAAACCAGGTAGAATATAAAAGAGACATACCATTCTCTTACATACATAGGGAATTAAAAAAATACCTGGAGAACTGATAACTCTCAAGGTAGTGTCAAGGGGCTTCCTCTAAAGTGAGTGAGGATGATGGGAGGGAAGCAAGCACAGGAAAAATCAGTTAGAGTTACTGATGTCACTGGATCTGCCTATGTCACTGTTGGTTATATGGAGCCAAACCCATTGCCAAGGAATGCCTCAAAGTCGTGGTCAGAATGGGAAATATAGTAAGCATTGTAAAAAGTATATAAATACCAAATATATATAATATGTATATTATATATAGCATACATAATATAATAAGTATAAAAATATATAAATATAAAAAATATAGTAAATATGGTAAATATAAAAACTGGGACCAGGAGAATATTTGAAATTAGCCCCTTATTGAAACATCAGGAGAAGCAGAAAATTAAAGGCAGCATGTTTATTTCTCTTCCCCAAGACCTAGTCTCCAAGTTTGAATCTTCCTGCATGTTTCCATGTTTTGCTCAGCCCAAAGAAACATATAAAAGATACAGAGACCTTTATCTGTGCTACTACCTGCTCTCTGGTATCCTAGACTGAGAATCCCTGCCATCTCTGTACCTCTGACTTCTCATCTCTGCTTCCTCAGGTCTGTAAGATCCTCAGGATCAGCAGGACCAAGAAAATGCCACCAGAAAGAAATCTTTGACTTCTTGGGTGATCACTGGTGTGTAACTGAAGGCTTGTGTATTTGCGTATGAGTTTTGTTTATGTATTTTTGTGTAAGTGCTATTTCTGAGGTCACTTAGCCTTTAGCTTCTAGTTTTCCAATGTTATGTTCTGAAAACCAGTTGTTTTGTCGTGTGGTTCTATCCCAGAGTGGAACTCTTTCTCTCTTTGCTTCCAGGTACAATGTCCTGATCTGCTTTCCTCTGCATACCCTGCAGCCATTATGTTCTTTTTCACTTCTAGCTCAGAGCAATTGAGTTGGCTATCTAGGGACTGAGACTTCAGAAACCATGAGACCCAAATAAATTTTCTTCCTCTACAATTGTTCTTTTCAGATCTTTTGCTCGCAATGTCAAAAAAGCTGATTAAAACCTATACTAATGACGATCACACAAGTTGATAAATATACTAACGACTTGAATATACTCTTTGATCAGGTGCACTTTATGGTATATACATTATGTGATAGTAAAGGTGTATTAAAAACAACACAACACAAAAGTGATTAACAATAACTGACTCTTTATTTGTTTGTTTGTTATTACCAGGGATTGAAACCAGAGGTGCTTAAACATTGAGCCCTTGTTTTTTTTTTTTTTGTTTTGTTTTGTTTTGTTTTGTTTTTTATTTGAGACAAAACCTTACGAAGATGCTTAGGGCCTTGCTAAGTTGCTAAGAATAGCTTGGAACTAGCAACTAATTCTTCTGCCTCAGTCTTCTGAACTGCTGGGAATACAGTCATGAGCCACCATACCTGGCCCAATGATGGACTCTTTCAGGTGGGCTTATGCTATGAGACTTAGACCTTGCATGTGCAGTGTTTTCATGGGATGGTCAGCCTCTCCTGAGGGCAAGGGCAAGTTTTTGTCTCAGTTCCCCGTGCATCTGAAGCACTGTGTGAGCACCGAGGCCTTTGTCCCATGTTGAACAGTAATAATTGGCCTCGTCCTCCACTTGGAGCCCAGTGATGGTCAGGGTGGCTGTGTTGCCAGAATATGAGCCAGAGAAGCGATAAGGGATCTCTGAAGGCCTCGTAGTTCCAAGCATCACAGTTTTGGGGGCAGAACCTAGAATCTGTTGATACCAGCCTACATAATAAGCTCCAACATTGTTGCTATTTCCAGCACAGGAGAGAGTGACCTTCTCCCCTTTAGACGCTGACATGGAAGATTCTTGGATCAACTTAGACTGTGCCTTGGATCCTGGAACAGAGAAAGTATTAACATAGAGAGATGAGCTTGGGGTTACTACCTGTACTATCTTTACCCCCTAAAAAGAAAAGATGGGCCCAAGTTGCCTGACCATCCCTTTTGCTTTCCATAGTGAGTCACCTGAACAGAGATTGAGGAGGGTGAGAAGGAGATGGGTCCAGACCATGGTGGAGATGCTCCAGGATCTGCTTCCCCCACACACAGCTGAGCAGAACTTCCCACCGTCTCTTATTTTCTTACTCATGTGAGGACAGAAATGAAAACTTTTATGCAAATCATCACCCTCCCCCTGATACTTCTTAGCCTGAGTGTGGTCTAAGCTGAGTATAGAGTGGTGTCTCTTTTGAGATCCCAGAGGACAGAGCTGCTGGGACTAGTGAGCACAGAGCACAGTACAGAACTTCAGGGCCTGGCTTTCCAGCTGAGAACTCCCACAGGCCATCAGGTTCTAGGCTTTCTTCACCTGGGGTGAATGTTCTGGAGTTTCCCAGAGATATCCTGGAAACCAGCATTGCCCTGCCTTATCAGTACCCGCAGAGGGATAGAGTGTTATATCACCTATATTGTGTTGCTGGGTGCTCATTACATTTCAAAGTCCTGGCTTCCTCAGAAGATATCTAAGAAGAATGACATCAAACTGTCCTTTGTTCAGATTATTGTGTGATCAGAGCGACAGGTGAGTGAACCTCAGAAGGAACATATCTTGCTCTCAGGAAAAATAGCAAGGGCCTTTAAGAACCCCTCCATGACTTCTGCATGGGCCAAATGGAATCTGTTGTCTCCCTCTCTCATCACATACCTCCCCCCACTATGGCAGGCCAGTCTCCTTAGCCCATTTCACTCTCCATCATCCTAGATGGACAGTGTTCATGAATAAAAACACAAAGAAGGCTCCTCAATAAAATTCCTTATTATAGACAGAAAGTCATGCTGATCCTATTCTCTTCCATCTGGGGAGGTGATGGAAGGCAAATGTTTCCCAGGAGGCATCCTATAGCCAGAGCCTCAGGGTGGAATCCAGGGCCCATGGTCATAGCCAGAGCCTCAGGGTAAAATCCAGGGCCCATGGTCTCCCTCATCAGATGGGTCATGCACATCAGGGTGGAGTAAAACTTGCAGAAGTGCAGAAGGCCTGGCATTGAAAAGAGAAAAAGATTTCCCAGAATTTTCCCAGTCTGCCTGAGCTCTGTGTCAGACTGTCATATTATTTTTGACTAGTCATCAGATCTTCTGTAGCTCTTACTGTGTGTCTGATAGTTTTCAACTCACATTAAAGATACTAATATCATTACTGTCTCTTGTGACTTAATCTACAACAGATAATTATATGAATAAACATACATATGCATATCTGTACATCTATGCATATGTATGTACATATGAATATATAATTTTCCATTAGAATTAGTCACCAAAATCATTAGCACAGTATCCCCTGGTGAGTCTGATAAACCCAGAGAAGCCTGTGGCCTTGAATTATTTTCCATCATTGAAACTGCAATTCTCTGCAGAATCAGCCACCTCAATGGACTAAGACAGTAGGAGAGGAGCAGAAGGCAGTCAAGGCTAATTCAGGATGGGTCAACCTGAGTCTCTGGAGTCTTCTCCGAGTGTTTTGTTTCACTGTATTTTTTGAAGTCAGGATAAAGGCCACACTGTACTAGGGCATGGGAAATTGGATAGTGAAGGTGTTCCTGAGGAGCCATTTCCATAAATCCTTCAGCATATCACATGTATAGAGAAAGGGTGAGGAGTTGAAGCCAGACCAGGATAGAATGTCCCCTGAGTCAACTTCCTGAAATTCCAGAGTATGGACATAGCTATAGCATCTCTGATTCTCTCTCAACCTTTTTGTTGA
This sequence comes from Urocitellus parryii, assembly GCF_045843805.1. Classification (NCBI taxonomy): domain Eukaryota; kingdom Metazoa; phylum Chordata; class Mammalia; order Rodentia; family Sciuridae; genus Urocitellus; species Urocitellus parryii. The sequence goes on along the minus strand of NC_135533.1, from coordinate 119,808,468 downwards.
AAGTGATTCTTATGTGAGTATGTCAATAATTCCTGAGTTTCTCCAGCTACTTTGAAGTACCAGTATGAGCAGCAGATATTTTAAGGTACAGAGAGTAGATGTTTTTGTAGAGCCTGACTGAATGGGGTGAAAGACTGATGCTGCAGGTCACTGTGCTCAATGTGAGATCACAGCCACAGTCACAATGCATGATGGAGGAGATTATGTTAGCTCAGCATCCCTGATTCCATAGAGAACCATTTCTTCTGAGTCTCCATGAGAAAATATGTCCCCAGAGAGTGTGTTAATTAGATTTCCATTTCTAGTTGTTTTCAAATAACTAGAAATAAAGGAAGAGATGAGGAAAAAAGGGTCCATTCTAGCCTACAGATTCATAGACTTCAGTCCATGTCACTTGAGTCTGCAGTGGCATATGATATCATGGTAGAATGCATAGTGTAGGAGTTCTGTTTACTTCATGGCAGCTCTGAAGCAAAGAAAGAGAGAAGAGATGCCAAAGTTCTAACATGTGTTCAAGGGAACAGTCCAAGTGATCTAATTTTCTTGGAAAGGCCTCACATCATAAATATTTCAACACCTCCAAGAGCACCTCTTGCTGCAGACCAAGCCTTTAACAATTGGGTTTTTCGGAGGATTTTTTCAGATTTAAATGACTAGCTGGAACTAGCATATGAAGAGAAGGCAACCTCACTTATGGAGCTGATAAGTGGGGCTAGATTTGAGGTAGATTGAACCTGTGACTGATGAGGTGCTCTCAGACCATACAAGTCTCTTTGTTGGGCCTAGATGCTGTATTAGACACAGCTGGAAGAAAACAGCCCAAAGAAGTGATTTTTACCATTGGAAAAAATGTCAAGGTAAGGAGAAGTTATTTGTAATATATGATATTAAGATTTTCTCTAAGGAAAAAGATAAGAGATTTGCACATTTATAATTAGTAGAAACTCTATTGGATGCTCCCCAAAATGTTAGGAAGTCACCACCTAGTTTAGACTTAGTCTCAAAGAATGCACCTATGAGAACACAAGTCAGGGGGAAAAAAGAGGAGTTTTTAATATTACTTCCCCCTTGGTCTGGAGCTCTGTGCAAGTGCCACTCTTAGTATGAAGCCTTAGGCAATAATAATCAACCTCATCCTCTTGCTGAAGGCCTAAGATGAATAAATTTCCTGCATTGGCTGAGGCATCTTTAGATCCAGAGAAGCGGCTGGGAACTCCAGAACCCTGGTTCTTATCAGAGTCTTAGTGGGATCTTAGCAGAAACTGGGATGGGTTCTCTGGCTTCTGCTGGTACCAGGTTGTGTGATAGCCAGTAACAACATAATCACTGCTCAGGGTGCAGGAGAGTCTGACAGTTGCTCCAGAAGATGCAGAGATGGAGGGCAGCTGAGTCAGCACAGGCTGGGAGAGGGAACCTGTGAACATGGAGAGTCATGGGTAAGCAGTCAAGGACAAAGTTAGAGCTGCTGATAGAGTCTAGCTAGAGGATGGGTTTAGGCCAAGGACCTGGTCATAGATATGTGAGAATTGTCCCTACCTGAGAAGTGACACAATATCAGGAGAAGAAGGGGGCCCCTGGCCATGGTGAATACAACCCTTCTGGAGTCCAGACCTGGTGTGGACTGCTCTAAGCCTCTCTTATCCCTTCCCTGCTGACTTAGAGAAGGTGACAATTATGCAAATATGTTTCCACCTACAGCCTCTTTATGTACCACTTATTCAATGTTTGTAGACATGGAGGTGTAGCATCTAGCATTTCCAGAGGGGGTGATGGAACAACAGGGTGCTGGAACAACACAGAACACAAATTCGGATTCCACCCTGCGTTACACTGGGTTCACTTTCCTCTGCCACCTTCACCTGAATTTGGGATCTTTGGGGGATTTCTCCACCTTTTAGCACACTGTATGTTTCCGTAGAAACCATTTTCTGTCCCCTTCTCTGTCCTATTTTTCTTTTTCATGCATGTTTCCATTAAGACTCCATTCAGGGGCTGGGGCTGTAGTTTAGTGGTAGAGCACCTACCTTGCATGTGTGAGGCACTGGTCCTCAACATTACATAAAAATGAAAAAATAAAGATATTGTATAAACAAACAAAGACTCCATGCCTATTGACAGTGTTTTTGTGTTCAGCACTGGGCTCAGCTCCCTATCACTAATAGAAATAGTATCTCTGTTCTTGAGGGCTTGCTGTTTCAAATTAAAAGCCCACAAGGAACAAATATGACAATGAATGTACAATTTTCCATAAAAGAGAAGGGCAGTCATAGACATGTCAATAGCATGGATATTTAAAAGAAAATTCTTAGACAATGAGCTTTTGTTCATAAACTATTAAAGTGTTCATTTTGTTAAGAGAAAATAGACGGTGTAGGAGGCTCAGTTATTTTGAACTGCTTTAAAAATATGCTGTATTATATGGATTATTAAAAAGAGGATTATGCATCTCACAATCTGGAGCCTGGGAAACCCAAGGTTGGCAGACTCTGTGTCAGGCAAGGGCCTACTCTATAGATAGCCATCTACAGAAGGGGTGGAGGATCTCTGCTGGGCTTCTTTCATAAGGTCACTAATCCATGCACTCCTCACCTGATCACTTCCCTAGGGCTCCTTGTCTTAATACCTTCATTTAGGAAATTAGGACTCTATTCTATGAATTTTGGGGAGACATACACATTAGTCTACTTAGGTAGAAGTAAGGCCATGACCAACAGATATAAGGGAATGAGAACACAAAGTCCTGGCCAGGCTGGCCAAGGAATGACACCAGGACTTCCTGGGTCAGGCCAGGCCATGTGCAGAACCCTAATGAAGAAAAGAAAAAAAAAAAAGACATAGGCAGGATAAGTGTGAGGTCCCATCTGCAAACAAGTCACCAAGAAAAAGGGAGTTCTCTAACTCCTTATGTGGTCAGGTTCCCAGACTGTGAGGGTCCAGGCATCTGTAAGAAGAAGGAGGAAAACAAAATGATCAGAGTCCAGACCATAGTGGGATACTCATTGGGCCCCATTTCTGCAGTCTGCCCATGTGTTCAGAGAACACTAATCACTTTTATCCTTTTCCCAAGCAAAGAAGAGTGAGGTGAACTTCCTGCAAATCTATTGTTTTAATTCATAGTTTGAGTCCTTCTTGTATCCCGAGACTGACCCTTTTATTTGGATGTTGCTCCTGTGAGAGGTTAAATGGTAAGAAGTTTGTGGCCTGGTACTCTACAGTGTCTCCTAAGGAACATAAGGCAGAGGAAATAAGTTTGGGCATAAGATTTCTGTTTGTGCAGTTGAGAACACACCCACCAGATCCTGCAGGTGCTCTGCTACAGTACCCTCTGCTGTCTGAGTCAGGGATTCCTCCAGGTTGGCACTAATATGCTGGTGCCTCCAGAGAGAAATTTGTCATCTTCACAGCCTTGTCTACAGACATCACCCTTGAAGGAACCTAAATGGGCCTTATCTCTACTTCATCTCTTCTTCACCTTCATTTGCATACCTCAGTCCTTAGTTCAAAGTTATTCCATGTCAGCATGGAAAATTCCAGAATAAAATTCCATCATTTTATATGAGCATAGGGCTGGAGATTAAGATACTCTTCTGTCCTGCATCCAGCATAAATTAGGACACTGTGGCACTAAAGGGGGCTGTCAATAGATCATCAATATCACCGTCCCTTTGTTCCTCTGACCCCTAGGTTTCAAAATGGACTTTGTCGCCTGATTCACTGCTTTTTTCTTTATTTACTTTTATGAAATATATGTTCAAGGACACCACAAAACATGAAGCTGACATGGCGATGCAAAATTATTGAAAGTACAACTCTGAGTGCTCTAGTGAGCTTTGCTTTCTGAGGTTCCTTAGGAAACTTCATCTCCTCTTTTGGGTGGAGTCCAGAACAGTGGCTAGAAGTTGTGGAGTGATATGGAATCAGGAGGTTCAGAGAGGGGGAGGAAGGAGAAAGAAGGAAACAGAAAGAAACAGTGGAACTCATTTGAAGGAGTATATATAGAATGGGGATGACTGAATGGGACAGTGAAAGGACAGCCCTCACTCTGTAACAAACCATGAGTGCACTTGTGAGAGCTCCAGTGAGAGAATAGACTTTAGATTCATAAACTTTCAGACATTTAGGGGAAGAAATGCAAGTTTACAAGATGAGTTTTTGTAGTTCTCTGGCAAAAGGCATTTTTTTTCTTAGTTACAAAAGATCATCATAGAGAGTTTGGAGTTCTTGCTGAATCAGTTTACCTGTCTTACCTCCCCAGATCTCTCTAACAATATTTCCCAGGTTAGAGTTTTCTGAGCATGTGAAGAATTATTAATGTCACCCATTTCTCATGCCCTATGGTGAAAATTTTGAGGTAAGACATATCATTAGAGGAAGAATGGTGTATGCTGTTCACTCAGACATCATTCTCTTGAGTGGGTCTACTCCCAGATTTAATTGAATCAATCAGAACTTTCCATACCACCTGGCTGACTGGAAATGTATGTGTATATCTCATGATTTATGAGGCCACTGAGATGTATCAAGGATAAACAGTAATTGCCATGTGGCAATTATACATTTTATAATAAAATTTACTTATATTTATTGTATAAATATCATGTATTTATGAGACAACTAGATAAAGATATTACCTTTCCTACCATGTAAGCACAAGTAAACATCTCATTTAGTAGTTACTCATCAAGTACCTTTTATACTTTTGTATCATGAATTTTAGGTGAAATGAGGAAATCATAATTTTGGCCAGAAAAGTTCAGTGAAGATTAATTAGAAATGGTATATGGAGTACTTATGACTGCACTTGGCTCAAGGATGACTCAGTAAGGCACAGGCCACATTCTGAGTAGACCAATAAGCAATATTTGCCAACAGAACCACAAATAGTTTGTACTGGTGATCTCAATAAAGATTTTATTTTATCCTAAACACTGTTAAAACCCCAAATCAATCTCAATGAGATGTGACATCTTACACATAGTAAGAACATTAGGCTTTGTAACACTGCCAGTCCTTTCTCTGTCTTCTACCTCAAGCACCACAAGATCAAGACCAGGTAGCTAGAGGACATGAAAATCTAAATTGTGGGGATACAGTGGCTTTACTGTCTTCTCACAAATGGCAGGAGATACTAATCCTCATATTTTATTGATTGAATTATGATTTCCCTGATAGTGTGAGCATTGAATAAGAACCTCAAGAGTGCCTGCAGAAATGCTTTAAATTCTGGTTCACCTGTCTTTCAGAAGGGCTCTTCCCTCTATCATAGGTGCATCTATATGATGGGGTCTACCAGCTCCAATCCCTCAAGCAAGAGTGCTCTGAGAGTCTATTTTAGTCAGCTTTTAAATGACTATGACTAAAAGACCTCATCAGAAAAATATAGAGGAGGAATGTTTATTTTGGCTCATAGTTTCAGAGGTCTTGGTTTATATATGTTCAACCCCATAGATTTGAACCAAAGGTGAGGCAGAACATCATGGTGAAAAGCTGATGAACCCAGCCTAATTCCATTTTAAGATTGGGAGCCATCTCATCACAAAATTATAAAAAGTTCATTTCTCTTTTACTGTAAAGTAGTAAGAGTTCTATTTGGCCTGACCATATTTTGATATTTACACTTGTTTGGAATTTCGTTCTGTGCTCTGAACTCATGCCTAACTCTCCCTGAAAGACAACAACCCTCCCTGACACTTCAATGGCACCTCATAAATTCTGATGTTGGAATCTGAATTTACTACCTACCTTGAAATATTAAAGCACATAGGTCATTAATCTGCTATCTGCTCTTATATTATGTTTGCCAGGATCCTGTTAGCTGTAAGTTTCCTCTTGGGAAACTTGCCTTTGTAATTTTTTGTTATAATAAGCCCTCTTTCCTAGACCAGGGCTGTCTTCTGTCTCTGCATTTGGGTGAGGCAGTTGCTGGTCAGCACTCTTGTGTACAAAATACAAGCTTGCTTTAATTTGATTTAAAATTGGGGTAGTGGTCTTTTCTTTGTGTCATGGTTTCAACAAAGCCATGGTGGAGGAAAAAGCAGCTCAGTACATGGCAACAGGAAGCAAAGACAGCTTTACTTACCAGGGACAAAATATAATCCCCAAAAGCACACCCCTCATACAGGAAATTTCTTCTGGCCACTCTATACCTGCCTACAATTACCACATAGTTAATCCATATAAGCAAATTAATGCACTGATTAATTAAGGTGCCAATAGTCCAATCATTTCACCTCTGAGAATTCTTTCATTGTCTTAAACAGGAGTTTTTGAGGGACACCTCATAATAGAGTCCCACTAGGCTTGAGGGAGGTCTAAAAGGACTGAGACAGATGGGGCATATGCTCTACCAAGAACATGTACTATTGAGCAAAAGCATATTATCACCAGACATTTTTTTTCCCAGTGCTTTGTGTCTCAAAGTAAGAGTTGTTCCTGAGAGTGAATTAGTGAAATCACTCAGTATGTGTGCCATTCTAACAGATGAGTGAACAGAAATGATCATTTGACACATATCTTGTCCATTCAGATTCCAATAACAATTTAATTTACTTAAAAATCATTTTCTTTATCATTCGAAATTGGATTAGCAAAGACTGCAAGTTCATTAGCCATATTTTTCACTAGTAATTAATCAGTACTGAAGAAATATATGATATCTTTTTTTCTTTTTTGGTACCAGAAATTGAAGTAAGGGGCACTCAACCACTGAACCACATCCGCAGGCCTACTTTGTATTTTATTTAGAAACAGGGTCTCACTGAGTTGCTTAGTGCCTCACTGTTGCTGAGGCTGTTTTTCAATTTGTTTTAGTAAGTTACACGTGATATTATAATGATCTTTCTCTATTCAGTACGTCATAGTGGAGTCATTTGGTGGAAATCTGGAGTGGCTCATTTTCAGGGCACAAAATGGAAGTGGGCTAGAGCAAGAGTCTGGTTTCTAAGCTTAGTTTAGTGTGGGACAGGAATAAAATCACTGGAGTTCATTTTATTGGGATCCTGCTGCTGATTCATTAGAGTGGGACAGGAATATGAGTAGGGAAATTCATGGGGATTATTGTATTGGGGTCAGTTGACCCATCAGGGTGGGATTTCAGGTGCCAGTCAGGTTGGAGTTATTTTTCTTTGTGTGGCTGAGGCCTGGGATTTTAAATAACAAAATCTTAGAAAAAATGTCCTGGGACTTATTTTTCATGTTCTTCCTGTATAAATGTGTAATTAGAGATTTATATGCATGTGAACTTATAATTTGTATTTTTTAGTCCATATGCAAAACCACACTGGAAGAATCATGAGAGTTGAAGAATAACCTTCTCATAACTTTGGACCCTATTTGGCTATCTAAACTAAAAGATGATAAAACCCAATTACTTTCACCATCACAGTTTCAGTTGTTTTTTTATCTTTACAACCCATATCCACACTCAAACTAAATGAAAATTTTCAGAGTTACAATTTCAGAAGTCTTAGTGAAGGTCTGGCTCTGTTCTTCTATTGTGGCCAGCTTGGATTCTCTGAGCGTACAGGAGCTCCTAGGTGGAAGAGACTGGGTATGCTCACTTGTCCAACAGACATGATACTGAGTTGTATGGTACCATTGGGACATTACTCTATTTCACGTTCAAGTATAATTTAGCAGCATTAATTTGTTTCAGATTATTTCAATAGTTTAACATGTTGCCTTGATAATTTCTTTGGTTGTTTTGTTTTAGATTTAACACTTCATGCTTTGGAGAATAACTGGGAACATTTTTCTGATCATTTTTCCTTTTTAATAATAGCAGTATAGATATTTCCCACCCCTTGTTTTCTTTTTACTTCTGGGAATTAACCCATGGGTACTTTTCTTCTCAGTTATATTACCACTTCTATACTTTCTTTTCTTTTCATTTATTACTTTGAGAAAGGATTTTGCTAGTTTGCCCAAGCAGGCCTCAAACTTGTGATCCTCCTGCTGGACCCCAGTGATATGCAAAAGGGCCAACCCCAAGGCCAGAGTTCCTTTGAGTGAATGGTCTTGAGAACCTATGTAAACACCATAGGGCACTCCAAGTGTTACCTGCTGGTTACAGGTAGTAAATCTTACCATGTCCCAGAATCATAGACACCCAGCTTTCCACAGATTCCCAGGTCAATCTCTATCTACACATCCATGGTCTGATTCTTAAATGTTTTTGTTATGTTGCCTTTTGGTGTTTCCCTGAATGCCTCAATCCCAGAATGAATCTTAAACTTAGGAAGGTGTTAGTTCTCTCACAAGAGGTTGTACAAGCATTATATTATTTCATTGGTACATTATTTAACACATTCATATATTGTTCTCCTATAATCAATGTTCATTAAACAAATATTTTCTAACTTCTGTCACCTGAATGTAATTTTGTTTCAATTTCCCATATTTTCTATGTTGTAATCAATTTTTTTTTGTTGAAGTGAAGCAGGCATGATAAATCCATGTTAAGTTCTGCAGTTGTGGGGCTCCCTGTGTGCCATATTGTATTACAGTCCAACCTGGCACAGACATCCTCAGACACTCATAAATCAGCCTTCAACATCCATTCTCAATGCAGATATGCATCTCTTTGAGTCAATTAAAACTAAGACAAGTGAGGAGATTTCCCATGTGCTCACAGCTCAAATAGTGAAAGTTGTCTTGGTAGAGGGCTTTTTGGGAGAATTCCTAATCTGTTATTAGGTCACTTCAGGTTACTCAGGGTTACTGAGGACTTTACCCATGTTATTATTGATGTATGGTGGATCATGTATTCTGAGTTTATCATTCCACCATTCCAAAATTATTTATAGAATTGCACATTTAAAAGCTATGAGAAAGTAGAATGTTGACATTCAACTTCAGTTCTGTTATGATGACATTAATGTCAAACCCTTTTACCTCCCTCTATGGCAGATTATTTCATATTTGTTGCCATCTTTATTGTGGTGGTGATTGTTTCTCCTCCTTGTTTCTAACCACCCAAATCCATGCACTGAATATATTAGGAAACCTTCAAAAAAAAAAAAGCTAAATTGTTTAAAATATTCCTACCTAAATTCATAATCTCATCTCTAATTCAATAGAGTATGATATCTAGCATGTTGTTAGACAACCAAAATTTTTAAAATTATATCTATATTCTAAAGTTGATCGTTTAAATCAGTGTTAGTGTTGCACAATGATATGTGCATGGAGTCCTGGGGTTTAAATCTAAAAAGGAGAATGTCATGGTACCCCCATAGAAAAATTGCACCAGTATGGGGAATGTATCTGTCATAGTATTTGCCTGTGATTACTGATCTCTGCACTCTATAGGAGCCTCAACAGGTGACCTGCTTCCCAGGAAACACTAAGCAAGAATAAAAATGCATCTGGATCTCCTCTTGTAAATTTTTAATCAGAATTTCAGATTTTTTTAGACACCAGAACCTTTTTGGAAACCATGTTTCAGCCGTGTTTGTAGAGTAAAAAAGAGTTTTTATCCCACTTCTCCATTTACCTGAGTCTCTGGTTTACTCAAATGTTACCAATGTTATTAGGTACCCTATAGATATAGTCAGATTCAGCTTCATGTTGGATGTTGGAGATACTTAAGTATTCATCAAGCCCTGAGCTGAAGCCTGAGGAGCAATCAGGGATCCTGTTCCTCTCGACATGGTTTCCATCACTCTTACATGACATATAGTGGGGCCTTCCTTGGCTGTTGCTGGTACCAGCAAATGTAGTAATTGCTTTTCTTACTACTGAGGTTACTGGTGAGATTGCTGAAGGAGGGAGCAGATGCAGAGGGTTACTGAGTCAATCTGAGCTGGGAAAGGGACCCTGAAAATGATATCACCAGTTATGGATGGCAAGTTCTGCTCCCTTAAATGTTGAAGAAGCACATTAGAGAAGTACACTGAGGAAATAATATAAAGCAAGGTTTATTTAATTAGAAGGGGTAACATAGAATTCTCCTGAGAAGGAGAAGGAGGCCATAGGTGGTATCCTGGTATCCCCAAAAGCGAGAGCGTTTTGCCTTTTATATGTCCTAGGCTTCCTTTGTTCTCCTGTTCTCTTCCCCTCATCTCCTCCTTCTCTATTTTGAGGAACATTTTCTCATAAATAATCCACAAATATCTTTCATTTTGCATTTAAATGGAGATAAAACCTTATTGGTTCCTATCCTTAACTTTGCTTTCAGGACAGTCATCATTAGACTGCCAGAGAGGTCAGTGTCTGATCTTGTGATTCCCATGTCCTGTGACTATGTCTCTCTCCAGGCTAAGTCACGTGTGTTTAGGTCTCTGTTGCCCATCTTGTTCACTCTGTGCTGAGTATCACCCTACTGTATCACACATTGATCCTTAGTCTCACCCTTAGGCTGGGCACCTAAGAAGGTGAGGCAGCTTTGCCCCAACAAAGGAGCCTGAGCACCAGGAAGGTAAAAAAGAGTGTCTGTTGATTGTGTTACGCATCAGTATTCTGGGCACTTGGCTAGACTTCTGCTGCAACCAGTATGGAAAGTGTTTGTTGGTGACCAAAACTGTGCTGGAACAACAAGTGAGATTGACTGTTGCTCTTGTGCATGTGGTCAGTGAGGGATTCCCCAGTTCCACAGCCTGAGTAATGAACCATGAAACCCAAACAAAACGAGTTTTGAATTAGGAAGACAGGACCACTAAAATGGCCTGTTATCCTGAACACTGAGTGATGAGGAGAAGTTGTATCCTGTCTGTGGTGTGCATTTTAGAAGAATTTTCTGTCCCTAAATTTAGGTCAGACATCCTGATGGTTCCTCATTTCCTAGTGAACTACCTGGACTGAGTGGCATGCATATGTGGTGTATTATATGTATAAGAGCCTTTACTATCTTCTTCCAAAACCTGGTTGTCAGTCCAGAGAACATTTAGATTTTCAGAGGTAGACCTGTGGTGGCTGCGTGCTGTGGATTTTCCTTCTGGGAGAAAGCAGCTGCTCTAATATGGGTATGGTCAAGTGAGTATCTGTTCATGATCCAATAAAGCTAAAGCACTTGTTTCTGCCAGTATTCTATGAATAATCACCTGATATCGAGAAAACATTTGGCATTTTTTTGTGGGGGGCATTGGCTAACTTCACTTAGCATTATCTTCTCCAATGCCATCCATTTACCTGCAAATGCCATGATTTTATTCTCTTTAATCACTTTTAATCTTTTAATCACTGAGTAATAATTCATTTCCATTGTGTATATATGCCACATTTAAAAAATATTTTGCTGTAATTCGACACAATACCTTTATTTTATTTTCTTGTGTGTTGGTGAGAAACGAACCCAGCATATGCCACATTTTTTTTTTTTATCCATTCATGAACTGTGCTGGAACCACAAGTGAGATTGACTGTTGCTCTTGGGCAACATGAAGTGAAGGGCATCTAGGTTGATTCCATAGTTTAACTATTGTGAATTATGTTGCTATAAACATTGATGTGGCTGTATTATGCTATTTTAAGTCCTTTGGGTATAGACCAAGAAGAGGGATAGCTCAGTCAAATGGTGGTTCCATTTTCAGTTTTCCAAGGAGTCTCCTTACTGCTTTCCATATCGGTTACACCAATTTGCAGTTCCACCAGCAATGTATGAGTGTACCTTTTCCCCCACATCCTCCCAACAATAATAGCTGCCATTCTGACTTAGATTTGATTGGCATTTCTTTAACTGCTAGAGATGATGAAAATTTTTCATATATTTGTTTATGGATTAGCCTGTGTCTTTTGATTGGTGAGTTTAAGCCATTAACATTCAGGGTTATTATTGAGACATGGTTTGTATTCCTAGCAATATTTGTTTATTTTTGTTATTTTACTTGATTTTTTTCTTTGATTATTTTTTCTTTAGGATACTCCCACCCTCTGCTGATTTTCATTGTTGTTTTTCGTTTCCTCTTCATGAAATTTTTTTCAAGGATGTTTTGTAGTGCCAGTTTTCTAGCTCTAAATTCATTTAATTTTATTTATCATGGAAGGTTATTATATCATCTTCAAGTCTGAAGCTTAATTTTTCTGGATATATGATTATATGTTGTTCCAGGATTTTCTTGCTTTCAGGTTCTGTGTTGAAAAATATGCTGTTATCCTAATTGTTTTCCCTCTCTATGTAATCTGATTCTTTATCTCTTGGCTTTTGAAATTCTTTCCTTCTTCTGTATGTTGGGCATTTTTATTGTAATGTGCCTTGGTATGGATCTTGGTATGTGATTTTGTACATTCAGCATCCTGTAGGCTTCTTGAATTTAGATTTCCAATTCATTATTCATGTTTGGAAAGTTTTCTAATATTATTTCATTGAATAAATTTACCATTATCACTGGGTGGTCTATGTTCTTTTCAAGATTATATATTTTGTCTTCATTGTCTGATGTCCTATCTTCCAAGGGGTCTACTCTGTTGGTGATGCTTTTATTTGAGCTTTTAATTTGGTTTATTGTTTCTTTCATTTCAAGGATTTCTGTTTGGTTTCTTTTTTAGAACCTCTATCTCCCTCTTGAGGTGATCTTTTGCTTCCTGTATTAGTTTATGTAGTTCCTTGTCAAAGTATTCTTTCACTGCCTGTATTTGATCTCTAATATCTTCGTTGAGTTCACAGAATATTTTAACCATGTACATCCTAAACTCCTTCCTGTCCTTACTTCTGCTGTGGCTGCCAATCATTCTAATGATGTGGTGTCTTCAGTTGTTGGGGGCACTTTCTTCCCTTGTCTTTTCATGTTGATTGTGCATCTTTCTTTCCAGCTATGTGGGTCTAGATTGTTATTGTTCTTACCCTATAGGTTTTTACTGCTCTTATAGGGTTAAAAACCTCTCCTTGTGGGGAAAAACAACGTTAACAGATCCAATATCAATAATATAACACCTATGAACAATTTGTTGTTATTAAGTTGTTTACAGTTTAGTTTCAATGTACAGAAAGGTTGGTTTCAATTATTATCTGAAATACAGAAGTTTTGTAAAAAAGGTTTACAGTTTCTGATGGTAGACAATAAACTGGGGGTGGGGTGTAGGATGATATGCTGAGGAGGTAGGATGTGAGGATATAGGGTTAATATATCCTAGGAAGTGTGAAGAAGAAATCTAATGAAGAGGGCTAGTAGGAAGAGAATAGACAGGAAGTAATTTAGGGTAGGCAAGTACATGGGATGACAGTACAGTACATAAAACAAACACACGTATGTATTTAGAAAAATATGGATGTTAAAACAGTAAAATTTGGAGGGGGGAAAGAAAAATGAAAGAAGAAAAAGAAAAGAAAAAAAGGGGCATTTACAACACGTCTATATTATATTATTCTGATGACTCAGTCCTCAAAGTCCTATTTCATGCAAAGTTCTTTGTTTCACATATGTTGGGGATGTGAGGGCCAGAGGACAGAGGGGTAGAAGAGAAAAAAACAAACAAACAAAACAAACACACACACACACACAAAAAAAAAAAAAAAACTCAAAGGAAGAAACCAGTGTTGTAGCTAGCTTTAGAGATCTGCCTCTTTCCTGCTTCTCTTCTCATCCAAATAGGTGTGGTGTCTGTTGTAAGCTGGTGTCTCTGCCCTCCAGATGGTGGAGGTAACCAGGGTGGGAAGACTAGTCCTGGCACAGGGTGCCTGGATGCAGGGAGTGGCACCCGCCAGTCTCTGCAGGGAGACTACAACTCAGGGGTCTCTTTTCGGGACTGCTCATATGACTTGAGTATCTGGTACTATCTCCCTCTCTTGCCTGGAGATTTCCCAGTTCCTGATCTCTCTGTTAGGCTCCAAAGTTTATTCTGGTCTCCCTTTCCCCTAGCAGTTCCCAATTGAGGAAACTCTCACCCTGAGGCTCCCAGGTCACACTGTACACCTGTGTTGGGCAGCTACTATGTTGGGTTACCAGTGCTGGGGAGGGGGGAGGTTAGAAACCTGGTACCTGGATGCTAGAGATCCAATCTGGGAACTGCCCCCACCTAATATTGCAAGAATGTTTAGCCAAGATGGTGGTAGTCTGCTTTTAGCCTCAGGGTATCTGGTGAAGTGGGGGGCAGGCGATGGATGGCACTGTGCTGTGAGTAGATAGCAGCTGAGTGACCTGTGTGGGAGCGAAGCAAACTCTTGGCAATCTCTCAAATGTGTTGATTGGTGATTCTGCTAAGGCACTCACCAAACGTTGTGTGGGTTAGAACTTTAAGCTTTGGGTCCTGTTCAAATGCCAGGCATCCTGCTCAAACACTGAGGCCTGGAGCCCTCCGCAGGGTCACAGTGCTGCTGGTGATTTTTGTGGAGAACAGCTGTATGGGGGTCATCAAACATACTCAGAAATACAGTAATCTGACTAGGTGAGATCTGGATCACAGAGCAAAACAGAATGCTGCCTCCCTCTGGCCTGCCATCTTGAGAATTTTGCATTTTACCCCTTCTATGATTGAATGTTCCTACAAAACTTAGGTTGAATTTAACTGCTGTCATAATATTTTTAAGGAATCAGGCCTTTGCGATGTGAATATGCACAATAAATGGTTATTGATAAGAGGAGATTAGTGATTAAGCAATGTTTGGTGATTAACCATAATGACTATTAACGTGATTATGTCTCAAAGGTGATTGCTTATTGCAGGAACCTGGCTCTGATATAAAGAATTAAATTGGGCCAGTTGTTTTTTTGTCTGTTATAATAAATCACAAAAGCCACATCCAGAGGCCAATGTCATGTTGTTGTTTCCAACTGTCTAGAATCATGAGCCATAGGAAAATAGACTATTTATATTTTACCCAGTTCATTATATTCTGTTATAGCAGTTTCAAATGAATTGCCTTTACAAAATTAGGGGAAAAATAAAAATGTTAAACTTTGTTTAAAGTGAATAAATAATAGTATAAAAATCAAGGGATTCTGGGCATCCATCAAACCATAAAGAGATGTGCTAAGAGGACCCAACAGTCTTAGGGGCCCATGAGAATTTACTATAACTAATTTAAAGTAATAAATAACATGAATGTAATACAGGCTGAATTATATATCTTTATATTATAATGGAGTCAGAAAATACAGTTTTAATATGCATGGCATCAGAGAAATTATCCATGAGTACGAATTGTCCAGGGACCAAAAAGATCATGATGTGTCCTCAGTAGAATCAAGTGAAATTCAACACAATGTGGAAGGATCTCAAAAGCAATTTATACAGTGGAAGAAGCCATTCAAGAGGGAAATTCTACTTTTCTTTTTCAATTGTACATTTTATCAAAAAGGAAAACTGAGCAACAGTCACAAGGATAAAGTCAGTGGTTGCCTGGGAAGAGATGTGAGCTGAGATGAAGGGAGGATTCTCAAAGGGAAAAGGAGGTTTGTGGGCTGGTGGGTGGATTTCTTGGCCTGACTGTGCTGATGTTCTCAAAGGTGTGAAAATATCTCAAATTCTGTCACAGTTTTCACCTATGTGTGTTTTATTATCTGCCAAATATCCCATATTAGAAAATGTATATAAAATTGAGCTAAAACATGAATCACAGATGTACACAATAAACCCAAGGAAAAGATGACATAGCTCTAGAATTCCTGGAAACAAGCAATCAATGGATGATGGAGTCACTGAATTCCCCATCATAGATTAAGTCTGAGATGACTAGGGTTGCACTGGCTACCTCATCACCTGAACTTCAGGGAATGAGACCATAGCATCCTTCTCAGATACTCAAGCTAAAGAGGATCAGAAATTTCTGTTTATGTTGAGTCCTCTTCCTAGGAACAGGCTGCTGCAGATGACTTTGAGGATAGAGGAGAGGATACTTCTTACTCAAAATGTTGCCAGTAGATTCAGCTGGTCCCACAGTGGTGGTATCAGAAGCTACTGGCCAGGCCTGAGCAGAGGTGATGGGCATTATCCCTCCTGAGAGATGGTAAAGGGATTCTTGTGTAACTTTCCGATGAGCCTGGAGCACTGAGATTATTGTTATAGGACTGATAGTAATAGCCTCCTCCTCAGGCTGCAGCCCAGTGATGGTCAGAAGGCTGAGTTCCCTGACTAGGAGACAGAGTAGCGATCAGGAACCCCTGAATGTGGATTGCTATCATCACAGATGAGGAGTTTGGGCACTGTTCCTGAGAGCTACAGATACCAGTGCACATAATCTTCTTTCTGAAACGTTGGCCATTTTATAAATTTTTTTTTCTGTGTTGCTTGGTGTAAAGAGTCCAAATATTCTGGGTTCACATTTAGAGATACAATTAGAGAAAGGAATAAAAAAACCCCAATTCTGTATGTTGAACCAGAGATCTTGAAGGACTATTTTTAAGAGAGTTTAAACTTAAAAATTTTGATAAGTAAATTTAGTTCTTGTCAGGTATATTTAAACATCACAGTCAACCTACACCCAATAGAAAAGTAAAATAATAAGAAATACAATTTTTTTAAAAAAAATTATTTGTTTTAATTAGTTACACATGACATGACAGTACAATGACCTTGACATATCATACATTTGAATTAGATGGGATATAATTTCTCATATTTCTGAGTGTACAGGTTGCAGAATCACATTGGTAATGCAGTCACGTATATACATACAGCAATAATATATCTATTTCATTCTACTATCCTTCCTTTTACCCCATCCCCTCCCCTCCCCTCCCATCACCTCTCTACATAAATACATTTTCTAGCTTAAAACACCAAAGTTTTGAAATTATCCAGATAAAATTTATTGTCCTATACATTTCTAGAAGATCTCAATTCTTGGTATAGGAATGAAAGATTATGAGGAAATTAAATTGAACATATTACTTTATGTCTGAGCAAAAATGAACATATGCATATTTGCTAATTCCCAGCCTCCTCTGAGCAGTGACAGAAGACTCCTTGTGTTAGAGAATGCGACCTTAAAATCAACCCTGAAAGGCCTCTTCTTGCCATTCTTTCCATCTTCATTGCATCCTGGTGAAAATTCCCAGACTATGGACCATGACAGTTATTCAGAGCAAGGGTCATGTCTTGTCATGTGAAGCCAAATGTGCTTTAATTAGAGAGACAAGAGGGTGTGCATAAAGAGTTAACATTATGGAAGGAGAAGTCTGGCTTTTTCCTGGCCCATGGTGGGTAACCTCCTCATCCTGGGAATTTTCTGAGACCCCACATGAGTTTATGCTCAGGAGCTGATTCATATTCTGTCACCAAATAGTTTAAGAAAGGCGATGAGCATACCAGAAAGACCAAGTAGATGACTACAAATTTGGAGCTTTGAGTGCATTCTATCAGAACAATCTCCTCATCTTCATGAAGTTGAGGGGGTTGAATATTGAGTTTACTTCAACAGAATTATGTTGATGTGCTTAAGGTATAAAGACCTAATAACTAGTATGCATTCTCAATTCC
This sequence comes from Urocitellus parryii, assembly GCF_045843805.1. Taxonomy (NCBI): domain Eukaryota; kingdom Metazoa; phylum Chordata; class Mammalia; order Rodentia; family Sciuridae; genus Urocitellus; species Urocitellus parryii. Next base: position 119,791,116 of record NC_135533.1, on the reverse strand, counting down.
TGAGTGATCATCTGTGCTGGGTAATCCTTCAAAACTATCAGCAGAGCAAGGTATCCAGAGTATAAGGATGCTTCAAATCTATGAAATCCCTGAAATGGACTTCTCTGTCTCTTTAACTGACTTGACATGATTTGAATTCTTTATAGTAAGATTGTAATCTTCTAAAGAATAGAGCTTTCATTTTGTTCTCTAATTGTCATAAATCTGCAAACCTGAGGTGTTCATAGGAACTCCTCAAGTTGAGGTGAAATGATACTTAGTGTAGTTTGTCTGGAACCCCTGAATATGACTGGTGTCTCAAGCAAAGTTGATATTAAATCTGTGAGATCTGCCCTAGCTCCAGGTAACTAGCAGCATAAACATGCTGCAGAGTGATTTTCCTGCATATGAATAAATTCACTGTATGAATAGCAAAGGAGCAACTCCCAAAGGTTCCTCAGTTACATACAGGCTCAAATCCACATCCTGGGTGCTGTATCAGTTCTCTGTTTCTGGCACTTTCTCTCTCTGACAGAAACAAACTCCCTGAGATCTCTGTGTATTTGTCAGTGTATGAATGTGGCAAGGTGGGTGAAGCCCAGGAGGACAATGTGCATGTGTTACTCCATGTCAGTGTCAAGACCTGGAATTTCAAAGGAAATATTCAAATCCCATCACTGCGTGGAATACTCCTAATTGCTGAATATGGACAAAAGTAGCACAAGGTGACAAGAGAAGGACTGTATGATGTACACATCTGTAGACAACTTTACAGTGTCTAAAATAAAATTTATCAGCAGATTCATGACTGGGAACAAACCCACATGTCCAAATACACTCAATATATCAAACACTAAAAAGATCCTACTGCTTGGGATCACTTAGGAAAATCAACTCAGATGGTCATCATTAATGTTTCTTTCATGCCTCTCATTATTTCCATCTTTCCAGGATGTGAGTTGGCTGAATTGAGTAAGTCACTTTCCCAAGTACAGACCCAGCACCCTAAGTTAGAGTTCACATAAACCTGATCAAATGAATGACCTTTCTCATAAATACTGTTCCATTGGGCTAAGTGAAAATTTGGGGATATATATCTATAATTGAAATGACTACAAGTTAGGAGGCATAGACCAATACAAATTACTTATCTTTAATTTGCAAGGGTCAGTAGAATGATAGGGATATCACTGGGCTAACTTCAGGGTTGTGTCATAGCTGTGCTTATCTTCTGGAGGCTCCAGGGAGAAAAACCGTCTTCTTTCATTTTCCAAATTCTAGGGTCACCAGCATTCCTTGGCTGGTTGTCACCACCTCCATCTTCAAAGATAGAAATGGTGAATTGATGGATACCTTCGTATAACACACCATATAGTTGCTTCATTTTTCTCTTCCACTCTTAAAGACCCTCACCATCCCTCTGTCTCCAGGTAAATTCCAGGATTATCTTCTGACCTTAACGTGAATTGATTAGTAACATTAATTCCATGACTATTTTATTATCACTTTATCATTCATTCTAGCATATTCATAAAATTCAGGGTTTTGTGTGTACACAACTTCGTGGTCCATTATCAGCAAGCCACACGTCTCTTGTCTAAGGAACTTGTAACCATTTATGCATATTCATTGAAAATATAATAAGGCATTACCCAAAAGTAAACAAGCATGTCAAGTTGGGGTTTGTTGTGCTTTTATACTGCACATATATGATCTTTATAGAACATTGTGTAATTTCTAATTATATATTATTTATTCTATGATTTAATTATTATGTACATTAGAAAGCCACTAAGATTGTCCTGTGAACAAACATCATGAATTTGACATTCTGGCTTGTATCTTTTTAGCATCATGTATAACACAGAGTAGGACTATCTCTCTTCTCTGTGTGGGCTAATAGCACTGAGTAAATTTTAGGACTATCATGCCATGCACTACATAATAATCAGCTTATCCTCAGTTTCAGAGATGTGCAGAACACATGTGTACTTGTTCAGGCATCTGTGTTCCAGGCAAGTGCCTGGGGACTCTAAAATCCTGAAACATTTTATGAAGCTGAGTAGCATAGTATCATTGTATGTAGGATCTGCTGACACTAAAACTGCCATTCCAGGGGAGAAGGTGAGTCGGGCAGGTGACTCAGGAGATGCAGAGATGGAGTGCAGTTGACAAATACAACCTTGAAAGGGAACCTGCAAACACAGATAGAAGTAGGGGATGAGGTAAGGGGGAGGAGAAAAATTTCTCATTATTCTGAGACTGAGTTGATTTCAACTCAGAATTGAGATTTTCCAAAGACTGATGTTAACCAGAGTAGTAATGAGGAGGTGCAGAAGGACTCCAGTTTATAATGGATACAGTCCTTGATTGTCACATTGAGGCTGGGATGTTGTAGGTGACATTTAATTTTTCACCCTCTGCTAGAGGAGGGCTGTTCATGCAACTCTGGCTCCATCATGGTTACCCCAGCTCTCTCTGAGCTGGAGTGCAGTACACAGTGTAGAGTAAGAAAGAATGAAATTTCTTTCCTCCTGGGGGAATACTGGCAGGTAGTACCTGATGAGATGAGAGAAAAGCCTCTGCTCCAGGGACTCAGTCAAGCCAGACAGTACACAGCTGCTGATTTCCCATCAGAGCACAGAGGGTCCACCAGCAAAATTAAGGATCCTTTGTGTGAATGGTCCTAAATGAACCATTGTGTGGAGCAATAAGGCAGTCCTACAACACTTTCTGGTGGTGACAGAACACATATGGACACTACTGAAATACAGACGATAACTAGAACCTACTTTGAAAATTCATACTTTAATAAAATAGAAAATCTCGAAGACATTGACGAATTTCTAGAGACATATGACCTACCCTAACTGAATCAAGAGGACATACACAATATAAATAGATCAATTTCAAGCAATGAATTAGAAAATGCCATTGAAAGCCTACCAACCAAAAAAAGCATGGATTCTCACCTGAGTTCTTCAAGGCCTCCAAAGAAGATTAACACCAGTACTCCTCAAACGATTTTATTAAGTAGAAAAGGAGGGAACCCTTCCAAACTCATTTTGTGAGACTAGTGTCACCCTAATACCAATATGAGACAAAGAAACAACAAGGAAAGACAAATATCACTGATGAAAATAGAGCAAAAGTTCTTAATTCAATTCTGGCAAATCACATACTCAAACAAATTAAAAAGATAGTGTACCATGATAAATTGGCATTCACCATAGGGATGCAATTTTGTTTCAGCTTATAGAAATCAATAAATAAATTCAATAACCTTAAGACAAGAATCATATAATCATCTCAATAGATATAGAAAAAGCATTTGAAAAAAAATACAGCATCTATTCATGTGCAAAACACTAGAAAAGGTAGGGAGATTAGCAACATATTTCAGCATGGTAAAACCTATTATCTAAACCAAGAACAACATCATTCTAAATAGGAAATACTGAAAGAGTCCCCCTAAAAAAGTAGAACAAGACAAGGATGCCAAGGTCATGGATTTTATATTTAGAAGACCCAGAAAATTCCACCAGAAAAAATTCTAAAATTAACAAATGTATTTAGCAAAGTAGTAGGGTATAAAAATCAACACCCATAATTCAAATGCATTCCTACATATCAGTGATGAATTCACTGAAAGAGAAATTGAAAAACTACCCCATTCATCATATCCTTAAATATATACTTGAGGATCAATCTAAAGAAATAGGTAAAATATCTCTATAATAAAAATGCCAAAGAAATTGAAGACAAGCTTAAAAGATGGAAAAATCTCCCATCGGCATAATTAAATATTCTCAAAATGGCAATACTATCAAAAAAGTATACAGACTTTTGTGCAATTCCTCTGAAAATCCTAATGACAATCTTCAAAGAACTACAAAGAGCAATTACAAAATTCAGTTGGAACAATAGGAGACTCAGAATAGCCAAAGCAATCCTAAGCAAGAAGAGTGAAGCAGAAGGCAAAACAATATCAGACCTTAAAGTATACTACAGAGCCATAGTAACAACAATGACATGGGTCTGGGATGTAACTCAGTTGGTGGAGTGCTTGCCTTGGATGCACATGGTCCTGGATTCAATCCCCAACACTACCAAAACAAAACAAAACAACACAATGAAACAACAACAACAACAACAACAAAAACCAGCATGGTATTGGCACAAAAACAGACATGTGGACCCATGGTACAGAATAGAGGACACAGAATGAAACCCACATAAATACAGTTATCTCATACTAGACAAAACACCAAAAATATTCATTGGAGAAAAGATATCCTCCACAAGAAATGGTGCTGGGCAAAGTGGAAATCCTTACATAACTAATTGAAATTAAACTCCTATCTCTCTCCCTGCCCCCCCCCCCCAAAAAAAAAAAACTCAGCTCAAATTGGATTACAGACTTAGGCACTAGAACAGAGACTCTGCACTTAATAGAAGAAAAAGTAGGTCCAAATCTTCATCTTGTCACCTGCCTTCCTTAACAATATATCTAAAGCACAAGAAATAAAGTCAAGAATCAATAAATGGGATGGATTCAAACCAAAAATATTTTTTTGCAGCAAAAGAAACAATGAATGATATGAAGAGAGAGCCAAAAGGGCCAAAAGGATGGGAGAAAATCTTTACCACATGCATAACAGATGAAGCATTAATCTCCATGATATGTAAAAAACCCCCAAAATTTAACACCAAATAAATAAATAAATAAACAAATAAATAAATAAAACAAATAACTCAGTCCTTACATGGAATGAGCAGACACCTTCACCGAAGAAGAAATATAATTGATCAACAAATATATGAAAAAATGTTCAACATATCTAGCAATTAGAGAAATGCAAGTCAAAAGTATTCAGAGATTTTATCTCACTCCAGTCAGAAGAGCAATTATCAAAAATTCAAGTGCTGGGGAAGAAGTGGGAAAAAAGACACTGATTCATTGCTGTTGGGATTGTAAAATGGTACATCCACTTTGGAAAATACTCTGAGATTCCTTAGAAAACCTAGAAGAAATTCACTAATTAATCAACCTATCACACTCCTCAGTTGATACACAAACAAATTAAAATCAGTATACTATAGTAGTGAAGTCACCTCAATGTTTATAGCACCTCAATTCACAATAGCTAAACTGTGTAACCAACCCAGATGCTCTTCGATAGATGAGTGGATAAAGAAACTGTGATATATATATATATACACACATATACATACACACACATACATACATAATGGAATATTACTCAACCTTAAAGAAGAATGAAATCATGGCATTTACAGGCAAATGGATGGAAATAGAGAATATCATGCTAAGTGAAGTAAGCCAATTCCAAAAAAACAAAGGCCAAATATTTTTCTTTGATAAACAGGTGCTGATCCATAATGGGGGAGATGGGAGGGAAGGTTGGAGGAACTTTGGATTGGGCACAGGGAAGGGAGGATAGGAGAGGGGTAGTAGGGGTGGGGAAGATGTTGGATTTTATGGACATTATTACCCTAGGTACAGGTATAATTGCAAGAATAGTGTGACTCTACATCATGTACAACCAAAGAAATAAAAAGTCATGTTCCATTTGTGTAAAAAATTAAATTAAATCTTAAAAAAATCAATGAAAAGGATGAATTCAGACTAAAAAGCTTCATGAAAGGAAACAATAACATGAAGAGAGAACTTACATAATAGGATAAAATCTTTACCACGGGGACATCAGATGCAGTATTAATCTACAGGATATATAAAGAACTAAAAAAAAAACTCCACATCAAAAAAACAAAAAGACAAAAACCCAAACCCCAAAACCCAACAACAACAATGTAAATTACCCAAACAATAAATGAGCTAAGGATCTATAAAGATACTGCAGTAATTTTTATGTGTTTTTGTTAGTTTGCGATTCAACAGGTTTTACAATGCATGTGCTATATTCTGTAGGTCAAACAGAAATGCATACTGTATAAATTTTGCAGATGTTCATTTTGGTAGCTAAGAGCAAGAAAAAACACTGTTTCTGAAAACAGAAAGGACTGGGGCCACTAAGGTGCAGAATTCATTTTCCACAATCTTAAATAGCTAAAACTCCTGCAGAATGGAAGGGAGAGACATGAAACTGTGAAATAAATTATAGTCAGTGCTAGTTAATGTAAGAAAGAGGGAAAAATCCCAAACTCAAGTAGGTATCAAATGGTCCGATTATTATTATTATTATTTAAGTATTCCATATGACATAGCTTTAGCCATTTTGTCACACATATTTGCAAGCATGTATATTAGAAAACTAGGAATGGAACCACCATTTGAGCCAGGTATCCCACTCCTTGGTTTACACCCAAAAGACTTAAAATCAGTATAGCATAGTAACACAGCCACGTCAATGTTTATAGCAACTCAATTCACAATAGCTAGATTATAGAACCATCCTACGTATTCCTCAGTAGATGAATGGATAAAGAAAATGTGGCATATATACTCAATGAAATATTATTCAGCTTTAAAGAAGAGTGAAATTATGGCAGTTGCCAGTAAGTAGTTGGAGTTGGAGATTATGATGCTAAGCGAAATAAACTAATCCCACAAAACCAAAGGTCGAATGTTTTCTCTAATATACAGATGCTAATTCACAATCATTTGGGAGGGCAGTACATAAGAATAATGTTACCTTAGATTAGGTAGAGAGAAGTGATGGGAGAAGAAGGGAGAGGATGTGGGGATAGGAAAGATAGTAGAAGGAAACAGACATTATTATTGTATGTATATATGTGACTACATGACCAATATGATTCTGAACATGTTCACTCAGGAAAATGAAATTGTATTCCATCTATGTATGATATGTCAAAATGCATAAATACATTCTACTGTCATGTATAACTTATTAAAAGAAAAAACAAACAACATCAACAAAAAGATCAATCTGCATATTCACGCAGTTTTTGCTTTCTGTAAGGCTGTATTCTGGGTCGTATATACAGAAGTGCCAAAACAAAATAAAAAAATTCTGTTCTGAACAAACATTGTTCCTAGTGGAGAAACAAACAGTGAGCAGAGTCACAGTGATTTTTCCTCATGTGGCTGATACCACCTGACCATGCTCACCCTGAGCATCTTGAGCCCACTTTTGACTGCTGAGGGCCCTTTTTCTCCCACAGCACATCAGCACTTATCTCCACATACTGTCCATAAGCTTTCCTCCCTGTCCTGCTCCAGGTACCCTGTCCACCTGAGTCATGCAGAGATCCTGGCTAGCTGTTCTCTACTTTCTTTCTTCTTTATCTTCTCTCTCTTTCTCTTTTTTTTTAAACAACATACAGAGTATTCAGAAGGATATTTCCTTTACATGTGTATCATAAAAGCATTTTCTACCTAAATAAACTCCTGTAGATTCTTTTCTACATCAAAATAAAATAAACATTAATTTCCTATTTAAAATCTAATTGCTGTATACCCATCTGGTCCTGGGCTTTTCTTAGTTGGTAGTCTTTTGATTGCTTCTTCTATTTCATCCATTGATATTGGTCTGTTCAAATTGTGTGTATCCTCCTGACTCAGTCTGGGCAAATCATATGACTTAAGAAACTTATCGATGACTTCACTATCTTTTATTTTATTGGAATATAGTTTTTCAAAATAATTCCTAATTATCTTCTGTATTTCTGTAGTATCTGTTGTGATATTGCCTTTTTCATCCCGTATGTTAGTAATTTGAGTTCTCTCTCTTTTTCTCTTTGTTAGCATGGCTAAGGGTCTATCGATCTTATTTATTTTTTTGAAGAACCAACTTTTAGTTTTGTCAATTTTTTCAATAGTTTCTTTTGTTTCAATATCGTTGATTTCCACTCTGATTTTAATTATTTCTTGCCTTCTGCTACATTTGCTGTTGTTTTGCTCTTCCTTTTCTAGGGCTTTGAGATGAAGTGTGAGCTCATTTATTTGTTTTTTTTTTTTTTTTTTTTTTTGAGGAATGACCTCCAGGCGATGAATTTCCCTCTTAAAACTGCTTTCATTGTGTCCCATAGATTCCAATATGTTGTGTCTGTATTTTCATTTATCTCTAAGAATTTTTTGATTTCCTCCTTTGTGTCTTCTGTAACCCATTGATCATTCAGTAACATATTGTTCATTTTCCATGTGATGTAGGATTTTTCCTTCCTTCTTTTATCATTGATTTCCAGTTTCATTCCATTATGATCAGATAAAATGCATGGTATTATCTCCACCCCTTTATATTTACTAAGAGTTGCCCTATGGCATAATATATGGTCTATTTTTGAGAAGGATCCATGTACTGCTGAGAAAAAAGTATATCCACTTGATGATGGTTAATATATTCTATATATGTCAGTTAAGTCTAGGTTATTGATTGTGATATTGAGTTCTATAGTTTCTTTATTCAACTTTTGTTTGGAGGATCTGTCCAATGGTGAGAGAGGTGTGTTGAAGTCACCCATAATTATTGTGTTGTGGTCTATTTGATTCTTGAACTTGAGGAGAGTTTGTTTTATGAACGTCGCAGCACTCACCACTTCTATTCAATATAGTTCTTGAAAAACTGGCCAGAGCAATTAGACAGACAAAAGAAATTAAAGGCATAAAAATAGGAAAAGAAGAACTTAAATTATCACTCTTTGTGGAAGACATGATTCTATACCTAGAAGACCCAAAGGGGTCTATAAAAAAACTACTAGAACTAATAAATGAATTCAGCAAAGTGGCAGGATATAAAATCAACACGCATAAATCAAAGGCATTTTTGTATATCAGCGACAAAACTTCTGAAATGGAAATGAGGAAAAATACCCCATTCACAATATCCTCAAAAAAAAAAAAAAAAAACTTGAGAATCAACCTAACAAAAGAGGTGAAAGATTTATACAATGAAAACTACAGAACCCTAAAGAGAGAAATAGAAAAAGATCTTAGAAGATGGAAAAATATACCCTGTTCATGGATAGGCAGAACTAACATCATCAAAATGGCAATATTACCAAAAGTTCTCTATAAGTTTAATGCAATGCCAATCAAAATCCCAACGGCATTTCTTGTAGAAATAGATAAAGCAATCATGAAATTCATATGGAAAAATAAAAGACCCAGAATAGCAAAAGCAACTCTAAGCAGGAAGTGTGAATCAGGTGGCATAGCGATACCAGATTTCAAACTATACTACAGAGCAATAGTAACAAAAACAGCATGGTACTGGTACCAAAATAGGCAGGTGGACCAATGGTACAGAATAGAGGACACAGAGACTAATCCACAAAGTTACAACTATCTTATATTTGATAAAGGGGCTAAAAGCATGCAATGGAGGAAGGATAGCATCTTCAACAAATGGTGCTGGGAAAACTGGAAATCCATATGCAACAAAATGAAACTGAATCCCCTTTTCTCGCCATGCACAAAAGTTAACGCAAAATAGATCAAGGAGCTTGATATCAAATCAGAGACTCTGTGTATGATAGAAGAAAAAGTTGGCTCCGATCTACATATTGTGGGGTCGGGCTCCAAATTCCTTAATAGGACACCCATAGCACAAGAGTTAATAACAAGAATCAACAAATGGGACTTACTTAAACTAAAACGTTTTTTCTCAGCAAGAGAAACAATAAGAGAGGTAAATAGGGAGCCTACATCCTGGGAACAAATTTTTACTCCTCACACTTCAGATAGAGCCCTAATATACAGAGTATACAAAGAACTCAAAAAATTAAATGATAAGAAAACGAATAACCCAATCAACAAATGAGCCAAGGACCTGAACAGACATTTCTCAGAGGAGGACATACAATCAATCAACAAGTACATGAAAAAATGCTCACCATCTCTAGCAGTCAGAGAAATGCAAATCAAAACCACCCTAAGATACCTTTAAATCAGCCTTAGTGTGGCACAGTGATATGTGCATAGACTCCTGGGTTTGAATCTAGAAAGGAGAAGGTCATGGTACCCTCATAGAAAAAGTGCACCAGTATGGGGAAGGGATCTGTCATAGTATTTTCCTATTACTGCTGATCTTTGCACTGTATAGGAGTCTCAACAGATGAACTGCTTCCCAGGAAACACTAAGCAAGAATAAAAATGCATCATGGTCTCCTCTTATAAATTTTTAATCAGCATTTCAGATTCTTTTGGACACCAGAAACTTTTTGGAAACCATGTGGCAGACTTGCTAGTAGAATATAAAAGAGTTTCTTTCCCACTTCTCCATTTACCTGAGTCTCTGGTTTACACAAATGTTACCTGCTGCAGTCTGGCTGGGCAAAATAACCGGGAGGTGACCAGCAACTTGAAGGTTGAAGCGGGAACTGCTTTATTGTGGAACAGCAGAGGTATATATACCTAACTGATTACACACAGCTTGACTTAATTAGCATCATCCAGATACAGCAATCAGCCAATAAGGAATCCCCACCATCTTAATGGCTCGGTAGCATTGCCTCACAAACCACTCCTCTTGGCAAATTGCCAGGCACCATCTTTGCTTGATTGTGGCTTCCAACATCTCCCCCCTTTTGTTTTATTAAACAACAAGTATGTAGTTTAGGGACCGTGCCTGTTTTAGGTTGTCCAATACTACATATGGTCCTTACCCATCATTGGATGGTCTGACCTCAAGTTGTCAGCCTCCTGGCTTAGGTTGGTACCATTGTAATTGGACCTTACCCATCTTTGACTACTGGCCCAATATATTTAGCCATACTTGTGGATCTGTGTAATTTATACAAATACCATAAACAACCTGCCAAAAGCAGAAGGAGGAGAATACAAAATGCCACGATACCAAGCCATTGATAGCTCCAAGTGAGAAGCCTTTAGAAAAATTGTACCACCAATGACACCGTCAGCAAAGATACGTTGGTACTATTAAGAGTTACAATTTGTTGTCTCAATAGATTAGTTAAATTTTGAAAGTTTACATTCCATGTGCCCTTAAGTATGGCTCCTACATGTCCGGAAAAATCTGCTGCTTGAGAAATATTATCATGATGCATAGAAGTGATACACAGTCCAGGTAAGTTCTGTAAGCAGCTTATTTTTCTTATCACCTGAACAGTTTTCTGACCATAATGATAATAACCGTAAGCTGATGCAGCTGTGGTGAAAGCTGTAAAATATCAAGCATCTGAGGGTAAATGCTATCACCATAATTGAAAACTGGAGTTCAGCTGTTATGGATTTGAGACATTGCTAACCCTGTATTTATAAAGCTCAGAAGGCTTGAGAATGGTGGGTTGCCCCCCCACCCTTTTTCTTTTGTATAGAGCAGGGCCAATCCTGAAGTGGACCCTGGGGCGAATTTCCTTTAGAGGCTCTTTTCCACCCTCTCGAGGAAGGTGGCAAGATCCTTGGTAGCCCTCTGAGTCCCCGCTGGCTCCTTGCTGGCAAATTTTTATGCTCCCATCCAAAGCTAAAATGTTCAAATTTTTCATTCCATTATTTTGCCAATTTGAAGGAAGCTGTTTTCCTCAGGCGGTGCTGGAAGGCCATTCTCTCCCTATCGCCTTCCCCTGGCAACCTCAGACGGCCCTGGGGAGTCTCTCGGACTCGAACTGCCACTGGGCCACTGGGCCACAGGCTCACAGCAGTGGCATTCTTCTCCCCGGGTGAGGGGTGGGGAAGGGCCAGTGGCAGTCCCTGCTGCAGAGACCAGCTTGTGCACATGTGGCCGCCTCACACACCCTCCCGTGAAGCAGCCTTTTGTTGTAACTCCTTCCCTGATAGTCCTTCCTCTTCTGAACTTCAACCTATGCCCTAACTGTTCTTGGTTTTACTGGGGTGCCTCCTTCCTTTAGCTATTTTTAGTTTGATTTTTACTAACTTCTGATCCCATATTTCCATAAGAAAGACAACATAACACACTAAGATAAAATGAAACAAAAACACACTGTATCAATTTTTTCCATTTTCTTGAAATGGCCATTCGTCCTCTTGCCCTAACTGTTCCCCAGGGGTGAGCAGCTTTCCTCCTGTCTTATCTATTTCTAGGGCCAGGCAGCTTTCCTCCCATCCTATTTCTAGGGACAGGCAGCTTTCCTCCCATCCTATTTCTAGGATGGGCAGCTTACCTTGTCACTTACCTCTGAGTGTCCTGGAGTTCCCTGTATGGGCCACCATTTGCCACAGTCCGGCTGGGCAAATTAACCGGGGATGACAAGCATCTTGAAGGTTGAAGTGGGAACTGCTTTATTGTGGAACAGCAGAGGTATATATACCTAACTGATTACACACAGCTTGACTCATCATCCAGATATAGAAATCAGCTAATAAAGAATCCCCACCATCTTAATGGCTTGGTGACGTTGCCTCACAAACCACTCCTCCTGGCAAACTGCCAGGCACAATCTTGACTTGATCGCAGCCCCCAACAGTTACCAATGTTAGGAGGTACACTATGGATATAGTCAGATTCAGCCTCATGTTGGATGTTGGAGATACTTAATATTCATCAAGCCCTGAGGTAAAGATGAGGAACAATCAGAGATTCCTTTCCCTTTGACATAGTTTCCATCACTCTTGCATGACATATAATGGGGCTTTCCTTGGCTGTTGCTGGTACAAGGAATTCCCATCCCCCTTGGATCCCACAATGCCACTACTGCCCACTGGCATCAAAAAACGGGGGCTCTTCCCTGGGTTTTGCTGGTACCAGTCCACCTAATAATTATTGTACCAACTGCTCAGGGTGCAGGTGAGTTTGGTGTTTTGTCCCAGGGAGGCAGATGCAGAGGGTGGCTGAGTCAGCACAAGGTGGGAGAGGGACCCTGTAAACAAAGACACATTACAGTGGAAGTCAGGGCCAGGGTGCATGTGTTTGGGGATCTGAACCAGTGAGAATAGACTCTGGATAGGCGTCTGCCATGGGACACAGAAGTGTGTCCCTACCTGGGAAGTGAGTGAGCATGATAAGGAGGAGAAGAGTCCCGACCATGTTGGACAGTTTCCTGAGTTCCAGAGCTGGTGTGGGCTGCCCTCAGCCTTTCTTATCCCTCCCCACTGGACTCAAGGCGGAGCAGCTCATGCAAATATGCCTCCACCCAATGACCCTAACTGGCTGCACTTCTTCTGGGCCTGGAATGATGCAAGTCAAAGTGTGGAGGGTGGTGATGCCTAATGGGCAGAACCTGGGAAGAAGCAGGTGCTGGGGCTTTGCAGAAGAACAGAGTTGCTGAGTCCACCTTAGTGACACAGGGTTCAGTTCCTCTGCCCACCCCTGTTCAGAGGTGGAGTTCTCTGGGGACATCTCAATTTGTGAACATACTTCAAGGGTTCCCAAAAAGTGTTCCATGATGTCTCCTGAAAATTGCTTGTAGAAGTTTAGACTTCTCTTGGGTATGGACTCAACCTTCTTATGTTTTCATTTGAGTTCTAGAAATACTGATGAAGATATTTCTGTGTCAGGTACTTTGCTCAGATTAATATCACTACTGCATGAAGTATTTATTTTTTCTGCCAAAAATTCACCAGGAATCAATAATCAAATATGAAAAGTGTCATGATAAAGAAGCATGGAGCTGAACATTCTCACTGCTTGGGATCATTTGGGAAAATAAACTCAAATGGTCATAATTAATATTTCTTTCATATCTTCTCATTATGTCCATCTTTCCAGGATGTGAGTTGGCTGAATTGAGTAAGTCACTTTCCCAAATACAGACCCAGCACCTTAAGTTAGAGTTCACATAAACCTGATCAAATGAATGACTTTTATCATAAATACTGGTCCATTGGGCTAAGTGGAAATTTTGTGATATATATGTATAATTGAAATGACTACAAGTTAGGAGGCATGAACCAAAACAAATTACTTATCTTTCATTTGCAAAGGTCAGTAGAGTGACAAAGATCTCACTGAGCTAACTTCAGGGTGGTGTCATGGCTGTGCTATCTTCTGGAGGTTCTGGGGGAAAAATCATCTTCTTTCATTTTCCAAATTCTAGGGTCACCAGCATTCCTTGGCTGGTTGTTATTACCTCCATCTTCAAAGAAAGAAATCCTGAATGGATGGATACCTTCTTATAACACACCACATAGTTGCTTCATTTTTCTCTTCCACTCTTAAGGACCCTTACGATCCCACTGTCTCCAGGTAAATTCCAGGATTATCTTCTGACCCTAATGTGAACTGATTAGTAACATTAATTCCATGACTATTTTGTTATCACCTTATCATTCATCCTAGCATATTCATAGAATTCAGGGTTTAGTGTCTACACAACTTTGTGGTCCATTATCAGCTAGCCACACTGCTCTTATCTCAGGAACTTGTAACCATTTATGCATCTTCATTGAAAATATAATAAGGCATCACCCAAAAGTCACAAGCATGTCAAGTTGGGGTTTGTTGTGCTTTTATATTGCACATATATTATCTTTATAGAACATTGTGTAATTTCTAATTATATATTATTTATAATATGATTTAATTATTATATACATTGGAAAGCCACTAAGATTGTCCTGAGAACAAACATCATGAATTTGACATTCTGGTTTGTATCTTTTTAGCACCATGTATAACACAGAGTAGGCCTATCTCTCTTTTATGTGTGGGCTAATAGCACTGAGTAAATCTTAGAACTATCATGCCATGCACTACATAATAATCAGCTTATCCTCAGTTTCAGAGATGTGTAGAACACATGGGTACTTGTTCAGGCATCTGTGTTCCAGGCAAGTGCCTGGGGACCCTACAACCCTGAAACTTTCCATGAAGCTGAGTAGCATAGTACCATTGTATGTAGTATTTGATGACACTAAAACTGCTATTCCAGGAGTAGATGAGTCTGACAGGTGATTCAGGAGATGCAGAGATGGAGTGCAGTTGACTGAATACAACCTTGAAAGGGAACCTGCAAACACAGATAGGATTAGGGGATGAGGTAAGGGGGAAAAGAAAAATTTCTCATTATTCTGAAACTGAGTGGTTGATTTTAACTAAGAATTGAGACTTGCCAAAGACTGATGTTAACCAGAGCAGTAATGAGGAGGTGCCGATGAACTCTAGTTTATAGTAAACACAGTCCTTGATTGTCACATTGGGGCGGGGCTGTTGTAGGTGACATTTAATTTTTCATATTCTGCTAGAGAAGGGCTGTTTATGCAACTCTGTCTCCATCGTGGTTGCCCCAGCTCTCTCAGAGCCCTGGTGATGGAGGGCAGCACACAGTGCAGAGTGAGAAAGAATGAAATTTCTTTCCTTCTGGACAAACCCTGGCAGGAAGTACCTGATGAGATGAGAGAAAAGCCTCTGCTCCAGGGGCTCAGTTAAGAAAGACAGAACACAGCTGCTGAGTTCCCATCAGTGAACAGAGGGTCCACCAGAATTAAGGCTCCTTTGTGTGAATGGTCCCAACTGAACAGTTGTGTGGGGCAACAAGTCGTGCAACACCCTCTGGTGGTGACAGAACACATAAAAACACTACTGAAATATAGAAGATACTTAAAAACTGTTTGAAAATATATACCCCAATAAAATAGAAAATCTCAAAGACATTGACAAATTTCTTGAGACATATAATCTGTCCAAAGTGAATCAGGAGGACATACACAATTTAAATAGATCGATTTTAAGCAATGAATTAGAAGATGCCATTAAGAGGCTACCAACCAATGAAAAGAATCACATGGATTCTCACCTGAGTTCTTCAAGGACTCCAAAGAAGATTTAACACCAGTACTCCTCAAACAATTTCTTTAAGTAGAAAAGGAGGGAACCCTTGCAAACTCATTCTGTGAGGGTACTATCACCCTGATACCAACATGAGACAAAGACACAACAAGGAAAGATCAATATAACTGATGAAAATAGATCAAAAGTTCTTAATAAAATTCTGGCAAATCACATACTAAAACAAATGAAAAAGATAGTGTACCATGATAAATTGATGTTCACCTTAGAGATGCAATTTTGGTTCAACTTATAGAAATCAGTAAATAAATTCAATAACCTTAAGACAAGAATCATATGATCATCTCAATAGATGTAGAAAAAGAACTTGAAAAAATACAGCACCTTTTCATGTGCAAAACACGAGAAAAGTAGGGATAGTAGAGACATATTTCAACATGGTAAAGCCTATTTAGCTAAAACAAGAACATCATCATTCTAAATGGGATATACTGAAAGAATCCCCCATAAAAAGTAGAACAAGACAAGGGTTCGAAAGTCATGGATTTTACATTTAGAAGACCCAAAACATTTCACCAGAAAAAATTCTAGAATTAACAAATGTATTTAGCAAGTAGCAGGGTATAAATATCAACACCCAAAACTCAAATGCTTTCCTACACATCAGTGATGAATTCACTGAAAGAGAAATTTTAAAAAAATACCCCATTCATAATAGCCTTAAAGTATACATGGGGATCAATCTAAAGAAATAGATGAAATATCTCTATAATAAAAACACTAGGAAAGGGATCTAACATGGCGGCGAAGGGACTGCATCACCCCAGGGCGCCGCATCACTAAGTGGGAGAAAGACGATGCAAAACGGCTGAAGGATATCTTTGGGAAGTTCAAGTGAAATTGAGGTGCTCCAGAATCTAGTGGACAGATTTCCATCGTGCGAAGTTCGGCTCTGAGAGCTCCATTTCCCCGCACGGAGGGTCGCATAGCCTGACAGGCGATCGCCCCGCGGCTGGAGTCTGTGGCGCACGCCGGGGAGCGGCAGGGTGCCGGAGCGGGGAACAGCGATACGGATCCGGGGGGGCTCCCGCCTGTGGTACATCGGAGCCCTTAGCGCTGAGTTCCGGCTTTGAAACAGAGGAGAGAAGAGGCCCAGTTTGGCTCCAGACACCGGTAGGACCACAGTGGAGAACAGCAGCCGCCATTTCGGAGAGATGATGTAATCATCCCCGTGTTCTACTGATCTCAGCCCATTCAACTACAAACAGGTGATAACAGGCTGGTATTTGCCTGCTTCTAGCAGACAGATTTTCTGCTCAGGCTCGGGGCGGGGGTTCTTGTGGAGAATACTCCTAGAGGCTCGTGCCTGGCAAGGCGTGCGCCGGGCACTGAGCAGCTGGATTCGGGTTCCTGGGGCTAACCTGGCCCAGGTCTGAGGAAACTGCGGAGACTGCCGGCGGAGGCCAGCTCCAAGTGGAGCGTGTGCTGAGCTTGGGGCGACTGGGTTCTGACTCCCGGAACAGTTTTGGCCTGGGGCAGGGAAACCCGTGGGGTCGCTCCCTGGAGCCAGCTCCCAGCGGAGAGTGTATCAGATCGGAGAGGCGGGGTTCCGGCTACCTAAGCTGCTTTGGCCCAAGGCTAGGGAACCGGCGGTGACTGCTTCTCAATCAGGGTCCGGCGGGGTGTTGTAGGGACAGAGTGGATCTTCCTCCTGCGCCCAGAGCAGTCCAAGTGACCCGCCGGCGTGGTGCCATGACACCCCAAACGCAGCTGGGGCTGAAGAGAGCAGCCGCCCACGCATAGAATAGGACCAGCGATTCCGCGGCGCAGCAGCCAAGTAACCTCATTTGGACTAGGGGCTGTGCGGAGCTGCCATCCGAGCAAGCAGGGCAGGCAGACCTGCCGCCAACTGGCAAGACAGGCCAGGTAGCTTGCCAGCGGGGTGGACACGTAACACCGAGGCAGTGGCGTCACACTGGTTGGAGTGGGGGTGGAGCAGGGTCGCCGCCCGGGTCCGGAGGGGGCTCAGCGACCCGTTGGAGAGGTAGTTAGGTACCCCCATTGGGAGTGGGGGCTGTGCAGAACTGCGACCCACCGGCCTAGAGGTCTGCCAGTGCGGTAGACTCGTCACACCAATTGGAGCGGGGGGCCCAGCTGAGCCGCCACCCACATCCAGATCAGGACCAACGATCCCAGGGCGTGGTAGTTAAGTTACCACAATTGGAGTGGGGGCAGAGCAAAGCCACCACCCGTGCCGCAGCGGGGGCAGACCTGCGACCGATCAGCGGGGTAGACAGACCACCATAATTAGAGGAGGAGCACAGCCAATACCCGCCCTGCAAGGGAGACTTCCCAACTATACAAGAGCAACATAAATAAATAGGGGGTAAATTTCAAAAACACAACAGTGGCACCAAGCAGAAAGAAACGTCAGCAGTATGAAAAGACAAGGAAAGAAAGGACCACAAGCAATGCAGGTCAACTCAACTTTAGAAGAGGTAATAGCTGCAACAGATGAAATGTCAGATAAAGACATCAGGATTTATATGCTTCAGATGATCTGGAGTCTCAAGGAAGACATGAGACAGCAAAATCAGACAATGAAAGATCACATTGACAAACAAATCCAGGAAGTAAAAGATCAATTTCACAGGGAGATAGAGGTAATAAAAAACAAACAAATAGAAATTCTAGAAATGCAGGAAGCTATAAACCAACTTAAAAACTCAATTGAGAATACTACCAGCAGAGTAGATCACTTAGAAGAGAGAACATCAGACAATGAAGACAAAGTATTTCAACTGGAAAAGAACATAGACAGCTCAGCAAGTCTGCTAAGAAACCATGAGCAGAACATCCAAGAATTATGGGATAATATCAAAAGACCAAATTTAAGAGTCATTGGGATACAGGAAGGCACAGAGCTCCAAACCAAAGGAATTAAAAGTCTTTTCAGTGAAATAATACGAGAAAACTTCCCAGACTTGAAGAATGAGACAGAATCCCAAATCCTAGAAGCCTACAGGACGCCGAATGTGCAAAATCTTAAGAGATCCACACCTAGACACATTATAATGAAAATGTCCAACATACAGAATAAGGAGAGAATTTTAAAAGCTGCAAGAGAAAGAAAGCAGATTACATTTAGGGGTAAACCAATCAGGATAACAGCTGATCTCTCAACACAGACTCTGAAAGCTAGAAGATCCTGGAATAACATATTTCAAACACTGAAAGAAAATGGGTTCCAACCAAGAATCGTGTATCCGGCGAAATTAAGCTTCAGATTAGAAGATGAAATTAAAACCTTCCACGATAAACAAAAGTTAAAAGAATTCGCAGCTAGAAAACCATCTCTTCAAAAAATCCTTGGCAAAACATTACAGGAAGAGGAAATGGAAAATAACTTTGAAAACCAACAATGGGAGGTAGGACAGTAAAGGGGGGAAAGTAGTCAAAGAGGATAACAAATCAGGTTTAGTAACATCAATAAACAAATATGGATAGAAGAACAAACCATATCTCAATAATAACCCTAAATGTTAATGGCTTAAACTCACCAATTAAGAGACACAGGCTAGTAGAATGGATCAAAAAACAAGACCCAACAATATGCTGTCTACAGGAGACGCATTTGATAGGAAAAGATATACATAGACTGAAGGTGAAAGGTTGGGAAAAATCATATCACTCATATGGACCGCGGAAACAAGCAGGAGTGTCCATACTCATATCTAATAAAATAGATTTCAAGCCAAAGCTAATCAAAAGGGATATAGAAGGACACTTCATACTGCTCAAGGGAACCATACACCAACAAGACATAACAATCATAAATATATATGCCCCAAATAATGGTGCAGCTGTGTTCATCAAGCAAACTCTTCTCAAGTTCAAGAGTCTAATAGACCAACATACAATAATCATGGGAGACTTCAACACACCTCTCTCACCACTGGACAGATCTTCCAAACAAAAGTTAAATAAGGAAACTATAGAACTCAATAACACAATTAACAACCTAGACTTAATTGACATATATAGACTATACCACCCAACATCAAGTAGCTACACTTTTTTCTCAGCAGCACATGGAACCTTCTCAAAAATAGACCATATACTATGTCACAGGGCAACTCTTAGACAATACAAAGGGGTAGAGATAATACCATGCATCTTATCTGATCATAATGGAATGAAACTGAAAATCAATGATAAAAGAAGAAAGGAAAAATCAAGCATCACCTGGAGAATGAACAATAGGTGGCTGAGTGATCAATGGGTTTTAGAAGACATCAAGGAGGAAATTAAAAAATTCCTAGAGTTAAATGAAAACACAGACACAACATATCGGAATCTATGGGACACATTGAAAGCAGTTCTAAGAGGAAAATTCATTGCTTGGAGTTCATTCCTCAAAAAAAGAAAAAACCAACAAATAAATGATCTCATACTTCATCTCAAAATCCTAGAAAAAGAAGAGCAAAACAACAGCAAAAGAAGTAGAAGGCAAGAAATAATTAAAATCAGAGCTGAAATTAATGAAATTGAAACAAAAGAAACAATTGAAAAAATTGACAAAACTAAAAGCTGGTTCTTTGAAAAAATAAATAAAATTGACAGACCCTTAGCCATGCTAACGAAGAGAAGAAGAGAGAGAACCCAAATTACTAGCATACGGGATGAAAAAGGCAATATCACAACAGACACTTCAGAAATACAGAAGATAATCAGAAATTACTTTGAATCCTTATACTCCAATAAAATAGAAGATACTGAAGGCATAGATAAATTCCTTGAGTCCTATGATTTGCCCAGATTGAGCCAGGAGGATATAGACAACCTAAACAGACCAATAACAATAGAGGAAATAGAAGAAACCATCAAAAGACTACCAACTAAGAAAAGCCCAGGACCGGATGGGTATACAGCAGAGTTTTACAAAACCTTTAAAGAGGAACTAACACCAATACTTTTCAAGCTATTTCAGGAAATAGAAAAAGAGGGAGAACTTCCAAATTCATTCTACGAGGCCAACATCACCCTGATTCCGAAACCAGACAAAGACATGTCAAAGAAGGAAAACTACAGACCAATATCTCTAATGAACCTTGACGCAAAAATCCTCAATAAAATTCTGGCGAATCGGATTCAAATACATATCAAAAAAATTATACATCATGATCAAGTAGGATTCATCCCTGGGATGCAAGGCTGGTTTAATATACGGAAATCAATAAATGTTATTCACCACATCAACAGACTTAAAAATAAGAACCATATGATCATCTCAATAGATGCAGAAAAAGCATTCGACAAAGTACAGCATCCCTTTATGTTCAAAACGCTAGAAAAATTAGGGATAACAGGATCATACCTCAACATTGTAAAAGCAATCTATGATAAGCCACAGGCCAGCATCATTCTGAATGGAGAAAAATTGAAGGCATTCCCTCTAAGATCTGGTACAAGACAGGGATGCCCTCTCTCACCACTTCTGTTCAACATAGTCCTCGAAACACTGGCTAGAGCAATTAGACAGACAAAAGAAATTAAAGGCATAAAAATAGGAAAAGAAGAACTTAAATTATCACTATTTGCAGATGATATGATTCTATACCTAGCAGACCCAAAAGGGTCTACAAAGAAGCTATTAGAGCTAATAAATGAATTCAGCAAAGTGGCAGGATATAAGATCAACACGCATAAATCAAAGGCATTCCTGTATATCAGCGACAAATCCTCTGAAACGGAAATGAGGACAACTACTCCATTCACAATATCCCCCCAAAAAATAAAATACTTGGGAATCAACCTAACAAAAGAGGTGAAAGATTTATACAATGAAAATTACAGAACCCTAAAGAAAGACATAGAAGAAGACCTTAGAAGATGGAAAAATATACCCTGCTCATGGATAGGCAGAACTAACATCATCAAAATGGCGATATTACCAAAAGTTCTCTATAAGTTCAATGCAATGCCAATCAAAATCCCAACAGCATATCTTGTAGAAATAGATAAAAGAATCATGAAATTCATATGGAATAATAAAAGACCCAGAATAGCAAAAACAATACTAAGCAGGAAGTGTGAATCAGGCGGTATAGCGATACCAGACTTCAAACTATACTACAGAGCAATAGTAACAAAAACAGCATGGTACTGGTACCAAAACAGGCGGGTGGACCAATGGTACAGAATAGAGGACACAGTAACCAATCCACAAAACTACAACTATCTTATATTTGATAAAGGGGCTAAAAGCATGCAATGGAGGAAGGATAGCATCTTCAACAAATGGTGCTGGGAAAACTGGAAATCCATTTGCACCAAAATGAATCTGAATCCCTATCTCTCGCCGTGCACAAAAGTTAACTCAAAATGGATCAAGGAGCTTGATATTAAATCAGAGACACGGCATCTGATAGAAGAAAAAGTTGGTTATGATCTACACGCTGTGGGATCGGGCTCCAAATTCCTCAATAGGACACCCATAGCGCTAGAGTTAACAAATAGAATCAACAAATGGGACTTACTCAAACTAAAAATTTTTTTCTCAGCAAAAGAAACAATCAGAGAGATAAACAGGGAGCCTACATCCTGGGAACAAATCTTTACTCCACACACTTCAGATAGAGCCCTAATAACCAGAATATACAAAGAACTCAAAAAATTAGACAATAAGATAACAAATAACCCAATCAATAAATGGGCCAAGGACCTGAACAGACACTTCTCAGAGGAGGACATACAATCAATCAACAAGTACATGAAAAAATGCTCACCATCGCTAGCAGTCAGAGAAATGCAAATCAAAACTACCCTAAGATACCATCTCACTCCAGTAAGTCTGGCAGCCATTAGGAAGTCAAACAACAATAAGTGCTGGAGAGGATGCGGGGAAAAGGGCACTCTTGTTCATTGCTGGTGGGACTGCAAATTGGTGCAGCCAATTTGGAAAGCAGTATGGAGATTTCTTGGAAAGCTGGGAATGGAACCACCATTTGACCCAGCTATTCCCCTTCTCGGTCTATTCCCTAAAGCCCTAACAAGAGCATGCTACAGGGACACTGCTACATCGATGTTCATAGCAGCTCAATTCACGATAGCAAGACTGTGGAACCAGCCTAGATGCCCTTCAATAGATGAATGGATAAAAAAAATGTGGCATTTATATACAATGGAGTATTATTCTGCATTAAAAAATGACAAAATCATAGAATTTGGAGGGAAATGGATGGCATTAGAGCAGATTATGCTAAGTGAAGCTAGTCAATCTTTAAAAAACAAATACCAAATGACTCCTTTGATATAAGGGGAGTTAACAAGGACAGGGTAGGGACGAAGAGCTTGAGAAGAATATTTACATTAAACAGGGATGAGAGGTGGGAGGGAAAGGGAGTGAGAAGGGAAAGTGCATGGAAATGGAAGGCGATCCTCAGGGTTATACAAAATGTCATATAAGAGGAATGGAGGGGTAAGACAAGATAATACAAATGGAAGAAATGATTTACAGTAAAAGGGGTAGAGAGATAAAAGGGGAGGGGGGGAGGGGAGGGAAGGGGAGGGGAGGGGGGATAGTAGAGAATAGGACAGACAGCAGAATACATCAGACACTAGAAAGGCAATATGTCAATCAATGGAAGGGTAACTGATGTGATACAGCAATTTGTATACGGGGTAAAAGGGGGAGTTCATAATCCACTTGAATCAAACCGTGTAATATGATGTATTAAGAACTATGTAATGTTATGAACGACCAATAAAAAAAAAAAAAAAAAAAAAAAAAAAAAGAATACCATGAAAGGAAGCTGGAATTGTAGCACTTGCCTAGCTTGTGTAAGGCACTGGGTTTGATCCTCAGCACCACATCAAAATGAATAAATAAAATAAATAAATAAAAAAAAAATAAAAACACTAAAGAAATTGAAGACAACCTTAGAAGATGGAAAAATCTCCCATCAGCATAATTATATATTGTCAAAATGGCCATACTATCAAAAAGGTTATACAGATTTTGTGTGATTCCTATGAAAATCCCAATGACATTCTTCAAAGAACTACAAAGAGCAATTACAAAATTCATTTGGAACAATAGGAGACCCAGAATAGCCAAAGCAATCCTAAGCAAGAAGAGTGAAGCAGAAGGCAACACAATACCAGACCTTAAAGTATACTACAGAGCCATAGTAACAACAATGGCATGGGTCTGGGGATGTAGCTCAGTTGGTGGAGTGCTTGCCTTGAATGCACATGGCCCTAGATTCAATCCCCAGCACTACCAAAACCAAACCAAAACAACAACAACAACAACATCAACAAAACCCAGCATGGTATTGGCACCAAAACAGATATGTAGACCCATGGTACAGAATAGAGGACACAGAATGAAACCCACATAAATACAGTTATCTCATACTACACAAAACACCAAAAATATTCATTGGAGAAAAGATATCCTCCACAACAAATGGTGCTGGGCAAAGTAGAAATCCTTATGTAACTAAGTGAAATTAAACCCCTATCTCTCACCCTGCAAAAAACTCAACTCAAATTGGATTACAGACTTAGGTATTAGAACAGAGACCCTGCACTTAATAGAAGAAAAAGTAGTCCCAAATCTTCATCATGTCACTAATACCTGTCTTTCTTAAGAATATTTCTAAAGCACAAGAAATAGAGTCAAGAATCAATAAATGGGATGAATTCAAACTAAAAAGATTTTTTTTGCAGCAAAAGAAACAATGAATGATGTGAAGAGAGAGTCAAAAGAGCCAAAAGGATGGTAGAAAATCTTTACCACATGCAGAACCACTGGAGCATTAATCTCTATGATATGTAGAGAAAAATTTAACACCAAACAAATAAATAAATAAATAAACCAAATAACTCAGTCCATAAATGGAATGAGCAAACACCTTTACTGAAAAAGAAATACAATCCATCAACAAATATATGAAAAAATGTTCAACATATCTAGCAATTAGAGAAATGCAAGTCAAAAGTACTCGGGGATTTCATCTCACTCCAGTCAGAAGAACAATTATCAAAAATTCAAGTGCTAGTGGGGAAGTAGGAATAAAGATACACTGATTCATTGCTGTTGGGATTGTAAAATGGTGCAGACACTTTGGAAAAACACTCTGAGATTCCTTAGAAAACCTAGAAGAAATCCACCTTTTAATCAACCTCTCCCATTCCTCAGTTGATATAAAAACAAATTAAAATCAGTATACTATAGTAGTGAAGTCACCTCAATGTTTATAGCACCTCAATTCACAATAGCTAAACTGTGGAACTAAACCAGATGCCCTTTGATAGATAAATGGATAAAGAAATTGTAGTATATATACACAATGGAATATTACTCAACCTTAAAGAAGAATGAAATCATGACATTTACAGGTAAATTCATGGAAGTAGAGAATATCATGCTAAGCGAAGTAAGCCAATTCCAAAAAACCAAAGGCCAAATATTTTCTCTAATAAACGAATGCTGATCCATAATGGGGGAGACAGGAGGAAAGACTGGAGGAACTTTGAATTGGGCAGAGGGAAGGGAGGAGAAGGGAGGGGTAGTAGGGACGGGGAAGATGTTGGACTTTATGGACATTATTTTCCTTGGTACAGGTATAATTGCAAGAATAGTGTAACTGTACATCATGTACAACCACAGAAATAAAAAGTCATGCACCATTTGTATAAAAAATTAAATTTAAAAAATCAATAAAAAGGATGAATTCAAACTAAAAAGCTTCAGCAAAGGAAACAGTAACACAAAGAGACAACCTACAGAATAGGAGAAAATCTTTACCACAGGGACATCAGATGCAGTATTAATCTACAGGATATATAAAGAACTCAAAAAACTCCACATCAAAAAATAACTAAATAAAAGTCAAAAAAACAAAAACCCAAAACCCAACAACAACAACCTAAGTTACCCAATCAATAAATAGGCTAAGGATCTATAAAGATACTGTAGTAATTTCTTATGTGTTTTTTTTTTTTTAGTTTTGTGTTTCAATAGGTTTTACAATGCATGTGCTATATTCTGTAGGTCAAAAAGAAATGCATACTATATAAATTTGGCAGATGGTCATTTTGTTAGCTAAGATAAAAATAAAACACAATTTCTGAAAATAGAAAGGACTGGGGCCACTAAAGTGCAAAATTGATGGTCCACAATCTTAAATAGGTAAAAATCCTGCGGAATAGAAGGGAGAGACATGAAACTGGGAAATAAATTATAGTCAGTGCTAGTTAATTTAGGAAAGGGGGAAAAAATCCCAACCTCAAGTAGGTCTCAAATTGTCCAATTAT
Organism: Urocitellus parryii; assembly: GCF_045843805.1. Classification (NCBI taxonomy): domain Eukaryota; kingdom Metazoa; phylum Chordata; class Mammalia; order Rodentia; family Sciuridae; genus Urocitellus; species Urocitellus parryii. The sequence continues at coordinate 119,765,164 of NC_135533.1, read as the reverse complement.
TATTATTATTTTCAAAGTATTCAATTTAACAAAGCTTTAGCCATTTTGTCACACATGCTTGCTAGCATGTATATTAGAATAAATTCAAATTTAATCTGGATATACTTCTGTTATTAAGGTCTGAGAAAGGAATGATCATACTAAGTAATCAAAGTCCAAAAACAAGGTGGGCCAAAATGCAAGCAGTGAGGCGAGAATGTGTGTATTGTTCAAGGGATTCAAGCAGAGATAAAACATATATACAAGAATATGTGTAGCTCAAGTAAAATAAAAAGACTATTTCTTGTCATGACTGCTTGCTGGCTTCCTCTTCCTATGCATTCCCTATGCCACTCTGTACTAGGATGAACTAGAATCATGGCCACAGAAATAACCATAATATTTGACATCATTGACATGATCTTCAAAGAACATTTCTCTCTTTTTGAATAAGGCCATTGCTGAAAACAACAAATTTGATCTTGCCTGATGCTATGTCCTATTTATTTCATCTCTAGCTGTTCAGTAACTCGTAATACACTGTTAAGATTTTTTCAGCTCTTCTTGAGGTATTCACATCATAAATGGCAGGAGAAGAACAATTGAAAGACTCTCAAAGAAGTCAAGTTCTTCTTTGGGCAAATTATAGTTGTTTGGGATTTTGAGTAAATTGCCAAAGTCCTAACCACTGAGAAATGATTATCATTTGACCCCTTCATAGAGGACCAGTCTGAAAGTCACAAGAAGTTCTGCAAAGTACTGGGTCTGTATTCTTTCCTCCTTGTGTTTTTTCAACTGGATACCAGATGATGTTAGCAGCTGTGCAGATTTTGGTGCATACATGTCCTCCATCAAATTAAATGTAAAATGAAACTCAGAGTGAAGTTTCAGGAAAGCATTCTCCTTGTTCATTCATAAATTCAGTCCTAGTCAATTATCAAGTTTACATGATGCTGTAATAGTTGGTATTGATATTTGGCGTTATATCTGAAAGCTTCAATGGGTCTTGAATGCTCACCTGAAATCTTGGTTTCCACAGCAACATAATTACATTTTTGAATAATGATGAATCTTCTGCGCTCTTCACCCAGTTAAAAGCCTAAACTTCTCAAATTCTTCGGTTCTGATCTACAGTTGCTGCTGGAACTGTGAGGGCACCAGGGAATCAATTTAAACCTTATTTGTTTATTTGTTTCTCTAAGCTCAGGCTCCTCCTCCTCCTTACCAGAGAGGCAGCACTCAATGGCTCCAGCAAGTTCCCCATAGACACTCTCTTCAGTAACTGCAAAAAGGGAACCAGAGCTTGGCCTCACCATGCTGCACCATAGCTTTTCACCATAATTATGCTTGTGGATGAGAGAATATTGGTAGAAAATATGATTGGCAAGATGGAAAAGTAATGGAAAACTCATGTTTGCTGCTGTATAGTTCCATGTAATGTATTATCTTTTTCTAAAAGAACTTTAAGTTTTTATGTCAGATATAATGGATCTAGACATATACATAGGAAAGCAGTGATAGGTGTCCAGGGAAATTCAGGAAGGCCTTCTTTCTATGAAGTTCAGAATCATCTTCTTTATGAAATTCAGAACCCAGATAATAGAGGTCATTACACAGTGGAAAAAAACCTACGTTTAACATCAAATCTGAAGATAGCTGACTACAAATATGAGTAGAAAGAATATGGACTGACCACCTTGATAGGACAGAGAGACCTTCCAGGACTGAGCCATTTTGGGGTCAGACTAATCTCTGGGGTAGGCTCAGATGCAGCCCCTTCTCCTCTTTCTTGCCACTGTAAGATAAAGAAGATGTCCTTTGTGCCACCAGTGAATGGAAGAATAATGTATCATCATACTAAGGCCAAGTGGATCCTGAGATTTCTTCCAAATGAGCCACATCTGAATAAAGGCTACATGATAGTGTTATGGAGCTGTGGGCCTGGATAGGACAGAGAAGCCAGAACCCAAAGTGTCTAGGATAGTCTAAACCTAGAAGAAAGTGTGTGTGTGTGTGTGTGTGTGTGTGTGTGTGTGTGTTTGTGAGAAAGAAACAGAGACAGAGAATGAATAAATATGACTGTGTTCCATCAAGAAGTCAATTTCACACTCTGAGTAAGAACATGAGTTCCAGTGGCCCCTGTTCTTCTCATGACTTTGCTCATTCTGTAATCTGGCTCTCCTTGCAAACAGTCCCTGGTGATGATGCTCTGTAAAATTCTCCAGGCTTCTGGAGTCTGCAGCTAAAGATGACCCAGAGTTTTGAAGCCTGTTTACTTTGGAGCAGGGTTTGTGTTAAGTGTAGACCAGATCTTTGGACCCAGATAGCCATATGGTATAAATTCCACTTAGAGAACACACCATGTGGAGTGAGGGATGACTGCCCTCATCCTAAGTGCAGGTGTGCGATATAGGCACAAAACCTAGAGGTGCAGAATCCTCAGGGCTTAGAGGCTCAGGACAGGGTTTCAACATAGATTCTTTATATTTCTTACCCTGCCTGTAATTTAAAAACCATGACCTACTGTGGCCCTGGAGTCCCCAGATGTATCTTGGGGATTAATAGGGATTTTAAAATTTTGTTTGGAAGATACCTAATGCATGAAACCACAGAGACCTCAGCAAAATGATTGCAGTGGCTGGGGTTCTGTTCTGAGTGGTCTTAGTAAACAGAGATTTGGGGGCTGGAGAAGAATAATGGCCTAGATGAGAGACACTTCCCACCTTCCCCTGTTGATAGGTTTAAGACTCACCTTGTGTAGTGCATACAGAGGGAGAAAACAGAAAAAGTACAAAAGGGACAAAGATTAAAAGAAGAAAAAAAAATCAATAGCCTCTACATGTAGGGACTCAATAGCTGAATGGAAGTACCATTTGTAGAAAAGAATTTAATTATATGGCCATATTAAAGAGAATATTGAGGTTAGAGGGAAGAGAAATTCAGGGATGTGACAAGCATTGGAATATGATTGTGAAGGTTTCCAAGGTGGTCTGAGCCTTGGTGACCCTCCTCCCTAGAGATGGACATTGGAGAATGAAAACTGCACCAGAAATACTTTATGTGTCTCTAGTACCTAGTGGGAAAATTGGTGTAGACCTGACACTGCCAGAGAGAGGCCTGATGGAGGAAAGAGCAGAGGAGAGAAAGGAGGAGGGTCTGACATCAGTGAGAGTTCAATGAGGTGTGTCCACTGGACCGGTGGACTGGGTCAGAGAGTGGAGAATGTATGAATAAGGTCAGGGTCACTGCATAAGTCTTGGATAGATTACTAGAAAGACAAGGTTCTTACTTTATGGAATATGCTGATGAAACTACTTTATGAATGAACATGTCGGTACTGATTTGTGTTTTTAGTTGCTGACTGTAGTCTCTAATCTTGTTTCTTCACTGCCAAGACTATAGTGATATGCCTTTAGGCTCTGTTTGCTCATTCATTTGGTCCTTTCTGAGATGTCCTGTTGTGTGTGAGGTTACAGGTATAACCTATGTGTTTCTGTCTGCTGTTCATGGATGTTTCCTGCTACAGAGGAGTCTACACTACTGGCACCTCCAGAGAAGCTCCTCACTGAAGAGAGACAGGGCAAAGGTCTGGGGACCCATGGGTTTTTGTATCATTTCCTTATTATCTGAAACACTGTGAGAAGTGATAGCTCCTTTTGCTGCCATGAGCTGTAGCACTGTAATAATCAGCCCAAGGATGAGCAAATTACCTGCATTGGGTATTGTACTTTTGTATCCAGAGAAGCAGCTGGGGAACCCAGGTCCCTAATTCTTAACTGAGTCTGAGTAGTAGCTGGGAAGATACTGGGGAGAGTTCTCAGGTTTCTGTTGGTACTAGGTATTCCAATAGTCTTCAACAATGAAGTCAATGCTGAGGGAGCAGGTGAGTCTGGCAGATGCTCTTGGAGTTCAGTTGGGAAGAGGGGCTGCTGAGTCAGGACAGGCAGTGAGAGAGAACCTGGCAACAAAGAAAAACATGGGTGCTAGTGCAGAGCCCAGATTTAAGTTGTTTGGAGTCTGAACCAGGCAGATGGAATAACAGATAATCTGATTGAGGACTATGAAACATGTCCCTATCTGAGCAGTGAAAAGGCATCAACAGGAGAAGAGGAGTCCAGACCATGATGGACACAGACCCCTGAGTTCTACAGTGGAACTGGTGAGCCCCAATTCTTCTTTTCTTTTCCACCCTCTGGAGAGGAAGAGCTGTTCATGCAAATGTGTTTCTATCATGACTTCTACAGCCTCACCATGTGACATGGTGCTAGAGCTCAGCTCACATTGTAGACTCAGGAAGATGCCCCTTGGAGGAACCCTGGGAAAAATCACCTGCTAAAATTGTGCCAACGCCCTTATTCAGGGACTCTGCCAGAATTTCCATCTGTGAGAGCTCTTTTGAGTAAATTGTCCTTACTGAGCAGCTGTATAGAGACAACCAGTACTTCTAAAATGTACCCTGCAAGTCACAGGACATACAGCTTCCCTTGGCCCAGAGACTTCAGAACCTAGCTGGTTGCTACAGTTCACCAAGTCTGTACACACAAGTGTGGTCTGAGTCCTAGATAATTTGCTACCAATTCATTCATTGAGGGAAATACTGTATTTTGCCACTTCAAAAAGTTGTGTCTTTCATGAGGATACTTAAACATACAATTACAATATAAAGTGTTAGCAACTTATTGAAGATGTTGTAAAAATAATATCAATTTATTGATAAATAATTTAGAAGAAGTACACATACTTGATTCTTCACCTATTCAGAATCAATAGTTGGATTCCCACTAATAAAATGTAAAATGATGTGTACTTTGAAGTATATTTTAATAGTTTGATTATATTGCAATTATAATTATATTTATAATTCAACTATTGTAAATAATTTAATAGAAGAGTTTTAGTATTTTATAAACTGACAGAAGCACAAGAGAACAGAAGGGTTATAGTTGCTGTGCTCTTCTCATGCCATATTCTACAGAATGAAATCCAGTCCAGTACATTCTTTTTCTGGCCATCAATAATTTCCTTCCTTTAAGCACTTCATTTACTGCAGAAGAAGCTCTCCATTTGCAACAAGCCCCAAATTCCTTCATTCCGTATGCAAAAGTTCTCATCTCAGAATCATTTGTTGGAATGTGGATTGAGGTCTTTAATGGTATGGTTTTGAGTCCCATGATGGATTTTGACTCTGGATTTGACATTTTGTTAATGAATATTTCAACAGTTCTTATTTAATATAGATGTTGCTAGAAAGTAATACAATTCATCCTGCTCTGCAATGCATTTGCCCATGGACTCCATCTTATGTGCTCAGAATTTTTACCAACAACTTTTGTGATTTCTTTACTCAGGAACTGGAGAGTGATCATGTGCTTCTGTACTGTCTTCCCCCAAACCCATGAAATCCAGTTCATCCTACTGTTCAACTTCCCCTCATGAAAAGCCATGTTCCTTACCTCTTGCTAAACCTAAGGTCAAATTTCTCATTTGACACTTTGTCCTGAATCAATTTAATCCCTCAACTCTAAATGTCTACAAATGAACATCAATCATGATCTTTGCCTAAGTACTCCTGTTTTCTCTGGGTTTCCTCCTCTGGAGAATTCAAAAGTTCAATCTGAGGACACAGATAGAAACCCACATAAATCTGGTTATCTCATACTAGACAAGGGTGCCAAAATCATTCACTGGAGAAAAGACAGCCTATTCAACAGATGGTGCTGGCAAAACTGAAAATTCATATGTAGCAAAATTAAATTAAACCTCTATGTCTCACCCTGCACAAAAATCCACTCAAAGTAGATCAAAGACTTAGGCATTAGAATAGAGACCCTGCACTTACTAGAAGAAAAAAATAGGCCCAAATAATCACCATATCAGCCTAGGACATGACTTCCTTAACAAAACTCCTAAAGCTCAAGAAGGAAAATCAAGAATCAGTAAATGGGATGCATTCAAATTCAAAAGCTTCTTCTCAGCAAATGGAACAATTAATAATGTGAGGAGAGAGCCTACAGACTGGGAGAAAATCTTTACCACCTGCACTTCTAATAAAGCATTAATCTCTAAGATATATAAAGAGCTCAAAAAACTTAACACCAAAAACAAACCAAAAACAAAAAACAAAAAACCAAATAACCCAATCAATAAATGGGCTGAGGAACTGAACAGACACTTCACAGAAGAAATACAATTAATCAACAAATATATGAAAAAGTGTTCATGTCTCTAGCAATTAAAGAAATGTAAATCAAAACTACTCAAAAATTTCATCTCACTCTTGTCAGAATGGTTGGTAATAATAAAGAACATAGGCAACAAGAAATATTGGTGAGGTTGCGGGGGAAAAAGGTACCCTCATACATTGCTGGTGGGAATGCAAATTGGTGCAACCACTATGGAAAGCAGTATGAAGATTCCTCAGAAAACTGGGAATGGAACCACCATTTGACTCAGCTATCCCACTCCTTGGTTTATACCCAAAGGACTTAAATCAACATACTCTAGTGACACAGCCACATCAATGTTTATAGCAACTCAATTCACAATAGCTAGACTATGGAACCAACCTAGGTATCTCTCAATAGATGAATGGATAAATAAAATGTGGTATATATACTCTATGGAATATTACTCCGCTTTAAAGAAGAGTGAAATTATGGCTTTTGCCAGTAAATATTTGGAGTTGGAGATTATCATGCTAAGCGAAATAAGCCAATGCCACAAAACCAATGGTCAAATATTTTCTGTAATATGCAGATGCTAATTCACAATAAGGTGGGGGGGCAGTATGGAAGAATAATGTTCCCTTAGATCAGGTAGAGGAAAGTGATGGGAGGGGAGGGGATAGGATGTGGGGATAGAAAATATAGTAGAAGGAAACAAACATTATTACTGTATATGACTACATGGCCAATATGATTCTGAACATGTACACTCAGAAAAATGAAATCATATCTCATCTATGTATGACATATCAGCATGCATAAATACATTCTACTCTCATGTATAACTAATTAAAAAAAAACTAAAAAAAGATGAATCTAGATATTCATGCAGTTTTTGCTTGTTTTCAGGCTGTGTTCTGGGGTCTGTATATACAGAAGTGCCAAAACAAAACAAATTCTGTTCTAGTTCCTAGTGGAGAAACACACAGTGAGCAGAGTCCTGGTGATTTGTCCTCATGTGGCTGATACCACCTGACCTTGCTCACCCTGAGCATCTAGAGCCCACTTCTGACTGCTGAGGGCCCCTTTTCTCCCACAGGACATCAGCACAGAACATCTCCACGTACTGTCCATAAGCTTTCCTCACTGTGTACCTCCCTGTACTGTCCAGGTGCACTGCTCACCTGAGTCATGCAGACACCCTGGCTAGCTGTTCTCTACATTCTTTCTTCTTTATCTCTCTCTCTCTTTAAAATTACAGAGTATTCAGAAGGATATTTCCTTTCTATGAGTATGATAAAAGCATTTTTATACCTAAATAATCTCCTGTAGATCCTTTTCTACATCAAGATAAAATAAACATTAATTTACCATTTAAAATCTCATTGAGCTTCTTCCCAGCCACCCTACCTCAACTCCTCCTCTTATACTCTGAACACAACCACTAATAGATTCATTTTGCAAAGAGGATTCTTATTCCTGGACCACAGGGTCATGTTGTCTCTGAATCCTTCTGGTCCTTTTGTCCCTACCTCACTATCTTTACTGATGACCAAGTTCCACATTATCTAGTAGAGAAGTCTTTACCACCATGAGTTGGGTGGACTTTTGCTTTCCTGATAATACTTTATGAGGAAATTTCTAAACCTAAAAATTTAGCTAGTTTTTTCAATATTTCCATATCTAAAATTTAAACACAGAAATTCACAGCAAAATATGGGCAGGACTCCATCTATTCTTTTCATATTCAATTGAGCGTAAATATTTACATTTCATGTGACTATTGCATATTTTATCATATTCTTTAACTATTTAATATTCTAACATTGAAAGAGTACTACTTTGATTGTGATCAGTTGCCAGAATCAACAATATAGATTTTAATGTATTTGAATACAACATTCACTTATATCATGAGCAACATTGATAAATGTCTCACCAGAGATCCTTAAAGACTATTTATTAAGAGAGATTAACTTAGAAATTTTGATAGGGAAAGTTAGTTCTTCTCAGGTAGATGAATTAAACATCATAGTCAACCTCCTTGGGTTATACCAGATAGCAAAGAATATAATCAAAAATTGACTTTCTAGCTGAAAACTCCAGATTTTTGCCATTAACCAGATAAAATTTATTGTCTTATGAATTTCTATAAGACCTCATTTCTTTGTATAGAAATAAAAGATTATGAGAAAATTTAATTTAACATATGACTCTGTGTCTGAGTACAAATGAACACATGCATATTTGCTCACTCCTGGTCTCCTCTGAGCAGTGACAGAGGGGCCTCTCCTTGCCATCTTTGTCATCTTCTTTCCATGCTGGTGAATCTTCCCAGACCTGGGATTATAACAGCCATTTATAGCAAGGGTTATATGCTGTCATATGTACCAAATGTGCTTAAATTAGAGAGAGGGTGTGTGTGCATGAAGAGTGAACATTATGGAAGTTGAAGTCTGGCTTTTGTCCTGGTCCCTGGTGGATTATCCACATCCTGGGTGTTGCACAGGTTCTCTCTGTTTCTGGCACTGGGTTTCTCTATGATAGTCACAAACAAACTCCCTGAGATCTCTGTGTATATGTCAGATTTGGAAGGTGGTAAGGTGAATGAAGCCTAGGAGGACCATGAATGCATGTGTTACCCCATGTCGGGGTGGGTCTATACTCAAAGGACTTAAAAGAGCATACTACAGGGACACAGCCACATCAATGTTTGTAGCAGCACAATTCACAATAGTTAAACTGTGGAACCAACCTAAATGCCCTTCAGTAGATTAAAAAATTAAAAAAATTTTTAAAAATTAAAAAAAAATTAAAATTAAAAAATGTGGCATATATACACAATGGAATATTACTCAGCAATAAAAGCAAATAAAATCATGGCATTTGCAGGTAAATGGATACAGTTGGAGAAGATCATTCTAAGTGAAGTTAGGCAATCCCCCCAAAAACAAATGGAGAATGTTTTCTCTGATACAAGGTGACTGTCTCATAGTTGGGTAGGGAGAGGGAGAATGGGAGGAATTGGAGAACTTTAGATAGGACAGAGGGGTGGGAGGGAAAGTGAGGGAGCAGGGAGTTAGCAATGATGGAGGAATGTGATGGACATCATTATCCAAAGTACATGTATGAAGACATGGATTGGTGTGAATATACTTTATATACAAACAGCAATATGAAAAATTGTTCTATATGTGTAATAAGAATTGTGATGCATTCTGCTGTCATGTATTTAAAAAAATAAAACCAATAAAAATTTTTGAACCAAAATACATAAATAAATGCAAAGATCTGGAATTTAAAGGTAAATATTCAAATCCCATCAGTGTGTGGAATATTCCTCATTGCTGCCTATGGACAAAAGTAACACAAAATAGTGACAAAAGGGCTGTATGATGTACACATCTGAATAAAGCTTTACAATCTCCAAAATAAATTTTCATCATCAGACTCATGATTGAGAAGAATAACACATGTCCAAATACACTAAATATTTCAAACACTACTAAAAACTTATTTGTATGTGGGGAATAATTAATGTGAATTAAATTTGTAAAATATCTGGGAAGGTAGAAATTATTAATCAGGGTCAGGAGGCTCCTTCTGACCTGTGAGTCAGGACACTGGGAAGTGAAGTGTAACAGGCCTATCAGCCTGGAGGTTTTGGTCTTACTTCCCCTCTGCCTGTGTCACTGTGAGTTACACGTAGCTGCTACCACTGCCATGGCCTGCCCCACAGTAGTAGACATTCTCATCCTCTTCCTGGATGTTCTGGATGGTCAGGTATCGATCCAGGCCAGAGCCTGAGCCTGAGAAGCGATCAGGAATCCCATCCCCCTTGGATCCCACGATGCCACTAGTGCCCACTACCATCACAAACCGGGGGCTCTTCCCTGGGCTTTGCTGGAACCAAGCCACATAGTAATTACTGTAGCCACTGCTCAGGGTGCAGGTGAGTTTGACTGTTTGTCCCAGGGAGGCAGATGCAGAGGGTGGCTGAGTCAGCACAGGCTGAGAGAAGGATCCTATAAAAATAGACACATCATAGTAGAAGGAAGAGAAAGGGTGCATGTGTTTGGGGATCTGAGCCCGTGAAGATAGACTCAGGACAGGGGTCTGCCATGGGGCACAGAAGTATGTCCCTACCTGGGCAGTGAGTGAGCATAATAAGGAGAAGAAGAGTTCCAACCATGTTGGACAGTTTCCTGAGTCCAGAGCTGGTGTGGGCTGCCTCCAGCCTTTCTTATCCCTCCCCATTGGCCTCAAGGTGGAGCATCTCATGCAAATGTCCCTCCACCCACTGACCCTCACTGGCTGCTCTTCTTCTGGGCCTGGAATGATCCAAGACAAAGTGTGGAGGGTGGTGATACTTTTATTTGCCTGATGGCCAGAACCTGGGATGAAGCAGGTTCTGGCACGCTGCAGAGAGCACAGTTGCTAAGCCCACCTTAGTGACACAAAGTTCACTCCTCTGCCCACCCCTGTTCTGATGAAGTTTAGAATTCTCTTGGGTAGTGACTCTGCCTTTTTACCTTTTCATATGAATCTTAGAAATACTGGTGCAGATATTTCTGCGTCAAGTACTGTGCTCAGATCAATCTCACTAACAAAGTAATATTGATGTGGTAATTTGGGTGTTTGTTTTTTCCACCAAAAATTTACCAGGTATCAATCTCTGAATATGAAAAGTGCCATGAAAAAGAACATGGAGCTGGGCATTCTCGCTGTTTGAGATCATTTAGGAAACCCAACTCAGAGGATCATAATAAATGTTTCTTTCATGTCCTCTCATTATGTCCATATTTCCAGGATGTAGGTTGGCTGAGTTGGTTAAGTCACTTGACCTAAGATCAACCCAGCACCCCAAGTTAGAGTTTACATAAACCTGATCAAATGAATGACTTTTCTCCAAATACTGGTCCATTGGGCTGTGGGGGAAAATTGGGAATATATATCTATAATTGAAATGACTACAAGACAGGAGGCATGAACCAACAAAAAATATTTACTTTACATTTGCAGAGGTAAGTAGAGTGACAGGGATCTCACTGGGCTAACTTCAGGGTGGTGCCAGGGTTGTGCTACTTTCTGGAGGCTCCAGGGGAAAATCTGTCTTATTTAATTTTCCAAATTCTAGGGTCACCCACATTTCTTGGCTAGTAGTCACTGCCTCCATCTTCAAAGCCAGAAATCCTGAATGGATACCTTCTCATAACATACCACACTAGTTGCTTCATCTTTCTCTTCCACTCCTAAGGACTCTCATGATCTCCAGGTAAATTCCAGGATTATCTGATGACCCTAATGTGAGATTATTAGTAACATTAATTCCATGACTGATTCATTATTACTTTATCATACATCCTTGCATATTCATAGAATTCAGAGTTTAGTGTGTGGACAACTTTGTGGTCCATTATCAGCAAACCACACTGTTCTTGCCATGGGAACTTGGAACCATTTATATATACTCACTGAAAATATAACAAGGCATCACCTTAAAGTCACAAGCATATCAAGTTGGGGTTGGTTGTACTTTTACATTGCACACATATGATCTTCATAGAACCTTGGGTAATTTACAATTATATATGATTTATACTATGACTTCATTATTATATATATCAGAAACCCACTAAAAATGTCCACTGAACATACATCATGCATTTGATATTCTAGTTTGTGACTTTTTAGCACCATGTATAACACAGAATAGGGTTATCTCTCTTTTCTTTGTGGGCTAATAACACTGAGTGAATCTTAGAGCTGTCATGCCATGCACTGCATAATAATCAGCTTATCCTCAGGTTGCAGCTCAGAGATGTGCAGAACACTTGTACTTTTTCAGGCATCTGTGTTCCAGGCAAGTGCCTGGGGACCCCAGAACCCTGATACATTTCATGAGGTTGAGTAGCATGGTACCATTTTATGTAGCATCTGCTGACACTAAAGCTGCTAATCCTGGAGTAGGTGAGTCTGGCAGGTGATTCAGGAGTTGCAGAGATGGAGTAGAGTTGACTCAATACAACCTTGAAAGGGAAACTGCAAACAGATAGGAGTAGGGGATAGGGTAAGGGGGAGGAGAAAAATTTCTCATTATTCTGTGACTGAATGGTTGATTTCAACTAAGAATTGAGACTTGGTAAAGACTGATGTCAACCAGAGCAGTAATGAGGAGGTGCAGGAGGACTCCAGTTTAGAGTGGACACGGTTCTTGAGTGTCACTTTGCGGCTGGGCTGCTGTAGGTGACCTTTAATTGTTTACCCTCTTCTAGAGGAGGGCTGTTCATGCAATTCTTTCTCCATCACAGTTGCCCACAGTTGCTCTCTGAGCCTTGGTGCTGGAGTGCAGCACACAATGCAGAGTGAGAAAGAATGAAGTTGCTTTCCTCCTTGCAGGACCCTGGCAGAAAGCACCCGATGAGGTGAAAGAAAAGCCTCTGTTCCAGGTACTCAGTCAAGCCAGACAGTACACAGCTGCTGGATTCTTATCAGGGAACACAGCATCCACCAACAAGATTAAGTCTCCTTTGAGTGAATAGTCCTAACTGAACAGTTGTGTGGGGCAACAAGGCAGTCCCACAGCACCCTCTGGTGGTGACAGAGTACATCAGGACACCACTGAAATACAGAAGATAATAAGAAACTATTTTTAAAATTCATACTCCAATAAAATAGATAATCTCAAAGACATCGAAAAATTTCTTGAGAGGTAATATCTACCCAAAGTGAATCAGGAGAATATACACAATTTAAATAGATCAATTTTAAGCAATGAATTAGAAGATGCCATTAAGAGCCTACTAACCAATAAAACCCCAGAACACATGGATTCTACCTGAGTTCCTCAAGGCCCCCAAAGAAGATTTAACAGCAGTATTCCTCAAATAATTCCATTAAATAGAAAAGAAGGGAACCCTTCTAAACTCATTCTGTGAGGCTAGTATCACCCTGATACCAAGATGAGACAAAGACACAACAAGGAAATACCAATATCACTGATGAATATAAATCAAAAGTTGTTAATAAAATTTTGGCAAATCACATACTAAAACAAATTAAAGAGATAGTGTACATTGATCAAGTGGAGTTCACCACAGGAATGCAATTTTGGTTCAACCTACAGAAATCAGTAAATAAGTTCAATAGACTTAAAGACAAGAATTATATGAACATCTCAATAGATGCAGAAAAAGCAGGACAAAGTGCAGCACCTCTTCAAGTTCAAAACATGAGAAAAACTAGCAATAGTAGAAACATACTTCAACATGGTAAAACCAATTTATATTATTCCAAGGACAACATCATTCTAAATGGGAAGTACTGAAAGAATCCCAGCTAAAACTAGAACAAGGCAATGATGCCCTCTATCATCACTTCTATTCAACATATTCCTGGAAACTGTAGCCAGAGCATTTAGTCAGATGAAAGAAATTAAAGGGATACAAATAGAAAAAGAACAACTCAACCTATCACTATTTTCCAAAGTCATGATTCTATATTTAGAAGATCCACAAAATTTTACCAGTTAACAAATAAATTCAGCAAAGTAGCAGGATATAAAATCAACACCCATAAATCAAACTTTTTCCTGTACATCAGTGATGAATCCACTGAAATAGAAATTAGGAAAACTACCCATTCATAATAGCCTTAAAAAAATCAAATACTTTGGGATCAATCTAAAGAAAGAGGTGAAAGACTTCTATAATGAAAACACTAAATAATTCGACCTTAGAAGCTGGAGAAATCTCCCATAGGCATAATTATATATTTTCAAACTGGCCATACTATCAAAATGGTCATACAGATTTTGTGCAATTCCTATGAAAGTCTCAATGACATTCTTCAAAGAACTACAAAGAGCAATCATGAAATTCATTGGAACAATAAGATACCCAGAATAGCCAAAGCAATCCTTAGCAAGAAGAGTGAAGCAGAAGGCAACACAATACAAGACCTTAAACTATGCTACAGAGCCATAGCAAGAAAAATGGCGTGGGGGCTGGGGAATGTAGTGCAGTTGTTGGAGTGCTTGACTTGCATCCACAAGGCCCTGTGTTTAATACCCAGCACTACCAAAAACAATATGAAACAAAACAAAACAAAAAGAAAACAACAACAACAAACCAGCACAGTATTGGCACCAAAACAGATATATAGACCCATGGTATAGAAAGAAGACACAGAATCAGGCCCACATGAATACAGTTATCTCATACTAGACAAATCACCAAATGTATTCATTGGAGAAAAGATATCCTTCACAACAAATGGTGCTGGACATAGTAGAAATTCTTATGAACCAAAGTGAAACTAAACCTCTAACTCTCACCCTGAAAAAAAAAACTGAACTCAAATTGGATTACAGACTTTCACAGTAGAACAGAGATTCTGCACCCAATAGAAGAAAAAGTAGGCCCAAATATTCATCATGTCAGCTAATACCTGACTTTCTTAGCAATGTTTCTAAGCACAAGAAATAAAATCAAGAATCAATAAATGGGATAGATTCAACCTAAAAGTTTCTTTTTTTTTCTTTTTTCTTTTTTCTTTCTTTCTTTCTTTCTTTTTTTTTTTTTTTTGCAGCAAAAGAAGAAATGAATGTTGTGAAGAGAGAACCAAAAGAGCCAAAAGGATGGGAGAAAATTTTTATCACATGCAGAACAGATGGAGCATTAATCTGCATGATATATAAAGAACTCAAAAAATTTAACACCAAAACAACAACAACAAATAACTCAGTGGATAAATGGAATAAGCAGACATTTCACTGAAGATGAAATACAACTGATGAACAAATATATGAAAAAATGTTCAACATCTATAGCAATTGGAGAAATACAAATCAAAACTACTCTGTGATTTCATCTCACTCTAGTCAGAATAGCAATTATCAAAAATTCAAGCAACAATAAGGGCTGGTAAGGATTTGCAGAAAATGGTATACTGATTAATTGCTGGTGGGATTGTAAATGGTGCAGCCACTTTGGAAAGCAGTCTGAGATTCCTTAGAAAACTTGGAATGGAACCACCATTTGATCCAGCTATCCCACTCTTCAGTTGATACAGAAACCACTTAAAATCAGCATACTACAGTGGTGCAGCCACCTCAAAGTTTATAGCTAATGTGTGGAACCACCCCAGATGCCCTTCAATAGAGGAATGAATAAAGAAAAATAAATACTAAAAAATTCCCTCTCTCTTCCTCTTCTCTTCTCTCTGTCTTAATAAAAAGTAACTGTGGTATATATACATGATGGAATATTACTCAACCTTAAAGAAAAATAAAATCATGGCATTTACAGGTAAATGGATAGAATTAGATAATATCATACTAAGCAAAGTAAGCCAATTCTAAAAACCAAAGGCCAAATGTTGTCTATGATAAATGGATGCTAATCCATAATGGGGGTGGAGGAGGGTAGAATGGAGGAACTTTGAATTGGCCACAGGGAAGGGAGAGAAGGGGAGGGGGAGGTGAAATGGGGAAGATTTTGGATGGACACAGGCATTATTACCCTAGGTACAGGTATAATTGAAAGAATGGTGTAACTCTACATCATGCACAACCAGAGAAATGAAAAGTCATGCTCCATTTGTATAAAAATAAAATTAAATAATACAAAAATAATAAATGGAAGGGATGAATTCAAATAAAAAGCTTCAGCAAAGGAAGCAATAACCTGAAGAGAGAGCCTACAGAATAGGAGAAAATCTTTACCACAGGCACCCCAGATGCAGTATTAATCTACAGGATATATAAAGAACTCAAAAACTCCACATCAAAAGAGAAACAAAAACAAAAAAGTCCCCAAATCCAACCACAACCTAAATCACCCAACCAATAAATGGTCCAAGGATCTATAAAAACATTGTAATAATTTCTTGTGTGTTTTTTGTTAGTTTTGTGACTCAACAGGTTTCACAATGCATATACTATATTCTGTAGGTCAAAAAGAAACAGATACTGTATAAATTTGGCAGATGGTCATTTTGGTACCTAAGAGCAAGAAAAAAACACAATTTCTGATAAAACAGAGTACTGGGTAATTAAAGTGCAAAATTGTTGGTCCACAATCTTAAATAGCTAAAATTTCTTCTGAATAGAAGGGAGAGACATGAAATTGGGAAATAAATTAAAGTCAGTGCTAGTTAATTTAGGAAAGGAATGGGAACCCAAGATTAAGAAGTATCAAATTGTCCAATTATTATTATTATCAAAGTATTCAATGTGATGTGGCTTTAGCTATTTTGGCACACATGTTTATTAGCATGTATAATAGAATACTTTCAAATTTAATCTGGATATACTTCTATTATTAAGGTCTGAGAAAAGAATGATCATACTAAGTAATGAAAGTCCAAAAACAAGAGCATGAAAATGTTGCCAAAACTTTTATTTTGTTAGCTATAGATTCTTTTTTTTATTGATTTAAAAAAATAAATTACAGTGGAATGCATTGCAATTCTTATTACATGTATTCATATCTCTGGTTGCATGTAAAGTATATTAACACCAATTCATGTCTTCATACATGTACTTTGGATAATGATGTCTATCAAATTTCTCCATCATTGCTAATCCTCTGCCCCTTTCCTTTCCCTCCCACCTCTCTGCCCTATCTAGAATGAATTAAAATTTTTTTTATTTTTTATAACACATTTGTCTAGACATCATTAAATATAAACTCTAAAACAAGGAAAGTGCATTGAATACCAACAATAACAACAAATAGAGCTTGTTAAAACAGAAATAAAATACACTACTTTGTGCTGGAAAAGTAAAAGACAAATTTATTATTGCTAAATGTTGGACATTAGCCATCAGGTTAGTTTTACAAATGTTTTATTTTTAAAATTAATTGAATAGAGCCATTCTGTACCTGAGTTATTAGTTGTTAAATTGCAGTGAAGCACATGGACTATATTAAACTATTATAGGGCAGATAGCTTGTCCTTGTTTATCTGGGCTTTTCCTGGTTTCAGCACAGTATATCCAAGAAATCCTTTGGTTGTGAGCCACCCAAGGTAGAGAATCATCGAAAGTAAATGTTTCAATAGAGATCAATACAATTTTATTATGTTAGAAAATATTGTATAGATATATATGAGATGGTAGATATTTTTATTAATAATACAAATTAAAAATAACCAATGATGCAAAATTGTATTAGAAATTACACCCAAGTCCTACACATAGAGATACACAAGTTAAGACACATGAAATAACTTATAGTAATATATAAATGCAGATAACTAGTGGTCTGGAGGTAAGCAGGTATCATGGTCAGAATTGTGGAAACAATTGAGAGACAAAAAATTACTAGATGCACTTAAATCCTGAAATGTATATATGTTTATAAGCCACAAACTTCCATAAAACATATTGTAGGATCCAGGCATGGTGGTTCACACCTGTAATCCCTGTGGCTCAGGAGGCTGAGGCAGGAGGATTAAGAGTTCAAAGCCAGACTCACAAAAGCAAGGCACTGAGCAACTCAGTGAGACCCTGTCTCTAAATAAAATACAAAATAGAGCTGAGGATGTAGCTCGGTGGTTGAGTGTACCTGAGTTCAATCCCCAGTACAAACAACAACAACCACAACAACAAACATATTGTAGAGCTGTAGATATATGCTTACCTTTCATGCACAAGGCCCTGGCTTCAATCCTCAGCAGTGTGCACGCGCACGCGCACACACACATAAAAACAACCACCACAACAAAAAAAACCTGTAATATCCACATTTCCTAGATTTGAGAAAATATGATGTCCTTTATTGAAATAATGTAATGAAAGCTAAACTTTATTTACACAGTGAATGAGGGTACATTTTTGTTGTTGTTGTTGTTGTTCCTGGATGGCAAAACAGAACATGAGACATTTTCCTAAGAAAACAAAAATGTTTGATCACCTTTTCAGCTGATCCAGATTTTACACTTTTCCTGTAAATTATGAAAGAATTGGTCTCTAGTTCCTGGAAAATCTCCTCCTAAGTCAGGAATATGATTTTGTCCACTTTGGACACAAGGTGGAGTAAGAATCGTTGGTGGGTCTTTCCTTCACTTTCCTGTCACTTAGCTGGTTGGAGAGCTGAGACAGGGCTCATTTGTCTTCAGTCCCAGGGGTCATTTATAGTCTCAGGCTGGGCCAAGGGTTGGTTTATATCATAGTTCCTCATGTGACTGTCCCTGTGTGGTACACCACTTGACACCAGCCAGCAGTGGTACTCAGCCTTGTCCTCAGCCAACTGGAGACAACTGGGGGACTCTGCTTCAAACCTGAAATCTCTAACTTGGTATTGATTTTCATTGAGGTGGACTTCGTTTTGGCCACACTGGTCTCAGAGTGAGTAGCCTATGGAAAACTGTGGGAGAGCGTCAGAATCAGGGTGACAGAACCCTGCAGTGGCTCATGTGAGTAAAGGGTGATGATGGTTACAGGAACTTTTCACAGCAGTGAGGACATTGTGTATCCCCATTCTAAGAGAGGGATCAGTTTCCAATCTGTCTCCCTTGCATCCTCCTCTCACAAATAAACTTGCAAAAACATCTGTTGTGGAACAACTTGGACCCCTTATCTAATGGTCCACTCAGTGGAGATATATTTTGGCCATATTTACACCAATTGAAGCTGCATAGTCTTGGCAATTCTACTCTGTGTCAGTATAATCCTGATTACTAACCTGAATTCAGCAACTTATGTCCATAGAGGCTAATCTCTTGGTCATGTATGTTTTTCACTGCGAGTGTGGGCAATTACTCTGCATGTGCTCAGTGTCATTCCATTCCTAAAGTCAAGAAAATGTTACACTTTTGTATAAATATGGTCAGGGTGGCAGAATGAAAGGTGAGGGGTTCAAGGTGATCTTAACCATACTCCTTGGAAGTATAGCAGGCATCAAGAAATTACATTTTATTGGGCAAACAAAGTCTTAAGCATACTTTAAGGAACCAAATATTATACTCTACCACTGAACAGGACTTTGATATGAGGAAACAGTGATACAATCTGCACACATTCAAGGTGAAGAGGCCTTTGTCCACAAATCCACATCCAACCTGGACACCTTTACGGTGGTTCACCCCATCAATGTTTCTAACCACCAATCATTGAAAATGACTTCAATTTTCAGAGACCAGATTAAGAACGATTTGTGATTTATGATACAAATGATCCTGCCTGTGGAATTTACACAACCATCCCAGATTAGTGGCACTAATGGGAAGATTATAAAGCTTTTCCAGTGTGCTTTTCTTCGCAGTTTGGCATCAGACCCAGAGGGAAAAAGTACCATGCACAAAACCTATTTCCACAGGTGGTGGGCATACAGAATGTTTTAGTAAACTTTTCATTACTATGACAAAATACATGGCAAGAACAACTTAAAGGAGAAAAATTTATCTGGGCTTTTGGTTTGAGAGGTCTCAGTCCATGGTCATTTGACTCCATTGTTCTGGGCATGAGGTGAAGTAGAACATCATGGTAGAAATGTGTGGTGTGGAGGAAAGCTGCACATCTCATGATATGCAGAAAGCAGAAAGACTGTGTGCATAAAAAGCCAGGAACAAGGCAGAAGTGAATTATTTCCTCCAGCCACACCTCATCTCTCCCTGTTACCACTAGGTAGTCCCTTCAAATTATCAAGTCCAAAATTGGATGTCATCATTTTTATAATATCATTACCTAATCAGGTCACCACTGAAAATTCCTACATTGTCTGACATGTAAACATTTGAGGAGACACTTCTATAGCCTCATTCAGGACACTTCCTGCTTAGAGCTATGTATTCTTTTATGTTCTTCAAGCATCTGTCCAGGGTGTCTCAAATCCACAAGGTAATAGGGGATAGTCTGACCTCTATGAATGTCCCTTGAATACATTTTACTAGGTTTTAGAATGAAAGGAACCTCTATGTGGGGGGGGAGTAGCACTTAGAACTTCTGATGTGTATTCCAAAAATATATATATATTTTATATTAGCTGCTTTAGCCTTAATCCATTTTGTGCCCCTGAGTATATATAACAGGAAAGATGTCAGCCTAGTTCTTGACAACTGTGCATTCTTACTTAGATGTATGATTGTTTCCTTTGAAGATGGAGCATGTGTCACTTGTTGGGACATAACCACTGGGAACTTCACCTGAAACAAGATTGGGAAGGACATATCAAGTTGAAGTCACTCATTTAACTTATTGAACTCACTGATTCTCAGAGTGCTGATTTGGAGACTCCACAGGCATAACACAACAAAATGCTTTCTCAGGTATGTTTCCAAGAAGTTCTCATAGTTCCACAGATAGAGACAGAATGCCACACCTTCCCCACCTGTCACAGCAGTGAGTACCCTGCAGGGGTAGCAATTATTGTCAGCAGATGAATCTGACAACATTTTCTCCCAATGTTTCTTGTCATTGACTAAGTTGGGAGATTTTCTGGAGGTAGAAGAGTACTGGCCACAGATGAAAAAAGGGTCAGGAGGAATAGAAAGTACTTTTTAATTAATTTTTATTTTGTATCTCATTATTAATGTAAATTTATTTTATAACATTTAATAAAATTATTAGTACTGGTTAAATAGATTAGGGTATATGATAATATGATAATATAAGTCACAGGTATGGCTGAGCATCCCAGTACTGCTAATTGAAAGACATGGTGAGCCCTGGGTTCTGCCTTGCCCTGAGGGAAGTGGAGAAGGGGCCCCAGGATGTGGTGGGCAGGGAGTCAATGTTAGGTGTCTGAATATTTCTACCCTTCTTACATCTGGAAACTGGTGGGCCCTTTAGGAGTATTTATTTTCATAGTTTTGCTGTTTTACCTCTATTGAGTCTACTGAATTTAGATTGATGTCAATGGATGAGAGCTAATGTGGCTTGTAATGGGGGAATGCAGGGAACAGTCTATGGAGAAGGCACATCTCAAATAAAGCTTAGAATAAGATTCCTCCCAATAATCATTAAATCTATTAACCAGTTATCTTCTATCTTCTCTCTACCCATCCCCATTCAAAAACTGGACATAGCAGAAGAGCACAAGGTTTCAGGAGCCTAGCACCATGAGAGAAGAAGCAGAGAGGTAGCTTGGGAGATGCTGCTTGACTGGGTGAGAGCTTCCTTTGGGGTATGATTTTTATTTCTATAGTTCAAAAAGATCTGTGATGCATCTCAACATCATCTCAAGTTACAAGTAGGGCAGGGTGATTCATTGGACTAACTTGGTAAACTTATCAGTTTTAGAGAACACGAGGCATAATATAATCAGTAGGTGGGTTTCTCCTGTACATGGGATTTAAGGAGCTTCTCTAGGGTGCATTATTCTGAAAAAGATGACCCCCTTCTGTGGTAAGGGAGGAGTGGGTCATAAGGGATGGCACACCCTTTGAAAGACATGAATGTTGGGTTCTACCCCACTAAATTTGTAAGAAATAAGGGTAATCTTTGTATGCTGAAATATCTAAAATGGTTTGGCAGAATATATAAAAACTATTCTCCTCTACAATATCATTAAAGTGGTTTTTTATAATTTCAAACATAACTTTGAAATTTCTTTTTTCATATTTTTATTGGTGCATAACAGCTGTGTACAATGGCTGGACTTTTTGTTCCATATTCATACATACACAGAATATAATGATATACATTGAGCAATATAATTCCCTAGCATTTCCCCTTTCCCTTTCACCTCCCTTCTTCTCCTGTTCCTATTCTTCTACTCTAGTGATCTCCCTTTGATTCTCATGAGATCCCCTAAATTTGAATTTCCTTCAGTGGAATTTTTGGAAAGAAGAATACAGATAATTCACATGGAAAGTAGGGTCGACTTCAAGAGGCATGAGCCTTGTCCCCTAACAGCCCTCCCTTGCAGACCTTTGTCCTGTGACATGCAAGTCAACCTGCTATTCCAAACCTGTACTTCAAAGCCCTCAGCACACACTGCACGGTCCTGTGGAGTCACCCTGGGGAGCATTCACTGAAAGCACAGGCACCAGGGTTTCAGTTCAATGATTCAGGTTTCACAGGTGTTGAGAGCCACAGCCAAAGGGGCCCCAGCAAACTTCCAGCTGCCAGCAAACTTCCAGCTGCCGGCTGATGATTGGCTCACAGTGGCCCCAGCAACATCTAGCTGATTGGCTCCTCTGCGGTGATGTTCATTGGGCTGTTTCCCTGCCCTTCAAGCTGCCAGCTGATGATTGGCTCACAGTGGCCCCAGCAACATCTAGCTGATTGGCTCCTCTGCGGTCATGTTCATTGGGCTGTTTCCCTGCCCTTCAGACTACGGAACTGCTCATTGGGGGACTTCTTTGGCTCCGCCCACGCGACCTAGCCAATCGGCCTCAAGAGCAGGAGGATTGTGGGAGGTGGTGGTTGGTGTGTGGAGAGGCTTGTGGAAGCCGGTGGTGGCAGTTGGGCTCTGAGGGTTTTTCCTGAGGAGCTGTTTTGTTTGGCGTTTGTAGTTTTAAAAATAAAGTTTGTTTCTTTTGACAAGTGGCTCCTGAATTGTGCCCAGTCAGACTGCGGCATTTGGTGGCCCGTACGGGGAGCGACTGAGGGTAAGTAAACTGCTCGCCCCTGAGGGCAGGGCGAGAGGATGGGTAGCCATTCTAAGTTTACTCTTTTGTTTTGCTTCATTTTTGTTTTAAGTTGCCTATCCCTGGAGATGAGTGAGACGGAAGAAAAACCGCTCACATTTGAGGAAAAACTATTTGCGTTTGAGGAACAGATAGGGAGAAAGGTCGGATGGACATTTCAGTCCCTGGAGATGAGTGAGATGGAAGAAAAACCGCTCACAACTGAGGAAAAACTATTTGCGTCTGAGGAACAGATAGGGAGAAAGGACGGATGCACATGTCAGGAGGATAGAAAGGCTATAATGAAATTTTGTTATTCCATTTTTATTGGATTCTGTCTCGGTTTGGTTTGGTGTTATCTTGCTGGGTTGTATTATAGTAGAAATACGGGATCAGCAATTAGTAAAAAACAAAACGAAAGAGTGTTAAGTAAATTGTTAGACGAAGGAGGCATCCCAGTAAAATCAAGAGCAGTCAGGGCATACGTTGATACAATACAAAAATACAGCCCATGGCTTTTTAAGGAGGAGTTGTTAGATATATCACAATGGAACCATCATGGTGAAGATTTAAAAAGAATAGAAAACAACAACCCAGGGACTCTGCCAGTTGGCACATTGACATTGTGGGCGAACGTATCTGGTTTGCTTAGTCCAAAGCCTTCAGATCAGACAAAGGTAGAGGAAGGAGAAGACATATTGATTCAAGTAAAAGAGGTCTCTCAAGTTAGTCAGAATGAGGAAAAGATTCAAGTACAAGAGAAGGTCTTTCAAGCTAGTGAGACAGAGGAAGGAAGTTTAGAGCAGAAAAAGCCATCAGGGGAAAAGTTACAACAGGAGACTGCTAATAACACCTTTCTATCAGAGAGCGAAAGTCTCCAACCAACAGCACCACCTCTACAGGAGACTGCTACTAACAGCATTCTATCACCAGAGGGCATAAGGGTCCAATCAACAGCACCACCTCCATATGCTAAGAGACTCCCAACCCCCGCAGTTGATAGTTGGGATCCTGAGACAGGATCTCAAGTATGCCCTGTATTTGAGGTAGGAGGGCAGCGAATTCACCAGGGTTTATTTTACAAAACAGTGAAGGAGCTAAAAGAGGCTGTAACAACCTATGGTCCTCAAGCACCCTTCACTGTAAGCTTGATCGAATCCATTACCAACTTAAACATGACGCCAGCAGATTGGGCTAATATGTGTAAAGCTGTGCTAACTGGAGGACAATACCTGTTATGGAAGGTTGCTAATGAGGAATTTTGCAAGGAGACAGCTATGGGAAATGCAGCAGCTGGTTATCCTCAGAGAAATCTAGATATGTTGTTAGGAAAGGGACCTTATGAGGATCGGCAGCAACAACTTGCATATGATCCTGGTGTATACGCACAAATTGCTATAGATGCACTTAAGGCATGGAAGACTTTACAAGGACATGGAGGTTTACAAGGTCAATTATCTAAGATAATACAAGGAGCTAATGAACCTTATGCTGAATTTGTAGATAGGCTTATTCAAACAGCTACCAGAGTTTTTGGGAATACAGAACAAGCAATGCCATTAATAAAACAACTGGCTTATGACCAAGCGAATCGTTGGTGCAGAGATATCATTAGACCATGGAAACAGGAAGATTTAAACAAATATATTAAATTGTGTAGAGACATTAATGAACAAGAGCAAGTCATGGCAGCTGCAGTAAAACAGGCTTTAGATGCCAGAGACATTAATGAACAAGGGCAAATTGTGGCAGCTGCAGTAAAACAGGCTTTAGATGCCAGAGACATTAATGAACAAGGGCAAATTGTGGCAGCTGCAGTAAAACAGGCTTTAGATGCCGGGCTAAGAACATGCTACAATTGTCAACAAGCAGGACATTTTAAAAGGAATTGCCCCATAGGAGGAGGGTTTAACAATACTAGGTATCAAAGGAATAGAATACCGGGTATTTGCCCACGATGCCGTAGAGGGAGACATTGGGCTAATGAATGCCGTTCTCAAACCACCATAGAGGGTACTCCATTATCAAAAAACGAACAAGGACAAGGTTTTTATCCACAATATCGTGGACAAAGGCATCGGGCTCCGTTGCCAAAAAACGGACAGGGGGCCCCAATGCTCCGGGGCCCCAAACCACAAATATACGGAGCTCTGGAGGAACCCAGCAACCCCAGCAACCCCATCAGGGTAGTGCCCAGGGCATCAGATCCCTCATCAGACAAACCAGAGGGAGCGCAGGGTTGGACATCTGCGCCTCTGCCAGAGCAGTACTAACTCCAGAGATGGGAGTTCAAATCATTCCCACAGGGGTGAAAGGACCTCTTCCCAAAGGAACAGTAGGCTTATTATTGGGACTCAGCTCTTCTACTCTAAAAGGACTTTTGATAAGTCCTGGGGTAATTGATCCCGATTATGAAGGTGAAATAAAAATTATAGCCAGTTCTCCAAAGGGTATATCAGTAATTTCACCAGGAGATAGAATAGCACAATTACTAATAATACCAAGCCTACATGATAAATTTTCCAGTCATGTTGTAGAAAGAGGTTCCAAGGGATTAGGCTCCACAGGTGTAGATTGGGCTATGCTTTCTTTAAATTTAGATTCTCGCCACATGCTAAAACTAAATATTCAAGGACATGAATTTAATGGGCTACTGGATACAGGTGCAGACCTTAGCATTATCTCTCGTCAAGAATGGCCAAAACATTGGCCATTACAACAAGCCACTCAAGCGCTTCGAGGCCTAGGAGTGGCGAATAATCCCGATAAAAGTGCAATGGTATTAGATTGGAAGGATCCTGAAGGATGTGAAGGAACTATACAGCCATATGTATTGGATCATCTTCCTGTAAATTTATGGGGACGAGATGTCTTAGATCAATTAGGTTTGACATTAACAAATAATATCAATCAAAATGCACCCACTATTATGGCTAGACAAGGTTTTAGGAAAGGAAAAAGATTAGAAAAACAAGAACAAGGTATAGCAGCACCAATACAAATAAATCAAGGAACAGACAGACATGGGTTGGATTTTCACAAAGGGCCACTGAGACAATAAAAATTACCTGGAAATCAGAAAGACCAGTATGGGTCCCTCAGTGGCCCTTGACTAAAGAAAAGATACAAGTAGCCCATGATCTGGTCAAACAACAATTAGTGGAAGGACATATACAACCTTCTGTATCTCCCCATAATACTCCCATTTTTGTCATCAAAAAGAAATCTGGTAAATGGAGATTATTGCAAGATTTAAGAGCCATTAATAATGAAATGGTCATTATGGGACCTGCTCAATCGGGGATTCCTCAGTTGTCTGCTTTGCCAAAAACTTGGTATGTTTTAGTTATAGATATTAAAGATTGTTTTTTTTCAATTCCAATTCATCCTGAGGATAGTCCACATTTTGCATTTACTATCCCTGCACTGAATCATGAAGGTCCTGATCAGAGATATGAATGGAAAGTACTCCCTCAAGGGATGGCTAACAGCCCAACTATGTGTCAAATTTATGTTAACAAAGTAATCCAGCCACTTAGAAATCAAAATCCTGAGCTACAAATATTTCACTATATGGATGACATATTATTAGCACACAAAGCTAAAAACACATTGCTAGAATGTTATGCCACACTTACAAACTTATTAAAAAATTATAATCTAGAGATAGCAATAGATAAAGTACAATTAAATTTTCCAATTAATTATTTGGGAGTTCTATTATCCTCAACCATGGTCCGTCCACCAAAAATTCAAATACGAGTAGATCAACTCAAATCACTTAATGACTTTCAAAAGTTATTAGGAGACATAAATTGGATAAGGCCTTATCTAGGTATTCCAACAGGAGAATTGGGACCTTTATTTGATATCCTAAAAGGTCCATCAGATCCAAATTCACCCCGAATGTTAACGCCTGAAGCAAGAAAGGCATTAAAAATCATTGAAACATATATGGAAAATATGCATTTGGATAGAATTGATATAAGTTTGCCTTTATTATTTATTGTACTATCAACAAAAAATATTCCTACAGGAGTATTTTGGCAAGAAGGTCCATTATTATGGATACATTTATCTTATTCTCCTAACAATATTCTTACTAGGTATCCTGAGGCTGTAGGACAATTAATACTCAAAGGAATAAAAACAGCAAAGGCAGTGTTTGGAATTTCTCCTAATAAAATTATTACTCCATATACTATGAATCAAATTGATGAATTAGCTAATGAGTTAAATACTTGGGCAATAATCATGTGCAAATCTAATGTTTCATTTGATAACCACTTACCATCTAATCCTTTATTGTCTTTTTGGTCATTGCATCCTGTAATTTTTCCAAAAATGACAAGAAAAACACCTATCATGAATGCTCCAAATATATTCACTGATGGGTCAAATAATGGTACAGCAGCAATAGTTACACCTGATCAAACTTTTACATTTTTAGTACCCAAACAATCAGCTCAAAAGGTAGAGCTTAATGCAGTATTACAAACTTTTGTGATGTTTAAAGATTCTGTATTTAATTTATTTTCTGATAGTCAGTATATAGTTAATGCTATAGTATCCCTTGAAGATGCTGGTAGGATTTCGCCTTCTTCTACTGTTTTCTCTTTGTTTTCCACTATACAAAGTTTAATCTGGGACAGAAAAGATCCATTCTTTATAGGACATATCAGGGCACATACAGGATTGCCTGGAGCCCTTAGTTTGGGCAATGATTTAGCAGATAAAACTACACATGACGTACATATTTTCTCTATACTAGAAGAAGCTATAAATTTTCATAAAAGGTTCCATGTCAATGCTAATACTTTACAAAAGCGTTTTAAAATAACTAAGGAGCAAGCTAGACAAATAATAAAACAATGTCAAAATTGTGTGACCTTTTTACCACAAGTTAATCTTGGAGTCAATCCTAGAGGATTGATACCTAACCATATTTGGCAGATGGACGTCACACACTTGCCAGAATTTGGAAAATTAAAATATTTGCATGTTACAGTTGATACTTCTTCTGGATTTTTGATGGGCTCCCTTCATGCCGGAGAAAAAACTAAAGATGTTATAGCTCATTGCTTACAAAATTTTGCCACTGTGGGCATTCCAAAACAGTTAAAAACAGATAATGCCCCTGGTTATACGTCTACTTCTTTTAAACAATTTTGCTCATCATTTGGCATTACTCATATAACAGGAATCCCATACAATCCACAGGGACAAGGCATAGTTGAAAGAGCTCATCAAACTATTAAAATGTACTTATTAAAGCAAAAAGACGGAATTGGGAAGGGGTATATATTCCCCAAAGATAAACTTAAAATAACCCTTTTTACTCTAAACTTTTTAAATTTAGATTCATCAGGACTTAGTGCTGCAGAAAGGCATATGTGTCCAAAAAATGTACATAAGCCCAAGGTACTTTGGAAAGATATTCTAACAGGACAATGGAAAGGTCCTGACCCAGTAATTGTCTGGAGTCGGGGGTCTGTTTGTGTGTTTCCACAGGAAGAACAGCAGCCGATTTGGATTCCGGAGAGATTAACTAAAGTCCTGACCCAGTGATTGTCTGGAGTCGGGGGCCTGTTTTTGTGTTTCCACAGGGAGAACAGCAGCCGATTTGGATTCCAGAGAGATTAACTAAAGCAATTTCTACAGACCAAAAAGAAGATGATTTGGCTCAAATCCATAACAGCTGATATCCAAAACTCCAATTTGGCTATCCTTACATCTGCGACAGAACCAGGATGCTTTTTTCAATATCTATTTTATTATTGCCCTTTCCCATATCATGAAGTTCTATTTTGTTTTTTGAGCTCATACAGACCTAGGTTAATGTTTTGCTGATCAGTTCTATATATATTTTTTTTTACTATAGAGTTGTTAAACATTGCAATGGAGATTTCACCTGTAAAAAGTTATAAGGCCTTTACCATTATGTTATGTGTTGTATGTATTATGTGTGCACACTTGTGTTTTGTGTTATGTGTTTGAATGTACATATGTCCATATATCATATATGATGAGCGCTCATAAAAAAAAAAAAAAAAAAAAAGGATCCAAAAATTTAAATTGGGTAAATAACTGTTAAGAATTGTTTTAATATGTAAACAAAAAAAGGTTAACAGATCTGTTTGTTTACTTTCACCTATCCTTTTCATTATATTTAATAATTCTTTTCAAGATAATGTAAATTGTTAAGAAAATTGTTTTCTTTTAGTGACTTCTAGAATGTTACACAATTATTAATATTAACCATTATTGCCAAAATTCCTATCTTCATCCCAGTGCCGGTGAAGATAATGTAAATTGTTAAGAAAATTGTTTTCTTTTAGTGCCTTCTGGAATGTTACACAATGTTTTCTTTAGCCATTATTGCCAGAATTTCTATCTTCATCCCAGTGCCAGTGAAGAATTGTTAAGAAAATTGTTTTCTTTTAGTACCTTCTAGAATGTTATATAATTTTTTCTTTAGCCATTATTGCCAGAATTCCTATCTTCATCCCTGTGCCGGTGAAGACAAAGATAAAACTAATCTACAGTTTCTGCAATAGCCATCACTGAACCGCTTACAGAACTTGCCTAAACTATGTGTCACTTGTATGCATTGTAAACTCACTTGTATGCATTGTGAACTATCTGTTGGTGCAGCGACTTGTGGTAGTGTTGGAGTATTGATTTGGTATATCTTCCTCCCTTCTGCTTGTAATGATCGTTCAGCTATTTGGGGGCCAACAGAGGTGAGGCAAAGAACCTCACCCCCCCCTGCTGGTACCTCTCCACAGGTGTGGCTGTATACTGGACCGGTAGTCAATGACGGGTAAGATCCAATTACAATGGTACCAACCTAAGACAGGAGGCTGACGCCCTGAGGTCAGCTCATCCGAAGACGGGTAAGGACCATATGTAGTATTGGACAACCTAAGGCAGGCACGGTCCCTAAGCCACATGCTTGTTGTTTAAACAGAGAGGGGGAGATGTTGAGAGCCACAGCCAAAGGGGCCCCAGCAAACTTCCAGCTGCCAGCAAACTTCCAGCTGCCGGCTGATGATTGGCTCACAGTGGCCCCAGCAACATCTAGCTGATTGGCTCCTCTGCGGTGATGTTCATTGGGCTGTTTCCCTGCCCTTCAAGCTGCCAGCTGATGATTGGCTCACAGTGGCCCCAGCAACATCTAGCTGATTGGCTCCTCTGCGGTCATGTTCATTGGGCTGTTTCCCTGCCCTTCAGACTACGGAACTGCTCATTGGGGGACTTCTTTGGCTCCGCCCACGCGACCTAGCCAATCGGCCTCAAGAGCAGGAGGATTGTGGGAGGTGGTGGTTGGTGTGTGGAGAGGCTTGTGGAAGCCGGTGGTGGCAGTTGGGCTCTGAGGGTTTTTCCTGAGGAGCTGTTTTGTTTGGCGTTTGTAGTTTTAAAAATAAAGTTTGTTTCTTTTGACAAGTGGCTCCTGAATTGTGCCCAGTCAGACTGCGGCACACAGGGAGGATGAGTTTTGGTAAATTAGCTTAAGATTGAGGAAAGAAGCTGCATTGGCTGAAGTACATGTACAGGTACACTTTCCTGAAAGTTTACATTCCATATTAAATTTTGAAAGCTACTTCTGTTCCTTCCTTTGGATCATTTCTGTGCATTTTAGATCACTTTCCTTTGGATCTTTTTTGTTGTTGTTCATTTTAAATCATTTTATATTTTTCTGAAAATGTGATGAGAAGAACATGTAATGTTACCTTGTTTCAATGATATTTATCCTAGATTTCACTTATATAATCCAGTTATCTTTATACACATATCATCTTAACTGTGTATTGTATCACTGTAATACCAAACTTTTCTCTTGGCAACAAAATTCTGCTAAGCTAAAATCAGGGTGTGTGTGTGTGTGTGTGTGTGTGTTCATGTATATGTCTGTAATTTTTGCCACTTCTATCCATAATTGTACAACACATTACAGAATTATGCACTGACTTTCAAGAATACATCTTTATGTTAAAATAGGTATTAAAACATTTTGGAGCCTTGAACAATAATTTGATGGCCTTTTCTGGAGCAATTGAAAAAAGGTGTACCTAGCCCACACTAGCTCACTGCAGAATTATTGTCAGAAGAAGAGAGGTGTTAGGACCAAGAGTGAATCTGAGTCAGAGTGTTTGTGTCTCATTTCCCAATCTGTATGTGTCACTGTGGAAATGGTTGCTGAACCACAGAGCACAGTAATATGTGGACTCATCCTCAGTCTGGGCCCCTATGATGGTGATGGCAGCCTTGTCTCCAAGCAGGGAACCTGAGAATCGGGCAGGGACTCCTGGAACCCGATTACTGGTGCCACCTATTACACCCTGAGGTACCTGGTAGGGCTTCTGTTGGATCCAGACTGCATAGTTACTCGTGGTGAAGGCACCAGTACTGGAGCCACAGGTGAGTGTGACTGTCCCTTCTGGAGTTGTGGTCAGTGAAGTTTCCTGAGTCACCACAGCCCAGGAAATGGAGCTTGAATACAGAGAGACCCAATGATCAGGAGAGGATTTGTGGCATGAATGTTGCCTTCCTCACCCCCAATTCCAGCCCAGAAAGTTCCCCCCTGACCTGTGCAGTGAGCCAGAAGTGTGAGCAGGAGAGGAGCCCAGGTCATGGTTTAGACAGGCCAGGGCTGAGCTTTTCAAGTCTGTTCATCACACAGGCAGCTCCACAGCTTTTATTATAACTCTTGACACCTGTTTGGTGGGGGATAGGGTGGAACTCTTATTTAAATGAGCTCCTCTCCAAGGGCAACTCAGCAAGTTCACAGCTACTGAGGTTCCATACACCAATGACCATTGTCCAGGTCCAGGGCGTGGAGGCCAATGTTCCAGGTTCCAGCTGCCATTTTATTATTTATTTATTTATTTGTTTGTTTTTAATAGATTGACCAACAGTGCCCTGGTATTTTCTAGAGGGCTTCAGCAATGGACTCTATACTCCATCAGGTCTTTCCCTATTTGTAACGAAAAGCCTTGTCTACATTGACTTCAGTGTAAAGGAGTGAATGAAAAAAGCATTACAAAATGACAGTGGATTACTAAATTAAACATGGGGAAGTGATTTGTGCTTCATTTATGTGTTCACCAAAAGAAGATGTCAGTGGTCATTGGAGAGGCAGTTGGGAGAAAACACTTATTGCTTCAAGACCAAGGTCCTTGCTCAGGGAACCTTGCTAGGCCAGAGAAGACACAGCTGGTGAGTTCTAACCAGTGAGAAAGGGGCTCAGCTCTCACGCCAGGGATCCCTTCAACTGAACACTGTTTACTGAGCAGCTGGCAGTGTAGGAACCCCAGAGTAGTCCTGTACCTCCCTCTGCTGGTC
This sequence comes from Urocitellus parryii, assembly GCF_045843805.1. Taxonomy (NCBI): domain Eukaryota; kingdom Metazoa; phylum Chordata; class Mammalia; order Rodentia; family Sciuridae; genus Urocitellus; species Urocitellus parryii. The sequence continues at coordinate 119,733,101 of NC_135533.1, read as the reverse complement.
ACAGTTCATACACTAAGCCTGGCCTAGAGACTTGACAGCTTAGCTAGCTGGTTTGTTTTCTGCTACTCATCAGGTCACTGGCTCTATCCACATATTCCTAGTCTGATTCCTAAACATAGTGATTCTCATATTTTGTATGTGGTTACTGTAGTTTCTCACTATCAGAGGAGTTTTCTCTTCCATGGGGGTGTTTTCATGGTGCATTATGTCAATATGAACCTCTAACCAAGTCCTTCCCTATCCGGTGCTTGGCCCTGATAGTTACACTGTCAGAAGTGGACCAGGGAGGCTGTATGCTGTGTATTTGCCTCATGGGAGGAAGCATCTGCTCTAATATTGTTCATGGACTAGTAAGCAATGTCATGTGGTCCAGGACATTAATTACTTTATATATCTTAATTTCTCTGAGAATATGCACAACTTTTCCTTTTGTCTTCATTGTCTGAAGGCATGTGATCTCAAACATTTAACAAATAACTGTTTTTTATTTTTATGACATTGCCAGTATATTATCCAGTCTGACTCACATTTATTGCTTGTCTCTTCTTTGTTTTTTACTGTTCACATACATTTTTCTAGCATTAGTTGAAATCCTTCCCTAAGTGTAATGAAAAATTTCATGTTTGCATGGTCTTAACCTTACCTGCCTGTTTTGAATGAATAAAGACAATTGTTTTTATGACCACCTGATACATGTAGTTATCTATTTTGAATCTCATGTTGTATTTACATTTGGTTTAAGTGAGAATTATTTCAGTATTTTAGAGAATTAAAAAAAGAAAACGTTCAAAGATGTAGGGATAAAATTTTTATTGCCACTTCATTGGAACTTAAACTCCATCTCACAAATGGCCAACTAAGTCTATGTGAGAAAGCCCTTCAAAACATTCTGAATGTCAAATGTGGGACCTGAGAGAAATCAGTGAATGGAACTGTAATGGCCCCTCTCAGAATAAATAAAACCCAATTTTCTGGTAATTTGTGGGGTGTCAGTTTTCTCATGTTGAGAGTAGAAAAAAAACCCATAAACATAAAGATAAAATAAATTAGGGTTGCCTTCATTTACTGTTCATGTAATAAGAGTGATATATATATATATATATATATATATATATATATATATATATATATATTATTTGTCTCTGAAAGGCAGCAAAGGTCCATACCTCCCAGGTCCTCAAGGGAAGATCGTGTCCAACCATCATTTTATTCTTTCATTTGAAAAAAAAAAAACCTGTATTTCACACACATTGAGACCTATGTGTATTGTTGTGATGAAAGGTAGGTAGCATTCAGGTGCAACAGCTGTGTGAATGTGACCATGTGGGTCAGGATCAAGGTCTTGGGTCCCCAGATTTCTGACATTTGTGGCAGTTTGTCTTTGTTGATGGAATATAAAGGTAAAAGAGCATGTGATTTTTGTGACTGTGCCTTGAGTGCTCCTTTGAATGTTTCTTTAGCCTGGAATTTAAATGCCCAAGAGGTGAGTAGGGACAACCATGTATGTTCAGGTATAAACTGCCATGTTTGCTGAGAGTCAAAGGAAACACAAGGATATTTGCTGTGGGTGAAAACCTGGTAGAATATAAAAGACACATACCATTCTCTTACATATGTGGGGAATTACAAAAATAACTAGGGGATTGATAACTCTCAAGGTAGGGTCAAGGGGCTTCCTCTAAAATGAGTGAGGATGATGGGAGGGAAGCAAGCACAGGGGAAATCAGTTAGAGTTCCTGGTGTCACTGTCATCTGCCTATGTCACCATTGATTATATGGAGCCAATCCCATTGCCAAGGAATTCCTCACAGTCGTGGTCAGAATGGGAAATATATTGGAAATGTAATACATGGGAAATATAATATAAATATAAGTAAACATAGTAAAAAGTATATAAAATATGGGAAATATAAATATAAGTAAGCATAATAAAAAGTGTATAAATACCAAATATATATAAATTATAAATAATATGTTTATTATATATAGCATACATAATATAATAAATATAAAAATATATAAATATAAAAATATAGTAAATATGGTGAATATAAAAACTGGGACCAGAAGAATATTTGCAATTATCCCCTATTGAAACATCAGGAGAAGCAGAAAATTAAAGGCAGCATGTTTATTTCTCTTCCTCCAAGGCCTAGTCTCCAAGTCTGAATATTCCTGCATGTTTCTATGTTTTGCTCAGCCCAAAGAAACATATAAAAGATACAGAGAGCTTGATCTGTGCTGCTACCTTCTCTCTGGTATCCTAGACTGAGAATCTCTGCCATCTCTGTACCTCTGACTTCTCATCTCTGCTTCCTCAGATCCGTAAGATCCTCAGGATCAACAGAACCAAGAAAATGCCACCAGAAATAAATCTCTGACCTCTTGTGTGATCATTGGTGTGCAACTGAAAGCTTCTGCATTTGTGCATGAGTTTTGTTTGTGCATTTTTGCATAAATGCTAATTCTGAGTACACGTAGTTTTCTAGTTTTCCAATGTTGTTCTGAAAAACACTTGTTTCATTGTGTGGTTCTATCCCAGAGTGGAACTTTTTCTCTCTTTACTTCCAGGTGCAATGTCCTGAGCTGCTTTCCTCTTCATACCCTGATGTCATGATGTTCTTTTTCACTTCTAGCCCAGAACGATTGAGTTGGCCATCTAGGCACTGAGACTTCAGAAACCATGAGACACAAATAAATTTTCTTCCTCTAAAATTGATCTTTTCAGATATTTTGCTTGCAATGTTGAAAAAGCTGATTAAAACCTATATTAATGATGATCACACAACTTGATAAATACACTAACATCTTGAATATAATTCTTTGATCAAGTGCACTTTATGGTATATACACTATGTGATAGTAAAGCTGTTTTAAAAACAACACAAAAGTGATTAACAATAACTGATTCTTTTTATTGTTTGTTTGTTGTTACCAGGGATTGAACCTAGAGGTGCTTAAACATTGATCCATATCCCCAGTCCATGTTATTTTTATTTTTTTTAAATTTTGAGACAAACTTTACGAAAATGCTTAGGACCTTAATAAGTTGCTGAGACTAGCTTGGAACTTGCAGCTAATTCTTCTGCCTCAGTCTTTTGAACTGCTGGGAATATAGTCATGAGCCACCATACCTGGCCCAATGATGGACTCTTTCAGGTGGGCTTAAGCTATGAGAGTCAGACCTTGCATGTGCAGTATTCAAGAGTCACCTCTTTTTTATGAGATGGTGAGCCTCTCATGAGGGCAAGGGCAGGTTTTTGTCTCAGTTCCCCATGCATCTGAAGCACTGTGTGATTACTGAGGCTTTTGTCCCATGTTGAACAGTAATAATTGGCCTCATCCTCCACTTGGAGCCCAGTGATGGTCAGGGTGGCTGTGTTGCCAGAATGGGAGCCAGAGAAGCGATCAGGAATCCCTGAAGGCCTTGTAGTACCAAGCATCACAGTTTTGGGGGCAGAACCTAGAATCTGTTGATACCAGCCTACATAATAAGCTCCAACATTGTTGCTATTTCCAGTGCAGGAGAGAGTGACCTTCTCCCCTTTAGATGCTGACTTTGAAGATTCTTGAATCAACTTAGACTGTGCCTGGGACCCTAGAACAGAGAAAGTAGTAAAATAGAGAGATGAGCCTGGGGTTACTACCTGTGCTTTGTTTACCCCCTGAAAAGAAAAGATGGACCCAAGTTGTTCCACCATCCATTTTGCTTTCCATAGCAAGTCACCTGAATAGAGAGTGAGGAGGGTGAGAAGGAGATGGGCCCAGACCATGGTGGAGATGCTCCAGGATCTGCTTCCCCCACACACAGCTGAGTAGAACTTCCCACAGTCTCTTATTTTGTCACTCATATGAGGACAGAAATGAAAACTTTTATGCAAATCATCACCCTCCCTCTGATACTTCTTAGCCTGAGTGTGGTCTAAGCTGAGTATAGAGTGGTGTCTCTCCTGAGATCCCAGAGGACAGAGCTGCTGGGGCCACAGACCACAGAGCTGGCTTTCCAGCTGAGAACTCCCACAGGCCATCAGGTTCTAGGCTTTCTTCACCTGGGGTGAATGTTCTGGAGTTTCCCAGAGATATCCTGGAAACCAGCATTGCCCTGCCTTATCAGTACCCGCAGAGGGATAGAGTGTTATATCACCTAGTTGTTCCTTATTATGCTGCTGGGTGCTCACTACATTTCAAAGTTCTGGCTTCCTTAGAAGACATATAAGAAGAATGACATCAAACTGTCCTTTGACTGTTCAGATTATTGTGTGATTGGAGCGACAGGTGAGTGATCCTCAGAAGGAACATATCTTGCTCTCAGGCAAAACAGCTGGGGCCATTAAGAACCCCTCCATGACTTCTGCATGAGCCAAATGGAATCTGTTGTCTCCCTCTCTCATCACATACTTCCCCCCACTATGGCAGGCCAGTCTCCTTAGCCCATTTCACTGTCCATCATCCTAGATGGACAGTGTTCATGAATAAAAACACAAAGAAGACTCCTCAAGAAAATTCCTTTCTTATTATAGACAGAAAGTCCTGCTGATCCTATTTTCTTTCACCTGGGGAGGTGATGGAAGGCAAATGTTTCCCAGAAGGCATCTCATAGCCAGAGCCTCAGGGTGGAATCCAGGGCCCATGGTCATAGCCAGAGCCTCAGGGTGGAATCCAGGGCCCATGGTCTCCCTCATCAGATGGGTCATGCACATCAGGGTGGAGTAAAACTTGAGCAGAAGCCCAGAAGGGCTGGCATTGTAAAGAGAGAGAAAAATATTTCCCAGAATTTTTCCCAGTCTGTCTGAGCTCTGTGTCATAGTGTCATATTATTTTTGACTAGTCATCAGATCTTCTGTAGCTCTTACTGTGTGTCTGATAGTTTTCAACTCACATTAAAGATACTAATATCATTATTGCCTCTAGTGACCTAATCCACAACTGATATTGTATGATAATCATATGAATAAACATACATATGCTTATGTATATATCTATACCTATGCATGTACATATGAATATATGATTTTCATTTAGAATTAGTCAATGAAATCATTAGCACAGTATCTCATGGTGAGTCTGATAAACCCAGAGATGCCTGTGCCTTGAATTTTTCCATCATTAAAACCCCAATTCTCTGGAGAATCAGCCACCTCAATGGACTAAGACTTTAGGGGAGGAGCAGAAGGCACTCAAGGATAATTCAGGATGGGTCAACCTGGGACTCTGGAGTCCTCTTCAGGGTATTTTGTTTCACTCTATTTTTTGAAGTCGGGATAAAGGCCACACTGTACTAGGGCATGGAAAGTTATACAGTGAAGGTGTTCTTGATGAGCCATTTCCATAAATCCTTCAGCATATCAAATGCGTAGAGAAAGGGTGAGGAGTTGAAGCCAGACCAGGATAGAGTGTTCCCTGAGTCAACTTCCTGAAATTCCAGAGTATGGACATAGCTACAGCATCTCTGATTCTCTCTCCACTCTTTTGTTGAAAGTGATTCTTATGTGAGTATGTCAATAATTCCTGAGTATCTCCAGCTACATTGAAGTACCAGTATGAGCAGCAGATATTTTAAGGTACAGAGAGTAGAGATTTTTGTTGAGCCTGATGCTGCAGGTCACTGTGCTCAATGAGAGATCACAGCCACATTCACAATGCACCATGGAGGAGATTCCGTTAGCTCAGCATCCCTGATTCCATAGAGAACCACTTCTTCTGAGTCTCCATGAGAAAATATGTCCCCAGAGAGTGTGTTAATTAGATTTCCATTTCTAGTAATTTTCAAATAACTAGAAGAGATAAGGAAAAATGGTACATTCTAGCCTACAGATTCATAGACTTCAGTCCATGTCACTTGAGTCTGCAGTGGCATATGATATCATGGTAGAATGCATAGTGGAGAAGTTCTGTTTACTTCATGGCAGCTCTGAAGCAAAGAAAGAGAGGAGAGTGCCAAAGTTCTAACATCCTCTTCAAGGGAACACCCCAAATGATCTAATTTTCTTGGAAAGTCCTCACATCGTAAAAGTTTCACCACCTCCAAGAGCACCTCTTGCTGCAGACCAAGCTTTTAACAATTGGGTTTTTGGAGGAATTTTTTAGATTCAAATGACTAGCATATGAAGAGAATGCAACCCCACTCTTGGAGCTGATAAGTAGGGCTAGATTTGAGGCAGATTGAACCTGTGACTGATGATGTGCTCTCAGATCATACAAGTCTGTGTGTCAGGCCTAGATGCTGCATTGGACACAGCTAGAAGAAAATAGCCGAAAGAAGTGATTTATACCATTGAAAAAAATGTCAAGGTAAGAAGAAGTTATTTGTAATATATGATATTAAGATTTTCTCTAAGGAAAAAGATAAGAGATTGCACATTTATAATTAGTAGAAACTCTATTGGATGTCCCCCAAAATGTTAAGAAATCACCACCTGGTTTAGACTTAGTCTTAAAGAATGCACCTATGAGAGCACAAGTCAGGGAGAAAACAAGGGGAGTTTTAAATCTCATTTCTCCCTTGGTCTGGATCACTGTGCAAGTGCCACTGTTAGTATGAAGCATTAGACAGTAATAATCAGCCTTACTCTCTTGGTGAAGGCTTGAGATGAGTAAAAATCCAGCATTGGCTGAGGCATCTTTAGATCCAGAGAAGAGGCTGGGAACTCCAGAACCCTGGTTCTTATTAGAGTCTAAGTGGTATCTTAGCAGAAACTGGGACTGGTTCTCTGGCTTCTGCTGGTACCAGGTTGTGTGATAGCCAGTAATGATATCACCACTGCTCAGGGTGCAAGAGAGTCTGACAGTTGCTCCAGAATATGCAGAGATGGAGGGCAGCTGAGTCAACACAGGCTGGGAGAGAGAACCTGTGAACACAGAGAGTCATGGGTAAGCAGTCAAGCACAAAGTTAGAGCTGTTGATAGAGTCTAGCTAGAGGACTGACTTAGGCCAGGGACCTTTTCCTAGATATGTGAGGATTGTCCCTACCTGAGAAGTGACACAATATCAGGAGAAGAAGGGGGACCCTGGCCATGGTGAATACAACCCTTCTGGAGTCCAGACCTGGTGTGGACTGCTCTAGGCCTCTCTTATCCCTTCCCTGTTGACTTAGAGAAGGTGACAATTATGCAAATATATTCCCACCTACAGCCTTTTTATGCACCACTTATTCAGTGTTTGTAGACATGGAGGTGTAGCATTTAGTATCTCCAGAGGGGGTGGTATAACAACAGGGTGCTGGAACAACACAGAACACAAATTCGGATTCCACCCTGAGTTACACTGGATTCACTTTCCTCTGCCACCTTCACCTAAATTTGGGATCTGTGTGGACTTCTCCATCTTTGAGCATACTCTGTTTCCATAGAAATCATTTTCTATTCCTTCTCTGTCCTATTTTTCTTTTTCATGCATGTTTCCATTAAGACTCCATGCAAGGGCTGGGGCTGTAGCTTAGTGGTAGAGCACCTGCCTTGCTTGTGTGAGGCACTGGGTCCTCAGCACCAAGTAAAAATGAATAAAGATATTGTATAAACAAACAAGCAAACAAACAAAGACTCCATGCCTATTGACAGATGTTATTGTGTTCAGCACTAAGCTCAGCTCTCTATCACTAATACTAATAGTGTCCCTGTTCTTGAGGGGTTTGCTTTTTCAAATGAAAAGCCCACAAGGAAGGAATAAGACAGCGAATGTACAATTTTCCATAAAAGAGAAAGGCAGTCATAGACATGTCACTACCATGGACATTTATAATAAAATTCTTAGAGAATGAACTTTTGTTGATGTGCTATTAAAATGTTTATTTTGTTAAGAGAAAATAGATGTTGTAGGAGGCTCAGTTATTTTGAACTGTTATAAAAATATGCTGTATTATGTGGATTATTAAAAAGAGGATTACACATCTCACAATCTGGAAACTGGGAAACCCAAGGTTGGCAGACTCTGTGTTGGGCAAGGGCCTACTCTATAGACAGCCATGAACAGAAGAGGTGGAGGATCTCTTCAGGGCTTCTTTCATAAGGTCACTAATCCATGCACTCCTCACCTGATCACTTCCCTAGAGCTCCTTGTCTTAATACCTTCATTTAGGAAATTAGGATTCTATTCTATGAATTTTGGGGAGACATGCACATTAGTCCACTTAGGTAGAAGTAAAGGCATGACCAACAGATATAAGGGAATGAGGACACAAAGTCCTGGCCAGGCTGGCCAAGGAATGACACCAGGACTTCGTGGGCCAGGCCAGGCCATGTTCAAAACCCTAATGAAGGAAAGAAAAAAGACATAGGCAAGGTAAGAGTGAGATCCCATCCCCAAACAGGACACCAATGAAAAGGGAGTTCTCTAACTTCTTATGTTCCCAGACTGTGAGGATTCCGGCATCTCTATGAAGAAGGAGGAAAACAAAAAGATCAGAATCCAGGCCATAGTGGGATTCTCATCGGGCCCCATTTCTGCAGTCTGTGTGTTCAGAGAACACTAATCACTTTTATCCTTTCTGCAAGCACAGAAGAATGAGGTGAGCTTCCCGCAAATCTATTGCTTCAATCACAGTTTGAGTCCTTCTTGTGCCCTGAGACTGACTCTTCTTTTGGATGTTGCTCCTTTGAGGGGCTAAATGATAAGAAGTTTGTGGCCTGATACTCTACAGTGTTCCCAGGGAGCATAAGGCAGAAAAATACATTTGGGCATAAGGCTTCTGTTTGTGCAGTTGAGAACACACCCACCAGATCCTACATGTGCTCTGCTACAATACCCTCTGCTGTCTGAGTCAAGGATTCCTCCAGGTTGGCGCTAAGATGCTTGATGCCTCCAGAGAGAAATTTGCCATCTTTACAGCCTTGTCCACAGGCCTCACCCTTGAAGGATCCTAAAAGGGCCTTATCTCTAGTTCATCTCTTCTTCACCTTCATTTGCATACCTCAGTTCTTAGTTCAAAATTATTCCATGTCAGCATGGAAATTTCCAGAATATAATTCCATCATTTTATATGGGCATGGGGCTGGGGTTATTATACTCTTCTCTTGGACAGTCTGTCCTGCATCCAGCATAGATAGAGGAGGTGGCACTAAAGGAAGCTATCTTTTAGATCATCAACATCACTGTCGCTTTGTCCCTCTGACCCCAGGTTTCAAGATGGACTTTGTCCCCTGATTCACTTCTTGTGTTTTTATTTACTTTCATGAAATATGTGTTCAAGGACACCATACAACATGAAGAAGACAGAGAAGCACAATTATTGACAGTGCAACTTTGAGTGCCCTAGTGAACTTTGCTTTCTGAGGTTCCTGAGGAAACTCCAGCTCCTTCTTTGGGTGGAGTCCAGAAAACTAGAAGTTGTGGAGTGAGTTGGAATCAGGGGGTTCAGAGAGGGGGAGGAAGGAGAAAGAGGGAAACATAAAGAAACAGCGGAACTCATTTGAAGGAGTATATGTGGAATGTAGATGACTGAATGGGAAAGTGAAATGACAGTCCTCACTCTGTAACAAACTAGGAGTGCACTTTGTGAGAGCTCCAGGGAGAGAACAGACTTTAGATTCATAAATTTTCAGACATTTAGGGGAAGAAATGCAAGTTTACAAGATGAGTTTTTGTAGTTCCCTGGCAAAAAGACATTTTTCTTAGTTACAAAAGACCATCATAGAGAGTTTGGAGTTCTTGCTGACTGGGTTTACCTGTCTTACCCCCCTAGATCTCTATAAAAATATTTCCCAGATTAGAGTTTTCTGAGCATGTGGGAAGAACTATTAATGTCATACCTTTCTCATGCCCCATGGTGGAAAATTTGAAGAAAAACACCTCACTAGTGGATAAATGGTGTTTTATTTTTTATTTGTTTTAATTAATTACACATGACAGTACAATGATCTTGACATATCATATATTTGAATCAGATGGGGTATAATTTCTCATTTTTCTGAGTGTACAGGTTGCAGAATCACATTGGTAATGCAGATATATATATATATATATATATATATATATATATATATGGCAATAATAATCTCTATTTTAAGAATGTTGTTTTCTGTCCATTCAGACATCAGCCTCTTGAGTGGGTCTACTCCCAAATTTAATTGAATCAACTAGAACTTTCCATACCACCTGGCCGATAGGAAATGTATGTGTATATCTCATAATTTATGAGACCACTGAGATGTATCAAGAATAAACAGTCATTGTCATGTGGCACTTATACATTTTATAATGAAATTTACTTATATTTATTGTGCAAATATAATGTATTAATGAGACAACTAGATAAAGATATTATCTTTCCTACCATGTAAGCATCAAGTGAACATCTCATTTAGTAGTTACTCATCGAGTGCCTTTTACACTTTTGTATCATGAATTTTAGGTGAAATGAGGAAATCATAGTTGTGTCCAGAAAAGTTCAGTGAAGATTAAATAGAAATAGTATATGGAGTATTTATGACTGCACTTGGCTCAAGGATGACTCAGTAAGGTACAGGCCACATTCTGAGTAGACCAATAAGCAATATTTGCCAAAAAAAAAACAAAAACAAATAGTTTGTACTGGTTAGCTCACTAAAGATCCTATTTTATCTAAACACTGGTAAAAGCCAAAATCAATCTCAATGAGATGTTATATTTTACCCATAGTAAGAGCCTTATGCTTTGTAACACTTCCAGTCTTTTTGTTGTCTTCTTCCTCAAGCACCACAAGATCAGGACCAGGTAGCTAGAGGATATGAAAACGTAAGTTGTGGGGATACAGTGGCTTTACTGTCTTCTCACAAATGGCAGGAGATACTAATCCTCATATTTTATTGATCAAATTAGGATTTCCCTGGTAGTGTGAGAGTTGAATAAGAACCTCAAGAGTGCCTGCAGAAATGCTTTAAATTCTGGTCACCTATCTTTCAAAAGGGCTCTTTTCTCAATCACAGCTGCATCTATATGATGAGGTCTGCCAGCTCCAATTCCTCAAGCAAGAGTGCTCTGAGAGTCTATTTTAGTCATCTTTTTAATGGCTGTGACTAAAAGGCCTCATCAGAACAATGTAGAGGAAGAATGTTTATTTTGACTCATAGTTTCAGTGGTCTTGGTCCATATATGTTCAATTTCATAGCTTTAAACCAAAGGTGAGGCAGAAGATCTTGGTGGAAAGCTGATGATCCCAGGCTAATTCCATCTTAAGATTGGGAGCCATCTCATCACAAATTTGTGAAAAGTTCAATTCTCTTTTCCTGTAAAATACTAAGAGTTCTATTTTTTTCTGACTATATTTTGATATTTACACTTATTTGGAATTTCTTCCCAAGCTTTGAACTCACCCATGCCTAACTCTCCCTGATAAGATAACACCTCTCACTGAAACCTCAGTGGTGCCTCATAATTTCTGATGTTGAAATCTGAGTTTACTCCCTACCTTGAAATATTAAGCCACATAGCTCATTAATCTGCTATCTGCTCTTGTATTACATTTGCCAGAACCCTGTTAGCTCTAAGTTTCCTCTTGGGGAACTTGCCTTTTTAAATTTTTTGTTATAATAAGCCCTCTTTCCTTAGGCCAGGGCTGTCCTCTGTCTCTGCATTTGGGTGAGGCAGTTGCTGGTCAGCACTCTTGTGTACACAATACAAGTTTGCTTTAACTAGATGTAAATTTGGGGTCGGTGGTCTTTTCTTTGTGTTATGGGTTCAAGAAAGCCCTGGTAGAGGAAAAAGCAGCTCAGTACAAGGCAATAGGAAGCAAGGAATGCTTTACTCACCACGGACAAAATATAAACCCCAAAGGCATACCCCCCACCCAGGAAATTTCTTCTTTTGGCCACTCTATACCTACCTACAATTACCACCCAGTTAATACATATAAGCAAATTAAAGAATGCTCTGGTTAATTAAGGCTCCCATAGCCCAATCATTTCACCTCTGAGCATTCTTGCATTGTCTAACACATGAGCTTTTGGGGAACACCTCATTTCTAAACCATAGTAGAGTCCCACTAGGCCTGAGTGAGGTCTACAATGACTGGAGGCAGATGAGGCATATGCTCTACCAAGAACATATACTATTGAACAAAAGCATATTAACACTAGACATTATTTTCCAGTGGATTGTGTCTCAAAGAAAGAGTTTTTTTTTGAGAGTAAGTGAATGAAGTCATTCAGTGAATGTGCCATTCTAACAGATGAGTGAACAGAAGTGATCATTTGACACATATCTTTCCCATTCAGATTCCAGTAACAATTCAATTTAGTTAAAAATAATTTTCTTTTTTTTAATATTTATTTTTTAGTTATCGGCGGACATAACATCTTTGTTTGTATGTGGTGCTGAGGATCGAACCTGGGCCGCATGCATGCCAGGCGAGCGCGCTACCGCTTGAGCCACATCCCCAGCCCTAAAAATAATTTTCTTTATCATTTGAAATTGGATTAGCAAAGACTACAATTTCATTAGACCCATTTTATTTTTTTATTTTTTTTTTATTTTATTTATTTTTTGGTTGTTCACAACATTTCAAAGCTCTTGACATATCATATTTCATACATTAGATTGAAGTGGGTTATGTACTCCCGATTTTACCCCAAATGCAGATTGCAGAATCACGTGGTTACACATCCACAATTTTACATAATGCCCAATTAGTAATTGTTGTATTCTGCTACCTTTCCTATCCCCTACTATCCCCCCTCCCCTCCCCTCCTATCTTCTCTCTCTACCCCATCTACTGTAATTCATTTCTCTCCTTGTTTATTTTCCCATTCCCCTCACAACCTCTTATATGTAATTTTGTATAGCAATGAGGGTCTCCCTTCATTTCCATGCAATTTCCCTTTTCTCTCCCTTTCCCTCCCATCTCATGTCTCTGTTTAATGTTAATCTTTTCTTCCTGCTCTTCCTCCCTGCTCTGTTCATAGATGCTCTCATTATATCAAAGAAGACATTTGGTATTTGTTTTTTAGGGATTGACTAGCTTCACTAAGCATAATCTGCTCTAGTGCCACCCATTTCCCTGCAAATTCTATGATTTTGTCATTTTTTATTGCTGCATAGTACTCCATTGTGTATAGATGCCACATTTTTTTATCCTTTCATCTATTGAAGGGCATCTGGGTTGGTTCCACAGTCTAGCTATTGTGAATTGTGCTGCTATGAACATCGATGTGGCAGCATCCCTGTGGCATGCTCTTTTAAGGTCTTCAGGGAATAGTCCAAGAAGGGCAATAGCAGGGTCAAATGGTGGTTCCATTCCCAGCTTTCCCAGGAATCTCCAAACTGCTTTCCAAATTGGCCGCACCATTTTAACAAGTAATTAGTCAGGTACTGAAGAAATATATCTTTTTTTTTTGTTGTTTTATTTTGGTACCAGGAATTGAATTAAGGTGCAATCAACCACTGAGCCACATCCACAGCCCTACTTTGTATTGTATTTAGAAACAGGGTCTCACTGAGTTGCTTAGTGTCTCACTGTTGCTGAGGCTGTTTTTGAACTCTAGATCCTCCTGTGTCAGCCTCCGAGGCTGCTGGGATTACAGGCATGCTCCACCGTACCTGGCCAATGTGTGATATCTTAGAATCATAATTTTCAGGTAATGACACTTTGTCTTTTAAATTTTTATCTTATTTTTTATTTGAACTTTTAGTTATGCATGGAAGTTGGGTTCATTCTGACAAACTCTTATATGCATTAAATTGAATTTCCCTCACTATCCTCTTCCTTCCCTCCCCTCCCTGTTCTCTTTCCTCTACTCTGCCAGTCTTTCTTTTGCTCATCTATTTTTTTTATATTTTATTGGTTCTTTTCACTTATACATAAAAGGTGAAATTCCATGTGGAATGTTAATTTTGCAAAAAATATGTTTTTTTAAGAATTCATTCCATATTGTCTGCCCTTTTCCACTCCTCCACTTTGTCTGTGGATCTCCTTCATGTTCACTGCTGTTCTTCCCTATATCTAAATGTTATCCTGTTCTTCCCTACACCTTTCCTTTATTTAACTCTAGCTTTTATTGTGAATAATCTTCAATTATATGTTTCAAAATCATCTCACATTTAATTGAGTTTAAAACTGTATCAGTGGTCCATTTCACCTTTTAAATATGGCTCTGAGGCTTATTTTTAAAATGGTCAAGTTTTCCTATTCCTCTTTTTTTCTTTCCTCCTTCCTTACCTGTGGTTGGAGAACAAAATTATCTAGAGTTATCTGTGCTCAAGGAAGGAAATATCTGCCAGAAGATCCAGGAAGTGAATATCTCCCAAATAATCAAGTGAATCCTAATACACTGTTGAACCCACAACACAAAGAAAAGGCCACAGACTCCAATTTTAATTAAAGTAAGCTTATATTTGTACACAAGAGAGCTAGCTGGCCAGTGGCTGTCTCACCAAAGCTGGGTTGGTGAACAGCCCAGGTCTCAGGGAAGAAAAGATTTATATATCACAGAAAGATACAAGGGGCATGTCTTGGCAACTTACAGCTAACAGGGTTCTGACAAATATAATACAAGGGCAGAGAGCAGATAAAAGATCTACATGGCATGATGTTTCAAGGTAGTGGGTATGCTTAGATCCCAATATCAGAATTTCTGTGGTACCACTGAGGTTTCAGAGAGGGTTGTTTTCTGGTTAGTGGGGGCCAGAATTTATGAGGCACCACTAAGATTTTAGAGGGGGTTGTTATCTGCTAATGGGAAGCCAGGCATGGTAAGTTCAGAGAACAGGCAAAAATGCCAAACAAGTTTAGAAATCTCAGTATTTTATAGTAAAACAGAAAGAAGGTTTTCATGACTTTGTGACAAAATGAGTCCTAATCTTAAAATGGAATTAGGCTGGATTCATCAACACCATCCATCAATTTTGGGACCCCCAATCAAAGCACATATTGAATGTGGCCTTTGAATAACTCCTTTAAAAGTACTCTGACTTGGGCTGGGGATATGGCTCAAGTAGTACCGTGCTTGCCTGGCATGTGTGGGGCGCTGGGTTCGATCCTCAGCACCACATAAAAATAAAATAAAGATGCCAAGTCCACTGAAGACTAAAAAATAAATGTGGAATATTAATAAAATTAAAAAATTCTCTCTCTCTCTCTCTCTCTCTCTCTCTCTCTCTCTCTCTCTCTCTCTCTTAAAAAAAGTACTCTGTCTTCCCTGATGGGCATAATCATAGCCTCTGGCACAGGAGTCTCCTCTGTTTCTTCTTTGGTAGCAAAGAAATAAAACAACTTTTTCCTTGATCTCGAAACTCTGTCCTCATTATTAAATTGGCAAATTAATACTGGCATTGAGGACAAGGAATGAGTTTCAGTTACAGTACCAATGTTCACCACAGTGATGTATTTTACATTATAATTGAATTTTCCATGAGAGTAAACTGTTTTTTTCCTGTATATGCCATAATTTAATGTTAAAATTCATTAAATACAAAGAAATATCATGCTTTTATAACATGTATTGTTAGGACAAATGAGACACACATGATGAAGGCAAAGCAAGATGGGAAGATGAGAGATGGGAAGCAAAGCCTTTCTCTATTCTACTTAATAGTGGAGATAATTGGTGGAAACTTGGAGTGGCTCATTTTCAGGGCAGAAAATGACAGTGGGCTGGAGCAAGAGTCTGGTTATCTAGGCTAGATTTAGTGTGGGACAGGAATGAAATCACTAGGGTTCATTGTATTGGGATCCTGCTGCTAATTCATTAGGGTGGGACAGAAATGTGAATAGGGATATTTGTGGGGCTTATTGTATTGGGGTCAGTTGACCCATCAGGGTGGGATTTCAGGTACCAGTCAGGTTGGAGTTATTTTATTTTATTTTTATTTTTTGCTGTGGTTGAGGCTTGGGATTTTAAATGAGAAAAGCCTAGAAAAAAATGTCCTTGGGCTTATTTTTCATGTTTTTCATGTATAAACGTGTAATTAGAGATTTATATGATGTGAACTTTATAATTTTTATTTATTTTAGTGCATATGTAAAACCTCATTGGAAGAATTATGAGGGATGAAGAATAACCTTCTCATAAATTGAACCCTATTTGGCTATCTAAACTAAAGATGATAAAACTCAGTTATTTTCACCATCACAGTTTCACTTGCTTCTTATCTTTACAACCTATATCCACCCTCAAACTAAATGAAAATTCTTGCAGTTACAATTTCAGAAGTCTTAGGCAAGGTCTGGCTCTGTACCTGCTATTTGGGCTACCTTGGACTCTCGGAGCTTACAGGAGCTCCTAGGTGAAAGACACTGGTATGCTCACTTGTCCAACAGACATGATACTGAGTTGTATGGTGCCATTGGGACATTACTGTATTTCACATTCAAGTAAAATTTGGCAGCATGAATTCCTTTCAGATTATTTCAATAGTGTAACATGTTGATTTGATAGTTTATTTGGTTGTTTTGTTGTTAGATTTAACTCTTCATGTTTTGGTGAAAAAGTTGAAACATATTTCTGAAGGTTTTTCCTTTTTAATACTAGCAGTATATATATTCCCACCCCTTTCTTTCTTTTCACTACTGGGAATTAATCCAGGGGCACTTTACTTCTCAGCTATATTACCACTCACATCCTTTTTTATTTTATTTTATTTTATTTTATTTTATTTTATTTTATTTTATTTTATTTTATGACTTGAGACAGGATTTTGCTAGTTTGATAGGCAGGCCTCAAAGTTGTGATCTTCCTGCTGGACCCCAGTGATGTGCAAAAGGGCTAACCCCAAGGCCAGAGTTCCTTTAAGTGAATGGTCCTGAGAAGCTATGTAAAGACTAAGGGCAGTCCCAGATGCCACCTGCTGGTGACAGGATGTAAATCTTACCATGTCCCAGAATCATAGGCACCCAGTTGGTTGTCCAGAGATTCCCAGATCAGTCTCTCTCTACACATCCATGGTACAATTCCTAAATGCTTTTGTTTTGTTTTCTTTTGGTGTTTCTCTGAATGCCTCAATCCCAGAATGAACCTTGGACTAAGTGAGATGTTAGTTCTCCAACAAGAGGTTGTACAAGCATTATATCATTTCATTGGTACATAATTCAACACATACATATATTATTCTCCTATAATCAATGTTCATTAAACAAATAGTTTTCAACTATTGTCACCTGAATTTAATTATGTTTCAATTTCCCATATTTTTTATTTTGGAATCAATATATTTTTTATTAAAGTGAAGAAGGCATGATAAATCCATGTTAAGTTCTGCAGTTGTGGGGCTCCCTGTGTGCCATATTGTATTACAGTCCAACCTGGCACAGACATCCTCAGACACTCATAAATCAGCCTTCAACATCCATTCTAAATGCAGATATGCATCTCTTTGAGTCAATTAAAACTAAGACAAGTGAGGAGAATGTAGATTTTTCATGTGCTCACAGCTCAAATAGTGAAAGTTGTCTTGGTAGAGGGCTTTTTGGGAGAATTCCAAATCTGTTATTAGGTCACTTCAGTGAAAGGTATTAGGTTGACCCTCAAAATTACAGAAATGGGGATAGTAAATATACCATATGATTTACAATTCTCACAGAGACTTGAAATTTGTAAAGCCTTCCAGAATTTTGAATAATTTTGGTCAACTTCTACAGATCTGAGGATTTTACCCATGTTATTATTGATGTATGGTGGATCATGTATTCTGAGTTTATCATTCCACCATTCCAAAATTATTTATGGAATTGCACATTTAAAATCTATGAGAAAGTAGAATGTTGACATTCAACTTCAGTTCTGTTATGATGACATTAATGTCAAACCCTTTTACCTCCCTCTATGGTAGATTATTTCATATTAGTTGCCATCTTTATTGTGGTGGTGATTGTTTCTCCTCCTTGTTTCTAACCCCCCAAATCCATGCACTGAATATATTAGGAAACCTTCAAAAAAAACTAAATTGTTTAAAATATTCCTACCTATAAAAATTCATAATCTTATCTCTAATTAGATAGAGTATTATTTCTAGCATGTTGTTAGACAACCAAAAATTTAAAAATTATAGTTATATTCTAAAGTTGATCATTTAAATCAGCCTTAGTGTGGCACAGTGATATGTGCATGGAGTCCTGGGGTTTAAATCTAGAAAGGAGAATGTCATGGTATCCCCATAGAAAAATTGCACCAGTATGGGGAATGTATTTGTCATAGTATTTGCCTATGATTACTGACCTCTGCACTCTATAGGAGCCTCAACAGGTGACCTGCTTCCCAGGAAACACTAAGCAAGAATAAAAATGCATCTGGGTCTCCTCTTGTAAATTTTTAATCAGAATTTCAGATTTTTTTAGACACCAGAACCTTTTTGGAAACCATGTTACAGCCTTGTTTGTAGAGTAAAAAAGAGTTTTTATCCCACTTCTCCATTTACCTGAGTCTCTGGTTTACCCAAATGTTACCAATGTTATCCGGTACCCTATAGATATAGTCAGATTCAGCTTCATGTTGGATGTTGGAGATACTTAAATATTCATCAAGCCCTGAGCTGAAGCCTGAGGAGCAATCAGGGATCCTGTTCCTCTCGACATGGTTTCCATCACTCTTACATGACATATAGTGGGGCCTTCCTTGGCTGTTGCTGGTACCAGCAAATGTAGTAATTGTTTTTCTGACTACTGAGGTTACTGGTGAGATTACTGAAGGAGGGAGCAGATGCAGAGGGTTACTGAGTCAGTATGAGCTGGGAAAGGGACCCTGAAAATGATATCACCAGTTATCGATGGCGAGTTCTGCTCCCTTAAATGTTGAAGAAGCACATTAGAGAAGCACACTGAGGAAATAATATAAAGCAAGGTTTATTTAATTAGAAGGGGTAACATAGAATTCTTCTGAGAAGGAGAAGGAGGCCATAGGTGGTATCCTGGTATTCCCAAAAGCGAGAGTGTTTTGCCTTTTATGTGTCCTAGGCTTCCTTTGTTCTCCTGTTCTCTTCGCCTCATCTCTCTCCTTCCTGTATACTAGGTCCAGGAGATGGTTTGTGAAATGACCAAATGATAAGAAGCCGATGGTGGAGGGTGGCAGATGGAGCAGCTCAGGACACATTAATTATTAACTTTATAAATACCTATAGGTAGGGGAAATTTCTTGGATACTTTACCTTAGCAACAGGTTGGAGCTTGGGCAGGTTATGTTGATAGGGTAGAGGAAGGGCTCGGAAGGAATTAATATTTCAATTCCTCTCTTCTCTAGATCTGACCCTTGCCTATCTGCCTATCTAATCTTAGCTTCAATATCACAGATATTTATTATATTTCATGAAAGCACCCAAAGAAAATAGATTTATGGCATGAGTTTAGAAAGCAGTACAGGTCATCTAGGGATCAGGATACTGGGCTGGAGATATAGCTCAGTTAGTAAAGTGCTTGCCTCACATGCCCAAAGCCCTGGGTTCAATCCTTATCACCATCAAAAAAAGAAAAAAAGACCATGTGGATCTGTGCAGTACAGAAGGAGGGTGAAGGAGAGGAAGACTGGGGTCCAGGCAATGGCATAGATGACCCAGAGTTCTGCTGAAGCAGACATGGCCCAAGTCTCTTAATCACCTTCACAGGACAGAGGACAAAAGAAGTTCCATTCATGCAAATTTGTGTCCCTTACATAGGCCAACAAACCCTCCCTGGAAGGCTATGCTTTCTGGGAGGAGTGCGACTGGACTGAGACTAGGTGCCTAAAAGGGTCCTTGCCTCTGGAATAGTGAGCTGTGAGTAGAGACCAGAGGGCAGGTATTAAGGTTCTCACATTATAGCCCACAACCTGTCAGTGTCAGGCCTACATTGTACACATTGCACAGATTCAGGTCCATCATATCTGTGTCCAGGTGACAGGAGGTTCTTCTAACCACCTCCAACAAATCCTTCAGCACTGCTTGACCTCTAATTATAGAGAGAATTAGGACCATCCCCAGGGCTAACTTCCTAGCTCATACAAGTCTTTAATTTTCTATTTTCTCCCCAAACAATGGAAACAGGAAACACATTTCAACCCATTTTCTATGGTATTCTCAGGGGAAGAAGTGTCTTATATATAAGCTCTACATGAAATGAAAAATACATAAGCTGAGAATGAGAAACTGAGACAGATCTGCTCTAAATCCACTTCCCAAGCTCCTTGTGAAACCAGAGTTCTCCCTGATTACTCCCAAAATTGGTGAATATGGGCCTAATTGATTAATCTTTGGGACTTTGAAATTGTACAGTGTGCAATTCACTGGATTCATTAGAAATGAGAAAAAAACTGGAGATAGAAAATAAAGTTATTACTAGGCTTGAAAATGAAAGCATGGTGTCTGTGACTCCTTAGTAGGGCTCAAGAAAGACAAGAGGATGGATTTTCAAGGAAAGATGTCAAAAACAGTACATGACTTTTCTGATAGGAAGATCTTTTTTTATATTTTTATAGTATCATTCCGACTTATGCTTACCACCATCTTATGGATATCCCCACTTCCAATAGTGATCAAAAATAAATGTCAGTGGATACATCTCTTGGAAGATAATGCACTGCTTCTTCATGAAAATTTGCTGTGGGTGTATACAGCTGCTTAGAGTCATGGCAGAAGGCCTATTAATTTTTCTGTTGGCAGAAAAACATAGGTTTCTGATGCAATTCTCTGGATACCTGTGCTGCCTGTCAGGCTTTGTTTCTGTTAGAGTTTCTTTAAAGGCATGGCTGCTAGGAGCCACAGCAAAAGTATTATGATACATGGCACCTTTTGTTTAGGTGACTGCAAGCTAGCCATTGAGATGATAATGATTATGTTAAGCTTTACATTCATATGGAAATTGGACTCCTGCTGTTCACCTTGGCCTGTTAAGGGACTCATGTTACTGGGACTCCCGGAGAGTTCCCATTGGTTGGGGAAGGATAGTAGGAGGGAATTTCCGGGGGAAGTCCGGCCCTGTTCAGGTGGAGACACACGTGTGTCGACCTGCTTGGTAGCAGGGCACACAGGGGGACTGGCAGCCTTTTTAAAAATAAAGCTTTGTTTCCTGCTTGAGCGGCTTGTGTTTCTGTGCCCAGCCGGATTGCGGCACATTGCCTGGACTAGGGCAGCATTAATAGAATAGAGCAAGAGCTCTGGTGGCTGTGGAGGCACACCACATACAACACATAGCTCTAGGCCACCCACACGGCTGACACAACAAAGCCATTGGACAACTCAGGAAACATGTCTCCTTTAATATATTTTAAAATGTTATGAAATGTTTTTGCATTGTACTAAAATTAAGTATCATGAAATGAATTTTATTACTACATAAAAGTATGCCTCTTCATTTTGTTTTAGTTGCAAAAGAATATCAATGGAGTTGATAATTACTGGAAGAAATGCTTTGACCTATGTCTTCAGATCAGATTTAGCTATTACTATCTCATTTGAAAAAGAAAATAATTGAATTCTCTATTTTGAGGAACTTTTTCTCATAAATAATCCACAAATATCTTCCATTTTGCATTTAAATGGAGATAAAACCTTATCAGTTCCTATCCTTAACTTTGCTTTCAGGACAGTCATCATTAGACTGCCAGAGAGGTCAGTGTCTGGTCTTGTGATTCCCATGTCCTGTGACTATGTATCTCTCCAGGCTAAGTCACGTGTGTTTTGGTCTCTGTTGCCCATCTTGTTCACTCTGTGCTGAGTATCACCCTATTGTATCACACATTGATCCTTAGTCTCACCCTTAGGCTGGGCACCTAAGAAGGTGAGGCAGCTTTGCCCCAACAAAGGAGCCTGAGCACAGGAAGGTAAAAAAGAGTGTCTGCTGATTGTGTTATGCACCAGTATTCTGGGCACTTGGCTAGACTTCTGCTGCAACCAGTATGGAAAGTGTTCGTTGGTGACCAAAACTGTGCTGGAACAACAAGTGAGATTGACTGTTGCTCTTGGGCAGGTGGTCAGTGAGGGATTCCCCAGTTCCACAGCATGAGTAATGAACCATGAAACTCAAACAAAATGAGTTTTGAATTAGGAATACAGGACCACTAAAATGGCCTGTTATCCTGAACACTGAGTGATGAAGAGAAGTTGTATCCTGTCTGTGGTGTGCATTTTAGAAGAATTTTCTGTATCTAAATTTAGGACAGACATCCTGATGGTCCCTCATTTCCTAGTGAACCACCTGGACTGAGATGGCATGCATATGTGATGTATTATATGTATAAGAGCCTTTACTATCTTCTTTCAAAACCCGGTTGTCAGTCCAGAAAACACTTAGATTTTCAGAGGTAGACCTGTGGTGGCTGTGTGCTGTGGATTTTCCCTTTGGGAGAAAGCAGCTGCTCCAATATGGGTATGGTCAAGTGAGCAACTGTTCATGATCCAATAAAGCTAAAGCACTTGTTTCTGCCAGTATTCTATGAATATGCACCTGATATCGAGAAAACATTTGGCATTTTTATTTGTGGGGATTGGCTAAATTCACTAAGCATTATCTTCTCCAATGCCATCCATTTACCTGCAAATGCCATGATTTTATTCTCTTTAATCACTTTTAATCACTGAATAATATTCCATTGCGTATAAATCCCACATTTAAAAAAATATTTTGCTGTAGTTGGACACAATACCTTTATTTTATTTTTCTATATGTTGGTGAGAAACGAACCCAGCATATGCCACATTTTTTTTTTAATTCATTTATGAACTGTGCTGGAACCACAAGTGAGATTGACTGTTGCTCTTGGGCAACATGAAGTGAAGGGCATCTAGGTTGATTCCACAGTTTAACTATTGTGAATTATGCTGCTATAAACATTGATGTGGCTGTATTATGCTATTTTTAAGTCCTTTGGGTATAGACCAAGGAAAGGGATAGCTCAATCAAATGGTGGTCCCATTTCCAGTTTTCCAAGGAATCTCCATACTGCTTTCCATATTGGTTACACCAATTTTCAGTTCCACCAGCAATGTATGAGTGTACCTTTCCCCCCACATCCTCGCCAACACTTATTGTTGTTTCATAATAGCTGTCATTCTGACTGTAGTGAGATGATATCTTAGAGTAGATTTGATTGGCATTTCTCTAACTGCTACAGATAGTGAACATTTTTTCATATATTTGTTTATGGATTAGCCTGTGTCTTTTGATTAGTGACTTTAAGCCATTAACATTCAGGGTTATTATTGAGACATGGTTTGTATTCCTAGCCATATTTGTTTATTTTTGTTATTTTACTTAATTTTTTTCTTTGATTATTTTTTCTTTAGGATACCCCCACCCTCTGCTGATTTCCATTGTTGTTTTTCATTTCCTCTTCATGAAATTTTTTTCAAGGATGTTTTGTAGTGCCAGTTTTCTAGCTCTAAATTCATTTAATTTTGTTTATCATGGAAGGTATTTATTTCATCTTCAAATCTGAAGCTTAATTTTGCTGGATACATGATTATATGTTGTTCCAGGATTTTCTTGCTTTCAGGTTCTGTGTTGAAAAATATGCTGTTATCCTAATTGTTTTCCCTCTCTATGTAATCTGATTCTTTATCTCTTGGCTTTTGAAATTCTTTCCTTCTTCTGTATGTTGGGCATTTTTATTGTAATGTGCCTTGGTATGGATCTTGGTATGTGATTTTGGATTTTGTACATTCAGCATCCTGTAGGCTTCTTGAATTTAGATTTCCAATTCATTATTCATGTTTGGAAAGTTTTCTAATATTATTTCATTGAATAAATTTACCATTATCACTGGGTGGTCTATGTTCTTTTCAAGATTATATATTTTGTCTTCATTGTCTGATGTCATATCTTCCAAGGGGTCTACTCTGTTGGTGATGCTTTTATTTGAGCTTTTAATTTGGTTTATTGTTTCTTTCATTTCAAGGATTTCTGTTTGGTTTCTTTTTTAGAACCTCTGTCTCCCTCTTGAGGTGATCTTATGCTTCCTGTATTAGTTTACGTAGTTCCTTGTCAAAGTATTCTTTCACTGCCTGTATTTGATCTCTAATATCTTCGTTGAGTTAACAGAATATTTTAACCTTGTACATCCTAAACTCCTTCCTGTTATTACTTCTGCTGTGGCTGCCAATTATTCTAATGATGTGGTGTCTTCATTTGTTTGGGGTACTTTCTTCCCTTGTCTTTTCATGTTGATTGTGCATCTTTTTTTTTTTTTTTCCAGCTATGTAGGTCTAGATTGTTATTGTTCTTACCCTATAGGTTTTTACTGATCTTATAGGGTTAAAAACCTCTCCTTGTGGGGAAAAACAATGTTAACAGATCCAATATCAATAATATAACACCTATGAACAATTTGTTGTTATTAAGTTGTTTACAGTTTAGTTTCAATGTACAGAAAGGTTGGTTTCAATTATTATCTGAAATACAGAAGTTTTGTAAAAAAGGTTTACAGTTTCTGATGGTAGACAATAAACTGGGGGTGGGGTGTAGGATGATATGCTGAGGAGGTAGGATGTGAGGATATAGGGTTAATATATCCTAGGAAGTGTGAATAAAAATCTAATGAAGAGGGCTAGTAGCAAGAGAATAGATAGTAAGTAATTTAGGGTAGGCAAGTACATGGGATGACAGTACAGTACATAAAACAAACACACGTATGTATTTAGAAAAATACAGATGTTAAAACAGTGAAATTTGGAGTGGGGAAAGAAAAAATGGAAGAGGAAAAAGAAAAGAAACAAAGGGCATTTCCAACACATCTATATTATATTATTCTGATGACTCAGTCCTCAAAGTCCTATTTCATGCAAAGTTCTTTGTTTCACATATGTTGGGGATGTGAGGGCCAGAGGACAGAGGGGTAGAAGAGAAAAAAACAACCAAACAAAACAAACACACACACACACACAAAAAAAAAAAAAAAAAAAAAAAAACTCAAAGGAAGAAACCAGTGTTGTAGCTAGCTTTAGAGATATGCATCTTTCCTGCTTCTCTTCTCATCCAAATAGGTGTGGTGTCTGTTGTAAGCTGCCCACCAGATGGTGGAGGTAACCAGGGTGGGAAGACTAGTCCTGGCACGGGGTGCCTGGATGCAGGGAGTGGCACCCGCCAGTCTCTGCAGGGAGACTACAACTCAGGGTTCTCTTTTGGGGACTGCTCATTTGACTTGAGTATCTGGTACTATCTCCCTCTCTTACCCAGAGATTTCCCAGTTCCTGGTCTCTCTGTTAGGCTCCAAAGTTTATCTTGATCTCCCTTTCCCCTAGCAGTTCCCAATTGAGGAAACTCTCACCCTGGGGCTCCTGGGTCACACTGCACACCTGTGTTGGGCAGCTACTGTGTTGGGCAGCTACTGTGTTGGGTTACCAGTGCTAGGGAGGGGGTAAGGTTGGAAACCTGGTACCTGGATGCTGGAGATCCAATCTGGGAACTGCCCCCACCTAATAATGGCAAGAATGTTGAGCCAAGATGGCGGTAGTCTGCTTTCAGCCCCAGGGTGTCTGGTGAGGGGGGGGGCAGGCAATGGATGGCACTGTGTTGTGAGTAGATAGCAGCTGAGTGACCTGTGTGGGAGCCAAGCAAAGTCTTAGCAATCTGCAATTTTTTTTTTTAAAGAGAGAGTGAGAGAGGAGAGAGAGAGATAGAGAGAAAGAATTTTTAATATTTATTTTTTAGTTCTTGGCGGACACAACATCTTTGTTGGTATGTGGTGCTGAGGATCGAACCCAGGCAGCTCGCATGCCAGGCGAGCGCGCTACCGCTTGAGCCACATCCCCAGCCCTCTGCAAATGTTTTGATTGGTGATTTTGCTAAGGCTCTCACCGAGCACTGTGTGGGTTAGAACTTCAAGCTTTGGGTCCTGTTCAGATGCCAGACATCCTACTCAAACACTGAGGCCTGGAGCCCTCTGCGGGGTCAAAATGCTGGTGAGTTTTGTGGAGAACAGCTGTATGGGGGTCATCAAACATACTCAGAAGTACAGTACTCTGACTAGGTGAGATGTGGATCACAGAGCAATACAGAATGCTGCCTTCCTCTGCCCTGCCATCTTGAGAATTCTGCATTTTACCCCTTCTATGATTGAATGTTCCTACAAAACTTAGGTTGAATTTAACTACTGTCATAATATTTTTAAGAAATCAGGCCTTTGAGATGTGAACATGCACAATAAATGGTTATTGATAAGAGGAGATTAGTGATTAAGCAATGTTTGGTGATTAACCATAATGACTATTAACATGTGATTATGTCTAAAAGGTGATTGCTTATTGCAGGAAGGAGGCTCTGATATAAATAATTAAATTGGGCCAGTTGTTTTTTTGTCTGTTATAATAAAGCACAAAAGCCACATCCAGAGGCCAATGTCATGCTGCTGGGCTTCCAAGTCTCTAGAATCATGAGCCATAGGAACATAGACTATTTATATTTTACCCAGTTCATTATATTCTGTTATAGCAGTTTCAAATGAATTGCCTTTACAAAATTAGGGGAAAAATAAAAATGCTAAACTTTGTTTAAAATGAATAAATAATAGTATAAAAATCAAGGGATTCTGGGCATCCATCAAACCAGAAAGAAATGTGCTAAGAGGACCCAACAGTCTTAGGGCCCCAAGAGAATCTAGTATAACTTATTTATTTATTTATTTATTTATTTATTTTGAAGCTGATCTTTGTTTTTTAATCATTTTACAACCCCTACATAAATTGTTGCTCAAGTTTACATGAATATTAGCTAACACAATATAATATCACATCTAAAACATGAATTAAAGAAAAGCTGAAAGCTTTTAACCTTTTGTAGAAAAGTAGCAAAGTATTTTACTATAACTAATTTAAAGTAATAAATAATATGAATGTAATACAGGCTGAATTATATATATTTATATTATAATGGAGTCAGAAAATACAGTTTTAATATGCATGACATCAGAGAAATTATCCATGAGTATGAATTGTCCAGGGACCACAAAGATCATGATGTGTCCTCAGTAGAATCAAGTGAAATGCAACAAAATGTGGAAGGATCGCAAAAGGAATTTATACAGTGGAAGAAGCCAATTGAGTCAAATGTATGAAAGATGATATATCATGAGCTCTGTAATGTTTTGAACAATCAATAAAAAAATAAAAATAAATAAAAATAAATAGAAAAAAAATTTGATAAGTAAATTTAGTTCTTGTCAGGTTAATGATTTAAACATCACAGTCAATCTACACCCAATAGAAAAGTACATAATTAGAAATACACTTTTTAAAAAAAAATTTATTTGGGTTGATTAGTTACACATGACAGTACAATGACCTTGACATATCATACATTTGAATTAGATGGGATATAATTTCTCATTTTTCTGAGTGTACAGGTTGCAGAATCACATTGGTCATGCAGTCACGTATATATACACAGCAATAATAATGTCTATTTCATTTTACTATCCTTCATTTCCCCCAATACCCTCCCCTCTCCTCCCATCACTTCTCTACAGAAATACACTTTCTAGCTTAAAACACCAAATTTTTGCCATTATCCAGATAAAATTTATTTTCCTATAAATTTCTATAGGATCTCAATTCTTGGTATAGGAATGAAAGATTATGAGGAAATTAAATTGAACATATGACTTTATTTCTGAGCAAAAATGAACACATGCATATTTGCTAATTCCCAGCCTCCTCTGAGCAGTGACAGGGGAGGCCATATGTTAGAGAATGCTACCTTAAAACCAACCCTGAAGGGCCTCTCCTTGCCATCCTTCCCATCTTCATTGCGTCCTGGTGAAACTTCCTAGACTATGGACCATGACAGTTATTCAGAGCAAGGGTCATGTCCTGTCATGTGAAACCAAATGTGCTTTAATTAGAGATACAAGAGGGTGTGCATGAAGAGTTAACATTATTGAAGGGGAAGTCTGTCTTTGTCCTGGCCCTTGATGGGTAACCTCCTCATCCTGGGAATTTCCTGAGACCCCACATGAGTTTATGCTCAGGAGCTGATTCATGTTCTGTCACCAAATAGTTTAAGAAAGGTGATGAGAAATACTAAAAAGACCAAGTAGATGATTACAAATTTGGAGCTTTGAGTGCATTCTATCAGAACAATCTCCTCATCTTCATGAAGTTGAGGGGGCTGAATATTGAGTTTACTTCAACAGAATTATGTTGATGTGTTTAAGGTATAAAGACCTAATAATAACTAGTAATAACTAGTCTGCATTCTCAATTCCTGAGTGATCATCTGTGCTGGGTAATCCTTCAAAACTATCAGCAGAGCAAGGCATCCAGAGTATAAGGATGTTTCAAATCTACGAACTCCCTGAAATGGACTTCTCTGTCTCTTTAACTGACTTGACATAATTTGAATTCTTTATAGTAAGATTGTAATCTTCTAAAGAATAGAGCTTTCATTTTGTTCTATATCTAATTGCCATAAATCTGAAAACCTGAGGTGTTTATAAAAACTTCTCAAGATGAAGTGAAATGATACTAAGTGTAGTTTGTCTGGAACCCCTGAATATGACTGGTGTCTCAAGCAAAGTCAATATTAACCTGTGAGATCTGCCCTAGCTCCAGGTAATTAGCAGCATAAACATGCTGCAGAGTGCTTTTCCTGCACACAAATAAATTCACTGTATGGATAGCAAGGGAGCAACTCCCAATGGTGCTTCAGTTACATATAGGCTCAAATCCACATCCTGGGTGCTGCATCAGTTCTCTCTGTTTTTGGCACTGTCTCTCTCTGACTGAAACAAACTCTCTGAGATCTCTGTGTAAATGTCAGTGTATGAAGGTGGCAAGGTGGGTGAAGCCCAGGAGGACAATGTGCATGTGTTACTCCATGTCAGTGTCAAGATCTGGAATTTCAAAGGAAATATTCAAATCCCATTATTGTGTGGAATACTCTGAATTGCTGAATATATACAAAAGTAGCACAAGATGGCAACAGAAGAACAGCATGATGTACACATCTGTAAACAGCTTTACAGTGTCTAAAATAAAATTTATCAACAGATTCATGACTGGGAACAAACCCACATTCCAAATACATTCAATATTTCAAACACTTCTAAGAGTATATTTGTATATGAGGGATAATTAATGTGCATTAAATTCATAAAATATCTGGGGAAGTATAAATTATTAATCAGGGTCAGGAGGCTCCTTCTGACCTGTGAGTCAGGACACTGGGAAGTGAAGTGTAACAGGGCCCATCAGCCTGGTGGTTTTTGTATTACTTCCTCTCTCTCTGGGTCACTGTGATTACATGAAGCTGCTCCCACTGCCATGGGCTGCCCCACAGTTGTAGACATTCTCATCCTCTTCCTGAATGTTCTGGGTGATCAGGTACCCATCCAGGCCAGAGCTTGAGCCTGAGAAGCGATTAGGAATCCTATCCCCCTTGGATCCCACAATGCCACTAGTGCCCACTCGCATCACAAACCTGCGGCTCTTCCCTGCGCTTTGCTGGAACCAGTCCACCTCATAATTATTGTAGCCACTGCTCAGGGTGCAGATGAGTTTGGTGGTTTATCCCAGGGAGGCAGATGCAGAGAGTGGCTGAGTCAGCACATGTTGGGAGAGGGACCCTGTAAACACAGACACATCACAGTGGAAGTCAGGGCCAGGGTGCATGTGTTTGGGGGATCTGAGCCAGTGAGGATAGACTCAATCTGTGACCATACTTCAACAGTCTCCAAAAAGTGTTCATGATGCCTCCTGAAAATTACTTGTAGAAGTTTAGACTTCTCTTGGATATGGACTCAGCCTTTTTACGTTTTCATTTGAATCCTAGATATACTGATGAAGATATTTCTATGTCAGATACTGTGCCAGATCAATATCACTTTGATTCAACATATTTCTGAAAAATGTAGCAAAAGCAAATTAGACAGATGAAAGAAATTAAAAGGATACAAATAAGAGAAGAACAACTCAATCTATCACTATTTGCCAAAAAAATCCACCAGGAAAAATTCTATAATTAAGAAATGAATTTAGCAAAGTAGCAGGATATAAAATCAACATCCATAATCAAATGTGTTCCTATGCATCAGTGATGAATCCACTGAAGGAGTAATTAGAATAAAAACCCCATTCACAATAGACTCAAAAAAAAAAAATCAAACACTTGAGGATCAATCTAAAGAAAGAAGTGAAAGACCTCTATAGTGAAATCAGTAAAGAAATTGAAGATAATCTTAGAAGATGGAAAATCTCCAGTAGGCATAATTAAATTTTATCAAAATGACCATACTATCAAAATGGTTATACAAATTTTGTGCAATTCCTATGAAAATACCATTGACATTCTGCATAGAACTACAAAGAGCAATCATGAAATTCATTTGGAACAATAGGAGACCCAGAATAGCCAAAGCAATAATTAGCAAGAAGAGTGAAACAGGAGGCAACAAAATACCAGAACTTAAACTGTACTACAGAGCCATAGTAATAAAAACAGCATGGAGCTGGAGATTAAGCTTAGTTGGTAGAGTGCTTGCCTTACATTCACAAGTCCCTCGGTTCAGGGCCACAAAACAAAACAAAATAAAACAAAACAAAAACAGCATGTTATTTTCACAAAACAGATATGTAAACCCATGGTACAGAATAGGAGACACATAATACTAACCCACATAAATAGTTATTTCATACTAGACAAATCTCCAAAAGTATTCATTGGATAAAAGATAGCCGCCTCAACAAATGATGCTGGGAAAAGTAGAAATCTTTATGTAACAAAGTGAAATTAAATCTCTATCTCTCACCCTGAAAAAAAACTTAACTCAAAGTGGATAATAGACTTAGGCAATAGGAAAGAGACCCTGCACCTAATAGAAGAAAAAATAGGACCAAATCTTCATCACTTCAGCTTAATACCAGACTCCTTAACAATATTTCTAAAACATAATAAATAGAATCAAGAATCAATAAATGGGATGAATTAAAACTAAATTTTTTTTCAGCAAAGGAAAGAATGAATAATGTGAAGAGAGAGCCAAAAGAGCCAAAAAGATGGTAGAAAACCTTTACCACATGCACAACAGATAGAGCACTAATCTCCAGGTTATATAAAGAACTCAAAAATTTAACACCAAAACAAAAACAGCAAATAACTCAATCAATAAATGAAATTAGCAGACATTTCACAGAAGAAATACAATTGATGATCAAATATATGAAAAGTATTCAACATCTCCAGCAATAAAAATATCAATGAAAGGAATGGATTCAAACTAAAAAGCTTCTCAGCCATAGAAACAATTACACAAAGAGAGAGCCTACAGAATGGGAGAAAATCTTTACCATAAGCAACTCAGATACAGCATTAATCTACAGGATATACAAAGAACTCAAAAAACTCCACATCAAAAACAAAACAAAACAAAAGAACAGCAAAAAAACACTACCAATAACAACCAAACAACCCAACCAATAAATGGGCTGAGGATCTATAATGACACTGCAGTAACTTCTTATATGTTTTTTGTTAGTTTTGTAATTCAATAGGTTTAACAATGCATGTGCTATATTCTGTAGGTCAAAAAGAAACACATATTGTGTAAATTTGGCAGATGGTTATTTTGCTAGCTAAGAGCAAGAAAAAACACAATTTCTGTTAAAACAAGATTGGGTAACTGAAGTGCAAAATTAATGGTCTGCAGAATGGAAGGGAAAGACATGACGTTGGGAAATAAATTATAATCTGTGCAAGTTAATTTAGGAAAGGGGGAAAAATCCCCAAGCTCAAGTAGGTATCAATTTGTCCAATTATTATTATTATTATCAAAGTATTACATATGATGTAGCTTTAGCCATTCTGTCACACATGCTTGATAGCATATATATTAGAATAAGTTTGAATTTAACCTGGATATACTTCTGTCATTAAGGTGTTGAAAAAAAAAATGATCATAGTAAGTAATGAAAGTCCAAAAAAGAAGATGATGAAAATGTTGCCGAAACTTAACTTTTTATAACTCAATGACATCATCAAATATAAACTCTAAAACAAAGAAGTGTATCAAATATAACAATAACCATAAACATAGCTTGTTAAAATAGAAGTAAAAATACCCCATTTTGAGGTGAAAAAGTAAAAGATAATTTTATTATTGCTAAATGTTTGATGTTAGCCATCAAATTAGTTTTACAACTGTTTTCTTTTGAAAATGAATTGAATAGAGCCATTCTCTATCTGAGTTATTGGGTCTTTAAGTTATAATGAAGCACATGGAATATATTAAACTATTATAGGGGAGATAGCTTGTCCATGTTCATCTAGGGTTTTCCTGGTTTCAGCACAGAACATCCCAGAAACCCTTTAGATGTGAGCTAACCAAGGTAGAAGATCATCTAAAGTCAATGTTTCAAAAGAGATTAAACTCATAGCTTTGGAGATTAATACAATTTAATTATGTAGGAAAATATTTTATAGATATGAGATGGTAGATATTTTATTAATAATACAAATTAAAATTAACCAATGACACAAAATTTTATTAACAATTAACACAGAGATACACATGTTAAGACACCTGAAATAACTTATAGTAATAACAAATGATAAATGCAGATAACTAGTGGTCTGGAGGTAAGCAGGTAATTTGGTTAGAATTGTGGAAATAATTGAGACAAAAACTACTAGATTCACTAAAATTCTGAAATGTATATATATTTATAAGTTATAAACTTCCATAAAAACATATTGTCAGAGCTAGGCATGGTGATGCATGCCTGTAATCCCAGTGGCTCCGGAGGCTGAGGCAGGAGGACTGAGAGTTCAAAGCCAGCCTCAGCAAAAGTAAGGCACTAAACAACTCAGTGAGACCCTATATTTAAATAAAATACAAAAGAGAGCTGCAGATTTGGCTCAGTAGTTGAGTACCCCTGAGTTCAATCCCCAATGCAAAACAAAACAAAACAAAAACATATTACAGGGTCTTGGATGTAGCTTAGTTGGTAGAGTGCTTACCTTGGATGCACAAGGCTCTTGGTTCAATCCTCAGCACGCACACACATGCACACACACACACATACAAATATTGAAATATCCACATTTCCTAGATTTGAGAAAATATAATGTCCTTTATTTAAACAATATAACAAAAGCTAAACTTTATTTACACAGTGAATAAGGGTACCTTTTTTTGTTTCTAGATGGTAAAATAGAACATGAGCTATTTTCCTAAGAAAACAAAAATATTTTATATGAGCCTTTTCAGCTGATGCAGATTTTACACTTTGCTGTAAATTATGAGAGAATTTGTCTCTAGTTTCTGGAAAATCTCCAAAATCAAGAATGTGATTTTGGACTCAAGGTGGAGTAAGAATCATTGGTGGGTCTTTCCTTCACTTTCCTGTCATTTAGCTGGTCTTCAGCTCATTTGTCTTCAGTCCCAGGGATCATTCATAGTCTCAGGCTGGGCCAAGGGTTGGTTTGTATCATGGTTCTTCATGTGACTGTCCCTGTGTGGTACACCACTTGACACCAGCCAGCAGTGGTATTCAGCCTTGTCCTCAGTCAGCTGGAGACAACTGGGGGACTCTGCTTCAAACCTTAGAATCTCTAACTTGGTATCAATTTTCATTGTGGTGGACCTAGTTTTGGCCACACTGGTAGCCTATGGAAAATTGGGGGGGGGGGGAGGGTCAGAATCAGAAGCAGCAGGGTGACGGAATCATGCAGTGGCTTATGTGAGTAAAGGGTGATAATGGTTACGGGAACTTGTCACAGCAGTGAGGACATTGTGTATCTCCATTCCAAGAGAGTGATCAGTTTCTCAGCTGTCTCCCTTCCATCCTCCTCCTCACAAATAATCTTGCAAAAACACCTGTTGTAGAATAACTGTGACCCCTAATCTAATGGCCCATTCATTGAAGACATATTTTGGCAATATTTACACCAATTGAAGATGTATAGTCTTGGCAATCCTACTCTGTGTCAGTGTAATCCTGATTATTCTGGGTAATAACCTGAGTTCAGTGACTTAAGTGTGTAGAGGCTAAATTCTTGATCATATATATTTTCCACTGCAAGTGTGGGCAATCACTCTGTATGTGCTCACTGTCATTCCCTTCCTAAAGTGAAGAAAAGTTTATACTTTTGTATAATTCTGATCAGGGTGGCAAAATGAAAGGTCATGGGAACAAGGCAAGTGTTGGATTTTCACCATATAACTCAGAAGTACAGAAGGTATCCAGAAATTATATTTCATTGGGCAAAAAAAGGACAGTTGTCTTAAGCACACTTCAGGGGATGAAATATTATACACTACCACTGAACAGGACTTGGATATGGGGAAACAATGATATAATCTGCACACATTCCAGGTGAAAAGGCCTTTGTCCACATATCCACATCCAACCTGAACACCTTTATGGTGGTTCACCCCATCAATGTTTCTAACCACCAATAACTGGAAATGACTTCAGTTTTCACAGACCAGATTAAGAATGATTTGTGGTTTATGTTACAAATGACCCTGCCTGTTGATTTCATACAACCACCCCAGGCTAGTGGTTCTAATGGGCAGGATATAAAGTTTTTCCAGTCTGCTTTTCTTCCCAGTGTTTGGCATCAGACCCAGAGGGAAAAAATAACATGCACAAAATCTGTTTTCACAGGTGGTGGGCATGCAGAGTGTTTTAGTAAACTTTTCATTAGTGTGACATGACAAGAACAACTTAAAGAGAAAACTTTATTTGGGCTTATGGTTGAGAGGTCTCAGTCCATTGACTCCATTGCTGTGGGCCTAAGGTGAGATAGAACATCATGGCAGAAGATGGGTTGTGGAGGAAAACTATTCATCTCATGATATGTAGGAAGTAGAAAGATAGAGTGTGTGTATAAAGAGCAGGGAACAAAGTGGAAGTGAATTACTTCCTTCAGTCATACTTCATCTCTCCCAGTTACCACTCGGTAGTCTCTTCAAATTATTAATCCAAAATTGGGAGTCATCATTTTTATAATATTATCTAATCATGTCACCACTGAAAATTCCTACATGTGAATATCTGAGGAGACACTTCTATAGCCTCATGCAGGACACTTCTTGCTTAGAGCTCTGCATTCTTTTATTTTCTTCAAGCATCTGTCCAGAGTGCCTCAAATCCACAGTGGAATAAGGAATAGACTGATTTCTATGAATGCCCTTTGAATACTTATTAGTAGGTTTTAGAATGAAGGGAATCTCCATGTGGGGTGGAGTATCAATTAGAGCTCCTGATGTGTATTCCGAAAT
Organism: Urocitellus parryii; assembly: GCF_045843805.1. Taxonomy (NCBI): domain Eukaryota; kingdom Metazoa; phylum Chordata; class Mammalia; order Rodentia; family Sciuridae; genus Urocitellus; species Urocitellus parryii. The sequence goes on along the minus strand of NC_135533.1, from coordinate 119,698,019 downwards.
ATATATTTTTTATCTTAGCTGCTTCAGCCTTAACTCATTTTGTGCCCTTGAGTATATATAACTGGAAATATCTCAGCCTAATTCTTGACATCTGTGCATTCTTGCTTAGATGGAGAGTTGTTTCCTTGGAATATGGAGCATGTGCCACATGTTGGGACATAATTCCTGGGAACTTCAGCTGAAACAAGATTGGGAAGGACATATCAAGTTGAAGTCACTCATTTAACTTATTGAACTCACTGATTCTCAGAGTGCTGATTTGGAGACTCCACAGGCAGAACACAGTGAAATGCTTTCTCAGGTATGTTTCCAAGAAGTTCCCATATTCCACAGGCAGAGACAGAATGCCACACCTTCCTCACCTGTCACAGAAGTGAGTACCCTGCAGGGGCAGCAATTATTGTCAGCACATGTATCTGCCAACTTTCTCTCCCAATGTTTCTTGTCATTGACTGAGTTTGGTAGATTTGCTGGAGGTAGAAGAGTATTGGCCACAGATGAAAAAAAGGGTCAGTAGAAAGGATGTGGAGGAATAGGAAGTACATTTTTACTAATTTTTATTTTGCATCTCATTAATGCAAACTTATTTCATGACATTTAATAAACTTATCAGCTTATATTGCTGCCAGGAGAGGATGACTGGCCAAATTAGAACAAGTTTCATTAAGGCAGGTTGTCCCTAAATTATTGAAGCTGGCCTCCAACTTATGATCCAACTGAGTCTGCCTCATGAGTATCTGGCATGCACTACCATAGCCATCAGAAGAAAGGCTTCCTTGACTAGAAATAAACCTAGGCTATGGCAATAAAAGAGCTGAATCTTAACCACAAGACCACCCAGATCTGTGTATTCAAATAAATAGAACTGCTGTTTAGTTCACATAGGACCCTCTGGTGGGTCTCATGGGCAGTAATCAAGCTTTTTTCTGGCTCGTATGAGTGTCCCTTGAATACCCTCTAGAAGGTTTAAAAGTGAGGGGTTACACAACACAAGAGAAAGCACAGAGGAACTCAGAGGATGTGACTTTGTTAAACTTTTTCTCTTTCGGCTGCAATGCCTGAATCCACTTTGAACCCTGAAAGAATCTAAGGGGAAGTCCCCAGTGACTCCCTCGTGATGGAAGACAGCACCATTCACATCAAACCTCTTGCCTTATATTTCAGACCCATCACAAGGCTTTAATTGGCACAGTCATTTTCTGAAGTGAGGATGGGAAGAGTCAGGTCAAACATGCCCAGAGGCCTTGTGGGGAGTTGCTGAGCCCAGTGAGTAGTGAGATGGTGACAATGGTGGAGGGTTTTGGATTTGCTTCCTCATTGTTCAAAACATGTCAGAAACAACAAAAACAACAACAACAACAAGAACAAAAAACACCAATCACTTGACCTTTTCCTCCAGTTGGTTTTTGTACTGAGCAAACTCTGGATGTGGCCAGTTTTTTTCCCACTCTGGCAAACTCATGATGACAGCCATTTTTTCTTATTGTTCACACATATGACCATTGTGCCCCTAATCTGTAAGGGACAATTTGGGCTCCTATGAGTGTCCCTTGAATTCATTCTTGCAGGTTTAAAAGTGAGGGGTTGCACAACACAAGTAAAAGTACAGTGGCACTCAGAGGACGTGACTTTGTTAAATTTTTCTCTTTTGGCTGCAATGCCTGAATCCACTTTGTGACCCTGAAGGGATCTAAGGGGAAGTTCCTCAGGTCCAGACTTTGCCATCTTCACCATCCTCATTAGATATCCTTGTGCATCTCTGTAGCAGATGAAGTGTTTGCCAGTGGTTATAACTGCTGGGAATCTCAGCTGAGATTTTTTGAACAGGGAAACATTAAGGTCACTCAGTAACTTATTTAACTATCTGAATTCCGAAAAGTGGTTTAGAGGCCTACAGAGAGAACATGTAACCAAATGGCTTTTTCATCTTTTTCCATGGAAGTACTACAATCCTGTACATAGAGCTGGAACTCCACATTTTCCCCACATGTCCCTCTATTGAGCCCTCTGCAGTATCAGCTGCTGTTATCAGCATATGGAGCGCCACAATTCTCTTAGAATTTTTCTCATCATCAGATGGACTCTGAGTAAGGTACTAGAGTTGTAGGCATCCTGGCCATAGAGGAGACACTCTCACAACATTGTGAGAAAAGCACCAAGAGAATATGCCTGACTCCCAAAGTCTCTCTTGTTCCCCAGTGACTCCCTAATGATGGAATACAGCACCATTCATGTCAAACCTCTTGCCTTGTGTCTTAGCCCCACCACAAGGCTTGAATTGGGACAATCGTTTTCTGAGGTGGGGATGGAAAGGATCAGGCCAAACATGCCAAGAGGCCTTGTGGGGAGATGCTGAGCTCAGTGAGTAGTGAGACAGTAACAATGGTGGAGGGTTTTGGATTTGCCTTCTATCAATTTCTGGAGCTAGGATCTTAGAACCTGTGTCCAAATGTGGAGCCCTGCCCCAGATCTTTGGCTTTGTCCCTATTCAGTGTTGCCATGGAAAATACTCAGATAATTATATCAAAATGGATTCTACTGTCATATGTAACTAAAGAGGACCAATAAAAACATTCCATAAGTACCAAATTAGGAATTTTATTTAAAAATATAATGTAGACATGCAGACTCATAGACACTAATATGTTTTTCATACACACCCATGGTTGTGTGGATTTTTATAGGCATCCACATGGTTGGTCACTCCACTGCATAAGTCAAAGGGTCAGGAAACAAAGTGGAGGTGAAAGAGGTGACTTACATATATACAAAGTTGGCATTTTACCCCTTCTATGATTGAAGGTTCCTCCAAAACTCAGGTTGAATTCAATTGCTGCCATAATATTTTTAAGTGATTAGGCCTTTGAGATGTGAACATCCACAAGAAATGATTATTGCTAAGAGATGATTAGTAATTAAGCAATGTTTGGTGATTAACCATAATCACTATTAATATGTGATTATGTTTAAAAGGTGACTGCTTATTGCAGGAAGCTGGCCCTGATATAAAGAATTAAATTGGGCCAGTTGTTTTTCTGTCTGTTATAATAAAGCACAAAAGCCACATCCAGAGGCCAATGTCATGCTGCTGGGCTTCCAAGTCTCTAGAATCATGAGCCATAGGAACATAGACTATTTATATTTTACCCAGTTCATCGTATTCTGTTATACCAGCTCCAAATAAATTAAGACTCCGTCTTTACAAAATTAGGAAAAATTTGCCAAATTTTGGTTAAAGTGAACAAATAATAGTATAAAAATCAAGGGATTCTGGGCATCCATCAAACCAGAAACAGAGGCCCTAAGAGAAGTTAATATAACTAATTAAAAATGATAAATAATATAAATGCAATATAGGCTTAATTTTATATATATATATATATATATATATATATATATATATTTCTATTCTGATGGAGTCAGAACATACAGTTTAATATGCATGGCATCAGAGAAATTGTCCATAAAAACAGAAGTGTCCAGGGACCACAAACGTCATGATGTGTCCTCAGTAGAATCAAGTGAAATGCAACATAATGTGGAAGGGTCTCAAAAGGAATTTATAGAGTGGGAGAGTCATTCAAGAGGGAAATTCTACTGTTTTTTTCCAATTGAACATTTTAGCAAAAAGAAACACTGACCAACAGTCACAGAGAGAAACTCAGTGGTAACCTGAGAAGAGATGTGAGCTGGAATGAAGGAAGGATTCCCAATGGGCAAAGGAGGCTTGTGGGCTTGGGGTGGTGGTGGATTCCTTTCTTGATTGTGCTGATGTTCCCAAAGGTGTGAAAATATCTCAAAATCTGTCAAAGTTTTCACTTATGTGTTTTATTATCTGCCAAATATTCCATGTTAGAAAATGTATATAAAATTAAGCTAAAATATGAATCCCAGATGTACACAGTAGACCCAAGGAGAAGATGACACAGCTCTAGAATTCCTGGAAACAGGGAATCAATGATGATGGAGTCACTGAATTCCCCATCAGAGGTCAAGTCTGAGATGACTAGGGTTGCACTGTCTGCCTCATCACCTGAACTTCAGGGAATGAGACCATAGCATCCTTCTCAGATCCTCAATCTAAAGAGAATCAGAACTTTCTTTTTATGTCCAGTTTTCCTAGAAATGGGCTGCTGCAGATGACTCTGAGGATAGAGGAGAGGATGCTTCTCACTCAAAGTGTTGCCAGTAGATTCAGCTGGGCCCACAGTAGTGGTAGCAGAAGCCACTGGCCAGGCCTTAGTAGAGGTGTTGGGCATTATCCCTCCTGAGAGATGGTAAAGGGATTTTTGTGTAACTTTCCCATGAGCCTAGAGCACTGAGATTGTTGTTATAGGACTGATAGTAATACCTCTTCTTCGGGCTGCAGCCCAGTGATGGTCAGCAAGGCTGAGTTTCCTGACTAGGAGACAGAGCAGCGATCAGGAACCCCTGAATGTGGATTGCTATCATCACAGATGAGGAGTTTGGGCACTGTTCCTGAGAGCTACAGATACCAGTGCACATAATCTTCTTTCTGAAATGTTGGCCATTTTATAAATTTTTTTCTGTGTTGCTTGGTGTAAAGAGCTCAAATATTCTGGTTTACATTTATAGATAATATTACAGGAAGGTATAATCAAAAGAAAAGTCTGTATGTCTAAACAGAGATCCTGAAGGACTATTTATTGAGAGTTTAAACTTAAAAAAAATTTGATAAGGAAATTTACTTCTTGTCAGGTAACTGATTTAAACATCACAGTCAACTGCCATCAGATAGTAAAATATATAATCAGAAATCAACTTTCTAGCTTAAAACACCAAAGTTTTGCCATTATCCAGATAAAATTTATTGTCTTATGGATTTCTATAAGCCCTCAGTTCTTGGTGTAGGTGCTGCAATCTGGCTGCAGCAAAATAACCCGGGGGTGACAAACAACTTGTGTACATTGATACAGCAGGACAGGGAGCCATTTATTGTAGGACAACAGAGGTATTTATACATTCCACACAGCTTATCTTAATTAACATAAACTCGATACAGTAGTCAACCAATAAGGAATCTCCACACTTAATGGCTCTCTGGCATTACTTCACAAACCACTCCCTCTGGCAAAATGCCAGGCGCCATCCAGACTTGTTTACAGACTAACATTTGCCAGGCGCCATCCTGACTTGTTTACAGACTCTAACATTTAACATGTAGGACTAAAATATTATGAGGAAATTAAATTGAACATATGACTTTATTTCTGAGCACAAATGAACACATGCATACTTGCTAATTCTCTGTCTCCTCTGAGCAGTGACAGAGGAGGCCATGTTTTAGAGAATGCTACCTTAAAACCAACCCTGAAGGGCCTCTCCTTGCCACTCTTCCCATCTTCATTGTATCCTGGTGAAAGTTATCAGACTATGGACCATGACAGTTATTCAGAGCAAGGGTCATGTCCTGTCATGTGTAGCCAAATGTGCTTTAATTAGAGAGATAGAGTGTTTGCATGGAGAGTAAACATTATGGAAGGAGAAGTCTGGCTTTGTCCTGGCCCCTGATGGGTAACCTCCTCATCCTGGGAATTTCCTCAGGGACCCCTCATGAGTTTATTCTCAGGAGGTGATTCATGGTCTGTTCTCACAGATAGTTTAAGAAAGAAGAATGACCATACTAGAAAGACCACATAGATGACTACAAATTTGAAGCTTTGGGTGCATTCTATCAGAACAACCTCCTCATCTTCATGGAGTTGAGGGGGCTGGATATTGAGTTTATGTCAACAGAATTATATTGATGTGTTTAAGGTATAAGGGCCCAATAACTGGTCTGGATTCTCAATTTCTGAGTGATCATCTGTGGTGGGTAATCCTTCAAAACTATCAGCAGAGCAAGGCATCCTGAGTTTAAGGATGCTTCAATCTGTGAACTCCCCGAAATAGACTTCTCTCTTTAACTGACTTGACTTTACTTCTTTAAAATAAGACTGCAATCTTCTAAAAAATAGAGCTTTCAATTTATTCTCTGATTGTCATGCATCTGCAAACCTGAGGTGTTCATGGGAACTCCTCAATTTGAGGTGAAATGATCCTAAGTGTAGTTTGTCTGGAATCCCTGAATATGGTGTCTCAAGCAAAGTCAATATTAACCTGTGAGATCTCCCCTAGATCCAGGTAATTAGCAGCATAAACATGCTGCAGAATGATTTTCTTGCACATGAATAAATTCACTGTATGGACAGCAAAGGGGCAGCTCCCAAAGGTGTTACAGGACAGGCTCAAATCCACATCCTGGGTGCTGTATTAGTTTTCTCTGTTTCTGGCACTGTCTCTGAGAGTCAAAAACAAACTCCCTTAGATCTCTGTGTACATGTCAGTGTACAAAGGTGGCAACGTGTGTGAAGCCTATGTGGACCATGCATGCATGTGTTACCTTACATTGGGGTCAAGATCTGGAATTTCAAGGGAAATATTCAAATCTACTCACTGTGTGGAATACTCCTAATTGCTGAATATGGACAAAAGTAGTACAAGATGGTGGCAAAAGGGCTGTATGATATACATATCTGTAAATAGCTTTACAGTGTCTAAAATAAAATTCCATCAGCAGATTTATGACTGGGAACAAACACACATGTCCAAATACAGACTAAATATTTCAAACACTACTAAGAGCAAAGGGATAATTAATGTGAAATAAATTAATAAAATATCTGGGAAGGTAGAAATTATTAATCAGGGTCAGGAGGCTCCTTATGACCTTTGAGTCAGGACACTGGGAAGTGAAGTGTAACAGGGCCCATAAGCCTGGAGGCTTTTGTCTTATTTCCCCTTTTCCTATGTCACTGTGCTCTCACTACCATGGGGTACCTACAGTGGTAGACATTTCATCTTCTTCCTGGATGTTCTGGATGTTCAGGTACCAATCCAGGCCAAAGCCTAAGCCTGAGAATTGATCAAGAATCCCATTCCCCTTGGATCCCACAATGCCACTAGTGCTCACTCGCATCACAAACCTGTGGCTCTTCCCAGGGCTTTGCTGGTACCAGTCCATCTTGTAATTACTGTAGCCACTGCTCAGGGTGCAGGTGAGTTTAGCGGTTTGTTCCAGGGAGGCAGATGCAGAGAGTGGCTGAGTCAGCACAGGTTGGGAGAGGGACCCTATAAACACAGACACATCACAATGGAAGTCAGAGCAAGGGTGCATGTGTTTGTGGATCTGAGCCAGTGAGGATAGACTCAGGATAGATGTCTGCCATGGGGCACAGAGGTCTGTCCCTACCTGGGCAGTGAGCAAGCATCATAAGAAGGAGAAGCTTCCTGACCATGTTGGACAGTTTCCTCAGTTCCAGAGCTGGTTTGGGCTGCCATCAGCCTTTCTTATCTCTCTCCACTGGACTTAAGATGGAGCTGCTCATGCAAATATTTCTCCACCTACTGCCCCCTCACTGGCTGCACTTCTTTGAGCCTGGAATGATTCAAGACAAAGTGTGGATGGTGGTGATGATTTTATTTGCTAATGGGCAGAACCTGGGAGGAAGCAGTGCTCAGACTGTGCAGAAGAGCCAAGTTGCTGAGTCTACCTTAGTGACACAGGGTTCACTCCTCTGCCCACCCCTGTTCATATGTACAATTTTCTTGGGATTTCTCAATCTGTGAACATACTTTTAAGGGTCCACCAAAAGTATTCCATGATCTCCTGAAAATTACATGTAGAAGTTAGACTTCTCTTCAGATGGACTCTGCCTTTTTACCTTTTCATTTGAATCCTAGAAATACTGATGGAAATATTTCTTTGTCAAGTACTGTGCTCAGATTAATATCACGACTGCATGTGGTAATTTGGATATCTGTTTTTTCCATAAAAAATTCACCAGGAATCAGTAATTGAATATGAAAGTATCATGAAAAACAAGCATTGAGCTAGATATTCTCACTGCTTGATATAATTTAGGAAACTCAAGCCAGAGGATCATAATAAATCTTTCTTTTATGTTCTCTCCTTATGTCCATCCTTCCAGGATGTAAGTTGGTTGAGTTTGGTAAATCACTTGCCAAAAGACACACCAAGCACCCCAAGTTAGAGTTTTAGATAAACCTGATCAAATGAATGACTTTTCTAAAAAATACTGGTCCATTGGGCTAAGGGAAATTTTGGGATATTTATGTATAATTGAAATGACTACAAGTTAGAAGGCATAAACCAACCAAAATTACTTATCTTTCATTTGCAGAGGTCCATAGAGTGACAGGGATCTCCCTGGGCCAACTTCAGGGTGGTGTCAGGGTTGTGCTATAGGGTAAAAACTGTCTTCTTTCATTTTCCAAATTCTAGGGTCACCCACATTCCTTGGCTGGACATCACTGCCTCCATCTTCAAAGCCAGTAATCCTGAATAGATAAATTTTCATAAGATACCACACTAGTTGCTTTATCTTTCTCTTCTACTCCAGGGACCCTCATGATCCCACTGTTTCCAGGTAAATTCCAGGATTCTCTCATATGGTTAATGTGAGCTGATTATTAACATTAATTCCATGACTAATTTAGTATCACTTTATCATACATCCTAGCTTATTCATAGAATCCAAGGGTTATTGTGTGCACAACTTTGTGGTCCATTGTTAGCTAACCACACAGCTCTTGCCACTGAACCTTGTAACCATTTATGCATACTCATTGAAAAAATAATAAGGCATCAGCCAAAAGTAACAAGCATATGAATTTGTTTTTTGTGTGCTTTTATATTGCACATATATAATCTTCATAGAACATTTTATAATTTATAATTATATAAGATTTATACTATGATTTCATTATTATGTACCTCAGAATGCCAGTAAGAATGTCCTGTGAACATACATCATACATTTGATATTCTAGTTTGTGACTTTTCAGCACCATCTCTAACACAGAGTAGGGTTATCTCTCTTTTCTTTGTGGGCTAATAGCACTGAGTGAATCTTAGAGCTGTCATGCCATGCACTACACAATGACTAGTTTATCCTCAGTTTCAGAGATGTGCAGAACATATGTGTACTTGTTCAGGCATTTGCGTTCCAGGCAAATGCCTGAGGACCCAAGAACCCTGATATTTTTCATGAGGCTGAGTCGCATAGTACCATTAAATGTAGGATCTACTGGACTAAAGCTGCTAATCCTGGAGTAGATGAGTCTGGCAGATGGTTCAGGAGATGCAGAGATAGAGTGCAGTTGACTCTGGATACATTTGTTAGCTTACTCCTTTCTGTCCATGGATGCCACAGAGAAAGCATCGTTAAAGTTTGTCTTCCTGCTGCTGTCATGTCTAAATCAGAGTCCCCTAAAGAGTCTGAACAGCTGCGGAAGCTATTTATTGGAGGGCTGAGCTTTGAAACAACTGATGAGAGTCTGAGAAGCCATTTTGTGCAATGGGGAACACTCACAGACTGTGTGGTAATCCAAGTGCTCCAGAGGCTTTGGGTTTGTCACTTATGCCACTGTGGAGGAAGTGGATGCAGCCATGAATGCAAGACCACACAAAGTGGATGGAAGAATTGTGGAACCAAAGAGAGCTGTCTCATGAGAAGATTATCAAAGACCAGGGGCCCACTTAACTGTGAAAAAGATCTTTGTTGGTGGCATTAAAGAAGACACTGAAGAACATCACCTAAGAGATTATTTTGAACAGTATGGGAAAATTGAAGTTGTTGAAATCATGACTGACCAAGGCAGTGGATAGAAAAGGGGCTTTGCTTTTGTAATTTTTGATGACCATGACTCTGTGGATAAGATTGTCATTCAGAAATACCATACTGTGAATGGCCACAACTGTGAAGTGAGGAAAGCCCTGTCAAAGCAAGAGAGGCTTGTGCCTCATCTAGCCAAAGAGGTCGAAGTGGTTCTGGAAACTTTGGTGGTGGTCGTGGAGGTGATTTTGGTGGAAATGACAATTTTGGTCATGGAGGGAACTTCAGTGGTTGTGGTGACTTTGGTGGCAGTCGTGGTGGTGGTGGATATGGTGACAGCAGGGATGGCTACAATTTGGTAATGATGGAAGCAATTTTGGAAGTGGTCGAAGCTACAATGATTCTGGCAGTTACAACAATCAGTCATCAAATTTGGGACCCATGAAGGGTGGAAACTTTGGAGGCAGAAGCTCTGGACCTTTACGGTGGTGGAGGCCAATATTTTGCCAAACCACGAAACCAAGGTGGCTATGGCGGTTCCAGAAGAAGCTGTAGCTATGACAGTAGCAGAAGGTTTTAATACTGCCAGGAAGCAAAGCTTAGCAGGAGAGGAGAGCCAGAGAACTGACAGGGAAGATACAGGTTACAACAGATTTGTAAACTCAGCCAAGCACAGTGGTGGCAGGGCCTAGCTGCTACAAAGAAGACATGGTTTAGACAATACTCATGTGTATGGGCAAAAAAATTTGAGGACTGTATTTGTGACTAATTGTATAACAGGTTATTTTAGTTTCTGTTCTATGGAAAGTGTAAAGCATTCCAACAAAGGGTTTTAATGTAGACTTTTTTTTTGCACCCATGCTGTTGATTGCTAAATGTAATAGTCTGAACATGATGCTGAATAAATGTGTCTTTAAAAAAAAAAGAGTGCAGTTGACTCAATACAACCTTGAAAGGAAATATCCAAACACTTAGGAATAGGGGATGAGGTAGGGGAGGAGAAAAATTTCTCTTTATTCTGAGACTGAGTGGTTGATTTCAACTAAGAATTGAGACTTGCTAAAGACTTATATCAACCAGAGCAATAATGAGGAGCTGCAGGAAGACTTCTGTTCATAGTGGACACAGTCTTTGATTGTCAAATTGGGGCTGGGCTGCTGTAGGTATCCTTTAATTGTTCACCCTATGCTAGAGAACTGTTCATGTAGCTGTGTCTCCATAATGGTTGCCCCAGCCTCTTCTGAGCCCTGATGTTGGAGTGTAGCACATAGTGCAGAGTAAGAAAGTATGAACTTGCTTTCCTCCTGGGTTAACCCTGGCAGGAAGCATTTGATGAGATGAGACAAAATACTCTGCTCCAGGGACTCAGTCAAGCCAGACAGAACACAATTGCTGAGTCCCCATCAGTGAACAGAGGGACTATAAGCAAAATTAAGACTCTTTGAGTCAATGGTCTTAACTGAACAGTTGTGTCAGGCAACAAGGCAGTCCTACAAGACTCTCTGGTGGTGACAGAACACATAAGGACACTACTGAAATACAGAAGATAATTAGAAAATATTTTGAAAATTCGTGCTCCAATAAAATAGAAAATCTCAAAGACATTCACAAGTTTCTAGAGACATATAATCTATCCAAACTGTACCAGAAGGTCAGACACTCTTTCTTTCTTTCTTTCTTTCTTTCTTTCTTTCTTTCTTTCTTTCTTTCTTTCTTTCTTTCTTTCTTCTTTATTTATTTATTTAAACATCAGAAATTTATTAGTTGCTCAAAACATTACATTGATCTTGACATATCATATATTGTTGAGGGCCACAGCTGAGTCGGGATGACACATGGGATTTTTGCCAGAAGTAGTGGTTGAGAGGTGACGCTAGCGAGCCATTAAGATGATTACTTTTGAGTTCTGGTGGAGTTCCCGTTGAGTTCCGCTTGAGCTCTCTCGGGGATTCCCAGAGTTCCCATTGGTTGGGGAGGTGCCAGAGGGGGGATATTTCTGGTTGCTGGTTCTTGGAGGAGCTCCGTGGTGTTCGGGGGAGTTCCCAGGAGTGTGTGGAGTGTGCTGGTGGAGTTCAGAAATAAAGTTTGTTCCTGCTTCAGTGGCTCGTGATTGTGCCCAGCCAGACTGCGGCAATATATCATACATTTACTTCAAATGGGGTATGAATTCTTATTATTCCCACATGTACAGATTGCAGGATCACATTGATTATACAGCCACGTTTATACATACTGCCATACTAGTGTCTGTTGTATTCTGCTGCCCTTCCTATCCCCCCTCCCCTCCTCTCCCCTCCCCTCCTCTCCCCTCCCCTCCCTCTACCCCATCTACCGTAACTCATTTCCCTCTCTCTCTCTTATATTTTTCCTCCCCTTCACCTCACATCCTCTTATATGTATTTTTGTATAACAATGCGGGTCTCCTTACATCTTCCATGCAATTCCCCCTCTCGCCCATTCCCTCTCACCTCTCGTCCCTGTTTGATGGTAATCTTCTTCTCATGCTCTTCCTCCCTGCTCTGTTTTGAGTCACCCCCCCTTATATCAAAGAAGACATTCAGCTTTTGTTTTTAAGGGATTGGCTGACTTCACTTAGCATAATCTGCTCTAATGCCTTCCATTTCCCTGCAAATGCCATGATTTTGTTATTTTTTAGTGCTGAGTAATATTCCATTGTGTATATATGCCACATTTTTTTTATCCATTCATCTATTGCAGGGCATCTAGGTTGGTTCTACAGTCTAGCTATTGTGAATTGTGCTGCTATGAACATTGATGACCCGGTATCCCTGTAGTATGCACTTTTTAGGTCTTTTGGGAATAGTCCAAGAAGGGAATAGCTGGGTCGAATGGTGGTTTCATTACCAGCTTTCCAAAGAATATCCATACTGATTTCCAAATTGGCCACACCAATTTGCAGTCCCACCAGCAATGTACAATGTACAAGTGTACCCTTTTCCCCACATCCTCGCCAGCACTTGTAGTTTGACTTCATAATGGCTGCCTTTCTTACTGGGGTGAGATGGTACCTTAGAGTGGTTTTAATTTGCATTTCTCTGATTGCTAGAGATGGTGAGCATTTTTTCATGTATTTGTTGATTGATTGTATATCTTTCTCTGGACAGACACAATTTAAATAGATCCCAATTTTAAGTAATGAATTAGAAGATGCCATTAAGAGCCTACCAAAAATAAAAAGCCCAGAACACATGGATTATCACCTGAATTCTTCAAGGACTCCAAAGAAGATTTAGCACCAGTACTCCTCAAACAATTCTATTAAGTAGAAAAGGAGAGAACCCTTCCAAACTAATTCTGTGAGGCTAGGCTCACCTGAAACCAACAGGAGACAAAGACACAACAAGAAATACAAATATCACTGATGAACATAGATCAAAAGTTCTCCACAAAATCCTGGCAAATCACATACTCAAACAAATTAAAAAGATAGTGTACCATGATCAATTGGGGTTCACCATAGGGATTCAATTTTGGTTCAACCTACAGAAATGAGTAAATAAATTCAATAACCTTAAGACAAGAATCATATGATCATCTCAATAGATGTAGAAAAAGCATTTGAAAAAATACAACACCTTTTTTTGAAACTGATAACATCATATTTTTATTGAATATGAATTAAACATTTAAAAAACAATATTTAAAATACAGATATCTTGAATTTGGTCAGCATGTTTTAATGTGGACCATGTGATTTTTTACAGCACCTTTTTATGTGCAAAACACAAGAATAGGTAGGGATAGTAAAAACATACTTCAACATGGTAAAATCTATTTATGCTAAATCAAGAAAAACATCATTTTAAATGGGAAATACTGAAAGAATCCCTTCTAAACTCTAGAACAAGATAAGGATGCCCTCTACCATCACTTCTATTCAGCATATTCATGGAAACTGTAGCCAGAGCAATTAGACAAATGAAAGAAATTAAAGGGATACGAATAGGAAAAGAACTACTCAAGTTATCACTATTTGCCATGGTCATGGATTTTATATTTAGAAGATCCAAAAAATTCCACCAAGATAAATTCTAGAATTAACTAATGTATTCAGCAAAGTAGCAGAGTATAAAAATCAAATGTATTCCTACACATCAGTGATGAATCCACTGAAAGAGAAATTAGGAAAACTACGCTATTAATTGTAGCATTAAAAAATACTTGGGGAATCAATCTAAGAAAGAGGTAAAATACCTCTATAATGAAAACACTAAGTAAAGGTTCTCTTCAACTGAAGAGAACCTTAGAATCTGGAAAAATCTCCCATATGCATGATTATATATTGTCAAAATGGCCATACTATCAAATGGTTATATAGATTTTGTGATATTCCTATGAAAATCCCAATGACATTCTTCAAAGAACTACAAAGAGCAATCATGAAATTCCTTTGGAACAATAGGAGACTCAGAATAGCCAAATAAATTCTTAGCAAGAAGAGTGAAGCAGAAAGCAAAACATTACCAGACCTTAAACTATACTGCAGAGCCCTAGTAACAAAAATGGCATGGGGGCTGGGGATGTAGCTCAGTTGGTAGCGTGCTTGCCTTGCATGAACAAGGGCCTGGGTTTAATCCTCAGCATTACTAAAAACAAAACAAAACAAAACAAACAAACAAAAAAAAACCAATACAAAACAAAACAAAACAACAACAACAACAACAAAACCCAGCCTGGTATTGCACCAAAACACACCTGTGGACCCATGGTACAGAATAGAAGACACAGAATGAAACCCACATAAATACAGTTATCTCATACTAGACAAAACACCAAAAGTATGCATTGGAGAAAAGATATCCTCTACAATAAATGGTGTTAGGAAAAGTAGAAATCCTTATGTAACAAAGTGATATTAAACTTCTATTAAACTCCTATCTCTCACCCTGCAAAATACTCAAATCAAATTGGATTACAGACTTAGGCACTAGAACAGAGACCCTGCACCTAATAGAAGAAAAAGTAGGCCCAAATCTTCATCATGTCAGCTAATACCTGACTTCCTTAACAATATTTCTAAAGCACAATAAATAAAGTCAAGAATCAATAAGCGGAAATTGATTCAAAATAATTTTTTGTAGCAAAAGAAACAATGAATGTCGTGAAGAGAGAGCCAAAAGAGCCAAAAGGATGAGAGAAAATCTTTATCACATGCAGAACAGATGGAGCATTAATCTCCATGATATATAAAGAACTCAAAAAATTTAACACCAAAAACAACACCACCAACAACAAATAACTCAGTTGATAAATGGAATTAGCAGACACCTTCACTGAAGAAGAAATACAATCGATCAACAAATATATGAAAAATGTTCAATATATCTAGCAATTAGAGAAATACAAATCAAAATTTCTCTGAGATTTCATCTCACTCCAGTCAGAAGAGCAATTACCAAAAATTCAACTGCTGGTGAGTAAGTGAAGGGGAAAAAGATACATTGATTCATTGCTGGTGGTATTGTAAAATCATGCAGCCACTTTGAAAAGCAGTATGAGATTCTTTAGAAAACCTAGAATAAAACCACCAATTAATCCACCTATCCCACTCCTCAGTTGATACACAAATGACTTAAAATAAGTATAGGAATGAAGTCACCTCAATGTTTATAGCAGCTCAATTCTCAATAGCTGAACAGTGGAACCAACCCAGATGCCCTTGGATAGATGAATGGATAAAGAAAATGTGGTATATATACACAATGGAATATTACTCAGCCTTAAAGAAGAAAGAAATCATGGCATTTACAGGTAAATGAATGGAACTAGAGAATATCTTGCTAAGCAAAGTAAGCCAATTCCAAAAAACCAAAGGCCAAATATTTTCTCTGATAAATGGATGTTGGACTTATATGAACATTATTACCCTAGTACAGATCTAATTGCAAAAATGGTGAGAGTCTACATCATGTATAACCACAGAACTAAAAAGTCATGTTCCATTTGTGTAAAAAATAAAATTAAATTAAAAAAAATTAATGAAAGGGACGAATTCAAACTAAAAAGCTACAGCAAAGGAAACAATAACATGAAGAGAGAACCTACAGAATAGGACAGAACAGCATTAATCTACAGGATATATAAAGAACTCAAAAACTCCACATCAATAAAAGACAAAAACAAAAAACTCCAAATCCAACAACAACACAACCCAAATTACCCAACCAATAAATGGGCTAAGGATCTATAAAGACATTGCAGTAATCCTTATGTGTTTTTTCTTAGTTTTGTGATTCAACAGGTTTCACAATGCATGTATGTGTTTCTGTAGGTCATAAAGGAATACATACTATATAAATTTGGCAGGTGGTCTTTTTGTTAGCTAAGAGCAAGAAAAAACACAATTTCTGAAAAAACAAAGACTGGTGTCACTAATGTGAAAAATTGGTGGTCCACAATCTTAAACAGTAAAAACTCCTGCAGAATGGAAGGGAGAGACATGAAACTGGGAAATAAATTACAGTCAGTGCTAGTTAATTTAGGAAAGGGGGGGAAATTCCAATTTCAAGTAGTTTGTCCAATTATTATTATTATCAAAGTATTCCATATGATGCAGCTTTAGCCATTTTGTCACACATGCTTACTAACATATATATTAGAATTAGTTCAATTTAATCTGGATATACTTCTGTTATTAAGGTCTGAGAAAGGAATGATCATATTAAATAATGAAAGTCCAAATACAAGGTGGGCCAAAATACAGGCAGTGGGGCGGCAATGTGTGTATTGTTCAAGGGATTCAAGCAGAGATAAAACCTATATACAAGCATGTGTGTAGCTCAAATAAAATACAAAGGACTATTTCTTGTCATGACTGCTTGTTGGCTTCCTCTTCCTATGCATTCCCTGTGCCACTTTGTACATGGAATGAACTAGGATCACAGCCACACAAATGACCATAATATCTGTCATCACTGATATGATCTTCAAAGAACATTTCTCTCTTTTTGAAAAAGACCATTGCTGAAAACAACAAATTTGATCCTGCCTGATGTTATGTCCTACCTGTTTCAGCTCTAGCTTTTCAGAACTCTTGTAATCCATTGTTAAGATTTTTCTCAGTTCTCCTTGAAGTATTCACATCATAAATAACAGGAGAAGTACAAGAAAGAATCTCAAAGAAGTCATGTTCTTCTTTGGGAAAATTATAGTTGGTCAGGATTTTGATTAAATTGCCAAAGTCCTAACCACTGAGAAATGATTATCAATTGACGCCTTCATAGAGGACCACTCTGAAAGTCACAAGAAGTTCTGCAAAGTACTAACTGGATACCAGATGATGTTAGCAGCTGTGCAGATTTTGGTGCATACATGTCCTCCATCAAATTAAATGTAAAATGAAACTGTCAGAGTGAAGTTCCAGGAAAGCATTCTCCTTGTTCATTCATAAATTCAGTCCTAGCTCAATTATCAAGTTTACATGATGCTGTAATAGTTGGTTTATTTTGGCATTATATCTGAAAACTTCAGTCGGTCTTGCACCCACACCTGAAAACTTGGTTTCCACAGCAACATAATTATATTTTTGAATAATGGTGAATCTTCTTATCTCTTCACCCAGTTACAAGCCTAAACTTCTCAAATTCTTTGGCTCTGATCTACAGTTGCTGCTGGCACAGTGAAGGTACCAGGGAATCTAGATACTGATTATCAAAATGTTATATTTCATTGAAGATTTGTTTCAGAAAAAAATTTAAACCTTATTTATTTATTTGTTTCTCTGAGCTCAGGCTCCTCCTCCTTACCACAGAGGCAGCACCCAATACCTCCAGCAGGTGCCCCATAGACACCCTGTACAGCAACTGGGAAAAGGGAGCCAGAGCTTGGCCTCACACATGCTGCACCATAGCTTTTCACCATGATTATGCTTCTGGATGAGAGAATTTTGGTGGAAAATATGATTGGCAAGATGGAAAAGTAATGGAAAACTCATGTCTGCTACTGTATAGTTCCATGTAACATATTATCTTTTTCCAAAAGAACAAGTTTTTGTGTCAGATATAATGGATCTAGACATGTACAAAGGAAAGCAGTGATGTGTGTCCAGGGAAATTCAGGAGAGCCTTCTTTCTATGACTTCAGAATCATCTTCTTCATGGAATTCAGAACCCAGATGGTAGAGGTCATTACATAGTGGAAAAAAAATCTACATTTAAAAACAAATCTGAAGATAGATAACTACAAATATGAGTAGGAAGAATGTGGATTTACCCGCCTGATAGGACAGAAAGACCATCCAGGACTCAGCCATTTTGGGGTCTGACTGATCTCTGGGGTGGGCACAGATGCAGCCCCTTCTCCTCTCTCTTGCCACTGCAGGATGGAGAAGATGTCCTTTTGCCACCTGTGAATGGAAGAATAAAGTATGATCACACTAAGGTCAAGTGGATCCTGAGATTTCTTTCAAAGGAGCCACATCTGAAAAAAGGCTGCATTCTGGTTTTATGGGGATGTGGGCCTGGATAGGACAGAGAACACAGAATCCAAAGTGTCCAGAGTAGTCTAAACCTAGAAGAAAGTGTGTGTGTGTGTGTGTGTGTGTGTGTGTGTAATAGAAACACAAACAGAGAATGAATAAATATGTTTGTGTTCCCTCAGGAAGTCAATTTCACACTCTGAGCAAGAATATGAGTTCCAGTGACCCTGGTCCTTCTCATAACTCTGCACACTCTGAGATCTGGCTCTCCTTGCAAAGCAGTCCCTGGTGATGATACTCTGTAAAATCCTCCAGGCTTCTAGAGCCTGCAGCTAAAGATGATCCAGTGTTTAGAAGCCTGTTTCCTTTGGAGCAGGGTTTATTTTAAGGGTAGACTAGATCTTTGGACCCAGATAGCCATGTGCTATAAATTCCACTTAGAGAACACACCTTGTGGAGTGAGGGATAACTTTCCTCATCCTAAGTGCAGGTGTGGGATGCAGGTACAAAACCTACAGGTGCAGGATCCTTAGGGCTTAGAAGCTCAGGACCCTCAGGGCTTTGAAGCTCAGGACAGGTGTTTAACATAGAATTTTTATATTCCTATACCCTGCCTGAAATTTAAAAACCATGACCTACTGTAGCCCTGGAGTCCTCAGATGTATCTTGGGAGTAAGAGAGAGATTTTTTACTTTTATTGTACAAAATCTCAGAGACCTCAGAAAAAGAATTTCAGTGGCTGGGATTCTGTTCTGGGAGGTCTTAGCAAACATAGATTTGGGGGCTGGAGAAGAATAATGGCATAGATAAGAGATGCTTTCCTGTTGATAGGATTAAGACTCAATTTACTCCTTTGAGTAAATTGTCCTTACCAAGCAGCTGTATAGGCCTTGTATAGGCCATTAGTGCACACAGAGGGAGAAAATAGGAAAATTACAAAAAAAGGGACAAGGATTAAAAGAAGAAGAAAATGAATAGCTTCTATATGTATACCATCAATAGCTGAATTAAAATACTATTTGTAGGAAAGAATTTAATTATATTGCCATATTAAAGAAAATATTGAGGTTAGAGGTAAGAGAAATTCAGGGATGTGACAACAATTCGAATAAGATTTTAAGGTTTCCATGGTGGTCTGAAACTTGGTGATCCTGTGCCCTAGAGATTGACATTGGAGGATGGAAACTGCACCAGAAACATTTCATGTGTCTCTAATACCTAGTGGTGAAATTGATGTAGACCTGACACTGCCAGAGAGAGGCCTGATGGAGGAAAGAGCAGAGGAGAGACAGGAGGAGGTCTGAGGAGGTCAGTGAGAGTATAATGAGGTGTGTCCACTGGACTGGTGAGTTGGTTCAGAGAGTGGAAAATGTGTGACTAGGGTAAGGGTCACTGCATTAGGCTTTGATAGAATACTAGTAGGACAAGGTTCTCACTTTATGTAATATGCTGATGAAACTACTTTATGAATGAACGTATCGGTACTAATTTGTGTTTTTAGTTGCTGACTATATATCTATTCTTGTTTCTTCATTGCAGAGACTATAGTGGTATGCCTTTAGGATCTGTTTGCTCATTCATTTTGTCCTTCCTGAGATGTCCTGTTGTGTGTTAGGTTACAGGTATAACCTATATATTTCTATCTGATGTTCTTGGATGTTTCCTGCTACAGAGGAGTCTATGCTACAGGCACCTCCACAGAAGCTTCTCACTGAAGAGAGAAAGGGTAAAGATCTGGGGACCCATGGGTTTTGAATCATTTACTCATTATCTGAAACACTATGAGAAAGGATAGCTCCTTCTTCTGTCATGAGCTATGGCACAGTAATAATCAGCCCCATTCTCTGGCTACAGCCCCCAAATGAGCAAATTTCCTGGCTTGGGTATTGTATTTTTGAATCCAGAGAAGCAGCTGGGAAACTCAGGTCCCTAATTCTTAACTGAGTCTGAATAGTAGCTGGGAAGATACTGGGGAGAGTTCCCAGGTTTCTGCTGGTACCAGGCATTCCAGTAGTCTTCAACAATGAAGCCAATGCTCAGGGAGCAGGTGAGTCTGACAGATGCTCTTGGAGTTCAGTGGGGAAGAGGGGCTGCTTAGTCAGCACAGGCTGGGAGAGAGAATCTGCCAACAAAGGTAAAATTGGTGTTAGACCAGAGCCCAGATTTAAGTTATTTGGAGTCTGAACCTGACAGATGGAACTAACAGAGAAGCTGATTGAGGACTAAGAAGCATGCCCCTATCTGAGCAGTGAAAAAGCAGCAACAGGAAAAGAGGAGTCCAGGCCATGGTGGCCACAGACCCCTGAGTTCTATATTGGAACCTGTGAGCCCCAAATCTTCTTCCTTTTTTCCCACCCTCTGGAGAGGTAAAAGTTGTTCATGCAAATGTGTTTCCATTATGACTTCTACAGCCTTACCATGTGCCACAGTGCTAGAGCTCAGCTCACATTGTAGCTTCAGGAAGATGCCCCTTGGAGGAATCCTGGGAGGAATCATCAGCTAAAAGCATGCCAAGGTCCTTATTCAGGGACTCTGCCAGAATTTCCAACTGCGAGGGCTCCTTTGAGCAAATTGTCCTTACCAAGCAGCTGTATAGAGACAACTAGGCACTTCCAAGGTGTACCCTGAAGGTCAGAGGACTCACAGCTTCCCTTGGCCCAGAGACATCAGAACCTAGCTGGTTTCTGCAGTTCACCAGGTCTGTACACACAAGTGTGGTCTGAATCCTAGATAATTTTCTACCAATTAATTGAGTGTAAATACTGTATTTTGTCATTTCAAGAAGTTGTCCATCATGAGGATGTATAATCATATAATTAAGTGACAAATAAAGTGTTAGCAACTTATTGAAGACGTTGTAAAAATGATATTCACTTATTGATAAATAATTTAGAAGAAGTACACATACTTGATTCTTCACCTATTCAGAATTAGTAGCTGGATTCTCACTATTAAAATGTAAAATGATGTGTACTTTGAAGTATATTTTAATAAGTTTGATTATATTACAATTATAATTATATTATAATTAAACTATACTAAGTAGTTTAATTTAATGTAATAGTGTTAGTATTTCATAAACTGACAGAAGCATAAGAGAACAGAATGGTTATAGTTGGTGTGCTCTTCCCATGCCATATTGTACAGAATGAGTTCCAGTCTAGCACACACCTTTTTTGGCCATCAATATTTTCCTTCCTTTAAGCACTTCATTTACTGCAGAAGCAGCTCTTCATTTGCAGCAAGCCCCAAAGTCCCTCATTCTGTATGCAAAAGTTCTCACCTCAGAATCATTTGTGGAAGTGTGGGTTGAGGTCTTGAATGTTGCAGTTTTGGGAAGTCCCATGATGGATTTTGACCTGTGGATTTGACATTTTGTTAATGAATATCTCATCAGCTCTTAGTTCATGTAGATGTTGCTAGAAAGTTATACAACTCACCCTGCTCTGCAATGCATTTGCCCAAGGAGTCAATCTTCTGTGCTCAGAATTTTTACCACCTGCTTCTGTGTTTTTTTTTTATTCAGGAATTGGTGAGTGATCATGTGCTTCTGTATTGTCTTCTCATAAACCCATGGAATCCAGTCCATCCTACTAGGTCAATTTCCCCTCACTCAAGGCCAGGTTCCTTACCTCTTGCTAAACCTAAGATCAAATTTCTCATTTGACCTTTTGTCTTTAATCAATTTAGTCTCTCAACTGTAAATATCTAGAAATGAGCATCAATCATAATCTTTGCCTAAGTCTTTTTTTTTTTTCTGTGTTTCTGCCTCTGGTGAATTCAAAAGGTCAATCTGAGGACACAGAGAGAAACCCACATGAATCTGGTTATCTCATACTAGACAAGGGAGCCAAAATCATTCACTGAGGAAAAGACAGCCTGTTCAACAGATGGTGCTGGCAAAACTGAAAATCCATATATAGCAAAATGAAATTAAATCTCTAAGTCTCACCCTGCACAAAAATCACCTCAAAGTGGATCAAAGATTTAGGCATTAGAATAGAGACCCTTCACTTACTAGAAGGAAAAGTAGGCCCAAATCTTTACCACATCAGCTTAGGATCTGACTTCCTTAACAAGACTCCTAAAGCTCAAGAAGGAAAATCAAGAATCAGTAAATGTAATGGATTCAAATTCAAAAGCTTCTTCTCAGAAAAGGAAACAATTAATAATGTGAGGAGAGAGCCTACATACTGGGAGAAAATCTTTACCACATGCACTTCTGATAAAGCATTAATCTCTAAGATATATAAAGAGATCAAAAACTTAAGACCATAATAACAAATAACCCAATCAATAAATGGGCTAAGAAACTGTACAGACACTCCACAGAAGAAATATAATTGATCAATAAATATATGAAAAGGTGTTCAATGTCTCTATCAGTTAAAGAAATCAAATCAAATTTCATCTCACTCCTATCAGAATGGTAATAATAAAGAATGCAGGCAACAATAAATATTGGCTAGGATGCTGGTGGGAATGCCAATTAGTGCAACCACTATGGAAAGCAGTATAATGATTCCTCAGAAAGCTGGGAATGGAACCATTATTTTACCCTGCTATCCCACTCCTTGGTTTACACCCAAAGGACTTAGAGTCAGTATACATAGTAACAGCCACATCAATGTTTATAGCAGGTCAATTCACAATAGCTAGACTATAGAACCAACCTAGGTATCCCTCAATAGATGAATGGATGAAGAAAGCATGGTATATATATTCAATGGAATATTACTCAGCTCTAAATAAGAGTGAAATTATGGCAGTTGCCAGTAAAGGGTTGGAGTTGGAGAATATCATGCTAAGCGAAATAAGCCAATCTCACAAACCAAAGGTCGAATGTTTTCTCTAATATGCAGATGATAATTCACAATAAGGTGTGTGGGGGGGCAGTACGAAAGAATAATGTTAGATTAGGTAGAGGGAAGTGGTGGAACAGGAGGGGAGAGGATGTGGGGATAGGAAAGATAGTAGAAGAAAACAGACATTATTACTATATGTATATATGTGATAACATGATCAATATGATTCTGAACATGTACACTCAGGAAAACGAAATTATATCCCATCTATGTATGACATATCAAAATGCATAAATATATTCTACTGTCATATATAACTAATTAAAACAACATCAACCAAAAACTAAAACAAAATGATCAATCTAGATACTCGTGCAGTTTTTGCTTGTTGTTAGGCTGTATTCTGGGGACTGTATATACAGAAGTGCCAAAACAAAACAAAATTTCTCTTCTGAACAAACATAAGTTCCTAGTGGAGAAACACACAGTGAGCAGAGTCCTGGTGATTTGTCCTCATATGGCTGATAACACCTGACCATGCTCATCCTGGGCTTCTGGAGCCCACTTCTGACTGCTGAGGGCCCTTTTTCTTCCACAAGACATCAGGACTGAACATCTCCACATACTGTGCATAAGCTTTCCTCACGAGTACCTCCCTGTACTGTCCTGGTGCACTGCCCACCTGAGTCATGCAGAGACCCTGGCTAGCTGTTCTCTACTTTCTTTCTTCTTTCTTCTCTCTCTCTCTCTCTCTCTCTCTCTCTCTCTCTCTCTCTCTCTTTCTCTCTCTCTCTTTATCTCTCTCTCTCTTTTAAAATTACATACAGAGTATTCAGAAGGATATTTCCTTTACATGTGTATGATAAAAGCATTTTCTACCTAAATAAACTCCTTTAGATTCTTTTCTACATCAAGATAAAATAAACATTAATTTCCCATTTAAAATCTCATTGTGTTTCTTCCCAGCCACCCTACCTCAACTCCTCCTCCTATACCCTGAACACAACACTAGTAGATTCTACTTGCAAAGAGGATTCTTATTCCTGGACCACAGGTCCATGTTGTCTCTGAGTCCTTATGGTCCTTCTGGTACTTTTGCTCCTTTTGCTCCTTTACTGATGACCAAGCTCCATATCATCTACTAGAAAAGTTCTTACCATCATGTGTTGGGTGGACTTTTGCTTTCATGATAATACTGTATGAGGAAATTTCTAAACCTAAAAGTTTAACTAGTTTTTTCAATATTTACATAACTAAAATTTAAACATAGAAATTCATAACAAAAAATAAGGGGATGATTCCACCTATTATTTTCAGATTCAATTGACTGTAAAAATTTATAATTGATGTGACTATTGCATATTTTATCATTTTCTTTAACTGTCTAATATTCTAAAATTGAAAGAGAAGAGTATTACTTTGATTGTGATCAATTACCAGAATCAACAATACAGATTTTAATGCATTTGAGTACGACATACATTTGTATCATGAACAACATTGAGAATTATCTCACCAGATATCCTGAAAAACTATTTATTAAGAGAGATTAACTTCAACCCACGGGCGGGCGGGTCAGGCCCAGCAACCAGCCAAGTGACAGAGCAGCTACACGCGCCTGCAGGGAACTCGGACTGGACCCACTAGGACAGGTCCGGCGGTCTGCTGAGGGGCAGGCCCGTCCCCTCCCCCAGTGTCTGTAAGGTAGGCGGGACTGTGACCACCGGCAGATAGGGCCCAGCAGCCTGCTGAGGGGCGGAACCAGCCCCTCCCCCAGTGCCTGCAAGCTAGGGGAAACTGCGACCCATCGGGAGGTTAGGCCCAGCAACCTGCGGAGTGACACAGGTGCCCCTCATGCCTGCTGGGTAGGCGGACCTTTGACCGACCAGCAGAGCAGACCTAGGGCCTGCCAGCGTGGTAGACGGATCACACCAATTGGAGGAGGATCACAGCCACTACCTGCCCTGCAAGGATGATTTTTCAACTATACAAGAGCAATATAAATAAATAGAGGGAAAATTTCAAAAACACAACAGTTTCACCAAGCAGAAAGAAACGTCAGCAGTATGAAAAGACAAGGAAAGAAAGGACCACAGGCAATGCAGGTCAACTCAACTTTAGAAGAGGTAATAGCTGCAACAGATGGAATGTCAGATAAAGAGTTCAGGATATACATGCTTCAGATGATCTGGAGTCTCAAGGAAGACATGAGAAAGCAAAATCAGACAATGAAAGATCACATTGACAAAGAACTACATAAACAAATCCAGGAAGTAAAAGATCAATTTCACAGGGAGATAGAGGTAATAAAAAACAAACAAATAGAAATCCTAGAAATGCAGGAAACAATAAACCAACTTAAAAACTCAATTGAGAATACTACCAGCAGAGTGGATCACTTAGAAGATAGAACATCAGACAATGAAGACAGAGTATTTCAACTTGAAAAGAACATAGACAGCTCAGCAAGTCTGCTAAGAAACCATGAGCAGAACATCCAAGAACTATGGGATAATATCAAAAGACCAAACTTAAGAGTCATTGGGATACAGGAAGGCACAGAGCTCCAAACCAAAGGAATAAACAATCTATTCAGTGAAATAATACGAGAAAACTTCCAAGACTTGAAGAATGAGACAGAATCCCAAATCCTAGAAGCCTACAGGACGCCGAATGTGCAAAATCATAAGAGATCCACACCTAGACACATTATAATGAAGATGTCCAACATACAGAATAAGGAGAGAATTTTAAAAGCTACAAGAGAAAGGAAGCAGATTACATTTAGGGGTAAACCAATCAGGATAACAGCTAATCTCTCAACACAGACTCTAAAAGCTAGAAGATCCTGGAATAACATATTTCAAATGCTAAAAGAAAATGGGTTCCAACCAAGAATCGTGTATCCGGCAAAATTATGCTTCAGGATGGAAGATGAAATTAAAACATTCCATGACAAACAAAAGTTAAAAGAATTTGCAGCTAGAAAACCATCTCTTCAAAAAATCCTTGGCAAAACACTACAGGAAGAGGAAGTGGAAAACAACAATGAAAAGCAACAGTGGGAGGTAGGACAGTAAAGGGGGGAAAATAATCAAAGAGGAAAACAAATCCGGTTTAATAGCATTAATAAACAAATTATGGCTGGAAGAACAAACCATATCTCAATAATAACCCTAAATGTTAATGGCTTAAACTCACCAATTAAGAGACACAGGCTAGTTGAATGGATCAGAAAACAAGACCCAACAATATGCTGCCTGCAGGAGACGCATTTGATAGGAAAAGATATACATAGACTGAAGGTGAAAGGTTGGGAAAAATCATATCACTCATATGGACTGCGGAAACAAGCAGGAGTGTCCATACTCATATCAAATAAAATAGATTTCAAGCCAAAGTTAATCAAAAGGGATAAAGGGGGACACTACATACTGCTCAAGGGAACCATACACCAACAAGACATAACAATCATAAATATATATGCCCCAAACAACGGGGCTGCTATGTTCATCAAGCAAACTCTTCTCAAGTTCAAGAGTCTAATAGACCACCATACAATAATCATGGGAGACTTCAACACACCTCTCTCACCACTGGACAGATCTTCCAAACAAAAGTTGAATAAGGAAACTATAGAACTCAATAATACAATTAACAACCTAGACTTAATTGACATATATAGAATATACCACCCAACATCAAGCAGCTACACTTTTTTCTCAGCAGCACATGGATCCTTCACAAAAATAGATCACATATTATGTCACAGGGCAACTCTTTTTTTTTTTTTTTTAGAGAGAGTGAGAGAGGAGAGAGAGAGAGAGAGAGAGAGAGAGAGAGAGAGAGAGAGAGAGAATTTTTAATATTTATTTTTTAGTTCTCGGCGGACACAACATCTTTGTTGGTATGTGGTGCTGAGGATCGAACCCGGGCCACACGCATGGCAGGTGAGCGCGCTACCGCTGAGCCACATCTCCAGCCCCACAGGGAAACTCTTAGACAATATAAAGGAGTAGAGATAATACCATGCATCTTATCTGATCATAATGGAATGAAACTGAAAATCAACGATAAAAGAAGGAAGGAAAAATCATGCATCACTTGAAGAATGAACAATAGGTTACTGAATGATCAATGGGTTTTAGAAGACATCAAGGAGGAAATTAAAAAAATTCTTAGAGTTAAATGAAAACACAGACACAACATATCGGAATCTATGGGACACATTGAAAGCAGTTCTAAGAGGAAAATTCATTGCTTGGAGTGCATTCCTTAAAAAAAGGAAAAATCAACAAATAAATGATCTCATACTTCATCTAAAAATCCTAGAAAAAGAAGAGCAAAACAACAGCAAAAGAAGTAGAAGGCAAGAAATAATTAAAATCAGAGCTGAAATTAATGAAATCGAAACAAAAGAAACAATTGAAAAAATTGACAAAACTAAAAGTTGGTTCTTTGAATAAATAAATAAAATTGACAGCCCCTTAGCCATGCTAACGAAGAGAAGAAGAGAGAGAACTCAAATTACTAGCATACGGGATGAAAGAGGCAATATCACAACAGACACTTCAGAAATACAGAAGATAATCAGAAATTATTTTGAATCCTTATACTCCAATAAAATAGAAGATAGTGAAGGCATCGATAAATTTCTTAAGTCATATAATCTGCCCAGATTGAGTCAGGAGGATATAGACAACCTAAACAGACCAATATCAATTGACGAAATAGAAGAAACCATCAAAAGATTACCATCTAAGAAAAGCCCAGGATCGGATGGGTATACAGCAGAGTTTTACAAAACCTTTAAAGAGGAACTGATACCAATACTTTTCAAGCTATTTCAGGAAATAGAAAAAGAGGGAGAACTACCAAATTCATTCTACGAGGCTAACATCACCGTGATTCCGAAACCAGACAAAGACACTTCAAAGAAAGAAAACTACAGACCAATATCTCTAATGAACCTAGATGCAAAAATCCTCAATAAAATTCTGGTGAATCGGATACAAAAACATATCAAAAAAATTGTGCACCATGATCAAGTAGGATTCATCCCTGGTATGCAAGGCTGGTTCAATATATGGAAATCAATAAATGTTATTCACCACATCAATAGACTTAAAAATAAGAACCATATGATCATCTCAATAGATGCGGAAAAAGCATTTGACAAAGTACAGCATCCCTTTATGTTCAAAACTCTCGAAAAACTAGGGATAACAGGAACATACCTCAACATTGTAAAAGCAATTTATGCTAAGCCTCAGGCTAGCATCATTCTGAATGGAGAAAAATTGAAGGCATTCCCTCTAAGATCTGGAACAAGACAGGGATGCCCTCTTTCACCACTTCTGTTCAACATAGTTCTCGAAACACTGGCCAGAGCAATTAGACAGACGAAAGAAATTAAAGGCATAAAAATAGGAAAAGAAGAACTTAAATTATCACTATTTGCAGATGACATGATTCTATACCTAGCAGACCCAAAAGGGTCTACAAAGAAACTATTAGAGCTAATAAATGAATTCAGCAAAGTGGCAGGTTATAAAATCAACACGCATAAATCAAAGGCATTCCTGTATATCAGCGACAAATCCTCTGAATTGGAAACGAGGACAACCACTCCATTCACAATATCCTCAAAAAGAATAAAATACTTGGGAATCAACCTAACAAAAGAGATGAAAGACTTATACAATGAAAACTACAGAACCCTAAAAAGAGAAATTGAAGGAAGACCTTAGAAGATGGAAAAATATACCCTGTTCATGGATAGGCAGAACTAACATCATCAAAATGGCGATATTACCAAAAGTTCTCTATAGGTTTAATGCAATGCCAATCAAAATCCCAACGGCATTTCTTGTAGAAATAGAGAAAGCAATCATGAAATTCATATGGAAGAATAAAAGACCCAGAATAGCAAAAACAATACTAAGCAGGAAGTGTGAATCAGGTGGTATAGCGATTCCAGATTTCAAACTATACTACAGAGCAATAGTAACAAAAACAGCATGGTACTGGTACCAAAACAGGCGGGTGGACCAATGGTACAGAATAGAGGACACAGAAACCAACCCACAAAACTACAACTTTCTTATATTTGATAAAGGGGCTGAAAGCATGCAATGGAGGAAGGATAGCATCTTCAACAAATGGTGCTGGGAAAACTGGAAATCCATATGCAACAAAATGAAACTGAATCCCTTTCTCTCGCCAAGCACAAAAGTTAACTCAAAATGGATCAAGGAGCTTGATATCAAATCAGAGACACGGCATCTGATAGAAGAAAAAGTTGGCTACGACCTACATGCTGTGGGATCGGGCTCCAAATTCCTCAATAGGACACCATAGCGCAAGAGTTAACAACTAGAATCAACCAATGGGACTTACTTAAACTAAAAAGTTTTTTTTCAGCAAAAGAAACAATAAGAGAGGTAAATAGGGAGCCTACATCATGGGAACAAATCTTTACTCCTCACACTTCAGATAGAGCCCTAATATCCAGAATATATAAAGAACTCAGAAAATTAGACAATAAGATAACAAATAACCCAATCAACAAATGGGCCAAGGACTTGAATAGACACTTCTCAGAGGAGGACATACAATCAATCAATAAGTACATGAAAAAATGCTCACCATCTCTAGCAGTCAGAGAAATGCAAATCAAAACCACCCTAAGATACCATCTCACTCCAGTAAGATTGGCAGCCATTATGAAGTCAAACAACAATAAGTGCTGGCGAGGTTGTGGGGAAAAGGGTACACTTGTACATTGTTGGTGGGACTGCAAATTGGTGCAGCCAATTTGGAAAGCAGTATGGAGATTTCTTGGAAAGCTGGGAATGGAACCACCATTTGACCCAGCTATTCCCCTTCTCGGTCTATTCCCTAAAGACCTAAAAAGAGCATGCTACAGGGACACTGCTACATCGATGTTCACAGCAGCACAATTCACAATAGCAAGACTGTGGAACCAACCTAGATGCCCTTCAATAGACGAATGGATAAAAAAAATGTGGCATTTATACACAATGGAGTATTACTCTGCATTAAAAAATGACAAAATCATAGAATTTGGTGGGAAATGGATGGCATTAGAGCAGATTATGCTAAGCGAAGCTAGCCAAACCCTAAAAAACAAATGCCAAATGTCTTCTTTGATATAAGGAGAGTAACTAAGAACAGACTAGGGAAGAAGAGCACGAGAAGAAGACCAACATTAAACAAGGATGAGAGGTGGGAGGGAAAGGGAGAGAGAAGGGAAATTGCATGGAAATGGAAGGAGACCCTCAGGGTTATACAAAATTACATACAAGAGGAAGTGAGGGGAAAGGGAAAAACAATACAAGGGGGAGGAATGAATTACAGTAGTGGGGGTAGAGAGAGAAGAGGGTAGGGGAGGGGAGGGGAGGGGGGATAGTAGAGGATAGGAAAGGCAGCAGAATACAACAGACATGAGTATATCAATATGTAAAGCAATGGAAGTGTAACTGATGTGATTCTGCAAGCTGTATACGGGGTAAAATGGGAGTTCATTACCCGCTTGAATCAAAATGTGAAATATGATATATCAAGAACTATGTAATGTTTTGAACAACCAACAATAAAAAAAGAGAGATTAACTTAAAATTTTGATAAGGAAAGTTAGTTCTTCTCAGGTGATTTAAACATTACAGTCAACCTCCTTAGGTTAAACCAGATAGCAAAGTACATAATCAAAAATTGACTTTCTGAGTCAAAACTCCAAATTTTTGCCATTAACAAGATAAAACGTATTGTCCTATAAATTTCTATAAGACCTTAGTTCTTTGTATAGGAATAAAAGATTATGAGGAAATTAAATTTAATATATGACTCTATATGTCTGAGCACAAATGAACACATGCATATTTGCTCACTCATGGTCTCCTCTGAGCAGTGAGAGAGAGGCATCCTTCACTTGCCATCTTCTTTTCATCCTGGTGAATCTTCACAGATCATGGATCATGACAGCTATTCAGAGCAAGGGTCATGTTCTGTCATGTGTGGCCAAATGTGGCTTAATTAGAGAGAGAAAATGTGTACATGAAGTGTTAACATAATGAAAAGTGAAGTTTGGCTTTTTCCTGGCTCTAATCTTAGGAATTTCCTCAGGGACCCCACATGAGTTTATGCTCAGGAACTGATTCATGGTCTGTCCCCAGATAGGTTAAGAAAGAAGAATGACCACTCTAGAAAGACCAAGTAGATTACTACAAATTTGGAGCTTTGAGTGCATTCGATCAGAACACTCTCCTCATCTTCATGAAGTGGAGGGGGATGGATGTTGAGTTACTTCAAAAGAATTATGTTTAAGGAATAAAGACTCAATAACTACCTCTAGATCCTCATTTCCTGAGTGATTATCTATGATGGGTAATCCTATAAATCTATTAGCAGAGTGAGGCAACCTGAATATAAGAATGCTTCAAGTTGTGAACTACCAGAAGTTGACTTCTCTGTCCCTTTATCTGACTTGATATGATTTGCTTTCTGTATAATAAGACTGTGATCTTCTAAAGAATAGAGCTTTCATTTTGTTCTGTAATTAATTGTTATGAATTTGCAAAACTGAGGTGTTTATGGGAACTCCTCAAGTTGGGGTGAATTGATACTAAGTGCAGTTTGTCTGGAACTCCTGAATGTGACTGGTATCTCAGAAAAGTCAGTATTAACCTGTGATATCTGCCTTGATCTAGGTGATTAGCAGCATAAACCTGCTGCAGAGTAATTTTTCTGAATGCAAATAAATTCACTGTATGGAGAACAAAGGGGCAACTCCCAAAGGTGCCTCAGTTACAGAGAAGCTCAAATCCACATCCTGGGTGTTGCACAGTTTCTCTCTGTTTCTGGCACTTTCTCCCTCTGACAGAAACAAACACCCTGAGAACTCTGTGTATATGTAAGTGTACGAAGGTGGCAAGGTGGGTGAAGCCCAGATGAACCATGTGTGCCTGTGTTATCCATGTTGGGGTCAAGATCTAGAATTTCAAGGAAAATATTCAAATCCCATCACTATGTGGAATACTCCTAACTGCTGAATATGGACAAAACTAACATAAAACGGTGACAAAAGGAATGTATGATGTACACATCTGTAAACAGCTTTACAATCTCCAAAATAAAATCCATCAGCAGATTCATGACTGGGAACAAACACACATGTCCAAATACACTTAATATTCCAAACACTAATAAGATCATATTTGTATATGGGGGATATTTAATGTGAATTAAATTTATAAAATATCTGGGAAGGTAGAAATTATTAATCAGGGTCAGGAGGCTCCTTCTGAGTCAGGACACTGGGAAGTGAAGTATAACAGGGCCCATCAGCCTGGAGGTTTTTGTCTTACTTCCCCTCTGCCTGTGTCACTGTGAGTTACACGAAGCTGCTCCCACTGCCATGGTTTGACCCACAGTGGTAGACACTCTCATCCTCTTCCTGGATGTTCTGGATGGTCAGGTACCGATCCAGGCCAGAGCCTGAGCCTGAGAAGCGATCAGGAATCCCATCCCCCTTGGATCCCACAATGCCACTAGTGCCCACTCGCATCACAAACCTGGGGCTCTTCCCTGGGCTTTGCTGGAACCAGTCCACATAGTAATTACTGTAGCCACTGCTCAGGGTACAGGTGAGTTTGGCTGTTTGTCCCAGGGAGGCAGATGCAGAGGGTGGCTGAGTCAGCACAGGTTGGGAGAGGGACCCTGTAAACACAGACACATCACAGTGGAAGTCAGAGATAGGGTGCATGTGTCTGGGGATCTGAGTCCATGAGGAGAGACACAGGATAGGGGTCTGCCATGGGACTCAGAAGTCTGTCCCTACCTGGGAAGTGAGTGAGCATGATAAGGAGGAGAAGAGTCCCGAACATGTTGGACAGTTTCCTGAGTCCAGAGCTGGTGTGGGCTGCCTCCAGCCTTTCTTATCCCTCCCCACTGGCCTCAAGGTGGAGCAGCTCATGCAAATGTGCCTCCACCCACTGCCCTTCACTGGCTGATCTTCTTCTGGGCCTGGAATGATGCAAGACAAAGTGTGGAGGGTGGGGATGCTTTTATTTGCCTGATGGGCAGAACCTGGGAGGAAGCAGGTGCTGGGGCTCTGTAGAAGAGCACAATTGTTGAGTCCACCTTAGTGACACAGGGTTCACTCCTCTGCCCACCCCTGTTTAAATGTGGAATCCTCTGGGGACATCTCAATCTGTGAACATGCTTCAAGTGTCCCCAAAATGTGTTCCATGATGTCTCCTAAAAATTACTTGTGGAAGTTTAGACTTGTCTGCCTTTTTACCTTTTCATTTGAATCCTAGAAATACTAATGGAGATATTTTTGTTTCAAATACTGTGCTCAGATCAATATCACTACTGCATGTGGTAATTAGGGTGTTTGTTTTTTCTGCCAAAAATTCACCAGGAATCAATAATCAAATATGAAAAGTGTCATGAAAAATAACATGGAACTGAACATTTCCACTGCTTGGGATCAGTTAGGAAAATCAACTCAGATGTTCATAATTAGTGTTTCTTTCATATTGTCTCATTATGTCCATCATTCCAGGATGCAAGTTGGCTGAGTTGGGTAAGTCACTTGCCCAAATACAGACCCAGCACCCCAAGTTAGAGTTTACATAAGTCTGATCAAATGAAGGACTTTTCTCATAAATAGTGGTCCATTAGGCTAATGGGAAATTTGGAAATATGTATCTACAATTGAAATGATTACAAGGCAAGGACTCAAACAAATTATTTATCTTTCATTTGCAGAGGTCAGTAGAATTGCAGGGATCTCCCTGGGCTAACTTCAGGATGGTGGCAGGGTTGTGCTACCTTCTGGAGGCTCTAGGGGGAAAACTGTCTTCTTTAATTTTCCAATTCTAGGTCACCCACATTCCTTGGCTGGTGGTGACTGCTTCCATCTTAAAAGCCAGAAATCCTGAATGGATACTTTCTCATAATGCATCACACAAGTTGCTTCATCTTTCTCTTCCACCCTAAGAACCCTCATAATCCCACTGTCTCCAGGTAAATTCCAGGAGTATCTCCTTACCCTAATGTGAATTGATTAGTAACATTAATTCCACAACTAATTTATTATCGCTTTATCATTCATCCTAGGATATTCATAGAATTTAGAGATTAGTGTGTGCACAACTTTGTGGTCTATTATCAGCTAGCCACACTGCTCTTGTCACAGGAACTTGTAACCATTTATGCATATTCATTGAAAATGTAATAAGGCATCACCCAAAAGTCACAAGCATGTGAAGTTGGGATTTGTTGTGCTTTTATATTGCGCATATATGATATTCATAGAACATTGAGTAATTTATAATTCTAAATGTTTTATACTATGATTTAATTATTATGTGTATCAGAAATCCACTAACATTGTCTTGTGAACATACATCATTCATTTGATATTCTGGTTTGTGACTTTTTAGCACCATGTATAACACACAGCAAACCTTAGAGCTGTCATGTCATGCACTAAATAATAATCAGCTTATCCTAAGGTTGCAGCTCAGAGATGTGCAGAACACATGTGTACTTGTTCAGGCATCTGTGTTCCAGGAAAGTGCCTCGGGACCCCAGAACCCTGATATTTTTCTTGAAGCTGAGTAACATAGTACTATTGTATGTAGGATCTGTTGACACTAAAGCTACTATTCCAGGAGTAGGTAAAACTGGCAGGTGATTTAGGAGATGCAGAGATGGAGTGCAGTTTACTCAATATAACAATGAAAGGGAACCTGCAAACACAGATAGGAGTAGGGGATGAGATAAGGGGCAGGAGAAAAATTTCTTATGGGTCTGAGATGGAGTGATTGATGTGAACTAAGAATTGAGACCCGCTGAAGACTGATGTTAACAACAGCAGTATTGAGGAGGTGCAGGAGGACTCCAGTTCATAGTGGACACAGACTTTGATTGTCACATTGGGACTGGGCTGCTGTAGGTGTCTGCCCCAGTCTCTCTCTCAGCCCTGGTGCTTGAGGACAGCACTCAGTGCAGAGTGAGAAAAAATGAATTGCTTTCCTCCTGGGGGAACCCTGGCAGGAAGCACCTGATGAGATGAGATAAAATCCTCTGCTCCAGGGACTCAGTCCAACCAGACAGAACACAGTTGCTGAGTCCTCATCATAGCACAAAGGGTCCACCAGCAAGACTAAAGCTCCTTTGAGTGAATGATTCTAACTGAACAGTTGTGTTGGGACAACAAGGCAGTCCTACACCACCATCTGGTGGTGACAGAACACATAAGGACACTATTGAAATTCAGAAGATAATTAGAAACTAATTTCAAAATTCATACTCCAATAAAATTTTGAAGACATTTACAAATTTCTCAAGACATATAATCTATCCAAACAGAATCAGGAGGACACACACAACATAAATAGATAAATTTTAAGCAATGAATTAGAAGATTAGAAGCCATTAAGAGCCTACCAACCAATAAAAGCCCAGAACACATGGATTCTCACATGAGTTCTAGAGGACCTTCATAGAAGAATTAACACCAATACTCCTCAAGTTATCTTATGAAATCAAAAAGGAGTGAATCCTTTCAAATTCATTCTGTGGGGCTAGTATCACCCTGATACCAATACCAAAGACACAACAAGAAAATACCAATATTTCTGATGAATATAGATGCAAAAATTCTCAATAAACTTCTGGCAAACCACATAGTAAAACAAATCTAAAAAGACAGTGATCAAGTGGGGTTCATCACAGGGTTGCCATTTTGGTTCAATTTACAGAAACCAATAAATTAATTCAATAAACCTAAAGGTAAGGATCATATAATTGTCTTAATAGATGTAGAATAAGTAGGGATAGCAGAAACATACCTCAACATGATATAAGCTGTTTATGTTAAACCCAGGGACAACATCATTATAAATGGGAAATACTGAAAGAGTTCACCCTAAAAAACTAGAACAGGACAAAGATTACTTTGATTCAGCATATTCTTGAAAAATATAGCAAAGCAAATTAGACAGATGAAAGAAATTAAAGGGATATGAATAGCAAAAAAAAAAAACAACTCAACCTATCACTATTTTCCAAGGTCATGATTCTATATTTAGAATACCCAAAAATTCTACCAGGAAAAATTCTAGAATTAACAAATGAATTCAGCAAAGTAGTAGGATATAAAATCCACACCCATAATCAAATGTGTTCCTATACATCAGTGATGAATCCACTAAAAGAAAAATTAGAAAAACTACCTCTTTCATGATAGCCTCAAAATAAAAAAAATATATCTGGGGATCAATCTAAAGAAAGAGGTGAAAGACCTCTATAATGAAAACACTAAAGAAACTGAAGACAACCTAGAATATGGAAAAATCTTCCATAGGCATAATTAAATATTATCAAAATGGCCATACTATCAAAAGTGTTATACATATTTTGTGCAATTCCCATGAAAATTCCAATGACATTCTGCATAAAACTACAAAGAGCAATCATGAAATTCATTTGGAACAACAGGAGACCCAGAATAGCCAAAGCAATGCTTAGCAAGAGGAGTGAAGCAGGAGGCAACACAATACCAGACCTTAAACTATACTACAGAGCCATAGTAACAAAAATGGCATAGGGGCTTTGGGTGTAGCTTAGTTGGTAGAGTGCTTGCCTTGTGTGCACAAGGCCTTGTATTCAATCCCAGGACCATCAAACAAAACAAAATAAAACAAAAAAATGGCATGATATTGGCACCAAAACAGAAATGTAAACTCATGGTACAAAATAGAAGACACAGAGACAAACCCACATAAATACAATTATTTCATACTAGACAAATCTCCAAAAATATTCATTGGAGAAAAGATAGCCTCCTCAACAAATGGTTTTGAGCAAAGTAGAAATCTTTATGTAACAAAGTGAAATTAAATATCTCTAACCCTGCAAAAAACTCAACTCAAAGTGGATAAAAGACTTAGGCACTAGAACAGAGACCCTGCACCTAATAGAAGAAAAAATAGGCCCAAGTCTTCATCATGTCAGCTAATACCCGACTTCCTTAACAATATTCCTAAATCACAAGAAATAGAGTCAAGAATCAATAAATGGGATGGAGTCAAACTAATTTTTTTTTTTTTTGCAGCAAAGGAAACAATGAATGATGTGAAGAGAGAGCCAAAAGGGCCAAAAGAATAGGAGAAAAACTTTACCACATGTACAACAGATAGAGCACTAATCTCCAGGATATATAAATAACTAAAAAAAGTAACACCACCCCCCCCCACCACCACCAACAAATAAATCAATAAATGGAATGAGCAGACACTTCACAGAAGAAGAAATTTAATCGATATACAAATATATGAAAAATATTCAACATCTCTAGCAACTAGAGAAATGCAAATCAAAACTACTCTGAGATTTCATTTCACTCCAGTCAGAATAGCAATTATCAAGAATTCAGTGAACAGTAAGTACTGGCAAAGAAGTGGGGAAAAGGTGTGCTGATTTATTGTTGGTGGGACAGCAAAATGGTGAAGCCACTTTGGAAATCCGTATGGAGATTCCTTAGAAAATTTGAAATGGAGACACAGTTTGATTCATCTATCCCACTCCTCTGTCAATACACAAACAACTTAAAATCAGCATACTACAGTGGTGCAGCCATCTTGATGTTTATAGCAGCTCAATCCACAATAGCTCAACGGTGGAGCCAACCTATATGCCCTTCAATAGATGAATGGATAAAGAAACTGTGGTATATATACATAATGGAATATTACTCAACCTTAATGAAGAACGAAATTATTATGGCATTTACAGGTAAATGGATGGAACTAGAGAATATCATGCTAAGCAAAGCAAGCCAATTTAAAAAAAGCCAAATGTTTTCTCTGATGAATGGATGCTGATCCATAATATTGTTGGGGAGGGAAGAATGGAGGAACATTGGATTGGGCAGAGGGAAGGGAGAGAAGTGGAGGGGGAATAGGGTCCCAGAAGATGTTGGACGAATATGGACATTATTACCCTATATACGGGTATAATTGCAAGATGGTATGACTCTACATCATGTAGAAGCAGAGAAATAAAAGGTCATGCTCCATTTGTGTAAAAAATAAAAGTTAAAAAAAAGAATCAATGAAAGGGAGAATTCAAACTAAAAAGCTTCAGCAAAGGAAACAATTACATGAAGAGAGAGCCTACAGAATGGGAAAAAAAAATTTTTACCACAGGGACCTCAGATACTGCATTAATTTGCAGGATATATAAAGAATTCCAAAAGCAAAAGCAAAACAGAACAAAAAACCTCAAAACCTCAACAACAACAACAACCCAAATAACCATATCAATAAACAGGCTAAAGATCTATAAAGACACTGCAGCAATTTCTTATGTGATTTTTTGTTAATTTTGTGATTCATCAGGTTTCTCAATATATGTGCTATTTTCTGTAGGTCAAAAACAAACACATACTCTATAAAATTGGAAGATGGTCATTTTTCTAGCTAAGAGTAAAAAAACAAAACAAAACACAATTTCGGATAAAACAGGGGACTAGGCAACTTAAGTGCAGAATTGATGGTCCACAATCTTAAACAGCTAAAACTCCTGCCAAATAGAAGGGAGAGATATGAAACTAGGAAATATATTAGTCAACTCTAGTTAATTTATGAAAAAGGAAAACAAACACACCCAAACTCAAGTAGATATAAAATTGACCAATTATTATTATTATCAAAGTATTCAATATGACGTAGACTTAGCTATTCTGTCACATATGCTTGCTAGCGTTTATATTAGAATAATTTCAAATTTAACCTGGATATACTTCTGTAATTAAGGTCTGAGAAAGGGATGATCATATTAAGTAATGAAAGCCCCGAAACAAGATGACGAAAATGTTGCCAAAACTTTTAATTTTGTATAGCACATGGGTCTAGACATCATTAAATAAAAACTCTAAAACAACAAAAAAAGTATTGAATACTAACAATAACAACAAACAGAGCTTGTTAAAAACATAAGCAAAAATACCACACTTTGTGGTTAAAAAGTGAAAGACAATTTTATTATTGCTAAATGTTGGACATTAGCCATCAAATTAGCTTTACAACTGTTTTCTTTTTAAAATGAATTGAATAGAGCCATTCTATACTTGAGTTATTGGGTGTTTAAGTTGCAATGAAGCTCATGGAATATATTAAACTATTATAGGGCAGATAGCTTGTTCTTGTTTATCTTGTTTTTTTCTGGTTTCATCACAGAACATTCAAGAAAACCCTGAGTTGTGAGCCACCCAAGGTAGAGGATCATCTGAAGTTAATATTGTGGAAGAACTGGGAACCCTAATGTAATGTTCCTCTTAATGGAGACACATTTTGGCCATATTTATACCAATTGAAGATGCATAATCTTGGCAGTTCTAGTCTTTTTCAGTGAAATCCTGATTATTCTGAGTAATAACACAAATTCAGTGACTTAAATCCATAGAAGCTAAATTCTTAGCCTTATATATTTTTTCACTGCGTGTGTGGGCAATTACTCTGTAGGTGCTCAGTGTCATTCCCTTCCTAAAGTCAAGAAAAGTTTATCCTTTTGTATAAATCTGGTCAGGATGGCAGAATGAAAGTTGAGGGGGTCAAGGTGAGTGTTGGATCTTAACCATACTCCATGGAAGTACAGAAGGCATCCAGAAATTATATTTCATTGGGCAAAAAAGACAGCTGTCTTAAGCACACTTCAGGGGACGAAATATTATACTCATCACTGAACAGGACTTGGATATGGGGAAACAGTGATATAATCTGCACACATTCCATGTGAAGAGGCCTTTATCAACATATAACACATCCAACCTGGACACCTTTATGGTGGTTCATCCCATCAATATTGCTAATCACCAATAATTGGAAATGACTTCAATTTTCAGAGACCAGATTAAGAATTATTTGTGATTCATGATACAAATGACCCTGTCTGTTTATTTCACACAACCACCCCAGGCTAGTAGTTCTAATGGGCAGGATATAAAGCTTTTCCAGTGTGCTTTTCTCCCCAGTGTTCAGCATCAGACTCAGAGGGAAAAAAATAACATGCACAAAATCTGTTTTCACAGGTGGTGGGCATGCAGAGTGTTTTATTAAACTTTTCATTACTGTGACAAAATACATGACATGGCCTGAGGTGAGGTAGAACATCATGGCAGATAGGTGTGGTGTGGAGGAAGGCTGCTCATCTCATGATATGAAAGAAGCAGAAAGATAGAGTGTGTGCATAAAGAGCCAGGATCAAGGCATAAGTGAATTACTTCCTCCTGCCACACCTCATCTCTCCCTGTTACCACTTAGTAGTCTCCTCAAATTATCAATCCAAAATTGGGTGTCATCCATTTTTATAATATAATTACAAAATTGATATAAATTCACCCTGAGAATTCCTACATTGTCTGACATGTGAACATTTGAGAAGACACTCCTATTGCCTCATTCAGGACAGTTCCTGCTTAGAGCTCAGTATGCTTTTATGTTCTTCAAGCATCTGTCCAGACTGCCTCAAGTCCACAGTGGAATAGGAAATAGTCTGACTTCTATGAATGTCCCTTGAATACATTTTAGTAGGTTGTAGAATAAAGGGAACCTCCATGTGGGGTGGAGTAGCACTTAGAGCTCTTGATGAGTATTCCCAAAATATGCTTTTTATCTTACCTGCTTCAGCCTTAACCCATTTTGTGCTCCTGAGTATATATAACAGGAGAGATCTCAGCCTAGTTCTTGATATCTGTGCATTTTTTCTTATATGTATAGTTGTTTCCTTTGAAGATGGAGCATGTGCCACATGTTGGGACATGACCACTGGGAACTTCAGCTGAAACAAGATTGAGAAGAACATATCAAGTTGAAGTCACTGATTTAACTTATTGAACTCATTGATTCTCAGAGTGCTGATTTGGA
This sequence comes from Urocitellus parryii, assembly GCF_045843805.1. NCBI lineage: Eukaryota > Metazoa > Chordata > Mammalia > Rodentia > Sciuridae > Urocitellus > Urocitellus parryii. The sequence goes on along the minus strand of NC_135533.1, from coordinate 119,657,179 downwards.
GTCTTCACAGACAGAACACAGTGAAATGCTTTCTCACACATGTTTCCAAGAAGTTCCCATAGTTCCACAGGCAGAGACACAATGCCACACCTTCCCCACCTGTCACATCAGTGAGTACCCTGCAGGGGCAGCAATTAATCTCAGCAGATGAATCTTCCAACATTCTTTCCCAATGTTTCTTGACATTGACTGAGTTGAGAGATTTGCTGGAGGTAGAAGAGTACTGTCACAGATGAAAAGAAAGGGTCAAGAGAAAAGATGTAGGAGACAGGAGGTACATTTTTACTAATATTTTTTTTTTTGCATCTCACTATTAATGTAAATTTATTTTATAAAATTTAATAAAATTATCAGGACTGATTAAATAGAGTATATGATAATATAAGATGCAGGTATGGCTGAGCATCCCTCAGAGACAGAAGGCCTAGGCCTTTGAGGATGCAAGATATTAAGAGGCCAAATGAAATATATTGATTTCTTTTAGAATAAGAGGTAAAATCAATGGAATTCATGTGGAGTAATATTTCTGTTTATTTTGAAGGAGTCAGAAAATAAAAATTTAATATTTATGTATTGTAGCATAAGAGCTTACAAAGCAGGAATGCCCAGGGTCACAAAGGTCAAGACGCCTACTCTATAAGAAAAAGTACAATTCAACACAGCCTGAAAAGGTCTCAGAGGGAGTCTTCAGTGGAAATGAAGCTAGACCCATACTGTGTTTTTTCTTCATAAATCTTAGGAAAGGCAAACTGATGAATAGTCACTGAGAGTAGATCAGCAATTACCTGGGAAGTGTTCTGAACAGGGATGTCAGGAGTATTTTCAAGGGTCAGGAGGAGGCTTGTGGGCTGGTAGATGGGTTCACTGATCTGATTGTGGTGTTGTTGTCATAGGTGTATAAATATCTTAAAACTTTAAATGTAAATTGGGACTCTTCAAATATAGGTGGTTTATTGTATATCAATTATTCAACATTAAGATGATTTATGTAAGAAACAGATTGCAAGAAAGTGAACAAGGATTCACAGTGAGAACCTAGGAAAGGATGACAAAGCTCTGGAGCTCTGGAAAATAAGAAAATAATGAATGATGAAGATCAAGAAATACCCAGTTATGTAGGAGATGAACACAGTTGCATTTGCCTCTCCATTAGTAAAAGTTCAGAGAAAAGGGATAGCAGAATCCTCTTAATCTGTTCAAATTTTGAAAGAGTAGGAATTTCCATTTGCTTGAGATCCTTTATCCTAGGAACCAGTTGCTACTCCTAGGATACTCCTAGGAACCAGGAGTATCTTCTCTTCCAGGTGGTGCCTATGGTTGCTGCTGGTCCACAGTGGCAGCAGCCCCAGACGCTGCAGGTCAGGCCTGAGCAGGAGCTACTGGTCATTCATCCTCCTGGCAGACAGGGAAGGAGTTCTTTTCTCACTTCCACAGGGGCTGCTGGCAATGGGAAAGCACTGAGGCTACTGTCAAAACCCTGACAGAGATTATCTATCAGAGATCGTAGACTGAGTTGCCAGACTCAGAGCCAGAGAAGCGATCAGGGAGACCTAAGGGGCAGATATTATCATCACAGATGAGGAATTTGGCGGCTGTTCCTGGGAGCCGGCTGTTCCTGGGAGCTATTGGCACCAGTTCACATAATAGCTACCAATGTTCATGCTGCTTCCAGTGCAGGAGATGGTGGCCCTCTGTCCCATCGTTCTAGACACTGAAGGTGGCTGAGTCAGCACAGATTGAACCCAGATTCTCGAAGCAGGAGATGAGAATTGTGAGTATATAGATAGCAGGAAAAAGGCAGGTCCCATGTTCTTCCAGGCTCTTTCATTATCCCTTATGTAGACATCTGTGTGATGAGTAGGGAAGGTAAGAAGAGGGGGCCAAGCCATGGTGCATGTCATCCTTGAGTTCAGTTTAATGTGCCACGAAGCTGAGCAGAGCTTCCCTGAAGTCTCTCCCTTGCCTTGTTCATAATCTCAGAGGGCTTGGCCTATGCATGCATATGAGAATCCTTCTACTTTCTGATGCTACCCTGGACACTCCATTGCCCCCTGTGACTGAGGATGTCAGGGATGTGACAGGGATATGGCTGGGTGAGCTCAGGTGAGGTCACAGCTGCGAGCCCTGAGCATAGGCCACTAGGGTGGGCCAGGTATTCATCCCAGCTCTAATCACCCCCAGACCCTCATGGACCACCCCCTGATCTCCACCACCCCCCGGTGTATAGGACCAAAAACACCATCATGTGACGTGGTGATCAGTGTCCCTCACACACAGCCCTGTATACCTAGTGCTCTGTCCACTGCTCCCATGTAAGACCAGGCTGGTCACACCCTTCTGTGGCCTCCTTATTATCAGAGCATTATTTGTGACTCCTCAGGGGCGACCTTTGCATGGCTTCCTTTATTGCTCATTGTTTAGAACTGATGTGGTTTCGCTTATATAAATTTTCATACATTAGAACCAATGGTATGAAAATGAAAATAAAGTTTGTTGTTTTAATAATATGAGGGAGAGAATCCTACCAGCACAGAAATCGGATTCAAATGTTCCTTGCACTTGGACTGCATATACTTATTTTAAAAAGAATACTTGTCCTTGATTTATCATCTTATTTTTTTTCTCACAACATATCAGTTGAATAACATATTTAATACCTGTTATTTATATATTTAATAAAAACAATTTGCTTACTTTTGAAAAAAAAAACCCTCCCCCTTCTATCTTATTCACCGAAATGATCTGGAGAGATATACAAGACATTCTACTGCTTTTGAGGAAATAATGTCAGAGATTCATTTTGGGGGTTTTAGAACAGATGCTACACATGTACATTTTTGGCTCCAAGATTGTCTAAAGAGCCTTGCCAAGAATAAGACCATGAGATATGAATAAATATTAGAGACAGTGTATAGGAGCCAGGAAAGTGGGTGAGAACCTAATGGGGATATATTTTGAAAATTGAAGTTTCTAGGTCTCAATATATGACACCTTTCTAGGTAATGACAGAGCAATTTAGGTAGGAACTGAGAAGGGAAGTGCCAGGCAGGGAAGTCAGGGGGAGTTTATTCAGGACTCTCAGTAGCTGGTGATGCCAAGTCACAAAAGACCCAGAGTCAGGCTCACTGTATCTCAGCTCCTAGCACACCTGGAGGAGGTGACTAAGACAGCACCTGTGACCAAGGCCCCTGAGATGGAGAATCTAAGAAGCGACCCTGGGAGCAATTATGATGGAGTTGGAGAAAAAAATGTCACATGGAAGGCATGGCCAAAGGAAAGACATGCTGAGCCCTGATATGCTGGGTTTGACCTTCCCCTAAGGGAAATGGAGAAGGGGCACCAGGATGTGGTGGAAAGGGAGTCAATGTTAGGTTTCTTGATTTGTCTGTACCTTTCTGTCGCGACCCCTTGCCCGCAAGGAAGACGCAACTCAGGAATCTTCTTTCAGCAGTTTATTCAGGTCCTTGATACTTTTTCTTCTAACTCTCGGATGCCCCTCCCAGCCTTAATAAAGCAGATAAAGCCCCAATGCACAACTGCCACGTGGACTTTTCTCATAGGGTGCCAAGTCACAGCGTGCCAACTCATTCTGATAAGGAGTTGTTTGTCACAGACTACAGGGAAAACCAGCACCATCTTGTAATGGCGGCCACAGTTCACAGAAACGGCTCACCACAGTTCCCCCTTTTTTGTTTTATTACGACAATACAGGCGAGAGTAGAGGTCCTATCCCACTGTGCAGAAGTGGCTGCATAGTATGGCCCAGCCTTAAGGAGGGCCCTTCCCCAAACCTGAGGCCATATCAGCTGACGCCTTTTTTCGTGGGGCGGGGCGTGGACGTCAAACCTGCATGCAATAGGACATGCTCCCCTTGAGGTCCACTCAAGTGGATCACTCAAGTGCAGTGCCTTGCCTCGAATCCTGTATCATGACGATGGTAGACGAAGGGGGACAGCTGAGGCTGTCTTCGTAGTGCAGACAAAATTAAGTTGGCAACACCCCAAGAGAAAGGCACGGACAACAGAGAGGGGGAGAAATTTGGTTGTGACATCTGCCATTGTTAGATAAAGGTCAAGATGTTCCCGTGGAGCACATATGTCATGGCCTTGTGAGCTGGCCACTTTGACATGCAGAACAAGGAATTGGGGGCTGGGCCCCGGGGGCCAGAGAAGGCCTGCTACCAGCAAGTCAACCTTTCTTGCTGTTGCATGTCAAGGGGAATCAAGTAGCCCCTGTCTTAGGTCATCCACCGCCCCTGCACTGCTTACCCGTCTCTGGGGAGGCCCCATTCCCCTGTCTTAGGTTGCAGTACAAGCGTGGAAGTTGCCCGTCACTGGGTACTACAAGATCAGCTCAGCGTGTTGTGGCCAACAGGACATTGTTATGGTAACCGCCTCCATAAACAGGACCCATGACCATCACCATCAAATGGCAGGTGTAGTTGAACCGTAAGATTAGCTAGCAAAGATCCTAGTGCAGAAAGGCAGGGAGGAGAGGTATGCACAAAGGAAAGATATGGTAGAAGTTCCAACATTAGAAGAATGACAAAAGAAAGACATGTCTATCCCAGTGCAATGTTATAATAACTTGGGGTGCAACGACCATGTCAAAGATTTACTGTTTAAGATGCGCAAGCCAGACCTGTGGCGAGTTGCCATTTTCTAAAGCAGCAAGAGCTTGTATGATCATAGCCTTATCGTGAGCACTGCGGGCCTTGAGACGACAGAGAAGCCACAAACAAAGAATCACACCAAAGCAACACATAGTGCCAAAAATGCCTACTCCCACCCACTCCTTAAAAAAGGAAAAGGCAGAAGATATCCAAGATATCCAAGTGGTGAATTGACTCAAGGTCACTGGATCGACACGGGTGTTGTTTAAGGCAGCTATCTGAGTTAGTTGAGACTGGATCATCTCTTCCGCTGTCCGGCCAAATAAGCACCGATGATGCGGGAAGCATTCCTGGAATTATTAAATCTGACAGAGGTTATGCACAAATGTTCCCGTTGGTCAACGCAACCCAAAAGCACCAGGTCAGACAATTCTTCTACCTGAGCCTGAAGTAAATCTATTCTTTGGTTGGCAGCTAAAATCCCTGACAAAATATGTTGATTAATTTTACTTTGAGATTCGAGTATGTTGGAAGTTTGTTGAATAACCTGATTAATAGTGGCAGCAGTTTGGACCTGATTAAGAGCCTGTTTGCATTCAGCAAGCGGCTCCTTAATCTTCACTTTATCAGTTAAAAGAGCATCCTTTACCAATCTCCATAGAGAGAAAGTAGCAATCGGGACTCTATCTGGACTTTGGTCCCTCAACAACTTTTGGAGATCCTGCTTTACCAAATCCCAATCACTGTTATTAAGAAAGCCTCCTGTCAGAAACCAAGGACAAGCCTGGGCTATAGCTTCAACGACTTCAGTTGCTGTCTTGGTTTTTATACTTGTTCCTTGTTTGTTTAACAGTTCTTTAACTTCGTTGGCCAGACGAAGTTTCACTGTTGAGTTACCCATGGTACGTACCCTGTCTCTTTAAATTATCTTTGATCCAATCCTCCCCCTTCTCCCTTAGAAGGTGAGCCTCGTCCGCTTACCTCTGCTTTCCGAATCTCGGTAAGGACCTCCAGATGCCAAGTCCGGCTAACGGAAACCGAGTCCGGCGAGAGACGTCGAGGTTAAAAAATAAAAAAAAATCACAGGACACCAAGGTTCTTCATCCAGGAGGAGGCATGTGTGCCTTTTTTTTTTTTTTTTTTATACTATGGAACAATTTTTGAAAACCTTAGAATCTATAAACCAATTATTATATTTTGATAAGAAATATCAATGAAAATAAAGTTAAAACCTTAAGATATTTTGGAGAAATAATTATAATAATTTATCATTTTATGAGTTTGAACAATAACCTTGAGAATTAGAAATTACTTGATTGTATTTTTACTTAAAAGCAAATTTATAGTAAACACATTTATCTCAAATATCTGTAACTGAAAAGGCAGAGTATCTGATAAATGTAAATATAAAACATAAATTATGGGTTTTCTGTTGAAGAAAACAATTAGGCAAATATATATTAACTAATCAATTAGGCATGTGTTAATTAATTTATAGATTAACAAATATAGGTTATCTAAATATCCAAAACATATATATATTAAGAATAAGAACATAACCTATAATTGTATTAACTTTATGTAACCACGTGGTCTTAAAATATTTGGATCCATTTTAATTTATTTTTAACTAAGAGTGCACTCTTCTATGTGACGTCACTTGATGTAACTGAAATAAGATCCTTGAGTATACATTTTTATTTTTATAGTTAGCAATGAAAATAAGGATTTTTTGGTCATCACAGGAACTTTGCCGGCTTGTTCCTGTGGCGAGCAAATGCATCCTCATAACCTTCAAAATTAAAAGTAAAATATAAAGAAGCATATTTGATATCTCTCATCAATAGAACATTATTTAGTAACACAACTATAGAGAAAAAGGCAGGTTATTTAACTTAGAACTAGCTTAAATTTAGGACTGTAACATAGAAACCTGTGGAATTAAGTTTTGTCTGAAAAAGATATCTTTCATTAGCATTTACAGGTAGGCATTTTTTTAAAAAAATACAGGCTCTGAGCAGCTCCGGTAGAAATCTGAAACACAGCAGTACAGGTTAGTGGCTGGAAGGCGGGACTAGAAGTCCTGTCTGAGTGACTGTGGAAGAACCAATCAGAAGCCCGCAAAAGTGTGGGAGGTGGGACCAGGAAGCTACTCTTCCGGCCAGGCACCCCATGGTTACCATGGTGATGCAAACAACATGGAGTCCGCTGCCCATTTTCAGGGCAAAAGTTCTCCAAGTTTTCTTAGCCGATTGTATTTTGTTTGATTTTGTCTGCATTTTCCCCCACCTGGCCAAGATCTTACTGCGGTAGCAGCTTGTTCTGTCTCTGTGACCTGCGGTTGCAGCTCTTGTACATCCTGCACTTCCTGGCGTTCCCCTGGGGAGTCTACAGATAGAAAGGGGTTGGTCCGTGGGAGGTGACGAAGTCGCCCACTCCCCAGGGCACCATTCCGTCCCTGGATTGCCCAGTAGACCTTGGGGCGGGCCCCTGTTCCTGTTTTGAGGGCAGCGGCCAGAACCTGTCCAGTAATATGAGCTCCATCAATATCCTTACAAGCTCGAATCATGTCATCGACACTCTTTGCTCTGGTAGATTTAATAGCATTTTGGCAATAGGAATTTGCATATTTAAGACCCAATTGCTTAATGACCGGCATGGCTTGTTCCAAGTTAGGGAATATTTTTCCTGCTACCTGCATCAATCAGGCAATGAAGTCAGAATAAGGCTCAGAGGGTTCTTGAGCAATTTTTGAAATTTTTGTTTTAGCATTTGAAATAGGTAGAGCCTTCCAAGCCTGAACGGCTGCTGCAGCTAGACCCCAGGATCATAATCAATTTGCTGATTTATGATAGCATATAGTCCCAAGCCTGTTAACATTTCAAGGTTACGCCTTGGGAAGCCGGCGTCCTGATTGACTCGGGCTAGCTCGCGACACCTCTCTTGATTTTCACTTTTCCACAACAAAAAATCCCCTCCAGACAACACAGCCATGCAAAGCTGTTGCCAGTCACTAGGTGTCAGCTGATTGGCAGAGAAAGACTCGAAGAGAGTCAATGTAAAGGGGGAATGGGATCCGTAATTAGTAACTGCCTCCTTTAGTTGTTTAATATCCTTAAAGGCTAAAGGAACATGTACTCTGGCCGGCTGTCCATCGGCATCCAAGTTTTCAATTACTGGGAAGTTTGGGCCGTCTTAGGCTGCCACTGAACACCCCCCTCCCGCCTTCTGGGGTTGTCCTCATCCCAATCGGGGTTATAAGGAGGGAGCGTGACAGCGATCGGGGCCGTAGGTGCTTTAAATCTTGACTTCCTTAATGGACCCTCCAGTTCCTCCTCCTGCCAGCTGTTACCATGGAGCCCAATTAGTAACTCCCTTATCTTAGAAATGTAGTCAGCACTGTGAAGCCCAGCTCAAGGCCAGAGGCCTTGTTTACATATTTTTGTGAAAAACTAGTAAGGGAGTGTCCAGCGCCTGGAGTGCTGATTTTTTCAGACAGTGGCCAAGTAAAACAGGGCAACATGAAAATAGGAAATTTTATCTATATTGAACTTTTTTGTAGAGTTTTTTTTGCTAAGAGTCCTAAAATCAGCCATGGTGAATATTCTGGAGAAGGTCAATTAAGACTTTGGGCTTGAGGAGTTAACACCCATAATGTTTTCAAAACTATGAAGAAAGTGAAAGTACAAAGCCCCGCTCTCTCTTTATCTACAGAGGAGCGTCCTATTTTATTATTTTTTTCTCGCTCTCTCTTTATTTACAGAGGAGCGTCCCGCTTTCATTTGCGGATTCCCACTTACCCGGGAATTTATTATTTTTCCCCGCTCTCTCTTTATCTACAGAGGAGCTGCCCCGCTTTAATCTCGGATCCCACTTACCTGGGACTAACCGGTGCACCACCCTGACTGCTGAAGGTTCTTGATCCTGGGTTCGAGGAGGTGTCCCAGTCCGGGCCACCAACTGCCGCGTCCCCTCGCCAGCAAAGGAAACACGACACAGGATTCTTCCTTCAGCAGTTTATTCAGGCCTTTGTTTAGACATGTCTTTTAGCTTCTTTCTCTCTCGAACACTCCTCCCGTGTGCCCCAGCCTTAATAAAGCAGATAAAGCCCCAATGCACAACTGCCACGTGGACTTTTCTCATAGGGTGCCAAGTCACAGCGTGCCAACTCATTCTGATAAGGAGTTGTTTGTCACAGACTGCAGGGAAAACCAGCGCCATCTTGTAATGGCGGCCACAGTTCACAGAAACGGCTCACCACACCTTTCTTACTTCTGGAAACTGGTGGGGCATTTAGCAGTATTTATTTTCATGGTTTTGCTGTTTTCCCTCTATTGAGTCTAATGAATTTAGATTAATGTCAATCGATGAGAGCTAGTGTGGCTTGTTATGGGGGAATACAGCAGTTTATGGAGAAGATACATCTCAAATAAAGCTTAGAATAAGATTCCTCCCAATAATCTTTAAATCTATTAACCAATTATACTATATCTTTCCTCTACCCATCCCCATGTAACCAGTGAACAATGGATTTATAAACTGGATATGGCAGAAAAATGCAAGGTTTCAGGAGCCTATCACCATGAGAGAAGAAGCAGAGAGGTAGCTTGGGAGATGTGCTTGACCAGGTGAGAGCTTCCTTTGGGGTATGATTTTTATTCCTCTAGTCCAAAAAGATCTGTGATGCATCTCAACATCTTCTCAAGCAACAAGTAGAGCAGGATGATTCATGGGATTAACCTGGTAAACTTATCAGGTTTAGAGAACATGAGGCATAATATAATCAGTAGGTGGGTTTCTCCTGGAAATCTAGGAGCTTCTCTAGAGTGCATTATTCTGAAATAAATGACCATCTTATGCAGTAAGGGAGGACTGGGTCATAAGGGATGGAATACCCTTTGTAAGAAATGAAAGTTGGATTTCTATCCCAATAAATTTGTAAGAAATTTGTAGTTCAAATATTTAAAATTGTTTGGAAGAGTATATCAAAACTATTCTCTTCTACAATATCTTTAATGTCTTCTTTTAGAATTTCAAACATAACTTTGAGTTCTTTTCTTCCATATTTTTATTGGTGCATTATAGTTGTGCACAATAGCGGGATTTGTTGTTCCATATTCATATATGCACACAATATAACAATATACTTTGAGCAATATCATTCCCCAGCATTTCCTCTTTCCCTTTCACCTCCCGCCCCCTCTCCTAGTTCTATTCTTCTATTGTAGTGATCTCCCTTTGATTCTCATGAGATCCCCTACCTTTGAATTTTTTTTTAGTGAAATTTTTGGAGAGAAGAATAAAGATAATTCACATGGAAAGTAGGATTGTCTTCAAGAGGCATGAGCCTTGTCCCCTTACAGCCCTCCCCTGCAGACCCTTGTTCTGTGACATGAAGTCAACCTGCCATTCCAAGCCTGTACTACAGAGCCCTCAGCACACACTGCAGGGATCTGTGGAGTCTCCATGGAGAGCATTCACTACAGGCACAGGAGCCCGGGTTTTATCTCAATGTTTTAACCCAGGTTTTCCTCTTTCACACAGGGAGGATGAGTTTTGGTAAATCAGATTAAGATTGTGGAAAAAAGCTGCATTGGCTGAAGTACATGTACAGGTACACTTACCTGGAAATTTACATTCTGTATTAAATTTTGGAAGCAACCTCTGTTCCTTTGGATCATTTCCTGTGAATTTTAGGTCACTTTCCTTTGGATCTAATTTTGTCCATTTTAGATCATTTTATACTTTTTAAAAAATGTGGTGAGAAGAACATGTAATGTTACCTTGGTTCAAGGATATTTATCCTACATTTCACTTTATATAATCCTCTTCTATCTTTATACACATATAATCTTAACTATGTGTTGTACCACTATAATACCAAACTTTTCTCTTGGCAACAAAATGCTGATAAACTCAAATCTGAGTGTGTTTGTTTTTTTTTTTTTGTGTGTGTGTGTGTGTGTGTGTGTGCCTGTATTTTTTTGCCACTCCTATCCATAATTGTGCAACACATGAAAGATTAATAAACAGACTTTCAAGAATACATTTTTTTGACAAAATAGGTATTAAAACATTTTAGATCCTTGAACAGTAGTGTTATGGCTTTTTCTGGAGAAATTGAAAAAATTGTACCGAGAACACACTAGCTCAATGCAGAAGAGAGGTGTTAGGAACAAGAGTGAGTCTGTGTCAGGGTGTTTGTGTGTCTCACTTCCCCATCTGTATGTGTCACTGTGGAAATGGTTGCTGAACCACAGAGCACAATAATATGTGGCCTCATCCTCAGTCTGGGCCCCCCGCGATAGCAGGGAGCCTGAATAACTGGCAGGCACTCCTGGGAACCGATTACTGGTGCTACCTATTAAACCCTGGGATACCTGGTAGGGCTTCTGTTGGACCCAGCCTGCATAGTTACTGATGGTGATGGCCCCAGTACTGGAGCCACAGGTGAGTGTGACTGTCCCTCCTGGAGTTGTGGTCAGTGAAGTTTCCTGAGTCACCACCCCTGGGAAGTGGAGCCTGAATACAGAGAAACCCAATGTTCAGGAGAGGATTTGTGGCATGAAGATTTAGTGTTGCCTTCCCCACCCCCAACTCCAGCCCAGAAAGTTCCCCCCGACCTAAGCAGTGAGCCAGAAGTGTGAGCAGGAGAGGAGCCCAGGTCATGCTGTAGACAATCCAGGGCTGAGCTTTTCAAGTCTGTTCATTATACAGGCAGCTCCACAGCTTTTATTACAATTCTTAACACCTGTTTGGTAGGGTTGAAAGGGTGGGAATCTCATTCAAATGAACTCCTCTTCAAGGGCAACTCATCTATTTTGCAGATATTGAGGTTTCATACATCAGTGACCATTGTCCAGAACCATGGCCTGGAGGCCAATTTTCAAGCTGCTTTTTTCCCCCTAGAGCTTGACCTGCAGTGCCCTGTTATTTTCTAGAGGGTTTCAACAAGGGACCCTATACTCCAGCATGTCTTTCTCTATTTGAAACAAGAAGCCTGGTCTACATTGACATCAATGTAAAGGACCAAATGAGAAAGGTATTACAAAGTGACAGTGGATTATTAAATTAAACATGGGGAAGTGATTTTTTACTTTATTTATCTCTTCAACAAACTTGTTACTTCACCAAAGAAGATATGTCAGTGGCCATTGCAGAGGGCATTGGAGGAAAAACACCCACTGTTTCAAGACCAAAGTCCTTGCTCAGGGTACCTTGCCAGGCCAGAGAAGACACAGCTGGAGAGTTCTAATCAGAGAGCAAGGGGCTCAGCCCTCAAGCTAGGGATCCCTTCAACTGAACAGTCTTTACTGTGCACCTGGCAGTGTAGGAACTACAGAGTAGTCCCACAGCTCCCCCTGCTGGTCACAGTGCATACACTAAGCCTGGTCTAGAGACCTGACAGCCTAGTTAGCTGGTTTCTGTTACTCATCAGGTCACTGGCTCTATCCACGCAATCCTAGTCTGATTCCTAAATGCAGTGATTCTCATATTTTGTATGTGATTACTGTAGTTTCTCACTACCAGAGGAGTCTTCTCTACCATGGAGGTGTTTTCATGGTGAATTATGCCAACATGAACCCCTAACCAAGTCCTTCCTTGCCTGGTGCTTGGCCCTGATAGCAGTTACGCTGTCAGAAGTGGACCAGGGAGGCTGTGTGCTGTGGATTTACCCCATGGGAAGAAGTGACTTCTCTAATATTGTTCATGGACTAGTAAGCAATGCTACATGATCCAGTACATTGATTACTTGATATCTCTTAAATCCTCTGAGAATATTTAGAGCTTTCCCTAGTGTCTTCATTGTCTGAAGGCACGTGATCTCAATCATTTAATAAATAACTGTTAATTTATTTTATTGACATTATCCAGTCTGACTAACATTTATTGCTTGTCACTTCTTTGCTTATTCCTGTTAACATACATTTTTCTAGCATTGGTTGAAATCCCTCTATAAATGTAATGCAATTTCATTTTTGCAGGGTCTCAAACTTACCTGCATGTTTTGAATGAATAAAGACAATTGTTTTCATGACCAACTGACACATGACATCTATTTTGAAACTCATATTGTATGTACATTTGGTTTAAGTGAGAATTATTTCAGTACTTTGGAGAAGTAAACAAAGAAAACATTCAAAGATGTAGGGCTAAAATTTTTATTGCTACTTCATTTTAACTTAAACTGCATCTCACAAAAGCCCTTCAAAACATTCTGAATGTCAAACGTGGGGAGCTTTCCTGGTTAAAAATGTTCCATTGTGAGATCCTACATTATTTCCAGGGGGTGTTAGCATTCTCTAGCATTGCCTATCATTTCACTGGGAGAGGACACCCAGCATTAGATTTGGAGTTTAGGAAGCATTTCCTCCTATTAAGTTTGACAGGACTTTGGCCTTTTTGGTACTTGTAGTTTAATATATGATCTATCCTGGAAAATAACCCAAGTTCATGTGAGAAGAATGTACCTAAGGTTCATGTGGGTAAGGTGGGGTCAAAGGTGAGAAAACTCTCATACCAAGGAGAACACTGCCCATACACTGAAGAAGGATCACAGTTTCCCAGCTGTCTGACTTGTGTCCCACCTGTCTGAATTGATCCTGAGACCCATCCAATGAAGAACAATTAGGAACTTAAACTGAATTGTCCGCTCACTGGAAAATACATTTTGGCAATCTATACTAGAGTTGAAGGTGCATAATTTTAGAAAATTTATGTTATACCAGGATGAAAAATCCATGGGGTGTTAAGTAACAAATAGCCACAAATCAGTTAATTAAAACCACCAGGCTAAATTTATGCTCTCAGGCTTGTCTGCTACAGGTGATGGGTGTTCATTTCAGAGAACTTTCACTTTATGAAAACACAAAGGGGCATTGTGGGGATAATTCTCATTGAGGTGGTAGGAAGACAGACAAAGATTACAAGGGTAGATATGGCTACTACTCCTGTTGTCCAGGAGTAGCACAGGCCACTGATTACATTATGGGCCAATGCAGGATAGTAAAGGAAGACCAACTTCAAGGAGATGCAGAATTCTATCTGCTGGTGAAAATCACCTTGATATTGGGGAACAATGACACAACCTGTGCACTGTCCTGCTGCTGAGCACTATGTCAGTTTTGAAGTTGACACTTTGATGTCTGCTCACCACATCAATGTTTGCAAACACAAATAATTGGAAACAACTGCAATGCCCACAGTTGAGTTTTAGAATGAAAGAGTTCTTTGCATATTCTTATCATTAGAACTCCCCATTGAGTTCACACAGATACTCTCTGGTTGTTCTTTGAAGCAGGACTTAAAGCTGGCTCTCTTCCCTGTATTTCACAGCAGAGACAAGCCATCCCACAGTGGATGGCAGTTCAAGGGACCTCCCAGTGTAGCCAGTTCCTTCCTCACTCAGGCCACACCCTAATGAGAGTCCCCCTTTTTTTTATATTCATCAGGCATCTATCCAATACTTCCAGTTTGCATCCAGGGGATGAATTCTGCTACTCTGAGTGTCTTGAATGTTCTTTGCAAACATTGGGAGAAGCTCCTGCCCAGCATGGGATGACATGACACTCAGAGCACCTGATATTTCTCCCCAAAATGTATTTTCTGTCATAGGTGCTTCAGTCTTAGTCTGTTTCATGCCACTGGGTAGATAACAAGGGACATTTCTCAGCTGCAGATCTTGGCATTTTTTGCAATCCAATTAACATGACCAGTAGGTCTTTTTGGAAAATGGAATGTTTGTCACATGGTAGATTATAACTACAGGGAACCTCAGCTGTTATGCCATGTGGAGGGACAAATTAATTAAAGTCACTCTTTAATTACCCAACCTATTTAATCTCAAAACTGATTTGGAGAGTCTAGAGATAACACAATCTACAAATGGTTCCCATAGAGAAAGCATCGATGCAGACCTGGGCACAACTTGGAACTCTAACCCGACCCCACCCATCCCTGCACTGAGTCCCCTTCTTCTTTCAACTGTTGCTGTCCACACACACATGGCTGTCCCTATTCTCTCCAGGATGCTGCTCATGTCAGATGGGCTCTGAGAAAGTGCTGAAGATAGAGGAGTACTTCCATATGGAAGAAAAATGTTTCACAGAGAGGGTGTGTTGGGAGTTCCCCTACGGATTCCTCAGGCTTTTATACAGTAGTGGTCCCCTAATGTAACATGGCAGCGGGCAGATTGCCAATGGGTGGATAACAAGTTGTTTTGAAAACTTTCCAATTGGTCCACCCATCTTCCGTGCTCGTGGACAGCTCATGCCACACATGAATCTCATACAGGGCGGACATGTGTGTGCACTGTAGATGATGACCTGACCTTTACTATGATTGGCCCCAGGGGATTTCTGTTTTAAGATAACTTTAATTTTCTATATAAGCTAGCGGTAACTTGCAATAAAGCACCTCATTTTTGCCACTGCTACCTGTGTGTGTATTTTAAACTCCAACAACAAACCTTGGCTTTTCATTGGTGCCAAAACCCAGGAGGGAAATTCCTCATTCTGAGGACCCCCTCTCTCAAGGTTCACAGTCCTTGTTCACCTTTTTGAGTGCTGATACATTCCACCCAACATCAGCTCTCCAATAGGTGATTCCTTCTGATCAATAGTCTGTGAGTTCCCCTCCCCCTCTTTGGGAATCCATCTCCAAATGGCTATATGCAAAGGCCTTGACTGTGAACGTCCAGCAAGTCTCTGGATGCTTAGTTTGGAGGGGAGAATGCAACACACCACAACTTTCACAGTTATGGTAGACTCTCTAGATGCCCATTTCATGGTTGATGAGCTATAAGGGACAGAATAATAGGTAGTCTCTGACTCTCTTTACCTAAATTTTCCTTCCCCTTTCCTGTAAAAGTACTGATGTCAGGTGGCCTGTGACTCCCGGCCTTCCGAGGCCCCACTGGCTGGGCTCTTGGATGATGACTCATTTGCTCTTCTGGCTCCGACTCTCCTGAGTCTCTTTGGTTGACTTCTCCTTTCAGGGATGCCTGTGGGAAACTCAACCAAAATCTGCTCCAGTCCAGGCCATTCACCTCTTCTCTTTCTGTTGAGAGTCATCATGGGAGCCTCTTCTTCCCTCCCCGCTGATTCCCCTCTCAAATGCCTCCTGGCTAATCTTAACCTGTTGTCCCTCACCCCTGACATCAAACCCCAACTTTTCATCACATTCAGTACACAGAATTGGCCATATTCCCAATTAGACAACCAAAACCGATGGCCCCCAGAGGGGTCTCTAGATCCTCAAATTCTTTGTGACCTTTTTAACTTCTGGTGAGCGCTCAAAAAAGTGGAAGGAGATCCCTTATGTAGAGGCCTTTTCCCTCCTTCACTCTCACCCTGAACTATGCTCCTCCTGTAGTCCTCACCAGGTCCTTTTATCTTGTAAGCCTTTCCCTTCTGAGCTTTCAGACTCTCCTCTTGATCCTTCAGATGAACCCACACCTTATCGACCTCCCCCTTCTGCCCCTGCCAACCCCCCAGGAAATTCTAATAATAACACTGCTCCCACTGGCTCTTTTAGTCCCCCTCTCACTCAGTCCCATTCTGCTGTATCACAAACCATGGCTTCTCTGCGCAAGGTTGCCAGACCTGAGGGCATCATTCGAGTATACACGTCCCCTTCTTGATGTCAGACCTTACACACCTGAAAAAGAGGCTAGGCTTCTTTTCCACTGATCCTACCATCTATATCAAGGAATTCCAATGAGTCCTGCAGGCCTATAGCCTCACTCACCATAATATACACACACACACACACACACACACACACACACACACACACACATACATATGCTTTTGGCTAACAATCTTCTCCCAGAGGAGTGAACTCGAGTTTGGGAACTCACTAGAGCCCATGCAGGTGAGGTCCACAGGGTTGATCAGGCACATCCCCCAGGGCTCCTAGCAGCTCCAGAGCAGGACCCTGGATGGGATGATAATACTGAGATTGGAATTAGAAATAGGGACTGCCTCTCTGCTTGCATTATTGCTGGGCTAAAAAAGGCAGCAAGAAAAGCAGTCAATTTTCAAAAATTACAGGAAATCATTCAAAAAAGTGAAAAAACTCCATTGGAGTTCTTAGATCGGTTTACAAAAGGTCTCCAGCAATATACCAATTTGGACCCTGAGACTCCAGATGGGCAACATGTTCCCATGACTTATTTTCTTTCTCAAAGTTACCCCAACATCAGGGCTAAACTTAAGAAATTAGAGCAAGATCCTGCAACTCCTCAGATGGAGATACTAGCTGTAGCCTTTAAGGTCTTTCATAACCAAGATGAGGAAATTGAATGACACCGCCACAAGGCAGAACAAACTAAATTTCAGATGCTTGCCCAAAACCTACAGGGCAATAATTCACCTCAACACCTGCCAACACAATCCAGATCTCCCCCGGGTGCCTGTTTTAAATGAGGTAAGGATGGACATTGGGAAAGAGCCTGCCCTGCCCCACATGCTCCACGGACCCCCATCCCAAATGCCAGCAGCTGGGTCACTGGGGCTCCAATTGTTCTAGGGCCGGCAGGGATCCTATAGCCAAAGAGTCCTCTGACCTTTTGGGCATCATGTCTGAGTATTGATGGAGCCTTGAGTCCTTGTCCCTGGCCTTAAAGATCAACAGGCAAGAACCTAGGGTGCAAATTCAGGTGGATGGGCATAAGATTGATTTCCTCCTTGACACAGGGGCTACATTCTCCATGCTGACCGAGTTTTGGGGACAAACGATGCCATCCACTTCTCCTATTGTTGGGGTAGGAGGAAAAACCATTTATCCAAAAAAAAAAAGAAAAGAAAAACCCTTATTACTTTGCTCCATAGATGGCTTCCCATTCTCACAGTCCTTCCTGGTCATGCCCCAATGCCCTGTTCCTCTGCTGGGTCAGGACATACCTTCTAGGCTCCACACCACCATCAGTATTCAAGCCCCCAGCCATAACATAGCATCAGGTCTAACTACCTCCTCCTTTATGGCCCTGTTAGCTGAAAACTTAACCTCCTCCATTGAATCGATAGACAAACAAGTTAACTAAACCATCCCTTGAACCCAGTCATGAGTCCATATCAATGAACTTAATTGATCCTCAAATTTGGGACATGGAAACTCCCTCCACTGTTTCCTGTCACCCGGTATCCATACATCTCAAAGATCCTAATAAGTTCCCCAGCCAGGAGCAGTACCCATTATCTACTAAGCACTCCGTGACTTACAGCCTATGATCCAATACCTTCTTTCTAAGGGGTACGTCCACCCCGCTCACTCTCCATATAACACTCCCATCCTGGCAGTTTGCAAGCCTATTGGCTCCTATTGCCTTGTTCAAGACCTACGACTCATTAATGCAGCTGTGAGGCCTATACACCCCCTAGTCCCCAACCCCTACACACTTTTATCCCAGGTCCCTTCAGATGCCACCCACTTTTCTGTCATTGACCTAAAGGATGCTTTCTTTTCCATTCCGTTGGCTCCCGACTCTCAAGGCCTCTTTGCCTTCACCTAGACAGACCCAGATACTAGACATTCACTTGGACCATTCTTCCTCAAGGGTTTAGGGACAGCCCTCATCTCTTTGGTCAGGTTCTGGTCTCTGATCTGCAGACCTTCGGCTCCTATTGCTCCTCATCCACCCTCCTCCAATACGTCGATGATCTCCTTCTCTGTAGTCCTTCTAAAAACCACTAAAAAATGATAGTGTTGATTTACTTAACTTTTTGGCACAACAAGGATACCGAGTTTCCCCTCACAAAGCTCAACTGGTAGCTACCACAGTCACATATTTGGGTTTTTCTATTTCCCAGAGGAAGAAATTTATCACATTGGACAGAAAACAGCATATCAGATCCTTGCCCACACCCAAAACCAAAGATAAAATACTTTCCTTTTTGGGATTGGCAGGATACTTTAGGGCATGGATCCCCAACTTCTCCCTACTTGCCAAATCATTTTACGATGTGGCAAAAGGCTCCCAACATGAGCCCCTTTTCTTCAACTGTCGGATAGCCCTTCACCATGCTAAGAAAGGCCTTTCTCCAGGCACCTGCCTTACACCTCCCCAATCTCTCTCTCAGCCCTTCTTCCTACACGTACATGAAAAACAAGGACAAAACTTAGGGGTACTGGGGCAAAACCACAGCCCCACCTTTGCACCCAATGCATACCTATCCAAACAGCTTGACCCCACTGTTAGTGGTTGGCCACCATGTCTCAGGACTTTAGCTACTGCTCACGATCTTCAGAAGGAAGCATACAAACTCACCTTGGCTCACCATTAACTGATGTGGAAAGAGATTTCTTAACATACATGGGATTGCAGTCTCTTCCCCATTGAGGATTCTATCTCTTCTTGTCTCCTTTCTACAAAACCCCACTATCTCTTTCCAACCCTGTTTCCCACTCAACTCTGCTTCCCTCCTTCCATGTGCCCCTCTAGAGCCTCCTACCTATAAATGCTCTGAAGTACTAGAGGCACTCTTGTCCCATCCAGCCACTACTTCTGAAAGGCCCCTTCCCTAATCAGATCTCATCTGGTTTTCCGACAGCAGCTCCTACTTTCATGGGGATGTTAAAGTAGCTGGTTACGCTGTCGTATCACTCTCTTCCATCATTGAGGCTAATCCTTTGCCGCCCAACACAACCAACCAACAGGCAGAACTTATAGCCACCACAAGAGCATGTGAACTGGCAAAAGGGGAAAAAAAAGTTCCCTATACACTGATTCCAAGTATGACTTTCATATACTGGTTTCTCATATGGCTATCTGGAAGGAGAGGGGACTCCTAACTACTAAAGGGACTGCCATTATAACTACTAAATGGACTGCCATTATAAATGCCAGCCTTATTTCTAACCTGCTGTGGGCTTCCATGCTGCCACTGCAGCTAGGAATAGTTCATTGTAAAACTCATCAGACCGACTCTTCTTCTGCTATGGTGGGCAACTCTAAAGCTGATCAGGCAGCCCAATCAGCGGCCCTGAAGACACCATCCTCTTCCTTGTTACTCCATTCTTCCTCTGAGGATTGACATCCTGACTCTCACTGTTCCTCTGGGGAATGACCTCCTGACCCTCACTAGCTCTTTAGATTCCTCCATTCACTGTTCCACCCTAGCCCCCAAAGCTTATCGACTTTCCTTCAAACTTTTTTCCCTATTTCCTCCAATGATCGGACCTTTCTGCAACAGGTTACATCCACATGCCAAGTCTGCCAGAGGACCAATACCAACACCCCCTTAAAACCTAGACCCTATCCTTCTCATCAGGCCTGTGGTCACATCCTGGGAGCTGATTGGCAAATTGATTTCACTAAAATGCCCAGGGTAAAAAACATCAAATATCTCTTAGTCCTGGTGGACTCATTCTCAGGGTGGATAGAGGCATTTCCCACATCCAATAAGTGGGCATCCACAGTTGTGGACAGGATGATATCTGACATAATCCCATGTTTTGAGATGCGCATTTCCATCCAATTGGATAATGGCCCAGAATTTACCTCACAGATAACTCAAGGGCTAGCTAGTGCACTATCAGTCCCTTGGCATTTCCATTGCCCTTACTGTCCCCAAGCTTCCGGGAAAGTTGAGAGAATTAATAGGTCTCTCAAAGAAACCGTCACCAAACTCACCATGGAATTAAGCCTAGACTGGACTAAGGTCCTCCCCTTGGCCCTGTTGCATCTCAGAGCTTTACCAAAGAAACCATTCAACCTTTCTCCATTTGAGGTTATGTACGGCTGTTCACTCTTACCTCCCAGAATACAGACTGAACAATTACCTATACCTGATTCCAATGCTCTACCTCTCCTCTTCCATCTATGCCCTGGAGGAAATACCAGGACTGGCTTCTACCTGACCCAACCATTACCCAAAACCCCCTCACCCTAACACCCGGCCAACAGGTATATTACTGTCCCCCAGGTGAAAGACCCCAACTGCATCCCAAATGGGAGGGCCCCACCTCGGTCATCATGTGCACTCCCTCGGCAGCAAAACTCAAACTCACAAATAATCAATTAACTCCATGGATTCACATTTCCAGGCTCAAACTATGCATCTGGGAAACTGATTCTGGCAACATCGGACTGGAAGACTTGCAGGAATTTACACCTACATATTCTTGCTCTCCCCACCCTAGTGAAGACTCACAGGAATCCACACCTACATACTCTTGCTCTCCCCACCCTAGTGACCCTTTAAAATTTTGCCTCTCTTGCATCTTTGTCCTTGCACCCATAGCTGAAAACATATCTGAAAACGTACCTTAACTCTCTGATTCTTATCCTCATCCTCACCCCAAGTCTAATGCCTTCACCATCGTATGTCTGGAAATTCAAGGTGAGAGAAACATATACACAAAATAACACTCGGACCACTCCCTTGGCTGCTACTTCTAACTGTCCTCTGACAGGATGCTCCTCAGCCATCTATATTGTAGTTTCTTCCTCTTCCTCTGAGCTTATTAAACAAGCCAGCCACCCTTACTTATGCTTCCTATATGACCAAAATAAGGATCACTATAAATAGTGGCCAGATACCTATGGGGGCTGACCCTACTGGTCATGTAAAATTCATGATGCATATTCAGGACAATTAAATATAGGAAGATTCAAATATGAGTCTGCCTCCCAACAGTACAATATGGCCATTCCAGACCCTTGGAACCCACACTGGAGCATCAGGGGTAAATGCTTCCTTTTACTACAAAGGGTATGCTTCTACCCCCCTGTGATTCTTTGTATATTTCCCAGGAGTATATTTCCATAGGTTCACCAGTTTCCCTTGTCTTGACCAACATAAGACACTCAGAACAATGGCTGCTCACATCCCTAGAAAGCCAACACACTTCAGACTCTCAGGCTTCACCGATCTATACCTGGTTACAGATCATCACCAACACATTGTCTTATCTAAACTAAACTTTCCCCACTGCCAGTCCAGCAAATTGCTTTCTATGAACTTCCCTGGCATGGCTCCTACTTGCCACAGTTCCAATAAATGTTTCCAGCTTGCCCACCTCATCCTACAAAAAGGATCCTATCAAACCTCTGCAAAATATTCCTTTATGGGAACCCGAGGAGAATGACCACACTATAATCCTTCAGGTTTGCCTTCTGGGATGTGCAATTTCCAATTCCCTTCTAACAGGTTTTTGCCACCATAACCTAACCATCAACAACACCACCTATTCCCCACCAGGTCTCTTCTTCTGGTGCAATGGCACTCTCACCGCCATAATGTTCTTCAACATGTCTAGCCCATGCCTACTAGTCACCATAGTTCCACAGCTCACTCTCTATAGTAGCTCTGAAATAAAATTCATCTGAAATCCTCCAAAACGTGAAAAAATGGGCTGCATTCCTTCCCGTGGTCGTGGGCATTTCATTAACAGCCTCAGCGACAAGCACAGGGTTATCAGGAAGGGCCTTAGGTCATTCCCTATGGGCTGTCAAAGACATTAATTCAAAACTTGAAGGAGTGCTTACTTCCATAGCAGAATGTCTAGCATCCCTACAAAAACAGGTCACCTCATTGACACAAGTCACCCTTCAGAATCGCAGGGCCCTAGATTTACTCACCGCCGAAAAGGGTGGAACCTGTCTTTTCCTTAAGGAAGAATGTTGTTATTATATTAATGAATTGGGTCTTGTAGAAAACAATATTATTAGGCTCACTGACTTGGCAGATACCTTAAGAACTCCAACAAGTCAAAGCCTTTTCTCTTTCTTAATACCACTGCTCTTCTGGCATGGGTATGGCCTATCCTTGAACAACTATGTGTGGTCTTCTTAATGTGTCTGTTTTTACCATGTATCATAAAGTTTATTCAAACCCAAGTAGGTGAAATCTCTAACCAAACTTTTAACCAGCTTCTACTTAGAAATTATCAGCTTCTGGCCACAGATGAATCAACTGCCTTCTGCAGAGAACATCCTTCACAATGCTGAGAAACCCTTCAAGGATACCTGGGATACCTTCTTGAGATCAATATCTGATGATGCCTGGCTTGTACCCCCCATAGAAATTTATACCAATTGGATTGAGGTGATAATGGACCTTTGGCTATGGGGGACATCATCTGACCATATACTGATCTTTGCAGCTCTCCTATGGGGATTCCTAACTTCCCTCCTTCAGATCCTTTCCCTGGTGATGCCCCCACTCAGCAGGAAGTAGCCAGCATGAATTGGTGTCCCTTTTCATATAATAACAAAGAGAGGGGATGTTGGGAGTTCCCCTATGGATTCCCCGGGCTTTTGATATAGTAGTGGGCCCCTAATGTAACATGGCAGCGGGAAGATTGCCAATGGGCAGATAACAAGTTGTTTTGAAAACTTTCCAATTGGTCCACGCATCTTCCGTGCTCGTGGACAGCTTGTGCCCCACATGAATCTCATACAGGGTGGACGTGTGTGCACCATAGATGATGACCTGACCTTTACTATGATTGGCCCAGGGGGCTTCCTGTTTTAAGATAACTGACTTTCATTTTCTATATAAGCTAGCAGTAACTTGCAATAAAGCACTTCATTTTTGTCACTTCTACCTGTGTGTGTATTTTAATCTCCAACGACGAACCTTTGTTTTTCAGGGTGCAGTAAGTGGGGCAGTTTTAATCAAATTGAACTTCACAAACTATTACTTATTTAATATTTTTTAAAATTTTAAGAAGATGCAAGCAGTTCTGAGCATACTTCAGAGATAAAAGAAACAGTGCCCAGAGATCTCCATACTTTTAGGAACCCAAGAAAATATATTAATTTATTCAATATCAGAAGTAACATGAATGTGATGCAGGCGTGATTACAGATAGGTTACATCTATTTGGATGGATCATTAAATAGAATTTTAATACCCATGCGTTATAGGAGAAGGATTGTACAAGCAGAAGTGCTCAGGGACTGCAAAGTTCAAGATGTGTCCTTTGTAGGATCACATATAGGTCAGCACAGTGTGTGAAGGTCTCCAAAGTAGTCTTCAGAGGGAATGAAGCCATTAAGACAGGAAGTAACATATACTGTATGATTCTGTTTAAAATCATAGGAAATAAAAGCAGATCCATAGTTATTTAAGGTGCATGAGTGGTTACCTAGGATTCTACCATTGGCCTGGGTGGAGGGAGGATTCCCAGGGGAAATGAGGAGGATTTGGGGTTCAGTCATGGGTTCAGGGACCTGATTTGGTGATGTTTTAAATGTGTGTAAATATCTCAAAACATAGTAAATGGGGCACTTAAAATATTGTGGGTTTTTTGTATGTCTATTATCTTTCAATGAGAATTACCTGAAAGGTTGGGTGAAAAATTTGAGAGTTTCCCAGTGAGGACTAATGACAGAAGGAAATAGTTCTGAATCTCCTAGATACAGGAAAAGTGTGGATGGTGGAGATGCAGGAATCTTCTCAAAGTGATGTCTGAGATAGTCATGACTGGACCAATCACCTCAGCCACTGAAAGTCATTGCTAAGGAATTCTGTGACCCAAGCTGGTGGAGATCAGAACTTGTTTCCTTGGAGACCCTTTAATAATGGCTGCTGTGAGTGAATATCATGAAAGAACAAGAGGAGGCACCTCTCCCTAGGAATTGTCCATGGATGTGCCAAGGCTCATAGTGGCAAAATCCTCATAGAAAGCCTGAGTAGGAGCTGGTATGTGTTGACCTTCTGGCTGACGAGGAATGGTTCTTGTCTTAGTTACCTGCCAAATGCCAAGTGCCAATGTCTCGGCTTGGCACAGAATCACGAGCCACCACACAGCTTTGTAGATTCAAACAGCAATTCTTTATTCCCGATCTCACACCAGCCTCCACACACGTTCAGGGGCAATCTCCATCTGCCCGCACACTCCACCTCCTCCACGAGGCTTTTTCCAAATTCCATTTTAATCTCACGAGAATTCAACCGGAACAAGCAGCAGGAACACCCTAATCCCAGCAGCAATAATCTTCAACCTCAACTTCCCTAAAACCTATATTCTTAAACCAGGAAATGCCTTAAACCGGGAACACCCTAAACCCAAGGACCGGGATACTTCCTCAAACCTGCAGGATACTTCCTCAAACCTGGATCCACCCTCGATCACCTTGAGCAGGGTCATCTTTCTCAAACACACAAGCAAGGTCGCAGCAAATTTCCAAGGCAAGTCCATTTAACATGGGGTACACTGGCAAGGATTACGATGCGTCAATACCTTCTTGGTAATGGCCCTCTGCATCTCCCCCCTTCTGATTAATTAAACAACAAGCAATGTGGCTTAGGACCGTGCCTGGTAGGTTGTCCAATTCAACATGTGGTTCCTCCCCTTCATGGGAGAGCTGACCTTTAGGCGTCAACTTCCTGTCTTCGGTTGAATCCACTGCAACCAGATCAACCCATCACTGACTACCAGTCCAGCATTCAGCCATGCTTGTGGATAGGCCTAAGCACCAGTGGGGGGGTGAGGTTCTTGCCTCACCTCTGTTGGCCCCCAAATTTTAGACCATCACTAGTAGAAGGGAGGAAGACACAGAAATGCCACGACACCAAGCCAATTGACGGCTCCTTTGGAAAAATTGAGTCACTGGTGACACCATCAGCAAAGATGCCAGCATTACCACAATTAACATGGGGTGCGCTGGCAAGGAAATTGCATCACTGGTGACACCATCAGCAAAAATATGCCAGCAGTACCACAATTCGCTGCACCAGACGATAGTTCACAATGCATGCAACTGATATATAGTCCAGGCAAGTTCTGCAGGCAGTTCAAAGTGGAAGAGTCTATCAATATGTCCATTTCCTCCCAAAGTAAATCAAGTCCTTGATTGAGCATTGCTTGTTGAATTATATTCATTGATGCATCAGTTTATACAGTTTACTGTGATAGCTATCATAGAAGCTGTAGTTTGGTTTTCTTAGTCTTCACCGGCACTGGGATGGAGATGGGAATTCTGGCAATGATGTTAAAGAGACATTATCCTGAACAGAATTATTAAATAAAATGAAAAGGAAAAGTGAAAGTAAACAAACAGATCTGTTAATCACTTTTAAAAACAATAGTAAGCAAACAGATCTGTTAACCACCTTTGAAAACAATCATTAACAGCTGTTTACTTAATTTAGATTAAACCACTTAAATCACGTGAATAAAAAAAAATTCAGATCCATATTTTCATGAGCGCTCCTCATATAAAAATATGGACATACACACATACAGACATACAACACAAAACAGTGCACACATAAGATACAACATATAAGACAATAATAAGTAAAGGCCTTGTAGCTATACCTAGGTGAAATCTCCATTGCAATGTTTAAAAACTCAACAGTCAAAAAATAAAACACACTCAAAAAACAAAACTGATCAGAAAAACATTAACCTAGGTTTGTATGAGCTCAAAAAATAAAATAGAACTTTATGATGTGGGAAAAATGCAATAATAAAATAGATATTGAAAAAAGGCACCATGGTTAATCACTGTCGCAGATGTAAGAATAGCCAAGCTGGAGCTCTGGATATCAGCTGTTATGGATTTCAGTCAAATCATCTTCTTTTTCTGTAGAAATTGTTTTGGTTAACCTCTCTGGAATCCAAATCGGCTGCTGTTCTCCCTGTGGGAACACACAAGCGGAACCCCGACTCCAGACAATAACTGGGTGGGGACCTTTCCATTGTCCTGTTAGAATATCTTTCCAAAGTACCTTAGGCTTATGTACATTTTTCGGATACATATGTCTTTCCGCAGCACTAAGTCCTGATGAATCCAAATTTAGAAAGTTTAGAGTAAAAAGGGTTATTTTAAGTTTATCTTTGGGGGATATATATACCCCTTACCAATTCCCTCTTTTTGCTTTAATAAGTACGTTTTAATAGTTTGATGAGCTCTTTCAACTATGCCTTGTCCCTGTGGATTGTATGGGATTCCTGTTATATGAGTAATACCAAAAGATGAGCAAAATTGTTTAAAAGAGTTAGACATATAACCAGGACCGTTATCAGTTTTTAACTGTTTAGGAACACCCACAGTGGCAAAATGTTGTAAGCAATGAGCTATAACATCTTTAGTTTTTTCTCCGGGATGAAGGGAGCCCATCAAAAATCCAGAAGAAGTATCAACTGTAACATGTAAATATTTTAATTTTCCAAATTCTGGCAAGTGTGTGACGTCCATCTGCCAAATATGGTTAGGTATCAGTCCTCTAGGATTGACTCCAAGATTAACTTGTGGTAAAAAGGTGACACAATTTTGACATTGTTTTATTATATGCCTGGCTTGTTCCTTAGTTATTTTAAAATGCTTTTGTAAAGTATTAGCATTAACATGAAACCTTTTATGAAAATTTGTAGCTTCTTCTACAGTAGAAAAAATATGTATATCATTTGTAGTTTTATCTGCTAAATCATTGCCCAAACTAAGGGCTCCAGGCAATCCTGTATGTGCCCTGATATGTCCTATAAAGAATGGATCTTTTCTATCCCAGATTAGACTTTGTATAGTGGAAAACAAAGAGAAAACAGTAGAGGAAGGGGAAATCCTACCAGCATCTTCAAGGGATAGAATAGCATTAACTATATACTGACTATCAGAAAATAAATTAAATACAGAATCTTTGAACATTATAAATGCTTGTAAAACTGCATTAAGCTCTACCTTTTGAGCTGATTGTTTGGGAACTAAAAATGTAAAAGTTTGATCAGGGGTAACTACTGCAGCTGTATCATTATTAGACCCATCAGTGAATATATTTGGAGCATTCATGATAGGTGTTTTTCTTGTCATTTTAGGAAAAACTACAGGATGCTTAGACCAAAAAGACAACAAAGGATTAGATGGTAAATGATTATCAAATGAAACATTTGATTTACACATGATTATTGCCCATGTATTTAACTCATTAGCTAACTCATCAATTTGCTCCATAGTATATGGAGTAATAATTTTATTGGGAGAAATTCCAAACACTCCCTTTGCTGCTTTTATTCCTTTGAGTATTAATTGTCCTACAGCCTCAGGATACCTAGTAAGAATAGTGTTAGGAGAGTAAGATAAATGTATCCACAATAATGGACCTTCCTGCCAAAATACTCTTGTAGGAATATTTTTTGTTGGTAATACAATAAATAATAAAGGCAAACTTATATCAATTCTATCTAAATGCATATTTTCCATATATGTTTCAATAATTTTTAATGCCTTTCTAGCTTTAGGAGTTAACATTCTGGGTGAATTTGGATCTGATGGACCTTTTAGAATATCAAATAAAGGTCCCAACTCTCCTATTGGTATGCCTAGATAAGGCCTTATCCAATTTATATCTCCCAATAACTTTTGAAAGTCGTTAAGTGATTTGAGTTGATCTACTCGTATTTGAATTTTAGGTGGACGAACCATGGTTGAGGATAATAGAACTCCTAAATAATTAATTGGAAAATTTAATTGTACCTTATCTATTCCTATCTCTAGATTATAATTTTTTAACAAGTTTGTAAGTGTGGCATAACATTCCAGCAATGTGTTCTTATCTTTATGTGCTAATAATACATCATGCATATAGTGAAATATTTTTAGTTCAGGATTTTGATTTCTAAGTGGCTGGATTGCTTTATTAACATATATTTGACACATAGTCGGACTGTTAGCCATTCCTTGAGGGAGTACTTTCCATTCATATCTCTCATCAGGACCTTCATGATTTAATGCAGGGATAGTAAATGCAAAACGTGGACTATCCTCGGGATGAATTGGAATCGAAAAAAAGCAATCTTTAATGTCTATAGCTAAAACATGCCACGTTTTTGGTAAAGCAGACAATTGAGGAATCCCTGATTGAGCAGGTCCCATAATAACCATCTCATTATTAATTGCTCTTATATCTTGTAATAATCTCCATTTACCCGATTTCTTTTTGATGACAAAAATGGGAGTATTATGGGGAGATATGGAAGGTTGTAAATGTCCTTCCGCTAATTGTTGTTTGACCAGATCATGGGCTACTTTTATCTTTTCTTTAGTCAGGGGCCACTGAGGAACCCACACTGGTCTTTCTGATTTCCAAGTAATTTTAATTGTCTCAGTGGCCCTTTCTGAAAATCCAACCCATGTCTGTCTGTTCCTTGATCTATTTGAATTGGTGCTGCTATACCTTGTTCTTGTTTTCCTAATCTTTTTTCTTTCCTGATACCTTGTACCCTAGTAGTGGGCGCATTAGGATTGATGTTATTTGTTAACATCAAACCTAGTTGATCTAGGACATCTCGTCCCCATATATTAATAGGAAGGTGATCCAAAACATATGGCTGTATAGTTCCTTCACATCCTTCAGGATCCTTCCAATCTAATACCATAGCACTTCTATGGGGATTAGTCGCCACTCCTAGGCCTCGAAGCGTTTGAGTGGCTTGTTGTAATGGCCAATGTTTTGGCCATTCTTGAAGAGATATGATGCTAAGGTCAGCACCTGTGTCCAGCAGGCCATTAAACTCACGACCCTGAATATTTAGTTTTAGCATTGGGTGAGAATCTAAATTTAAAGACAACATAGCCCAATCTACACCTGTGGAGCCTAATCCCCTAGAACCTCTTTCTACATTAAGACTAGAGAACTTATTATGTAGGCTGGGTATTATTAACAACTGTGCTATTCTATCTCCAGGTGAAATTACTGATATAACTCCTGGAGAACTAGCTATAATTTTTATTTCACCTACATAATCGGGATCAATTACCCCAGGACTTATCATAAGTCCTTTTAATGTAGATGAACTACGTCCCAATAATAAGCCTACTGTTCCTTGGGGAAGAGGTCCTTTTACTCCTGTAGGAATGATTTGAACTCCCATCTCTGGAGTTAATACTGCTCTGGCAGAGGCGCAGATGTCCAACCCTGCGCTCCCTCGGGTTTGTCTGATGAGGGATTTAATGGACAATGTGTCCTGGGCACCACCCTGATGGTGTTGCTGGGTTCCTCCACTGCCCTGTATATTTGTGGTTGTGGGCCCCGGAGCATTGGGCCCCCCAGTTCGTTTTTTGGCAATGAAGCCTGATGCCTTTCACCACGATATCTTGGGTAAATACCTGATCCTTGTCCGTTTTTTGATAAGGGAGTACCTTCTATGGTGGTTTGAGAACGGCATTCATTAGCCCAATGTCTCCCTCTACGGCATCGTGGGCAAATACCCGGTATTCTATTCCTTTGATTTCTAGTTTTGTTAAAACCTCCTCTTATGGGGCAACTCCTTTTAAAATGTCCTGTTTGTTCACAATTATAGCATGTTTCTGGCCTGGCATCTAAAGCCTGTTGTACTGCAGCCGCCAAGACTTGCCCTTGTTCATTAACATCTCTACATAATTTAATATATGTGTTTAAATCTTCATGTCTCCATGGTCTAATAACCTCTCTGCAGCAACGATTTGCTTGGTCATAAGCCAGTTGTTTTATTAATGGCATTGCTTGTTCTGTGTCACCAAAAATTTGGCGGCCGTTTGAATAAGCCTATCTACAAAGTCAGCGTAAGGTTCATTAGGTCTCTGTATTACCTTAGATAGCTGACCTTGTAAATCTCCATGTCCTTGTAAAGTCTTCCATGCCCTAACTGCGTCTGCAGCAATCTGTGCATATACAGCAGGATCATATTCAATTTGTTGCCGCTGACCCTCATAAGGTCCCTTTCCTAGCAGCATCTCTAGATTTCTTTGAGGGTAACTGGCTGCTGCATTTCGTCTAGCTGTCTCCATGCAAAATTCCTCATTGGCAACCTTCCATAACAAATATTGTCCTCCATTTAGCACAGATTTACACATGCTAGCCCAATCTGCTGGCGTCATGTCCAAGTTAGTAATGGACTCCACCATGGTTACCGTGAAGGGAGCTTGGGGACCATAGGTTGTTACAGCCTCCTTTAACTGCTTCACTGTTTTAAATTCTAAAGCACGGTGAATTCGCTGCCCTCCTACCTGTTCAAATACAGGGCATGCGAATCTTTGAGGTCCTGTCTCAGGATCCCATCTATCAACTACGACGGGGTTTGAGGGCCACTCAGCTGTCTCCATCGGGGGGGCTGTTGGTTGAATTACGCCCTCTGGTAATAAAACGGAGTTAGTAACAGCCTTTTGTTGTGGCCTTTTTCCTAATAACCCCTTTTCCTTTAAATTTTCTTCCTCTCTCTGACTAGCTCGAGAGACCTTCTCTTTTCCTTGATCTAAAATGTCTTTCTCCATGGTCTGAATCTCTAACAATTTACTTAACTACTTTTCGGTTTCTTTTTTACTAATTTCTAATCTTCTATAAAGATAATGCAACCCAATAAGATAACACAAAACAAAACCGCAAGTGAATGAAACAAAAACTGAATAAAAATTCGCTGTATCAATTTTCTCTTTCTCGGGGCTAACAAACTTCAAACCTTGAGCCAACCATTTTTCCCAGTTTGCCTGAGAAATTTCTAGGGACAGGCAACTTGAAACAAAAACGAAATAAATCAAAACAAGAACACATTGTTTTTTGAAATGGTCACCCATTCTCTCGCCTTCCCTCAGGGGCGAGCAATTTACTCACCTCCAAGTTTCAGACGTTCCGCGTACGGACCACCAAATGCCAAATGCCAAGTGCCAATGTCTCAGCTTGGCACAGAATCACGAGCCACCACACAGCTTTGTAGATTCAAACAGCAATTCTTTATTCCCGATCTCACACCAGCCTCCACACACGTTCAGGGGCAATCTCCATCTGCCCGCACACTCCACCTCCTCCACGAGGCTTTTTCCAAATTCCATTTTAATCTCACGAGAATTCAACCGGAACAAGCAGCAGGAACATCCTAATCCCAGCAGCAATAATCTTCAACCTCAACTTCCCTAAAACCCATAATCTTAAACCGGGAAATGCCTTAAACCAGGAACACCCTAAACCCAAGGACTGGGATACTTCCTCAAACCTGCATGATACTTCCTCAAACCTGGATCCACCCTCGATCACCTTGAGCAGGGTCATCTTTCTCAAACACACAAGCAAGGTCACAGCAAATTTCCAAGGCAAGTCCATTTAACATGGGGTACACTGGCAAGGATTACGATGCGTCAATACCTTCTTGGTGATGGCCCTCAGCAGTTACCTGTGGTCCTGGAGCATGGTGGGAGCATTGAGACTGCTGTCATAGGACTGACAAAGATAATCAGCTGTCATGTGGGAACCCAGTAATGGCCAGAGAGGCTGAGTTGCCAGACTTGGAGCCAAACAAATGGTCAGGATTTCATGAAGGTTAAATGAAATTACCATAGATTAGAAGTTTGGGGGCTGTTCCTGAGAGCTGTTGGAACCAGAGCACATCATAGCCACCAATGTTAATGCTGCTTCCAGTGTAGGAGATGATGACCCACTTTCCTGGTGCCTCAGACACTGAGGGTGTTTGGAATAGCAAAGAATGAGCACTGGACACTGGAAGGGGGAGAGTTCCAAAGAGATTGATTCCGAGTCTATAAATAAGAGGAGAAATCCTAGCCCTATGTCTTTCCAGGTCCTTACTCTGTCCTGTATGTTGTCATCTTTACAACAAGTGAGGAGGGTGAAGATATGAGGGAACCAAGCTGTGGTGTAGGTCATCTCTGAGTTCTGTCTTCTGTGCCTCACAGCTGAGCAGAGATTTCCCAAATACCTCGCTTGCTATCTCCATACTCTGAGAAGAGGAATGGTCTATGCACGCACCCAAGTCTCCACATGAGACACCACCATTCTGATCTTCAAACAGTGCTTAACCCCAAATGAGCCTGATATGTTATAATTATTGGGATCAACAATTCCAAATAGGAGTCTAAGGAAAAAATATGATTTATATTCCAGAGTGCTTGCTATGAGGGTGTTTAAAATTGAGAGAAGAAATCAAAATTTGCACTAAAATGAACACTCAGTATATTGGAAAGGGGAAATAAAAACCTTAGGTAGAGATATGCGTGTGTTTGTATATGTATGTATATACACACATATATATATTTATGTTATCTTCATTTGTATATTTATTATATATATATATTTTTACATCCACATATATATACATTTACTAATATATAGTGATATACATTCTAAAATATGTTTATTATATATATGTATTTCTACACACACACACACACACACATATATATATATATATATATATATATATATATATATATATATATATTTACTAATATATAGTGATATACATTCTAAAATATGTCTCTATATATTCTTATATTTTGTGTATTTTTATATGTAAGTGGGATTGATGCACCACATAGTAGTTCTATTCTTATTTTTTAAACTATTACCTATACTTTTCTCCAAAATAGCTGTAGTAATTGAAATGAATACCAATACTGTACAAATGTCATTTTTTTTACATCTCACCAATATATATTTCTACTACTACACAAATTTTAATATATACCAGACATTAATCTCATTCATATAAGAAGTTACCTAAAAGGTACTAACTTAAAGTTATTGGTTTAGTATTGATATTTTGTTTACATAAACACTGTTTTTTTCAAATCTTTTATATTTTCTTTTGTTTTATTTTATTATAGTTAATTGTAATAGTGGGATTCATTTTGACATATTCTAAATCATATAAACATAATTGGCTCCATTTCAATCCCTAGTACTTACTCTTTCCTCCCCTTCTCCATTCCCCTGATTCTTTCCCTCTAGTGTATTCCTCCCTCAAATTATTTATTGGTTTTTAATTGGTGCATTATAGGTATACATACAAGTGGAATTAATTACAATATATTCATACATGCATATAGCATGATTTGGTTAATTTTATTCTGTAGTTCCTCTCCTTCCCCAGTACAGCTAGTAGAAGACACAAGAGAGAAGCCTCTATTTAGTTCTTGGGATATTCTCCTTGACCTAGGTAAGAACTTTGTCACACTGTTCTTTCTGTCTTTGAAGGACTATGTTAATATATACTGCCTAATGTGGGATACACTGTCAATTATTCCCACAGTAACTCAATAAGAAAGTGTATGAAAAAATAGCACAGAGAGCTGAAGGCTTCTATTGGGGAGGATGACATATGACTTATTTTCTCTTTCTATCTACATTCCTTAAAAATGTTAAATAACATCCAGATACCTGTCAAATATTCTATTTTTGACTGAATATTTGAATATATGGTAAAAATGAGATTGCCCTATACTTTTCATATATAACACTGTTCCTATTGGTTGGTTGTCATTATTTTTCTAGTATTATAAACAAGTTTGGTTTTGTGCCCTGTTTTAAGTATTTGGAATCATTTCATACATTTTTGGTAGGATACTTTATGATTCTATATGACTTGGGCATGTGTTTAGACATCTTAGAAACCTAGACACATGACTGATGGAGGCTTCACAGTTTGATGAAGGACACTGAGAATGGGGAAAAATGGGATGACCCATCACTTGTGTCTAAATGCCAGCAGGAAGAGGCAATGAAAGTGTGACCATAAGTATCCTTTAATTTGTCCCTGAAGAACCTGCATCTCCAATGATTAAAAGATAATATGTGTTCTCCCTAGGGCTTGGGTCAGGCATGATTGTTCCTGGTCCTTATTGATATCTAGTCAACTAAATACATGGTGTATTGTGCAGTACTTATAGGTCAGATATGTCAGCATAACCTGGTCTTTGAGTTCACTCTTACTGTGTTCCTAGAGTCATCAATGTAGGATCATAATAACCCAGGTTTGAAGATTAAAATTTCCCCAAAGCATATCTAAGTTAATAAATGAGAATATTTCTCCACAAATTACATTAGTACTCTAACTTCTTGTTGTTTTGAAGGTCTTCTATTAGGCTGCCCAAGCCCCTATGGTACAGGTCCTGGAAAAATATTAGGAAAAAAATATCTTTATAATATTAGGAAAATGTGTCCTCCTCACTTGTTTTCCACTCTGGATTTTAATTTTTTTATAGTTACCCTGGCAGTACATTACGCTATTGTGAATCTCACTCTGATACAGTTAATGATGTATATTAATTTATTTTTACAATTGTTGTGTGTACATAGATTGATATATGAAAGGATCCCCCGCTTATGGAGGTCTTTTGCTATACTTGGATTAGTGGTCCCCATGGCTTATTCTTTGCCATACTGTAAGTCCTGATTCTGTTTATTTTATAAATGCTGTACAGATTGACACTGAAGAAAAACAGAATTTTCTGGAAATATGTATATACTATTTATGTTATCTGTATTTATAGGGACTAAGACCATGTGCTGCATCCCCCAAATGACCAAGTTTTGTCAAATATCATCCCAAACAGAGGAACATGGGTGAAAAACATTAAGGTTCCTATATTAGTCAGATTTTCACCACTGTGACAAAATACCTGATAAGCACAATATAGAGGAAGAAAAATTGATTTTGAGCTCACGGTTTTAGAAGTTTCTTTTCTAAAGAGACTTGGTTGGCCAATTACATTGTTGGGCTTTAGGTGAGGAAAAACATCATAGAAGAAGGGTTGGTGAAAGAAAGCTGCTCAACTCATGGTGAATGGGAAGTATAGAGAGAAAGCAAGGTGTCTAGGACAAATTATAAACACTAAAGATGTGTTTCCAGTGATCTGCTTCTTCCAGTCACATCCCACCTGACCTCATGCAGTTACCACTGAGAAATCCATTTATATTATCAATTTATTAATCTACAACATGATTAATTTTCCAACTAGCTCTCATATTTAAACATTTCACCTCTGAACATTGCCTCACATGAGCTTTTGGGACTTGCCTCATATCTAAACTCTGAGATGAAATTGAAGAACGTGATGGTTTGGAGAACTATCTCCTTCACAGGGAATTTTTATCCTTTATCGAAGTTTAGAATATTTTTGAGAGTGTAACCTTAAAAGAAATGCATAAACTCATACCTACTAAGGATTCAGGGATCAGCAATGCTAAAAAACCTTAGACAGGAGGAGGGGATATACATAGATCAGGCCAAAGACACCTAGATCTCTGGATTTCACATACTGAATTCTTCCTTTTCATCACCACCCCCAGGTCATCCGGATCCATCATATGTGGGTAGCACCTTTTTTTTTGGAACATTAAATAAAAATAGTTTTATAGTTTACTTTTTTGTTATTTTTTATTTGTTTTAATTAGTTACACATGACAGTACAATGATCTTGACATATCATACAATTGAGTCAGATGGGATATAATTTCTCATTTTTCTGAGTGTACAGGTTGCAGAATCACATTGGTCATGCAGTCACATATATACCCACAGCAATAATAATGTCTATTTTATTTTACTGTCCTTCCATTCCCTCCATCCTCTCCCCTCCCCTCCCATCACTTCTCTCTACCCAATCTAATGTGACCCACTTCTTCTTCTTTCTTTTCCCCCTCACATCATCATACCTGTATTCTGTATAATGAAGGGGGTCTCCTTCCCTCTTCCATGCAATTCCCAATCTCCCTCCATTTTCCTCCCACCTCTCTTCCCCATCTAGAGGTAATTTTCTTCTCATGCTCTTCCTCCCTACCCCTTTTTGAGTCATGTCTCTTATATCAGAGAAGACATTCAGCATTTTTTTGGGGGGGGGATTGGTTAACTTCACTTAGCATAATCTGCTCTAATGCCCTCCATTTCCCTGCAAATGCCATGATCTTGCTATTTTTTAATGCTGAGTAATATTCCATTGTGTATAAATGCCACATTTTTTCATCCATTCATCCATTGAAGGGCATCTAGGTTGGCTCCACAGTCTAGCTATTGTGAATTGTGCTGCTATAAACATTGGTGTGGCTGTGTCCCTGTAGTATGCCATTTTTAGGTCTTTTGAATATAGTCTGAGAAGAGGAATAGCTGGGTCAAATGGTGGTTCCATTCCCAGTTTTCCAAAGAATCTCCACACTGCTTTCCAAATTGGCTGCACCAATTTGCAGCCCCACCAGCAACATATGAGTGTACCTTCCCCTCCCACCCCCCACATCCTCGCCAGCACTTCTTGTTTGACTTCATAATGGCTGCAATTCTTACTGGAGTGAGAAGGTATCTTAGAGTAGTTTTAATTTGCATTTCTCTGATTGCTAGTGATGGTAAGCATTTTTTCATGTATTTGTTGATTGATTGTATATCCTCTTCTGAGAAGTGTCTGTTTAGGTCCTTGGCCCATTTGTTGATTGGGTTATTTTTTTGTTGTTGTTTAACTTTTTGAGTTCATTGTATACTCTAGAGATTAGAGCTCTATCTGATGTGTGAGGGGTAAAAATTTGTTCCCAGGATATAGGTTTCCTCTTCACTTCACATATTATTTCTCTTGCTGAGAAAAAACATTTCGTTTGAATTCTTCCCATTTGTTGATTCTTGGTTTTAATTCTTGTGTTATGGGCATCTTATTAAGGAACTTGGGGCCTAACCCCAAATAATGGAGATTAGGGCTTACTTTTTCTTCTATTAGACACAGAGTCTCTGGTTTGATTCCTAGATCCTTGATCCATTTTGAGTTAACTTTTGTGCATGGTGAGAGATAGGGATTCAATATTATTTTGTTGCATGTGGATTTCTACTTCTCCCAGCACTATTTGTTGAAGATGCTATCCTTTCTCCATTGCATGCTTTTAGCACCTTTGTCTAATATAAGGTAGTTGTAATTTTGTGGATTGGTCTCTGTGTCCTCTATTCTGTACCATTGGTCTACCCGCCTGTTTTGGTACCAGTACCATGCTGTTTTTATTAGTATTGTTCTGTAGTATGGTTTAAGATCTGTTATCACAATACCACCTGTTCCCCTCTTCCTGCTTAGAATTGCTTTAGGTATTCTGGGTCTCTTATTTTTCCAAATGAATTTCTTAATTGTTTTTTTTTTCTATTTCTGTGAGGAATGCCATTGGGATTTTGATTCGAATCACGTTGAATCTGTAGAGTGCTTTTGGTAATATGGCCATTTTAATAATATTAATTCTGCCTATTCATGAGAAGGTATATCTTTATTGTTGTCATTGTATAGATTTTTCACCCCTTTTGTTAAGTTGATTCTCAAGTATTTTATATTTTTGAGGATACTGTGGTGGGTAGCACATTTTGCTTCTGGAAGCAAGTGGATAATTTAAAAAATTAGGTTTTTGTTTTGTTTTGTAGCAGAGATTTAACTCGGGAGCACTCAAATCCTGAGTCACATCCCCAGCCCTATTTTATATTTTATTTAGAGACAGGGTCTCACTGAGTTGCTTAGTGCCTCACCATTGCTGAGGCTGCCTTTGAACTTGCAATCCTCCTGCCTCAGCCTCCCAAGCCACTGGTATTATAGGTGGGGTGTGCTATGGCTCCCAGCATAAGAAAATTAGTTATTTTTGTTAAATGCAAATTCTGCTCTAGTAGCAGGAGTACTCCAGGAAGCTTCATCAGAAGATGGTTTTAGTCAGAGCAGGCCTGGGAGGAATGGGTCAGACATGAAAAGCAAGAAGTAATTTTATTTCTCACCTCCACATGAGCAAGAACTCTTTGTGATGTGGAGGTTATGGCCAGGTGTGTGTCAATGATGATAAGCCCTGTGCTCAGGGTGGACCACAGAGGTGGTAAAGGAGGTCTTATTGGTAAGCCCAGAGATGGAGAATCAGACTGGGATACCTGTAAGTTGATCATTGTCATGCTAGATCACAATATTCTTTGGAGCCTTTAAAAATTCACTTAGGTTTCCAATTACTATGGTAAACTCCACTTACTCTTCTGCTCCTTGTCTAGAAGTTCACTTTGATATCTGGGTTTTTTAAGAGTTTTAGGTGAGGAGTTAATTGAACCAATAATTAGGAATTTTCTGCTCAGTTATATTGCTCAGGTAAACCCATATCGATTGACTTCCTGGAAAACTCAGAATAAAAGAGGGATGAAGGGCACAGTTCTTGTAGGGTCAAGAAGGCCAAAAATAAGAACTTTTAGGATCCTGAATAATGTCATCCATAAGAAAGTCACATACATGGAACTACTTCACTCAACGTCCTGGGAGAAGTGTAAACATTTTTTCACCAGTAGTGCAGCCTTCCCTTCATTATTCATGTTGCACAAGGAGGTTTTCTGTCCTCAGCACCCAACCTCTTCCTTACCTATGCCCTCTTTGACATCATATTCAAAGGTAACTGGAACCTTAAAATGAGTTAGGTTACCTCAGCTCTGAGCTTGGTATTCTTTCTGGATCTGTATCTTCAGACAGTGTTTCATATTTAGTGCTTCATCCTTAGGTGAGAGTAAGCAGTGTGCTGCCCTAAGCAGAGATGACTTGAGAGGAAAAGGGGTACATCTGCTCTGACCCCTCAAACAGCAGAGTCTAAGGTATAGAAAACTGTCCACCTTCTGTGGTGGCCCTTGGGATCTGATGAAATCAAGATAAGCCCGGTTTTGTTTTGTTTTTTTAAGGTGGTGAGCTCCAGTCTTTCTTTGTTATCAATTGAGTTTCTGGGCACCATTCTGATAACATCAGATATTTTTGTTGTTTTCCTTTTTAATTATCTTAGAGTTAAGAAAAATCAAATTGGAAATTAGAAGGAATAATGCTGTGAATGTGAATCTGCATGCAAGTGTATTTAGTGAAGGTGCAAGCTATGTTACAATTGAAGAAGAGCCATAGGCCAGGTCACTGAGCAGGCTGGGTTTTCGTCCAACGTCCCCCTCAGTCTGTGTCACTGTGTCATATCTGACAGTAATAGTCAGCCTCATCTCCTGCCTGTAGGCCAGAGATTAGGAGAAGCTCTGCCCTGAATGATATATATTTTGATCCAGAGAAGTGGCTGGGCACCCCGAGCCCTGATCCTTATCTGAGTCTGTATGGTGGTATAGAAGAAACCTACGAGGGCTTCCTGTTTATTTCACCTTATTACATAGTCCTTAAAACTGAAACTAGTGATA
The DNA here is from genome assembly GCF_045843805.1 of Urocitellus parryii. Classification (NCBI taxonomy): domain Eukaryota; kingdom Metazoa; phylum Chordata; class Mammalia; order Rodentia; family Sciuridae; genus Urocitellus; species Urocitellus parryii. The sequence continues at coordinate 119,617,710 of NC_135533.1, read as the reverse complement.
AGGTTGCAGGTGAGTCTCACAGAAGTTCCTGGAGATGGAAGGCAGCTGAGTCACCACTGGCAAGATGAGAGAACCTGAAAACACAGAAAGTCAAGGATGATGTGACACTGACAAGGGAAGGTTTTCACAAAAGAATGAGAAAAAAGAGACAGAAATAGTCTTTGAAACTTCCCAATAGCTCTGAAGCTTGCCTTTACCTATACAGTGAGAAAGGAGTAAGAGAAAGAGGTGTCCAAGAGAAAGTAGGCCCAGAGCCTGGATCCCGTTAGCTGTGCTGGGAAATCTCAGGCCTCCTTTCCTTTTCCCCACCTTCTTCAGAGGATAGGCTGTTCATGCAAATAGATTTATATTATAAGGCTGATCCCCTCCCTGAGCCCTAGTGCTGGAGGTCTGCTCATATTACAGATTGAATAGAATGAAGGTTTATTTTCCCCCTTGGGGGAACCCTGGGAGGAGACACCTGCTGAGATTAGATAAATGTTCCTCATAAGGAGACTGTGCCAAATTGTAGTGGGCACAAGCTACTGATTTCTCTAGAGTAGGTATAACACCAACACCCAAGCCTGGACTCCTTTGAGTAAATGGTCCTTTAAGAGCTGTGCATAGATATATTAGAGTCCTACAGTGCTCCTAGTTGGTCAGAGGACACACAGCTCCCCATGGCCCAGGATATAAGAGCCCAGCTCTTTCTGCAATTCATGGGTCATTATCTTTTTCACACATCTGTTGGGGGTCCCAGTGGTCCTGAAGGAGGAGTGGTGGGGATCCCAGGGGTCCTAAAGGAGGAGTGGTGTCAGTGAAAGAAGAAGAATTGGGATGACATGTTGCAAGTTAGGAGCAGCCTCCAGAATAAATCCTGCTGCCCTAGAGAGACCTTTATTTTTATACCTTTTTTACAAGTGTTTTTTCAGGTAGTTAGTGGATAGCTTTAGTTTAAGTCCTACAGATATTCATAACCTACACAGGTAGGTTGGTGTGTGCTAGTATGATTATGCAGCCCTAAATAACAGAATTAAAGGTTTCTCTATTAGACACAGAAGTTATACTAGTAAAAGGATTTTGCAAGATTAAATGACATTAAATTATTAAACTGTATCTTATGGGGAAGGACATCTGTAACACTAAAAGTTAAATGTTATGTTTACAGTCCTGATAACTGGGGATGTTAAAGCCTGATGAGGGAACTTCTGCACAGTGACATGTTCCAGCTGCTGCAACATTTATTCACTACTCATGGTTTTTGTTTCTCTCATAGAAACACCCACCCCCAGATGACTTTACAACTTGTTCTTCCCCAACCAGACTTGAAATTGAGCAATTTCTAAAAGGGAACTCTTATCCCCCACGTCGTCCCTCATCCTCGAGACCCCTCATGTTCCACACCCCCTCTCAGCTCTGAAGCAGCCAGAATGAGCCATCACCCCTTCTTCTTATAGCAATAAGGAGTTCCTAAAATTAGAGGGGGATGTGGGAAGCCGTTCTCGCACGTGACTGAGATACCTCCCTGACTGGGTGTGACGCGCACAGAACAACTGTGTCAGAACTTTCCCCACACTTTCCAGATGCTAGGGCTTGTCCAGTGTGGTGGTGTGGCTGACCATTGACCTGGAAACCAATCACTGACACTGACTTTGGAATGCTGTCTCCCTCGACCTTCATTGGATGGAATTTTCCCATGAATTTTTTGTTTCCCAATAAAAGCCCACTCTCTGGCATGCTTCTTCCTCTCTCTTGCTGGCCTCTTGTGTAAACCTCGCTACCGTGAGGTGGCTCGAGGCAGAGCCGGGAGAAGCCTTCTCTGAGGTGGCCCCGCGACTGGGCTGCTGGAGACTGCCTGCCCGCTGGTGACTGGGAGCTGAAACCAACCAGAGACAGTCCAGTCCCACCCTCCCCATTTGGACACCCCGGCAAGGAGCCTGGGGCCCTCCATAGCAGAGAGGTGACGTCACTGGAGTTCGGTCGTCGGAATTCCTTCCCAGCGGAATCCACTTTAGCAGGCATAGTCTACCAACACAAAGGAGAGACAACAGAGATATCAAAGCCAAAACAAATCTATAGAAGAGAGCAGAAACACAGCAATCAAATAGAGCTGGAAAGTAAGGTGAACATCATGAAAAAACAAGGGAAAAAAGGAGTACAAACAATGCAGGACAACTTAAATCTACAGGAGGACCTAGAAGCATCAGAAACATGGATAGGGAAAGAACTCAAGGCATACCTAACTCAGATGGAAAGGAATATTAGAGAAGACATGAGACAGCAAGTCCAAGAAATAAAAGTATATTTTGAAAATGAATTAAACAAACAAATTCAAATGGCAAAGAATGAGCTTTAACAGGAGATAGAGATCTTAAAAAAATCAAACAGTAATCCTAGAAATGCAGGAAACTATAAACCAAGTTACAAACTCAAATGAGAATATTACAAATAGACTAGATCAAGTAGAAGTCAGAACATCAGATAATGAAGACAAAGTTTATCAACTTGAAAAGAATATAGTCAACACAGAAAAGATGCTTAAATCCCATGAGCAATCTATTCAAGAGATATGGGATGTCATTAAAAAAAAAATTGAGAATCATTGGGATAGAAGAAGGCATAGAGAATCAAACCAAAGGAATGGACAACCAATTAAATTAAATAATTCTAGAAAACTTCCCAGAGACGAAAGATGGAATAGATTGCCAAATCCTGGAAGCCTACAGGACCCCAAACATTCAAAACCGTAACAGACCAACTCCAAGACATGATGAAGATAGCCAACATACAGAACAAGGAGAGAATATTAAAAGCTATGAGAGAAAGGAGGCAGATTACATTCAGGGGTAAACCAATTAGGTTAACGACTGATTTTTCATCACAGACTTTGAAAGCAAGAAGATTCTGGAACAATGTATTTCAAACGCTGAAAAATAATGGATTCCAACCAAGAATACTGTATCCAGCAAAATTAAGCTTCAGATTTGACAATGAAATTAAAATCTTCCATGATAAACAAAAGCTAAAAGAATTCGCAGCCAGAAAACCAACACTGCAAAGCATTTTGAGCAAAATACTACAAGAAAAGGAATTGAAAAACAGTGCCCAAAACTAACAGTGGGAGGTATCTCAATAAAGGGGGAGGAAAATCACCAAAAAGTAAAAACTAGCCAAACTAAAATAAATGAATAAATAAACATGACTGTAAGTACAAATCATATTTCAATTGTAACCTTAAATGTTAATGGCCTAAACTCACCAATCAAGAGACATAGGCTAGTAAACTGGATCAAAAAAACAAATCCAACAATATGCTGCCTTCAGGAGACTCATATGATAGGAAAAGACTTACACAGGCTGAAGGTAAAAGGTTGGGAAAAATCATACCACTCACATGGCCCTCAGAAGCAAGCAGGAGTGGCCATATTCATATCAAATAAAATCAACTTCAAACCTAAGTTAATCAAAAGGCATAAAGAAGGACACTATATACTGTTAAAAGGAAACATCCCCCAATAAGACATAACAATTATCAATTTGTATGCACCAAACAATGGTGCTACAACGTTCATAAAACAAACTTTCCTCAAGTTCAAGAGTCAAATAGACTACAGCACAATAATTATGGGTGACTTCAACACACCGCTCTCGCCATTAGATAGATCCTCTAGACAAAAGCTGAATAAATAAAATATAGAACTCAATAGCACAATTGATAACCTAGACTTAAACAAGATATATAGAATATATCAACAATCATCAAGTGGATACACGTTCTTCTCAGCAACACATGGATCCTACTCAAAGATAGACCATATATTATGCCACAGGGCAACTCTTAGTAAATATAAAGGCATGGAGATAATACCATGCACCATATCTGATCATAATGGAATGAAAGATAAAAGAAGAAAGGAAGGGCTGGGGATGTGGCTCAAGCGGTAGCGCGTTCGCCTGGCATGCGTGCGGCCCGGGTTCGATCCTCAGCACCACATACCAACAAAGATGTTGTGTCCGCCGAGAACTAAGAAATAAATATTAAAAATTCTCTCTCTCTCTCTCTCTCTCTCTCTCTCTCTTTCTCTCTCCTCTCTCACTCTCTCTAAAAAAAAAAAAAAAGAAGGAAGGAAAAATCCTACATCACATGCGAAATGAACAATATGTTACTGAATGATCAATGGGTTACAGAAGACATAAAGGAGGAGATAAAAAAATCTTAGATACAAATGACAATACAGACACAACAAACTGGAATCTACGGGACACAATGAAAGCAGTTTTAAGAGGGAAATTCATTTCTGGAAGTTCTTTCCTCAAAAAAAGAAAAAAAAACAACAAATAAATGAACTCACACCACACCTCAAAAACCTAGAAAAGGAAGAGCAAAACAACAGCAAATGTAATAGAAGACAAGAAATAATTAAAATCAGAGCAGAAATCAACAAAATTGAAACAAAAAAAAAAACATTGAAAAAATTGAAAAAACTAAAAGTTGGTTCTTTAAAAAAAATAAATAAGATCAACAGGCCCTTAGCCATGCTAACAAAGAGAAGAAGAGAGAGAGAACTCAAATTACTAACATACGGGATGAAAAAGGCAATATCACAACAGACACTACAGAAATACAGAAGATGATTAGAAAGTATTTTGAAACACTATATTCCAATAAAATAGAAGATAATGAAGATATCGATAAATTTCTTAAGTCATACGATCTGCCCAGATTGAGGTAGGAAGACACACACAATTCAAACAGACCAATAACAAAGGAAGAAATAGAAGACATCAAAAGACTACCAACCAAAAAAAGCCCTGTACCGGATGGGTATACAGCAGAGTTCTATAAAACCTTCAAAGAAGAATTAATACCAATACTTTTCAAGCTATTTCAAGAAATAGAAAAAGGAGTTTTTCCAAATTCATTCTATGAGGCCAACATCACCCTGATCCCGAAACCAGACAAAGACACTTCAAAGAAAGAAAACTACAGACCAATACATCTAATGAACTTGGATGCAAAAATTCTCAATAAAATCCTGGCGAATTGAATACAAAAGCATATCAAAGAAATTGTGCACCATGATCAAGTAGGATTCATTCCTGGGATGCAAGGCTGGTTCAATATACAGAAATCAATAAATGTTATTTACCACATCAATAGACTTAAAGGTAAGAACCATATGATCATCTCGATAGATGCAGAAAAAGCATTCGACAAAGTACAACATCCCTTTATGTTCAAAACTCTAGAAAAACTAGGGATAACAGGAACTTACCTCAACATGGTAAAAGCTATATATGCTAAACCTCAAGCTAGCATCACCCTAAATGAAGAAAAACTGAAGGCATTCCCTCTAAAATCTGGAACAAGACAGGGATGCCCTCTATCACCACTTCTATTCAATTTAGTTCTCAAAATACTAGCCAGAGCAATTAGACAGACAAAAGAAATTAAAGGCATAAAAATAGGAAAAGAAGAACTTAAATTATCGCTATTTGTGGATGACATGAAAATATATTTAACAGACCCAAAAGGGTCTACAAAGAAACTGCTAGAGTTAATAAATGAATTCAGCAAAGTGGCAGGTTATAAAATCAACACGCATAAATCAAAGGCATTCCTGTATATCAGCAACCAAACTTCTGAAATGGAAATGAGGAAAACCACTCCATTCACAATATCCTCAAAAAAATAAAATAAAATAAAATACTTGGGAATCAACCTAACAAAAGAGGTGAAAGATTTATACAATGAAAACTACGGAACCCTAAAGAGAGAGATAGAAGAAGATCTTAGAAGATGGAAAAATGTACCCTGTTCATGGATAGGCAGAACTAACATCATCAAAATGGCGATATTACCCAAAGTTCTCTACAGGTTTAATGTGATGCCAATCAAAATCCCAACGGCATTTCTTGTAGAAATAGATAAAGCAATCATGAAATTCATATGGAAAACCAAAAGACCCAGAATAGCAAAAGCAATTCTAAGCAGGAAGTGTGAATCTGGAGGTATAGCGACACCAGAGTTCAAACTGTACTACAAAGCAATAGTAACAAAAACAGCATGGCACTGGTACCAAAACAGGCAGGTGGACCAATGGTACAGAATAGAGGACACAGAAAACAACCCACAAAATTACAACTTTCTTATATTTGATAAAGGGGCTGAAAGCATGCAATGGAGGAAGGATAGCATCTTCAACAAATGGTGCTGGGAAAATTGGAAATCCATATGCACCAAAATGAAACTGAATCCCTTTCTCTCGCCATGCACAAAAGTTAACTCAAAATGGATCAAGGAGCTAGATATCAAATCAGAGACAGTGCATCTGATAGAAGAAAATATTGGCTACAATCTACATATTGTGGGGTCGGGCTCCAAATTCCTTAATAGGATGCCCATAGCCCAAGATTTAATAACAAGAATCAACAAATGGGACTTAAACTAAAAAGTTTTTTCTCAGCACGAGAAACAATAAGAGAGGTAAATAGAGAGCCTACATCCTGGGAACAAATTTTTACCCCTCACACTTCAGCTAGAGCCTTAATATCCAGAATATACAAAGAACTCAAAAAATTAAACAATAAGATAACAGATAACCCAATCAACAAATGGGCCAAGGACCTGAACAGACACTTCTCAGAGGAGGACATACAATCAATCAACAAGTACATGAAAAAATGCTCACCATCTCTAGCAGTCAGAGAAATGCAAATCAAAACCACCCTAAGATACCATCTCACTCCAGTAAAATTGGCAGCCTTTATGAAGTCAAATAACAATAAGTGTTGGCGAGGATGTGGGGAAAAGGGTACACTTGTACACTGCTGGTGGGACTGCAAATTGGTGAGGCCAATTTGGAAAGCAGTATGGAGATTCCTGGGAAAGCTGGGAATGGATCCACCATTTGACCCAGCTATCGCCCTTCTTGGACTATTCCCTGGGGATCTTAAAATAGCGTATTATAGGGATACTGCCACATCAATGATCATAGCGGCACAATTCACAATATCTAGATTGTGAAACCAACCTAGATGCCCTTCAATAGATGAATGGATAAAAAAATGTGGCATCTATACACAATGGAGTATTACGCAGCAGTAAAAAACGACAGAATCATAGAATTTGCAGGGAAATGGATGGCATTAGAACAGATGATTGTAAGCGAAGCTAGCCAATCCTTAAAAAACAAATGCCAAATGTCTTCCTTGATATAAAGAGAGCAACTAAGAACAGAACAGGGAGGAAGAGCATGAGGAAAAGATTAACATTAAACAGAGACGAGTGGGGGGAGAGAAAAGGAGAGAGAAGGGAAAGCATATGGAAATGGCAGGAGACCCTTAATGTTACACAAAATTACATATAAGAGGTTGTGAGGGCAAAGGGGGGGAAACAAGGGAGAGAATTGAAAAACAGCAGATGAGGTTGAGAGGGAAGATGGGAGGGGAGGGGAGGTGGGATAGTAGAGGATAGGAAAGGTAGCAGAATACAACAGTCACTAATATGCCATTATGTAAAAACGTGAGTGTGTAACCAATGTGATTCTGCAATTTGTATTTGGGGTAAAAATGGGAGTTCATAACCCAATTGAGTCAAATGTATGAAAGATGATATATCATGAGCTTTGTAATGTTTTGAACAACCAATAAAAAAAAGAAAAAAGGTAAATTGAGTTTTATGTGTCTTTAATCTTATCTCACTAGTTAACTTCTATGTTTTGAACCTCTAGTATGAAGCTAGTGTGCTGGTCCCATGCCGGGGTTGGGGGGATGAAGCCAGAAATAGATAGACAGTGTAGATAGGTAAATCGAATCAGGTTGGATCTAGGAGGCCCATTTTGAATGAGTCTGAGAAGTTGAAGACTGTCTCCTGAGGGTTACTATTTACTCTACCAAGATGTAGGGCGTGCCCATATAGATCCCCAATTGAGGGAACCATGATTGGTTCCCAAGTTTCCAGACAAAGAGGGGAATGAGAAACTGATGTGACTCCATTTTGGGGAAACCAGCCTCTACCTCTGAGCAAAGCCTGTCCAAGGAAGGAAGCATGACCCTTGTCTTTGGAAAAACCCATAAAGGACTCCTAGGCACATACCCACCCTGCTGAGTTGTTTGTCTACATATAACAAGAGAGATCTGTGGTGCCAGGTGTCCCTAACTCAGTTAGGCTAGGTGAGGACCCAAAGCGACCCCTAGGAACCACCAATCAGCATGAGACAGGGAAAATACCTGGGATGCCAAATGACCTTCCCAGTAGTTTATGGTGGTTGATAACATGTTGGGAAACCATGCAGTTTTGCACGTACATCCCTCATGGCTTAAACCAATCATTTCAAAGGAATCCCCCTCTTGTACTAACCAATCACCCCTACCAAACTTTTTCCCACCAGTGAATGTGCTAATCACTGTTAAGTGTTGTTGTTTGACTTTCCCGTGTGGTATGGAAAGTTTTGCTGTGTGATGTTGTGGTGTATAGAGTATTCCCCCAAAATCTGTAAAATCTCACTAGACAAAGGACTGGGACTCATTTCCTGGGACCACTGCATCAGAAACGGTTGTGAGTCCAGGCTCAAGCTTGCAATAAAGACTCTTGTATGATTGCATTGGATTCAGCTCCAGGAGGTCTATTGGGGTCCCACGAATCTGGAATTATAATAGCATCTGCTGGCTCACTGAAGTTGTAATCCTTTGGGGGTTACCTCTTCTAGGCTTGGGCAGGGATGACAATACTTGTAATTACATATGTGAAGTATAGTAAATATAGTTAAAAATACATAACAGCAAAACATATATAATATAGTATATATTATATATGACTTATATAATATAATATATAAATATAAAAAATATAGTAAGTATGGTTAATATAAAAACTGGAACTGGGAGAATATTTGCAATTAGCCCCGTATTGAAACATCAGGAGAAGCAGAAAAATAAAAGCAGCAGGATTATTTCTCTTCCCCCAAGGCCTAGTCTCCAAGTTTGAATCTTTCTGCATGTTTCCATGTTTTACTCAGTCAAAGATTCATATAAAAGATACAGAGAGCTTGATCTGTGCTGCTACCTGCTCTCTGGTATCCTAGACTGAGAATCCCTGCCATCTCTGCAACTCTGACTTCTCTGCTTCCTCGGGTCTTTAAGATCCTCAGGATCAGCAGGAACAAGAAAATGCCACCACGAAGAAATCTTTGACCTCTTGTGTTGAAGTGGCACCCCCTTTCTCCACTGAAAATTGTTAACTGGGCCTCTCCAGAAATCTTCACCCAGACTGATTTTAGGACTGTCACCAAAAGAGTTTCTGCAAAAGAGTTCAATGTAGATAAACTTCCTATTTTCATGTTGCCCTGTTTACTTGGTCACTGGTGGAGAATATACCAGCACTGCAGGTGCTGGACACCCCCTTACTAGTTTTTCACAAACATATCCAGTATAGTACTTTGAAGAAATGTGAAAACAAGGCCCCTGGCCTTGAGCTGGGTTTCACAGAGATGTCTACATTTTTAAGATAAGAGAAGTTACCAACTGAGTTCCATGGTAACAGCTGGCAGGGGAGAATAGAAAGGGGAGAAGAAACTTTCCTTGAAGTGTTAACATGCCAAGAACAGTGAAAGAAAAAGCTGCTTTTATGTGAGCTTTGGCAGACTGTGAACTTCTGAGCCCCTCCCCTTACATGCTGGGTATAAAACTCTGAAACTCCCTGAACTCAGGGTTCAGGGAATTAATTGATTACAGCAAAAGCTGTGCTCACTGAATCTGGCTGCAGCCAAATAAAATTGTTTCCTGCTATCTTTAGTGCCTTGCCTCATTTGTCCCTAAAACAGTGTGATCATTGGTGTGCAACTTGAGGCTTCTGTATTTGTGCATGAGTTTTTGTGTTTGTGTATTTATGCATACGAGCTTTTTCTGAGGTCACATAGCCTTTACCTTCTAGTTTTTCAATGTTGTGTTCTTGTTGGGTATGTGGGAGACTCCCTGCCGAAGTTAAATTTCTGTCTCACAAAAACATAAAAACATCCCTTACCCTCCCCCTCCTCCAACTTAAAAGTTTTCTTGACCAATCCTTGCAGGACACAGTGTCTGCTTGCTGTTCCTGAGTCACCCTGCCAATCAGCAACTGCCATGTACCCCAAGCAACCCTTCTTAAGCTGAAGCTTGCAAGCTCACGCTCTCTGCCTTCTTCCTATCTGCCCTCTTCCTCTTCTTTCTCTCCTCTCTCTACTCTCTTTCTCTCTGCCCTCCTCCTCTCATCTCTCTGTCTCTCCTTTTCTTCACCTTCAGGCAGCCCCCCCCCCAGTAAATATCTTGGTTGAATCTCCATCTTGGTTGGGTCACTTGCCTTTCAGTTTTGAAAAACAGTTGTTTCATTGTGTTGTTCTATCCCAGAGTGAAATTAATTTTGTCTTTGCTTCAAGGTAAAATGTCCTGAGCTCCTTTCCTCTGCATACACTGCTGCCACGATGTTCTTTTTTACATCTAGCCCAGAGCAATTGAGTTGGCCATCTGTGGAGTGAGACTTCAGGAACCATGAAACTCAAATAAATTTTCACCCTCTAAAATTGTTCTTTTCAGATATTTTGCTTGCAATTTCAAAAAAGCTGATTAAAACAAATAGTACTGACAATCACACAACTTTATAAATACCCTAAAATCTTGAATATATTCTTTGATCATGTTACCGCTCTTTACTGGTGACTAGTCCTTGCTTCCCCAAATGCTGAAGTATAATACCAGAGAAGCACATGGAGGCAAGTGTAGAGTGGAAAGTAGAAGCTTTATTAAAGGACAGGAGAAAAGACTTCTCCTGGAGGAAGAAGGGGACCCAAAAAAAATTTGTGGAAGGGATTATATAGCTAAAGTCTACTTTCAGCTTTCCCACTTTCTTGTGGCATTCCCCTCCTTCATTCTCTGTTATCTTGCAGTGATAGAATGTAGGTGGGGAGGCCCAAATGGTGGGGGACAGGTGGGCTGTAGGAGTAATCTAGGCCAGAAGGGCTTTTGGATTAGCATCTCCACGTTTGCTGGGAGCTGCTTCATTAACATTTCCTTGGGATGTGCTCTGTGCCTTGAGGACATTAACATTTCAATTCCCCCAAGTGCTGTTCCTAGATTTCATTCTTAATAATAGCCTTCATTTTATACATTTTACTCAATATTAGACCCTATTTACCTAACTACAATAACTATCTTTAAATCTGACTTCAATCAGGTGCACTTTATGGTATATACTGAAAGGGTAAAGTTTCTAAACTGGAAAGCTAGAATGTAAAAGATTAGGTATTATTAAGTTCCTCTGTCACACCCAGATTCCTGAGATAGTTAAGACAACACCCTACTGGCCATTTAGCCTAGGGCCCTGTGCAGTTCGTCACAGGGCCTGGACCAATCAGTTTGAATGTGTAACCCGCTTACGAATGACCAATCAACCCCCGCCCAATCTGTTCCCACCAATGAATGTGCCAATCACGTTTCAGAGTTGTTGTTCAATTTCCCCGCGCCTCATGATGATTTGTTCTGATGTATGCAAAGCCTCCCGCCCTCCCCAAAAAGTGTACTTAAGCTCTGTTTGAACCTCTGCTCGGGGCTCTGAGCTGCGCTCCCTTCTTGAGTGGGCACAGAGTCCCAGCGCGCTGGAATGGATCCCCAATAAATCCCCTTTTGCCAATTGCATGGAGTAAGTCTCTTGTGTGGTCTCTCCCTCCAACGTTCCGCCGGACCCCCCCTTACAATACATTTTGTGATAGTAAAGCTGTTTTAAAAACAACACAAAAGTGATTTACAATGACTTTTTAAATTTGTTTGTTTGTTGTTACCAGGTATTGAACCTAGAGGTGCTTAACCATTGAGACATATCCCCAGCCCTTTTATTTATTTATTTTTTTAATTTTGAGACAGGACCTCACAAAGTTGCTTAGGGCCTTGCTCAGTTGCTGAGACTAGCTTGGAACTTGCAACTAATTCTTCTGCCTCAGCCTTCTGTACTGGTTGGAATATAAGCATGAGCCACCATCCCTGGCCCAATGATGGACTCTTTCATGTGGGTTTATGCTGTTATGCCCTAATTTGGGACCCCCAAAAGACCACCAGAGACCAAGATTGATGTAAGCAGCAAAGAGGTGTTTATTGCGAGCTAGCTGGGTCCTCCGTGCACACACAGCAACTGGTGACACTGAGAGGCTCCGAGCCCAGGGTTTGCAGCAGTTTTATACACTCTTTGGGGAAGGCAGGCACTTCACATACATCATAGCATCTCTTAGCAAATCATCACACAGCACGGAAAAATCATAAAACAACTGTAAAACATGATTAGCACATTTGCTGGCAGGAACAAGTTGGGTAAGGGTGATTGGCTATTACAAGAGGGGAGTTTGTTTGAACTGATTGGTTTAAACCATGAGGGGAGTACATGCTGAACTATATGATTTCCCAACATGTTATCAACTACCATAAACTACTGAGGGGTAATCTGGTATCCCAGGTATTTTCCCTGTCTCATGCTAATTGGTGGTTGCTAGAAGGTTGCTATGGGTCCCCATTTAGCCTGACTGAGTCAGGGACACCTGGTACAGCAGATCTCTCCTGTTATTTGTAGATTAACAACTCAGCAGTGTGGGTATATGCCTAGGAGTGCTCTGTGGGTCTTTCCAAAGACAAGGGTCAGGCTTCCTTCCTTGGACAGGCTTTGCTCTGAGGTAGAGGCTGGTTTTTTCAATGCTATTAGAGTCATACCTTGCAAGTGCAGTGTGCAACAGTCACCCTCTTTCTCATAATGATTCCACCGGTTATTGTTGACAAGTTCTGCTTCCACGTATTGAAGTTTGAACGTTAGAGAAGCACACCAAGAAAGAATATAAAGCAGGTTTTATTTAAAAAGGTGTAACATAGACTTCTCCTGTGAGGGAGAAGGGGCCAATAGCTGGTATCCTGGTATCCCAAGAGGTGAGGTGTTCTGCTCTTTTATATGTCCTAGGCTTCCTTTGTTCTCCTGCCTTTTCCCCCTTATCTTTCTCCTTTCTGCATATGTGACTAGGCCCAGCAATGCTAGGTGGGAGGGCCAAACAGTGGGAATCTGGAAAAGGGAGAAGGGCAGGGTGGAGTAGCCAAAGACATTAACAACCTTATACCTCCCTGTAGGGAGGGGGAAATTCTGGGACAGGTTACCTTGGCAACAGATTGGAGCAGGGGCAGGTTCTTGATAAAATTCCTCAGGACACAGTCTGAAACTTCCCAGACTCACTCAAAATTGGCAGGTTTTGATAGGATCCCTCAGGGGACAGTCTCCAACTTCCCAGACTCACTCAAAGTTGGCATCCTTGATCCCACCTGACTCAATTTACTTATCTACACTGACTGCCTATCTAATTATGGCATCAATAGAATGGTCAGCCTCTCATGAGGGCAAGAGCAGGTTTTTATCTCAGTTCCCCATGCATCTGAAGCACTGTGTGGGCATTGAGGTTTTTGTCCCATGCTTCACAGTAATAATTGGCCTCATCCTCCCCTTGGAGCCCAGTGATGGTCAGGGTGGCTGTGTTGCCAGAATGGGAGCCAGAGAAGCGATCAGGGATTCCTGAAGGCCTAGTAGTTCCAAGCATCACAGTTTTGGGGGCAGAACCTAGAATCTGTTGATACCAGCCTGTAGAATAAGTTCCAACGTTGTTGCTATTTCCAGTGCAGGAGAGAGTGACCTTCTCCCCTTTAGATGCTGACATTGAAGATTCTTGGATCAACTCAGAGTGTACTTGGGACCCTGGAATAGAAAAAGTAGGAGCATAAAGAGATGAACCTGGGGTTACTACCTGTACTGTTTACCCCCAAAAGGAAAAGATGGACCCAAGTTGTCCCACCATCCCTTTTGCTTTCTATAGCAAGTCACCTGAACAGAGAGTGAGGAGGGTGAGAAGGAGATGGGTCCAGACCATGGTGGAGATGCTCCAGGATCTGCTTCCCCACACACAGCTGAGCAGAACTGCCTACAGTCTCTTATTTTTGTCCCTTATGTGAGTATGGAAAAGAAACCCTTCATGCAAATCATCACCCTCCCCCTGATACTTCTGAGCCCAAGTGTGGTGAAAGCCAAGTATAGAGTGGTGCCTCTCCTGAGATCCCAGAGGACAGAGCTGCTGGGGCCACAAACCACAGAGCAAAGGGCACAGTACAGAACTTCAGGGGTTGGCTTCCCAGCTGAGACCTCACACAGGCCATCAGGTGCCAGGGTTTATTCAACCGGGGTGAATGTTCTGGCATTTTCTAGAGATACTCCAGAACCCAGCATTGCCCTGCACTTATCAGTACCCACAGAGGGGTAGAGTGTTATATAATCTAAGGGCTCCTTATTGTGCTGGTAGGTGCTAATTAAATTTCAAAGACATGCCTTCCTCATAAGAGAACTAAGAAAAATGACATCAAACTGTCCTTTGACTATTCAGATTATCCTGTGATTGGAGCAACAGGTGAGTGAACCTCAGAAGGAACATATCTTGCTCTCAAGCAAAACAGCAGGGACCATTAAGAACCCCTCCATGACTTCTTTATGGGCCAAATGGAATCTGTTGTCTCTCTCTCATCACATACCTCATTCCGCGATGGCAGGCCAATCTCCTTAGCCCATTTCATTGTATCATAGTCACACTAGATGAAACAGTGTTCATGAATAAAAACACAAAGAGGGCTCCTCAAGAAAATTTATTTCTTATTATAGACAGAAAATGCTTCTGATTCTATTCTCTTCCACCTGGGAAGGTGATGGAGGATACAAGCTTCCCAGGAGGCATCCCATAGTCAGAGCCTCAGGGTGGAATCCAGGGCCCATGGTCTCCCTTATCATATGGGTCATGCACATCAGGGTGGAGTGAAACTTGCAGAAGTGGAGAAGGGCTGAAGTTGTAAGATAAAGAGATTTCCCAGAATTTTCCCAGTCTCTCTGAGCTCTGTGTCATAGTTTCATATTATTTTTGACTAGTCAACAGATCTTCTGTAGCTCTTACTCTGTGTCTGATAGTTTTCAACTCACATTAAAGATACTAATATCATTACTGCCTCTAGTGACCTAATCCACAACTGATATTGTATGATAATCATATGAATAAACATACATATGCTTATGTATATATCTATGCCTATGTATATGAATATATCATTTTCCATTAGAATTAGTTTCACCAAAATTGCTAGCACAGTATCTCATGGTCCAGTTTGATAAACCCAGAGATGCCTGTGCCTTGATTTTTTTTTCTATCATTGAAACCCCAATTCTCTGGAGAATCAGCCACCTCAATGGACTAAGACAGTAGGGGACGAGCAGAAGGGAGTCAAGGCTAATTCAGGATGGGTCAACCTGAGACTCTGGAGTCCTCCTCAGACTATTTTGTTTCACTGTATTTTTTGAAGTCAGGATAAAGGCCACACTGTATCAGGTAATGGAAAGTTGGACAGTGAAGGTGCTCTTGATAAGCCATTTCCATAAATCCTTCAGCACATCACATATGTAGAGAAAGGGTGAGGTTGAAGCCAGACCAGGACAGAGTGTACCCAGAGTCAACTTCCTGAAATTCTAGAGTATGGACATAGCTACATCATCTCTGATTCTCTCTCATCCTTTTTGCTGAAAGTTATTCTTATTTGAGCATGTCAATAATTCCTGAGCATCTCTGATAGACCCAGCCTGGTTCCCTCTTAAAATTGGGAACCATCTCACCACAAGCCATGAAAAGCTAATTTCAGCTTTACTATAAATTACTGAAAATTCTGAACTTGCTTAGAATGCCTGCCATTGCCTTGAACTCACCCATATAGCAGCTCTCTCTCTGAAACTTTAGTAATGCCTCATAAATCTTGGCCTTCCCTGGCCAGATAATGATCCTCTTTGAGGCTGTAATGACCTTCATGAATTCTGATGTCAGGGCCAGCAAAAATGTAAACCAGCCTTTGTTTTATGCTAGTCAGAGTTTTGTTATCTGTAACCCCCCCCCCCCATTTTGTAACTTTCTGGACTATAAAGATGGGCTACAAGAAAGATGCAGTGCTGTCTTGTTCCCACAGTTTTTGTTGGGAGAGGCAGCCAGGCCAGTTGAAATAATAAGCTTGCTTTAATTTGATTTTAATTGGAGTCAGTGGTTTTTTTCTTGTGTCCTGGTCTAACAGTCTCCAGCTACATTGAAGTACCAGTATGAGAAGCAGATATTTTAAGGTACAGAGGAGTTGAGATTTTTGTAGAGCCTGACTGAGTGGGGTGAAAGACTGATGCTATAGGTCACCTGTGCTCAATGAAAGATCATAGCCATAGTCATAGCACATCACGGAGGAGATTCTGTTAGCTCAGCATCCCTGATTTCATAGAGAGCCACTTCTTCTGAGTCTCTAGAAGAAAAGGTGTCTCCAGTATGTTAATTAGATTTCCATTGCTGTGACAAATAACTACAAATAAAGGAAGACATAAGGAAAAAAGGTATATTCTAGCCTACGGATTCATAGCCTTCAGTCTGTAACATCAGATTCATGGAACCCCAATAGACCTCCAGGAGCTGAATCAGATGCAATCACACAAGAGTCTTCCCAATGCAGCAGTCCCAGGGAATGAGTCCCAGTCCTTTGTCCAGTGAGATCTTACAGATTTGGGGGGAATACTGTATGCATCACAACATCACACAGCAAATCATTCCATATCACACGGGAAAGTCAAACAACAACTCTTAACATTGATTAGCACATTCACTGGTGGGAAAAAGTTTGGTAGGGGTGATTGGTTAGTACAAGAGGGGGATTCCTTTGAAATGATTGGTTTAAGCCATAAGGGGTGTACGTGCTAAACTGCATGGTTTCCCAACATGTTATCAACCACCATAAACTACTGGGGGGTCATCTGGCATCCCAGGTATTTTCCCTGTCTCATGCTGATTGATGGTTGCTAGGGGGTCACTATGGGTCTTTACCTAGCCTAACTGAGTCAGGGACACCTGATGATGCAGATCTCTCCTGTTATTTATAGACAAACAACTCAGAAGTGTGGGTATGTGCCTAGGAGTGCTCTGTGGGTTTTTCCAAGGACAAGGGTCATGCTTCCTTCCTTGGACAGGGTTTGCTCTGAGGTAGAGGCTGGTTTCTCAAAAATGAAGTTACATCAGTTTCTCAAGTCCATATCACTTGAGTCTGCAGTGGCATATGATATCATGGTAGAATGCATAGTGGCGAAGTTCTGTTTACTTCATGGCTGGTCTGAAGCAAAGAAGGAGAGGAGAGAGGCCAAAGTTCTAATATCCTGTTCAAGGGAACACCCCAAATGACCTAATTTTCTTGGAAAGACCTCACATCCTAAGAGTTTCACAACCTCAGAGCACCCCTTGCTGCAGACCAATCCTTTAACAACTGGGTTTTTGGAAGAGTTTTTTCAGATTCAAATCAATACTAGCTGGAACTAGCATATGAAGAGAAGGCAACATCACTCTTGGAGCTGATAAGTGGGGATGTATTTGAGGCAGATTGAACCTGTGACTGATGAGGTGCTCTCAGATCATACAAGTCTATATGTCAGGCCTAGATGCTGCATTGGATACAGCTGGAATAAAACAGCCCATGGAAGTGATTTATGCCATTAAAAAAGGTCAAGGTAAGGAGAAATTACTTGTAATATATGAAACTAAGATTTTCCCTAAAAAAGAGAAGGGATTTCCACATTTTTAATTATTGGAGACTGTATTCCCTGCCCCTCCCCAAAAGTTAAGAAGTCACTGCCTAGTTTAGACTTAGTCTCAAAGAATGCCCCTATGAGAGCACAAGTCAGGGTGAAAAAACAAGGGAAGTTTTAATCTCAATTCCTCCTTGGTCTGGATCACTGAGCAAGTGCCACTGTTAGTATAAAGCATTAGACAGTAATAATCACCTTCGTCTTCTTGCTGAAGGTCAGAGATGAGTAAAACTCCTGCATTGGCTGAGGCATCCTTAGATCATGTATGTTTCCATTAAGACTCCATGCAGGGGCTGGGGCTGTAGCTCAGTGGTACAGCACCTGCCTCAAATGTGTGAGGCACTGGGTTAGATCCACAGCACCACATAATATATATATATATATATATATATATATATATATATATATATATATATATATATTGTGTAAACAAACAAAAAAAGACTCCATGCCTATTGACAGGTATTTTTTGTGTTCAGCACTGGGCTCAGCTCTCTATCACTAATACTAATAGCATCTCTGTTCTTGAGGGGTTTGCTTTTTCAAATGAATAGCCCACAAGGAATGAATAAGACAGTGAATGTATAATTTTCCATAAAAGAGGAGGGCAGTCACTACCATGGACATTTAAAGGAAAATTTTTAGAGAATGAACTTTTTGTTCACATGCTATTAAATTAGTCATTCTGTCAAGAGGAAATAGGCTGAGTAGGAGCCTCAGTCAGTTTGAACTGATATAAAAATATGCTGTATTATGTGTATTATTAAAATGGAATTACACATCACACAATCTGGAAAGTAGGAAACCCGGAGTTGGCAGACTCTGTGTGGGGCAAGGGCCTACTCTATAGATAGCCATCTACAGAAGGGGTGGAGGATCTTCTTTCATAAGGTCACTAATCCATGTACTCCTCACCTGATCACTTCCCTAGAGCTCCTTGTCTTAATACCTTCATTTTGGAAATTAGGATTCCATTCTATGAATTTTGGGGAGACATACATATTAGCCCACTTAGGTAGAAGTAAAGGCATGACCAACAGATATAAGGGAATGAGGACACAAAGTCCTGGCCAGGCTGGCCAAGGAATGACACCAGGACTTCCTGGGTCAGGCCAGGCCATGTGCAGAACCCTAAAGAAAGAAAGAAAAAAGATATAGGCAAGGTAAGTGTGAGGTTTCATCTACAAACAAGACACCAAGGAAAAGGGAGTCCCCTAACTTCTTATGTGATCAGGTTGCCAGACTGTGAAGATCCAGGAATCTGTATGAAGAAGGAGGAAAACAAAATGATCAGAGTCCAGACCATAGTGGGATACTCATTGGGCCCCATTTCTGCAGTCTCTCCATGTGTTCAGAGAACACTAATCACTTTTATCCTTTCCCCGAGCACAGAAGAGTGAGGAGAGTTTCCTGCAAATCTATTGCTTTAATCACAGTTTGAGTCCTTCTTGTGCCCTGAGACTGGCCCTTCTTTTGGATGTTGCTCTTGGTTCAATGGTAAGAAGTTTGTGGCCTGGTACTCTTCAGTGTCCCCAAGGAGCATAAGACAGAGGAAATAAGTTTGGGCATAAGATTTCTGTTTGTGCAGTTGAGAACATACCCACCAGATCCTGCAGGTGCTCTGCTACAGTACCCTCTGCTGTCTGAGTCAGGGATTCCTCCAGGTTGGCACTAATATGCTGATGCCTCCAGAGAGAAATTTGTCATCTTCATAGCCTTGTCCACAGACCTCACCCTTGAAGGGCCTTAAATGATCCTTATTTCTAGGTCATCTCTCCTTTACTTTCATTTGCATACCTCAGTTCTTCATTGAAAGTTATTCCATGTCAACATGGGAATTTCCAGAAAAAATTCCATCACTTTATATGAACATAGATCTGGAGATTATGATACTCTTCTGTTCGACAATCTGTCCTGCATCCAGCATAGATAGAGGAGGTGGCACTAAAGGAAGCTATGTTTTAGATCATCAACATCACTGTCCCTTTGTTCCCTGACCCCAGGTTTCAAGATGGACTTTTTCCCTTGACCCACTGCTTTGGTCTTTATTTACTTTCATGAAATGCGTGTTCAAGGACACCATATCACATAAAGTAAACAAGGAGAAGCAAAATTATTGTCAGGGCAACTTTGAGTGCCCTAGTGAGCTTTGCTTTCTGAGGTTCCTGAGGAAACTCTAGCTTCTTCTTTGGGTGGAGTCCAGAACAGTAATTAGAAGTTGTGGAAATAGGTGGAATCAGGAGGTTTCGAGGGGGGAGGAAGGAGAAAGAGGGAAACAGAAAGAAACACTGGAACTCATTTGAAGGATTATATATGGAATGGAGATGACTGAATGGGAAAGTGAAAGGACAGTTCTCACTCTGTAACAAACCAGGAGTGCTCTTGTGAGAGCTCCAGTGAGAGAACAGTCTTTAGATTCATGAATTTTCAGACATTTAGGGGAAGAAATGCAAGTTTACAAGATGAGTTTTTGTTGTTCCCTGGCAAAAAGGCATTTTTTTTTCCTTAGTTACAAAATACCATCATAGAGAGTTTGGAGTTCTTGCTGACTGGGTTTACCTGTCTTATCGTCCCAGATCTCTATATAAAAATATTTCCCAGATTAGAATTTTCTGAGCATGAGGGAAAAAGTATTAATGTCATACCTTTCTCATTCCCCATGGTAGAAAATGAGAGGTAACACCTCGTTAGAGGATAATGGTATTTGCTGTCCATTCAGACATCAGCCTCTTGAGTGGGTCTACTCCCAGATTTAATTCAATCAACCAAAACTTTCCATACCAACTGACTGACCAGAAATGTGTATATCTCATGATTTATGAGGCAACTGAGATGCATCAAGGATCAACAGTCATTGCCATGTTGCAATTATACATTTTATAATGAAATTTACTTATATTTATTCTATAAATATCATGTATTTATGAGACAACTAGATAAAGATATTACCTTTTCTACATGTAAGCATCAAGTGAACATCTCATTTAGTAGTTACTCATCAAGTGCCTTTACACTTTTGTATCATGAATTTTAGGTGAAATGAGGAAATCATATTTGTGGCTAAAAAAGTTCAGTGAAGATTAACTAGAAATGGTATATGGAGTACTAATGACTGCACTTGTCTCAAGGATGACTCAGTAAGGCACAGGCCACATTCTGAGTAGACTAATAAGCAATATTTGCCAAGAAAGGCACATATAGTTTGTAATGGTGATCTCACTAAAGATTTTATTTTATCCTAAACACTGGTAAAACCCCAAATCAATCTCAATGAGATGTGATATCTTACACATAGTAAGAGCATTAGGCTTTGTAACACTTCCAGTCCTTCCACTGTCTTCTACCTCAAGCACTACAAGATCAGGACCAGGTAGCTAGAGTACATGAAAATGTAAGTTGTGGGGATACAGTGGCTTTCCTGTCTTGTCACAAATGGCAGGAGATACTAATCCTCATATTTTCTTGACTGAATTAGGATTCCCCTGGTAGTGTGAGAGTTGAATAAGAACCTCAAGAGTGCCTGAAGAAATGCTTTAAATTCTGATCCCCTGTCTTTCAGAAGGGCTCTTCCCTCTATCACATCTACATCTACATGATGGGGTCTACCAGCTCCAATCCCTCAAGAAACAGTTTTCTGAGAGTCCATTTTAGTTAGCTTTTTAATGGCTGTGACTAAAAGACCTGACCAGAATAATGTAGAGGAGACATGTTTATTTTGGTTCATAGTTTCAGAGGTATTAGTCCATATACTTTTAACTCCATAGTTTGAATCAAAGATGAGGCAGAACATCATGGTGGAAAGCTGATGAACCAGTGTAATTCCATTTTAAGACTGGGAACCATTTCATCACAAAATTATGAAAAGTTCATTTCTCTTTTACTGTAAAGTAGTGAGAGTTGTATTTGGCCTGACCATATTTTGGTATTTACACTTGTTTAAAATTTCTTCCTGTGCTTTGAAATCATCCATGCCTGGCTCTCGCTGGCAAGATAACATCTCTCACTGAAACTTCAGTCCTGCCTCATATATTCTGATCTTGGAAGCTGAACTTACTCCCTACCTTGAAATATTAAGCCACATGGATCATTAATCTGCTATCTGCCCTTGAATTATGTTTTACACAACCCTGTTACCTGTATGTTCCAAGACACTTGCCTATGTAAATTTTTGTTATAAAAAGCCCTCTCCCTTAGACCAGGGCTGTCTTCTGTCTCTGCATTTGGGTGAGGCAGTTGCTGTAGCACTCTTGTGTACATAATATAAGCTTGTTTTAATTTGATTTAAAATTGGGGTCAGTGGTCTTTTCTTTTTGTCATGGGTTCAACAAAGCCATGGTAGAGGAAAAAACACCTCAGTACATGCAACAGGAAGTAAAGAAAGCTTTACTCACCAGGGACAAAATATAAACCCCAAAAGCACACCCCCCACACAGGAAATTCCTTCTTCTGGCCACTCTATACCTGCCTACAATTACCACCCACTTAATCTATAAAAGCAAATAAATGCACTGATTACTTAAGGTTCCCATGGCCCAATCATTTCACCTCTTAACATTCCTTCATTGTCTTACATATGAGATTTTCGGGGACTCTTCATATCTAAACCATAATAGAGTCCCATTAGGACTGAGAGAGGTCTTCAAGGACTGGAGGCAGATGGGTCATATGCTCTAACAAGAACATGTACTACTGAGCAAAAGCATATTAACACCAGACATTTTTTACAGTAGTTTGTGTCTTGAAGAAAGAGTTATTTATAAGAATATGTGAATGAAGGCACTTGGACTTGAACAGTGTGTGTGAAGTTATAACAGATGAGTGAACAGAAGTGATAATTTGACACACATCTTATTCATTAAGATTTCAGAAACAATTCAATTTAGTTGAAAATAATTTCCTTTATCATTTGAAATTGGAATAGCAAAGACTGCAAGTTGATTAGCCCCATTGTTCACTACTAATAAATCAGGTACAGGAGAAATATGTGATATCTTTTTTTTGTTGTTGTTGTTGTTGATATCAAGAATTGAACTCAGGGACACTTGACTACTTAACTATATCCCCAGCCCTACCTATTTTGTATTTTATTTAGAGACAGGATCTCACTGAGTTGCTTAGTACCTCACTGTTGCTGAGGTTAACTTTGATCTCAAGATCCTCCTGTCTCAGCCTTCCAAGCCACTGGAATTACAGGTGTGAGTTACTGTGCCTGCCCAAAATGTGATATCTTAGAATCATAATTTTCAGGCAATAACACTTTGTATGTTAAATTGTTATCTTCTTTTTTATCTGAAATTTATAGTTATGTATAGTATTTGGGTTTACTTTGTCAAACTTATATATGCAAGGAATTGAATTTCAGTTTATTATCTCCCCCCTTCCCTCCTCTCTCTTGTTCTCCTTTCCCTACTCTGCTAGCTTTTCTATTGCTCATCTATTTATTTATATTTTATTGGTCTTTTTAACTTATGCATAAAGGCAAAATTTACTGTGGTATGTTAATTTTGCACACAATATGGTTTTCAAAGAATTTATTCCACATTGCCTACCCCTTTCCCATCCCTCCACTCTGCCTCTTGATATCCTTCTTCTTCATTACTGTTCTTTCCTATATCTTTATGATATTGTATCCTTCCCTCCTCCCTAGATGGCTATCCTTTCTGGGAAGAGTGTACCTAGACTGAGACTATCTAGGTGCCTAAGAGGGAGGAGGTCCTTGCCTGTGGGAATTGTGAGCTCTGAGCTCTACCAGAGGGCAGATATTAAGGTTCTCATGGTAGAGCCCACTACCTCTCAGTGTCGGGCCTACATTGTCCACATTGCCCAGATTCAAGTCAATCATATGTGTGTCCAGGTGACAGGAGGTCCTGACAGCCTCCCAGAAATCCTTCAGCACTATTTGACCTCTAATTACAGATAGAATGAGGACCATCCCCAGGGCTAGCTTCCTACCTTATGTAAATCTATAATTTTTATTTTCTCCCCAAACCATGGAAAAAGGAAACCCATTTCAACCAATTTTCTATGGTATTCTCAGTGGAAGAAGTGTCTTATACACAAGCTCTACATGAAATGAAAAATACATAAGCTGAGAATGAAAAACTGAGATCTGTTCTAAATCCACTTACCAAGCTCCTTGTGAAACCAGAGTTCTCCCTCTCTGATTCCTCCCAAAATTGGTGCATATGGGCCTAATGGGTTAGTGTTTGGGACTTTAAAATTGTACAGTGTGTGATTCACTGGATTCATTAGAAATGAGGGAAACAAGAGATAGAAAATAAAGTTACCACTGGGCTTGTAAAAGAAAGCATGCTGTCTGACTTTTTAGTAGGGTTTAAGATCAGAGGATGGATTTTCTAAAAAAGATGTCAAAAACGGTCCATGACTTTTCTGATAGGAAGATATTTTTTATATTGTTATAGTATCATTCCATTCTACACTCACCACCCTCATATGGATATCCCAACTTCCAACAATGATCAAAAGTAAATGCCAATGGATACATCTGTTTGAAAGTAATATACTGCTTGTTTGTGAAAATTAGGTGTAAGTGTACACAGCTGCTTAGAGTCATGGCAGAAGGCTAAAATTTTTGTGTTAGCAGAAGACCACAGGTTTCTGAAACAATTCTATGAATACCTTGGCTTCCTGTCAGGCTTTGTATTTGTTAGAGCTGCTTTAGAGGCATTGCCTGGACTTGGGCATCATTCATAGGATAGGGTAACAGCTCTGGTGGCTGTGGTCTTGTGATTCCTATGTCCTGTGATTATGTGTCTATCCAGGCTAAGTCACGTGTAGGTTTAGGTCTCTGCTGCCCATCTTGTTCTCTGTGAAGGCACAGCTCATACCACACAGACTGGTGACACTGAGAGGCTCTGAGTCCAGGGTTTGTAGCAGTTTTATACACTCTTTGGGGAAGGCAGGGACTTCGCATACATCATAGCATCTCTTAGCAAATCATCACATACTGCGGGAAAATCATAAAACAACTCTAAAACATGTTTAGCACATTTACTTGTGGGAACATGTTGGATAAGGGTGATTGGTTAGTACAAGAGGGGGATTAGTTTGAACTGATTGATTTAAGCCACAAGGGGTGTAATGCTAAACTACATGGTTTCCCAACATGTTATCAACCACCATAAACTACTGGGCGGGTCATCTGGCATCCCAGGTATTTTCCCTACCTCATGCTGATTGGTGGTTGCTAGGGAGTTGCTGTGTGTCCTTACCTCCCTGACTGAGTCAGGGACACCTGATGCCACAGATCTCTCCTGTTTTTTTTTGTAGATAAACAACTCAGCAGGGTGGGTATGTACTTAAGAGTGCTCTGTAGGTTTTTCCAAGGACAAGGGTCATGCCCCCTTCCTTGGACAGGCTTTGCTCTGAGGTAGAGGCTGGTTTCTCAAAAATGGAGTCACATCAGTTTCTCACACCCACACTGCTGAACCAACAAAGCTATTGGACAACTCAGGAAGCATGTCTCCTTTGATATATTTTAAAATGTTATGGAATGTTTTTGCATTATACTAAAATTAAGTATCATGAAATGAATTTTATTGCTGCATAAAAGTATGCCTCTCCATTTTGTTTTAGTTTTAAAAAAAATATCAATGGAGTTGATAATCAATGGAAGAATTGCTTTGACCTATGTCTTCAGATCAGATTCAACTGTTACTATCCCTTTTGAAAAACAAAATAACTGAATTCCCTATTTTGAGGAACATTTCCTCAGAAACAATCCACAAATATCCTCCATTTTGCATTTAAATGGAGATAGAAACTAATCAGTTCCTTTCCTTAATTTTGCTTTAGTGTCAGTCATCATTAGACTGCCAGAGAGGTCAGTGTCTGGTCTTGTGATTCCCATGTCCTGTGACTATGTTTCTATCCAGGCTAACTCACGTGTAGGTTTCAGTCTCTGTTGCCCATCTTGTTCTTTCTGTGCTGAGTATCACTCTACTATACCACACATTGATCCTTAGTCTCCCCTCAGGCTGGGCACCTAAGAGGGTAAGGCAGCTTTGCCTCAAACAAAGGAGCCTGAGCACAAGGAAGGTGAAAAAAAAAGAGTGTCTGTTGTTTGTGTTATACACCAGTGTTCTTGGCTAGACTTCTGCTGCAACCAGTATGGAAAGTGTTCGTTGGTGACCAAAACTGTGCTGGAGCCACAGGTGAGATTGACTGTTGCTCCTGGGGCATGTGGTCATCGAGGGATTCCCCAGTCCCACAGCCTGAGTAATGAACCATGAAACCCAAACCAAACAAGTTTTGAATGAGGAAGACAGAGCCACTAAAATGGCCTGTTATCCTGAACACTGAGTGATGAGGAGAAGAAGATGGGTCCTCTCAGTGATGTGCATTTTGGAAGAATCTCCTGTCCCTTATTTCAGGCCAGACTTCCTGATGGCCCACTATTTTCTACTGAACCACCTGGATTGATATGGCAATATATGTGTGGTATATTATATGAATAGGAGGCCTTTACAAATTCTTTCAAAATCTGGTCCTCAGTCCTGAGAGTACTTAGATTTTCAGAGGTAGACCCAGGGTGGCTGTGTGCTGTGGATTTTCCCCTTGGGAGGAAGCAGCTGCTCTAACATGGGTATGGTCCAGTGAGCAGCTGTTCATGACCAATAAAGCTAAACCACTTGTTTCTGCCAATCTTGTATGAACATCCACAGTGCCCCCTACAGGTCTTTTGTCTAAAGCTATAAGGTCTCATTTGATAAAGAACTACTAAATTACTTGAATGACATTGCTGCTTTATTTCCAAGACTGTCTCACATTCATTGCTGAAATTTTCTTTGAGGATTCCTGTTGTTATCTATTTCTCTGTTTTTGTATGTTTGTTGAAATCCTTCTCAATTGTTTCCAATTCAATTTTAGTGTTGCATGGTCTTAACCTTATCTGATTTTTTTGGTAATCTTTAACATAATTGTATTAATTTGGTAAACATGTTTCATTGGTTTATTTCAATATATGTAATAGTGACATTCACTGTACAAACATTCATACATATAGAAAACATAATTTGATCAAATTCATTCCCCAGTATTTGCCCTTTCTCTCTCTCGTACCCTTCGTGAACTTGTTCCTTGTCTCTACTGGTCTCATTGTTTTTTTTTTTTAATTTGTGCATTGAAATCATGAATAAAATTGGGGTTCACTGTGATATATTGGTTCATGCACATAGGATTTGGTTGATTTCATTTCCCAGTTCCTGCCACATTTCCTCTCTTTTTCCCTTCTCCTAGATCATCTTCCTATATTCTACAGTTCTCCCTTTAAGAATTCACTTCTTTCTTTCATAAGTGGAAATTATGAACAGAAAAAAGAACTAAAGATGGGACCTCCTTCATATGGCTGTTTTGAATGAGTAAAGGAATGGTTATCATGGCTAACTTGCTAGGAAGGTTATTTATTT
Source organism: Urocitellus parryii (assembly GCF_045843805.1). Lineage (NCBI taxonomy): Eukaryota > Metazoa > Chordata > Mammalia > Rodentia > Sciuridae > Urocitellus > Urocitellus parryii. The sequence goes on along the minus strand of NC_135533.1, from coordinate 119,590,620 downwards.
TGAGCTTCTCATTGGATGTACAGAAGAATTAAGTGAAAAGATTGTTTTAATAATTTAATTTTGAGTGCTAAAAAATAAACAGAAAAAGATATTCTCCATGTCCAAGGGGTAAAATTCTTTACTTTTCTCTTCTACTCCCTCTCTCCTCTTCCACCTCCTTCTTCTTCTTCTTTTACTTTTACCAGTCCTGTGATGACTAAAGTCATTCATGCAGGTCTACATTACCACACCCATGGGAAAACACCAAGTTTGGGTAGATTTTCCTGGTTGGCAATGCTGTATGCATGATTTGCCACAATGTTGCCAAAGAGTTATTAATATTTATGTTACCACCAAGAGAAGATGACTGGCCTCTTGGAACAAGTTTGTTTAAGACAGGATGTCCCTAAATTCTTGAAGCTGGCCTCCAACTTGTGATCCTACTGAGTCAGGCACATAAGTAGCTGGCATGCTCCACTAAAGCCATCAGAAGAAAAGTTTCCTTGGCTAGAAATCAAACTTAGGCCATGGCAGTAAGAGAGCTGAATCCAAACCATTAGACCACCCCGATCTGTGTATTTATACAAATAGAACTCCTGTTGAGTTCACACAGGACCCTCTTGTGAGTCTCATGAAGAGTAGTCAAGTTTTCCTGGCTGACACTCCTCCCCATTGATCACATAATGTCAGAAAAAACAAAACCAAAACCAAAATCAAAACTATAACTTGACCTTTTTCCCCATCTAGTTGTTGTACTGAGCAAACTCTGGATATGGCCAGTTCCCTTTTCACCTGGCAAACTCATAAGAGAGCCCTCTGTCTTGTCTTGTCTTTCTTTCTTTTGATTGTTCACATATATGATCATTGTGCCCCTAATCTGTAAGCGACAATTTGGGCTCCTATGAGTGTCCCTTGAATTCCCTCTAGCAGGTTTAAAAATGAGGGGTTGCACAACACAAGAGAAAGCATGGTGGCACTCAGAGGACATGACTTTCTTAAACTTTTTCTCTTTCGGCTGCAATGCCTGAATCCACCTTGTGACCCTGAAGGGATCTAAGGGGAAGTGTCTCAGGTCCAGACCTTGCCATCTTTACCATCATTTTAGATATCCTTATGCATTTTAAAGGTAAGAGGACATTTTACTAATAGGGCTTCATGGTAACAGCTGGCAGGGGGAGGGGAAAAAAGGGAAGAATAAGCTCTCCCTTTCTCAGGCATTGATTCTTGCAAAAAAAAAAAAAAAAGTGTCTTAGAGGAGTTAATTTGCCCAGAACAATGAAGGAAAAACCTGTTGTTATGAAAACTTCTGTAGATTGTAAACCTCTGAGTCTGTCCCCCTATATACTGGGTATAAATTTCTAAAACTTCCTGAACTTGGGGTTCAGGAGAATTTATTGATTATAGTGAAAGCTTTTCCCTCTGAACCTGGCTTCAGCCAAATAAATCAGCTTCCTGGTCCTCCTTTGGTGTCAGACCTTGTCTGTGTCTACTACATGGGAAGAAATAATAGACCTGTTAGGATTCAATAATGTCACATACTTAGATAATCATATCAAAATGGATTCTACTGTCATGTATGACAAATAAAGAACCAATAAAACTATTCCATAGATGTTAACTTAAGAATTTTAATTAAAAATAAGTAGACAGACCCTAATATGTTTTTTATATTTTTCATACATACCCAGGCCATATGGATATTTATAAGCATCTACATAGGTCATCATGTCTACTGCAGAAATCAAAGGGTCAGGAAACAAGGTGGTGAAAGAGGCAACTTACATATATACTAAGTTGGCATTTTAACTCTTGTATGATTGGAAGTTCCTCCAAAAATCAGATTGAGTTCAATTGCTGTCATAATATTTTTCAGATTGGGCCCTTGAGATGTGAACATGCACAGCAAATTATTATCACTAAGATGTGGTTAATGATTAAGCAATTATTGGTAATTAACCATACCCTCTATTAACTTGTGATTACATTTAAAGAGTGATTGCTTATTGCAGGAAGCTGGCCCTGAGATAAAGAATTAAATTGACCCAGTTGTCTTTCTGTCTGTTATAGTAAAGCACAAAAACCATATCCAAAGGCCAGGCCATATTGCTGGGCTTCCCAGTCTCTAGAATCATGAGCCATATGGACATATACTGTTTATATTTTACCCATTTCATCATTTTCTGTCATAGCAAATTCCAAATGAATTAAAACATTGTCTTAACAAAATTAGAAAAAAAATATTGTAAGCATTGGTTAAAGTGAATAATAAACAATAGTATAGAAAGCAAGAGATTCTGGGCATCCATCAAAGCAGAAAAGAATGTGTTAAGAAGACCCAACAGTCTTAGGGCCCCAAGAGAATTTACTATAGCTAATTTTAAATAATAAATAATATGAATGCAATATAGGCTTAATTGTATATCTTTCTATTCTGATGAAGTTAGAAAAGACAGTTTTAATATGCATGGCATCAGAGAAATTTTTCATGAAAACAGAAGTGTCCAGGGACCACAAAAGTCATGATGTTTCATCAGTAAAATCAAGTGAAATTCAACACAATGTGAAAGAGTCTCAAAAGGAATTTACACAGTGGAAGAAGTCATTCAAGAGGGAAATTCTACTGTTTTTTCCCAATTGTACATTTTATCAAAAAGGAAAACTGACCCTCAGTCACAAAGAGAAAGTAAGTGGTTGCCTGGGGAGAGATGTGAGTTGAGATAAAGGGGGGATTCCCAATTGGCAAAGGAGGCTTGGGGGCTGTGGGGTAGATTCCTTGGCCTGATTGTGCTGATGATTCCAAAGGTGTGAAAATATCTAAAAATTCATCAAAGTTTTCACTTATGTTTGTTTTATTATCTATAAAATATTCCATGTTAGAAAAGTGTATATAAAATTAACCTAAAACGTGAATCACAGATGTACACAATAGGCCAAAGAGAGGATGACACAGCTATAGATTTCCTGAAAACAAGGAGCAATGGATATGGAGTCACAGAATTCCCCATGAGAGGATAAGTCTGAGATGACCAGGGTTGAACTGGCTGCCTCATTACCTGAATTTTAAGGCAAGAGACCACAGCATCCATTGCAATCCTCAATTTAAAGAGGTTCAGTACTCGGTACTCTCTGTTTATGCAGAGTCATTTTCCTAGGAACAAGCTGCTGTGGACGATTCTGATGATAGAGGAGGGAGTGCTTCTCCTTCAAAGCAGTGCCAGTAGATTCAGCTGGGCCCATGTAGAGGTAGCAGAAGCCACCTGGCCAGAGTTGCTGGGCATTTGTTCTCCTGAGATATGATAAAGGGGTTCTTGTGTAACTTTCCCGTGAGCCTGGAGCACTGGGATTGCTGTCATAGGACTGACAGTAATAGCCTAATCCTTAAGCTGGAGCCCAGTGATGAGCAAGGTTGAGTTTCCTGACTTAGAGCCAGAGAAGCAATCAGACCCCTGGATGTCGACTGCTATTATCACAGATAAGTTTGGAACTCTTTCTGAGAGCTACTGATACAAGCATACATACTCTTTCTTAAACATTGGCCATTTTATGAAATTTGATTTATGTTGCTTGGTGTAAAGATTCCAAATATTCTTGCTTCACATTTAGAGATAAAATTAGAGAAAGGGATAGTCAAAAGAAAGCTCTGTATATGCTGGTGGAATTGGGCTTAGTCATGAAGAAAAGAACTTACTGATCTGCTGTGGATTAGAGAAGGTATTTCTTTTTTTTCCCTTTCTCAATTGAAGGGCAATTGGAGCTTGGGCTGAGGAAAGAAAGAATCTAAGTTGAGAGGTCATTGAAGTTGAGAGAAACATGTGAAGGTAGAGAAATAAATTTTAATTAAATCCGAAGAAAACCACAAGGGGACCTATTTTGCCTATTCCTTACAGTTAGAGGAAGGAAGAAAGGGAGGAAGGGAGGAAGGAAAAAAGGTAGGAGTGGGGAGGTAAAGAGGGAAGAAAGGAGGAAGGATTTCCCTAATATGAGAAATTTAGACTATCCCGTGAAATCCTTTTTTTTTTTTTTCCCTTGAGGTAATAATTCCTGACATGAATGTCCTTCTCTAGTGACCCTGTTCCTTCTGTGTCTTTCAAAAATACTCTGCAGTTTCTGCTTCTGGATTTCAGGAAACTGAGACTAGCCTTAAATGCCACTGACAGATTTCAATAGCTGAGGAGAAGAAAGGGAGGCAGCAATTTGAGCAGCCTGAGTGCTGTGTTTTCTTTAGTTTGCAAGACCACCATCTTCCTCTCAGTCACCCATCCTAAGAGCTTACAGTCATATTATTCTGCCTTTCCTTCGGCTCACAGATAGAGGTGGTCATCAGTCTGATGGAGCCCCTTCCTCCAGACTCCTCTTTATTGTGCCTGGTTTTTACATAGCCGTGTACTTCCTCACATCATCCTATGATCTTCTTGTATGATTCAAACTTAGTAATTAGAATTCTGCCTCAAGCTGTCTGATTGGATAAAAGTCACCATGGACCCCAATCTTCAGGCTCTGAAGTTCTGTTTAGGGCAGAGTTAGGCCCCAGGAGGACACCACTCCCTCACCTGTTTGGGTAATACCTTCTGTGGTGTCAACTCTGCAGCTGCTACAGCAGGTCCCTCCTCCATCGTCCTTGTTCTTCTTCCCCCCTAGGGACAAACTCCCTTCCCTCCCCTCTGCCAGGACCTCCCTACCTCAGTTTACCCTTGTGGCAGTTGTACTCACTTGTCAAGATGAAGGTCTTCTGTGAGGTCTATGTTACCCCATGTAGAATGATTTTCTCATGTTTCTATTCCATAGCAATTTGCACCATCCCACACCTCTCCAGAGCTGGTGCTGTGTGTAGCTCAGTATGAATATACCTGTTTTTTTCACTCATTGAATGTGAATTGTTGCCTAAAAAGGAAGCATATTTTTAAATAATTGTAAAACCTCCTTATTATAGCTAAAAGTAAAAATACACCCAATGGATGAATAAAGTCAAATGAGAATTCACACCCTCTGTATTTAAAAATATGAGGGTTGTTTTTATTGAGGGCATTCCTTGAGGTGGTTCCTATATGAATACAAAACAATGATACATTCAGCACTAACTCTTTGGAAATCCCATCTCTACCTCTGTATAAGTTAAGGTTACTTCTCCATTGACCAGAACATATTTAACCAGGATTGTGCTCACCATTATATCTCATGTTAGAGCATCAACTCTGGGGGGTATTGTAAAACAAAATTGGAACAAAGACATCTGGCAGGAGACATTTTTTGGTGTGTAGTGTAAGATGGGAGCAGAGGAAATAGGAAAGAAGTGAAATGACAAGTGTCTCTTAGGTGTGACATCTGAATGAACCTCATGTGGGAGAGGGGCAGCGGGGAGGGAAAGCAATACCTGTGTTCAGACTCACAAAGTTTAGGCCAGGTGAAAGAGCACGTTGGAGGAGATTTTGTTGTATATTTGTCACACTGAGTCCATGGTATGACAAGGTGGAAATGACTTAGTAATTTCAGAGACAATCAGTGCTACAGGAAATCATTTCCCCCCTCTATTGGATGTTGACTGCTATTAACCATCAATAGGGAACTCAGAGGAGTTTTCAGTTTCTTCTTTTACTCATTATTTTTTTAAGAAACAATTAGAGGGGTGGGGCTTAGCTTAGTGGTAGAGTGCTTGCCTCACATGCGTGAGGTACTCGGTTTGATCTTCAGCACCACATACATAAATAAAATAAAGATATTGTGTTCATCTACAACTAAAATTTTTTAAAAAGAGAAATAATTAGAGATGCTTCACATCACCAGACACTAGAGTTATGTAAGGAATTCAAGGATTGGTACCAGGTTTCCATGCAGATACCTCCTTCTATATGAGTTAATTCAGATCAATAAAATATATCTCAAAGACCAGTATTTGAGACAACATCTCAATCAGGCACTGAAATAATATATATTATTTTATGATTTCTTGTTATCACTTCATAGATACCCAGCAACTGAAGGCATTGAGGAAACATGAGCCCAGCCCTTCCATTTAGGCAACCTCAGGTCCTGACTACAAATCTTTTTCCATGGGGCACTCATAACCTTCCACTGACTTTTTTCTTCCAAAATGCATCCTGCACAGCAGCTAACTTTAGGGCTACATGGGGAAGTCACAGATTACACCTGAGATATTCTCTCTACAAGAGGAAAACCCTTTGGGTTTGCCAGTAGAGTCCATGCTTTGAAAGACTGACTGAGAGATCCATTAAATTAGCTTTTTCAGACTAGCAAATGAACAGGAGAAATCAGTTTGTGCTTTTTCAATGAAGTAAGATTACTTTTATCTCACTTGTCATACCAGTGGTACATGCCATGTGTGTCAAACTCTCTCCTATGCTGTATCCATTTCTCAGTGTGCCTGCTACACTAGGCTTCTATTCTCCCTCTTTGGTTGGGACGATGAGCAGAGGAGCTCCTTTCCAAATATGTAACCGTCAGGAAGAATCAGAGAACCTTTAAGACTCTTCTCATTCAAAACATTAAAAAATTAAGATTAATCCTTTCTCATACATTAATTTGATTATGGAGATCAGATTAATGATTAATTTTCTATAAAATGGAAGCACTTCTTGGAAACTAGTTACAAATGCAATTCCCCATCCCAGCTCCTGATTCAGAAAAATGTCTTGGTGCTCAAGAATCTATATTTACAAAGAACCAGGAAATTGTATGAATATAACTGTTTGGGAAGCAACTCTACTTCTATAATTTTGTTCTGAATTTATTTGTTATTTATGATTAATGTGCACTCAGACCCACCATCCATATCCTAATTACTCCAATGTTGCAACTGTAATCCCTAAAACATTCAGAAACTGATTAAAAATATAGAGTCATTGAAAAGATCAATGATCTCATTGCAAACTGCAGCTGAAAGATGGGTAGTATTTCTGGAAAAGTTTCTAAAAAATTTCTGAAAAATGCAGCCTCATCTTCCCATGAAAGTGTGGAACATTTTCACCCTCTCAGTTTCTCTCCAGCATGTAAAGCATGAGACATTCTGAGCACTGAAGAGGTTTTGGTTTACTTCTCCATGGGTTTAGATCACTGTGTGAATGCCATTACCCATAAAGAGTGCACAGTAATAATCAGCTTCATCGTCAATCTGAGCCCCTGTGATGGTGAGGGCAGCTTTGTTTCCAAGGATGGAACCAGAGAATCCATCAGAGACCCCAGAGGGGCGGTTGTTTGTGCTGTAGATAATTGTGTGGGGAGCATGTCCTGGCATCTGCTGGCACCATTTGGGGTAGTAACCTGTGGAGACTGATCCAGAGCTAAGGCCACAGGTGAGTGTCACTGTTCCATTGGAAGACACAGAGAGTGAGGGCTCCTGGGTCACCATATTCTGAGGATCCACCCCTAAAACCAGTAAGAGAGATAGTTATTGTTATGAAGATAAAGGCCAGCTTGATTCAGGCACTTCAAGGATTCAGGGTCCTTTCCTCTGACCTGATCCATAAGAGAGGAGCATGAGTAGAATCATCATCCAGGCCATGGTTGGGTCCTTCACACACACTTGGTGTCCTTATACTCCTTACCTTGACCTTGGTATCTTCTGGGCATTTTAATGCCTCTCCAGGCCCAGAGGAAGGTTTTTTATGCAAATCAACTTTATTTCTCTTCCTGCCCCAGTGTTCACTCTGATGTCCACTGGAGGAAATGAAAAAAGAAGCAGATGCAGGGAACTTACATAGATCAGTGACTACAGGGGAACTAAGATCACATGAATCTTAGTTGATGTCTTTCACCAGATTAACTTCCTCACACTTCAGCGACTCAGGTATAGATGTAATCTTTGGAAAGTCAGAGATGGAATGAAAACAAGGGTAATTCTCTATGTCTACTGGGTTCATATATTTTATTGCAAATCCAGCTCTCCCTGGTGAACATTTATTTCCTTTCCAGTGAAATGGGTATTGGTCACTTTTGAGGTACAACAGACTATTTTTCCTCAAAACAGATCCTATTTTGACTCCACAGAGCATGGTCTTTGGGCATCTATTCCTTCATTTCCAGAAACAAGGGATCTCCCATTTATTCTTGGAAATGTCTGCAGTAGCTTCTTTTTAAAAAATGATGTTTATAACTGCAAACTAAAATATAATTTCATACTCCTTTCTAAATTGGTCCTAATTATTTATTAAATTTTTATTATTATTATTATGTTTTCTTACAAATAATTCATTGTTTCAATGTTTTAATAGATCAAGTTATATCAAAAATAAAGATTCACATTAAAGTATGTTATAGCTAATAGTCAAAAGTATCTGACAGAGTGTCTATACATAGATTTGATTGTGTGTGTGTGATACAGAAGTAAAGAGGATGGACTGAAATTTACATGATAAAGAAATAGAAATGCTAATTTTAACACACAAAAACCTTATATCATTTATATCATTTACATGAAAATTCTATGAAAGAAAATGACAACAAATTATTCATACACAATATAAAAACAGGAAAAACAATGGGTTAAAACTTTTATTACATACTTAAACACAGATGAATCAGGAAGTCATAGTGACCAGCAAATAATCCTAAACTCTTCAGTGAGTCCTATGCTACCTCTGAAAATGTCTCAGACATTCTCAATGTACTGTAAATCAATCCTGGCATGTCCACTTGACAATAAGGAACCAGATGCAAAATGAGGAATAGGAATGGATAAGATTCTGGGGTACCAGAAGCTTATATTAGAGAACTAGAAGCATCTTCCTTGTGAATAAAGGTGATGCAAGTAAAACACTGATGCAAGTAAGAGCTTCATTTCGGCTGTGCATTTTATCCCCAAAGGACCATATTGAAATATGCTACCCACCATGGGAATCCATATTGTTGAGTCATTGAAGTGGGTCCTGTGATTCCATCTTTTTCTCCTGCAATGAGTCAATTTCTCACAGCTTAGGGCTTAAAGACTGTTTCCCTTATTGTGACATCTGACATTTGTCCCAGCAATTCTTATATCTGTTCAACCTTCAAAGTCCACATTCAGCATCCTTCACAGAACTCAAACAACCAACCAACCAACCAACAAACAAACAAACAAAACCAAACAAACCACGCCAAACCAAACAGGTCCTGCTTTCAGGCCAAACCCTTCCTGTTAGTTAAGGTAAATCTTTCTCAGTCTAATGTGAATTCTACTTCTTAACATACTACTAAATCTATGGGTGCAATTTTAATGATTTCTAAATGTTTACACATAAAAGCTTTATTCCAGCATGTTCTTACCAGGAGATGCTGTGAACCCTTAAAAGATAGGGCCTTAGGTCATCAGAGGCATGTTCACAAAGATGATGGTCTTCCCTATCTCTACTTCCTGGCTCAAGATGTACCCATTCACCCTGACTCATCCTTCCCCATCTTACATACCTTCACCACTGTCACAAACATATGGGGCTACCAAATCTAGGCTTAAACCTCCATATCCATGAGCCAAAATAAAGTTTTCTACTTTATAAGTAGTCTGTGTTAGGTGTGTTGTTTTATTAACACAAAGTCAACTAATACTCATATTGAGAAATTTTTGCATTTTTGTTCACAAATTAAATGGACTTGCTAATTCCTATTTTTAGTATTGAGATCTACTCTTGCCTGATTTTTTCTCATTTTCTCTGCAGACAATCTTCCTGCTAGTTTCTTAATCTAAATTTCTTCCTGCTCTGTGACCATTCTTCCGTTCTGCCTGGACATCTGGTCTGAACGATCAATCCATGAAGGATGGAGATAATATAAGAAGCAAGAATGTGGGTCAAATCTAAGTAATCTAAGTGCTCATGAGGCTCCTGGGGGCCCAGGTGCAGCAAAATCACACTTTGGTGAGGACCTGCCTGCCCAGGTATGTGAAGCCAGTATATCCCTACGTGGCCTGGTACAGAGCCCTGTACTGTCATGAGTAGTCCAACATTGCCCCCTGCTGGCCTCTTATCCTGGGTTTTTGGCCTCTGATGACCTGGCAGAGAACCTAACTGTAACAAATGGAACTTCCTCATGTAATTTCCCTATATGTTAAAACTACCCTGGTGTTTTGTCCTAAGACTTCCCCCCACCCCAATCCCTAATAATCTCCAGAACTCTGAATTCACTGTTTCTACATGCATAATTACCTGGTATTTGACTTTGCTTCAACCAGGTACTTGAGGTCACTACCAGTCTCTGAATTTTTTAACAAAGTTTAAACCCAAAGTTCAGCAGAAAACATGAGTGGAAGTAATTCTGCCTGTGTTCCTCTTACAGATTTACTTATTTGCAGGTGCTGCTTTGATTAGAGTCTCCTGTTGTGTTCACTGTCACCCCACTCTACAGCGCTTGGCTTTGGATATCTGTTTTCTCTATGGGAATATAATATTATCAGTGAGAAGGTGTGTTTTGCTGCTTCTCTGTGCTCTAATTTTCCCTTGAATGTTTGCCTGGAAAAAACAATTTTATTTTTACTCTGATGTAAGTTACTTTATTCAGGTTTTATCTTTATTCAATATGAATATTAATGTAAAATAACTTTGCTATAAATATAAATTACTGTTATACTGATCCTCCTACCTTTCCTCCACTAAGCAACTCTTGTGAATTTTTATTTCAGCAGAAGTGTTCCTAGTCAAGTTCTTTCATTGAAAGCGCCATAGATTTAAAAGTGTGTAGGTTTATGAAGTTTAGGTCCCCCCCCAAAAAAAAACCCTGATAAATATCCAACATCATTTCAACTGAAGAATACATAGAGAGTAATATTATAAAGTATGAGGTCTAACAGAGAAAAATGAGCATGGGAGAGGTCTGAAAAATATGTCCTTAGTGGGGAGGATTCATTTTTCTTCTGGGATACAAAGCTACTCCAGAGACTAATCTCAAGAGAAAATAAAGCACAGTTTATTTATTTATTTAATTTATTTATGTTTCTGTTAAATGAGGTATGCACAGTTAGGGATATTCAACATCATAGCAGTCCAGAGGTTCATGGTGGCAGGTGGCAGTTGGCAGTTGACTAGAAAATGCATGCATAAGGCAAGGATCCTGATAGGACAATAATAAACCAGACAGCACAGTATTACTTTTGTTGTGAACAATTAATAAAAAAGCAATTAGAATTTTAATCAGTCTCTGAAGTGCAGAAAAAGCTTGTGTCTCTAGAGTCCTTTGTGATAGTTATGTAATACACATTCCCACAAGAACTCTTTTTTTACAGACTCCAGTTTTACTTATTTGGTAGGCTTGTCAGAAGTGTACATCTTAAATTGCACTAAAACAAACATTGTTTTTTATTTTAAATATTCATGTAGACTGTGCTATGGCTATACTTTCCTGCTGGGTGTTTAAGTCTAAGTTGGTCAAAGCTGATCTTGTTCCTGTCTACTCTTAATAGCTCAGATTCCTCAGAGATCACAATTGGGAATGTGTGTGAAGACTCTTGGATCCTTTAGTTTTTCTCTACCAGCAGTATTATCTTCCAGGATGGGTCAGGGTCCTGCTGACTACATGTGGCTTCTCATGGAAGCATCAGGGACATTTCCATTTCCAATGACCCTCCTCTTTGCAGAATGTGCACTGGTTGGCTTCCTGTTTTCTAGGGTTCTCTCAATCTCCTTATATGTTGTCTGTCCTACAGGTAATGGCTTATTGGCAGATCAGGTGAGTTACCGAGTTTTCAGGGCCCCTAGACAAGTCCCATTATTCTCTGCATCCTGGCTAACTTTAGAGGGCAAGAGCCAAATACTGGCTGCTTTTTCCATGACTCTTTTACTTCTTTGACTTTGGCCTCCAAGTTTTTGCTTTTAAGCACCTAGTAGACTAGTTTTAACAGTCTTTATATGGGAGTAGTGGGTTTTAATTTTATAGTTACTCTTTCCATTTAATTGGGGGGGGTCAATATTAGCTCTGTAATGTTGCATTATATGCTGTCTGTCCTATAGATAATGGCTTATTATCTCAAATTAACTCAGTTTTTTTTTTTCTATTAGAAGCAATACCTCTGCAAAACACTAACAGATATTAGTTATAAAGTTTACAAGAAAAATACAAAATAAAATTAACAAGATTAAAAACATTCAGTTTGCATAATAGCTATAATCCAAATAACATAACTTTCATAATTTCAAACCTTACTTAGTTATATATTATTAGATTCAGGTGTGATGAATCTAGACCTGTACATCAGAAAGCGGTGATGGGTACTCAGGGAAACCCAGCAAGGTCTTCTTTCTATGAACTCCAGAGTCATGGAGCAGCCGTCTCTCTTAAGTTAAAGCTGCCTCTCACCTCATTCCAGATTAAAATCAATGTTATTAAGCTTAAGAGGCATTACAGTAAAAGAAAGCCTAGTTTTTAACCAAAAGTGTATGATTTGATTTTGTCTCTAGTAACAGGATGAACAAAAAAAAGTATAAAATTAGGTCATTACAGATGTTGAAAGTCAGTTTTACAACTTGTTTGTCCTATAGATAATAGCCCTATTATCTTAAATTGACTTAGTTGTTATATTATATTTGATACTTGTATAAGGCGTTAAAAACAATAATTGTAAGGTTTATAAGGAAAATACCATATAAAATTAACAAGAGTAAAAATATATGTGATTATTATAATAGCTATGAATTAAGGAATATAATTTTATATAATTGACCTTTTTATATATAGTCTTTTGTTTATTTTAGGAATATAGTACATTTAGAAATATAGTAAATAAAAATTTATCTTTTGAATGTCACTTTAATGATTGTTTAACCTGGAATGAGGTGAGAGGTAGTTTTAACTTAGGAGAGGTAGCCTCTATAAAGTATATGGAAGATATAAATAGATATCTTTCCAAAATATGAAACACATGTTTTTTTGTATTTAGTGAGCATAGGAAAAATAGTTTTATTTATTAATAATTAAAAAATAAAGTGAAGGAACAAATAGTTTTTACCTACCAATTTAGGAAAACATTTCATTATCATCAAATTTAATGATGATTGACATATGGGGCATTTGCATCTTTAAAATTTGTTGGGTAGATGTGAATTGGCAGTATCTTTCAGGACAGTGACTAAATAAATTACTTAAAAGTCTTAGAATTGTAATTGTCATAGACTTAGCAATGATATCTTAAGGGATTTCTGTTAAAAATCATTTTCATGTATAAAGATACAGCTGCATGAATGTTCTTAATAGGTTTGCTTTTAAAGTAATAAAAACAATTTAAATGTACAATATAAAGTTTTGGATAAATGAATTATATGTTGAAGAATTTTTTTAATTTATTTTTTTAGTTGCAATTGGACACAACACCTTCATTCTATCCATCTATTTCTATGTGGTGCTGAATATCAAACCTCAGGATCCCGCATGTGCAAGGAGAGTGCTTCCCTACTGAGCCATAGCCCCAGCCCCAATGATGAAGAATTTTTGACAATAAAAGTAATTTGTAAAGGAATATTAATTATGGGTAATTTAAATAATTTTATAAGTTTAAAAATATTAATATGATCATATATTTATAAAACTTGTGTATCTATAAATATATGCATAGAAAACAGATCAGAAAGCTCTGTATTAATTGTTAATAGTAATTATCTATGGATAGTAGAATTTTAAGAGATTCTTATGTACAATTCTTATTTTTTTTTTAAAAGGAGTCTCTTAAAAGTAGGTCCTGATCTTCATCATGTGAGATTAGGTTCAGCTTCCTTAATAAGATTCCTATAGCACAAGAATTAAAACCAAGAATCAATAAATGAGATGGAACCAAACTAAAAAGTTTCTTCTCAGCAAAAGAAACAATCTATGAGATGAATAGAGAGCCTGCATCTTGGGAGCAAATTTTTACCCCTCACACATCAGATAGAGCACTAATCTCTAGGGTATATAAAGAACTCAAAAAGCTAAATACCGCGCACCTGCAAGCCACGGGCGGGCGGGTCAGGCCCAGCAACCAGCCAAGGGACTGCAGCTTCACGCGCCGGCGGGGAACGCGGACCGGACCCACTAGGACAGGTCCGGCGGCGGACAGCTGAGGGCTAGGCCCGTCCCCTCCCCCAGTGTCTGCAGGTAGGAGGGACTGAGAACAGCAGCAGAGCCAGCCCAAAGCCTGCTGAGGGGCGGAACCGGCCCCTCCCCCAGTGCCTGCAAGCGAGGCGCACCTGCAAGCCACGGGCTGGCGGGTCAGGCCCAGCAACCAGCCAAGGGACTGCAGCTACACGCGCCGGCGGGGAACGCGGACCGGACCCACTAGGACAGGTCCGGCGGAGGACGGCTGAGGGCTAGGCCCGTCCCCTCCCCCAGTGTCTGCAGGTAGGAGGGACTGAGAACAGCAGCAGAGCCAGCCCAAAGCCTGCTGAGGGGCGGAACCGGCCCCTCCCCCAGTGCCTGCAAGCGAGGCGCACCTGCAAGCCACGGGCGGGCGGGTCAGGCCCAGCAACCAGCCAAGGGACTGCAGCTTCACGCGCCGGCGGGGAACGTGGACCGGACCCACTAGGACAGGTCCGGCGGCGGACGGCTGAGGGCTAGGCCCGTCCCCTCCCCCAGTGTCTGCAGGTAGGAGGGACTGAGAACAGCAGCAGAGCCAGCCCAAAGCCTGCTGAGGGGCGGAACCGGCCCCTCCCCCAGTGCCTGCAAGCGAGGCGCACCTGCAAGCCACGGGCGGGCGGGTCAGGCCCAGCAACCAGCCAAGGGACTGCAGCTTCACGCGCCGGCGGGGAACGCGGACCGGACCCACTAGGACAGGTCCGGCGGCGGACGGCTGAGGGCTAGGCCCGTCCCCTCCCCCAGTGTCTGCAGGTAGGAGGGACTGAGAACAGCAGCAGAGCCAGCCCAAAGCCTGCTGAGGGGCGGAACCGGCCCCTCCCCCAGTGCCTGCAAGCGAGGCGCACCTGCAAGCCACGGGCTGGCGGGTCAGGCCCAGCAACCAGCCAAGGGACTGCAGCTACACGCGCCGGCGGGGAACGCGGACCGGACCCACTAGGACAGGTCCGGCGGAGGACGGCTGAGGGCTAGGCCCGTCCCCTCCCCCAGTGTCTGCAGGTAGGAGGGACTGAGAACAGCAGCAGAGCCAGCCCAAAGCCTGCTGAGGGGCGGAACCGGCCCCTCCCCCAGTGCCTGCAAGCGAGGCGCACCTGCAAGCCACGGGCGGGCGGGTCAGGCCCAGCAACCAGCCAAGGGACTGCAGCTTCACGCGCCGGCGGGGAACGTGGACCGGACCCACTAGGACAGGTCCGGCGGCGGACGGCTGAGGGCTAGGCCCGTCCCCTCCCCCAGTGTCTGCAGGTAGGAGGGACTGAGAACAGCAGCAGAGCCGGCCCAAAGCCTGCTGAGGGGCGGAACCGGCCCCTCCCCCAGTGCCTGCAAGCGAGGCGCACCTGCAAGCCACGGGCGGGCGGGTCAGGCCCAGCAACCAGCCAAGGGACTGCAGCTACACGTGCCGGCGGGGAACGCGGACCGGACCCACTAGGACAGGTCCGGCGGCGGACGGCTGAGGGCTAGGCCCGTCCCCTCCCCCAGTGTCTGCAGGTAGGCGGGACTGTGAACAGGAGCAGAGCGGGCCCAAAGCCTGCTGAGGGGCGGAACCGGCCTCTCCCCCAGTGCCTGCAAGCGAGGCGAACCTGCAACCCATCGGGGGGTTAGGCCCAGCAACCTATGGAGTGACACAGGTGCCCCTGGCGCCTGCTGGGTAGGTAGACCTTTGACCGACCAGCAAAGCAGACCTAGGGCCTGCCAGCATGGTAGACGGATCACACTAATTGGAGGAGGATCACAGCCACTACCTGCCCTGCAAGGGTGATTTTTCAACTATACAAGAGCAATATAAATAAATAGAGGGGGAAAATATCAAAGACACAACAATTTCACCAAGCAGGAAGAAACGCCAGCAGTATGAAACGACAAGGAAAGAAAGGACCACAGGCAATGCAGGTCAACTCAACTTTAGAAGAGGTAATAGCTGCAACAGATCGAATGTCAGATAGAGAGCTCAGGACATACATGCTTCAGATGATCTGGAGTCTCAAGGAAGACATGAGACAGCAAAATCAGACAATGAAAGATCACATTGACAAACAAATCCAGGAAGTTAAAGATCAATTTCACAGGGAGATAGAGGTAATAAAAAACAAACAAATAGAAATACTAGGAATGCAGGAAACAATAAACCAACTTAAAAACTCAATTGAGAATACTACCAGCAGAGTGGATCACTTAGAAGATAGAACATCAGATAATGAAGACAGAGTATTTCAACTTGAAAAGAACATAGATAGCTCAGCAAGTCTACTAAGAAACCATGAGCAGAACATTCAAGAGCTATGGGATAATATCAAAAGACCTAACTTAAGAGTCATTGGGATACAGGAAGGCACAGAGCTCCAAACCAAAGGATTAAGCAATCTATTCAGTGAAATAATACA
The DNA here is from genome assembly GCF_045843805.1 of Urocitellus parryii. Classification (NCBI taxonomy): domain Eukaryota; kingdom Metazoa; phylum Chordata; class Mammalia; order Rodentia; family Sciuridae; genus Urocitellus; species Urocitellus parryii. Next base: position 119,574,247 of record NC_135533.1, on the reverse strand, counting down.
AGAAAACTTCCCAGACTTGAAGAATGAGACAGAATCCCAAATCCTAGAAGCCTACAGGACGCCGAATGTGCAAAATCATAAGAGATCCACACCAAGACACATTATAATGAAGATGTCCAACATACAGAACAAGGAGAGAATTTTAAAAGCTACAAGGGAAAGGAAGCAGATTACATTTAGGGGTAAACCAATCAGAATAACAGCTGATCTCTCAACACAGACTCTAAAAGCTAGAAGATCCTGGAATAACATATTTCAAACGCTTAAAGAAAATGGATTCCAACCAAGAATCGTGTATCCGGCGAAATTAAGCTTCAGGTTAGAAGATGAAATTAAAACCTTCCACGATAAACAAAAGTTAAAAGAATTCGCAGCTAGAAAACCATCTCTTCAAAAAATCCTTGGCAAAACATTACAGGAAGAGGAAATGGAAAATAACATTGATAACCAACAATGGGAGGTAGGACAGTAAAGGGGGGAAAGTAGTCAAAGAGGATAACAAATCAGGTTTAGTAACATCAATAAACAAATATGGATAGAAGAACAAACCATATCTCAATAATAACCCTAAATGTTAATGGCTTAAACTCACCAATTAAGAGACACAGGCTAGTAGAATGGATCACAAAACAAGACCCAACAATATGCTGTCTACAGGAGACGCATTTGATAGGAAAAGATGTACATAGACTGAAGGTGAAAGGTTGGGAAAAATCATATCACTCATATGGACCACGGAAACAAGCAGGAGTGTCCATACTCATATCTAATAAAATAGATTTCAAGCCAAAGCTAATCAAAAGGGATAAAGAAGGACACTTCATACTGCTCAAGGGAACCATACACCAACAAGACATAACAATCATAAATATATATGCCCCAAATAATGGAGCAGCCATGTTCATCAAGCAAACTCTTCTCAAGTTCAAGAGTCTAATAGACCACCATACAGTAATCATGGGAGACTTCAACACACCTCTCTCACCACTGGACAGATCTTCCAAACAAAAGTTAAATAAGGAAACTATAGAACTCAATAACACAATTAACAACCTAGACTTAATTGACATATATAGACTATACCACCCAACATCAAGTAGCTACACTTTTTTCTCAGCAGCACATGGAACCTTCTCAAAAATAGACCATATACTATCTCACAGGGCAACTCTTAGACAATACAAAGAGGTAGAGATAATACCATGCATCTTGTCTGATCATAATGGAATGAAACTGAAAATCAATGATAAAAGAAGAAAGGAAAAATCAAACATCACCTGGAGAATGAACAATAGGTTGCTGAGTGATCAATGGGTTTTAGAAGACATCAAGGAGGAAATTAAAAAATTCCTAGAGTTAAATGAAAACACAGACACAACATATCGGAATCTATGGGACACATTGAAAGCAGTTCTAAGAGGAAAATTCATTGCTTGGAGTTCATTCCTCAAAAAAAGAAAAAACCAACAAATAAATGATCTCATACTTCATCTCAAAATCCTAGAAAAAGAAGAGCAAAACAACAGCAAAAGAAGTAGAAGGCAAGAAATAATTAAAATCAGAGCTGAAATTAATGAAATTGAAACAAAAGAAACAATTGAAAAAATTGACAAAACTAAAAGCTGGTTCTTTGAAAAAATAAATAAAATTGACAGACCCTTAGCCATGCTAACGAAGAGAAGAAGAGAGAGAACCCAAATTACTAGCATACGGGATGAAAAAGGCAATATCACAACAGACACTTCAGAAATACAGAAGATAATCAGAAACTACTTTGAATCCTTATACTCCAATAAAATAGAAGATAGTGAAGGCATAGATAAATTCCTTGAGTCTTATGATCTGCCTAGATTGAGCCAGGAGGATATAGACAACCTAAACAGACCAATAACAATAGAGGAAATAGAAGAAACCATCAAAAGACTACCAACTAAGAAAAGCCCAGGACCGGATGGATATACAGCAGAGTTTTACAAAACCTTTAAAGAGGAACTAACACCAATACTTTTCAAGCTATTTCAGGAAATAGAAAAGGAGGGAGAACTTCCAAATTCGTTCTACGAGGCCAACATCACCCTGATTCCGAAACCAGACAAAGACACTTCAAAGAAAGAAAACTACAGACCAATATCTCTAATGAACCTTGATGCAAAAATCCTCAATAAAATTCTGGCGAATCGGATTCAAATACATATCAAAAAAATTATACACCATGATCAAGTAGGATTCATCCCTGGTATGCAAGGTTGGTTCAATATACGGAAAACAATAAATGTTATCCACCACATCAATAGACTTAAAAATAAGAACCATATGATCATATCGATAGATGCAGAAAAAGCTTTCGACAAAGTACAGCATCCCTTTATGTTCAAAACTCTAGAAAAATTAGGGATAACTGGATCATACCTCAACATTGTAAAAGCAATCTATGATAAGCCACAGGCCAGCATCATTCTGAATGGAGAAAAATTGAAGGCATTCCCTCTAAGATCTGGTACAAGACAGGGATGCCCTCTCTCACCACTTCTGTTCAACATAGTCCTCGAAATACTGGCCAGAGCAATTAGGCAGAGGAAAGAAATTAAAGGCATAAAAATAGGAAAAGAAGAACTTAAATTATCACTATTTGCAGATGATATGATTCTATACCTAGCAGACCCAAAAGGGTCTACAAAGAAGCTATTAGAGCTAATAAATGAATTCAGCAAAGTGGCAGGATATAAGATCAACACGCATAAATCAAAGGCATTCCTGTATATCAGCGACAGAGCCTCTGAAACGGAAATGAGGACAACTACTCCATTCACAATATCCCCCCAAAAAATAAAATACTTGGGAATCAACCTAACAAAAGAGGTGAAAGATTTATACAATGAAAATTACAGAACCCTAAAGAAAGACATAGAAGAAGACCTTAGAAGATGGAAAAATATACCCTGCTCATGGATAGGCAGAACTAACATCATCAAAATGGCGATATTACCAAAAGTCCTATATAAGTTCAATGCAATGCCAATCAAAATCCCAACAGCATATCTTGTAGAAATCGATAAAAGAATCATGAAATTCATATGGAACAATAAGAGACCCAGAATAGCAAAAACAATACTAAGCAGGAAGTGTGAATCAGGCGGTATAGCGATACCAGACTTCAAACTATACTACAGAGCAATAGTAACAAAAACAGCATGGTACTGGTACCAAAACAGGCGGGTGGACCAATGGTACAGAATAGAGGACACAGTAACCAATCCACAAAACTACAACTATCTTATTTTTGATAAAGGGGCTAAAAGCATGCAATGGAGGAAGGATAGCATCTTCAACAAATGGTGCTGGGAAAACTGGAAATCCATTTGTACCAAAATGAATCTGAATCCCTATCTCTCGCCGTGCACAAAAGTTAACTCAAAATGGATCAAGGAGCTTGATATTAAATCAGAGACATGGCATCTGATAGAAGAAAAAGTTGGTTATGATCTACACGCGGTGGGATCGGGCTCCAAATTCCTCAATAGGACACCCATAGCGCTAGAGTTAACAAATAGAATCAACAAATGGGACTTACTCAAACTAAAAAGTTTTTTCTCAGCAAAAGAAACAATAAGAGAGATAAACAGGGAGCCTACATCCTGGGAACAAATCTTTACTCCACACACTTCAGATAGAGCCCTAATAACCAGAATATACAAAGAACTCAAAAAATTAGACAATAAGATAACAAATAACCCAATCAATAAATGGGCCAAGGACCTGAACAGACACTTCGCAGAGGAGGACATACAATCAATCAACAAGTACATGAAAAAATGCTCACCATCGCTAGTAGTCAGAGAAATGCAAATCAAAACTACCCTAAGATACCATCTCACTCCAGTAAGACTGGCAGCCATTAGGAAGTCAAACAACAATAAGTGCTGGAGAGGATGCGGGGAAAAGGGCACTCTTGTTCATTGCTGGTGGGACTGCAAATTGGTGCAGCCAATTTGGAAAGCAGTATGGAGATTTCTTGGAAAGCTGGGAATGGAACCACCATTCGACCCAGCTATTCCCCTTCTCGGTCTATTCCCTAAAGCCCTAACAAGAGCATGCTACAGGGACACTGCTACATCGATGTTCATAGCAGCTCAATTCACGATAGCAAGACTGTGGAACCAGCCTAGATGCCCTTCAATAGATGAATGGATAAAAAAAATGTGGCATTTATATACTATGGAGTATTACTCTGCATTAAAAAATGACAAAATCATAGAATTTGGAGGGAAATGGATGGCATTAGAGCAGATTATGCTAAGTGAAGCTAGTCAATCTTTAAAAAACAAATTCCAAATGACTCCTTTGATATAAGGAGAGTGAACAAGGACAGGGTAGGGACGAAGAGCTTGAGAAGAAGATTTACATTAAACAGGGATGAGAGGTGGGAGGGAAAGGGAGTGAGAAGGGAAAGTGCATGGAAATGGAAGGCGATCCTCAGGGTTATAAAAAATGTCATATAAGAGGAAAGGAGGGGTAAGACAAGATAATACAAATGGAAGAAATGATCTACAGTAGAAGGGGTAGAGAGAGAAAAGGGGAGGGGAGGGGAGGCGAGGGGAGGGGAGGGGGGTTAGTAGAGAATAGGACAGACAGCAGAATACATCAGACACTAGAAAGGCAATATGTCAATCAATGGAAGGGAAACTGATGTGATACAGCAATTTGTATACGGGGTAAAAGCGGGAGTTCATAATCCATGTGAATCAACCATGTAATATGATGTATTAAGAACTATGTAATGTTATGAACGACCAATAAAAAAAAAAAAAAAAAAAGAAACAAGTCAATCTAAAAAAAAAAAAAAAAAAAAGCTAAATACCAAATAAATAAATAAATTAATAACCCAGTCAATAAATGGGCCAATCATATGAACAGACACTTTTCATAAGAGAATATTCAATCAATCAATCAATATATGAAAAAATATTCATCATCTCTAGCAATTAGAGAAATGCAAATCAAAACTAAGATACCATCTCATTCCAGTGAGAGTGGCAGCTATTATGAAGATAAACAACAATAGGTGTTGGAGAGAATGTGGGGGAAAAGGCACATTCATACACTGCTGGTGGGACTGCAAATTGATGCAACCAATATGGAAAGCAGTATGGAGATTCCATGGAAAATTTGGAATGAAAACACCATTTGACCCAGTTATCCCTCTCCTCAGTCTATATTTAAAGGACTTAAAAACAGCATACTACAGAGACACAGCCACATCAATGTTTATAGCAGCACAATTCACAGTAGCTAAACTGTAGAACCAACCTAAATGCCCTTCAGTAGATGAATAGATTAAAAAATGTGGCATATATACAAAATGGAATATTACTCAGCAATAAAAGAGAATAAAATCATGGCATTTGCAGGTAAATGGATGGTGCTGCAAAAGATAATACTAAGTGAAGTTAGCCAATCCACACAAAACAAATGCCGAATGTTTTCTCTGATATTAGGTGACTGATTCATAGTGGGGTAGGGAGAGATAGCATGGGAAGAATAGATGAAATCTAGATAGGGCAGAGGGGTGGGAGGGAATGGGAGGGAGCAGGGGGTTAGAAATGATGGTGGGATATGATGGACATCATTATCCAAAGTACATGTGTGAAGATATGAATTGGTTTGAACATATTTTATATACAAACAGAGATATGAAAACTTGAGTTCTATATGTGTAATAAGAATTGTGATGCATTCCACTGTTATGTATTCAAAATATAAAAACAATTTAAAAATAAATAAAATAAAATGGGTCTCTTGGCAAAAGTTAGGTATGATGTTTTAATTTTGAAACTAAACTTACTTTCTTATTTAAATGTTACTTCATAAAAATTTTTATATATAACTTTTGATTAATATAAATTCCTTAACATAATTTAATATTATATCTGAAACATGAAACAGACAAGAGAAATTTTAATCCCCTCTGAAGGGAAGGTGTTAAAACATTTTTACATCTCATATTGTTATCCTTTTAAAAAGCTACTGCTTCTTAATTGCCTTTTAGAAATATAGTTAAGTTTACTTCTCAGTGTAGAGAGAAACAATGTTTTAATAACATTTATTTTAATTATAAAGTATCAAATTACATAATTAAAATTTAATTAATTTGTTATCATTATGTAAGTTTGCAAGAGACCATTTTTGTACAAAACTTTAGGTTGGAGAGTATCAGCTTAGTAAAATGTTCTCTTAAATCTTATAATTTGTGTGGGCTCTCTCTCATCCAACAAGGAGGTCCACAGAACAGTGTAGAGGAGAGTGTGGCTGGGGAGTTGCTAATCAAGACCCTCAGAGACCAAGCAGGTCTGATTTTATTGTGCGGATACCATGTATACTTAGGCAGGCAGTAGCTAAGCAGATTATAGGCAGCCACCAATACTATTTCTGGCAAACTATCCTTGCAGCGACCAATCAAGCAAGCACAGGGACTACAAGTGGCCTCATGCCCAAGGCTGTGCCTAGGGGTAAGCGGTTTTCCATCACATGCCTAGCACAAGGGAGTGGTTTGCCACTCAGATGCCCTTAACATATGCCATGTATGCAGTACTCCATGCACTTGTCCCCATAATATTTTAAAGATTTATATACTAAGGAAAAAGAGATACAATTCATATATAAAAAATTAGTAATAATTTTTCATAATTACATTGATGTTTTCATATTAATCATGAAGAGTGTTTAAATAAAAATTTGAAATCTGGAATGCAAGTTATTGTTTAGTCAAAAGTTATTGTTTAAAATAAGTTATTGTTTAGTCAAAAGTGTGTAAACCTTAATTTATTTAAAATTAGCTTTTTTGAAACTCATCAGAAACTTTTTTAAAACTCATCAGACATAAGAAATTATTCTATTTGAATGAGAGTAGATTAATATTTTAATAAATCCTTATTTTCTCAATGCATAGATTAAACTTCAGTTTATGTAAGCATATCAATATTTAATCTTAGTGAAAAATCTCAGATAGTTTTATATATATATATATATATATATATATATATATATATCTCCAAGTTAATCACATACAAACTTGTTCTCTACTTACTCAGACCTTCTTTGTCATTTACTTTAGACACTCTTATATATCACCACATAAAAACTTTCTTGGAGTTGGGGTTGTGGCTCAGTGATAGAGTGCTTGATTTGCGTGTGTGAGGCAATGGGTTCGATTTTTAGCACCACTAAAAAAAAAAAAAAAAAAAAAATTAAAAAAAAAACTTTCTTATCCAGAAATATCTTCATTTTTATTTCTGTTAAAGTCTGCACCATATAAAGACATTTTATAACCCAGAAACAGTTCTTTTTTTAGAGCCTTCTAATTCCTCTTTCCTATCTGAAAAACATTCTTTATGTTCATATTTGAAATAGCCTTGTAAATTTCTGAATTTAGTTAAACTGTTTTATTTTAATAAGATGAAATATTTTAATTGAAATGTAGTCAAAACTTTTGGACCCCTTTGTATATAGAAATATACTTGTTGGGTTTCATCTCTTAGTAACCCTGTTCTTAGTAATGACATAAAACAATTTTAAATCTCTCTTTTTTTACCAATCTATGAAAACATCAATAATGTTTATGTATGCTACCCCATGGAAATTAAAGAGTTTAGAATACCTGGGCTGGGATTGTGCTCAGTGGTAGAGCGCTCGCCTAGCACAGCCGCTACCAAGGTTTGATTCTCAGCACCACATTAAAAAAAAGGCATTGTGTTGTGTCCATCTACAAAAAAAGATATTTCTCTCTCTCTCTCTCTCTCTCTCTCTCTCTCTCTCTCTCTCTTTAATTAAAAAGAGTTAAGAATACTTGATGTTACATTTAAAAGTTACCATCTTAACTTTGTAATTCAATAAGTATTTCTTGTTATAATCATTTATGTAATTAATTCCATTTACCTTAAATTTAATTCATTTAGTTTTAACTGTAGAAGTCAGGGCATCAAGCAAACGTAGGTAACAGTATTTGGTATGTTTTTCCTTTGAAGAAAATTGTTAGAAGCAAATGGACATAGATTTTATACTGTATAGGAATTAGTGACTTTATTAATTATTTAACCAACTGGAAAAAAATCAGATTAATAATTTTAAAGACATCTGTATTTTCATTTGGTTACCAAACTTAAATAGAATTTTATTAAATCATATGAATTAAAGGGGTTTGTATCTATTTTTATTTTAATTTTAGATTATGAGTGCACTTATTAATTTAGGCCAATTTTGATATCATGTAATTCAGTCATAATGTAAATATAACCATTGTGTCTACACATTTACAAATCAGACAAATAAATAAAAGAAAAAAATTTTATAAATTTTGTAAGTGGAAGTCCACCATATGATTCAAATACTTATCAGAACTTTTATTTGATTTAACCTACTTAGGAATTCAAAATACAGTTAATTAATTTTTATATGATTTAGTTATAAAACAGGCTTGCTTTAATAGATAAATTACATCTGAAAACTATGAAAATATTGTTAAATAAAATATTTCAGATTACCAGCTTCTTGTTTTAATAATTGTCAGACTTATTTTTAGTATCATCCTTATAAAACAAAAAATAATCTATTAAAAAGCATAATTAGAACATATTTTTTAACCTTAAAATTCTTCTCTTAACTTGGCTGGTTAGTCCTGGAAAGAATAGAGAGAAAAAATAATTTTTTTGGTAAGACCTTTTGGTGGAACCATTTCCCCACCTCCACTCTCTTTCTAAATTGGGGTTCACCCTCTGATTTGGGGGGGGGCTGGCTCATCTAAACTTGTCTTTCCTCTTAATTTCCTTCAGAGCTGCCCCACATTCAGGCACAAGATATCACAGGGTGTCTAGCCTCGCCAGGGTAGTTTCCTTCTCAGAAGGTTGTTAGACACCTAAGAAAAAGACAGTCTGAAGTAAAGAAACAAGAGAAAGATACAGAAATGAGGTTGAAAGAGGAGCACCTGATAGATTCTTCAATCCTGTTAAGAGCTGGAACTGAACAACTAGAAAATGGCTTTAGTTCTTTATTTAAGGGGAGTGCATCAAAGGCAGAAATAAGATTTCAATGGGACCTTATCCCACTGCAAACAAGTTGATTGCCATCTTGGGAAGCCACACCCATCTCTGAGAGGCTGTGTGAATGTGTGGCTCCAGTGGGTTTTCCCATTTACAGTGCAGTGCTGAACCTGACAGAGCTGAGTAGGAAGTTACAAATAGTGGGCAGCCTCAAAGTAGCAGAATTACTTCTGGGAGTTCCCAGATTCCAGACATTCTTACCTAATGGCTTCCATGTAGATTGGGTTCATGCACATTTCATGGATGGCTCTTGGCAAGTATTACCTGTTGGAAAAAAAAATGAAAAAGTGAAGGTAGCACCCAACACTCAGACCAGGGTTCCTTTGAATGAATGATCCTTACTAAGGAGCTATGTAGGGACAATAGGGCAGTTCCACAGTGTACCTTACAGGTCACGGGGACACAGAACCCCTCTTGGCTCAGAGCCCTGAGATCTCAGCTGGTTTCTACAATTCACCAGGTCACCGTCTCCATACACACAAGCATATTCTGAACCTTGTATAATTTGCAACCAATTCATTGAGTGTAAATACTGTATTTTGCCAGTTCAAGAAGTTGTGTCCGTCTTTAGGAGGTGTAAATATACAATTAAGTGACAATATACAGTGTTAATAACTCATTGAAGATGTAAAAGTGATATCCTTTTACTAATAAATAAATTTAGAGTCAGACACATACTTAATGCTTCACCATTGTGAATCAATAATTGGATTCCAACTACTGTAATATAAACTGATGTGTGCTTTGATCTATATGTTAGATAATACAGCAGTTTTAGTATTTAATAAATTAACAGAAGTACAAGGGAACAAGAAGGGTTATACCTGCTGGGTTATTCACATGCCATATTGTACAGAATGAATTCTAGTTTAGCACATACCTTTTCTGCCAATCAATTGTTTCCTTCCTTTATACACTTTATTCAGTGCAGAAGCAGCTCTACTGTTGACAGCAAGCCCAAAAGTCCTTCAATCTTTATGCACAAGTTCTTGCATTGGAATCATTTGTGGAACTGTGAGTTGAGATCTTGAATGTTGCAATTTGGGGGAGTCACATGATGGATTTTGACCTCTGGATTTGACATTTTGTTAATGAATATCTCAACAGCTCTTAATTAATATAAATGTTGCTGGTAATTATACAACTCACCCTACTCTGCAATTTATTTGTTCATAAAATCCATCTTCTGTGTTTAGAATTTTTACCCCCATCAACCTGCCCCTGTGGTTTCTTTACATAGGACCTGGAGAACCATCACGAGTTTCTGTACTGTTTTCACATAAACCTACAAAATCCAGTCTATCCTACTGGTTACCTTTCCCTCATTCAAGGCCACATTCCTTACCTTTCCATAGACCTAAGATCAAATTTCTCCTTTTGAATAAATTTGGTACCCCAACTTTAAATGTCTAGAAATGAGCATCAATCATGATCTTTGCCTTAATTCTATTGTTCTCTGGGTTTCCTCTTCTGGTGAATTCATGAGGTCAATCTGGATACTCATGCAGTTATTTCTTTTTGTCAGGCTGTGTTATGGGCTCTGTATATACAGAAGTGTCAAAACAAAACAGAATTTCTGTTCTGAATGAACTCAGTTCCTAGTGGAGAAACACTCAATGAGAAGAGTCACAGTGAATTGTCTTCATGTTGCTGATACCACCTGACCATGCTCACCCTGAACATCTGGAGGCCATTTCTTATGGCAAAGGGCCCTTTGCCTCTCACAGGACATCAGTACTGAACATCTTCACATTCTGTTCATAACCTCCCATCACTGGGTATCTCACTGTCTTGCCTTATGTGCACTGCTCACCCGAGTTATGCAAAGTCTCTGGCTAGCTTTTCTTCTGTCCCCTTTCTTATTTATCTTGTCTTTTAAAAAATTGTATACATGGTATCCATGGGGATAAATCACATACATGTTTATGATAAAAACATTTTTCTACCTAAATAAACTCTTTTAGATTCTTTACTATGTCAAGATAAGATAAAGATTTATTTTCACATTCAAAATCTCTTTGAGCTTCTTCCTAGTCATCCTACCTCAACTCCTCCTCCCATACCCTGTACAGAACCACAAGTAGATTTTATTTGCAAAGAGGATTCATATTTCTGGACCACAGGGTCTCTTTGTCTCTGAGTCCTTCTTGTGCTTCTGCCCCTACCTCACTATCTTTGTGTATTATCAGAATTCAAATAATCTACTAGAAAAGTACTTACTACCATGAGTTGGATGGATATTTGCTTTCATGGTAACATTGTATGAGGAAATTTCTAAACCAAAAACTTTAACCACTTTTGCCATTGCCAATATTTCCATAATTAAAATTTAAACATAGAAATTCACAGCAAAGAATAAGGGTACAATTCCATCCATTATTTTTATATTCAATTAACTGTAAAAAATTTATACTTGATATGACTATTGTATATTTTACCATTATTTTCTTTAACTATTTAATGTTCTGACATTGAATGAGAACAGTATCACTTTGATTATAATCAGTTATCCAGATTCAACAAATCATATAGATTCTAACGTATTTGTCAACATTGACTTTAATCATGAACAACTTTGAGAAGTGTCTCACCAGAGATCCTGAAAGACTTTCTTAAAATAGTTTAACATGAAAATTTTGTTAAGGAAAGTTAGTTTTTCCTCAGGTAAGAGGTTTAAATATCACACTAAACCTCCCTGGGTTACACCAGATAGTAAAGTACATGATCTCAAACTTAGTTTCCAGCTTAAAAGTCTATACTTATGTTGTTATCAAGATAAAATTTTATTGCCTTATGGATTTCTATAAGATCTGAATTCTTCATGTAGGAATAAGAGACAATGAAAAAATTAAATGTAACATATGACTCCATGTCTGAGCACAAATTAATATATACATACTCTCTAACACCTGGCATTTTTTGAGTAGTGAAAGAAATTTCACCCTATAACCAACCCTGAGGGGTCTCTCCTTGAAATCCTTTCCATCTTCATTTCACCCTGGTTAAACTTCCTAGGCCAGAGACCATGACAGCCATTCAGAGCAGGGGTCATGTCCTGTGTTGTGTGGTCAAATGTCAAAGAGAGAGAAAGAGAGAGAGAGAGAGAGAGAGAGAGAGAGAGAGAGAGAGAGAGAATATGAATATGAATTAATGAAGAGTTAACATTATACAAGGATAAGTCTCACCTTCATCCTGATCCCTACTTGTCTTGGGATTTCCTCAGGGACCACACCTACGTTTATGTTCATGAGCTGATTCATGGTCTGTCCCCAGATAGTTTAAGAAAGGAGAAGGACAATTGTATCAGTGAGGTTGCTTATTTTGCAGTTACATTCTACGGTTACAATATGCAATGTTAGGAGCTTTGTGTAACTCTCAAGAAATTCCATTGTCTGAAATTACTATTGCTTGGTAAAATGTTATGGTTGTCTAATAAGAGAGTTTCTTTATTCCAAAGAGCTGTGTGCCTGAGATCAAGGTTCTGTCTAATAATACTCTAGCCAGAACCTCCTCATGCAGGGCATTGCTACAGCAGCTAGGCTTCCTATGTCTTTGCACACAGTTTTCCCAGCAGTCAGGTGTTCTGTCTTTGTACAGAAAATTTCTAGCCACAAAGGATGCCACAATAATAATAACATCACCAGAGACCCCAATCCCAAACACAGAACTTCTACATCTGTGAGAGATGCCCTTGATCCAGATAATTAGTTAATAAACACATCAGAGTGATCTTACCTGCACATGAACAAATTCACTCTATGAATAGCAATGGGGTAACTCTCCAAGCTGCCTCAGGTATAGAGCCGGCTCAGAACCCCCATCCTAGGTGTTGCTTTAGTTCTATTTGTTTCTGGTGCTATGTCTAACAGGAACAAACACATGCAAGTGGTGGAAGGTGGCAATGTGGGTGAAGCCCAGGTGGACCCTCTATGTACATGTTATCCCATTAATCAGGGTCAAGATATGGAATTTCAAGGGAACTATTCATATCCCATCACTGTGAAGAATACTTTGCTGAATATAGGCAAAAGTAACAGAAGATGGTGCCAAAAGGACTGTATGATGTACAAATATGTAAACAACTTTACAATCTCTAAAATAAAATTACACCAGGAAACTCATGACTGGAAACAAACACACATCTCCAAATACAGACTCAATATTTTGAACACTACGAAAAACATATTTGCATATGGGGGATGATTAATGTGAATTAAATTTATAAAATATCTGGGAAGGGAGAAACTATTAATCAGGGTCAGGAGGCTCCTTATGAACTATGAGTCAGGATACTAAGAAGTGAAGTGTAACAGGGCCCATCAGCCTGGTGATTTTTGTATTACTTCCCCTCTGCCTGTGTCACTGTGAGTTACACGTAGCTGCTCCCACTGCCATGGGCTGCCCCACAGTAGTAGACATTCTCATCCTCTTCCTGAATGTTCTGGATGGTCAGGTACCGATCCAGGCCTGAGCCTGAGCCTGAGCCTGAAAAGCGATCAGGAATCCCATCCCCCTTGGATCCCACATTTCCACTACTGCCCACTTCCATCACAAACCGGGGGCTCTTCCCTGGGCTTTGCTGGTACCAGTCCACATAGTAGTTACTGTAGCCACTGCTCAGGGTGCAGGTGAGTTTGGTGGTTTGTCCCAGGGAGGCAGATGTAGAGGGTGGCTGAGTCAGCACAGGTTGGGAAAAGGACCCTGTAAAAGCAGACACATCATCACAGTGGAAGTCAGGGCCAGGGTACATGTCTTTGGGAATCTGAGCCAGCGAGGACAGACTCAGGACAGGGGTCTGCCATGGGGCACTGAGGTCTGTTCCTACCTGGGCAGTGAGTGAGCATGATAAGAAGGAGAAGAGTCCTGACCATGTTGGACACAGTTTCCTGAGTTCCAGAGCAGGTGTGGGCTACCCCTGCCTTTCTTATTCCTCCCCACTGGCCTTAAGGAGGAGCAGGTCATGCAAATGTGCCTCCACCCACTGCCTCTCACTGGTTGCACTTCTGGGCCTGGAATGATGCAAGACCCAGTCTGGAGGGTGGTGATATTTTCATTTGCCTGACAGGCAGAACCTAGAATTAAGCAGGTCCTGGGATTACACAGAAGATCACAGTTGCTGAGCCCACATTAGTGTCATAGAGCTAACTTCCTCTGTCTACCCCTATTGAGATGTGGAGTCCTGTGGGGACATCTTCATCTGTGAACATTTTTTATGGGCCCCCAGAAAGTGTTCCATGGTGTTTCCTGAAGATTACATGTAAAAGTTTAGTCTCCTATTGGTTCCTGACTCCATCTTTTTTATTTTTTTTTCCTAGAAATACTGATGGAGGTATTTGTGTGTCAAGCAATGTTCCCAGATTAATATTACCACTGTATGTGGACACTCTATGATTTGGGGGACTTGTTGTTTCCCAGGAAAATTCACCAGGAATTGATCACCAAATATAAAAGTGCTATGAAACAGAATAGAGCTGGACATTCTCACTGCTTACAGTCATTAGAAAACAAACTCATAGAGTCATAATAAAGCTTTTGCTTATATTATATTATCATCTCCATTTTTCCAGAGAGGAATTTGGCTGCTCTGGTAAGACACTTGCCCAAAGACATAAAAGAGCACAAGTTCCAGAGTTTAGATCACTCTGATCAAATGAATAATATTTACTCATAAACATTAAGCCATTGGACTAAGGGGAAAATTGTGATACACATCTATATTAAAAATAACTATAAATTAAGAGGCATAAACCAATACAAACTACTTGTTTTACATTTGCTGAGATCAGAAGAGTGACATGGATTTCACTGGGCTAAGCTCAGGGGGTTGACAGGGCTATGCTCTCTTCTGGAGGCTCTGGGAAGAAACCATATTTTTGCTCTTTCCAGATTCTAGGAGTCACCCACATTCCTTGGATGGTGGTCACTTCTTCCATCTTGAAAGCTAGAAACAGTAATTGAAACTTTTTCATATCACATCTCTCTGGCCACTTGTAATTTTCTATTTTACTTTTAAGGACCCTCATGATCTCTCTGTATGCAGGTAAATTCCAGGATTATATCTTCTCTTAATGTGAGTTGATAAATAACACTAATTACACATGTAATGTATTATCACTTTATCATGCTTCCTAACAGGGTTTAGGGCATGTATGTCTTTGGTGTCCATTATTCTGCTAACCACAGTGCTCTTCTCAAGGGAACTTTTAATCATTTATGCATACTCATTGAAAACATAATAAGACATCACTAAAAAGGCAGAAAGAAATAAAATTTGGAGTTTTGTGTTTTCATTACACATGAATGATACTTCATAACACATTGGATAATTTATAATTATATATAATTTATACTACAATTTTATTGTTATGCATCAGAATTCCCTGAGAATATATATCATGAATATTATTCTGGTTTTGTGACTTTTAGCACCATATAGAAAGTAGAATTTTCTGTCCCTTCTCTGTGGGTTAATAGCTCTGTGTAAGACTTAGAACCATCATACCTTGTACTACAATGTTAATCAGCTTATTCTACAGTTGCAGATCAGGGATATGAAGAATACCTGTATTTGTCAAGGCATTTTTGATCTTGGCAATTATCTGATTGCTCAGAATCCTGATACTTATCTTGAGTCTGAGTAGCATGGAAGACACCAGGGAGGGTTCCCTGTAGTCTATTGGTATCATTGTATGTGGGATCTGCTGACACTAAAGCCATGGTTCAGAATACTGGTGATCCAGGAGTTGCAGAGATGGAGGACAGTTGACTGAATACACCCTAGGAGAGGGAACCTGCAAACACAGATAGGAGTAGGAGGTGAAGTAAGGGCAAGATAAAAATTGCTCATGGATTCTGAGACTGAGTGGTTGATGTGAAGAAATAATTGAGACTTGCTAAAGACCACTGTTAACCTGAGCAATAAATGTGGGACAGCAAGGGGAGTACAAGTCATAGTGGACACAGACCCTGATTCTCACAATAGGAATGGGCTGTTCCAGGCCTTCTTTAATTCTGCACCATCCTGCTAATGGAAGGCTGGTCATGCAACTGTGTTTTCATCATGGCTGCCCAGCCTCTTGCTAAGCCCTAGTGCAGGAGTCCAACACACATTTCAGACTGAGGAGAATGAAGTTTTGCTTTCCACCTTGGGGGACCCTTGGAAGCAAACACCTGATGGGATGAGACAAAGGTCTCTCCTCCAGGGATTCAGTCAGGTCAGACAAAACACAGCTGCTGAGTCTCTGTCAGTGAACAGAGTGCCCACCTGCAAGACCAGGGCTTCTTGGAGTGAATGCTTCTAACTAAAACTGCTTTGTTGGGGCCCCTCAGCAGTCCCAAAGTGCCCTCTGGTGGTCTCAGAACACATACCTTCTGTTGGTCCCAGGATCTGAGATTTCACCTTGAATCTGCAGCTCTGCAGGTCACTGAGTCTTTTCACACATGGATTGTCTGGGTTGCATATTAATACACACTATATATAATTACTGTAATTTCTTACTTAAATAGTGCCTATTGGTGACACTATGTAAAGTCACATTTACATATATAGATGTCAATTAAAAATTTTAGTGCTCTTCATATAGATTCTATAAAACTTGTATATCTTCATTACAATTTAGAATATACATACATCTTAAGTGTGCTCCTAGATTCCAACTATAGATGTGTTTGGATCTTAAGCATTTGAGCCAATTTAATTGTTTCAATATTTGATTAAGTAAAGGAAGTACTAGGTATAAACTGAATGGAAAGTATGGTTTGCAGCTGCCATGGCATGTTGCATCAGAATTCGATCCAGTTCAGAACATACCTTCTCTAAAAATCACTTATTTTCTTCCTTTATCCAATTGACCCAGTAAAAAATTGTCTGTTTTGTGGATACTGAGCTCACAAAGTTTTCATACTTTTTAAATGAGTTCCCCCACTTGTATGGTTTGTAGGATTGTGGGTTGAGGGATTAAATGTTATATATATATATTTTTTTTGTTCAAATGGTAGATTTTGAGCTTGGAATTTAACATTTTGTGGATACATACTCATTCTCTCTTATTTAATTTAAATATTGCTATATGTTATTACAACTCACCTATTCTGTAGTATATGTGGAGGCTGTACCTCCATCCAAGTGCTCCTGTGGTTTCTTTACTCAGTACCTAGAGCCATAGCACATCTTTCTCCCTGGCTCTACATTCACCCATATGATCCAGTCCACACTAAGGGATAAAGCCCATGTTCACTTCTTGTTCTCTACAATACACAGCAAAGCTTCTTATTTAATCTCTCTCTCTCTCTCTCTCTCTCTCTCTCTTTATTTATTTTGGTACCAGAGATCTATCCCAGTTTTTCCCATATGTAAAACAGATGTTCTACTACTGAGCTGAATCCCCAGCCCCCATAATATTTCATCTTGAACAGCACAAAACCCAAATTAAAAAATGTACAAGGCACAGCAATCATGGTCATTGCCTCTTCCTGAGAGTCCTTCTCAGGTGAACACACATATTTGTTCTCTAAACACATGGTAAATTGGTCCTTTCTGTTGATAACTGATAAAAGATCTCATCACCATAGATCCTATAACACCATGATTTCCCCACCCATATCATGAACTGAGGGCACTTTCCTGAGCCCTCCAGTATACCAGTATGCACTGTAAGCATTGCTCAGAATGCAGGTAATATTTACCCTTCAACTTAGAAAAGCAGATTCAGAGGGCAGCTGAGTCAGCACAGTGTCCGAGTGGAACCCTGGAAACAGGAGCCTGATTAAGGCTCTAGATGTGAGACAAGTAAGAATTATTACTAGAGGGGAAAGAACAGGGTTTGGTATCTGGGAGGCTGTTCTCTATGGAGGTTAGGACAGCGAGGAGGTCAATGAGCAACCAGGCCATGATGGAGCCTCTCTGAGCTCTGTCATTCAGATACCCATGCAGAGGTTAGACTCCTAATTCCCTCACATCCTCCAAACAAGGCAAGTTGGAACTTTTAAGGCAGTTGAGATTCTCAGAGCAAATGGTGAGAAGTTTGATTCCAACGTTAAACCTTGTTTTACTTCTAAGCGTTTCCTCCTGTTTTCTGGCTCTGTGATACCTAGGATTCAAAGATTATAAGTATGCAAAATCATACATCTCTTCTGCTGTTTGTTCTCCCATTGCCTCATGTATTCATTTGATGATTGGAGCCAACTTGGGGGCCTCCTGGGCCTTTGTCTCTGAACCTCCTTCTGGATCAGCAGTTGTTCCCAAAAAGTAATTGGTCGCCACTGTTGGGCTCATTTGTGTGTGTGTGTTTGCATGTGCATGCATACACATTTGTGTTTTCTTTTCGTTGTATAAACACACATGTGCTTCCTTTCTCTGAGGACACAGAGTCTGTATCTGCTAATGTAGAATGTATGAAGAGAGGCATCACATAAATTTGATCTGTCTTAACAGCTGTGCATCTTGGAGGGCTGGGCCTATTGAGAATCATTGCTTCAGAAATGGCAATTGAATTCCATATATTCTTTGTATAATTGTCTGCCTATTTGAGTTTTTAGGATCTAGTAAGTTTTGTCCCTTCATGGTGCTTTCCATAGACTGTATAGATATGAACTGTGATAAAGATCTTTTAGTATTAAGTTTGTAGATGTATAGATTATTATTTTTTTATTAAATTTGGAAATATTTTCTTGATAATTTTTCCAAAAAAATGTACTTTTGCCCATACATATCTTTCTAGAACTTTTGTAATGTGTATTTTTGTTTGCTTGAAGGTACAACATAGATCCTGTAGGCTTGGCACATGTTTTTGTTATTTATTTTTTGCTTCCTTGGACAATATAATTTGATCTGAACTTTAGTTCAGCAATTCTCCCTTTCTTATCTATTCTATATTTGATGACACATTTATTTCACATTTTCCTTTAAAATTATTGCCATGATTTGCTTTATTTGTATTAACATATTTATTACAGTTCAAAAATGAGGTCTTTGTCTAATACTCCCAATGTCTTTGGTTCCTCATGAATAGTTTCTATCAACTGGTTTTTGTGGGATTCTGGTGTGTGTTTGAATTTACTTTCCTGGCTTCAATATATTTGGGTTAAACTTTCCTGTTACTGCCTCATCATTTGGTTTTGAAAAACATGGACTTAGGGTATTACAATGTAATGACTGGAAATTAGAGCTCTTACTAGGAGGGCTTTAATTTTATTGTTGTTTTTGTCACTGCTATTTCCATTGTAGGTATTATTGTCATTGATGATGCATTGTTTTGTGATATTCTGGGCTATAACTTCAACTGAATTATTTGCATATGTATTGGCTAACTTCTGCATGTAAAAACATTAGTGGTTAGCTAATTATTAAACAGATATTTTCAAAAATGAACAGAAACAATACTTTTTTTCAGTCTTTGCTGAATATTGGGGTACACCTTTAACACTTGACTTTAATTAATATAGCATCAGTTTACACCTCTATCTTGTCCTTCACTTCATCTACCAAAGATGCAATTTCAGCCAGAGAAGAGAACTTAAGGTCTTTTCTCTTTCTACCTGATAGATAGCCCAGGAAAAAGCAAGTGGTTTTCTAGATACCTAGGAATATGTCAGAGATTTTTAAAACCACTCAAGAAGTTCCTATGCTCTAGTTTTTCTTTCTCATGTTTGGTAAGTCTCTTATTTTATTTTTTTTATACTGCATCACTTATTTCTGATGTTAATGGATAACTCTGATGGTTTTAGCATATTCATTGAGATGTAGCTGCTTCATTTAAATAAGCTCTGAGTCAATTAAAATTAAAATAGTGCTCCCTCCCCAGAATTCCCAGAAAGCTGACTCAGAAGCCCCTCTCTCTTGTTTTTTCATATTCCTCTTTCTTTTTTTTCTGTTTTCTATGTTTTCTTCCCTTCACTTGGGAGGAGATGAGCAGCTCTCTCCCATGCCTCTCTTTGGCTGTTGCTGCTCTATGAGAGAGGGAGCACCCTCCTAACCTGGCATCAGCTGTGGCAGTTGGAGGAGAGGGATTGGTGGTGAAGTTCATCGTACAACTAATTCACTGGCTACCCACTGAAGTCATGCATCTGTCTCCAGTATGTTGTCCCTGCCCATACCAAGCCTTGGGGAGTTTATCCTCCTCTTTTCTCTCCTTAGTCTGCCAGGTCCTCCTCCATATTACCCTTCATGCTGAAGAAAATGAGGTGGTAAATTGGCTCCTGGATGACCCCATGTCAATATTGTAAGGCTTATAGCTCTTCTGGGAAAGAGGAGAAAGAAGCAGAAGAGTTGGGCGGCACACAGCTCCAAAGGATATCATGAAGTTTCCAGGATCTTTGGAAAACCAGATTGGCTTTCCTATTGGAAAAGACAATCTCTAAGGAAGCCCACATGTAGAAGTGAATATGTGAAAAATGTCTACAAATGAATTGAAATACTTCTCATACAGAAAGATGGGGTAATTTAGTGGCTGGCCAAACCCAATTACAAGTTAAACTTTTATCCCAAAACATTTGTTTTTGTTAGGATCCTTTTGGGCAGGCTTTTAGCTACTACAAAGGCCCACCCAAAATATTTGAGATGTATGACCATCATATTTTTTCCCTAGCTGCAAAGACTGTTGAAGAGGATGAAAGAATTTCAATACTGAAGGCATTGGCAAGAGACAGTTTCTGTGGATCTGTTGAACTGAGATCTTCATACAACCACATGTGGATTTCCTTCCATTTGCAAGAAAAAGTTTCTGTGGATGTTTCTCATGAAATTTTGAGCATGTGAAATTTTGAGACTGAAGAGAATTATTCTGGATACATCAAACTGGGGTCTTCACACAGCCACATTTGGATATTTTTTTCACATTTTCCATGGCAGTGCAGTGTCAGTGAGGCCTTAGTTAACTTTTTAGTTTGCCCAAATTGAACCCATCAAAATACTTGCCTTCCTTATCAACCAACTGAATTGCCTGCATGTCAAAGGGTCCATGCGTACTCTTGCCCTGGTTAGTTGGAAATGGAGAAACTCATTCCTCACTGGCTTCCTATTACAATTGAACTGCTTCAGAAAGCACAAATAAATAGCTTCAGTTGATCCACTCTCAGGAGCTTGTGGCAGGTTACCTTACTACTCTGCAGTCTTCCCTGACTCTAAATTCCTTGTATATCTACCATCCCCTCAAGCATACCCTGGTGACTTGAGTCAAAGGAACAACCAAATTGTATCCTTCCTGTGTCTGTCTCAGGACCAGATTTCTCCAAGCACAACATCAAGCTACAGTGCCAGACAGAATTAAAGCAATATTTTATCATCATCTCCCAGCTGCCAGTGGGTGGAAACATTCTTATGCCAAATATTAAGTAGAGGAAAGGGAAGTGGGTGACTTCTCTAGTGGAATCAAATGGCTCTATTAAAAAAGATAATGCTGTAGAAAATGTGAGTTCTGTGTGGTGTGGGCTCACTTAGTCCAGCTGAAATCCAACAAAAAGATGAAGAGGGTATGGCTGGGAGGGAGTTGAAAAGATACCTCCAGAGACCAGTTTCAGAGAACTCAATCCACTTTATTATTGCATAGGCAAACTTTTTATGTGCAGCCTGTTACCAGGCAAATTTACCTGAGGGCCATATTAATCCAATGAGCTAGCAACACCCTTACTATTGGCAACCAATGGGCTAAAAGGACAGTGGCACACAGCAGAAGGAAAAGGAACACACTATGCACCTGAGGGTGGCCAGGTTACCATGGTGATGGGGCTAGTCATTGTCAGTGTTCCAAACCACAAATATCTGGACTCAGTGTGCTAAGCCCTAAGATCCCCTCACAAAGTCATTGTAGGCTGCTTTCTAGTTCACAAGCCCAACAGTATGGCACTGACTTATCAAGGCAAGAACACTGTGCTTCCCCATTTCTACCTTTGCAGCCTGTTTGAGGCATGTAGTTCAAACAACTGTTACCGTTTGCTGAAAAATAAGCTTGCCTGCTGTGGAAATGAGAATATGCAAAAGAAGGAAAGGCTATAGAGAGCTATACACAAGAATGTCAGTTCTCCTCTTTTTTTTATTATTGCATAGGGAAAATTTTTATGTAGTTTTGGTTCCATGTCGAAAAAATTTACATTTAATTTTCCGAAAAAAAATCTTTCAATAATGATAAGTAGAAAACCTTGTTCCCAGAATTCTAAGCTATTTTTCCTGTTGCTTTTGCTTGTTTCTCCATTGCATACATAATAAATTTTATGCATGTTAATCTGTATACTTTGGCTTCCACTGAATAGACACCCCTAAATTTTTTTGAAGCAATTTAATGAACTGATTCTTTTAGTGTGATATCTGTGCTTAATTTAAGATTCAAATTCCAATTTGTCTGGAAAGGTATTTCAGAATTTTCCTATACAAATCAGAGGGAGTAGTAAAAGAAGTTATTAAATGACCACATTAATTTTGTATCATTTCAATTTTCAGAGGTTAAAAACAAAATATTTTTTCATTTTTGTTTGAATATAAGTTTAAAATGGCATGCCATTAGGATACTTAAATTTGATGAAAGCATTTTTGCTAGTTATGTAAAATAATTTGGGATAAAGTTGCTATATCATGGTGCTCAACAAAAATGTATATAATGTATATTAGATTTTCTAATAATGATATTTTCAGTCATTTATAATCAATTGGAAATACAGTCTAATTGTTTTTTAGATTTGAGTCTGTAACATGCAATAACTAAATTGGATTTGAATCTGTAACATGTAATAACTAAATTTAGTTTTACTAGTTTTATGTTAAGCTATTAGAAAATTCTCTTATTTGTTCTTTTTAATTACACATAACAATAGAATTGATTTTGATAGAAGCATGGAATATATATTTTCTTTAGTTAAGTTCTCCATACTTTACCTTTATCTGCCCTCTTACCTTTCCCTGTTTCCTTCCCTCTGTTCTATTGATATTTCTGCTACTTGCTTTTAATACAGTTTAGTTTTGTTTTTTAGTTAATATCTTGGGGAGACACATAACAGTGATATTCATATATGTACATATAAAATTAGTTTAGATTCATTCACTGCTCTTTTCTTATTCCATCCCATCTCTTCCTCTCCCTCAACCTTTTCATTTACTCGACAACTCATGCCATCTTCTATTTTAATGAAATGCACCTACCTTTTCCCTTTCTCTGTATTAGGACTTACTTTATTAAAAGTTATGCTCCTTGTCTTCTAAACTACATTTCTTTTGACAACTTCTGAATTCTGAACTTTCTTTGCAGCCTAAAAAAATTATTGTGGACAGAACCACGTGTTGCAATAAAAGACTCTGGTCACAATAAAAACTGTCCATAAAAAAAATCAGTGAAATAAAGTTCAGATAAATGGTAGGGATGAAGATTTCCCAAGAACTGTCAACCTTGTTTAAAGAGTAGCCATACTTTGTCTATTGTTTAGTTTTTGTTTTTAGCTGTTTTTTCCCTTTCTCCAGGTTTGTTAATCTTTTTTTTTTAAATACATAAGCCAAACCAATAGAATATTACTGTTCTTTTTCTAATTTAGAAAATCATACCTACTGCATGATGTTGTACCCTGGGGCATTCTTCTTGCTCTGGTCAGACTCCTGAGGGGCAACCTGTTGAAAACTCTTTTAACTGCTCATTGGTTATGATTGATGTGGTTTCTCTTATATAAATTTTTATACATTAGGATCAAGGGGATGAACATAAAGTTTGTGTTTTTAACAAGATGAGGGATGTCATCCAGTTTATTACCAGCACAAAAATCTGTTTGAAAGATTCTTCCTTCTTGGTCTGTATTTTAAAAAAAATAGTCCTTTACAAAGCTTTGCCATCTTATTTTTCTCCTTGTGCTAGATAAGTTGAATAAAATATTTGATACTTGTTACTTATATATTTAACATGAATCATGGGCTTATTTTTGAACAAAATATTCTCCCCCACTTTGCTACTTTATTCACTGAAATGACCCAAAGAGATACACAGGACATTCCACAGTATTTGAAGAAAGAACTTAGTTTAATGTCAGAGATTCTTTTTTGGGTCCTGGCATGTTTCCCAATAGATAATATATATTTACATTCATTGCTCCCAAGGCTTTCTAGAGATCCTTACCTGTTATAAGATAATGAGATAGAGATGAATATTGGGGTCTTTAGTATACAGGAGCTGGGAAAGTAGATGAGAACCTAACGGGGTTATATAATTTGAAAAATGAAGTTTCGAAGCCTGAGTATATTATACATTACTGAGTAATGGCAAAGCAACCCGGTAGGTACTGAGAAGGAAATTCCTAGATAGGGCCACCAGGAAAATTTATTCAGCACTCCCAATAGCTGTTCTGTGTCCTGGTTTAGGGTGAAGTCACAGAAGACTCAAGTTCAGGCTCATTCTACCCCAGCTCCTATCATACCAGCAGGAGGTATCTGAAACAGCACCTCTATGACCAGGGTTCATGAGGTAGAGAATCTAAGCAGTGCTACTGAGTATTCCTGGGGAGCAATTGTGCTGAGATGTGAGAAAAAGGAGGTGTCACTTGGAACATGTGGCCAGAGACACATTTGTGCTGAGCCCAGGGTTTGGTCTTCCCCTGAGGGAAGTATAAAAGGGGCATCCAGATGTGGTTGGCAGGGAGCCAAAGCTAGGTTTTTGGAATTTTCTCTACCCTTTTTACTTCTGGAAAGTGTTTGGGCCTTAAGGAGTATTTATTCATTTATTTTTTTGGCATTTACCTTTACTGAATTTACTGAATTTAAATTAATATACCTGAATGATTACGAGTGTGTCTTGTTAAGGGGGAATGCAGGGACCAGTTTCTGGAGAAGATGCGTCTCAAATAAAGCTTAGAATAAGATTCCTCACATGTGATAAGGAATCTTCTGTTATCACTGAGCAAGGTTGGAGGCTACTGACAATATCTGTAGCATGGTGATGAGCTTGAGTGGGGACTCAACCCTACACCACTCTCCATGAACCTTTCCTGCACCAGTGCAGCTTACTTCCATCCAGTCTCATTGAAGGCCAACAATGAATCATATTTCTGAATGGGTGACATTCTGTAATGCCTCAGTCTCATTTTTTTAACAAAAACATTTGCAGTCAAATCTGTTCCAATAACCCAGCTGGTCCTACTAACTTCACTCTTCCCTGTACCATGATGATCACTCTGGACTTTTCTTCACAAACTTAAATCATGCTTGCTGTCTTTCTTTTTAATTTTTGTTCACTCTCTACTTTTTATGTGTTCTTCCCCTAATTGTCACAATAGGCAATCTCCACATTATATGAAGACTTTACCATCTCTGTCGTTTGACCTCCTCCACAGACCATCTAGTGTGCAGCCCAATTTGTGTTTTGCATAATCCAGCAAACTCAGCTTTCCTAAAGATGTTTTCTAGAATCCCACATTGCACAGACTGAGCCCCTGAACAGCATAACTCTTTTTGGGCCACACAAAGCAGAACTTCTCTCTTGACTCTTTCTATATCAGCTCTGGGGCAAGCCAGAGAAATTCTTTTTCATATTGTTGAGCCCAAATTTCCATGAGCTTCAGAATTTTGTTGCGGCAGATACTGAAAAATGATCTACAAAATTTATGGTGTTTTCTGTATCTTTTGGATATATGACCATTTTGATTATATTAATTATTCCTATCTAAGAACATGGGAGATCTTTCCATCTTCTAAGATCTTCAACTTATTTCTTTAGTGTTCTATAGATATCAGTGTAGGGGTATTTCACCTCTTTTGTTAGATTGATTACCAAGTATTTTAATTTTTTTGAGACTGTTGTGAGTGAGATAGTTTTCCTGATTTCTCTTTCATTTAATTCATCATTGTTGTCTAGGAACACAATTTATGGGTACTTTTTAACTTGCCACTTTGCTAAAATATTTGCTGACATTGTCTATTAGTTCTAGAAGCTTTCTAATGAAAGTTTTTGGTCTTCTAAATATAGATTCACATCATTGGCAAATAGGGATAGAATGAGCTCTTCTTTTCCTATTTATATTTGTCTAATTTCTGTATTTTGTCTAATTGCTCTGGCTAGGGTTTCAAGACTATGTTGAATATGAGTGGTGAAAGAGGACATCACTGACTTGTTCTCATTTTTATAAGGAATCCATTTAATTTTTCTCCATTTAGAATGTTATTTGACTTGGGTTTAGCATATATAGTTTTATAATGTGAGGTATGTTCCTACTATCACTAGTTTATCTAGAGCATGAATGGATGTTCTATTTTGTCAAATATTTTTTCTACATCTATTGAGATACTCATATAATTCTTGTCTTAAGTAGATTGTGTGATGAATTGTGTTTATTCATTTCCATGTGTTGGACTAACCTTGCCTCCCTGGAATGAACCACATTTTATCATGGTGCATTATCTTTTAAATATGTTTTTGTATATGATTTGCCAGTATTTTATTGAGAATTTTTGTACAGGGATAGTGGTCTGATATTTTTATTTCACAATTTGCCTTTGAATGATTTGATATCAGGGTGATTCTTAGAATAAGTTTGAAAGGGTTATCCCTTTTTGTATTTCATGGAATAATTTGATTATATTGGTGTAAGTTCTTCTTTTAAGGTCTAATAGAACTTGGCTGAGAACTTGGCAAATAATCTTTCTAGACTCAGGCTTTTCTTTTTTGCTAGTGCTTTGATTCAGTTTGGGTAGGTCATATGTTTCTAGAAGTTTGTTTGTATCTTCAAGATTTTCGATTTTATTGAAGTATAGATTTTCAAAATAGCATCTGATTATCATCTGTATTTCAGTGGTGTCTCTAGTGATATTTTCTTTTCATCACAAATTGTGGTAGTTTGAGTTTTCTCTCTCCTTTTCATTAGTATGGCTAAGGGTTTATGAATTTTATTTATTTTTTAACAATCCAGCTTTTATTTTGCCAGTTTTTATTTTTTTTTCAATTTCATTAATTTTTGTTACACTTTTAATTATTTCTTTTTTCCTATGGCTTTTAGTGTTGATGTATCCTCTGTTTTCTATGACTTTGAGATGTAAAGTTAGATTATTTATTTAGTGACTTTCTATACTTTTAATGGATGAGCTCCATGTAATGAACTTTCCTCTTAGAACCAACTTCGTAGTGTCTCAGTGATTGTGTTGTGTTGCTATTCTCATTGACCTGTAAGTTTTTTTTTTATTATTCCTGATCTCTTCAGCTATCCTTTGGTTGTTCAATTCGGGTGTTAGAGTAGCTTTTATTTTTTAATTTTTATTGTATCATTGATTTTTATTTTATAATTGATTTCTAATTTTATTTCATTATGATCTGTTACAATGAAATGCATAATCTCTATTTTTGGTATTTTCTAAGAGTTTCCTAGTGGCCTAAGACATGGTCTGTTTTAGAGAAGGACTTGTGTGCTGCTGAGAATAAAGTGTATTCAGTATTTGATGGATGAAATATTTTATACATGTCTGCTAAGTCTAAATTATGAATTGTAGTTTTTGTTCTATAGCCTCTTTATTAGCTTTCTTTATTTTGAAGAACTATTGATTGGTAAGAGAGGCTTTTTGAAGTTACTCAGTATTATTGTGTTTGATTCTTGGGATTGTGAAGGGTTTTTTTTTTGAGGTATGTGAACTCCATTGTTTGAGGCATAAATATTTAAGATTGTTATATCATGTTGATATATAGTTCCCTTAAGCAGTATGAAATGGCCGGCCGTCTTTGTCCCTTCTGAATAATTTTCACTTGAAATCTACTTTATCAGATATAAGGATAGAAACTTATTCTTCTTTATGATGTCCATGTGAGTGATACATTTTTCCCATATTTTTACCTTCAGTCTGTGCATGAATTTGTATATGAGGTGATTTTCTTGGAGATAGCTTATTGTTTGGTCTTGTTTTTTACTCCAGTCTGCCATTATATGTCTTTTGACTGTTGAGTTTAGGCCATTTTAATTCAATGTTGTTATTGAGAAATGATTTTTATTAACGGTCATTTTAACTATTTCTGATTTTTAATTTGAATCAGTTTCTCTTTTGATTTACTAGTCTTCTACGACAGTTCCTTCCTTTGCTGGTTTTCAGTTTTATGTGTCATTTTTAATTCATTAAATATTTTGTTGAGACTGTTATGTAGTCCTGTCTTACTGGTTGTGAATTCTTTTAATTTTTGTTTATCATGGAAGGTTTTTATCTCATTGTCAAATCTGAACTTATATTTTGCAGGGTATAGTATTATTCATTGACATCCATTTTCTTTTAGAGTTTGGTGTATATTATTTCAACACATCCTAGCTTTAAGTGTCTGGGTTAAAAAATCAGCTGAGATTGAGATTGGCTTCCCTCTGAATGTGAATGTCATTTTCTCTGGCAGCCTTTAAAATTCTTTTCTTATTCTGTATAATTTATTTTTAAGGTTTAGGAAAATTTCAGATATTATTTCATTGAGAAAATTATATATTCTTTGATTTGTATTCCTGAACCCTCATCTACCCTGATATATTTTAACATTTTTTTACATGTTATCCCATATTTATTAGAAGTTCTGTTCATGGTATCTTAACATCTTTTCTCTATGGTCAACTTTATTTTCAACATTTTCTCTTCATTGCCTGAAACTCTGTCTTCCAAGTGGTCTTGTCTGCTGATAATATTTTTTAATGATTTTTTTCTAATTTAGTTTATTGATTCCTTGATTTTAAGTATTTCTTTTTTCTTTTTTTTAGAAAATCTCCATCTCTTTAAGTGATATGTTTCTTCCCATATTTTCTTTCTTACATCATTCTTTACCTTGAAGATCAATTTAACTATGCACATTATAATCATCTTCGCTTGACATTTTTTCCACTGTGATGTTGATGAGTTCTCTTTTTGTTTGTATTTTGGTGTGTTTTGTTCCCTTGTTTTTTCATATTTGTGTGTCCACCTATGTAATAGTTGGTTTTAACACATTATAATCTTGTGGACTTATAGTGTTCCTAAGTGTTCCCAGTACCTCACAATTTAGGGGGAGACAGATAATAACAACAACCAATGCAAACAATTATAGCATTAAACCAAATAGCTCTTACTATAAAACCTACAATGTCAATTGTAACAATAATCATGAATGTTATAATCAGTCATTGCCCATATTAAGAGCAGTGAGTTTACAAGAGGGTTTACAATTTCAAGTAGTGACCAAGGACAGAACAGATGTGATGTAGGATTTGATGATTATGAAGGAGGTGGGGAAAAATATAAGCATAAAATTGAAGGTAGAGTGAAAGAGAACAATATAGATTGGTTGTTAGTGAAGGAAAATAGAAAAAAAGAGTCAAAGAAAACTGATAAGTGAAAGTAAAAAGTCATAAAATAAAAAAATTTAAGAAATTATAATAAAATAAAATATATAAACAAAAAATAGAAATTACAAAAGAAATAAAACATTACTAGAGCAAAATTAATATTGACATATACTAATCAAACACCTTAGTTTTCAAAATACTGATTCATGAAAAATAACTGCCTTTAAGTAAAATGGTGGAAATGAGAAAAATAAAAGTATATGAATATATATGTATACATTTAAATATAGTTTTTTTTTTAAGAGAAAATAAGACGAGATTGGGGCTGGGGATGTGGCTCAAGTGGTAGCATGTTCACCTGGCATGCTTGAGGCACTGGGTTCAGTCCTCAGCACCACATAAAAAATAAATAAGTGAAATAAAAGTATTGTGTTCAATTACAACTAAAAATAGATATTTAAAAAAAGAAGAGATGGGGTGGTAGAAAAGAGTTTGTAGATTTAAGATGTGAATAGGGCAAATGCAGAGATGACATAGGATACATTTAGAGTGGGGAAGAAAAAAAATGGTAGTAAAAAAAAAGGAATAATGAGAGAGAGAGAACAACATGATTTGGTTGTTAGCAAGAAAAAAAGAGAGAGAAATAGGAACAAAGAAAAACAGTTGTGAAAGAGAAAATATAAAATCAATCCAAAATATACTAATATACCAATCAAAACCCCCAACTCTCAATAAAAGAGCATGAAAAAATAGGTACTTCAAGATACACTTAAATTGAAAAGGCAGAATCAAATATGTATGAATAAAAATAGATAAGTACCCATCATGTATTAATCATTACACTTTCAAAACCAAAACAAAATAGTACAAAAACAAAGACAGGAGATCCAACATGGTGACGGGCATGGAGAGATCAAGTCTCTGACCTCTTCAGCTGCGCGGGCACAGGGAGTCTTAAACCGCCAAAATACTGTTTGCTCAGGATCACTAGGCAATGGTGAGCTGACGTGGATCTGGGGCGAACAGTCTGTGCCTCTCAAAACACACACCAAGCCCAGATCAACTGAATTCAAGCTCCCCTTCGCCTGCGTCTTGCAGACAAGCTGCTGTGACTCAGCACTAAACGATCCTGCTGAAACAACTGGTCGGCCCTTCTGAACCTGCGGAGGTTAATATCAACTGAGCCTTCATAGGCTGTGGCCACAGGATTAAGACGGGGCTTGGGAGAGCCATTCAGGACCCACCAGTTGCATTGGTCACCCAGCAAAGGGAATGAACTGTCGCCATTTGCATGGGATACCATCATGGCAGGGAACTGACATCACCAGAATGTGGCAGAAGAGATAACTTCATTGAAACCAGCAGCGACAGGTGTGTAACCCCCAGCCTTCCTTCTCCACACAGCAGGGAAACCTTAAGGGCCCCTCCCAGCTCTCCCATGAGCGCAATAGTCAGACCGAGGGAATCAGGAGTGGCGTGGAATCCGCGGCTCAGAACCCCTGGCTACCGCTCCCACCAGTGCTGACAACTGAGGTCTCTTGCACCAGCTACAGGGGGCATGGCTACCGGAGGGCAAGTAAAATATGCTGACAGTTCTCAGCTCCAAGCTCCACAACCTTAGGGTCTGAGGGAAGGAAAGCACGGAGATTGTGCCCAGTCGTTCAAGAAAATAGGGCTCCCATGAGCAGCAGACCTGGCATGTAGCCAGTATTGTGGTGAACCTCACTGGTGAGCGGTGCCTGGCTGGAGAAAAACTCGGGAAGTGACTAGGCAGTCAGAATTGGAGACCTGCCCAGTCGGGGAGGAGGAGCTGCTGCACAGTGATTGGTTACTGCATATATAGAGAGAAGCTTGGCCCAGTGGGAACAGCTCCACCCGCTGGAAGAGAAGTTAATCGAACTCTAAGACTGCATTTATTAATTTTTTAAAAATTTGGTTTAATTTTTCATTTTCATTTTTTTCATTTTTTTTATTATTCTTAATTTTTTTTCTTTTTTCTTTTCTATTTTTTTCTTTTGTCTTTTCATTTCTTTTAAGTTTCCTTATTCCCCCTTCCTTGAATTCTACCCAATTACTCTCATTCTCTTTAGTGACTTCTTCCCTTCCCTTCTAATACCTTTCCTCCCAAGCATCAAATACATTTATAGGAGTAAACTGTAACTCAGCAGTCAAACAGAACAAGAAGTAACATGAGCAGCATGAAAAAGCAAGGAAGAAAAGGAGTACAAACAATGCAGGACAGCCTAAATATTCAGGAAGTCCTAGAGGCATCAGAAAAATAGTCAAATAAAGAACTCAAGGAATACCTTAGACAGATGGAATGGAATCTTAAAGAGGATATGAGACAGGAAATTCAAACAATGAAAGAACACATTGAAAATGAATTACATAAAGAGATAAAAGAAGCAAATAAGCATCTTTATCAGGAGATAGAGATTATAAAAAAATCAAACAATAATTCTAGAAATGAAGGAAACGATAAACCAAATTAAAAATGCAAATGAGAGTATCACTAAAAGAGTGGAGCAAGTAGAAGCCAGAACATCAGATAATGAAGACAATATCATCTTGAAAAGAGTCTAGGCACCCCAGAAAGGCTGGTAAAAAATCACGAGAAAAACATCCAAGAGATATGGGATAACATAAAAAAAAAAAAAACAAACTTAAGAGTCATTGGGATAGAGGAAGGTATAGAGGTTCAAACCAAGGGAATGAGCAACCTGCTGAATGAAATAATTATACAAACTTTCCAGAAATAAAAAAGGAAACAGATGTACAAATTGTAGATGCATACAGGACACCGAGCATACAAAATCACAGTAGACCAATGCCAAGACACATTGTTATGAAGATATCCAATATTCAGAACAAAGAGAAAATATTAAAAGCTACAAGAGAAAGGAGGCAGATTACATTCAGGGGTAAACCAATAAGGTTAACAACAGATTTTTTATCAGAGACGGTGAAAGCAAGAAGATCCTGGAACAATGTATTTCAAACACTGAAAGACAATGGATGCCAACCAAGAATTTTGTATCCAGAAAAATTAAGCTTCAGGTAAGACAACGAAATAAAAATCTTTCATAATAAACAAAAGTTAAAAGAATTTGCAGCCAGAAAACCAACATTGCAAAGCATCTTGAGCAAAACACTACACGAGGAAGAAATGAAAAACAATAACCAAAACCAACAGTGGGAAGTACCTCAGTAAAGCCATAGGGCATGGGGGAAAGTTAATATTGGAGAAACAAACCAAATTAAAAAAAAAGATAAATAATCAAACATGGCTGTAAGTACAAACCATATATCAATAGTAACTCTAAACGTTAATGGCTTAAACTCTCCAATAAAGTGACATAGGCTGGTAACATGGATTAAAAAAACAAATCCAACAATATGCTGCCTCCAGGAGACACATCTGATGGGAAAAGACATACACAGGCTGAAGGTGAAAGGTTGGGAAAAAACATACCACGCACACGGTCCTCGTAAGCAAGCAGGGGTGACCATCCACATATCAAATAAAATCGACTTCAAGACTAAGTTAATCAAAAGGGATAAGGAAGGACATTATATACTGCTAAAAGGAACCATTCACCAAAAAGACATAACAATTATCAATATTTATGCACCAAATAATGTAGCTGTGGCATTCATAAAACAAACTCTCCTCAAGTTCAAGAATCAAATAGACCACAACACAATAATTATGGGTGACTTCAACACACCTCTCTCATCATTGGAAAGATCCTCCAAACAAAAATTGAATAAAGAAACCATAGAACTCAATATCACAATCAATAACCTAGACTTAACTGACATATATAGAATATATCAAACATCATCAAGTGGATATACTTTTTCCTCAGTAGCACATGGATCCTTCTCAAAAATAGACCATATATTATGCCATAGGGCAACCCTCAGTAAATATAAAGGGGTGAAGATAATACCATGCATTTTATCTGATCATAATGGAATGAAACTGGAAATCAATGATAAAAGAAGGAAGGAAAAATCCTACATCACGTGGAAAATGAACAATATGTTACTGAATGATCAATGGGTTACAGAAGACATAAAGGAGGAAATAAAAAAAAATTCTTAGAGAGAAATGAAAATACAGACCAACATATCGGAATCTATGGGACACAATGAAATCAGTTTTAAGAGGGAAATTCATTGCCTGGAGGTCATTCCTCAAAAAAAGAAAAAAAAAAAACAAATAAATGAGCTCACACTTCATCTCAAAGCCCTAGAAAAGGAAGAGCAGAACAACAGCAAATGTAGCAGAAGGCAAGAAATAATTAAAATTAGAGCGGAAATCAATGAAATGAAAACAAAAGAAACTATTGAAAAAATTGACAAAACTAAAAGATGGTTCTTCAAAAAAATAAATAAGATCGACAAACCCTTACCCATGCTAATGAAGAGAAGAAGAGAGAGAACTCAAATTACTAACACACGGGATGAAAAAGGCAATATTACAACAGATGCTACAGAAATACAGAAGACAATTAGAAATTATTTTGAAAACCTATATTCCAATAAAATAGAAGATAGTGAAGACATCCATAAATTTCTTAAGTCATATGATTTGTCCAGACTGAGTCAGGAGGATACACACAATTTGAACAGACCAATATCAATGGATGAAATAGAAGAAGCAATCTAAAGTCTACCAACCAAGAAAAGCCCAGGACCGGATGGGTATACAGCAGAGTTTTACAAAACCTTTAAAGAATAATTAATACCAATACTTTTCAAGTTATTTCAGGAAATAGAAAAAGAGAGAGCTCTTCCAAATTCATTCTATGAGGCCAAAATCACCCTGATTCCGAAACCAGACAAAGGCACCTCAAAGAAAGAAAACTACAGACCAATATCTCTAATGAACCTAGATGCAAAAATCCTCAATAAATTTCTGGCGAGTCATATACAAAAACACATCAAAAAAATTGTGCACCATGATCAAGTAGGATTCATCCCTGGAATGCAAGGATCATTCAATATAGGGAAATCAATAAATGTTATTCACCACATCAATAGACTTAAAGATAAAAACCATATGATCATCTCGATAGACACAGAAAAAGCATTTGACAAAGTACAGCATCCCTTTATGTTCAAAACATTAGAAAAACTAGGGATAACAGGAACTTACCTTGACATTGTAAAAGCTATCTATGCTAAGCCTCAGGCTAGCATCATTCTGAATGGAGAAAAGTTGAAGGCATTCCCTCTAAAATCTGGAACAAGACAGGGATGCCCTCTATCACCACTTCTTTTCAATATAGTTCTCAAAACACTGGCCACAGCAATTAGACAGACGAAAGAAATTAAAGGCATAAAAATAGGAAAAGAAGAACTTAAATTATCACTATTTGCAGATGACATGATTCTATACCTAGAAGACCCAAAAGGGTCTACAAAGAAACTACTAGAACTAATAAATGAATTCAGTAAAGTGGCAGGATATAAAATCAACACGCATAAATCAAAGGCATTTCTGTATATCAGCAACAAAACTTCTGAAACGAAAATAAGGAAAAACACCCCATTCACAATATCCTCAAAAAAGAAAAAATAAAATACTTGGGAATCAACCTAACAAAAGAGGTAAATGATTTATACAATGAAAACTACAGAACCCTAAAGAGAGAAATAGAAGAAGATCTCAGAAGATGGAAAAATGTACCCTGCTCATGGATAGGAAGAACTAACATCATCAAAATGGCGATATTACCAAAAGTTCTCTATAGGTTTAATGCAATGCCAATCAAAATCCCAATGGCATTTCTTGTAGAAATAGAGAAGCAATCATGAAATTCATATGGAAAAATAAAAGACTCAGAATAGCAAAAGCAACTCTAAGCAGGAAGTGTGAATCAGGTGGCATAGCGATACCAAATTTCAAACTATACTACAGATCAATAGTAACAAAAACAGCATGGTACTGGTACCAAAACAGGCTGGTGGACCAATGGTACAGAATAGAAGACACAGAAATTAATCCATAAAGTTACAACTATCTTATATTTGATAAAGGGGCTAAAAGCATGCAATGGAGGAAGGATAGCATCTTCAACAAATGGTGCTGGGAAAACTGGAAATCTATATGCAACAAAATGAAACTGAAACCCCTTCTCTCAACATGCACAAAAGTTAACTCAAAATGGATCAAGGAGCTTGATATCAAATCAGAGACTCTGTATCTGATAGAAGAAAAAGTTGGCTCTGATCTACATAGTGTGGGGTCGGGCTCCAAATTCCTTAATAGGACACCCATAGCACAAGAGTTAATAACAAGAATCAGAAAATGGGACTTACTTAAACTAGAAAGCTTTTTCTCAGCAAGAGAAACAATAAGAAAGGTAAATAGGGAGCCTATATCCTGGGAACAAATTTTTACTCCTCACACTTCAGATAGAGCCCCATTATTCAGAGTATACAAAGAACTCAAAAAATTAAACAATAAGATAACAAATATCCCAATCAACAAATGGGCCAAGGACCTGAACAGATAGTTCTCAGAGGAGAATATACAATCAATAAACAAATACATGAAAAAATGCTTACCATCTCTAGTAGTCATAGAAATGCAAATCAAAACCACCCTAAGATACCATCTCACTCCAGTAAGATTGGCAGCCATTATGAATTCAAACAACAACAAGTGCTGGCAAGGATGTGGGGAAAAGGGTACACTTGTTCATTGTTGGTGGTACTGCAAATTGGTGCAGCCAATTTGGAAAGCAGTATGGAGATTCCTGGGAAAGCTGGGAATGGAACCACCATTTGACCCAGCTATTGCCCTTCTCGGACTATTCCCTGAAGAACTTAAAAGAGCATACTATAGGGGTACTGCTGCATCGATGTTCATAGCTGCACAATTCACAATAGCTAGACTGTGGAACCAACCTAGATGCCCTTCATTAGAAGAATGGATAAAAAATATGGCATTTATACACAATGGAGTATTACTCTGCACTAAAAAATGACAAAATCATGGAATTTGCAGGGAAATAGATGGCACTAGAGCAGATTATGCTAAGTGAAGCTAGCCAATCCCTAAAAAACAAATGCCAAATGTCTTCTTTGATATAAGGAGAGCAACTAAGAACAGAATAGGGAGAAAGAGCATGAGAAGAAGATCACCATTAAACAGGGCTGAGAGGGGGGAGGGAAAGAGAGAGAGAAGGAAAATTGCATGGTAAAGGAAGGAGACCCTCATTGTTATACAAAATTACATATAAGAGTAAGTGAGGGGAAAGGGGAAAAAACAAGAGAGAGAAATGAATTATAGTAGATGGGATAGAGAGAGAAGATGAGAGGAGAAGGGATGGGAGGGAGAGGGGATAGTAGAGGATAGGAAGGGCAGAAGAATACAACAGACACAAGTATGGAAATATGTAAAAAAATGTGAATTTGGAATTTGGAACTGATGTGAATCTGCAATATGTATACGGGGTAAAAATGGGAGTTCAAAATCTGCTTTAATCAAATGTATGAAATATGATATGTCAAGAGCTTTGTAATGTTTTGAACAACTAATAATAAAAAAATGTTAAAAGGGAAAAAAACAAAGACAGTTAATGAGATAGTTAATCAGAGTATTTGCCCACTGTCTGTGCCAAACTGCCTTTCCATTTTTCTGCTTCTCTTCTCAGTGGGATGTTGTTAGGAGCTATGGAAGATGTTTTTGGCTTCACTTCCTGGGAATTGTTGCTTTTGCGTTCTGTGAGATAAGTTTCTGCATTAAGCTTCTGGGGCCTGGGATTTAGTCTGGTATTGCCCAGTTGTTGTCTTATGTGGGGAGTTTTTAAGTGTTAATAAATCAATCGACTTCTAAGACTGTACCACACTACTCTCCCCAGGGCATCACTCATAGGAAGAGGATTTGGTACTTCAACCATTCTGTTGTTTGAAGAGACTGCACTTTTTTGGTTTCTCAAGAACTTGACCATGGTGTGTAATGTTCTTAATATGTTCAACAAGATTTGCTGATATTTTAAGAAGTGTTTTTACATCTAAGTTCTTCTGGAATATTGACCAGTAATTTTCTTTTCTTCTTGTGTCCCTCCCTTTATGGTATTGGTGAATGTGATACTGTCATCATAGGATAAATCTGGAAGTTCTACATCCCTTTCTACTTCATGGGATAATTTGAGGAGTATTCATTTTAGTCATTCTTTAAAGGTTTGATAGAATTTAGCTGAGAATTTATTCATCTGGTTTTGGGCTTTTCTCTTTTGGAAGGCTTTAAAAAATTATAGTTGTAGATGGACAGAATGCCTCTCTTCTATTTCATCTATATGTAGTGTTAAAGATCAAATCCAGTGCTTCACACATGCCAGGCAACCACTCTGCTGCTG
The DNA here is from genome assembly GCF_045843805.1 of Urocitellus parryii. Classification (NCBI taxonomy): domain Eukaryota; kingdom Metazoa; phylum Chordata; class Mammalia; order Rodentia; family Sciuridae; genus Urocitellus; species Urocitellus parryii. The sequence goes on along the minus strand of NC_135533.1, from coordinate 119,536,545 downwards.
AGCTATAGCCCCAGCCCCTTGAAGGCTTCTTATTACTTCTTCTGTATCATTACAAATTACTGTGTTCTCTTTGAGTTTTCTATGTCCTCTTAATTTGTTTTTGGGAGATACTTTTTTATCTAGAAATGTATCCATTTCTTCTAAGTTTCCAATTTTGGAAGTATAAGTTTTCAAATTAGTGGTTTACTGAATTTCTGAGATGACTGTGGTGATTTCTCTCTCTCTCTCTCTCTCTCTCTCTCTCTCTCTGTCTGTCTCTCTCGCTATTTAGGCTATTGGCTTATCAATATTTTTATCTTTTCAAAGGACCAACCCTTTGTCTCATTGATCCCTTGTATTTTTTAATTCTCAGATTAGTTGATTTTTGCTCTGATATTCTTCTACTCACTTTGAAAACCACTCTAGCAAGCAGTATGAGGATTCCTCAGAAAACTAGGAATGGAACAACCATTTGACCCAGTTATCCCATTCCTTGGTATATATCCAAAGGCTTTAACATCAGCATACTACAGTCATGCAGCCACATCAATGTTTATAACAGTATAAATTACAATAGATAAGATATGGAGACAACTGAAATGCCCTTCATCAACTGAATAGATTAAAGAAATGAGGTATATACACAGAAGGAAATATTATTCAGCCATAAATAAAAATGAATCTATGATATTTGCTGGTAAATGGATGGATCTAGGGACTATTATATTTAAATAAGCCAATCCAAAAATATAAAAGGCAGAATGATTTATCTGATATGTGTAATCTATGTCACAATAAGAGGGGATAAAAAAGAATAGAAGTTCTGTGTAGTAGACAAAGGGGAATAAAGGGCATGGACAAAAAAATCGGGAAAAAAATAGTGGAAATAATCGGACATAAATTTTCTCTATGTACATATGAATTTTCCACAGTGAATCTCACCAATATGTACATCCTGAAGAAATTAATTAATAATAACTTTGACTAAATGTCAGAAAGACCAGTAGAAAGAAGAGATCAGGAGGTGTAGGAAGTGAAGGGGAAGAAAAAGTACTAAGAACTGAATTATGTCAAAATGGATTCTACTGTCATAAATAACTAAATAAATCAATAAATTATTAAAAAAGTGAAAAAAATAATCCAAACTGCTACATTCCCTCAAACTTTTTTCCAAATTGAAATAGAACATATAAAATCTTCCAGGATAAGCAGAAAGTAAACAAATTTATGATGACTAAACTGGCACTACAGAACTTACTTAAATATTCCACACAGAAAAAAATAAAAATAAACCCTTGATCACACAAAATTCATTTGAAGAGTGGCTAAGCATATAAAAATATAGGATCAAGCTAAAAATATAAATAAATCAAAATAGGAGAAATTAATACCATCTTTGCCTGATATCATTGAATGTACATTGCCTCAACTCTCCAATTAAAGGCATGGCTGTCAGAATGAATTAAAAAATGAGATCCGTCTGAATTTGTTTGCAACAGACACACCTTACAGAAAGAACAGCCACAGGCTGAAAGTGAAAAGATAGTAACTGATATGCCATGTGAATGGAGCCTGAAAAGATGCAGCAGTATCTTACACTTATATCTGAAAAAGTAGACTTAAAACCAAAATTAATAAGAAGAGACAAAGAAGATCAGTTCATATTGGTAAAAGGAGAAATTCATCAAGAAGATATAACAATAATAAATAGGTATGCCCAAATTCGAGCACAACTAATTACATAAAAGAGAAACTATTCAAGTTGAAGCCTCATATAGACCTCAATACCATAATACTGGATGATTTTAACACACCTAACTCATCATTAGATAGGTCATCCAGACACTGTACAGATGCTTTTAAAAAGAAAAAATGTCAATCAAATGGACTTAACAGACAGCTATAGAATATTTCATCCAACAACAATTGAATACACTTTCTTAGTGGCTCAGGAAACTTTCTTCAAAATAGATCATACTTTAGGCCACAAAACAACACTTAGGAAACACAAAGAATTAATAGAATTCTTTGCATATTATCAGATTATAAACTAAGAAAATTAGTAATTCACGTGATAAAGCTCCACAAAAATTATAAAAACATATGGCGATTGAACAATATATCTTTGAATGATGAATGGGTGATAGAAGAAAATTTATTTTTATGAGTTTTTACAAAAGAAAATCAGAAATATCCCAAATAAACAACCTACTGATGCATATCAAATCTCTTGGAAAAGAAGAACAAGCCAATTCAAAAACCATCAGAAGGAAGAAAATAATTAAGGTCATAGCCAAAGTCAATGAACTTAAGGATAAAATAGCAATAAAAGCATAAATGAAACAGAGTTGGTTTCTGGAAAAGATAGAGAATATTGATAAGCCCTCAGCCAAACACAACCAATAGAAAAAGAAAAAAAAACCTAAGTTAAAAAATGGTAATAAAAAAAGGAGAAATCACCACAGATGTCACAGAAATCTACTGGATCATTTGGGACTATTCTGAAAACTTGTATTCCAATAAATTGAAAAAATCTAGAAGAAATTGCTATATTTCTAGATAAATATTATCTGAAAAAATACTGAATCAAAAGGAAATAGAAAACCTTAAACAGACCAATGACTTGTAATGAAATAGAAGAAGTAATAAAAAGTCTTTCAACAAATAAAAAACCCAGGACTGAGTAGATCCCCATCTGAGATCTACCAAACCTCTAAAGAAGAATTAATGTCAATACTCCTCAAATTATTACATGAAATAGAAAGGAAAGGAAATTTCTTCCAAGAAGCCAGTATAACACCTATAACAAAATTAGATATTAACAAGTCAAGAGAAACAAAAAAAGTCAAAACAAAACTACAGACCAATAGTTAAAAAAATGAACTTAGATAAAAAATACAGTATATATGTTTTCTCTCATATGCGGAAGGTATATTGAAAAAAGGAAAAAAAAATTGGTGGTGCATCCTGTGCAAATGAAGAGGAGATTAGTAGAGAAAAGTGACCAAAGGTGGGAGGAATTAGGGGTGTCATGGAGTGAAATTGGCCAAATTAATATTGTTATATTGTGTGAATACATAAATATGTAAAAACAAATCCCACCATTATATATAGCTATAATGCACCAGTAAGAAGTATGGGAAAAATAGATAAGGCTTTCCAGTAAGTTTTATGTTAATTCTCACCACAATCTTGAGAACAGGATAGCTCTCTAAAACTGAGTCATCAGAATTCATATATTACTTCTGTTATGTGTGGGGGAGTGTTAATCAGCCTACCATTTAAGATAAGAGTATGGTCACAAGGTATTTGTGTGGTAAAATCCTAGAAGGCACAGAAAGAACACCTGCATTAATCTTTACCAAGTGGTAGCCTTCTGGGGCAGGTATGCAGCTGTCTGTAAACATACTGTCTCTGTAGAAGTGGGAATATGTAAGTCAAGATAAATGAAAGTTGAAAAACCTAGAGGTGACAGCCAAACAGAGAGATAATCTTTGGTACTGAACTTCATCACCCTCCCCCCACCCAGTTTTTCCCCTTTTTGCTAGGGGGTAGGAAGTTTTATTTTTTTTTTCTCATGGAAATGAGATAATAAGTAGAAAATAAACATCTTAGTATATTCTTTATTAAAGCTTTTAAAATTTGTTCTTTTTAGTTGTACATGTCTGCATATCTTGTATATTACAGTATATTGTGACTTACTTATGCTAATTATTCTAACTGGGATCCCAATCTTGTATTGTACTTGATGTGAAGATATACATGTAGTGTATTCATATGTGTACATAAGAAAGTATAGTTAAATTTATTCCACTATCTTTTGCAAGAAGCCACCCATTAATTTCTTGAGGGTCTTCACTCAATTTGGAAGCCAGGGAGATTTAGATTTGGCATTGTAAACTATTTTTTGGTTCCTCCCACTCAATAAATTGCCCAATGTACGTGAACTCTATCTTTGCTCAATAAGAATGACTGCTCTCATAACTCCGAAGTTGGATGTAATCCATTGGCAACTGGGCAGTTCACCTCCTACCTTATTTGGCAAAGAATATTCCTTGGAAAACCTTTGATGTTTCCTGATATAAATAAAGCAAGAATAGACTCTATCTTGATTTTTTCTTTTCAGTGTGGAAGTTCATTCCCTAAGATCAGCTAGATTGTCCTACCCTTGCTTTTTAAAATTACTTTTTGTGTCATATGTTTTTTTCCCACTGTTTTCTCTTTTTCAGTCTTAATTCTGAAGTCAGCTTATTCTACCAAGAGGAACTCTTTCCATCATTCCATCACCTGTGCAGGTCATGAGTGAGAGTCTTTCCTATTCTAATCACTTAAGAATATATTAATTCTTGAATTAATGTCTTCCTGTGTTAAAAAACAAAAACAAGAACAAAATCCTTTTATTCCTATGTCAAAAAATTAGTTTACTGTTCTTGTTTCTCCTGTTCCAGGTGTTTTGATGCCAAGACTGTATTCTCTTGATGAGATGTTCATGTGAGGGATTGGCCTAAGGCTCACTAATAGCAAAAAGCATAATAAAATGGTGGCCACCTATGAAAAAAATAAATGTGTGCAATGGTGAATATTACAGATGATGGAGCCCTCTCCAGGCAAGGGAGGTATGTGAGAAGTGGCAGTTCTGACAGCAATAGTGAGTCTTCCCTTTAGTCTTCCAGTGAGTGCTCCATTAACACACAAAAAATTAATAAGAAGATGCATTTGTTTTTCAAGAATGTTTATTTAGTCCAAGACACATGGTTGCTGTTGGAATAAGAGTTCCATTTTACATCTGTTATGGTTTGGATGTGAGGTGTGCCCCCAAAAGCTCACATGTGAGACAATGCAAAAAAGTTCACAGGAGAATTGATTGGGTCATGATAGTCTTAACCATCAGTGATAGGATTTACTGAATGATAACTAAAGTGGTAGCATATGGCTGGAGGAGGTGAGTATTAGGACATGGCTTTGGGTATATATTTGTATCTGGCAAGTGGACTCTCCCTGATTCCTTTCTGTGCACCACACATTTCTACCATGATATTCAGCTGCATTTCAAACCCAGACCAATGGAAGCAGCCTTCTATGGACTATGACCTCTGAAATCATGAGCCCTCAAGACCTCTGAAACTGTGAAAACTCAAATAAAGTTTTCCTCCTCTACAGTTTTTTTTTTGTGTTTAAGCTACAACAGCAAAAAAGCTGACTAAAAAACATCTGTGAGTCCAATTTATTGGAAGTCTCATGAAATTAATTTAGTACATCAGTATATTAGCCCACTCTCTCATTCAATTGAGCTTATCCTGCCATAGACATATGGCTTCATCACCAACTTCATAGTCTTTGTCCAGAGTGGTGTAAACCTTTTCTCATTCTAGAACAAATGTTGTCTTGTCTCAGCTTTGATTTTGCACATCCCAGAGTTCTTCTGCTTAGAAGAAATAAGCAAGAATTTTCCACCAGGCATGCAAGAATGTATTCTATCTAGTTCTTGAGCCAATTAGAAAACTACTGCCATGAGAGTTAGATTGGTGGCCTGTATTTTCCAAGACAGTAGGCCTGTGGTCAACATGGGGAGCTCTCCCACATTCTCAGTCATCAACCTGATGATAGAGCTCAGAAACTGAGAGCCTAATCTGTAACTGGGTTGAAGTGCATGTAAAGGGAGTTTAGGAAGAGATACAGATGGTCAAGAGGAACAATAATTGAACCCATGTTTAGATGAGATGTCCCATCAGGGGCCTGTCTCCCGAAGAGATATTCGAGGTTCTCCAGCTAGCCATGTGACTATGGATACCCAGGTTTAGCAGGGGAATAATCTTCTGATGGTGCCTTTCCTCCTGAGATGTGGTAAACTGTACTTTTACACTTGTGAGGTTTAGACATGTCTGAGCAGTTAGGAGTTCATTGCTAGTGCTGTCCACTTTTCCATGAATTTCTCCTCTGTTCCCTGGTTTTTTCATTTTTTTTTTCAGCAGGATAAAGTCTTCTGAAAGAAGAATGTGTACGGTCATGACGGTAGGGCATTGTCCTAGAAAAAGGAAACTCCTATATGGAGGTTAAAATTTTTCTCAGTTGTTGTACAGAATATGCTCTCTTTGTATTTTCAATGTGGTGAATTCATTCTTCTTAATGAGATCTGAAAGGGTCTCCTATGTGTAATCTCATAGGCATTCAATTTTAGCCCAATTCTGGGTCCACAGTTATGCAGAGAAGAATAGTAAGCAATAATTTTTCTTAAATCAGGCTTGTTTTTTTGACACTTTGTTTTACAAATTCAACAGATGAATTTAACAGAAACAAATAGTGGAAGAGTTAGCGCAGAGTAATAGAATTTATTAAAGTAATAGAAAGAAGCAGAACTCCTGCAGAGGAGGGGTTACAAGAGAGGGTTGCCAGTGAGTGACAGATTTCTCAGGGTTACATGAATGTATGGGATTAAAGAAGTCAGCCCCTGACCCAATTCTGGGTAAGACATTCAATGTCCATGAGCTCTTCATGTGCTCTTTGTTAATCTTAACAGGTTAAGATTACTACACTGCAGTTTGTCCCCTTTTAGAGAGATCTCTCAGTTTTTGTTAGGCTTACATTTGTATCTGTGGTCTTTCTATTCTGTTAAACTGTGGTATTTCTGTTAACAGAAGTCTGACCCTGATGCCCAATCTCCTATCTGCCTATTTCAGCTCTTTTCTGTACCTTAGATTCAGGATGTGGCTCATTTTTCTGTCTTTCTTGTTGATTGATGTATCAAGACAACACACAGTATCCAAAGAACTCCTCAAGATTTACTCAGCTGTTGATTACCTTGGAGATAAGGTAAGAACTTAATAAATAGAGACACATGTGCTCACTTGATGTCACTGTCTAAAGTCAGTCAGTCTCAAGGCACTTCTGAGGCCTTTTCATTCTTGAGGGCTATGATGCAACAAAACTAGAGAAAGTGTTTTGAAAACTCAAAAATTTTCATGTTTTCACCTCTCTTTATTTGAGTGAAGTTCACTGCTTAATATTTAAAATGATATGTGCTTCAAATTTGGCTCCACCTCTTTTTGGCAGGCCGTTTTGGGCACAGAGTTGCAACTTTGGGCCACCTTTTTTATTGCCAAGAGCAACCCCAGTCCTCTGAGGTTTGGTCTCGTGAAGTCTGTAAACATACCTGGCCCATAATAAGAGGCTTGGTGAATAGAATCAACTATGACAAATCCGAAGTTCCTGGTTAAAAAAAAAAAAAGCTCTGTGAGGATTCAACTTGCAGTTTCAGAGGTTCCCAACTTCTGAAAACCCCAGCCTTGAGTTCTCAAATATTCAGGGAGAAATGTAGTTCAATCAAATTTAAATGAGAGGGGCAATGTGGTGGATTAGAGGCACCCAGCACTTGCCTACTTGTCCAGAATGGAATCAAATCAGCTGGAGAGAGGCTGCCCATTGTGGTATTCGACCATGGGAGAATGCTTTAGTTTAAAAGAGGACAGGCACAGACCTGGGGGAACATATAGTACACTTGATTATGAAAGAGCATGTCCAGCACCGATCATGGGTTCAGCAGAGCTAGGGAAGTAACTCATCAGCAAGGGTTGAGGTGATAAAAAGGAAAGATTCAGGAGCATTACAGACAAAGGACTTAGAAATCTGTAGCAAAGTAGTCTAGACAGATGATAGACCAGGGGTGTGTATGGTGAACTGGCTCTGGGGATGTTGTCTTCACTTCACTCCATGTTCTCATGGTGCATTAAGTGAAAGCCATTACAAAAGGGGCCCTGTTTTTCAAACCTACTTCTCTGAACGTCAAAGACTCCTGGATTTTTTATATGAAAATTATAATTTTTATGATTTAAAAAAAATTAATTAATTTATTTTAATTAGGTATATATGAGAGCAGTATGCCTTTTGATTCATTTTACACAATTGCAGCCCAACTCTTCATTTCTAATTGTACACAATGTAGTGTCACACCATATAATCATATATGTACCTAGGGTAATAATGGCCGTCTCATTCCAGCATCTTTTCTTTCCCCATACCTCCTCTCCTCCCTTGCCTCCCCCTTGCCCAGAGCTCCTCCATTTTTTCCATGCCCCCACATCCACATTATGGATCAGAATCTATGTATCAGAGAGAATATTCAGCCTTTGTTTATTTTGCGGGGGGGGGTGTGTGTGGCTGAGTTTGGCCTACTTCACTTAGCATGATATTCTTCAACTCTAACAATTTACCTGCAAATACCATATTTTACCCTCTTTTAATGCTGAGTAATATTCCACTGTGTATATATACCACAATTTATTGCTTCCACAATTTGGCTATTGTGAGTTGAGCTGCTATAAACATTGATGTGACTTTGTTACTATAGCATGCTGATTTTAAGTCTTTTGGGTATAAACTGAGGAGTGGGAATAACTGGGTCAAATGGTGGTTCCATTCCAAGTTTTCTAAAGAATCTCCAAACTATTTTCCATAGTGGCTGCAGCAATTTGCAGTCCCACCAGCAATGTATGAGTGTGCATTTCCCTCCACATCCTTGCCAACACCTATTATTTGTATTCTTGATAACTGCCATTCTTATTGGCATAAGATGTAATCTTAGAGTAAGTTTTGATTTGCATTTCTCTGATTACTAGAGATGTTGAACTTTTTTTAAATATATGTATTTGTTTATTGATTGTATATCTTCTTCTGAGAATTATCTGTTAAGCTACATAGCCCATGTATTAATTGAATTTTTTTGTTGTTGTTGTTAAGTTTTTGAGTTCTTTATATATCCTTGAGGTTAGTGCTCTATCTGGTGTGTGTGTGTGTGTGTGTGGAAAACATTTGCTTCCAAAATGTAGGTTCATTCTTCACCTCATTGATTGGTTCTTTTGCTGAGAAGTAGCTTTTTAGTTTGAATCCATTCCCTTTATTAATTCTTGATTTTATTTCTTGTGCTTTAGGAGAAAGATCCCTGAGTTTTTAATCTCTGGGACCTCATAGAAATATTGCTGCAATTGGTCAGTCAATGGCATCTCAGATTCAGTTCAACCCTGGAGGGAGATGCTCTGTCACAATTTCACCAGGAGTTCTACAGTTGTACACATTTGGAGACAGCAGATGACCCAGGATTTGCAGACTTCTGCCTTTCTTCCAGGTCCCAATCACACACTCCATTGCTATCCCTACCATAAGGGACATCTAGTATCATTACACACAACTGGTGTTACCCCACCCTCTGAGAGAACAGCAGAAAAGTCTCCTGAGAGACTATTTTTGGTGTTTATCATTCTGCACTTGCTCATTGACACACTCCAGCAATGATGTGCATCCTGCTCCTGGAGGGCCTGGCTCAAGTATCCCCGGAGAGTATCTTTTTCTGGTAATTTCTGCAAGACCTGTGATGTCACACATGAGCAATGAGAGTAAAGGAAGCACCACAGATGGGCAGCTGTGATCCTGTTCCCTGTATCTCCCTTTGGTCTGAATTGAGCTGCACCCATGTCTACACACAGCATAAAAACTCCAGACCCTTCACCATAATCAGAAAAATCAGAAGCAGGGCTGATTATAAGGACTGCAGCCAACAGAAGCAATGCCCTAGGAAAGTTTCAACTGCTAGTAGGTGCTTCCTTTTCCATTATAGGAGTAAGGACAGAGGACAAACCAATTGTACTCTGCTGTCTACATCACACCACCTGGAATTCCAGAGGGCCCCATTCAATTGACACATACAGAGATTGGGACCCTCACACTATGAACTCAATGTCTAGGGTCAGTTCTCACTGGTCACAACCAGAGATGCAACAGAGAATAAAGGCAATAAAATGCATCTGAAATTAAACTCAACACTACACAACAAACCCATTTCCCACACTACAGTGATAAGAGAAGGCTGCTTACTAAGAGAAGCCTCAAGTAAAAGTGAAAAAGGGAGTAGGGCTTGGTGGTGCATGCCTGCAATCACAGTGTATTGGAAGTCTGAAGCAGAATGATTATACGTTTAAAGCCATCCTCAGCAATTTTGCCAGCCCCTAAGCAACTTAATGAAATACTGTCTCAAAAATTTAAAAAATGTTTTGAGGATATCAGAGTTTACACACCCCTGGGTTTATTCCTTGGGAAGCCCCTGCCCCACCAAAAAAAAAAAAAGAAAGTAAGTAAGAAAGAAAATACAGAGGGAATATCCTTCTCATCATCAGTGCATATTTCAAAATGAGAACAAGAAAATTCATAACATAAGGCAACTTGATACATTCTACAGTTATAATTTTCTTGGCACTGATGCCAAAGTTTTCAAAGTCAGTGAAATACCAGACATGTCACTCAAAAGAATAATCTTTTTAAAAGATCAATAAAATCCAAAATAAAGCAAATAACAGCTGAAGGAATTAAGAAGGCTAATGTAGAATATGAATGAGCATTTGAATCTAGAGATAAATATTTTGAAAAAGAACCAAGTAGAAATCTTGGAAGGGAGAAGCACAATATGTCACATAAAGCCTCAGCTGAAAGTCTCAATGACAGTCTAGATCAAGGAAAAGATAAAATGCTTTAGGACAAAATAGTCCATTCAGACAGCAATGAGGACAAACAGTAGGACAGAATGCTGAGAACATAAAAGGCCTGGCGGGGTAGGAGGGACACCATCAGAGAATTAAACATCTGAATTCTAGACATCATGGGGAGAAGAGGTAAAGGCTAAGGACAAGAAAACATATTTGGGGAAGTCACAACAGAGCATTTATTAAATCTGGGGCAACATATTAGTTGTGCATGTTTGGAATGCCTTTAGGACCCCAAATTGATATGTGCTGTACATGTGGTTGTACATGTGGAATTACCCTAGACATGTGTATAAATACAAGGCTAGAAAAGTTATGACCAATTAATTCTATTGTCTTTCCTATTTCCATCCCCCTCCCTTACCTTCATTAGAATTTGAATAATCCAATACATTTTTATTATTCTTTCCAGGCCCCTATATTGTAAACTGTCAATTCACAAGTCCTACATTCTAATACACTTTGATAAACAGATATTTCCTATTACCCTCCTTTTCATCCTTACTCCTTTCTTCCTGTTTCCATTGATACTCATTGTAGGTTTATTTGGACTAGCATCCATGGGTCTAAAGAAAAAGGTATCTGCTTATATATCTCATTTATTACTTTGCTTTGCCACTATGGATGAGCCTATTTGTTTACAAATGAATAATGCTGCTACATATACATCCCATGCTTTTGCACAGTTTTGTACTCATTTAAATATAATTTTTACCCATGGAATTCCTCATGATCCTACCAGACAAGCATTGGGTGAACAAACACATTATACTCTTAAAAAGGGGACCTAGCCTCTCTCATGTTAATAATGACTTAAATATTGATTTATTTAAATTTTTTATTTGTTTTATTTTTTATTTTTTAAAGAGAGAGAGAGACAGAGAGAGAGAGAGAGAGAGAATTTTAATATTTATTTTTTTTTAGTTATTGGCAGACACAACATCTTTGTTTTTTATGTGGTGTTGGGGATCGAACCGGGGCTGCACACATGCCAGGCCAGCGCGCTACCGCTTGAGCCACATCCCCAGCCCCTGAGCCACATCCACAGCCCCTGAGCCACATCCCCAGCCCCATATTTGTTTTAATTAGTTACACATGATGGTAAAGGAATTAAACATGCAATACAAAGATAGTCCTCACAATTTGTCATCTGCTTTGGATAGACATTTTATTCCCAAACAACAATTGCCAAAAATTTATGTAAAATACAGGGTTCTGCCAGACCCAGGATTGTGAGACCTTGTTCTTCTGATAACACAGGGGAAATGCTATGCTGCCATGCTTATACCAACAGGTTCTGTGTGACTTCCAGCCCAGTGTGTGTGAGACCTGTCAATCATGAGATAGCATCAGGGACTTCACAACCCAGTCACCAAGTTTCACTTGATTCTGAATGAGGAGGATTCCACCAAACAAAAGGATTACCACTCTCCTCAAAAAAGACGTAACATCACAAGAGGGTCCTCAGATACTGGACTTCTGGTGACTTGGGGAGATATAAAATCATTTACAGCCTCAGCTCAACAGCTGTTGGCTCAATTGGGTTAGAATGCACTCTGAAAATTTTGGCTACTGCTTTGTTTGCTAAACTTACTCAAGATTCTATAAATGTCTTGATTCTTCTTATAATGTTGTTTTGCTGTTGTACCCCAGCTGTAGAAAATGCAGTAAAATCAGACTCCTTAACTTCTAAAGCCCATTATAATATCTAGGTTTGCCTGGCTGAAATTGTCAATTCATCTGACATTTGTATCTATCAGGGTGTTGATATGGGAAGTGTATTGGGCTCCTGTCTTCATTCTATGTGCTGTCCTGTACACAAAATTACAAATATGACAATGTTCTCCAAAAAAGGCATCCAAAAGCCAATATCCTACGAAGATTCTTATAATTGGGGAAGTCCTCAGTATTCTATGCCTTCCAATACTATGTGTTACTTACACCCACTGTTGCCTTAAACACGACTGACACTTGCACCGAGGTTCAAAACTGTACACACAAATGTGTTTCTTTGGGACATCCCTATACCCAGGTGGAGCCCATTGTGTCTGAAAATGGTTTTATCCCCTTGCCACCAGGATGGTTCTTAACTTGTGGAGCATATACCTGAAACTATACATCTGCTAATGTATCATGGTATCCATTTTTGTCTTAGCTGATTGACTGTGTTTATATCATCCTTACAGGATTTTATAGGCCACCATTGAAGAACTATCCCCCTTGATGAAAACTGTGATGATTCAGTAAGCCTTCTCTTGAAAACAGAATTTGAGGCTCTAGCATTGTCCTTAGTATCCCTGGATTGGCTGTTGGGGCTTACAAAAAAAAGTTAAATTGGCCTGTGATATGATAAAAAATCAATTATACCTCTATGGCAGTCAATATGATAAATAAAAACCCAAAACAACATCAACAAGCCATTTTTGACAATTGAGCTGCAATTGATTATTTATTATTATTAATAAATATTAATTCAGAAAACCAGCCACCAATACACGAGGCTTGGTCATGCCAAGATGGGATAAAGGCATGCAAGGTTCATGTGCATGTACCTATTGCAAAAGGGAGAGGAGTGGGGACTATGTGCCTGGGTGCATGCATGGGGTTAGGGGGAAATATGGAGCACTGATGCTGAGGCTGTGGATCCAAATACCACTATCCTACAAGCTGAATCAGTGAAGTTTCCTGATCTCCTGGGGAGGGTGAAAGATGTTGGGTTTAAGTGTAAGTAGGTATTGCCATGGCAAGAATCCATCCATTGACGGCTAGGCTCCAGAGCTGTCAGGGGATAGTCAGGAATTTTCCACACCCTGCTTATGAGAAACCATTTTGGAGCAGGGTTCCTAGCCCAGCAGTCATTGCATCAGGAGGTAGCTTCAGGATCAGAGCATTTTTGTCCTAGGAGCATGAGAGGGTACAGCCCCTGGAACAGAAGTGCAGGCACCATCTAGTGTCTGGCTAGGGTGACAGCTGAGTGGAAGAGCAGGCCAGGTTGGGAGGAACAGCTGACTACCCTGTGACTAACCTAATAAGTTCATAATTATATGAACTTATTATATAATATAATATATTATATAATAAGCTCATAATTATAAATCCTAAAGACTGCATACCATATGTACAACACACACACACACACACACAGATGAAAAACAAGAAAGAGAATAAAAGAATATCAATTAGTATTTTGTATCATAAATATTACATGTTTTATTATGAGTAATTCCTTTTGTATAAATTAATTCAGATAAAATAAATAGATCTCAAAGGCCAGCAGAAATGGCTACTTCTCAAGGGAGCACAGAAATAAAACAAATTATTGTATAATATCCTATTACCTCTATATATTTACCCAGCAACTGGAGACATATCCTCAGTAATCCCATTTGGGCAACCACAAGTCTTGACCATGCATCAGGATTCATGGAGCACATACTCTCCCTCTAGCCTGTTTCTCCTTAAACGTATTGTACACCCTGCCAGCATTAGTACTTCATGGGGATGCCAAAAATTTCACCTGATGTTTTCTCTCTGCAATGAAGGAAAGTCTCAGTCTTTTCCAGGAGATGCTGTGCTTTAGAGACTGCTAGGGAGCTCTACTAAATTGCCTTTCAGATCTAGGAAATAAACTGGATAAATCTATTTGCATTTTGCCTTGCAATGTGAGTACTTTAAACTCACACTCATGAGGAAATTTTTGCATCAGTTACATTATTTATTTCAATCACAAAGGATAAATTTAGATTTCAAAAGTTTAATAAAAGCAATATAACATATCAATAATATTTATTTATAATTAATTTCCTATGTGATGCTTTCTTTTCTTCTCCTTTAACACCAGCATTCATTTAACACCAGTTTTAATATAATTTTATATGGATAAAGCAGAAAAGTAAATCATGCTGATTTTTTTGCATATTGTGACTTCATCTGTTCAACCAGTGCTGAATGCATTAGGACCCATATATGTCAAAATATAAACACCAGCTTTGCATCTTTGTGTCCTGCATTAGAAGTGTCAGCTCAGTGCATGATAAGTTGGTTTGGAAGCAAATCCTACCTGGGATATTGCATATATTCATGTGATCTCTGACAATATTCTAAAAAGACATGTTTGCAGAAATTCCTTTCCTCTTTGGCTGTAGATTTTTAAATTTTCTTTCTGAATGTTTTGGGAATTATTATTTGCAACATGAGAACAACTTAGTAATGGATGGCTAGTCTTACTACATGTTAAATATCAATTCACATAAAAAGTTCATAAGTATAAAAGCAAAATTGCTTTCCAAATATTAATTGTCATACAAAATTGTTGGTGGATTGTTAATATAATTTTTTGAGAGAGAGAGAAATAAATTTTTTAATATTTATTTATTTTTTTAGTTTTCAGTGGACACAACATCTTTTAAAAATTATTTTTATGTGATGCTGAGGATTGAACCCAGTGCCCCGTGCATGCCAGGGAGCGTGCTTCTGCTTAAGCCACATCCCCAGCCCAATATAAATCTTTGACCATCAAGACACTTATCTAAATCAAGAGATGGTTGGGCAATTGCATTTCTAAACTGGTTCCAAGGTAAAACTTTCATTCTAAATGAAATTAAGTATTAATTTGATCTCAATAATAAAACCAATGTATGAGAAAGAATTAACCATTACTTTTTTAATATTTTGAATGTTCTGGATCTTAAAAGTAGGAAATAGAACACTGAATCTTCCTTATAGTTTACATATGTTGGAGGAGAGCTCACTCTGATTGTTGTCACAAAGAGGTAGAAAGGGAGCCCAGTGAAGGAGGAGCAATACTTGATGATGGACACACCCTGAAAGGGACAAGGTCAGTCACATGGCCATGAACCACTGGATAGGAAAAGGAGTCATGCAACGTCAACTTCTCTATAACAGTGTTCAACACTTTCACTGCCACAATTTCTCTCCACCCTCTATAAAATGAGATTCTGGCACATAAAGATCTATATTTCTGCAGCTGAAGGAGGACGGGAGGGGAAAGAGGGAGGAAAATGTGGGGGGTCATGAGCTGAAATTGATTTCCATGCATATGTGAGTTTGATGGGATAAATCCACATAATAATAATTATAAACCACACTGCACCCCATAAACATATATGATTATAATTGAGAAAATAATAACAATAAATCAACTTCAGTGTGATGAATGTACAGAGTTCCATGGAATTCAGTAAAATCTATAAAGGAGATGATCTTTAAAGCCTGCTATGGAGGAAATGCACCAGCAAAGGAAGAGGGATCTGTCACACAATTTGCACATTTTTACAGATTCCTTCACTCTATATTAGCCTTGCCCAGTGAACTGTTTTCCAAGGAACTTTTGCCAAGAATAAAAATGTATCTGGGTCACTTCTTGTAAGATTTTAATCAGCATTTCAGATTCTTTGGACACCATAGACTTTTTGAAAGCTAGTGGCATCCTTGCTAGTTGAATAGATAAAAGTTTTTGGCTCTCTTCCCCATTAACCTGAGTCACTGTGGTTTACCTAAATGGGACACTGATGATATGTGATACACCACAGATACAGTCAGTTTCAACCTCATTATGGATGTTGGAGATGCTCAATTAGCAGTCAGGCCCTAAGCTGGAACCTGAGAAGCAATTAGGTATCCCATCTCCCTTATCATGGCTTCCACACTCTTAACATATTCGCCATAGAGTGGAGTCTTTCCAGGTTATTGCTGGTGTCAGAAAATGTAGTAGGTTCTGTGCTGAATATTCAGGGTGGAGGTGAATTTGACTGAGGCTCCCAAGGAAGTAGATACAAAGGGTGACTGAGTCAGCACAAGCTTGGATAGAGAACCTAAAAGCAAAGACATTCATTATATTCTGAAAAAAAAGCCCACAAAGAAAGAACATTCATGGCATGAGTCAGGATGCTGAGGACAATGCTGACCTGTGGAATACAGGAAGAGCGTGAAGAAGAGGACTGGGGTCCAGACCATGGTATACACACCCCAGAGTTCTGCTGAAGCAGACATGCCCCAGGACTCTCTTATTCACCCTCAAACTCCAGAGGACAAAAGAGAATTCAATCATACAAACATGTGCCTCTTACATAGGCCAACAAGCCCCTCCCTGGCTGTGTGTCTTTTCTGAGAGAAGTGGGCCTGGTCCGAGACTTGCCTAGAGAGATCTCTCCTGAGACCAGGGAGGAGGTGTCAAGGTTTGCATCTTGGATACCAAAACCTCTCAATAGCAGACATACATTTTCCCATATTTCCCAGACTTAAGTCCATCATATCTGTGTCCAGGTGACATGTGGTTCTGACAAAGACTCCTGCCTCCCATAAGTCCTTCAGCTCTGCCTGCTCCCAACCTACAGATAGAGTGAGGACATTCCCCAGGGTAACTTCTTATCTAAGTCATTATTTTTCTATTTGATAATAGGATACATAATTTAACCCATTTTCTATGGCATTCACAGGGGAAGGGGGGTCTTATTTACAAACTCTACATGAAATAAAAAAAATACATAAGCTGGGAAAGAAAAATGGGGACAGTTCATCTCTGAACCCACTTCTGTAGCTCCTTGTGAAACTAGGGTTCTCTTTCTCTAACTGATTCCTCTGAAATTGGTGCATATGGGCTTCATGGGTTAGTGTTTGGGACTTTAAAACAGTGTATAACTCAGTGTATTCATGAGAAAAAAGTAAAACAGGGGACATAGAAAGGAATTTTACTAGTGGGCTTGAAAAAGAAATCAGCATACCTTGGCCTTTTGTAGTAGGTTCCAAGAAAGAACAAAGGATGGATTTTCAAGGAAAGATGCCTAAAACATTCCATGACCTTTCTGATGGAAAGAACTTTTTCATATTATTATAGTATGGTTCCATCCTATGGTTGCCATCATAATATGGATATCCTCACTTCCAAACTGACCCAAAATAAATGCCAATGGGTAATTAATTGAAAGATTATATACTTCTTATTTAAGAAAATTAGCCGAGGGAATGCATTCCTGCTTGTTGTCATGGCTAAAGGACCACAGGATTTGGCTCTGGCAGTAGTATACAGGTTTCTCATGAGCAATCCTCGGGGTACACAGGCTTTCCAGTCCCTGCTTATGAAGAAGCTGCTTGGATGCATTTCCTGGAGTTAGGCATCATGCAGAGGACAGGGCATGAGCTCTGCTTGTTGGGTAGGAACACCACAGCACAACACACAAGGGCATGTTTCTTACAATGGTGACATAACAAAAGCTGATGGACTAAGTTCCTAAGTTGTTAGGAAGCATGTGTCTTTTAGGATATTCTAAGAAGTTATGGCATGTCCCTGCAATGTACAAAAATTAAATATAATGAAATGAATTTTATTACTACATAAAGTAGGTCTCTTCCCTTTGATTGATTGCAAAATGAAAATGGAGATGCTAACCACTCAAAGAAATGCTTTGACCTCAGGCATCAGATCAGATTCAGAAATAACTGTCCCTTTTGGAAGATAAAATAATTAAATCCATCCTTTGTGAAATATTTCCTCACAAACAATTCACAGATATTCTCAATTTTTGGACTTAAACAGGAAATAAACCAAAAAATCCCTTTTCCTTAACCTGTCTCTAGGGACAGTTATCACTAAAGTGCCTGAGAGGTCAGGGTCCAGTCTTATGATTCCCCTATCTTGTAATCACGTTTCTATCAATGCTCAATAATGTGCAAGTTTAGTTCTCTGTTGTCCATGTGGGTCTGACTGTGCTGATCATCACTGTAATTTATCACACATTGAACCGTTTTTACCCTGAGGCTGGACATATGAGAGGGTCAGGCAGCTTTTCTTCCAACAAGGGAGCCTGAGAACCAGGAATGTGACCAAGAGTATCTACTGTTTGCATTTCAAATCAGGATCCTAGACTTTCTAGACTTCTGCTGCAACAAGTATGAGAAGTGATCATTGTTGACCAAAACTGTGCTGGAGCCACAGATGAGAGTGACTGTCTCTCCTAAGCATGTGGTCAGTGAGGGCTCCTGAGTCCTGCAGTCTGAGAAGTAGACCCTAAAACCCAAACAAAACATGTCTAGAATGAGGACAGATGACAGAGGACCACTACAATGCTTGGAATCCAAGTCTCTATTTTTCTGAACACTGAATGAGGAGGAGAAGAGACATGCTGAGGCTGTGTTATGTGTTTTTGAAGGATCCCCTGGGCCTAAAGTTGAGGCCAGATGTCTTGATGATCCATGATTTCTTACTGAACTGCCTGCATGAAGGGGAATGTTGATGTAGTGTACTATATAAATATGAGCCCTCTATCATAAATTTCCAAGGCCAGTCCTCAAACCTGAGAACACTTAGATTTTCAGAGGTAGACCCAGGGTGGCTGTGTGCTGTGGATTTTCCCCTTGGGAGGAAGCAGCTGCTCTAGCACTGTGCATGGTCCACTGAGCAACTGTTCATGATCCAATAAAGCTGAACCACTCTAGTTTCTACCAATGTTCTATGAATATCCACAGTGCTCACTGGAGGCCTTTTGGTCTAAGAGTATTGGGTCTCTTTTGATAAAGACCAGTTGTATTGTTTGTATGAAATTGCCACTGTAATTCCAAGACTGTCTCACATTCATTATTTGAGTTTTATTTGAGCATTCCTGTTTATATCTATTTATCTGTTTTGTTGTTTGTTTATTGAAATTGTGGGCAAATCAATTTTAGAGTTCCATAGTCTTAACCTTACCTGAATTTTTTAAATCATAACATACTTGAATTTATTTTGTATAATGCTTCACTTGTTTATTATGGTTGTATGTTAATAGTGGGATTAACTGTACCCATAGTCATACATGGAGGAAACATAATTTAATCAATTCTGTTCCCCAGTATTCTCCCTTTTCCTACCTGACACTCTCCCCTAAACCTCTTTCTATACTTAACTTGTCTCCTTCTTATTTTTTTATTAATTGGTGCACTGGAATTATTAATGAAATTGGAATTCATTGTGATATATTAGTACTTGTAAATGGCATTATTTGTTTGATGTCATTCCACAGTACCTACCCATCCCCTGTGTCCTCCCTCTCCTGGATATATTCAACATTTCTCTCTTCAAGGATTCAGTATTTTACTTCATAAATGGAAGCTATCAAGAGAAAAAATAATAAAGAAGGCTCCTCACTCATCAGTGTTTTGAATGAGTAAAGCAATTGTTTTCATGACCAACTTGCTGATAAGGTTATTGATTATGAGCTTCTCATAGAATAAAGAGAAGGCTTAAGTTGAAAATTATTTTAATATTTCATTCTAGAGCATGAAAAACAAAGAAGAAAGAACATTTTCATGTTAGAGGGTTAATTTTCTTTTCTTTCCATTTTCTTTTTTTTTTTTAATTACTTCAGTGGAGATAAAGTCAGTAATGTAGATGGTCAAGCATACCTACATGACCACATTATTAAAAATACAGCAAATTTGGGAGGAATTTCTTCTTCTTCTTCTTTTTATTATTATTATTATTATTATTATTATTATTATTATCAGGGATTGAACACAGAGTGTCTTAATCACTGAGCCACATACCCAGCCCCTCTCTTTGTTTTAGAGAGATTATCTTGCTAAGTTTCTTAGGATTTTGCTGAGTTTCTGAGGCTGGTTTTAAACTTGTGATCAACTGGCTTCAGCATCCCAAGCTGCTGGAATTACAGGTGTACACCACCACTCCCAGCTTATAGGGTCTTCCTGATTGACAACGCTGTGTGCATGATAGCACACAGTGTTTACAGGAGAGTTATCAATGTCAGTGAATCTACAGGAGAGAACAACTGGCTTTTTACAATAAGATTAGAATAACTCTCTCCTCTTCAATTTCTTAAGACTTTTTTTGTGTCCTAACATGTAATCTACCCTGCCAATAAATCTATGTTTAATTGAGAATAATGTTCCTAAGCTCCAGTGGTTAATGTGAGTGACATTATGAGAAGAGCTTCATATAAGTTAGAATACTGTTTCCCACACTGATGATCAGGGTGAGCAGTTTTCCAGTTGTTTGCTTGCATCTGCCTCTACTAGAATCACTCTTGCTGATCTACCTGCTGTGGAGCAAGTGGAGTTTTATACTGAATCAGACAACCACTGAAGACACATTCTCAATTAGCATTGAGATGTGTAGAGTTAGTAATTTTACTTTGTTATTAGACCAGATAGTCTTTGTCATTCTGGATGAAAAAAATTGCAACTCTATGATGTGAAATAATATGGAAAAATTATTGTTCACACATCCTTTGTACTGCATGTGAGGAATGGTTATTCACCATGTGTTCCTTTGCATTGTGTTACTAACTCAGTGCAGGATCATTCGGTGGGAATATTCTTGTCAGCATGCACAAGAAAACATGCAAGGGAAAAGAAGGGCAATAGCTCTTCAACCTATTATGCTATTGTCCGGATGTTGTACAGACTTCCTCTGATTCTACTTTATTGGAAGAAGTAGACCCTAAGCCCTGGCAACTTTCAAGGAGACAGAGAATTATGTCTGGTAGTGAAAAGAAAATTTGGAAACCATGACACATATCTGATGCAGAGTTCTATGTCCCCCCAATTCCAGGACACTTTTTAAGTTGCTCACCAAAGCAATGTTCATAACCATTGAAGATCAGAAACACCTTCAATGTCCCAAGTTGAGTATTAGGATGGATGACTTCTTTGTGGTACTTTTGCTGATTATTTTTTAGATAGGTTGTCCCTCAGTTGTTGAAGCTTATCTCCAACTTGTTATCCTACTGTCTCACCTTCCTGAATATCTGGGATTAGGGTATGCACCACCCCAGCAGGCAAAAGAAAGTCTTCCCTGAACAGAAATCAAACTTGGGCCATGATAGTGAGAGAACTGAATCCTAACCAGTAGATCACCCAGAGCAGCTTTCCATGTGTTCATACAAATAGACCTACTGGGGCTGGGGCTGGGGCTATAGCTCAGTGGCAGAGTACTTGCCTAGTATGTGTGAGGATTGGACTAGATCCTAAGCACCACATACAAATAAATAAAATAAAGGCATTCTGTCCATCTACAAGTACAAAAAAGTAAAAATTATGATGAAATAAATAGACCTACTGTTGCATTCTTCCAAGGTACCTTCTCTGGTTCTCATGAGCAGTAGTCAAGCTTTTCCTGGCTATCTGTCTTCCCCAAAATTTACCTTATATCCATAGGGGGAAAACACTCACTTTACCTTTTCCTGAGCTGTTCCTTATACAAAGCAAGCCCTAAATCCAGCCAGTTCCACTCCCCATCTGGCTACCTCATGGTGACAGCCCTTTTTCTTTTTTGGATTTTTCAAACATCTGACGATTTTGCCATGGATCTGCAAGGGACAATCTGTGCTCCCAAGTATGTCCCTTGAGTTCCTTTCAGTGGATTTAAGGTGAGAGAAGGCACAACCACAGAGAAAACCTAGTGGCACAACGACCACCTGGATTTTTAAAACTTTTTGTCTCTTAGCTGCAACACCCAAATCCATTTGTTTCCCTAAATGGATCTAAGCAAAATTATCTCAGATCCAGAGCTTGCCATCTTTGCCATTCACTTTAGATTTTTTAGCACATCTACTTGGAGGATGAGGTGTCTGCCAGACATTGGCTATACCACTGGGAATCTCAGCTGACATGAGATTAAGAGGGAAACATGAAAGTCACTCATTTCTTATTTAACCACTGGAATTCAGAAACATTATTTGGAGGCTCCACAGGTAAAATTCGTACCAACATGGCTTTTACCATTTTTCCTCATGGATGTGCCACAGTCCTAGACACAGCTAAAAATGCATACTTTTATCACATGTCCCTGTCCTGAGCCTCTCTGATGTGTCAGCTGTTGTAATCAGCACATGGAGATATCAAAATTTTCTTAGGATTATTCTTGTCATCACATAAGCTCCAGGAAATGTGCTGCAGTTCCAAAGGTCCTTGCAGAGGTCATGACAATGTAAGAATCACCCCCAAAACTCTGAACTGAGCATATAGGGTAGGAGCCCTGCCCCTCCAATGGTCTTCTTCTTCCAAGTAATTCTCTGGGAGTCATGCATATCAATTCTCTTGCCTTTTATCTCAGTCCCACCACAAGCCCTGAATTAGGAGAATTGTTCTCCAAAGTGAGGAGGAGAAGGGCCTGGTTAATCATGCCCAAAGCCCCCATAAGGAGATGTTGAACCCATTGAACAGTGAACAGATAATAAATGACTAGTATTTCTGAAAGTTTTCCATCCATTTTTAAAGAAAATATCTTAGAATGCTAATAATACAATGTATACAACAAAGGCTGTATTTTGTTGCCATTCATAGTGATAAAGTTATATAAAAATGTAAATACACATGTGATCAGCGAAAAGTATTCATCAACACAGAAATAAACACAGTTCACAAAGGTCATGATTTGTCCTCAGTTGAATCAAGGGAAATGAAACATAATGTGAAAGTGTCTTAAAAGGAATTTATAAAGTGGAAGAAGTCATACAAGAAGAAACATCTGCTGTGTGTTTTGGAATATAAAAAGAAACATCATCAATATTCACAGAGAGAAAGTCAGTGGTTGCCTGGGAGGTTCTGTGAGCAGAGATGGAAGGAGGATTTCCAAAGGGCAAAGGATGTTTGTGGGGAGGGACATGAATTCTTTTGCCTGATGTGATGATGTTCCCCAAGGTGTGAAAATATCACAAAATCTGTCAAAGTTTTCACTTGTGTGTGTTTTATTGTTTTCCAAATATTTCATGTTAGAAAACTTATATAAAATTAGAATATGACATGAATCACAGACACAAATGACATAGTTCTAGAATTCCTGAAAATAGGGATTAATGGAGGATGAAACCACAGGATTCCCCATGAGATATCAAGTCTGGGATGACCAGGGTTGCACTGGCTGCCTCACCACTTGAACTTCAGGGTAAAGAGGCAAAAGCATCTTGAATGTTTAGCTCCTCAAGCTAACAAGAATTAGGAATTTCTTTTTATATGGAGACATTTCCTAGGAATATGCTGCTGTGAATGACTCTGAGGGCAGAGGACAAGAGGCTTCTCACTCAAAGAAGTGCCAGTAGGTTCAGCTGGGCCTATAGTAGTGGTAGCAGAAGCAGCTAGAGAGTAGACCTGAGCAAAGCTGCCAGATGTTTTCCCTCATGACATATGGTAATGGGGTTCTTGTCTTACTTCCCCATAAGCCTGGAGCACTGTGGGAGCATCAAGGCTGTTATCATAAGACTCACAGTAATAGTCAGCCTCATCCTCAGGCTGGAGCCCAGTGATGGTCAGTGAAGCAGAATTGCCAGACTTGGAGCCAGAGAAGCGATCAGGGACCCCTGAGGGTCGATCACTATTATCATAGATGAGGAGTTGGGGAGCCTTTTCGTGGAGCTGTTGGTACCAGTGCACATAATTACCACCAATATTGTTGCTGCTTCCAGTGCAGGAGATGGTGACCCTTTGACCTGGAGTCCCAGATACTGAGGGCTGCTGAGTCAGCACAGACTGGGCCCTGGACCCTGAAAGTGAGAGAGACACAGAAAGGGTGATTTTTGTCTAGAAACAAGAGTAGAATCAGGGCCCATATCAGTGTACTCACACACTCTATCCCTGCTTCATATCATGTCACCTGTGCACTGAATGAGGAATGTGAAGAGCAGACAGGACCAAGCCATGATGAATGTCATCCTGTGTTGTGCCTTCTGTTCCTGATGCTAAGCAGAGGTTCCCCCAAGCCTCTCTCTTGCCTTATTCATAGTCTGAGAAGGGGAGGGTCTATGTATGCAAATTAGGTTCCTCCACTGCTGTGCCCCTCCCCTGACTCAGACAATGGCAAGGCCCTACTGAGGTGGATGGCGCAAGGCATCCATCCTCTGGAGGAGCGCAGTATGTTTCTGGGAATGTGCTGATTTGTTTTTGTATTCCTTTAATAAGTATAGTTGTGATTTCTCATATGACCATTAAGTATGAAGAAAAAATCATGACTTTCCCAATTAATGCAACTACTTCTAAAGCATAGATCTGTTTGCTCTAAATGCAATGATTCAGCTGTGGAGTGTAAATTGTTAATGTCTAATGAAAAACTCCCTGTATTCCTGTCAAGGAAGTTTTTGAGAAATTAAATTAAAATCTAGAGAAGATAGATTAGTGCTTAGTATTGGGCAACTTGTTCTTGTTCCTGTGCACAATGGTTTGTGCTCTTACTTTTGTTTGATTAAAAGTAATAACAAATCAACCACTTGCCGTAACCATGGCACCGGTTCCAGTCAGTAAGTCAAGAAACAATAGTCAAGGTATAGGCCAATAGTTTGGGACATTTGTAACTATTATTAAAAGTTAACTAAGCAGAAACAGCTCAAAACAAAATGCAAACTGAAAGTACAAATGCTTGCTTATGCATAAGTCAAAATACATTCTTCTATTCTAATTGTAACTACGTAATATTTTGTTTCTTTGAATAATGATTACTGCTTTGTAACCACAAAGTACTGTAAGCCTGCCAAAATGAAAAGTATATATGATCAACTTCACAAGTAAAGATTGGGATCAACACCTTCACTTTGGTGTCTGTGTTGTTTCTCCACCCCCTCTTTCGCCGACTCCTCACCATCCGTTCGTCTCCTGAGACCCCCTGTTGGAGCTGGTCTCCGACACTCCACGTTTTCTGATTGCACCCTGGGCCCTAGTTCAGACTCCTGTACATAAAGATGCCAATTTGGTGTGCAGGGATGGAGTCGGGTTGGCTCAGAGGTGTGGAAAGTCACAGCTGTAACCCCCAACAACAGAATATCAGGCAGGGCCAAGTGGCTTATTACAAGTTTGGTTACTTCCTTACCTCTAATTGGTCTGCAGTGCCCCCTGTTGTCCAAGCTCATACACATCATTATGTGACATTGTGATCAGACCTTCAGAGACAGTCCTACATCCTCACCTCATCCCCTCTCATTCTGTCTATGGGCCAGTCCAGGGAACCTCTTCTGTGGTTTCTCCATTACCTCAGAATGGCCTTTTACTTTCCTCAGACCCCTTGTGGTGAATTCATGCATAGTTCACTTGACACCCCCCTGTTTTCAGGACTAAAATAGTTTTTTTGATATCAGTTCTTCTCAGGTCAGGATTAAGCAGGTGAACATAAAGTTTCTGGTTTTATTAACTTGCAGGATACCATCTCGTTTATCCACAACACAAAAATTTTGTTTCTGAGGTCCTTTCACATAGGACTTGTCAAGGAACTCAGTTGCAAAATCTTACGTGTTGCCATTCAGATGATACATGTGTGCATGTTTTCAAGCTTTCTCAGTTCACATATTTGTAACCTTTATTTTCAGCAAGTGAGACTGAGGGTTATGACTAGATTCAGTTACAACCATATAGCACTTTAGTCACCACTGGCTGCATGGAATGCCATAGGACTGAAGACCCTGAGAGAACTCAGATTGCAGGACTTATGAATGTTTTGTTTATGAAAATGAATTTCTCCTAGGCATTGGCAAGGATGCATGTGGGCTGGGCATGAATCTTTGTTCATATTTGTTCAATATGATTCGTTGTATTTTACAAAGGTCTCATGGTTCCAGTTGAGGAAGTGAATTATATTCTGAATTTTCTAAAATATTTTCATTTCTTTTATTTTTATTTGTTCTTATTTATTATAGATGAAATTAGAATGTATTTTGACCTATTTTACATACATAGAGTATAACATCTCATTTTGTATGTAACACACAATGTATAATTATATTGGTAATGTATTCATATATGTAAATAGAAATATAATGTCTGATTCATTTCACTATGTTTCCTATTCCCTTTCCCTGTTCCTTCCATTCATTACCATTGACTAATCTAAAGTACTTCTATTGTTCCCTATACCCATGTCCTTATTATATAACTTATGAGTTAGCATGCACATATCAGAGAGAACATTCAGCCTTTGTTTTTTGGGGATTGGCTTATTTCACATAGCATAATAGTCTCCAGTTTTATCTATTTACCAGCAAATGTCATAATTTTCTTCCTCTTTATGGCTTAGTAATATTTCATTGTGTGTATGTACCAGATTGTCTTTATACATTTATCTGTTGAAGGGCACCCAGACTGGTTCTATAGTGTAGATACTGTGCATTAAACTGCTATATACATTGATGTACATTGATGTGGCTGTGTCCCTGTAGTGGGCTCTTTTCAATCTTTTGAGTATAACCAAGGAATGGAATAGCTGGGTCAAATTGTGGTTCTACTTCAAGTTTTATGAGGAATCTCCATACTGCTTTCCTCAATGGTTGTACTGAGTTGCAAACCCATCAGCAATTTTGAGTGTACCTTTCCCCAACATCCTCACCAACATTTACTGTTTCTTGTATTTTTGATAATTGCCATTCTGACTGGAGTGAGATGGAATCTCAGTTTAGTTTCAACTTGCGTTTCTCAATTTGCTAGAAACATTCAATATTTTTTTTATAATTTTGACATCTGGATCTCAATATACATAACAAGTGCCATTCTAGGACCTAGAAACGTCCATACTTAGGAATGGACCTCACCTCATGGTAAATTGGTATTTTTCAACTCCATCATAATTTGTAATTAAATATAGATAGCATTAAAAATCAAGTAATTATATTTATTTCTGTGAGAAGAGGAATTGTGTATCTTGTAGAATGTATTTTTTATATTTATGAAAGTGTTAGTAAAGAGTTTGGATAACATACATTTTCTGATTAATTGATTATGTTGAAATAAATTCCAATAAGAAAATAAAAATAAAAATAATAGCACACTACCACCTCACTACCCACTAGAATGAAAACTATTACAAAATACAGAGAATGAGAGTTATTAAGAATGTAAAGTATTAGCTGGGTACAGTGGAACATGCATGTAATATCAGTGACTTGGGAGGCTGAGGTAGGAGGATCATGAGTTCAAGCCAGCCTCAGCAACTTAAAAAGGTCCTAGAAAACCAAGTGAGACTGTTTCTAAATAAAATGAAAAATAAAAAATAAAAAAAGAAAGAGATCTTGGGATGTAGCTGAGTGATTAAGGGCTCTTGAGTTCAATCCCCAATACCAAAAAAAAAAAAATGTGGAGTGTTTTCCAAATTATATCTTGCTCTGAGAAATAGTGACTAGAGCAGTAACTTTGGAAAGTAGTTTAACATTTCTCAAATCAAGTTACTATGAGGCCCAGAAATTTCTTTACAAATTATCTACCATGAAAAATAAAAATATGAGTCCACAGAAAATGTTCATAGTAACATTTGGCATGATTTCCAATTTGGAAATTAATGACATTTAATTGAACATTTTACACAGTAACACTTTATTGTATGTAAATTATAACTCAATGAAAATATTTCTAAAAAGTATATGGGAGTAAATTAATGGCATTGCCTCTCCATCTATAATCTGAGAGTCGAAACTCCAGACATGGACATTGCAGGGCCCATGAGTATCTCCTTTGGTTTGTGATAATCAGTTGTGGGATGGTCAGTCTCACATTAGACCTAAGACATGTTTTTATAACACTTCCTCATGTTTATAGAGCACTGTGGGAGCCTTGATGTTTCTGTCCTATGTTGAACAATAGTAATGAGACAGGTCTTCAGACTGAAGGCCTGAGATGCTTAGAAACTCTATGTTGCCACAATTAAAGCTGGTGAAATAATTGGGGATCCCTGAGGGCTGAGAACTTCCAATCATCACACTTTTGCTGCATAATCTCTTCTGCTTTCTACAGATAGTTACCTGAGCAGAGGTAGGAGGATGAGGAGAAGAAAGCCCCTGGCCATGGTGGAGATTCCTGCAGAGACTTGTTTCCTGAGGTTCCAGAGCAGCATCTGAGCTTCCCAGGGGCCTCCTATGCAAATTATGGCCTTTCCCATTACTGACCTCCAGCACCCTGAGCTTTTGAGATTTCTTTGCTTATATCTGGGTAGAAGCTGTCATGAATTTCTCATGGATGGAAGTGAGTAGTTGGTTTATCACAAGAAACACTGAGCATCAGGCTGCCCAACAGGAGCTGTTGGCTGATGACTACATAAGCAGGCCTACAGTGTTCCCTGTACAATTGTGAACTACTTAAGAGACCACATTACTGCAATTGGTGCCTAGCCAAAGTCAAGAAAGAAGGTAGTGAAGATATCGCCTCTTTCTTAGGGGCAAGGGATTAGTGTGTAGGGAAGAATGTTCTTCCTCCACAGTCCTCTACTATGCATGTCAGATCTGATTGATCTTTCCCTAAGGTACAGGGACATCCTTTCCAAAACACCTAGTGGATGCCTGAAACTGCTAATTGTACGAAACTCTATTTTTTCCTACATATATATGCTTATTAAAAAGTATAATTAATAAATTAGGCACAGTGAAATTAACAATAGGAACTTATCAATAAATGTAAAAATCATAACAACAAATTATAATAAAATTTATATAGACATTGTCAACTCTCCCTAAATATCTTACTCAATTTAATTTCCATTTTTTATTATCATTATAAAATTTCTTTTTTTTTTTTTTGGTTTTAAAGTTTTATTTTTTTCGTTTCTTCTTTCTTTCTTTTCACTTTTTTTTTCTTTTGTCTTCTCACTTCTTCTCAATTTTCCTATTCCCCCTTCCTTGAATTCTACCTGCCTATACTCATTCTCTTTAGTGACTTCTTCCCTCCCCTTCTAATATCTCTCCTCCCCAGTGCCTACAAGCTAGGCAAACCTGCAACCCACGGGCGGGTCAGGTCCAGCAACCTGCCGAGTGACAGAATAGCTACACGTGCCTGCAGGGAACGCGGACAGGACCCACAAGTAGGACAGGGCCGGTGGCTCGCTGAGGGGCAGGCCCGTCCCCTCCCCCAGTGTCTGCAGGTAGGCGGGACTGTGACCACCGGCAGATGGGCCGAGCGGCCTGCTGAGGGGTGGAACCGGCCCCTCCCCCAGTGACTGCAAGCTAGGCGAACCTTCGACCCATCGGGAGGTTAGGCCCAGCAACCTGCGGAGTGACAGAGGTGCTCCTCGTGCCTGCTGGGTAGGCGGACCTTTGACCGACCAGCAGAGCAGAACTAGGGCCTGCCAGCGTGGTAGACGGATCACACCAATTGGAGGAGGATCACAGCCACTACCTGCCCGCGAGAGACCACGGTCGCTTGTTCCCTGCTGCACCTTTGAGCAGAGCCTGTTCTGGGGTCGTTCGGCATTCCCCTGCGAGGGGACCTGTGCTCCGGAGGTGGGAACTGGAGAGCCGCGGCGGCAGCAGCTCGGACTCCGGGAGCCAGGAGCCGCGGCGGCAGCAGCTTGGACCCCGGGAACCAGGCACCTAGCCAAGGAGCGGCGGAGGTCACGGCGGCGCTGCTAAGGCCGCGGACAAGCGCGGCGCCCGAGCGCGGCCCAGAGGTGGAGGCGATGACAGCAGGGTTTCAGTTCTAGAAAACTGGACGGGAAACAGAAGCAGCAGTTTGTATAATCCCAAGATCTTGCTTATGCCAGGAAACTGTAAGGGCAACATGAATGTCACTGAGGTGGTCTAACATGGCGGCAGACGCGGAGAGATCAAGTCTCTGACCTCTTCAATTGTGCGGATATAGGGAGCTGTAAATTATCTAAAGTCTGCTTGCTCAGGATCACTAGGCAAAGTTGAGCTGACGTGGAGCTAGGGCGCACAGCCTGGGCCCCTCAGAAAACGCACACTGAGCACGAATCAGCTGCATTCAAGCTCTGGTTCGCCTCCTTCTAGTGACTCAGCACTAACGATCCCACTGAAATAACTAGTCGGCCCACCTGAACTCACAGAGGTAAAAGCCAACTGAGCACCATAGCCGGACCCAGGGAATCAGGAGAGACGTGGGACCTGCAGTGCAGATCTCCCGGCTATTACTTCCACCAGTGCTGACAACAGAGGTCCCTTGCACCAGCTACCAGGGGAGTTGCTACCTGAGGGCAAACAAGTTCGCTGGGGGCCCTCAGCCCCAAACCCTACAAACTTGGGGTCTGAGGGAGGCAAACAGAAAGGGTGTGCCCAGGCACCCATGAAAACAGGGCTACCAGGAGCAGCAGACCTGGCGTGTAGTCAGTATTGTGGTGAGTGTCACAGGTGAGCGGGGCCTGGCTTGAGGAACCACAAGAGAAGGTCCTAGGCACTCAGGATTGGAGACCCGCACAGTCTGGGAAGAAGAGCTGAGGCACAGTGATTGGCTCCCACCTATCAAGAAGAGAAGCCTGGCCCAGTGGGCATAGCTCCACCAACTGGAAGAGAAGCTAATCGAGCTATATGACTGCATTTATTATTATTATTATTTTTTTAATGATTATTATTAGTATTTTTTTTTTCACTTTTTGTTGTTGTTGTAGTTGTTGTTCTTTAACTTTCTTATTAATGGTTTCAATTTTTTTAAACTCTTTTTATTTTATTAGTATTACTATTATTTTTTAAACTTTAATTTCCATTTTTTATTATCATTATAAAATTTCTTTTTTTTTTTTTTTTTTTGGTTTTAAAGTTTTATTTTTTTCGTTTCTTCTTTCTTTCTTTTCACTTTTTTTTTCTTTTGTCTTCTCACTTCTTCTCAATTTTCCTATTCCCCCTTCCTTGAATTCTACCTGCCTATACTCATTCTCTTTAGTGACTTCTTCCCTCCCCTTCTAATATCTCTCCTCCCCAGTGCCTACAAGCTAGGCAAACCTGCAACCCACGGGCGGGTCAGGTCCAGCAACCTGCCGAGTGACAGAATAGCTACACGTGCCTGCAGGGAACGCGGACAGGACCCACAAGTAGGACAGGGCCGGTGGCTCGCTGAGGGGCAGGCCCGTCCCCTCCCCCAGTGTCTGCAGGTAGGCGGGACTGTGACCACCGGCAGATGGGCCGAGCGGCCTGCTGAGGGGTGGAACCGGCCCCTCCCCCAGTGACTGCAAGCTAGGCGAACCTTCGACCCATCGGGAGGTTAGGCCCAGCAACCTGCGGAGTGACAGAGGTGCTCCTCGTGCCTGCTGGGTAGGCGGACCTTTGACCGACCAGCAGAGCAGAACTAGGGCCTGCCAGCGTGGTAGACGGATCACACCAATTGGAGGAGGATCACAGCCACTACCTGCCCTGCAAGGGTGATTTTTCAACTATTCAAGAGCAATATAAATAAATAGAGAGAAAATTTCAAAACACAACAGTTTCACCAAGCAGAAAGAAACGCCAGCAGTATGAAAAGACAAGGAAAGAAAGGATCACAGGCAATGCAGGTCAACTCAACTTTAGAAGAGGTAGTAGGTGCAACAGATGGAATGTCAGATAGAGAGGTCAGGATATACATGCTTCAGATGATCTGGAGTCTTAAGGAAGACATGAGACAGCAAAATCAGATAATGAAAGATCACATTGACAAACAAATCCAGGAAGTAAAAGATCAATTTCACAGGGAGATAGAGGTAATAAAAAACAAACAAATAGAAATCCTAGAAATGCAGGAAAAAATAAACCAACTTAAAAACTCAATTGAGAATACTACCAGCAGAGTGGATCACTTAGAAGATAGAACATCAGACAATGAAGACAGAGTATTTCAACTTGAAAAGAACATAGATAGCTCAGCAAGTCTACTAAGAAACCATGAGCAGAACATCCAAGAGCTATGGGATAATATCAAAAGACCAAACTTAAGAGTCATTGGGATACAGGAAGGCACAGAGCTCCAAACCAAAGGATTAAGCAATCTATTCAGTGAAATAATACGAGAAAACTTCCCAGACTTGAAGAATGAGACAGAATCCCAAATCCTAGAAGCCTACAGGACGCCGAATGTGCAAAATCATAAGAGATCCACACCTAGACACATTATAATGAAGATGTCCAACATACAGAATAAGGAGAGAATTTTAAAAGCTACAAGGGAAAGGAAGCAGATTACATTTAGGGGTAAACCAATCAGGATAACAGCTGATCTCTCAACACAGACTCTAAAAGCTAGAAGATCCTGGAATAACATATTTCAAGCGCTTAAAGAAAATGGATTCCAACCAAGAATCGTGTATCCGGCGAAATTAAGCTTCAGGTTAGAAGATGAAATTAAAACCTTCCACGACAAACAAAAGTTAAAGGAATTCGCAGCTAGAAAACCATCTCTTCAAAAAATACTAGGCAAAACATTACAGGAAGAGGAAATGGAAAATAACATTGATAACCAACAATGGGAGGTAGGACAGTAAAGGGGGGAAAGTAGTCAAAGAGGATAACAAATCAGGTTCAGTAACATCAATAAACAAATATGGACAGAAGAACAAACCATATCTCAATAATAACCCTAAATGTTAATGGCTTAAACTCACCAATTAAGAGACACAGGCTAGTAGAATGGATCACAAAACAAGACCCAACAATATGCTGTTTACAGGAGACGCACTTGATAGGAAAAGATGTACATAGACTGAAGGTGAAAGGTTGGGAAAAATCATATCACTCATATGGACCACGGAAACAAGCAGGAGTGTCCATACTCATATCTAATAAAATAGATTTCAAGCCAAAGCTAATCAAAAGGGATAAAGAAGGACACTTCATACTGCTCAAGGGAACCATACACCAACAAGACATAACAATCATAAATATATATGCCCCAAATAATGGTGCAGCCGTGTTCATCAAGCAAACTCTTCTCAAGTTCAAGAGTCTAATAGACCACCATACAATAATCATGGGAGACTTCAACACACCTCTCTCACCACTGGACAGATCTTCCAAACAAAAGTTAAATAAGGAAACTATAGAACTGAATAACACAATTAACAACCTAGACTTAATTGACATATATAGACTATACCACCCAACATCAAGTAGCTACACTTTTTTCTCAGCAGCACATGGAACCTTCTCAAAAATAGACCATATACTATGTCACAGGGCAACTCTTAGACAATACAAAGAGGTAGAGATAATACCATGCATCTTGTCTGATCATAATGGAATGAAACTGAAAATCAATGATAAAAGAAGAAAGGAAAAATCAAGCATCACCTGGAGAATGAACAATAGGTTGCTGAGTGATCAATGGGTTTTAGAAGACATCAAGGAGGAAATTAAAAAATTCCTAGAGTTAAATGAAAACACAGACACAACATATCGGAATCTATGGGACACATTGAAAGCAGTTCTAAGAGGAAAATTCATTGCTTGGAGTTCATTCCTCAAAAAAAGAAAAAACCAACAAATAAATGATCTCATACTTCATCTCAAAATCCTAGAAAAAGAAGAGCAAAACGACAGCAAAAGAAGTAGAAGGCAAGAAATAATTAAAATCAGAGCTGAAATTAATGAAATTGAAACAAAAGAAACAATTGAAAAAATTGACAAAACTAAAAGCTGGTTCTTTGAAAAAATAAATAAAATTGACAGACCCTTAGCCATGCTAACGAAGAGAAAAAGAGAGAGAACCCAAATTACTAGCATACGGGATGAAAAAGGCAATATCACAACAGACACTTCAGAAATACAGAAGATAATCAGAAATTACTTTGAATCCTTATACTCCAATAAAATAGAAGATAGTGAAGGCATAGATAAATTCCTTGAGTCTTATGATCTGCCCAGATTGAGCCAGGAGGATATAGACAACCTAAACAGACCAATAACAATAGAGGAAATAGAAGAAACCATCAAAAGACTACCATCTAAGAAAAGCCCAGGACCGGATGGGTATACAGCAGAGTTTTACAAAACCTTTAAAGAGGAACTAACACCAATACTTTTCAAGCTATTTCAGGAAATAGAAAAAGAGGGAGAACTTCCAAATTCATTCTACGAGGCCAACATCACCCTGATTCCGAAACCAGACAAAGACACTTCAAAGAAAGAAAACTACAGACCAATATCTCTAATGAACCTTGATGCAAAAATCCTCAATAAAATTCTGGCGAATCGGATTCAAATACATATCAAAAAAATTATACACCATGACCAAGTAGGATTCATCCCTGGTATGCAAGGTTGGTTCAATATACGGAAATCAATAAATGTTATCCACCACATCAATAGACTTAAAAATAAGAACCATATGATCATCTCGATAGATGCAGAAAAAGCTTTCGACAAAGTACAGCATCCCTTTATGTTCAAAACTCTAGAAAAATTAGGGATAACTGGATCATACCTCAACATTGTAAAAGCAATCTATGATAAGCCACAGGCCAGCATCATTCTGAATGGAGAAAAATTGAAGGCATTCCCTCTAAGATCTGGTACAAGACAGGGATGCCCTCTCTCACCACTTCTGTTCAACATAGTCCTCGAAACACTGGCCAGAGCAATCAGGCAGACGAAAGAAATTAAAGGCATAAAAATAGGAAAAGAAGAACTTAAATTATCACTATTTGCAGATGATATGATTCTATACCTAGCAGACCCAAAAGGGTCTACAAAGAAGCTATTAGAGCTAATAAATGAATTCAGCAAAGTGGCAGGATATAAGATCAACACGCATAAATCAAAGGCATTCCTGTATATCAGCGACAAATCCTCTGAAACGGAAATGAGGACAACTACTCCATTCCCAATATCCCCCCAAAAAATAAAATACTTGGGAATCAACCTAACAAAAGAGGTGAAAGATTTATACAATGAAAATTACAGAACCCTAAAGACAGACATAGAAGAAGACCTTAGAAGATGGAAAAATATACCCTGCTCATGGATAGGCAGAACTAACATCATCAAAATGGCGATATTACCAAAAGTCCTATATAAGTTCAATGCAATGCCAATCAAAATCCCAACAGCATATCTTGTAGAAATCGATAAAAGAATCATGAAATTCATATGGAATAATAAAAGACCCAGAATAGCAAAAACAATACTAAGCAGGAAGTGTGAATCAGGCGGTATAGCGATACCAGACTTCAAACTATACTACAGAGCAATAGTAACAAAAACAGCATGGTACTGGTACCAAAACAGGCGGGTGGACCAATGGTACAGAATAGAGGACTCAGTAACCAATCCACAAAACTACAACTATCTTATTTTTGATAAAGGGGCTAAAAGCATGCAATGGAGGAAGGATAGCATCTTCAACAAATGGTGCTGGGAAAACTGGAAATCCATTTGCACCAAAATGAATCTGAATCCCTATCTCTCGCCGCGCACAAAAGTTAACTCAAAATGGATCAAGGAGCTTGATATTAAATCAGAGACATGGCATCTGATAGAAGAAAAAGTTGGTTATGATCTACACGCTGTGGGATCGGGCTCCAAATTCCTCAATAGGACACCCATAGCGCTAGAGTTAACAAATAGAATCAACAAATGGGACTTACTCAAACTAAAAAGTTTTTTCTCAGCAAAAGAAACAATAAGAGAGATAAACAGGGAACCTACATCCTGGGAACAAATCTTTACTCCACACACTTCAGATAGAGCCCTAATAACCAGAATATACAAAGAACTCAAAAAATTAGACAATAAGATAACAAATAACCCAATCAATAAATGGGCCAAGGACCTGAACAGACACTTCTCAGAGGAGGACATACAATCAATCAACAAGTACATGAAAAAATGCTCACCATCGCTAGCAGTCAGAGAAATGCAAATCAAAACTACCCTAAGATACCATCTCACTCCAGTAAGACTGGCAGCCATTAGGAAGTCAAACAACAATAAGTGCTGGAGAGGATGCGGGGAAAAGGGCACTCTTGTTCATTGCTGGTGGGACTGCAAATTAGTGCAGCCAATTTGGAAAGCAGTATGGAGATTTCTCGGAAAGCTGGGAATGGAACCACCATTCGACCCAGCTATTCCCCTTCTCGGTCTATTCCCTAAAGCCCTAACAAGAGCATGCTACAGGGACACTGCAACATCGATGTTCATAGCAGCTCGATTCACGATAGCAAGACTGTGGAACCAGCCTAGATGCCCTTCAATAGATGAATGGATAAAAAAAAATGTGGCATTTATATACTATGGAGTATTATTCTGCATTAAAAAATGACAAAATCATAGAATTTGGAGGGAAATGGATGGCATTAGAGCAGATTATGCTAAGTGAAGCTAGTCAATCTTTAAAAAACAAATACCAAATGACTCCTTTGATATAAGGGGAGTAAACAAGGACAGGGTAGGGACGAAGAGCTTGAGAAGAAGATTTACATTAAACAGGGATGAGAGGTGGGAGGGAAAGGGAGTGAGAAGGGAAATCGCATGGTAATGGAAGGCGATCCTCAGGGTTATACAAAATGACATATAAGAGGAAAGGAGGGGTAAGACAAGATAATAGAAATGGAAGAAATGATCTACAGTAGAAGGGGTAGAGAGAGAAAAGGGGAAGGGAGGGGAGGGGAGGGGAGGGGAGGGGAGGGGGGATAGTAGAGAATAGGACAGACAGCAGAATACATCAGACAAGAGAAAGGCAATATGTCAATCAATGGAAGGGTAACTGATGTGATACAGCAATCTGTATACGGGGTAAAATTGGGAGTTCATAACC
The DNA here is from genome assembly GCF_045843805.1 of Urocitellus parryii. NCBI lineage: Eukaryota > Metazoa > Chordata > Mammalia > Rodentia > Sciuridae > Urocitellus > Urocitellus parryii. The sequence continues at coordinate 119,499,619 of NC_135533.1, read as the reverse complement.
CACTTGAATCAAACTGTGAAATATGATGTATTAAGAACTATGTAATGTTTTGAATGACCAACAATAAAAAAAAAAAAAAAAAAAAGAAAGCACCTTCGGATTCCCTTTTGGTATAATCTGAATCACCAGCATCACAACTCTTTTGTGTTGGTGCTGTTATTGAAGAAAATGAGTTTCCTTGAGCATAATCACTCTAATGCCTCGAAATACATCTGACAAATTAGAGGATTATTAACTTAATAATGGGGAGAATAGGAGATGTATAAAGGCACACAGTATGGATAGATTGACAGAGGGATGATTCATGTCCTATCCTAGGCAGATTAAAGCAGGATGGTGTGAGATGTATGATGTACATTGATTCTAAAATTTATGGATTGTTTAGTTTTAAATTTTTTTCCACTTAGTATTTTCAGATCTTGGATGACTGCCTATATTTGACTGAAACAGTACAAATTGAAACCATGGAGAAGGGGATATTACTGTACTTGGAAGGACCTGAAATGCAGCTTTTCTCTATGACTGACCATTTTAGAGCATTTGAGGAGGGTGCTCCCCACCTTAACCCTCATCCATCTCCTTTCTGCATAAATGATGGGAACAGGAAATTATTGAAAAGAGATCCTCAGGCATAGTGACAGAGAGATTACATTGTCCATTGTCATCTCTGAGGGACAGAACTTCACTTAGGATCCGTGGACAAAGCCATGTGTTATTAGCCTGAGGTGGGACCAATGGGCTGATTATATCTAAATGATTTTTTTTTTCATTTAATGTTTTAAAGTCTAGGGACACCCAAACACACAGAACTGGGACACAATATACTTTGTCACCTTTGTCGGTTTATTTTTGTTTGGGGAATAATATGTATTTTACACCATTCTCTAGACTAAAACTTGTAAAACAAATTGGGCCCAGAATGCAGATTCCAATGTACTTTTAAAATTAATGCGTTGAGCATAAAAACAACCATTGGAAGGTATAAAATTTATTGGCACTCAGTATATCCATGATGTTGCACAATTTCTACCTCTTCTTAGTACTAAAATATTTTCACTGTTTTCAAAGTAAAATTTATACCCATTAACTGAACACTGCATCCCATCTTTTCTGCAGTCTTTTGCCATCAATAATCTCCTTTTGGGCTGTATATATGTATATGTTGAACTGAGCATGATTTTCTCAAGGTAAATCTCCATTTTAGAAATTCATGGCAAATTTGTATTCTCCTGTGTGAATATGTCACATTTTATTTATCTATGGGGAGTGATGATGGGAATCAAGGTATCTGCTTGTCTCATGGTTGTTGTGTGCTTGCACAGAGATTTCCCAGAGCAAAAGTATCGTTTAACATTTTCCAGTTACTATGGTGATGCTGGCCCATGGTCACTCTTGGAAAAAGCTCAGAATTATCAGTTTAACCAGGAAATTAAGACACCAGCTCCCAGAGATAGAGGATTCTTAGCATAGCAAGATAAGCATAATGCCTCATCAGTACTGTTACCTTTAAGTCTGTCTTCCTTGTAGAAACTTTCTCAAAAGTAACTTTTGGTGGTAAAATTATATAATAAATGTGTGGAGCCAGTTCAGGGTCACTGTTCTCAATCAGAAGTCAGATTACCACATGATCCTGCTTTTATCTCTAAATGCTTTTTGTTTTTGTTTTTGTTTTTCTTAGTCCCCCATCTCCTCTCACCAGTTTCTGAGGTTCAGCTGTGCAGGTCATAGTATTTATCCACTTATTTTCTGATGAAATTTAAATCACATCTATTTTACTTTTTATGCATAGTGTCATTATGAACATTTGCATACAAATTTGGGGTCAAATGCATGTTTCCATATCTGGGGGAGCATATATCTACAGTAAAATTGTTGAGTCACATAGAAATTCTATATTAAATTTCTAAGGATCTGCTAATTTCCATCCATGTGGAATGCAACATTTGAAATTTCCAAGAGAATGCTTGAGGATTCCAATATCTCCAGATATTTTCCAAATCCATTGATATATATATATATATATATATATATATACATATTTAACATTAAAGATAAAATAATTTACCTGGATGAGTTAGGAACCATAATCATGAAAGAGCTTGAGATCTTAGAGGGACAGTGAGAGGAACAGAGCATGAATTTTGCTATCTACAGGTGACCACACTAAGTTCCCAGAGCCCAAGCCACTGTTACCTCTGCAGCTGTGCATGAACCAAATTTTCTTCCTCTCACTACCATAGACCCCAGAAAGATTCTTTCCTGCATTCAAGAATTATATGCCTATGCAGAGATTTATTTTTTTTTATTGAATAATGGCCACACCTAGAGGTTTTTTGAATATATTCATGTAACTTAGAAAGTATCAAAATCATCACAGCTAGTGCCAATGCTTTTCTCCTGACAGGGTGTTTTCACAGGTAATGTGAAGGAGTAGTGAGCTGAGCAGAAAGAGCAGATGCCTATTCTGTTTCTACATGTAAGACCTCGTGATTACATGGTTTAGCAGTCAGTAAACTAATTAATAATCAAGCAATATTCCAGGGCTGCTTAAAGAAACCATCTTGCCAGAATTTGAATATCAGGATTAGTCACAAGCCCTTGGGAGTTAATTACTAAATACTGTCTGGGGGTTCTTTTTTTTTCAACAGGAGGCCAGAGAAATCCCACTCCTCCAATCCTCCACTTCTTTGAATCAGTAGCATATATAACCAGTTGCAGGGAGTAACTGAACAGGGTGGAGAGACTTAACCCAGTCCTTGAGAAGCCCCACCCTCTAAAAAATATGCAGTATCCCCCAAAACACAACTGGTGAAGAACTAACTCCTCCATCCCAGAGGTGATGCCATGCAGAGAATTGTGGAATACAGTCCTAAAATGTGTTGATTGATGCAGAAAACTTCCTATATAATAAAACACCATGGGTAATATCAGACCATATCCTTACCCCTGGGAGCTTCATTTTCAGTAACTCATTACACAGATCCCAAAGACAACAATATCCAGGAATTCAAGCTTCATACATTTTAAAGAGCTCCTTTCACCATCTCTCTGAGAAGGGAAGCTGAAAAACAGGAAGGCAATTTGGCACAGACAGAAGGAAAAGCTCTCATTGATAATTTTGCTATTTTGTTTTTGTTGTTAGTATTATGTTTTGATTTTTTTGAATGTGTACTGATTGACATATGATGAACATTTATACATTTGCACACCCACATATTTGTTTTTTGTTGTTTTTAGCATTTCTTGAAGATAGCTATTTTTTTTTTGCTCTGTATTTTTTTGATGATTAGGTTTTTCATTAGTATATTTTGGATTGACTTTCTATAGACCCTTTTACAACTCTGTCTTTCTTTTTTTCTACTTGTATTTTCTTGCAAACAGCCAAACACTATTTTTCTCTATCACTTTTCCTTTAATTATTTTACTTCTATTTTTTTCCCCCTCCTATAAACATCCTGTGTTGCCTCTTCATATACTCACCTCTTCAATATACAAACCCTTCTCTACTGCCTCATCTTTTCTTTTTCTGTATTTCCTCTTAAATAACTCTATCTTTAATTGGACACTTATACATTTTCATATATCTCTATTCTTATTTCTACAATTTTATTTGAAGGTACTATTTTTCATGGATCAATATTTTGAGGACTAAGCTGTTCAATTAGTATTTACCAATTTTATTCTTGTAAACTTTTTTCTTTTTCATATTTTTATTTTGCTTTTCTTAAATTCTATTCATATATATATATATATATATATATATATATATATATATATTTTTACAGTTTTTCTCTCACTTATTGGTTTCCCAAAGACACTTGATCTCTCTTCCTCTGCTTATAGCCAATCTCTATTGTTCTTTCCTCCATTCTTTCTTTATTTTCACCTCTATTTTTCTCTTCCTCCATCATATTTATTATATCCTACATCATTTCTCTTCTATTTTTGGTCATCAAGTAAAACTTTAAAACCTTGTGTAAAACTGGTCATTTTACCATGGGCAATAACTGATCATGTCATTTCTGAGTTTTGTAACACTCAACATTGCAGATTTTATTGCTATAGCTATTTGGTGTAATGTGATAAATTGTTTGCATTAGTTGTTAGTATTATCTATTACCTGTAAGTCGTGAGGTACTGGAAATATTCAGGGACACTATATTTTCACAAAGTAGAAACACTACTGCCCCAATAACAACTATTAGATAGGCATATGTACAACATGAATAAGCAAGAGAAAAAAAATCATATCAAACAAAGCAAAGTATGTCAAAAACAGAATCCATTGACATAACAGTGGAATAAATATGAGAGAATAATTTTAGATTATTCAAAGTTAAATTGATCTACAAAGAAAAAGATGATATAAGGCAGAAAATACAAAAAGCAAAATATTTCAATAAAGAGATAGATATGCTGAAAAAATCAAGAAGACATCCTCAAAACAAGAAATCAATAAAACAGTCATTATAAAGTATCACAAGCAGACTAGATCACTTGGAAAACAGAGTCTCAGGCAATGAAGACAAAATATATAATTTTGAAAATACTGTTCACCGCAGAGAAAAGATATTAAGAGACCATGAACAGAACTTCCAAGAAATATGGGATAAAATAAAAAAAAATCATAACATTTATTGAGATAGATAAAGTCTCAGAGATACAAACCAGAGAAATTAACAGTACTTTCAATAAAATGATTTTGAATTTTTTTCAAACCTTAGGCATGAAATAAAAAATTTAATACAGGAAGCATACAAATACACAAAATTACAACAAACCCACATGAAAGCACATTATTATGCAAATGCTTAGCAAATAATAAAGATAGAATTCTAAAAACTGCCAGGGAAAAACATCAAATCATATTTTGAGAGAAACTAACTCACAACTCAGCTGATTTTTCAACCTAAATAGAATAACATACCAGGTTCTGAAAGAAATGGATGCCAACCAAGAACACTATATCCTGCAAAACTAAATCTCAAATTTGAAAATAAAATAATAAATTTTCATGATAAACAAAAGTTAAAAGAATTTACAACTAAAAAGCCTAGATTACAAAACTTTCTTTACAAATATTTCATGAAGAAGAAATTAAAAATAAAACTAAAAACCAGCAAAGGGAGGAACTACACTAAAAGCACAGAATAGTCAAACAAAAGAAAAGATAACTCACATTAAAAAACAGAAATAATTTAAAATAACAGGGAATAAAAATAATTTCTCAATTATAACACTAAATGTAAATGGCCTAATCTCATCAATCAAAAGTTATAGGCTATAAGATTGGATTAAAAACAATACCCAACATTAAGCTGTCTTCAAGAGACTCACCTAATGGGCAAGGAGGACATCAACAGACTTAAAGTGAAAGGATGGCAAAAAACTTATCATTCATATGGATTTTGTAATCAAGGGGGGTTCCTATTCTTTCAGATTAAGTGGATTTCTATTCAAAATCAATCAGAAGGAACAAAGAAGGGTATTTTATACTGCTTAAGGAAGTTATACATCAAAAATGCACAACAATCTTAAATATTTATATCCTAATCAATGAAGCATTTATGTACATCAAATAAACCGTTCACAATCTCAAGAATCAAAAAGATCACAACACAACAATATTGGGTGACTTCAACATTTTTCTCTCATCAAATGATATATCTTCAAAACAGAAGTAAATAAAAAAGCTATAGAACTAAAAAATGCAATTAATAAAGTAGACAAAAAATACACTTGAGAACTAGTTCATCCAAAAATGACTGAATGTACTTTCTTCTCAGCAGCACTTGGTTCATCCTCTAAATAGACCATATGTTAGGCTACAAAGCAATTTGTAGCAAATACAAATAATACAGAGCAAATACATTTCATTGTTTCAGAAAATAATTTTAAAAAATTATAAATCAATGAAAAATAATGCTTCTTTAAATCCTGGAGACTAAATAATACACTATCGAATGAACAATGGATAGCTGAAAAAAATCAAGGATGAAATAAGAAGATACTTATTTAGAAGAGCAACAACATATCAAAATCTCTAGAAAGAGTTCTACGAGATAATTGCAGTACATTTAGATTATTCCTTTAAAGAATAGAAAATCACCAAATGAAAAAAGTTAACTTTACATCCCAAGCCCTAAAAATACAGGACAAACCAACACCCAAACAGAAGAAGACAGAAAATAATTAAAATCAGAGCCAAAATAAATGGAATTGAAAAAAAGTGACGAAACAAAAAGTTTGCTCTTTGAAAATTAAATATAATTGATAAACCCTTAGTCAAGCTAACAAAGAAGAAAAGAGAGAAAACCCAAATTACTAAAATTGGTGATAAAAAAGGAAATATTAACATGAACACCATTGAAATACAGATGATAATCAGAAGCTAATTTAAAAATCTATACTCCAATAAAAGATAAAATCTTGAAGTCATAGAACATTTTTTAGAGACATTTGACCTACCAAATTGAGTTTAGAAGACATAAAAAATTAAACTGATCAATTACAAAAAATGAAATTGAAGATATCATCAGAAGATTTCCAACAAAGAAAAGCCCAGGACTAGATAAATTATCAGCTAAGTTTTACCAGATCTTCAAAGAAAACCTTATAACAAATACACACAATACTCAATAAAATAGATGGGCGGGGGGACACTTCCAAACTCATTCTAAGAACCTAGTATCAACCTGATACCAAACGGACAAAAACACACCAAGGAAAGAAAATTTAAGACCAGTATCCCTGATAAACATAGGTGCAAGAATTCTCAATAAAATTTTGGCAAAACACATACAAAAACATATTTAAAAGTTAGTGTAGTAACATCAAATGTGTTCCATTCCAGGGATGCAACTTTCTTTCAACATACAGATATTGAAAAACAAAACTCACAAATCAATAGATTTAAAACAGGAACCACATGATTATCTCAATATTTAGAAAATGCCAGAGACAAAATTTATTCACACTAAAATACTAGAAAAACCTGGGATAGTAAAAATGTACCTCAACGTGGTAAAACAACATACACCAAAACCAAGGGAAACATTATTCTAAATGGAGAAAACATTGAAAGAATTTCTCCTGAAATCTGGAACAAGACAGAATGTCCTCTTTTTGTCACTTCTATTCTACACAGTCCTTAAAACCCTAGTCAGACCAATTAGAAAAAAAGAAAAAAAATGGAGGCACATGAATAGGAAAAGAAAATCTCAAATTATTCCTATTTGGCAATGACATGATTCTATATTTAGAAGACCCAAAAACTACAATAAATGTTTTTTGAACTCATAAATGAATTCAGTAAAGTTGCAGGGTATGAAATCAACACCAATATATCAGTTGCATTCCCTACACCAATGATGGGTCCAGTAAAAGAGAAATCAGGAAAAGTATTCCCTACACAATAGCCTCAAAAGAAAAATAAAATACTTGGGAATCAATCTAACAAAAGAGATTAAAGGCCTTTAAAATGTAAAATTATACAATATTAAAGAAAGGAGTTGAAGAAGACCCCAGAATATGGTAAGATCTCTCATGTTCTTGGTGAGGCAGAATTAATATTGTAAAAATAACCAAGTTACCAAAGGCACTATTTAGATTTAATGCAATTTATTTCAAAATCCCAATGATGGGGCTGGGGATGTGGCTCAAGTGGTAGCACGTTCTCCTGGCATGCATGTGGCCCGGGTTCGATCCTCAGCACCACATACAAACAAAGATGTTGTGTCTGCCGAAAACTAAAAAATAAATATTAAAAAATTACCTGTTTCTCTCTCTCTCTCTCTCTCTCTCTCTCTCTCTCTCTCTCTCTCTTTAAAAAAATTCCAATGATGTTCTTCATGGAAACAGAAAAAGTAATAATGAAGTTTATTTAGAAAAATAATAGGTCCAGAATAGTAAAAGCAATCTTTAGTGAGAAAACTGATGCTGGAGGCATCACAATACCAGACATTAACTTTTACTACAGAGACAGTAACCAAATGTCATTGGCACCAAAACAGACATAAAGACCAATGGAACATAATAGAATAATCAGAGACATACCCCCACAAATACAGTTAACTCATTCTAAACAAAGTTGTCATAAACATACATTGGAAAAAAGATAACCTCTTCAACAAATGGTGCTGGGAAAAGTGGAAATTTGTATGTAGTAAAATAAAATAAAACCCCTAACTGTCACCCTGAACAAAACTCAACTCAAAGTGGATCAAGGACCAAGGCATTAAAATAGGCCCAACTCTCCATCATGTTGGCTTAGCACTTCCTCAACAAGATGGCTAAAGTGAAGGAAGTACAATCAAGAATCAATACATGAGATGGTATTAATCTAAAAAGTTTCATCACTTCAAATGAAACAATCAACAATGTGATCAGAGGAACTACAGAATAGGAGAACATCTTTGCCACCTGTACCTCAGAAACAGCATTGATCTCCAGATTATACAAAGAACTAAAATAAATTAACACCAAAAAAGCAAATAATCTAATCAATAAAAAGGCAAAGGAAATGAACAGAGTCTTCAGAAGAAGAAATAAAAATGGTCAAAAATATATATGAAAAAAGATTTCACATTTCTAGCAATTAGAGAAATGCAAATTAAAACTACATTGAGATTCCACCTCACTCCAGTCACAATGGCAAATATCAAGAACACAAGTAACAATAAATGTTGGCAAGAATGTGGGGGAAAATTTCCTCTCATAAACTGTTGGTGGGACTGCAAATTACTGGCACCACTATGGAAAGCAGGATGGAGATTCCTTAGATATCTTGAAAGGGAACCACCATTTTATCGGTTATCCCACTCATAATCAAAGGAATTAAAATCACATACCACAGTGACACAGCCACATCAATGTTTACAGCATCTCAATTCACAACAGTAAAGCAGTGGAACATGAATTCTAGATGATTTCTAGTGAAGTTTTGAGGGGTGAATAATTAAAGAAAATGTGGTATATATACACAATGGAATATTACTTAGCCATAAAGAATAATATAATTTTGGTATTTGTTCATAAATGGATGGAACTGGAGAATATAATGTTGAAAGAAATGTCAATTCCCCCAAAACTAAAGGCCATATGTTCTCTATAATATGTGGATCCTAGCCCACAAGTGAGAATAGAGAGGGAAGACTTAAAGTACTTTGTATTAGACAGCAGAGAATTAAGGGAAGGGGAGAGGGACGAAAGTAGAAAAGATAGTGGAATTAATCAGACATAACTTTCCTAGCTTTGTCATTGAGCACACAACCAGGGTAACTCCACCTCATGTACAACCACATAATGGGATCCTAATTACAATAAGTTGTACTCCATGTATGTATAATAGGACAAAATACATTGTACTATCATATATAACTATAAAGAACCAAAACATTTTGTTAAAAGATACTGTTATTGAGAAAACAAAATAGAGTAAATAGAGAGTGGACACTCCTATCTTCAGGATTTGGGTGGGGGAAAAGAAGGGTTAAACCTCCTGATTAGGATAGACTCAGGGCAAAGGGTGAGATGATCCAAGGAGTGTTCTTTTCACTTCCCCATGGGCCTGTGTCATTGAGTTAGTGTTTCTTTTACCATATGACTGACAGTAATTGTCAACCTCTTTGTCAGGTTGCAGACTATTGATGGACATGGAGGCTGAGTTGGAGGAAGTGTTGATGGCCCTAGAGAACCTAAAGTTGTTTAGAATATTCCTGATTATGACGTGCAGGGGTACTGATTAGTTTCTGCTGGTAATAGTTCCCAGAGTAGTCCCCAATGTTTCCAGTGCTGCTGGGGAAGAACAGGGTAACAGTGTACCCAAAAAACAGATGCTAGTTGGGCCCAAGATCCTGCAAAAGAAAATGACACAGAGATCAGTGAGGACAGGGCAAAAACAAACAAACAAACAAAAACAAATCAAATTGACAGGGAACAAAAATCAAACCTCAATAATAATATTGAATGTAAATGTACTAAACTCTCCAATCAGAAGCCATAGACTGGCAGATTGAATTACAAAACAAAACCCAACAATATGCTGCCTCCAAGAGACTCACTACATAAGCAAAGACATTCAGAGATTGAAGGTAAAAGAATGGGAAAATATATTCTTCACATAGATGTTGTTAAAAAAAAAGCAGGGATTTCTATTCTCATCTCAGATAAAGTAGCTTTCAATCCAAAGATGATCAAAGGGACCGAGAACATATTATACTGCTTAAGGGAAATATACATCAACAAGACATAACAACTATATTTATGTCCCAAACAGTGTAGCACCTATGTACATCAAACAAATCCTTCATAATTTCAAAACTAAATAAACCACAAGACAAAAATACTGGGTGACTTTAACACACCTCTCACACCACCTGGTGGATACACACACAAAATAATAATAATAATAATAATAATAATAATAATAATAAAAATAAGTAAATAAATAAAAAAATCTACAAAAGAAAAGAATAAAATTAACAATTTAGACTTAATGGGCATATATAAAATATTTAATCCATCAATAACTAAATAATATATTTTTTTTCTCAGTGGCACATGGATCCTAGACTAAAAAGAAAAAAAAAAAGACCATAGGCCACAAAACAACTCTTTAACAAATACAAAAAAAAAAAGACAACACCTTGCATTTGATCAGATCATAATAGAATGAAATAAGAAATCAGTGATAAAACAAAAAATAGAGGCTACTCTAACACCTGGGGAAAATGTTATGTATTGAATGACTAAAAGATAGTAAAAGAAAACAGGCATAAAATAAAAATATGTAGACATAAGTGAGAATTGTGATACAAATTATCAAAGTCTCTGGGACACTATGAAGTTGGTTCTAAGAGAAAAGTTCATATCATTGAGCATATTCTGTAAAAGAATAGAAAGTCAACAAATAATCTAATATTACATCACAAAGCTATGGAAAAAGAAGAACAAATCAACATAAAAGCAATAGAAGACAGGAAATAATTAAAATCAGATTCAAATCAATAAAATTAAAACAAAATAATCTAAAAATAGAAGATACAAAAAGCTATTTATTTTTTATTTATTTTTATTTATTTTTTATTAGTTATTCAAGTCAATACAATGATCTTGACATATCATACATTTGATTCAAATAGGGTATGAATTGTCATTTTTCCACGTGTACAGATTGCAGGATCACATTGGTTATACATCCATGTGTATACATACAGCAATCCTAGTGTCAGTTGTATTCTGCTGCCCTCCCCTCCACTCCCCTCCCATCCCTATTATCTACCCATACTACTGTGACACTTATCTCTCTCTCTTTTTTTCCCTTCCCTTCCCCCTCACACCATCGTATATGTATTTTGTGAACCATGAGGGTCTCCTTCCATCTTGCATGCATTTCCCCTTCTCCCTCCCTTTCCTCCCTCCTCTTTTCCTTATTTGGTGGTAATCTTCTTCTCATGCTCTTCCTTCCTACTCTGTTTTGAGTCACGTCCCTTATATCAGTGAAGACATTCGGCATTTGTTTTTAGGGATTGGCTAACTTCGCTTAGCATAATTTGCTCTAGTGCCATCCATTTCCCTGCAAATACCATGATTTTGTTATTTTTTACTGCTGAGTAATATTCCATTGTGTATAAATGCCACAATTTCTTAATTCATTCATCTGTTGAAGGGCATCTGGGTTGGTTCCACAGTCTAGCTATTGTGAATTGTGCTGCTATGAACATTGATGTAGCTGTGTCCTGTAGTATGCTATTTTTAAGTCTTTTGGGTATAGTCCTAGAAGGGGAATAGCTGGGTCAAATGGTGGGTCCATTCCTAGATTTCCAAGGACTCTCCATACTGCTCTCCAAATTGGCTGCACCAGTTTGCAGTCCCACCAGCAATGTAGGAGTGTACCGTTTTCTCCACATCCTTGCCAGCACTTGTTGTTGTTTGACTTCACAATGGCTGCCTTTCTTACTGGAGTGAGATGGTATCTTAGGGTGGTTTTAATTTGCATTTCTCTGATAGCTAGAGATGGTGAGCATTTTTTTGTAAACTTGTTGATTGATTGTATATCTTCCTCTGTGAAGTGTCTGTTTAGATCTTTGCCCCATTTGTTGATTGGTTTATTTGGTTTTTTGTTGTTTAACTTTTTGAGTTCCAGATTTTAAAGGGAATGCCTTCAATTTTTCTCCATTTAGAATGATGCTAGCCTGAGGTTTAGCATAAATAGCTTTTACAATGTTGAGGTAAGTTCCTGATATCCCTAGTTTTTCTAATGTTTTGATCATAAAGGGATGTTGTATTTTGTCGATAGCTTTTTCTGTGTCTATCAAGATGATCATATGGTTTTTATCCTTAAATCTATTGATGTGGTGGATTACATTTATTGATTTTTGTAAATTGAACCAGCCTTGCATCCCAGGGATAAATGCTACTTGATCATGGTGTACAATGTTTTTGATATATTTTTGTATCTGATTTGCCAGAATTTTATTGAGGATTTTTGCATCTATGTTTATTGGAGATATTGGTCTGTAGTTTTCTTTCTTTGAAGTGTCCTTATCTGGTTTAGGAATCAGGGTGATGTTGGCCTCATAGAATGAATTGGAAGTACTCCCTCTTTTTCTATTTCCTGAAATAACTTGAGAAGTATTGGTATTAGTTCTTCTTTAAAGGTTTTGTAAAACTCTGCTCTATACCCACCTGGTCCTGAGCTTTTCTTGGTTGGTAGTCTTTTCATGGCTTCTTCTATTTCCTTGATTGATATTGGTCTGTTTAAGTTGTGTGTATCCTCCTGACTCAATTTGGGCAGAACATATGACTTAAGAAATTTATCAATGCCTTCACTATCTTCTATTTTATTGGAGTATAAGGTTTCAAAATAATTTCTCATTATCTTCTGTATTTCTGTAGTGTCTGTTGTGATATCGCCTTTTTCATTCTGTATGCTCGTAATTTGAGTTCTCTCTCTTCTTCTCTTCATTAGCATAGCTAAGGGTCTGTCGATGTTATTTACTTTTTCAAAGAACCAACTTTTAGTTTTGTCAATTTTTTATTTATTTAAAAATAAATAAAATTAGTAAACACTTAGGGAAAATAATGAAGAAAAAATAAAAAAAATAACTAAAATTTGTGATAAAAAATGTATATCAGGATGGACATTATTAAAATATACATGATAATTAGAAATTCTTTTTAAAATCTATAATCCAGTAAAATAGATAATCATGAAGAGATTGTCAAATTTCTAAGTATTTATGATTTAACCAGATTGAATCAGGAAGACATACCAAAATTAAACAGATACATTTCAAGCAATGAAGTTGAAGACACCATCCAATGCCTACCTAAAAATAAAAGCCCAGAACGAGATTGATTCTTAGCCAATACCACCAGACCTCCAAGAACTAACATTAACTTCCTCAAATTATTTCATGATAAAGAAAGGACAGACCCTTCCAAACACATTGTATAAAGCTAGAATAGCCCTGATTTAAAAACAAAAACAAAAACCAAAAAACATAGAGAAAATTTTAGACCAATATTCCTGATTAACATAGAAGCACAAATCCCTCATAAAATACAGGCAAAATACAAAAATTTACTAAAAGGTAGTACACAATGATGGATTTGGGTTCAGCCCAGGGATGCAAGGTTGGTTCCACATATGGAAATCAATTAATTTAAATTATCACATCAATAGACTTAAAGACAATAGTCACATGATTATCTCAATGAATGAAGAAAAGACATTGGACAAAATTTAGCATCCATTCATGTTCAAAGCACTGCAAAAACTTAGGATAGTAAGACTATAGATCAACATTGTAAAAACAATATAAATTCGAAAACCAAGGCCAACATCATTCTGAATAAAGAAAAAACTGAAATCATTTCCTCTAAAAACTGAAAAAACACATAGATTCCCTCTTTCACCACTTCTATTCAACATAGACTTTGAACCCCTAGCCAGAGCAATTAGAAGAAACTATTAAATGGATATGAAAAGGAACAGAATTAAACTAACTTTATTTGCTGAAGACATGATTTTATATTTAGAAAACCCCCCAAAACTTCACTAGAAATCCTCTAGATCTCATAAAAACATTCATAAAAGTAGCAGGATATAAAATTAACACCCATAATCAATTACATTTTTACACACTAATGATGAATCATGTGAAAGAGAAATCATTAAAATTATCCCATTCACAATATCCTTAAAAATAATATAAAATCAAATACTTGAGAATAAAACAAAAGAGGTAAAAGATGTCTACAATTAAAACTATAGAACACTAAAGAAAAAAAAAACTCGAAAAAGACCTTAGAAATGGAAAGGCTTCCAATGTTCTCAGATGGGCAGAAATAATATTGTCAAAATAGCCATCCTACAAAAAATATATATAAAAATTTCAAGGCATTTTCTATTAAAATCACAATTATGTTTTCCGTACAAATAAAAAAACTGTCATAAAATTGATTTGGAGACATAAAAGGCCTATAATAGCCAAAGAAATTCTCAGAAAACTGAAGGAGGCATCAAAATATCAAACCTTACTTTAGTTTACAGAACTATAGTAACAAAAATGGCATTGTATTGGCACTAAAACAGACATGAAGACCAATGGTACAGAACAAAATACACAGATTAAAAAAACAGATATATATATATATAGTCATCTCATATTAGACAAACACACCCTAAACATACTTTGGAGAAAAGAAAGCCTCTTCTAAATAAAAACAATTAAATCCCTAAAAAAAGGATAGCCTCTTCAATAAATGGTACTGGGAAAACTGAAAATCCATATGCATCAAAATGAAATTAAATCCCTGTCTCTCATCTGCACAAAACTCAAAGTGGATGATGGATTTTGGCATTAGGACAGAGACCCTGTGCCTATTAGAAAACAAATTAAGCATAACTCTCCATCTTGTCAGCTGAGGAATCAAATTCCTCAAGACTCCTAAAGCACAAGAAGTAAAATTAAGAATCAAAAAATGAGGTGGTATCAAACTAAAAACCTTCAGAGCAAAGGAAACAAGAAAATGAAGAGAGAACTTTGAGAATCAGAGAAAACCTATGCCACCTCTCCCTCAGATAGAACATGAATTTCCATGATATATCTAGAACTCAACAAATGTAATACACACACACACACACAAACACACACACATAAAACAAACAAACAAACAAATAACCCAATCAATAAATTGGTAAATGAACTGAACAGACACATCACAGAAAAAATGTGATTGGGATACAAATATATAAAAAATAAGTTCCACATCACTATCAATTAGAGAAATGCAAATTAAAACTACACTGAGATTTCATCTCACTCCAGTCAGAATAGCATTTATCAAGAATACAATAATATTAAATTTTGGTGAGGATATTGCCAAAAAAGGTACACTCTTTAGTGCGAGTGGTACTGCAAATGGGTGTAACCAGTTTGCGAAGCAGTTTGGAGATTCTTTAGAAAAATTGAAATGGAACAACAATTTGACCCAGTTATCCCACTCCTTTGCATATACCCAAAGCACTTAGAATCAGCATACTATAGTGATGCAGCCACATCAATATTTATTGCAGCTCAATTCACAATAGCTAAGATATGAAACCCAAACGAGTGCTTTTTAACAATGAATGGATAAAAAATATGTGGTACAACTTGGTGTGGTGGTGCACACCTGTGATTCCAGCACCTTGGGAAGCTGGGGCAAAAGGATCACATGTTCATAGCCAAATCAGCAAAATCAAAGTGCTAAGTAATTCAGTGAGACTCTGTCTCTAAAAAAATACAAAATGGAGCTGAGAATGTGGGTTGGTGGTTGAATGCCCCTGAGTTTAATGCCCAGTACCCCTCCCCAGAAAAAAAGAAAAAAAATGTGGTACATATACACAATGGAATATTACTCAGTCATGAAGGAGAATGAAATTATGGCATTTACTGGTATGTGGAAGGAATTGGAGACCATCATGCCACATGAAATAAGCCAAAATCAAAAATCCAAAGACTGAATATTCTCTGACATGTGGATACTAACACACAATAAGTAACGGGGAGAGAGAAGTGGAGGTTCACTGGATTGAATAGAGGGGAATGGGTAGAAAGGATGAAAAATAGGAATGGGAAAGACCAAACTTTCCTATGTTCATATATGAATACACAACCAGTGTAACTCCTCCTCAATTACAACCACAAACATAGGAAATTTAACTTTATTTATTTATGACATGTCAAAATATGTTATACTGTCATGTATAACTAAAAGGAACAAATATAAGAAATCATATATAATCATACGTGTGTATATGTGAAAAAAAATAAAAGAATGTGATTAGTTATGGCAGAAAAGGTGTCCAGATATAAAGAAGTAATTCAGGCCAATTTTCTCTTTGTGTCCCCATTTTCTCTTCTACCTATTATGACACAGCACAAAAGCATTCCAAGATGCCAGTTGTTATGCTGAAACATGTACACTTATAGTGCTCATAATTTACATAGCCTGTGACACTGTCATTACAACACTAAAATAATTAACACATGATGACCTCTAGCCAGGCATGGTGGTGACTTGGGAGTCTGAGGCAGGAGGACCACAAGTTAAAGAATAGCTTCAGGAACTTAACAACGTCCTAAGCAATTTAGAATGAATGACTTTGTCTCAGTATAAAATTAAATAGTGCTGGTGAATATAGCTCTGTGATAAGGTCCCCTGTGTTCAATCACCAGTATCCAAAAAATGACCCCTAGAAATTAGGAATAAAAGTTCAGTACTGCTTAAATGTGAATAAAAATGGAGTAATATGTAAGCTGGTCTGATCATCCATCAGAGCAGGAAAAAGAAATGCTTGGAGGACTGAATAGTTTTGGGGCTCTAAGAAAATATTTATTTAATAACCAGAAGAAATATGAATATAATCAGGATGAATCATATTTTCTTCTATTCTGATGAGTCATAAAATATATTTTGACTTACATGTGAGCTGCATAAAGATCCATGAAGGAAGAAGCCTGCAGGGACCACAAAGATCACGATGTGTCCTCAGTAGGATGAAGTGCAATTCAACTCATCACGGGAGACACTCAAAAGCAGTTTGAAGGGTGAAGGAAGACATTGAGGAAGGAATACCTGCTGTATGATTCCATTAATAAAACTTTTAAAACGTAAAAAAAACTGAACAAATATGACAGAGAGCAAGTCACTGGATGCCTGGGAGATGCTGTTAGAAGAGATAGATGGAGGCTGGCCAAAGGGAACAGGAGGCCTTGTGGTGGGGTGGATTTCTTGACTTTATGTGCTGATGTTTTCAAATGTGTGAACATATCTCGACGTTTGTATAACCTTTCAATCCTGGGTGGTTCATTGTCTGTCAAATATTGCACAATAAGTCATATAAAACATAGTCTACAACAAGAATCACTGGAGGACATAATGAGGGCCAAGTAGAGGATGGCACAGCTCTGGAACTCCTGGAAATAGGGAAGAATGGATTCCTCATCAGAGGTAAAGTCTGACTTGACCACGGTTGGTCTGGCTGCCTCATCACCTAAACTTCGAGTTAAAGAGATCATTGGATCCAGTTGTGCTCATCAAGTTAAAGAAGAGCAGGACTTTCTGTTTCTATGGAGAACATTTCCTAAGAAAATGTTGCCGTGAATGAATCTAGGACAGAGGAAAGAAGGCTTCGCATCCCCAGGCAGTGCCTGGAGACTCAGGGAAGCCCTCAATAGTGGCAGCAGAAGAAGTCAAAGGCCTGGCCTGGAGAGAAGCAACATGCTGCATGTTAGTTCTTTTGGTAGATGAAGAAGGGGCTTTTTTGTCTCTTCCCCATGGGCCTGGGCCACTGATGATTTTGTCATAAGACTGACAGGAGGAGGCAGACTCATCCTCAGGCTGGAGTTCAGTTCTTGTCAGCAAGCCTGCACTGCCATACTTGGAGCCAGAGCAGTGAAGAGAGACTTCTGACTGCATCCTAGGCCTTGGATCAGCACCCTCTAATTGGGGATGCTCAGGAGGTGTTTTGGGGTGGGTCTAGGTGGATACTGATGGTGTGGGAGGTCACAACTACTATCTCTGAGAAGAAAGCATCAGGAAGGGCCAGGCAGCTTATTAAATCTCTGCCTAACTCCTGACTTCTCAATAAACACACTCCCTAGTATCTACATCCAAACACACCAGCCTGGGAGCTGGTGACCCGAGCACCTCAGAGACAGCCTGCCTCAATATTACCTTGAGGCAGTGGTGAATCTACACATGAATTCCTTGACTGCTCACTTTTCAGTACTGAAGTGTTGTCTGTGATATAATTCCTCAAAGATCAAGATCAAAAAAGGTGAACACAAAGTTTTTGGCTTTATTAGCTTGCACAGAATCTGTCATATAACCGTCAAAACAAAACCTTGTTCCAAACAAGGATCTTTTTAGTTTGGACTTGGAAATGAGGTGAGTTGGCAAATCTTGTGGGTTGCCATTTGCTGCCATTTAGGACAAGATATGTGGACACTTGCTTTTTTACTTACTCAGTTGAAATGATCTTAACCTTTGTGGATTAGTCTCTATTCTCGGACTATTCCCTGAAGACCTTAAAAGAGCTTACTACAGGGATACTGCCACATCGATGTTCATAGAAGCACAATTCACAATTGCTAGACTGTGGAACCAACCCAGATGCCCTTCAATAGATGAAAGGATAAAAAAATGTGGCATTTATACACCATGGAATATTACGCAGCACTAAAAAATGACAAAATCATAGAATTTGCAGGGAAATGGATGGCACTAGAGCAGATTATGCTTAGTGAAGCTAGCCAATCCCTAAAAAACAAATACCAAATGTCTTCTTTGGTATAATGAGAACAACTAAGAACAGAGCAGGGAGGAAGAGCAGGAAGAAAAAATCAACATTAAACAGATACACTAGGTGGGAGAGAAAGGGAGAGAAAAGGGAAATTGCATGGTAATGGAGGGAGACCCTCATTGTTATACAAAATTACACATAAGAGGTTGTGAGGGGAATGGGAAAATAAACAAGGAGAGAAATGAAATACAGTAGATGGGGTAGAGAGAGAAGATGGGAGGGGAGGGGAGGGGAGATAGTAGAGGATAGGAAAGGTAGCAGAATACAACAGTTACTAATAGGGAATTATGTAAAAATGTGGATGTGTAACAGATGTGATTCTGCAATCTGTATTTGGGGTAAAAATGGGAGTTCATAACCAACTTGAATCTAATGTATGAAACATGATATGTCAAGAGCTTTGTAATGTTTTGAACAACCAATAAAAAAAATAAAAAAAAAAAATTTACCAGCAAAAAAAAAAAAAAAGAAATGATCTTAACCTTTATTGTCAGCACAGGACACAGTTTTGTGAACATGAGACAGTCACAGCCACATCAACCACCATTGACTACATGCAGTGCCACATGGATAAGAGGTCCCGAAAGGACCTCAGGTAGCAGGACTCATGAAAATATTCAGAAATGAATGAAAATGCTTATTGTTCTAGCCACTGGTGGGAATGCAGATGGTCTGTCAGGAAAATCAGTCTTGCTTATGTTTGATGAATAAGTCAGTGAATTTCCCAAGTGTCTGTTGTTCTAATTGAGAAAGTAAATAATTTTCTGGATGTTGGCAGGTCTACGTGCACCATAGGCCACAACTGCCTGCCTAGAAACTTCATTATTTAAAAATATAAATTACTTCATGACATGTGTATTTTTCAACTCTAATACAATTGGAAAGCAAATATAGACAGAATTTTAAATTACATAGTCAGGGTACATGACACACATCTGTAACCCCAACATCTCAAATGTTTAAGGCAAGAGGATTTAAAGTTCAAGGCCAGTCTCAGAAATGTAGTGAGATCCTGTCTCAAAATGAAAAATAAAAAGAAATGAGAATGTAGCTGAGTGGTAAAGCATCCCTGAGTACAATCCTCAGGACCAGAAAATAAAAATAAACATTGAAAAACAGTAATTACATTTTAGTGATAAGAAGGATAATACACTTGGGAATTTAACAAAACATTCATATCTATGAAAATTATAATGTACATACAGATTTGAAAACATAAATTTACCAGTGATTGAGTAATTTATAACTGCTTTAAATTGAAATCATACCTGGATTATATTATTTAGTTATTCCATTTTATAAAAGTTTAATATATTAATTTGTAATCAGTATTTTTACATTAATATTTGTTTATATTGTAAGATATATAAGTACTATAAACCCAAATATACTAAACATGTAGATACACCTTAAATTTACAAAATAGTCAATTATCTGAGGCAATCTTTTTTCAAACACATATTATATTGTTTAGGTTATGTGCTATAATTAAATATTGCAAATTGGATTTTGAAGACTCCTAAAGAGTTAGCATCGAATCTGTAGTTGTTATCTGTTCACAAAGGAACCATCTCTAGTAGAAAAGTCTCAAATTTTGAAATACAGAGGACATGAATTCATGTTTGGTCTTATTCATTCCTTGCATTAATTTTCACATTCAGTCACAGTGAAGGTAGTTTTAATATCAATGTTAAATGCGCTCCCAACTTAGTCAATAATTTAGTTCTAGTGAAAGAACAGACACAGAGTAACAAGTGACCTTGGCTGTGGAGTGGTGTGTGATTGTGTAGATTGCTGTGGAACAGAAACACGAGGAAACCATTCCACATGGGCTCACATAGGCCTCGGAGAGTACCTGCTTCCTTACAGGTGTGTATGAAGATCCCAGGGGTAAACGGAGAAAAGAAAGAGGGTGGTCCCCAGGGAAGAAGAACATCAACCATGAAGGAGGTACCTTCCATGGTAGCTCCAGAGTAAGCCCCATGGGAGTGCAACTCCTAGAGGGGCTGATGTCCTCCTGGAACCTAACTCTGCTTAGAGCAGGACTTCAGAGACTGATGATATGGGGTCCATGGAGACTTTCCTCTCTTCAGACAGCTTGTCTTGAGGCAGAAATCTGATGGCTAAAGTATTATTGAACCAGATAGGAAAATCACAGGAGGTTGTGAAGAAGTACAAGGCAGTGTAACAACCAGGGAGAATGAAGAGAGGTCCTGAGGGAGGGGGCTCTGTCAATATGATGACCACCACTGCTGTGAGCACAGGGAAAAAAGGGAATAAAATATGACTGCAAGCTCTCAGGTTTGAATGACTATAAAGATAGGGGTTCTATGGACCAAGGAAGGAACACAGGGCTCAGTCCATCACCTCCCATTTTTTTTCTAAGTCATGAGGTCTGCCAGCAGCATTCAAGGCCAGTCCAGGAGTTCCTGGGGCCTAGAAGCAGAAATGGCATGATGGTCTTGAAAGACACAGAATAAAGAACATTATTAGAGAGAACATCCTCATCAAGAATTATTACTTCAGAGAAAAAAGGAACTGGAAGGAGAGACTATGTTTTCTAAATCAGGAAAACTTTCCCCCTTTTCTCTCTCACTCCATCCTTGTCTTCCTTCATTTCTTCCTTCTTTAGCTGTAATGTAGGTCCCCTTGTGGCTTGCTTGATTTTTAATGAGAATGTATCTCTCCATTTTCACTGACGGTTCTCACAGTTGGAACGACTGTTAAATTTCTGCAGATTCTTTCTTTCCACAGGTCAAGCTCCACCTGTCCTCCAGTGTAAAAAAGAGCTGGACAAGGGTGTTTTCTCCACTTAAATGCAGATTAGGAAGTTAAATTATCTTCTTCTGCATGGAACAACTGGGCCCAAATCCACCAATAGATACAGACAGTATTGTTTTGATTATCCTTTTTCTCTATTTGTATCTCCAAATATGGACCAAAAACACATGAAGAACTCTTAAAACTCAGCTTCAACTTTTCTAAAATGACTAACATTCAGGAAAGAAGACTTCAGATGGAAGCTAAACATTTCTGGATGCTGGCAGCTCTAGGTGCAAAAGAAGAAGTCCTCAGGTCACCTTCCACTAAGCATGCCTATTACAACAGCAATGAGATTATCTACTGGAATGATTAAAATAGCCCATGAAGATACTGACATGAAAATTAAAAAAATTCTGAAGCTGTGGTTCACTGTAAGTCTACATGCCTGAAAGTTAACATGGAAATAAAAAAAAATATTGAAAGTGTTTAAGGTAGAACATGGTCAATTATTCACTAAAGCCCAGCTGTACTTTACTGCACTGAAACCCAGCTGTACTTTACTGCACTGAAACATTCAAAAACTCTTTCTTGAAAGGAAGGATAAGCCATGTGAGGATATTAACCTACAATTTTAATGACCCCTCATTGAATTAAAGTGCAGTTTCTAAGATCATTGAGCTGGAGGAATTAAAAAGATAGTATTATTTCAAGCAGATTTAAAATTATTAGATAAGTAAAATAAATCTATTTTATACTTCTCATGTTTTGAGGCTTTGGCATATTTAAATATGTTAACATTAGGGTTTGAAAATATAAAGAGCAAGAAAACTCATGCTTAAAACTCTTCTTCCTTTTACTTTGGAGCAAAGTATTTGGACCAAAACATCTGAATTTTTTTATTCAGATGGATTATTTGCATGACTGTAAAATTAAGGAATTTTAAAAAGCAAACAAAAATAGAAAACTAAACAGGTCCCTGGGGGTCATTCTGCAGTGGCATTATGACTGTTTACATGTTTATTTCCTGGTGCCTTTTTTCCCAAAGAGAATTCATTGTATAATTTACAGGAAAAATCACTGAGTCCATTGAAATGGTGATACATGTAATATATAGTACATAAGCATACTTTACAATTTAATGTCCGTTGAAATGCTGATACATGTAATATATAGTACATATGCATACTTTAAAATTTAAATACATTTTTATAATATAGAGGGATAATAATTACAGATTATAATCTGGATGTTTTTCACCTTTGTGGCACCATGGAAACCAGATTCCAATGTCTTGTGTTATTTTGAAATCAGTGAGGTTCTTATTTATCCTAGTAAAAGTGACATAAGCTCAGAATTTCAGTGGCTGAGGGTTTTTGTCCCACTTCCTTATCTGTCTGTACCACTGTGATAGCACTGCTTTCATACACTTGACAGTAGTAATCTGCCTCATCCTCAGGCTGGAGCCCAGAAATGTGCAAAAATGCTGCGTTGGTTGAAGCATCTTTGGATCCAGAGAATCTATTGGGGACCCCTGGCCCCAGCTTCTTGTCTGAGTCTGAGTAGTAGTACAGGTAGAGTTGGGGAGGGCTCCCTGGCTTCTGCTGGTACCAATACATGCTTTTACCACTAACACTGAGGTCACTGCTCAGGCTGCAGGTGAGTTTGGCTGTTGATCCCGGAGATGCAGAGATGTATGGTGGCTGAGTCAGCACAGGCTGAGACAGGGAACCTGTGAACATAGACACAATATAGTGAAGGGAAAAGCCAGAGGGCAGTGGGTTGAGGATCTGAGTCAGAAGCTAATGACCCAGGTTGAGGGTCTCTATTGGGCTTCTGAAGACTGTCCCTACCTGTCCATTGAGACAAAAGCAGGATGAAGAGAGGAGTCAAGACCATGGTGGACATAGCCCCTTCTTCAGCCTCCCCTCTGTGGTTGGGCTACCCAGGCCTGTCTTATACCAGCCTCACTGGTATCACAGAGGAGGGGAAGCTCATGCAAATGTGTTCCGATCCTTTGTCTCTCCCTCATGGGTCCTAGTCCGAGGAAGGCTTGCATGGTGCACTAATTTGCCTAATAAGTGAACTTAAGAGGAACCAATTGATGGAACCACACCTGGGGGTATGTGCATGAGCTCTCTGCCCGGTCTTGAGGGACCTGTGTACCAAGTCACCCAGGAACCAAAGGGCCCAGCCCTGGGACCTCAAGTCAGTTGAATGCTGCCCAGCTGTGATTTATCTCCTGGGAATTCTCTTGCCCTAAGAGATGGTCTTGTCATGCCACCTTCTGGTCTCAAAGCAAACTTCTTTCACAATAAACCAAATGCACCTCCAGTTTGCTACTTGGATGCCTTTTTGTATCACTTAAATATCTAGCAAGGACAACGGAGGTGCAATCCTGAGGTAGCCATCACTTATACCTTCCTCTGTATGTGCTGAACTAGTTTGCATGGCAAACATGGAAAAATGACTCAGAAGAGCCTTCAAACCACTATGAATCTGAGAATAAAATGCCTAGAGCAGAAATAGAGAAGATGTGTTCATGTGAAGGTCTCTGAGGAAGGGGCATTTTCTCTGGATTCTGAGTGGGAATGAAGTTCACTGAGGGTGAAACAGATGTTCATGGGGAAGACAATAAAGCACTAGAAATGTGCACTCTTTCTAGAGCAACATGCAGAGAGTGGCAACTGTGGGTGCAAAGGTGGGCAAGGCTCAGGGTACAGAAGAAACAAGGTTTAGGTCCTTCAGGTGACTTCCTCAATTACCTGGAGATGTATAACCAGGTCTGTGCCCATTATTAGTCTCTTTTAGAGTATTGGCTCTGGTTAGTGTTTTGGGGGGGCATTCTAGAAGATAATAGGGGAAGAAAGAACCAACAGAGAACATTTCTGTGTAGTTGTTATGGCTGGAAGTGAAATAAAAAGGCACATGGCTTTCAGGTGGGACACCTGGGCCCACTGAAATTCAGGTGAGAGAGGACAAATGGACCAGAGTATAAGGTAGGTGGAGGCAACACCTCTGCTGAGACTGACAAAGGTAAGGCTAGATATCTGGTCTGAGGAACTGCTGAGATATGGATGCATATTTGTCATTTTGTGACCATGATATGAAAAGGTGGAAATTATTTAGTACATTCAGAGGTAATCAGGGTTGCATTTTCTCCCACATGTAAAAACTGCAAAAGTTAAAAAAAAAAAATACCAATAGTGGACATAGGGGACATAGAACAATCATTTATTTATTCTTTCATTCATATTAATTTTTGATTTTTGTAGTGGTTACTCATGCATTTTTAAGATATGATTACAGATGTCTCACATGCATGAGACATTAGAGATATATACGGAATTCGAGGACTATCCCAAGTTATGTGATCAGCAAGAATTGGTCACAGGAGGGGTTATAGTGGTGTAAGAGGATGCTGCAGGCCTGAGGACCTCTTGCCCATGCAGGTCACAGAAGAGGGGGTGTCTAAGTGGCTGCAAGGATTGTAGATAGCAAGGAATCTGGACCCCTGATTCAAACCTCAGCTTTGAATTCATTTGGGGACGAGGTGGAGTAGCAACCAAAGAGAGCTGGGAACTTTCTCTGTCCTAAGGATGAATAGATCACTAAAGGCCAAGGGTAGTCGACAAAAAGTGCTCTACACACATCTTCCAGGGAATACTGCAGGGGGACAACTTCTGCTTGACAGTCCCTTTTTGGGCTGGCCACTGGCAATGCTGGACTCTGGGGAGATTACTGCAAGGTAATTCTATAGGATCTAGCATCAGTCTAATGGCGACACAGGGATCCAAGAGCCACTCAGCCTGAGGAGAAACTCTCAGGTCTGTCTGTGATTAGAGGTACTTCTTATCTGATTCTTCCTCACCCTGATGCTGTCACAGGTGTCAGAGCTGTGGTCTGAAGTCATCTGCTGTCCTCCAGGTCCTTTCCAGTTTGTGTTAACCAACATTTCCCTCTTCCCAAACCACATAGTATTTGAACACCGTGCATCTCCTTCTCAAAGGCATCAAATTCAAAAAGCATCCTAGTTTTGAGAGAGAAAAAAATATTTCAAGGTAAAAATGTGTTTCTTTTTGATAGATTGATAATTTTTAAAAGTTTTGGTAAAAAATAATTTAATGAATTCCCACAAATAGTTCATAATTATAAAAGCAAAGTTGTTTCCCAAACAGTAATATATATATATATTACAATCTCACACACAGTTGAAGAAAAAGAAAGAGAATAAAAAATGTATTGAGTTTTATGAATTGTAGGTATCACCATATTCCTTCTGTATGTACTTCTTTCTATATGAATTAATTAAAAACAAATAAGTAGATCTCAAAGGCCATTATAGAACTGGGCATTTCTTAAGGGGTATCATAAATAAATTACATTATTGTATAATATCCTGTTACCACTTCATATTTTCCCAGCAACTGGAGGCATTGTTGGAATCATGTCCTCGGTGATTTGATTTGAGCAACCACAAGTCTTGACCATGGATCAGGATCCACAGAGCACATATCCTCCCTCTGGCCTGTTTCTTCTAAAATGTATTGTACACCCTGCCAGCATTATAACTTCAGGAGGAGGCCATACATTCTACCTGATGTTTTCTCTCTGAAATGAAGGAAAGTCTCAACCTTTTCCAGAAGATTCTGTGTTTCAGAGACTGGTAGGGAGCTCTACTAAATTACCTTTCTCAACTAGGAAATAAACTGTATAAATCAATTTGCATTTTTGCCTTGTTATTTCACTTTCAACTCAAAATTATGAGGGAATTTTTATATCAGTTGCATTATTTATTTAAATCACAAAAGGATAAATTTAGATTTCAAAAAGTTAGTAAAAGCAGTGTAGCATATTAATAATATTTTCATACCAGTAATTTCCTGTAGGATGATTTGTTTCCTTATTATTGTATATTTCTTCAACATCATAGTTTATAATATTATTTCTATGGATAAAATAGAAAAATAATTAATACTGATTTTTCACATGTTGTCCCCTTAATCTGCTCAACCAGTGCTGAATGCATTAGGGCTCCTCCATATCAAGATACAAACACCAGATCTGTATCTTTGTGTCCTGCATCAGAAGAGTCAGCTAACTGGGTGATAAAAATGTGTCTGGAAGGAAATCATACCTGGGATGGTTTCCCTGTAATTCAGAAACTCATGTCAACCCTGACAATATTCTGAAGAGTAATGTTTGCAGAAATTTCTCCCATTTTTTGACTGCAGATTGAAATTAAGTCGTTTTGTTTTTTTTTTTTTTTTGCATTGGCTTGATGTTTTAAATTTCTTTATGAATATTTTGGGTATTATCAATTGCAATATGGGAGTAACAGTGATTAATGATTATTCTGACTGCATATTATACATAAATTCAGAAAAATCAGTTCATAAGTGTAAAAGCAAAATAACTACCCAATTAGTAATTGTCATATAAATTTTCTGGTAGCTTGTTAATATAATTTCTTGAGCAGCAAGGCAGTTGTCTACATCAAGATGTAGGTTGGTAAATTGCACTTCTATGTAGTTCCCAGGTAATACCTCCATTTTAAAGGAAACTGAGTATTAATTAGATCTCAATAATAAAATCAATTAATGAGAAAGATTTAACAACAATTTCTTAATATTTTGAATGTGAATGGTCTTAAAAGTAGGGGAGAGAACTCTGTATCTCCTTCATGTTTTACAAATTTTGGAGGAGAACCCCTCTGATTGTTGTCACAAACAGAGTTAGAAATAAAGCCCAGTGTAGAAGGAGCAACACTGAATAACAGATATACTTTGGGAGGGACAAAGTAAGTCACATGTCCAGGAACCACTGGATAGGACAAGGAGTCATATAGCCCCAACATCTCCATCAGTGTTAAATATTTTCACTGCCTCACTTTCTCTCTACCCTATAAAAAATGAGATTCTGAGCACATTAAGAGTGGTATTTCTCCAGCTGAGAGAGGACAGGAGGAAATAGAGGGAGGGAAAAGTGGGGAATCCAAATGCACTGAAAACATACATTGAGGAAAAGATAGCCTCTTCAACACATGGTTCTGGGAAAACTAAAAATCCTTACGCAGCAAATTGAAATTAAACCTCCCTCTCTCACCTTACACAAAACTCAACTCAAAGTGGATCAAGGGACCTTGAAATTAGACAACAGACCCTGCACCTAATAGAAGAAAAAGTAGGTCAAAATCTTCATCTTGTCAGATTAGGTCCTGATTTCCTTAAAGAGACTCCTGAAGTACAAGAAATAAAATAAAGAATTAATAAATGGAATGGATTCAAAGTAAAAATCTTCTTCTCAGCAGAGGAAACAATCATGAATGTGAAGAGACAACCCACAAGGTGGGAGAATGCCTTTGCTGCATGCACATTAGATAGAGCACTAATTTCCAGGATATACAAAGAACTCTAAAAAATCAACACAAAGAATAAATAATCCAATCAATAAAAATGAACAGACACTTCACAGAAAAAAGTATACAATTGATCAACAAATATAAGAAAAAAATGTTCAACTTCACTAGTAATTAGAGAAATGCAAATCAAAACTATTCTAAGATTCCATCTCACTCCAATCAGAATGGCAATTATCAACAATGCAAGCAAAAATAAGTGTTGGTGAGGATGTGGGGGAAAAGGTACATTCATACATTGCTGGTGGCACTGCAAATTGATGCAACCACATTGGAAACAGTAGGGATATTCCTTAAAAATCTTGTGATGGAACCACCATTTGACCCTGCTATCCCACTCCTTGGTTTCTATCTAAAGGACTTAACATCAGCATGCTATAGTGATGCAGACACATTAATATTTATAGCAGAAAAATTAACAGTAGCTAAACTATGGAATCAACCTAGATGTCCTTCAATAGATGAATGGATAAAGAAATATATATAATAAAACTATGGCATTTTCAGGGAAATGGATGGATTTGGAAAATATCATGCTATGAGAGTCCCCAAAAAGCAAAGACTGAATGATATCACTGATAAGTGTATGATGATCCATAACAGCAGGGAGGCATAGGAAGTATGGACAAACTTTGATTGGGCAAAGCGGGGAGGGCAGGAGAAGGGACATGGGGATAGAAAAGATGGTGGAATGAGATGGATATCATTACCCTAGTTATATGTATAATTGTACATATGGTGCAAATCTATACTACCAGAGAAATGAAAAGCTGTGCTACATTTGTGTACAATGAAAAGAAGTACATTTTGCTGTCATTTATACCTAACTTAGAACATATAAAAAACAAAATTAAAATTAAAAAAGTTAAAAAGTGGGGCATCATGAACTGAAATTGATTTCCATACATGTGTATTTGATGGGATAAAAACTACTATGAATAACTACTAAGCTCTAATCATCATCATCATCATCATCATCATCCACATTGTACTTCATAAACATATGATAATAATTTGAAAAATTATAATAAATCAAACTCAGTGTGACACAATAATATACGTACTGAATTCCACAATTGAAATCTAGAAAGGACAATGGCATGCCATGGCATGGAGGAAATGCACCAGTATGGGAAGTGACATCTGCCACAGTATTCACACATTGCCACAGATTTCTTGACTTCATAGGAGTCTTGCCCAGTGAAATGTTTTCCAACGCACTTGTGGCAAGAATAAAAATGCATCTGGGGGTGCTGGGGCTGTGGCTCAGTGGAAGAGTGCTCACCTAGCACACATGAGGCACTGGGTTTTATCCAAAACACCACCTAAAAGTAAATAAATAAAATGAAGATATTGTATAGTGTGTGTGTGTATGTATATATATTTGTAGGTGGACACAGTTCCTGGGTCACTTCGTGTAAAATTTTAATCAACAACTCATATTCTTTGGACTCCAGAGACTTTCTGAGAGCCATGTGGCATTCTCACTAGTTGAATAGAGAGGAGTTTTTGTCTCTCTTCTGCATGGATCTGTGTCACTGTGGTTTACTCAAATGATACACCAATGCTACATGATACACCACAGATATAGTCAGTTTCATCCTCCTAGTAGCAGTTAGATCCTGATCTGGAGCTTGAGAAGAGATCAGGAATGCTATTCCCCTTTCCAGAGCTTCCATCACTGTTAACATCTATGACATAGAGTGGGACTTTTCCTGGATGTTCCTGATATCAGGAAATGTAGTAGGTGCTGACTACTCAGGGTGCACGGGAGTTTGACTAAGGCTCCCAGGGAGGCAGATGCAGAGGGTGACTGAGTCAGCACTGGCTGGGAGACAAACCTAAAAACACATTAAAAAATAATTATATTCTGGAAAAAGCATACAAAGAAAGGACATTTATGTCAGGAGGCAGGATGCTGAGGACAATGCTGACCTGTGCAGCACAGGTGGTGGCTGAATAAGGGTCTGGTCCAGGCCATGGTATACGCACCCCAGAGTTCTGCTGAAGCAGACAGGCCCCAGGACTCTCTTATTAACCCTCAAAACCTCAAGAAACAAGAGGATCTATTCATGGAAATCTGTGCCACTTACATAGGCCAACAAGCTCTACCCTATGGGGACAAGTGCATGGAGTACTGAATACATGACATACATTAAGGGTGTCTGAGTTGCAAACCACTCCCTCGTGCTAGGCATGTAAGAGGCTAACTGCTTACTCTGTAGGCACATCCCTGGGCATGAGGCCATGTGTTGCAGTTTCTGTGCTTGCTCCATAGCCTATTCCTTAATTGGTCACTGCAAGGACAGTTGGCCAGAAATTGTATTGGTGGCTGCCTATTATCTGCCTAGCTACTGCTTGTGTATATGTACATGGCAACTGTGCAATAAAAGTCAGACCTGCTTCCAGTCCCTGGAGGTCTTGATTAGCAACTCTAAAGCCACATTCTTCTCTATCCTGTTCATTAGATCTCCTCGATGGACAAGAGAGAACCCACACACCTTCCTCTCAGTGTGTCTTTTCTAGGGGAAATTTGCATGTAGTATGCCTAACCTGAGACTTTATAGGTACCTAGAGAGTTTATAGTTTGTGGAAAGAATGAGTTCTGTGCCAAGACAAGAGGGCAGGTATCAAGGTTCTCACCTTTGAGCCCAAAACCTCCCAATGGAAGACCTACATTTTCCACATTGCCCAGACTTAGGTCAGTCATGTCTGCGTCCAGGTGACAGGTGGTCCTGACAGAGGCTCCTGCCTCCCAGAAGTACTTCAGCACTGCCTGCTCCCAGCCCAAGATGGAGTGATTCCCTGCCACACACATTCCATAGAAGTAGGAAACACAATACAACCAATTTTCTATGGCATTTGCAGGAGAAGGAGGCTCTTACATACAAACTCCACATACAATGAAAAATACATAAGCCTGAAAGTGAAGACTGGGGACAGGTCAGCTCTAAACCCACTTTGGAGGCTCTTTGTGAATCTAGGGTTCGCTCTCCCTACCTGATTCCTCCTAAAACTGCTGCATAAAATCTTTATGGATTAGTGTTTGGGAATTTAAAATTCATTAGAAACGAGGAAAGCACAGGAGCTAGAAAGAAAAATTACTAATGGGCTTGTAAAGAAAATCAGCTGATCTGAGGTTTTTATAGTAGAGTTCACAACAAAAAATAAAGGATGAATTTCAAGGAAAGATGTTTAAAACATTTCATGACTTTTCTGATAAAAGATCTTCTACATATTATTATAATATGGTTTTGCTCTTTGCTCACATCCATCTTATGGATACCCCCCACTTCCAATGCTGACCAATAATAAATGCCAGTGACTACATTAGTTGAGAGATAATATATCTCTTGTTTAGGAAAACTAGCTGTGGGTATGCACCACTGCTTGGAGTCATGGCTAAAGGCCCACAGGATTTGGCCCTGACAGTAGTACACAGAATATCTCATAAAGCAATCCTATGGGTACACAGGCTGTTTTCCATTTCCTGCTTTTAATGGAACTACCTTGGAGGTGTTCCGTAGACTTAGGCATCATTCAAAGGACAGGGCATGCAACGTGATTGTTGGGTAGGCACACCATAGCATAACACTCAACTGAAGGTCCCTCACAATGGCAACATAAAAGAAGCTGATGGACAACTCAGGAAGTGTGTGTCCTTCAGTATATTTTAAAATGTTATGGCATGTCTTTGCATTGTACAAAAGTTAAGTATAACTTAATGAATTTTATTACTATGTGAAAGTTGGTCTCTTCCCTTTGATTAATTGCAAAATGAACATCACTGGAGATGCTAGCCACTGGAAGAAATGCTTTGACCTCAGTCTTCAGATCAGATTCAAAAGTTTTGTCCCTTTTGTAAGATATAATAATTGAATACTTATTTTGTGGATCATTTACTTACAAACAATTGACAGATATCTTTCCTTATGGACTTAAAAAGAAACAGAAACTAACCAGACCCTTTCCTTAGCCTTTCTCTAGATTAAGTCATCATTGGGCTGCCAGATTTATCAGTGTCTGGTCTTATGGTTTCCATATCCTGGGATCATGTTTCTATCCAGACTAAGTCATAGGAAGGTTTATATCTCTGTTGCTCATCTGGGTCTGACTGTGCTGAGCACCATAGTAATGTATCAAATATTGTACCTGTTTTAACCTCAGGTGGGCACCTGAGAGAAGCAGGCAGCTTTTCCCTCATCAAGGGAGCCTGAGAAGCAGGAAGGTGACCAAGACTGTCTGCTGTTTGCGTTTCAAATCAGGGTCTTGGCACTTGACTCGACTTCTGCTGCAATCAGTATGAGAAGTGATCATTGGTGACCAAAACTGCTGGAGCCACAGATGAGAGCGACTGTCCCTCCTGAGCAAGTGGTCAGTGTGATCTCTTGAGTCCTGCAACCTAAGAAGTGGACCCTAAACCCAAACACACATGTCTAGAATGAGGAAGGACAACAGAATTCTACTACAATGCCTGAAATCCATATTCTGTGTTGGGGGCCACAACCAAGTCAAGATGGTGCCTGGCACTTTGCCAGAGGGAGTGGTTTGAGAAGTAACACCAGTAAGCCATTAAGATGATGGAGATTCCTTAATGACTGACTGCTGTGTCTAATGATGTTAATTAAGTTAAGCTGTGTATAATTATTAAGATGATGAGGATTCCTTAATGACTGATTGCTGTAACCGGATGATGCTAAATTGAAACAAGCTGTGTATTCAGTTATGTATATATACCTCTTCTGTCCTACAGTGGAGAGGCTCCCGCTGTATCAATCTTCACAAGTTGCTTGTCACCCCCCCCCTCCCGTTATTTTGCCCAGCCAGACTGTGGCAATTCTGTTTTATGTTTAACACTGAGTGTGGAGAAGAAGGGTACATATCCAGGTTGTGATATGCATTTTGGAAGGATCCTCGGGCCCTAAAATTTAGGCCAAAATTTCTTATGGTCTATGATTTCTTATGGACTGCCTGCTAAAGGGGGTGTGGTTGTGTGGTATATTATATAAATATGAGACCTTTACAGTCAACTTCTAAAACATTGTCTTCAGATCACTTCGATTTTCAGAGGTAGACCCAGGGTGGCTGTGTGTTATGGATATTCCCCATGGGAGGAAGCAGCTGCTCTAGCACTGTGCACAGTCCACTGAGCAACTGTTCATGATCCAGTAAAGCTAAACCGCTTGAGTTTCCATCAGTTTTCTACAAATGTACACAGTGTCACCTGGAGGCCTATTGGTCTAAAGAAATTGTTTGTATGACATTGCCACTGTATTTCCAAGACTGTCTCTCATTCATTACTAGAGTTTTCTTTGAGAATTCCTGTTTATATCTATTTATCTGTTTTGTTTGTTTAATGAAATTATTCCCCATTGTATCTAATTCAGTTTTAGTGTTGTATGTTCTTAACCTTATTGGAATTTTCTTATCATAGCATACTTGCATTTATTTTGTATAGTACTTCATTGGTTTATTATAATTGTATGTTAAGAGTACACATAATTAACTGTACACATAATCATATATATATATATATATATATATATATATATATATATATATATATATATATATGAAACATTATTTTATCAATTTCATTCCCCAATATTCTCCCTTTCCCTCACTTACACCCTTTCCTAAACCTGTTTTTCTACTGGTTTTATTTCTGTTTTTCTTTACTTGCTACATTGAAATTATTAATAAAATTGAGATTCACTGTGATATATTGGTATTTGCACATAACATCATTTATTTGATGTTCTTCCACAGTACCTGCCCATCTCTTGATTTTCTCCCTCTCCTAGATCTTCTTCCTCTGTTCAACATTTCTCCCTTCAAGGATCCAGTTCTTTCTGTCATATGTGGAAGTTACCAAGAGAAAAAGTAATAAATATGGACCTCACTCATGAATATTTTTATTTTTATTTTAAAAAATTTATTCCAATTTGTTATATATGACAGCATAATGCGTTTCATTCATATCATACATATATAGCACACTTTTTCATACATCTGGTTGTACACAATGAAGAGGGACACCATTTGTGTCTTTCTACATGTACTTAGAGTAATGATATCCATCTCATTTCATGAATGTTTTGAATGAGTAAAGGAATTGTGTTCATGACCAACTTGATGGTAATGTAGCTGATTTTGAACTTCTCATTGGATGTAGAGAAACTTAAGTTGAAAATTATTTTATTAATTCAATCTATAAGATTAAAAAGAAAAATGAGAGGAAATGCTCCATGTTAGAAGATTAAATTTTCTTTTCTTTCCATTTTCACTTTTTTTTTTAAAGTCATTCTGTGGATATAAAGTCCAGTATGTAGATGGTCAACCAGGTCTACATGACCACATTAATCAAAACAGAAGAGCTTTACTGTTTTTTGTTTGATTTTTTGTTTTTTGTTTTCTGATTTTTTTTTGGTTTGTGGAATTGAACCCAGAAGGTCTTAATCACTAAGCCACATCCCCAGTTTACTATTTTTTTTTAGACAGAGGGTCTTGTTAAGTTGTTTAGACCTTGCTGAGTTGCTGAGGCTGGTTTTGAAATTGTGATTCTCCTGCCTTAGTCTCCAAAACTGCTGAGATTACAGGTGTATGCCCCCACTCCCAGCTTTTAAGGTTTTGCTGATTGACAATAATGTATGCATGATAGCACTCATTGTTTATAAAAGAGTTATCAATGTCAGTGAAACTCCCAGGAGAGAACAACCAGTGTCTTAGAATAAGATTAAAAGAACTCCCTCCTCTTCAATTTCTCAAGACCTGTTTTGTGGTCTAACATTTAAACTACCCTGCCAATAAATCTATGTTCAGTTGAGAAGAATGTTTCTGGGGCTGGGGTTTTAGCTCAGTAGTAGAGCACTCATCTAGCATGTGTAAGACCCTGGGTTTGATCCTCAGCACCTCATGGAAACAAATAAATAAAATAAAGATATTGTGCCCCCCCCAAAAAAAAAGAGTGTTTGACTAATGTGGGTGACAATATGAGAAGAGACTTATATTAGTTAGGACACTGTTTCCCATACTGATGATCTGGGTGAGCAGTTTTTCAGTTGTCTGCTTGCATCTGCCTCTCCTAAAATCAGTCTTCCTGATCTACATGCTGTGGAGCAGGTAGAGCTTTATACCGAATCAGAAACCCACTGAAAATATATTATCTATTGGCATTGAGATGCACAGACTTAGCAATATTAATTTGTTATTAAATCAGATACTTTTTGGCATTCTGGATGAACAAAATTGCAACTCTGTGATGTGAAATAACATGGCAAAATTCTTGCTCTAACGCCTTTTTCACTGCATGTGATGAATGGTGATTCTCCATGTGTTTATTTTCATTCTTTTACTTACTCAATATGGGATCACTCACTGGGATAATTTTTATCAGCCTCTAGAAGGAAACATGCAGAGGAGAAAGGAGGGCACTAGTTCTTCAACTTATCATGCTATTATTCAGATGTAGCACAGGCCTCCTTTGATTCTATTTTTGGGGGGGCAAAAAACACTTGAGGCAAGGCAGCCTTCAAGGAGGCAGAAAATTATGTCTGGCATTTAAAAGGATCTGGGAATTTGGAAACCATGACACTATATGTGAACACATCTGATGCAGAACCCACCCAATTCCCAAACACCTTTTAAATTGCTCACCAAAGCGATGTTCATAAACATTGATAATCAGACAACTTCGATGTCCCAAGGTGAGTATTAGGATGAATGGCTTCTCTATGGTATTTTTGTTGTTGTTTTGTTTTGCTTTTGAGACAAGTTATCCCTCAGTTGTTGAAGCTTGCCTCCAACTTGTTATCCATTGCCTCACCCTCCTAAGTATCTGGGATTAGAGGCACGTACCACCACAGATGACAAAAGAAAGTCTTCCCTGACCAGAAATCAAACTTGGGCCATGGCAGTGAGAGAGCTAAATCCTAACCACTAGATCACCCAGAGAAGCTCTCTACAAATAGACCTGCTCTTGAGTTCACACAAAGGCCCTCTTGTGGTTCTCAGGGGCAGTAGTCATGTTTTCTTGGATAGCTCTCTTGCCAATGTTTACCTTATGTACATGGTCAGGGAGTGAAGGGGAGGGGGCTCGGGGAGCAGCACTCATTTGTCTATTTTCTCCAGCTAGTTGTTGTACAGAGCAAGCTCCAGTTCTGTCACACTCTGCCCATCTCATGGTAAGGGCCCTCATTTTTTTTGTGATTGTTCAAATATTTGATTATTCTGTCTCAAATCTGCAAGGGACAATCTGGGCTCTGGTGTATGTCCCTTGAATTCCCTTCAGTAGATTTTAAAGTAAGAGAAAGCACACGGTGGCACTCAGATGGCTTGGATTTTTTAAAATGTTTTGTCTCTTAGCTGCAATTACACAAATCCACTTTTTGTCCCTGAAGGAATCTAAGGGTAAGTGTCTCAGGTCAAGATCTTACCATCTTTGCCATTCTCCTTAGATGTCCTCGCGTATGTCCATGGAAGATGAGGTGTTTGTAAGAGATTGGACATAACCACTTAGAATCTCAGCAGGCATGAAATTAAGAAGGAAATATGAAAGGTACTCATTTCTGATTTAACTAACTGAACTTCAGAAACCTGACTTAGAGGCTGAACAGGCCTCCAAATTTCCATGTATAAAATGATTTTTGAATATATCCTCATAAATGTGCCACAAGCCTAGACACACCTAGAAATCCATGCCTTCCCCACTTCTCCCTGTCCTGAGCTTCTCTGATGTGTCAGCTGTTGTAATCAGCATAGGGTGATAATGGTCTTATAAGGATTCTTGTCATCAGATGGGCTCCAGAAATTGTAGTGCAGTTGCAGGGGGTCCTTGCAGAGTTCCTAGCAAAGTAAGAGATACCCTCAAAACTCTGAGCACACAGGGCAGGAATCTTGCCCTCCAATGGTCTTCTGATTCCAAGTAACTCTCTGCAAGTCATGCATGTCAGTACTCTTGCCTTTAATCTCAGTCCCACCACAAGCCCTGAATTAAGACAGTCACTCTCCAAAGTGATAAGGGAAAGAATACAGCTGGAAATGCCCACTGCCCCGTGAGGAGATGCTTAGCTCAGTGAACAGTGAGCATATAACAAAGGAAAAGCATTTCTTCTTGTTTTCTGTCCATTTTTAAAGAAAAGATCTTAGAACAGGAGGTCAATAATTTAACCAATACAATCAAGGCTAGATTATATTGCTCCTTATACTGATGGAGTCATAAAATAAAATTTTAATACACATGTGAGCAGAGAAAAGTGTGCATCAACACAACAATATCCAGGGACCACAAAGGTAATCATGTGTCCTCAGTAGAATCAATGGAAATTTAACAAAATGTGAAAGGGTATGAACATGTACTTATAGAGTGAAAGATGTAATTCAAAAAGCAATATCTTCTCTGTGTTATAAATATTCAAGGAAACCTGACCAATATTCACAGAGGAAATGTTAGTGCTAGCCTGGGACATTCTGTGAGCAGAGATGGAGGGAGGATTCTCCAAGGTCAAAGGAAGCTTGTGGACTGATGGGAGATTCCTTGGCGTGATTGTGCTGACATTCCCAAATGTGTGAAAGTATCTCAAAATTTATCAACGTTTTCACTTCTGCCAAATATTCCATGCTAGAAAATTTATATAAAATTAGTCTAAAACATAAATCACAGGAAATGAGGGCTAAGGGGAAGAAAACACAGTTCTAGAATTCCTGGAAATAGGAAAAAAATAGATGATGTAATTGCAGTATTTTCCATGAGATGTCAAGTTTGAGACGATCAGGGTTGCACTGGCTGCTTCATCACTTGAACTTCAAGACAATAAGACTGCAGCATCCTAAATGTTCAGGCCTTCAAGCTACAAAGGAGCAGAAATTTCTGTTTATATGGAGACATTTTCCTAGAAACATCCTATCATGAATGACTCTGAGGACAGAGGACAAAAGAATCCCCACTCAAGGGAGTGCCAGTAGATTCTTCTGGGTCTATATTAGTGGTAGCAGAAAAAGCAAAAGACTAGACTTGAACAAAGCTTCTGGGTGTTTGCCCTCCTGACAGATGGTAAAGGGGTTTTTGTCTTACTTCCCCATGAGCCTGGAGCACTGTGCGAGAACTGAGGCTACTGTCATAAGACTGACAGTAATAGTCAGCCTCATCCTCAGGCTGGAGCCCAGTGATGGTCAGTGAAGCAGAGTTGCCAGACTTGGAGCCAGAGAAGCGATCGGAGATCCCTGAGGGTCGATTACTGTTATCATAGATAAGGAGTTTAGGGGCTGTTTCTGGGAGCTGCTGGTACCAATGCACATTATAGCTACCAATATTGTTGCTGCTTCCAGTGCAGGAGATGGTAACCCTCTGTCCTGGAGTCCCAGACAGAGAGGGCTGCTGTGTCAGCACAGACTGGGCCCAGGACCCTGGAAGACAGAGAGAGACATGGAGAAGGTGATGTTCATCTAGAAATAAGAGTAGAATCAGGGAAGATATCAGAGGACTCCCAGATGCTATTCCTCCTCCATATCAAGTCACCTGTGCACTGAATAAGAAATGTGAGGGAGAGACAGGTCCAGGCCATGGTGGAAGTCATCTTGAACTCTGCCTTCTCTTCCTGAAGCTGAGCAGATGTTTCCCCAAGTCTCTCCCTTGCCCTCTTCATACTCTGAGAAGGGGAGGGTCTATCCATGTAAATTAGGTTCCCTATATGTCAAGTGGTTGTGTGGGGGTGGAGTTGGCTCAGGGATGTGGGTTGTCACAGCTGTGAGGCCTAACAAGAGAGCATCAGGCAGGGTCAGGTGGCTCATTACAGTTATGGTTCCTTCCTGACCCCTCTTGACTGGTCTGCAGTGTCCCTGTTGTGCAAGCCCATATACATTATTATGTGGCATTCTGATCAGACCCAGACAGTCCTACATCCCCACTGACTCTTCCTACAGGCAGACCAGTGAGCCCCTTATATGGCCTCCCCATTACCTCAAGATGGCCTTCTTGATTTCCGTAGATTTTTCATGGTAAGTTTGTGCATAGTTCACTTGAATACTCCCTGTACAGGACTAAGATGATGTCTTTGATATAAATTTTTCACAAATCAGGATTAATCAGGTGAACATAAAGTTTCTGGTTTTATTACCTTGCAGGTTATCCATTCTCTATTTTATACACAACACAAAAGCTTTGTTTCTAAGGTCCTTTTACCTTGGACTTGGTAAGAACTCAGTTGTCAAATCTGAAGAGTAGCCATTTGATGCTATGTAGAAGATACTCTTATGCATGTTTTCAAGCTTTCTCAGGTCACATATTTGGAACAATTATTGTCAGCAAGTAAGAATGAGGGTAGCGATTATGAGTCAGTCATAGCCATATAGTACTTCATCCATCATTGGCTACATGAAATACCACAGGAACTGGAGACACAGAAAGGACTCAGACTTCAGGAGTCATGAATATTTTCAGATATGGATGAAAATGCACTCTCCTAGGCACTGGCAGGGATGGAGGTGATCTGGGTGTAAATATCAGCCTTTTGTTCAAATTTGTTCAATATGACTCAGTGTATTTCACAAGTGTCCCTTGATTCCACCTAAATAATTAAATAATATTCTGAATTTTTAAAACTTTTGTTTCCTTTTAATTTATTTTTTATTTGTTCTTATCAGTTATAGATGACAGTAGAATGTACTTTAACCTATTATACATATATGGACTATAACTTCCCATTCTTCTGTTTGTATATGATGTAAAATTATGTTAGTTATGTATTCATATGTGCACATAGGAAAGTAATGTCTGATTCATTCTATTATCTTTCCTATTGTAATTTCCCCTCCCTTTGTTCCCCTTCATCTAATAAAAGTACTCCTATTCTTCCCTCACATCTTTATTATAATTTAGCATCCCTGTATCAGGGAGAACATTCAGGCATTTGTAAAGAAATCAAAAGGATGTGGAAACAAGGTGCAGATTGAAAATAGCTGCTCATCCAAGCTGCTGACTTTATTTATATCAATAGGTTACATTAGGTTGCTGGCATCCATAGTGTTCATTGTTCATTGTATCATTAGGCAGATTACAGAGTTAGCAATAATATGCAGCTGATTCCTCAGTTACATTTGGAATTGCAAAGTTAGAAGCTTTATGTAGCTCTCAAGAAAGTCCATTGTTTAAAATTACAGTTATATGGATAGGTTCTGATACCTCAGAGCTTGGTGAAACATTGTGGTTGTCTAACAAGAGATTTTCTTTATTCCCAGGAGCTATGTGCCTCAGATCAAAGTCGAGGCTGATAAAACTCTAGCACAGAGCCTTCTCATGAAGGGCATTACACAGCAGCTAGGGATCCTGCAACTTTTGCACAGAAATTTTTCCAGGCACTGAGCATGCTACAGCCATAAAGTCATCAGAGGCCCCAATCTTCAACACTGTTCTGCCATTCTCTGTCATTTTTCTTCGCAACCAGAGAAAACTTGTTGTCTTCTCCATTTCCACACTCAGAACCCTTACAGCCTTTGGTTTTGCCTTATTTCACTTACCATAATAGTCTCCAGTTCCATTCATTTACTAGCAAATGCCATAATTTCATTTGTCTTTATGACAGAATAATATTCCATTATGTATGCATACAACATTTTCTTTAGACATTTATCTTTTGAAGAGCACCTAAGTTGTTCCATAGTTTAGCTCCTATGAGGTTAACTGCCATAAATATGGAGCTGCATCACTATAGTATGCTAAATTTAATATCTCTGGGTATAAACCAAAAAATGGAAAACTGGACAGATGGTACTTCCATTCCAAGTTTCCTGAGGACTCTCCATACTGCTTTCCAGAGAGGTTCCACAAATGTGCAGTCCCAACAGCAATGTATGAGTGTACGTTTGTTCCAACATCCACACCAACATTTATTGTTGCTTGTATTTTTGATAATTTTAATTCTGACTGGTCTGAGATGGAATTTCAGTGTAGTTTTAATTTGCATTCTCTTAAGTGCTGGAGATATTGAATTTTTTTTTTTATAATTCTGACACTTCCACCTCCCAAGATAGGCAACAATTGCCATTCTAGGGTCTAGAAACTTCTATACTTAGGACCATAACTCCCCTCATAGTAGGTCAGTACTGTTTAACTCTAGTACAATATGTATTTAAATATACAAAAAAATCAAGCAATTATATTTATTTATGTGATAAGATAAATTGTTTACATTGTGGAATCTAATATTTTTATATTTATTAAATGATAGTATAGATTGTAAAATATAACTTAAATTTTATGATTAGATTATTTTAAAATAAATTACACATGGAATGTGTGCATTATCAAGTCATTCAAATTTATGTAAATTCAATGTGTTAAATTTTATCATTCTTTCTTTCTTTCTTTTCTTCATTCTTTTCTTCCTCTGCCTGTGAGAAATAGTCAATTTAGCTCTTCTGAGTGCTTTTCTGTAATTTTAATGAAATATTATACCTCTGCCTTCACCTCCACATCTAAACTGCTATGAATTTCCTGCAGATTTTAATTTTGCCAAAGGCCAAGTTCCACTTGCCCTTTAATTCAGAAGAGCAAGACAAAATATCTTCTCTACTCTACTGCAGATCAGGAAGTTTATTTGTCTTCTTCTTCATGAAAAAATGCTCACCATCTCTAGCAGTAAGAGAAATGCAAATCAAAATCACCCTAAGATACCATCTCACTCCAGTAAGAATGGCAGCCATTATGAAGTCAAACAACAATAAGTGCTGGCGAGGATGTGGGGAAAAGGGTACACTTGTACATTGCTGGTGGGACTGCAAATTGGTGCAGCCAATATGGAAAGCAGTATGGAGATTCC
Source organism: Urocitellus parryii (assembly GCF_045843805.1). Classification (NCBI taxonomy): domain Eukaryota; kingdom Metazoa; phylum Chordata; class Mammalia; order Rodentia; family Sciuridae; genus Urocitellus; species Urocitellus parryii. The sequence continues at coordinate 119,457,771 of NC_135533.1, read as the reverse complement.
TGGGAAAGCTGGGAATGGAACCACCATTTGACCCACCTATCACCCTTCTTGGACTATTTCCTGAGGACCTTAAAAGAGCATATTATAGGGATACTGCCACATCAATGATCATAGCAGCACAATTCACAATAGCTAGACTCTGGAATCAACCTAGGTGCCCTTCAACAGATGAATGGATTAAAAAAATGTGGCATTTATACACAATGGAGTATTACACAGCACTAAAAATGACAAATCATGGAATTTGCAGGGAAATGGATGGCATTAGAACAGATTATGCTAAGTGAAGCTAGCCAATCCTTAAAAAAACAAATGCCAAATGTCTTCTTTGATATAAGGAGAGTAACTAAGAACAGAGCAGGGAGGAAGAGCATGAGGAAAAGACTAACATTATACAGAGACGAGTGGTGGGAGGGAAAGGGAGAGAGAAGGGAAACTGTATGGAAATGGAAGGAGACCTTCATTGTTACACATAATTACATATAAGAGATGGTGAGGGGGAAGGGGAAAAAAAGGGAGAGAATTGAACAACAGCTGATGGGGTAGAGAGGGAAGATGGGAGGGAAGGGGAGGGGGGGATAGTAGGGGATAGGAAAGGTAGCAGAATACAATAGTCACTAATATGGCATTATGGAAAAATGTGGATGTGTAACCGATGTGATTCTGCAACTTGTATTTGGGGTAAAAATGGGAGTTCATAACCCACTTGAATCAAATATATAAAAGATGATATGTCATGAGTTATGTAATGTTTTGAACAACCAATAAAAAAAAGAGTGTACCCAAGACACCAGCACATACAGAGTTTTCTTTTGATTATTCTTTCTCTAATTTTAACTCCAAGTATGAACCCAGAATATTTGAAGTCTTTAAACCAAGCAACATGAAACAAATTGTATTAAAAAAAAGTTTCAGAAACAAAATCGCAGATAGAAAATAAACGTATGATACTGAGACTGAATCATCAGAGGCCCCAATACAACACTGTTCTGCCATTCTCTTGTCATTTTTCTTCACAACCAGAGAAAACTTGATGTCTTCTACATTTACACACTCAGAACCCTTACAGACTTTGGTTTTGCCTTATTTCACTTACCATAATAGTCTCCATACTCTGGAATGTAGTGTGGAGATTTGTCAGAAAACTTGGACTGCAACTATCATTTGATGAGGCTATCTCACTCCTCGATTTAAAGCCCAAGCACTTAGAATTAGCACACTAGAGTCATGCAGCCACATCAATGTTTATAGCAGCTCAATTCACAATAGCTAAACCATGGAACCAAACTAAATGTCCTTCAAAAGATAAATGTATAAAGAAAATGTGGTGTACATACAAAATGTGATATTACTCAGCCGTAAAGATAAATGAAATTATGGCATTTGGGGGTAAATGGATGGAACTTGAGAATATCATGCGAAATGAAATAAGCCAGTCCCCCAAAGCCAAAGGCCAAATGCTCTTTCTGATATGTGAGTGCTAACCCATAGCAAGGAAGAGTAAGGAGAGTAAGTATAGAATTACTTTTATTAGACAAAGGAGAATGAAGGTAATGGAGAGGGATGACAATAGGAAAGACAGTAGAAGTATGAGGGGAGCCCACAGCTGAGTGTCACCATCTCACCTGGAGACACAGAAAGTGAGGGCTCCTGGATCACAAAGATCTGAGAATCTGCCACGAAAAACAATCAGAGAGACAGTTATGGTTATTAAGACAAAGGTCCCTCTGAGACACTGCTTTTATGTATCCCAGGATGCAGTTCCCCTCTCGGACCTGAACCATAAGAGAGGAGCACTAGTAGAACAATCATCTGGGCCATGATGGGGGTCCTCACAAGCACTTGGTGTCCTCACACACCTCACTGTGAGTTTGGTGTTCTCAAGGCATTTTCATGCCTCTTCAGATCCAGAGGAGAATTATTTTATGCATATTGAATTTCCTTTCCCTTCCTGTCCCAGTGTTCACCCTGAATTTCCCTAGTGGACATCATGAAAGAGGCTGATGCTGGGAACTCACATAGATCAGTGACTTCAGGGGAACTGAGACACATGAGTTTCAGTTGATGCCTTTCCCCGGATCATATTTATTCATCACATGCATAAATTTAATGGCTTGAAATTCAGAGATGGAAAGAAAAACAAGGATGATTTCTCCATATCTACCTGGTTCATATACTTTATTTCAAACTCAGCCCTTATTGGTGAATATTTCTTTCCTGTCCATGAAATGAGTGTGTTTTTCCCCTTGAGTTAATTATCAGGCCCTTCTTCCTCTTCATAGGGCCTATTTTGATACTCCTGGCCAGTTCCAGAGACAGGCATCTTCTTCCACTGACTGAATCCTGGGGACTGTCTCAAGCAGCCTCAGTGGAGCCCAGGGTTGAGACTGCAGATACAGACAGCAGTACAACAGGGCTGGGAATGCCACTTGCCTCCACTCTAAGAAGTCATTAGTTAAATGGCTTTACCACTAGTGGAAATGTATAATTTGAGAGAGATTAGGATATTCTTCCCAATATAAAAAAGAAGACATAAAACCATATTCATCATACTTGAAAATAAAATAAAGAATATTTCTCATCACATTAGTGTGAATATCTCTACCATTTTAAGACACTTTCACATTTGAAGATGATTAGAAATGCTAGATAAGGATATTTGGGGAGTTTAGAAATGAAACTTCTTCAATTTCTTTGTGAAATAAGGTTTTATTTTTTAAAATAATATTTATAACTCCAAACTAAATACAATTTCTAAATTGTTCAAACTTATTTCATTAAATTTTCATTAATATTATAACTTCCTTCCAAATCATTTACTTTTGATGTTTTAAGAGATTTACTCATATGAGGAATAAAGGCTCATAATAAAATGTGTTATGATCAGTAGTCAAAACTGTCCAATAGAGTGTCTATACATATATTTGTTTACACATGTTTATTTGTAATACAAAAAGAGGAGAATCTGAAATTTGAGAAGGAAACAGAATTGCTAATTTTAAAACATTAAAACTATAATAACATCATTTCTATCATTTATGTTAAAATTCACTGAAAAACATTACCACAAATTATTCAGATGCAATATAGCAATATAAAATCAGGAAAAACAATGGATTAAAGTGTTTACCACATATTTAAATGCATGTGAATTAGGGACTCAGTGACCCCCAACTAATCCTAATTTCTGTACTGAGCCCTGTGATACATTTGAAATTGTCTCAGACATTCTCAAGGTTACATGAATGAACAGTTTTTTTTTTCTCTTGGGATGTTGACTTGGCAATTAGGAGCCAAAGGGAAACGAAGAAATAGGAAACCTAAGAACAGAGAAGCTCCCAGGGTTCCAGTAGTTCATGTCATTGAACCAAAAGCAGCTTGCTGTGGATGGAGGTGATACTGCTTAATCCAGGTAAGGGTTTATTTTGGACTGTGCATTTTGACCCTGAAGGACCCTAGTGATATATGCTGCACACTGTGAGAATCCACAGTGTACTTATTAGTCCCATTAAAGTCCCACTGAAGTGGGTCCTGTAATTCCATCTTTCTCCCCTACAGTGACTCCAGTCCCAATGCTGAGAGCTTAGAGGTGATCTCTCTGATTGTGATATCAGACATTGTCTCATAACTCTTGTACCTGTTCACCCTTCAACGTCCATGTTTGCATGTTTGGCATCCTTTGGAGACCTCAAAAAAAAAAAAAAAAAAAAAAAAAAAAAACAAGAGTCCTATTTGCAGTCCAAATCCTTTCTGTTGGTCAAAATAAATCATACTCAGTCTACCATGAATTCTATTTCCTAACATACTGCTAAAATGTGCATGCAATTGTAGTCTCTGCCAAAGTTCCATACATAGAGGCTTTCTCCCAGGGTGGTAAGGTGGTAGTACCAGAATGTGCTATCTGATGATAGTCCCTTGTAAGAGGTGGTAACAACTTGTGGGCGAGCCTCAGGTCATTAAAGACATGTCTAGAAATATGGTGGTTATACACGACCCTGTCCTCCCTCTTGCTTTCCACCCACCATCTCTCTCAACATCCTGGGATAATATGTGACCATTCACCTTGGCTCACCTTTTCCCATCTTATCATACCTTCACCAGTGTCCGTAACACATGAAGCTAGTCATCCCAGGCTTAAACTTTCATATCCATAAACAAATATATACCTCTCTTTACTTTTTATGTGTCCTTTGTTTACTATGCTGTTTTATTAAGCAAAGCAACTAAACTCATACTGAGAAGTTTTTGCATTTTTGTTCATAAATTAAAAGAGATTCTTGATTTCTTACTTTCAGTATTAAGATCTACTCTTCTGATTTTGACTCATTTTCTCTTTAGTCTCCTTGCTTGTTCTACATTTAATTTTCTTCCTCTTCTGTGACCTTACTTCCATTCTGCCTAGAAAATAGGCTTAAACAATCAATCCATGAGGGATGGAGGATGAAATAGGAAGCCAGGGTGTGGGTCAGATCCCTATGCTCATGTGGCCCCAGGGAGCCCAGGTGTAAGAACAGCACACTTTGTTGAGGACTCTTTATCACAGAGGTGTGAAGCCAATATTTCCCATTCTGGTCTGCTGCAGAGCCCTGTCCTATCAGGAATGGTGCAACATCACCCCCTGCTGGCCTCTGATCCTGGTTCTTGAACCCTTCTTATAATCTGGCAGAGATTCTGGAAGGATAACTGACTGCTGTAAATGGACCTTTCTCATTTTGTTCCCCTGATAGTCAAACCACCCTGTTTTTTTTTTTTTTGTCCTGAGACTTTGTTTAGTTTTGTTTCAGTTTCTAATGATTTACAGAACTCTAAATGCACTGTATATTGTACCACATATTTCAAAATTACCTTGTATTTGACTTTGTTTCAACCATGTAGTTTGGGTCACACTCAGTCTAGAAATTTTTGAACAAAGTTTAAAGCCTAAAGTTCAGGAGAGCACAAGTAGTAGTACTTCTGCCTGTGTTCCTCTTACAGGTTTACTTATTTTCAGGTTGCTGCTTTCCTGAGAGTCTCATGCTGTATTCTCTCTTGTGTTCTTCCTCACCCTATTCTACAGGCCTTGGCTTCAGATATCTTTTCCCTATGAGAATATAATATTATTAGGGAATGAGTATTTTATGCTTTGACTTGCTCCTCTATGCTCTTGTTTTCCCTTGACAAAAACAATTTTCTTTTGAAAATTGCTGGGGATTCTGAAAAAGATTTTCAAGAAGTTAATTTGTCCATAGAGAAGCAATGAGAAGAGAAAACAGGATGGGGGGATTCATGGAAACTCTGTTCAAGGATGGAGTCTTCATAATGTGTTAACCAAAATGACCTGTGAGGGTTCAAAGGAGGATATATTAAGAAGCAGATTTCTTGTTTAAATAACCAGGAAGGTGGTATCATTGTTGAGTACTGTGGAAAATTATGTGATTAGATGGTTTCTTTCTGCATAAAATAATTAAATGCTTGCTAAGAGTCACAAATTTTGGCTCATCATTTCAGAAACAGTTGACTATGTTATTTTCTAGTGGCATGCTCTCTTCTTGGTGTTGAAGATGGGGTTCAGGCAGTGTAGGGGGTGTAATTGATGGGGAATGTGCATTTCATGAAGAGAGAAGAGTTGGGGATAAAACCATGGTATCTGCATTCAATTAAGGAGTTAAAGGTACAATAATCCTGAAATCATTTTATCAGTTAAAGCTGGCTGTCAATTATGTGTGCATTTTTACTCATTATATGTCCATTTTTGAAGCATTCACACAGTATGTTTATTAACAATGTGGTATCTTGAGGTATGCACTGCAATTGATTAGGTGATTGTAGGTTTAGGAGAGACTTAGCACTTCTTTGGCCCAAACAGAGGCTACAGGAAGGATTGAAGCGGAGTTCAGATGTGGCATCTTCAGACATTACATTCCTGGGTAGCAGCACCCAGATGTGCCATCAAGGTAGATAAGTGCACAGCATCCAGTTTAGGCTATAGTGGTTCAGACAGCAAGAGTCAGAAAGAGAATGGGAATGAAGAAAATCCTGGATCTCAGCAAAAAATGGTAATAAATTTTCACCCTCCCTGTACCTGCTCAAATTATCAAGTTCATTTTTTTTCCTCATTAGTAGAAACTTTCCTGAAGTTTCTCTTGCTTTATGCTGTTTTGTGGCTTCATCGACTGTGTTTTTTTTAAATCCCACATTATTTCGAATCAACACTCATCAATGTTTTATCAACCCAATGAACTCGATGTACCTGACAGAAAAAGGCATATGTCCACATGTCACAAAAATTTAAAACAACTTCTCTCACAAAAGTCTCAGGGACAATCTTGCATTTTTCCTCATTTATTCAAATATAGTAAATGTCTTCTCTATTAAATGTTGTTTCCTCCTTTCTCTTCCCTGTTATAATTTTAATTCTCTCCCTAGTACTAAACCTACAGTGATAAATCAAGATAATAGTGGAGCTAATATCCCTTAGCCCCCACCAATTTCTGCCTCTTAAAAGTTCTACTGTGATGAATTGGGTGTCAAACCTGTAACATATGGGACTTAGAGGGATACTTCTCCAAACCAAAGCACTATGATGAATTTTGTTCCTGGTGGAACTCACAGGCAGCACACAGAACTCTTGGGAGGAGGAGGCCATACAGTAAAAGGAATATCTAGGGTTCACTACATTTTCAGGAACCTCTGAAATATGGGAATAGCATGTACCATATCATTTCCTAGAAACCTGAAGAGATTTATTCACCAGCCTTCATGTCTTGCTAATGATGATGTTTGCTGGGTATCCTTCCATCTTATGTCTATGCTTATGAGTAGGGGAAGCTTGTACTGTATAGCTTGGACCAACTTTTCATGCAGCTTCATAACTGGGTCACCTGAAACCTTTGTGCAATTTTAGTGTAATAGAATATATTAGCTTTTCTTCAAATTATAATAGTTCACCACTTCTTCAAAATCACTCTGGTTTGTCTTTTGAGTGACCCCAATTTGAACTATATGGTGACAAGTTGCAAACTGAATCTAACTCATCCTTGTTTGAATTTTGATAACTATTCACCCTACAGCTTGTAGTTTTCCTATTATCAAACCTTGTGTAGATCTTTGCATTTGGATTTAAAGTTTCTATGAAGACAGGATTGGGTCTCACACGGATTTGTTAAATGACTAAATATATTTAATGGTGCCTCATGCTTTCTGACTGCCAATTACTGTTTCATTAATTGAGGGAGATACTGTAATTTTCATATATATATACATATATATATATATATATATAGTTATACAGTTATATAGTTATATATATCACAAATTTGCTGTTAGCCCAGCCTGAGTCTATGAATGACCGCATATGAATATTCCCATGAATTGAAATCAAATGATCCCCAGGCTCAACTCTCCAGATTGTCTGAATGAATTGTTACTGTCATTAGTCCTTAGAATGCAAGAAGTGAAGAAAAGACACACCGTGATTCTTACTCTATCTTGAGCCCAATGTGGAGGAAATCACACTCCTGACTCAGAAGGAAATCTTCCAGAAACCCAAGCTGAATTCTTTTATGATTCATAGAAAAGTGTAAAATCTGGAACAGCTAAGCTTACTGGTGTCAAACATGTATCCTTCCCTTACAAAATGTCTCATGTTGTACTTTGCCAGTCAGGAACAAAAAAATAAATAAATAAATAAATATAAATAATGATAATCTCATTTTCTGTGCAAATGAAGTATGTTTCATTACATTATTTCAATAAATGACATTTTATTTCATCAAATCAAGGACATGTGGATAAAATATGAATATTACTATTTGTTTTGCTGAAATTTTACTCCTCAGCAATAAACACACATTTCAGAATTTGAGTAGATCCAATAATTTTGCCTCAATCATTCCACAATTCTGACCATAATTCCTGCTTCTATTAATATCAGTAGTTCCCTACAGATGTCACTGGATATTACTAGAAGTTGTTTCATATTTATAACATGTGTACCTACATGCACTAATATTGCAACATAACATTCTTTTGGATGTAATTCATAATTCAAAAAAAATCTGAAGATAGCTGACTGGAAATTTGAGCAGAAAGAAAATGGATGTGGGCTGACTGGACTGAGAGGACAGAGAGAGCTTCCAGGAATTTGGGGGCCAGATTGATCTCTGGGGTAGGTGCTGATGCAGCTCCCTTTCTTCTTTCCTCCCACAGCAGGATGGAGAATCTCTCCTTTGTGCCACCTAAGAGCAGAAGAATGATGTATCACACTAAGGCCAAGTGGATCCTGACATTCTGTTAGAGGAGCCATAGCTCAGCCTGTAGAGGTGGTGACAATAAGAGTTGCATTCTGGTGTCATGGGGCCATGGCCCTGAATTGGACCAAGGAGCCAAGTATCCAGGACAATTTAAACCTAGAGGCAAGTGTGTGTGTGTGTGTGTGTGTGTGTGTGTGTGTGAGAGAGAGAGAGAGAGAGAGAGAGAGAGAGAGAGAGAGAGAGAGAAATAAGTTTATGTTCCTTCATGAACTCATTTCCACCCTCTGAGGAAGAGTATGAGTTTCAGTGGCCCCCATCCTTCTTATGACTCTGCACACTCTGAGACCTGGCTCTCCTTGCAAAACAGTCCCTGGTGATGATGCTTTGTAAGACCCTCAAGGATACTGGAGCCGAAATAAAAAAAATCAACCCAGTGTTTTGAAGCCTATTTCCATCGAAGAAGAGTTTACTCTAAGTGTAGAGGAGAGCTTTGGACCCAGATAGCCACATGCTACAAATTCTCCTTGGAGAACATACTCTGTGAAGTGAGAGATGCCTACCTCATCCTAAGTGCAAGTGTGGGATACAGGCACAGGTGCAGGGGCCTCAGGGCTTAGAAGCTCAGGACAGGCATTCAAACCACATCCCTTATATTCCTCTTTCCTTTTCTCAATTCAACATAGATGAACTACTGTGGCCCTCGAGTCCTCCTATGTCTTCTGGGGACTAGGAGAGATCCTTTACTTATATTTTGCAAGATCACTAAAGAATGGAACCTCAGAGACCTCAGAAAAATGACTGCAGTGAGGGCAGTTTTGTCTTAAGTTATCTTTATAAACAGAGACTCTGGGGCCGAAGGAAAATAATGTGCTATATAAGAGATGCTTCCCATCTTCCTCTGTTGATTAGTTCAAAACTCACCTGGTGTAGGGCCTTAGTGCACACAGAGAAAGAAAAAATGGGAAAAGTAAGATAAAATAGGCAAAACTTAAAGGAAGAAAAAAGTCAACAGCCTCTAGATGGAGGTACTTAGTAGATAAACAAAAATACCTTTTTTTTGGAAATAAATTAATTATATGGTCATATTAAAGAGAAGGAAAATTCAGGAATGTGACAAGCATATGAATAAAATTGGAGGTTTTTATGGTGGTCCAAATTCTGGTGATCCTCCTCCCTAAAGATGAAAATTGGAGAATGAAACTACACTGAAACATTTCATGTGTCTCTAAAACCCAATAGGGAGATTGGTGATGATCTGACACTGCTAGACAGAGGCCTGATGGAGGAATGATCAGAAGAGACATAGGAAGGGAGTGTCTGAGAAATGGTATCAGTGAGAGTCTGCAAAGTTGTGTCCACTGGACCTATGGGCTGGTTCAGACAGTGGGAAATTTATGACCAGTGCAAGGGCCCCTACATTATGCTTTGACATGTCTCTAGTGAGGCATAATTAATACTTTATGGAATATGCTCATGAAATTGCTTTGTGGATGAACATGTCTACATTCATCTGTATTTCTAATTGCTGAGTATATTATCTATTCTTATTTATTTACTGCAGAGACAATTGGGATATGTCCTTAGGTTCTATTTTCTCATTCACCTGTGCCTCCTTGAGATATCCTATTTTGTCTCAGTTTACAGGTGTGACATGGATTTCTGTCTCCTGTTCAAGAACACATCCTGCAGCAGAAAAGTCTTCCTAACAGGCACCTCCACAGAAGCTTCTCAGTGATAGCAGATTCTACTGCCATGAGCTCTAGCACAGTAATAATCAGCCTCATCCTTTGGAACAGCCCAGACATGAGAAAATCCCTTGCATTTGCTTTTGCCTATTTGTATCCAGAGAAGCAGCTGGGGGCTTCAGGTCCCTCATAGTTAATTGAGTCTGAGTAGTAGCTGAGAAGATACTGGAGAGGATTCCCAGTTTCTGCTGGTACCAGATTTTCCTATAGTCACCAATACTGAAGCCACTGCTCAGGGAGTTGGCAAGTCTGGAAGTGCTCCAGGGTTTGGGGGTGCTGTTGAGTCAATACAGGCTGGGAGAGCAAAACTGCAAAAAAAAAAATAGGTAAACATTGGTGCTGAAGCAGAGTCCACATTTAAGTTGTTGGGAGTCTGAACTAGAGGGATGAAAGTAACAGAGAAGCTGATTAAAAATCATAAAGCATGTCCTCATCTGAGCAGTGAAATAATAGCAATAGAAGGAGTCCAATCTATGGGGACACAGCCCCCTGAGTCTTAGAGTGGAACTGCTGAGCCCCAGTTCTCCTTTTCCTTCTCCCCTTCTGGAAAGGAGGGGCTGTTTATGCAAATGTATTTCCATTATGGCTTCTGCAGACTCTCCTTGAGCCATGGTGCTGAAGCTCAGCTCAGATTGCAGATTCAGGAGGATGCCTCTTGAGGGAACCCTGGTGAAAAAAAAAAAATCCCATATCCTTATTCAGGGGATCTGCCAGAATTTCCATCTGTGAGGGTGGAACTCAGACCAGGGATGGACTGAGTGAAAGGTCCTTAGTGAGCATCTGTGTCAGGACAACAGAGCAATTTTCCAGTGGACTCTACAGGTCACAGAACACATAGCTCCTCTTGGCCTAGAGATGAGATCAGCTGATTTCTGCAATTTACTAGGTCCATCTCTATAAACACAAGTATGGTCTGAATTCTATATAATTTTCTACCAATTCTTTGACTGTGAATATTGTATTTTTCCACTTCAAGAAGCTGTGTTTGTCTTTAGGAGGTGTAAACATACAATTAATTATGACATAAAGTCTTAGCAAGTCATTGAAGATGTAGTAAAAATATCATTCTATGATAATTTAGAATGAGTACACATACTTGGTGCTTCACACACTGTGAATCAGTAGTTGGATTCCAACTACTATAATATGAACTGACATATGCTTTGATCTATATTTTTGGTAATACAATAGTTTCAGTACTGAATAAACTGATAGAAGCACAAGGGAATGAAGGGTTTTCAACAGGTGGGCTCTTCCCATGCCATATTATAAAGAATGAATTCCAGTCCTGCACATACCTTTTCTGCCAATCAATTATTTCCTTCCTTTACACACTTAATTCAGTGCAGAAACAACTCTTCTGTTTACCACAAGCCCCAAAGCCTTTCATTCCTTATATACAAGTTCTTACATCAGAATCATTTGTGGGATTGTGGGTTGAAGTCTTGAATGTTGCAATTAGGGGGAGTCACATGATGGGTTTTGACCTATGGACTTGATATTTTGTTAATGAATATCTCACCAGCTCTTAGTTAATATAAAGGTTGCTAAATATTCATACAACTCACCCTGCTCTGCAACACATTTGCTCATGGATACATCTTCTCTAGTCAGTAGTTTTACCATAATCCACCTACTTCTGTGGTTTCTTTGCTCATGTCCTGGAGAACTATCATATGCTTTGGTAGTGTCTTCACATAAAAACATGGAATCCAATTGATCCCACTGGTAACCTTCTCCTCACTAAAGCCATATTCCTTAGCTCTTGGTTAGACCTAAGTTCAAATTTCTCATTTGACACTTCATCTTGAATCAATTTAGTATCTCAAGTTTAAATGTATAGAAATCAGCATCAATCATGTTCTAAGCCTTAGAACATGAGTTTTGTATTTTTCTCTCTGGTTTTCCTCTTCTGGTGAATTCACAAGGTCAATCTGGATACTCACACAGTTATTTCTTTTTGTCAGGTTGAGTTCTGTGTTCTGTATATACAGAAGTGCCAAAACAAAACACAATTTCTCTTCTGAATGAACTTATTTCCTAGTGGAGAAATACACAGTGAACAGTGTCACAGTGAATTTTCCTCATGTGGCTGACACCATCCAAAACATGCCCACCCATAGCATTAAGAGACCACTTCTGACTGCTGAGAGCACTTTGACTCCCACAGAACATCAGCAGAGAATATCTCCACATGGTGTCCATATCCTTCCCTCACTATGTACCTCCCTGTCCTCCTCCAGATGCACAACTCACCCAAGTCATGCATAGTTCCTGGGTGGCTTTTCTCTACCTTCTTTCTTCTTTATTTTCTCTTTTTTAAATTACACACATAGTATTCATTAAGCTATTTCATATATATGTGTATGATAAAAATTTTTTTCTACCTAAAGAAACCCTTGTAGATTCTTTTCTAAATCAAGAATTAAACAAACAAACAAACATTCATTTTGGCAAAATCTTATTTTGCTTCTTCCCAGGCATCGTAACTCAACTCCTCCTCTGATACTCTGCATAGAACCACAAGCAGATTCTATTTCAAAGAGAATTCGTATTTCTGGACCACAGACTAACTTTGTCTCTGAGTCCTTCTGCTCTTTCTTCCCCTACCAAACTATCTTTACTTATGACTAGGCTCCAAATAATCTATTAGAGAAATCCATATTACCATGAGTTGGATGGACATTTACTTTCATGCTATTACCATGTGAGGAAATTTCTAAACATAAAATTTAACCTCTTTTGCCATTGCCAATATTTCCATGACTAAAATTTAAACAAATAAATTCACAGCAAAAAAATAGGGTACAATTTCACCTATTCTTTTTGTACTTGGTTGACTGCAAAAATGTACACTTGATGTGACTATTGCACATTTTATCATCATTTTCTTTAATTATTTAATTTCTAATGTTAAATGACAAGAATATCACTTTGATTGTAATCAGTTATCCAGAATCAACAATTAATATAGATTCTAATGCATTTGAATACAACATTGGTTTCTATCATGAACAATTTTGAGAAATATTTCACCAGAGATACTGAGGGATAGTATAATGTGAAAATTTTGTTATGGAAAGTTAATTCTTTCTCAGATAAGTGGTTTAAACTTCACACTCAACCTATACCCAGATAGTAAAGTCCATCATCTGAAATTGACTTTCAGCTCAAAAGTGTTGTTATCAGATAAAAATTTATTGTCTTATGTATTTCTATAAGACCTTAATTTTTGTGTAAGAATAAGAGATGATGAGAAAATTAAATTTAACATGTGATTTGATGTCTGAGCACAAATTAACATATGCAGACTCTGTAACACCTGACATCTTCTGAGTAGTCACAGAGGAGACCAGATGTGAGAGAATTCTACCCTAAAACTAACCCTGAGTGTCCTCCCTTTGCAATCCATCCTGTCTTGATTCCACTCTGGTTAAAGTTACCAGGCCTTGGACCTTAGAAGCCATTTAGAGCAAGGGTCATGTCCTATCACATGTAGCCAAATGTACTCTAATTAGTGTGTGTGTGTGTGTGTGTGTGTGTGTGTGTGTATAGATACATGCACATAAGATTTAACATTAAAGAAGGAAAAGTGTGGCCTTTTTTTTTTTTTTTGGCCCCTGGTGGATAATTCTGGTATGTTCCTCAGGGATCACACCGGCATTTATGCTCAGGTGCTGATTCAAGGTTTGTCCCTAGATAGTTTAAGAAAGGAGAAAGACCATCCTAATAATACCAAGTAGATGACTTGAAATTTGGAGTTTGAGTGCATCCTATCAGAACAATCTCCTGATTTTCATAAATTTGAGGGGGCTGGAGTTTGAGTTTAATTCAATAGAATTATGTTGAAGTGTTTAAAGAATAAAGACCAAATAACTACTCTGGATTCTCATTTACTCAGTGATTTTCTCTTCTGGGTCATCCTATAAAAAACTATTACCAGAGAAAGGCATCCTGAATGTAAGGATGTTTCAAGTCTGTGGACTCTCTGATGTGGCCCTCTCTGAATCTTTAACTGACATGATATGATTTGTATTCTTTATTATAAGACTGCAATCTTGTAAAAATAGAGCTTTAATTTTTTTTCTGTGACTAATTGTTATGAATCCCCAAGCCTGAGTTGTTCATGGGAATTCTACAACTTGTCATGAATTCACACTAACTGTAGTTTGTCTCTTCCCCTGAACATGACTGGTGTCTCAAGAAAAGTCAGTATTAACCTGTGAGAGCTGCTCTTGATTCAGGTAATTTAAACACATCACAATAATTTTACCTGAACACAAATAAACTAATTGTATGAATAGTGATGGGGCAACTCCCAAAGCCATCTCAGATATACAGCAGGCTCAGAATCCCCATCCTGGGGGTTCCCTCAGTTTCCTCTGTTTCTGGTGCTTTCTCTAACAGAAATAAATACCCTGAGAACTCTGTGCCCAAGTGACTAGTAGAAGGTGACAAGGTGGGTGAAGCTAAGGTGGACCACATATGCACATGTTACGGTATTAGTTAGGGTCAAGATCTAGAATTTCAAGGAAAATATTCATAGCCCATCTTTTATGGAATATTCATAATTGCTGAATAAGTACAAATGTAAGAAAAGATGGTGACAAAAGGAGTCTTCTTTAAAAACCTTTACAATCTCTAAAATAAAATTCTATCAGAAGTCTTGTGACTGGAAACAACCACACATGCCCAAATAGAGACTCAATATATTTCCAACACTGCTAAGAACATATTTTAATATAAGGGATATTTAATGTAAATTAAATTTATAAAATATCTGGGAAGGTAGAAATTATTGTTAAGGGTCAAGGAGGCTCCTTCTGACCTGTGAGTCGGGACCCTAGGAAATGAAGTGCAACAGGGCACATCAGCCTAGTGGTTTTGCATACTTTCCCCTCTGCCTGTGTCACTGTGTATTACATGTAGCTGCTCCTTCTGCCATGGTCTGTCACACAGTGGTAGACATTCTCATCTTTTTCCTGGATTTCCTGGATATTCTGATCCCAGCTAGATCCCGAGTCTGAGATCTGATCAGGAATCCCATTCCCCCTTGGATCCCACAATGCCACTACTGCCCGCTTGCATCACAAACTGGGGGCTCTTCCTGGGTTTTGATGGTACTAGTTCACCTTGTAATTACTATAGCAACTGCTCAAAGTATAGGTGAGTTTGACTGTTTTTCACAGAGAGGCAGAAGCAGAGAGTGGTTGTATCAGCACAGGTTGGGAGAGGGACTCTGTAAACACAGACACATCACAGTGAAAGGGAGAGCTTGGGTTCATGTATTTAGGGATCTGAGGCCATGAGAATAGACTCAGAATAGGGGTCTGCCATGGAGCACAGAGGTCCGGCCCTACCTGGGCAGTGAGTGAGCATCATCAGGAGGAGAAGAGTCCTGACCATTTTGGACACAGTTTCCTGAGTTCCAGAGCAGGTGTGGACTGCCTGCAGCCTTTCTTTTCTCTGTCCACTGGCCTTAAGGAGGAGCAGCTCATGCAGATGTGTCTCCACTCACTGTCTCTTATGGTCTGCACTTCTTCTGAGCCTGGAATGATGCAAGACAAAATCTCGAGGGTAGTGATGCTTTCATTTTCCTGATGGGCAAAATGTGGGAGGAAGGAGGTCCTGGGACTAAACAGAAGATCACAGTTGCTGAGTCCACATTAGTGACAAAGGGTTCACTTTCTCTGTCCAACCCTATTGAGATGTGGATTCATGTGAAGATATCTCCATCTATGAACATATTCTATGGGCCTCCAGAAAGTGTTCCATATGTTCCTGGAAGATTACATATAAAAGAATAGTGTCCTCTGGGGTTTTAACTCCACCTTTCATTTTAATCCTAGAAATATTGATGGAGATAATTGTATGTCAAGCGATTTGCCTAGATTAATATTACCACTGTATGTAGACTCTATATGCTTTGGGGGTCTGTTGTTTCCAAGGGAAATTTACTATAAATCAACAACCAAATATGAAAGTGCCATGATACAGAAGAATAGAACTGGATATCCTCACTGCTTGCATTCACTAGAAAAACTAACTCACAGGGTCATAGTAAAACTTTTATTTAGTCATATAATCATGCTCAATTTTCTCAGAGTGGGAGTTGGCTCAGCTGGGTAAGATACTTGCACAAAAACATATCAGAGCCCAAGCTCCAAAGTTTAGATTACCCTGATCAAAAGAATTATATTTACCTATAAGCATTGGGCCATTTGTCTTAGGGAAAAATTGTGAGATATATATATATATATATATATATATATATATATATATTATATATATATATATATATATATTATATATATATATATATATATAAAATTAGGAGGTACTAACCAACACAAATTACTTATCTCACATTTGCTGAGGTCAGAAGTATGCCATGGATTTCACTGGGATAACCTCAGAGTGAAATCAGGGTGTTGACAGGGCTGTGCTATTTTCTGGAGGCTCCAGGGGAGAAACCATTTTCTTGCTTTTTCCAGATTCTAGGGGTCACCCACATTCCTTGGCTGGTGGTCACTTCCTCTTTCTTCAAAGCTAGTAACAGTAAATGGATACTTTCTCATATCATGCCACTCTGGCCACGTCTAACATTCTATTCCACTTTTAAGGATCCTCATGATTCCTCTGTCTCCAGGTATATTCCAAGATTATCTCCTGATCTTCATGTGAGCTGGTAATTAACATTATTTCTACATATAATTTATTATCACTTTATCATACTTCCTAACAGGGATTAGGGCATGCATGTCTTCTCAAGGGAACTTTTAACCATTTATGCATACTCATTGAAAACATAATAAGACATCAAAAAGGCAGAAGCAAAGGAAATTTGGGGTTCTGTATTTTTATTACACATATATGATTCTTTATAGTACATTGACTACTTTATAATTATATATAATTTATATTATTATGTTATCATTATATATATCAGAATACCCTGAGAATATACATAGTGAATTTTGATATTATGGCTTTGTGGCTTTTTAACACCATATGTAACAGAGTAGGATTTTCTTTCCTTTCCTTGTGGGTTAATAGCACCATGTAAAACTTAGAGCCATCATGCCATTTACTATAGTAATAATCAGCTTATCCTCAGGCTGCAGCTCAGAGATGTGCAGAACACCTGTATTTGCCAAGGCATCTTTGGTCTCATGAAGTTTCTTGTAGCCCAGAATTATGATACATGAGTCTGAGCAGCATAGAAGACACAGGGAAGGCTCCCTAAATCTATTGGTATCATTGTATGTAGTATCTGCTGACACTAAAGAATTGTTCAGAGTACAGGTGAGCCTGGCAGGTGATCCAGGAGTTGCAGATATGGAGTGCCATTGACTCAATACAACCTAGGAGAGGGAACCTGCAAACACAGATAGAAATAGGTGAGGTAAGAGCAAGGGAAAAATTTTTCATGGGTTCTGAGACTGAGTGGTTGATGTGAAGAAAGAATCGAGATCTGTTAAAAACCACTGTTAACCTGAGCATTAAGAGTGGAGCAGCAGGTGTTGTCCAAGTCATAGTGGACACAGACCCTGATTCTCACATTGGGGATGGGCTGCTCCAGGCCTTTTTAAAATTTGCACCATCCTTCTAATGGAAGGCTAGTCATGCAACTGTGTTTCCCATCATGGTTGCCAAGCCCCTTGCTAAGCCCTGGTATTGGAGCTCACCACATATTTCAGATTGAAGAGAATAAAGTCACTGAGTCTATTCTATTCTTCTATGGTCTGTGTTTCAGACTGTTAGGGTCTGTAAACAAGACAAGATGGCACCTGGCATTTTGCCAGGGGGAGTGGTTTGTGAAGTAATGCCAGCGAGCCATTAAGTGTGGAGATTCCTTATTGGTTGACTGCTGTATCTAATTTATGTTAATTAAGATAAGCTGTGTGGAATGTATATATACCCCTCCGGTCCTACAATAAACGTCTCCCACTCCAGCTGTATCAATCTACACAAGTTGCTCGTCACCCCCCAGTTATTTTGCTGCAGCGAGACTGCGGCACAAACTGCAACACACTATCTGCAATTACTGTCATTTCTTACTTACATAGTACCTATTGGTGGCACAATGTAAAGTCACATGTTCATACATAGATGTCAATTAAAAATGTTAGTTCTCTTCATATAGATTCTATAAGTCGTATATGACTTCAGTACAATTTGGAATATTGCATGAGCTCTTTCTCATCCAGTGAGGAGTTCCATGGAACAGGGTGGAGAAGAGTGTGGCTGCAGTCACTATTCAATACCTCTGAAAACCAAGCTGGAAGCAGGTCCAATTTTATTGAGCAGTTACCATGTATATATATTCGGGCAGTAGCTGTGAGATTAAAGGCAGCCACCAATACAATTTCTTGCCAAATGTCCTTGTGGCAACCAATTTAGGAGTGGGACATGGAGCAAACACTGGGACCACAACACATGGCCTCAGGCTCAGGGCTGTGCCTATGGGGTGAGCAGTTTTCCACTTACACGCCTAGCACAAGTGCAGTGATTTGTCACTTAGGCACAATTAACATATGCCATGTATGCAGTATCCCATACACTTGTCTCCACAGAATATATTTAAGTGTTCACCAAGATTTCAACTATGCTCATATAAATATATATGTGTTTTGATCTTAGGTATTTTAGCCAATTTAATTGTTTTAGTATTTGATGAAGTGAAGGAAGTACTATGTATACAGTGTATTTTTTGCAGCTGCCATGGCATGTTGTAAATGAATGCCATCCAGATTGGAACATATCTTATCTAAAAATCACTTATTTCCTTTCTTCATCCCCTTGACCAGGTATGGAATTGTCTTTTTTGTGGACTTGAGCTCACAAAACTCTCATACGTTTTTTTGAGTATGGCTTGTGGGATTGTGGGTTGAAGGGTTAAATATTGTGTGTGTGTGTGTGTGTACACACTTTCTCTCTCTAAATATATATATACACACACACACACACACACACATATAGATACATATATTTGGTATAAATAATAGCTTTTTCAGCTCTGAATTTAATATTTTATTGATACATGAATCATTCTCTCTTATTTAATTTAAATGCTACTAGATGTTCTTACAAGTCACCCTGCTCTGTAGTGTATGTACTCATGGAGGCTGTACCACAGTCCAGCTGCTCCTCTGGTTTCTTTATTCAGTACCTGCAGCCATTACACAGCCTTTTCCCTGGCTCCACATTCACCCATATGATCCAATCCACCCTCAGGCATGAAGCCCATGTTAATTTCCTGTTCTCTACAGTCAGAAGAAAAGCTTCTTATTTAACATCTCCCTCCCTACCTCCCTCCCTTCCTTCCTTCCTCCTTCTTTCCCTCCATACCTTCCACACTTCCACCCTTCCTCTCTTTCTTTCTGTCTGTCTTGCTTTCTTCCATTCTTCTTCTTCTTTTTTCTTAATGTACCAGGGATATATTCCAGGATCTCACACATGTTAATCAATGTTTTACCACTGAGCTGAATCCCCAGCCTCATCGTATTTCCCCTTTTACAGCACTAAAAATAAATTCAAAAAAATATAAGGCACGGCTTCATGGTCATTGCCTTTTCCTGAGAGTTATACTCAGGTGAACACACATATTCATTCATAAAATGGTGAATTGATCATTTCTGCTGAAAACTGATTGAGGATCCTATCACCATGGATCCCACAACATCATGACTGCCCACCCATATCATGGGCACTTCTCTGGGCCCTCCTGGTGCCAGTCTGCTTGTAACCACTGCTGAGAACGCAGGTAAGCTTGACTGTTTTTCTTAGGGAAGTCAGTGCAGAGGGCAGCTGAGTTAGCACTGGCTAGATTGGGACCCTGGAAACAGAAAGCCTCATTAAGGCTCTAGATCTGAGGCAAGTAAGAATTGTTATTGGAGGGGAAAGGACAGGGTTTGGTATCTGGGAGGCTGTTCTCTATGGAGGTTAGACAGTGAGGAGGTCAAAGAGCAATCAGGCCATGGTGGAGCTTTCCTGAGCTCTTTCATTCAGATATCTATGCAGAGGCTAGATTCACTCACATTCTCTCACATCCTCCAAACAAGGCAGGTTGGAACTTTTCATGCAGTAGAGTTTCTTGGAGCAAGTGGTGAGAAGATGAATTCCAATGTTAAATCTTGTTTTATGTCTAAATGTTTTATTCTGATTTTTGGCCCTGTGATGACCTAGGATTCAAAGATTATAAGTATGCAACATTAAGTATTTACCCCAATGATTGTTCCCACATTGCCTCTTGTATCCCTTTGATGACTGGGGCCAACTGAGGTGCCTGTGGGGCCTTTGGATTGGCAGTTGTAATTGGTGACCACCCATAAAGTAATTGGGGACAACCGGTGGGCTCATTTGTGTGTGTGTGTATGTGCATGCATGTTGTGTAAGTATAGGGTATGAATGCTTTTCTGTGTGTGTGTAAATATGATTTAAATGTGTTTATTCATTGTATGTGTGTGTTTGCATGTGCATGCATACACATTTGTGGATTACTTTCATGTGCTTCCTTTCTCTGAGGACACAGAGTCTGGATCTGCCAATGTTGAGTGTGTGGAAAGAGGCATTGCATGAATTTGATCCATCTTAACAGTTGTGCATCCTGGAGGTCTAGGCATATTGTGCATCCTTGCTTCAGAAGTGAAGATTCAAATACACATATTCTTTGTATAATTTTCTGTCAATTTGAGTTTTTAGGAATTGTAAATTTTGTACCTTCATGGTGCTTTCCATAGACTGTATAGATATGAGCTGTGATAAAGTCTTTTAGTATTAAGTTTGTAGATGTATAGATTTTGTTTTCATCAAATTTGGAAAGATTTTCTTGATATTTTTTCAAAAAAATTTTGTACCTTTGTCCACACCCATCTTTCTGGAACTCGCATAAAGTGTATTTTTCTTTGCTTGAAGCTGTAACACAGGTCCCTTAGGCTTGGCACATTTTTTTTGTTATTTATTTCTTTCCCTTTCTTGGATAACATAATATAATTTGATCTAAACTTTAATCCAGGTATTCTTCCTTGCTTACCTATTTATATTTAATGAGACAGTTCTCCTACATTTTTTAAAAATTATTGTCATGGTTTTCTTTATTTCTATTAGCATATTTATTACTGTTCAATAAAGCAGTTTTGTATAGTACTCTGAATAATTTTGTTTCCTCATGGATAGTTTTTATCTATAGTTTCTGTTTTATGGTTTGTGTGTATTTACTTTGCTGATTTCACTATGTATGGGCTAAATTTTTCTGTTACTGCTTCATAATTTTATTTAAAAAATGGATTGGGGTATTATAATGTAATGACTCTGGAAATTAGATCCCTTACCAGGAGAGTTTTAATTTTGTTGTTATTATTATCACTGCTATTTATGTTGTAGGTGTTATTGTCATGAGGATACGTAGCTTTGTGATTTTCTGGGATACTTTTTTTCATTTTTTATTTTTTGCTGTAGTTGGACACAATTCCTTTATTTTATTTATTTATTTTTATGTGGTGCTGAGGATCGAACACAGGGCCTCACATGTGCTAGGCTAGTGCTCTGCCACTGAGCCACAACCCTAGCCCCTCTGGCCTATTTCTTTAACTGAATTATTTGCATGTGTAATGGCTAACATCTGTGTTTAATGACGTTAGTGGTTAGCTAATTATTAAACAAATATTTGCACAGATGCATAGAAGCAATATATCTCTCAGCCTTTGGTAAGGGTTGGGGTACAATTTTAACATTTGACTTTAATTTATATAGCATCAGTTTATACCTCTGTCTTATCCTTCACATCATCCTAGCAAAGATGCAATTTCAACCAGAGGAGAGAGCTTAAGTTCTTTCCCCTTCTTCCTTGTGTATGCAGATAGCCCAGGAACAAGCAAGTGGTATTTGAGAGCCCTGGGAATATGTCAGAGATTTTTCACACCATCTAAGGGGTTCCTATGCCATAGAGTCTCTTTCACATGTTTGGTCCATCTACTGTTTTTTTTTTTTATACTGGCTCATTTATTCCCAATGTTAATTGATCACTCTGATGGTTTTCCTGTACAAATTGAGGATGGAGCTGCTTCACTTATATAAGCTCTGATTCAATTAAAACTATGATAAGTGGCTCTCTCCTCCCAGACTTCCCAGAAAGCTAACTCAGCAGCCTCTCTCTCTTAATTTTTCTTATCCCTCTTTTCTTTTCTTTTTGTATTCCCCATGGTCCTCCCTTTTACCATTTTCCCCTTAGAGATGATTTTACATAGAAATTGCTGAGCAGGTCTCCCATATGCTTCTATTTGGCTCTTCTTGCTGTATATGGGAGGGGGAGCACCCACCTAAACTGGCATCACCTGTGGCAGTTGGAGGAGAGGGATTGGTGGTGAAGGCCTCAGGCCCAGGATCATCATGCAACTAATTTGCTGGCCAGCCACTGAAGCCATCCATTCATCTCCAACTACATTGCCCGTGCCCACACTGGGCCTTGTGCATTTCCTCCACCTCTTCTTCCTCCTCAGTCAGGTCCTCCTCCTTATTGACCTCAGCCTCATGCTCAGGAAAATGAGGTAGTAAATTGGTTCCTGTATGACTCCATGTAAACATTGTGAGAGGTCAGTAGAGTAAAGGGAAGGGAACAGGAGGAGGGAAGAAGGGAGGGAAAGTACTTCCATTTACTCTACTGATCTTTTTACTGTTTACTTTTGGTTTAGTTTTGGTTTAGTTTCATTTAGTTTTTTAGTTACTATCTTGTGGAGACAATAATAGTGAGATTCATATATGTTATGTAGGGAAGTTAGGTTAGATTCATTTCACTGTTTTTTTCTTTTTCCATCTCTTCTCACCTACCCTATTCCCTTCATCTAGTACACAGATCATTCCATCTTTCTTCTGTTTTAATGAAGTGCCCTCACCTTTTCCCTTTCTCTGTATTAGGACTTTCTTGATAAATGTTATGCTTCTTGTCTCCTAAATCATATTTCTCTTCACAACTTCTGGATCCTGAACTTCCTTTGCAGCCTAAAAAAGTATTTCAGACAGAACCAAGTCCTGCGATAAAAGCCTCTGCTCACAATAAGAAGCTGTTTATAAAAAATAAATCAACAAAATAAAATTAAGATAAGTGGTAGAAATGAGGATTTCCCAAGAGCTGTCAACCTTGTATAAAGTATAGCCACACTTTGTCTATTGTTTAGTTTTGTTTTACCTGGTTTATTCTGTCTCCAGTTTTGTTAATATGATTCTCCTCCATAAGCCCACCCAATAGGATACTTGCATTCCTTTCCTAACTTAGGAAACCATACCTACTGCATAATGTTGTACCTCAGGGCATTCTTCTTGCTCTAGCCAGAATCCTCTGTGCAACCTGTTGACAGCTCCTTTGACTGTTCATTGGTTAGGACTTATATGATTTCTCTTACATAATTTTTCATACATTAGTACCAAGGAGATGAACATAAAGTTTGTGGTTTTAACCAGATGAGGGAATATCATCCAGTTTATTACCAGCACAGAAATCTATTTCAAAAGTCCTTCACTCTTGGTCTGTATTTACTGTATTTTTAAAAGAGTCCTTTATAAAACATTACCATCTTATTTTTCTCTTCATGATATATTAACTGAATAAAATATTTGATATTTGTTACTTATATATTTAGTATAAATCATATGCTTATTTTTGAACAAAATAGTCACTCCTTATACTACCTATTCACTGAGATAACCTGGAGGGATATACAGGATATTCCACTGTATTTGATAAAAGAATTCCCTTTAATGTCAAAGATTCTTTTTAGGGTCCTGGTATGTTTCCAAACAAATAAGATATTTTCTTTCACTGCTCCAAAGATTTTTATTTTTATTTTTATTCCCCATTATAAGATAATGAGGTAGAGATTAATATTGGGGTCTTCAGTGTACAGAAGCTAGGAAAGTGAACGAGAATCTAATGGGATTATATAAATTGAAAAGGAAAGTTTACAGAACTGAGTATATTACATTTTATTGGGTAATGATGAGCAACCCAGGCAGGAACTGGGAAGTTCTTGGTGCAGAAACCAGGAGAGTTTATTCAGGACTCTCAATGGCTGGTCTATGTCATGGTCTCTGGCCAAGTCCAGACCATGACATAGACCAGCCATTGAGAGTCCTGAGACAGCACTTATGTGAACAGGACCCAGAAGGTGGAGAATCTAAGCAGTGACCTGGAGAATTCCTGTTAATCATTTGTGCTGGGGTAGGAGAAGAAGGAGGTGACACATGGAAGGTGTGGTCACAGGAGAGGCACTTGTGCTGAGACTTGGGTTTGGACTTCCCCTGAGGAACATGGAGATGAAGTACCAGAACTGAAGGGCAGGTGAGCCAATGTAAAATTTATTGAACCTCCTCTACCCTTATTACTGATGGAGAATGGTAATGCATTTTTTTTTCTGTTCTTTTCTTTTTTTTTCTTTTTTTCTGTTTTGATGTTTTACCTCTACTCAGTCTACCAAATTATTGTCCCTGGATAAGAGCTAGTGTGGCTTGTTATCTGGAAATCAGAGAAGAGTTTGTGGAGAAGGTCCATCTCAAATATATAATAGAATAAGATTCCTCACTTATGATGAGGAACTAACTGTCATCACTGAATAAAGTTGGGGGCTGATGACAGAATTTGCAGCATGGTGATGAGCTTGAGTGGAGACCAACCCAACACCACTGTCCATGAACCTTTCCATCACCAGTGCACTTTTCATTTAAGTCAAAATTGAACTATATTTCTTAATGGTTCCTATTTCATAATGTCTCAGTCCCACCTTCCATAAAAACATTTACAAATAGATCTCTTCCAATAACCCAGCTGGTCCCACTGACTTCACTCCTCTCTTTAACACCATGATCTCTCTATAGAATGTGGACCTTTTTTCACAAACTTAAATCATAGTCTCTATCTTCCTTTTTAATCTTCATTCACGTTCTGCTCTCCGTGTGTCCTTCCCCTAATTGCTAATTGTCACAATAGACAGTCTCCAACCTATGAGAAGACTTTGTCACCTCTGGCCCAATTTCTGTCCTGTAACCTCTTCCCCAGAACATCCAGTGTGCAGACCAATTTGTATTTTTACATAATCCAGTAAATTGTTTTCCCAAAGATGTTTTCAGGAATCCCACATTGCAGAGATTGAGCCCCTGAACAGTATCAATCTTCCTGGGCCACACAAAGCTGAACTTCTATCTTGCCTCTTTATATATCAGCTTTGGGCCCAGCCAGAGAAAGTCTTTTCATATAGCTAAGCCTAAATTTCCATGAGCATCAGAATTTTATTGCCACAATCATATTCTTAGATGTAGATGCTAAGAGAGAATCTACAAAATTTATGGTGAGTGTTTTCTGTATAATTTCCCCAAATAATCTTTAAACCTACTTACCAACTATCTTCTATTTCCCTTATTCCCATCCCCTTGTAATCAGTGAACAATGGGTTCATAAACTGGATATGACAGAAGAACACAAGGTTATAGGAGCCTATCACCATAAGGAAAGAAACAGAGAGATAGTGTTATCGGATACTGGTTGACCAGGTGAGATCTTTCTCTGGTGTATGATTTTTATTCCACTAGTTCCTAAAGAATTGTGATGAATTTCACCATCATTCCAACCAACAAGTGGGGCAGGATGTTTCATGAGGTTAACCTGATAAAATTATCAGGTTGAAAGAACACAAGTCATGCTATAATCAGTAGTTGTTTTTTCTCCTGTACCTGAAAATTAAGGAACTGATCAAGAGTATATTCTGATAAAAGATGACCCAGCTTCTGCTGTAACAAAGAACTGGGTCATAAGGGATAGTATACCCTTCAGTAGACATTGAAAGCAGATAAATCACACAAAAATAGAGGTTCAACAAAGAGATTTATTGGAAGCCATGAATGGCTGCCCACCAGCCTGAATGGAGACAGCAGCTGTGCACCCACCAGTACTGGGTTAAGTAGGTTAATTAATAGGATGGAGTGCAAGCTGGTTGAGCCTGAAATTGCAAAAGGGGCAATGCTCTCTTGCTCTCTCACTGGGTCCTGCTATTGGCAGGTGGAAGGCAGGCTCTCTCATGGGATCCTGATATTGGTGGTTGGGGGACAGGCTGGGAGAAGCACTAAATTGTGTTGCTGGGTGGGAATGGATGGTGGAGCAGGAGGGAGTAAGGCTTCCTCCTGGAAATGAAAACTTTAGCATAGTAAGAGGAATTGAAAACTCCCTTGTACCTAACATTCCTCTTTTTTTTTCTGTAAATGGAAGATAGGACATTTAATTCATCTGGCTATTTCTTGCTGAAGTGGGGCAACATAGGAAAAGGAGGGTAGGGATGTCTGGAAACAGAGGAGAGAAGAAGCATTATCATGAAGACCCAGGTACCAAAGCTGTAAATTTCCTCTGTACTGAAATCCATGAAAGCTCCCTGAAGCCATAGGTTGTAGATAGTATCAACCAAATCCATGTCACTGCAAATTGGAGAATCAGCCAGCAGTCCTATTGAAGAGCCTCCATGAATTATTTGAATCGGGTAAGCCACATGATGAGCCTAAAGACACCAAGAAACCCAAAGGCAATAAGAAGGAGAAGAAAGAGGAGACACAACATTAGCTTTTGGCTGGTGGTCCATCAAAAGGGACTGGTTGAGAAAAGGCCAACAACCATGAGGAGGCACACGAAAGTGAACGGGGTTAGGGACCCTGAGTTACAGGCTAGTGAAGTTCCTCCAGTTGTGTTTCCACTTGTAGCTCCATATCAGAAGTGATGATGTTCCATCAGCAGTTGGTGGGGCTTTCACGTGAGGAATGGGTGTCTACTGAGGTAGCAAGTAGCTGGTAATCCCTGAGGAGAAGCTGGTTAAAAGTTTGATTAGATATTTTGCCTATTTGATTTTGTATGAATTTCAAGATACAGGTTAGAGAGGCATGGAACAAAGATAATCCCAACTAGTGGGCCAAGTATTAGGAGGACCCAACCAAAAATGGAGCCTGGAAACATAGAAAGGATTGGGCTAACTGTTACTTTCTTTTTCTATAATTGCTCTTGAAGTTGTTTTGATCTTGTTTTTTACCACTCCTGATTGATTAACATAGAAACAACATTCTTCCTAAAGATCTAGGCAAAGTCCTCCCTTCTCCACTGTAAGCAAGTGTAACCTGTGGAGGTTTTGTAAGACCATGGTGGCTAAAGAATCTAGCTGGCTTTGGAGGGTGAAGATAGATTTTAGCTACCTGTTGTATATCCCCTGTCAATTGGCTAGATAGCTGGTGGTAGCAGGTAAGGGAGGTTGTTATTCCTGCTGTTCCTGTGGCCAATCCTGATGTTACTCCCAAAGTAACCAGTAATGGAATAAGTTGGATGTCTTTTTCATGACAGGGGTTTATATGAGCTGTAAGGGGGATAAGGGTACCCTTGTTTCCTGAGACAACCTCTATGGATAGGAATAAATGGGTTAGGGTGCATGTGCCTCTCCATCTTGGGACAACCAGTGGTACACAGATGTCCCACATAAAAAAAGATTACTCAGGGATCACTGGACAAGAAGGCTTGGAAGATATTTCATGGGTAATTATTTGAGCACATTGTTTATCCTGTAAGTTACCAACCATCATGTTCCCAGAGGAGCTAAGACATACGTCAGCAACCTGATAAAGGGGAATTCCTGAAATTTTTTGGGAGAAGTAAACTGTTACGGAAGTGGTTTCATTGAGGATTAGTGAGCCATTGACCAATGAGGAGTTTAGTTGTATTGAGCTGGAAACAAGATGAGAGAATCCTGCCTTGAGGCATAGCCAGTATCCATGAGCCAATGTAGGGTTAGTCAGGTTGAGCAGATGATGAGTGGTGTTAATTATCTGGATTAGGAGGGAGTCCTTGGGCAAAGGCTTCCACCTGAATGACAGATTTAAGGGCTTTTTGGTGGATGGAAGATATTATGTAATACCTGGGGTAGCTTTGTATAAAGGAACTGGTGGCAGGCCTGATCTTGAACCCCTCCTCTCTCTGACATTCCAAGGTGAGTCTGGTAAGTCCAACAATAGACAATATCTCTGTACCATTTGGAATGGCATTGGCTCAGTCCAGATTTAGGCTCTGCTTTACCTATCCAATATCTAATCCTCTTGTTTCCAGCTCAATACAACTAAACTCCTCATTGGTCAATGGCTCACTAAAGAGTTGCCTGAGAGTAATAACTTGCTTGAACATAGTTGTATGTTATAAAGTGAACTCTCTGCCTCGAACTCCCACAATTACAGTGGCAATGCGAGATGCTAGATGAGGCAGACAAAATAAGTGTGAGGGAAGTGGATGCCAGTAGGGTGAAAAAAGGAAGAGTGGGCTAGAATGAGGCATGTTATTGTGAGGACAATAACATGCCTCATTCTAGCCCACTCTTCCTTTTTTCTCGGGTTGAGGAATGTCCTTCTAGTGAAGGAGGGAATGAACCCTCAGGAATGAGATGTGAAGCTTTAAAGGATTCTCAGGAGTGGTGGAGCAGAAGTATTTGTGGGAGGAGAAAAATGGACAGTCAGTCTGGGCTTCCTTGGTTGGAGGCAGGGGGGCAGTTTTAGCCTGGAAATGTGAATCCATGTGGTCAGTTTGCCTGGGGATTCCTGTAGGTTGGCAGTGGTGAGAGTACACTAGGTAACACTTAGAGGACCCTTTCATTTAGGTGCCAGGGCAGGCATGTCACCAGAAGGAAGAGAGAAATGTAATCATTCACCTGGGGTTAAGGGGAAAGAGACGTATGACCTGGAAGGGTCTGGTGATAAGGCCTCTTGATGTTCTCATACACATGTCCAGATGAAGGTGAGGAGAGAAGTGAGAGATTCCAGAAGAGAGCTGGAGGAGGGCGTGATGCCAGGGGGTAAAGCAGGTCTCCCATACATCACCTCAAAGGGAGAGAGCAAAGTAGGTTTTCTTGGGAGTACCTGGAGGTGGAACACATCCACAGGTAGAAGTTTAACTCAATCTGTATATAATTTAAGAGAAAGCTTGGCCTCCTTTAGTGCCTGGTTTGTGCAATTAACCTTGCCTGATGAGGTGGGATGGCATGATATGTGCAAGTGCCATAGGATTTGGAGGGCTTCTGTGATATGTTTTTTTTTTTTTTTTTTTTTTTTTTTTTTTTTTTTTTTAATCTGTGAGGCAAACTCAGGGCTCTTGTCTGACTGTAGTGAGGTGGAAATTCTAATCTGGGGATGAGCTCAGAGAGTAGGATGGAAGCTTCGTGGAGGCCCTCTTGTTGGAGTAAGAAAGGCCTCCACCCACCCTGAGATGGTGTCCACAAAGACTAAAAGGTAAAGATATCTTTTGACCTCGAGCATATGAGTGAAGTCTACCTGGCAGTTGGTCCCCAGGAATTGCCTTTGGGCCTGGTGGATGGGGAAGCAGCCCAGTCTGAGGGGAACATTAGGTTTAGTCCTCTGAAAAATGGTGCAGCTGGAATTGAGGTGATGGAGAACAATTACGTGGTCGGGGTGAGAAGAAAGTTTGCAGGAAAAGTTTGAGGTTTTTGAGGGCTGGTGTGGAATAAATAATGTAGGTAAGAGAATAGGTCATGTCTGGAGCAAGAAGTAGTGAGGACCTGGTGAGGGGAAATCATAGCAATAGATGGAGGTTGTGACATGGAAGTTTGCCTGGCAGCTTGGTCAGCCTTGGAATTGCTCATGGTTATAGGTGAGGAGTCTGATTGGTAAGCCCTAGAGTGAGTGATCCCAACCTTTGATGGTAGCAAAGAACCTGAAGAAGGGCTGAGATGAACTTTGTATTCCTGATGGAGGATCCCTTTGTCATTAGTAAACCTTTTTGCTTTCATATGGCAAAATGGGAGATAAGAATCTGAAAGACATATTTGAAATTGAAGGAGTGATCAGCAGCCAGTTGGAAAGCTCAGGATACTGCTATTAGTTCCGACTGTTGATTGTTGGTGTTTTGAGGTAGAGGTTTAGCTTCCACTACCTCTGACAGAGATACAATACCATATCCCACCTGTCTTTCTCCTTCCCACATAAATTAGCTGCCATCAGTAAACCATGTGGGGAGGGGGGTTGGTTAGGTGGCCTTCCTTGATGTGGCAGCGCCTGGGAATTTTGTTTAAATTCTTTTAGATATTTTCTGATATGATCTGAAATACTTTAAAGTGATGATAATATAAACTATATTGCTCTTATTTTAAACTTCATGAAGCTGTGTTATTAGAATAAAGGACATCATTTCTTTTCCATATTGGTATTGTATCTTGAACCTCAGTTGAAAATTTTAGCCCAGATTCAGCTCTGAGTCACTTCTAGACTCTGAGCTGGGCATGCCAAAATAACCTCTGTAAACTTTCTCCAATTTATATACTGAAAAAAATTTTATGTTCAAACAAGTCACTTCTGCTGATATAAAAATTAGTAAATTGAGATTACATGAGCAGTGAATTAATCTATAAGTTAATCAAAATTGATCTATAAATTAATCTATAATTTCATATATACTTGTCTGGGGGAACATCAGGTGCTGGCTGGAGATATGGAGAAGGATGTTATCCTTTTATTTATACCTAATCAGAGACTCTAACAGGCCCAGACAGCAGAGGAGAGCTTTATTCTTCACATGGATGTAGAGCACAGTGTCAGTTCTTCTATATGGTAAAGTAATAACATTATTCTCAGTCTATAGCCAGTAGATGAGCTTCATTTGTGCATTGGCCAAGGAATCTTTAGTTTCAGAGAAGTGTCTAGGGATGTTGCAGCCCTGTTGTTTGACTGAGTCTGACTTGAAACTCAGGTGATGCCACAAACAGTTCATTGGCTTCTGCTGTTACCAATATATCCAGTACTTTCCAACAATGACATGACTGGTCAAATTCAGGTGAGTCTAGCTCATGTTTCCTATAATACAGAGATCTTCCTCACTGAATTTGCACATGCTGTAATGGGGAACCTGCAAATAGACACAGTCATGGTAAATGAGGCTAGAACTGGAGTTAAGCTCCTTGCAAGATAAAAGCTAAAGGGGACTGACACAAGCTCAGGAGGTGAATCTTGACTCTTGAGGCCTGTTCCTACCTATGCACTAAGAGAAGAACAGCAAGAGGAGAGGAGCTCAGGTCATGGAGGAAACATTCCCCTAATCCCTTCAGTGAAGCTGAATTGTCCCAGTCCTCCTTTCTTTTCCCACTCTCTATCAGAGACTCTTTTTGCAAATGTCAGGGTCATTATTTTCCAAGTCTCTTGAGAAGATAAAAGTTGCTGCTCAGGGAACTGTGCCAGACCAGAGAGGGGACAGCCTCTGAGAGTCCGCATCAGTTGTCACAGGGCACAGTTGCAAAGCTAGTTATCTTCTGAATAAATGGGCCTGCTAAGTAGACAGGTAGGGATTACATGGCCTCCCTATAGGATCCCCTGCTGATCACAGGACCAAACACTATGACCCAGAAACTTGAAAACCCAACTTTTTTCTTACTATGGACTTGAGACCTGGGAACTCAACTGGTTTCTGCAGCTCATCAGGTTATTGTTTCTATTTAAAAGCCTCATGGCATGTTTCTAAGACAATCTGATTCTTATTCATTAATTATTACTGTGGTTTCTCACTCTCAAAACAGTCCTGTCTATGGGATGTGCAAACATATGTGAATGATATCATAAAATTTAGCTTGCCTAAAAAATATGCTGTGTAATTCAAATCTCTTCATGGATACATGTTCCAGAAAGTCTACATATCTATCATCATATCTAGTTTGAATTAGTACACTTTATTAATGAAAATAGTTTTAGATTAACAAAAAAATTTTATAGAAAGAAGAGAATTCCCATATATCCTGTGGCCTCTATTAACCTGTCATTTCTTTTAGATTTTTTCAAAAAAGAGGACTTAATAAATAAATAGCAATCCTAGTTCTGTTACTCTATATGTGAAGGTGTGTTTTTAAAGGGGGAAATAAGTGTAGCTTTCTAGAATAAATTTTAAAACATGCAGATATTTTTCATGTTCCATTCATTCTGAATTCATCAATGGACTTAAACCACTTAAATGTCAATTATTTGTATTTATATCTTCCACATTTCAGTGAATTTAGCTGTTTTAATATTTGGTAAAGTGAACAAAAGCACAATACAATATACTGTTTGCTGATGCAGGGTTTAACCATGTTATATAATAACCAAGTACACACTAGCAAATCCATTCTCTACTAATCATTCATTGATTCAACCAGCCCCTCTATCCAGTACAAAATCATCTGTTCTGTTGATGGCAAGCTCACAAACTTCTTTTTCTTTTTCTAAAATTACCCCATGAGAATTTTTTGTGGGATTGTGAATTGACTGGTTGAATATTAGATTTAATTATATTGTAACAAATAATTTAATATCTGTGTTTAACATTTTGTTGATGCATAACTCAGTAGCTCTTAAATAATTTCAAAGTTAGTAGGTGTTCATATATCATTCCCTGCTATGTGCTGCATTGGCTCACAGGATTTGTCCTCTCTGCTCAGAGTAATCTCCATTATCCACCTGCTTTTATGATTTCTTTACTCAGAACCTGAAAACACAACAAGTCCTCCTTCACTGTCTCCACATGAACTCATATGATCTAGTCTTTCCTACAGGTCACCATAAACAGGATTCAGTCCTCCATATCCCTCTCCTGTTCTACATCTTATGAGGTTAAGTTTCTTATTTAACATCTCTTCTTCAAACAACTGAAACCAAGAATATCCACAAATCAAGACTTTTGCCTCAAATCTACTCTCACCCTTGGGATTTCTTTCTAGGTGAATATTCATTTTACAGACACTCCTTGATTTTGTCCTTTGTGGCAGCCATCAGGCTGTTTAGAAGGCAGTGATAAATGAGAAAAAAAGCCAAAGTTCTCAAGTAACTCAGTTTCTAGCAGTGAATAACAATGAATGATGAAAGAGAAACATAGACACAAGGTTATCACTCCTGACTGCTGAGGGCCCCTCACCTTTCACAGGATATCAACACCAAGGGTGTGCACATTCTGCCTACAGACTTTCCTGAGTCTACAACAACTCCCTATCCCTGAGAGCAGGTTCTCCTGACTGGACTGTATTTGACAAACTATTAGATGACAAAATCTTTAAACTTCAGACTCTCAGTCAGATATCCCTTGATCTTTTTCCTCCCACACCAATCATATTAAAATCTTATCTTTATTTAGTTTTATTTTTCCAGAGTACTCTGAGCAAGGCCTGGTGCTGTCCCTGCTGTGAACCTTGAGTGGTATTAAGAAAGGTCCTTGGAATCAGTGTGATGTCTAAAAGTTGGGAAGGAGGTTTTGGAGTGTAGGATGCACCTTGGCACACTCAAGAACTGAAGAAGACTTCACTGGAGGCTGCCTTCTGGATATGGCAGAATTTGATATCATATATAGGATGCTAGTAAAATAGTGTTCAGATACTAGCTCATTTTTTTGCATTGGTTTGAGGATTATTTCAATCTTTAAAATTATTTATGAAACACTGGGAAAGAAGTGCAGTGTGAGAGAGATTTATAGTTGTATAAATTAATGTATTTTAATATCAAAACTTGAGTGCACAGGTCAGAGCCTGTGGCAAATTGGTTTTTGTCCCACTTCCCCATCTGCCTGTTTCACTGTGAACAGCATTACTGCCCCACAAGGCACAGTAATAGTCAGCCTCATCTTCAAGTTGGAGCCCAGATATCTGCAGAACACCTGCATTGGCTGAGGTATCTTTGGATCCAGAGAAACGACTGGGGACCCCAGAGCCCTGATGCTTGTCTGACTCTGTGTGATAGTTCAGGAGATACTTGGGAGGACTCCCTGGCTTCTGCTGGTACCAATATATCCTGTAGCTACCAACACTGAAGCCACTGCTCAGAGTGCAGGTGAGTTTGGAAGATGCTCCCGGAGATGCAGGGAGAGATGGCAGTTGAGTCAGCACAGGCTGGGAGAGGGAACCTACAAACAGAGAAAAATAGATAGGACAGTGTCCATGGTAAAAGTTCTCTTATGTTCATACCTGAAGAGTTGATGCAAACAGTGAATTGAGAACTGCTTACTGAAGATCTTTCCTACCTATGCAGTGAGAGAGCAGCAGGATGAGAAAAGGAGTCCAGGCCATGGTAGGCACAACTTCCTGTGTCCCACAGTGGAGGTGAGCTGCCACAGATCTCCTTTTCTTTCCCCCTTTCTGCAGAGGAGGGGCTTTTCATGCAAATGTTTCCATCATGACTGTCCCAGGCACCTCACCCCACCCCAGCCAGGTGCTGGAGTTTAGCTTAAACTACAGACTAAAGAGAATAAAGGTTTTCTTTACCTTGGGGGAAACTTAGGTTGAAGAACTGCTGAAACAAGACATAGTTCTCTTCCCAGGGGACCCTGCTATGCCAGAGTTAACACACTGGTAAGTCCCCTTCAGTTAACTCAGGGCCCCTCCTCCAGGCCAGGACTAGATGAGTGAATGGTCCTTACTGAGCAGCTGTGTAGGGACCACAGGATAGTCTCATTGTGTCCCCTGCAGGGGACACAGTAGTTCATCAGTAACTGTCTATATATTGAAGGTTGGATTCCTAAATACTGCAATTTTGATATGCTTCCATTTCCTCTCCCTCTCAGAAGGTTTTCTGTATTATGGAAAGCACAAAATCAAGGAAAAAATGATAACTTAAGGAATTAGGTCTCCCATTGAAGAGGCTACAAACTCTATATGACTTCATGTAATCTAACATATACATATATTTTTACAGTTTTGTAATATTTGTTTATAAATAAACCTATTCCCATGATTGCCACCTAATTGAGCTGCATTTTAATCTCCTTCTTTAAGCCCTTTTAACTGTTAAATTAACTATAATGTTAGAAAGCACAGTGAATCTTAAGACTTACAGGTGCAGTTCTCCTGTTGTGCCAGATTGTAATAGAATAAAATCCAACTTGGGACATGCGTTCTTGGACACTTAGTAGTCAAACTCCTTCATCCAATCCACATGTGGAAACATTTTGTTTCTATGGACTCAGAAGAAATCCATCAATATTTCATCTCAACATTTCTAAACAAGGATATTTGAGAGATTGAATAGTTGATTAAGGAACTATGCCTGATTTCTTTCTCTATCATATGTGTATCAATCAGATGCTCCACCTATCTTGAAATTAGGTCTCTGCCTTCCTTCCTCACTTCCACTTGCAGGGAAATGCTGTGTCACTTCCACTAAGCCACTCTTTTTATCCCCATGTCTGCTGTGCTATTGGGTTTCCTGTATTCTAAAAGGTTGTACTACACATTGTGCCCATATTCTTATTCTTTCAGATGAGAGGACTGCAAAATTTCTTATGCCATTATGACTGTAGAAAGTGACACTGTCTACTATCTAGAATTATTTTCTTAGATTGTGAATCTTTTAAATCTACAATAATATGTCACAAATTTTCAAAATTATTGATATGGCATACAGTTTCTTACTTGACCCCAAGATAAATTTAATCCAGGGCACCTCTGATATTATTGTTTGCCCTGTCAGTGGTTCTATGCTACAAATTTGATTTTTGATTCTCAGCTTTGATGTTTAAATAAGCACCTATAGACGTACTAAGACCTATAGCACAAACAATAAACACCTATAGCACAAATTCACAACCTCTGTTCCTCCAGAGTAATAGTCCCTTTCAGTTTATAGAACCTGGAAAATTTTCTTGTGCCAGAAAATGTGTAACTGAGTAAACTGTGAATATAATTAAAAAAAATTAATTAGTCTATGCCAATTAAATTAAAATTTCAGCAGATAAAGTATTATATTATGAAGAAGTGAAATTCATGGGTTGTAATATTTTTAATTTATTTTAATTCTTTTTATTTTTAAATATACAGGAAATACAGTAATACAGATATTTTGACATATTATGTAAACATGGAATATGTCCTATTCTAATTAGTAACCCAGCCTTGAGGTTGTACATCATGTGGAGATTCATTGTAATACACACACACACACACACACACACACACACACAATTGTGTCAGTTATGTAATTTTTGATGAACTATTTGTTTTAGGTGATATGATACTCCATTTGTCAGATTTCTGTCTGTGGAACAAGAAATATAGAGACCCTCCAAAACTATTCTATTTGATACCCTCAGGCTGAGGAACAAAGTCAAGGCCTTTCTCCCTTAGAATTCTCTGCTGTGTCATCTTCCTCAGTCTTGGGAAATTGACACTTGTAGAAAGAAGTTTCCCTTCATTTTCAGGACAATAACCCACCAAAGGTGCACACACAATTGTCTCCAATTGGCAGCACCCTGGATGTAGTGCTGCAGTTAGTTTTGTAGCCCAGAGTAGTCCCTCAGTGCTGGTATGTGAACACAATGTTCCCTCCATGATCCCCTGAGCTGTGCCTCACCTGAGGACAGTCTTCAGATTCAAAGAGGATTGATGTCCATCCATAATGATAGGGCCCAATGTGTTTTCAAACAGTGTCTACATATTGAAGAGAATCAAAAAGAGCACAGCGGATTTCTAACCAATGTTCCCTGCACACTTAAGTATTTGGGGCTTTGTGGTACTCAACAAAGACTCATCATCACATGGTCAGTTACCATCCCAACAAAATAAGCTGTCCATCAACACAAGGGAGATGACTCCCCTCTCCATATTTCCTTAGTTGGCCCATCATGTAAAAATGTATATATTTAAGAATAGTGATTGCCCTTATTGTGTACCATATACAATGCAAATATCACCGTGTCCTCTGCTGACCACATAGGTAAGACTTTATAGTTGTATAGTTTCAGCAAGGCTAGAAAATTTTCTGTATTCACATCATCCCAATGTGAAGACTAGGGCTGGGCCAGGGAAGCTGGGTAAATTAAAGGCCTATGCTTTAGGTGAAGTCCCCTTCACCTCACAAAAATAGTCTATTTTTTCTTAAACTAAGTGGGTTAGAGTCCATGCAAGCAATAGTATTGGGTAGGAAGATCCCCAGATGATTAGAGGAGATACATGGCTCAAGAACAGAATCAGCGTCCCCATCCTTGGAGTCATCGTGGAAAGGTGAGGTTACTATATGCCATGATAAAAATGTTTTGGTTCCCCAGAAAATGTACATATTGTAATCACAATACAATGACTCATTGCTTTATGAAAAAGGGCCCTTTAGGGGGCAGAACCTACATGAATGTGATTGGTGTTCTTTTTTAAATATTTATTTATTTATTTGTTTTAGTTTTTGGCAGACACAACATCTTTTTATGTGGTGCTGAGGATCGAACCCAGGCTGCAGGCATGCCAGGCGAGCACGCTACCACTTTAGCCACATCCCGAGCCACAGTGATTGATGTCCTTAAAGAAGAGGATTGAGAAGGTGGCTGTGTACCATGTTTAAATGCAAGGAGAAGACGCCATCTGTGAACTAGAGAGTGGGCCACTAGCAGACACCAAACATGCCGACACTTGGATCTTGGAGTTACCAGCCTCCATTAAGAGTAAAACTTAGTTATCTGTTGTTTATAAGCACATCAGTTTAGGGTATCTTGATAGAGAAACCTGGATGGGATATGATACTTATGTAAGAGCACAGGAGAGTGAAGATTATCTTAGGTCAAGGAATGTACTCCTGATAATGCACATCCTTAATTCCCTATATTCAGTCACTTTTGAAGAGAGAGGTGTAAAGAAGGGAGACCAGACTTTGGCATGGTGTCCTTAAAGTTATCTTTCTTAGCTTCCACCAGGGTTAGGACACAGCATCCAGCATCTCTCTGATCTTCCTTCAACACACTTGTAGGATGGGTCTTCTTTATTTGAGTATGCTCCTTATCTCACTGAAGCCTGGGTATAAGCAGAAGTCTATTTTTGTGCAGAACAGAGATGGTTACTTTAGAGCCTGATTAAGTGGTATGTCTGTTGTTAGTACAGACACAGTATCATCTCACTGTCAAAAAACTGTTTGTTCACCATCATTGGAGAAACAGAGCTTGACTTTTATGAGCTTATAGAGAGAATAGTTCTCAGAGACTGACTGGAACTAGCAGGTGCAAGGGAAGGTAACCTCACACATGGAGCTGGTCAGTAGGGCTGCACCTAGAGTGTGCTACACCTAGTGCTTCCCAGATGCTTTCAGACCCTATATGCTTCTGAGTCAGGTCTAGATTCTGGTAGGAAAACATGGGCTAACCACCTTTTTCCTTATCTCTTTACTCCCTGGAGAGAAACTGAAATCTGAGAAATAATATTATAAGATAGGAAGTTATTACCATTTGATTAAATCAATTTCTTAAAATGAAGAAAAGAGGAAGACATTGATCCTAGGAAAACTGATCCTAGGAAAATTGGTTGCTGATTGAAGTTATGAGAACAAAAACCATCACCTAAGCTAGATGTAGTCCCAAGCAGTGCAACAGTGACTGCACCAAGCAGAGAAAATTAATTGGAGGGTTTAGTCTCTCTTCTCCATGGGTCTGGAACACTGTGTAAGGCTTAGAATTGTCATGCCAAATATTACAATAATAGTCTCATCTTCATTACGCAGCCCTAAGATGTGCAGAACATCTTCATTAGCTGAGGTATCATTTAGTCCAGAGAAGTAGCTGGTGATCCTGAAGCCCTGCTGTTTACTTGAGTCTGAGTAGGAGACACTGGAAATATGGGATGGGCTTCCTGGCTTCTACTGGTACTAGTGTATTCCAAAGTCACCAGCACTGAAGCCAAGTCTCAGGGTACATGTGAATCTTGTGGAGAGGAAGAGTGGCTGAGTCAGCCTAGACTAGGACAAGGAAACTGCAAACATAGATACTCAAGGTTGAGTATATGGGATCAAAGTTTCAGTTGCTGTAAGATTT
Organism: Urocitellus parryii; assembly: GCF_045843805.1. Classification (NCBI taxonomy): domain Eukaryota; kingdom Metazoa; phylum Chordata; class Mammalia; order Rodentia; family Sciuridae; genus Urocitellus; species Urocitellus parryii. The sequence continues at coordinate 119,418,991 of NC_135533.1, read as the reverse complement.
AAGGTGGTGGGGTATGACTCAAGTGAGGATCCAACTCCTTCCTGAGAAATGAGACAAGATCAGAAAAATAGACCCCCAGGCCATTGTGGACACATCCCTGCTGAGGTCCAAACTGTCATCTCTTATCCTCTCCACTGGTCTCACAGGGAGGAGTTATTGAGGCAAATGTGGTCCTATCCATTTCCTGTCCTACCTCCCTGCATGCATTAATTCAGGTACTGGTTGATGGGAGTCTGGCAGGAAGCACCTCAGGTGGCAGTCCTAGGACCACCCTCAGATAGAACAAAACTGCTGCATCTCCACCACAGAGTGCAGCTCCACCATCCATCTTAGTGCTTGGGAAATGCACAGCTGTGCAGATGGAGACAGTCCCACAGCTCCACCTGCTGCTCACTGGGCAGACTCATTGTCTCAGTGCAAATTATATTAATGGCATCAACCTGAAAGCCCGATTGTATTCAGTCCACAGATACCCATGAGCATGTCTCTGCTCTGTCCCAACATAACCCGATGTTAATAAACACAATTTGCCATTCAGAAATTTGGTGTTAGGAGGAGAATGAAAATATGACAATTTTGCAGTGTGAGGAGATTGCAGTGTGGTGAGAATGCAGAGGATTCTGGAAGTAATGATTCAATTGCTCCTTCCATAGGGATCAGAGAGGGAGATGACTATATTCTGAACTCAGTGGAAATGAGGTCCTGCTTGAGGAAAAACTAAAAATACCACATTTCTACTGGTGGTATAAAATTATCATAAACAAGATTATCATTCTACAAATCAAATAAACCAGGGTTCTCTGCACTGAGAGAATTTATCACTTTTAGAGACTTGCATTTATTTGGTGATTTTGTCGTCACACTGTGTATCTCTGTTGCTGCTTCCTGACATAGAGAATCATGGATGGATAATTTAATTCATCTGTTTGATATTTAAGTATCAACATTGAAGAAAAACTGAGAACAGCAGGAGTCCATCAAATTACAAAAGGAGTATGGAAGTGTTTCCTGGTTCCCTGATGTAAATTTATCAAGGCAAGACCTAATTTTCAGCAATGTTATGGTCTGCAGGATCATACTGAAGCCAAATGAATCAGTAGGCTAAATTATCACTGAATTTGGTGACATGTTGTCCAGGACTGTGTCCTTTTCTACCATGGGTTTTCAGGGAATCAACACAGATAGCTCAAAGACTCTCTCTTATAAACCTGAAAGGCACAACCCCCAGGTTATTACTTCCTCCATTGTGTTTTTGAATTCTTTATATAACCTGGAGATTAGTGCTCTGTGTGGTGTGTGTCTGGCAAAAAAAAAAAATTGCTACCAAAATATAGGCTTTCTTCACCTCATTGTTTCTTTTGCTGAGGAGAAGTTTTTAGTTTCAATCCATCTTATTTATTGATTCTTGATTTTATTTCATGCCCTTCAGGAGTCTTGTTAAGGAAGTTGGAGCCTAATACAAAATGATGAAGATTTTGGCCTACTTTTTCTTCTATTAGGCATAAAGCCTAATAGAATTCCTAGGTTCTTGATCCACTTTGAGTTGTATTTTGTCGTGATGAGAGAGATGTGTTTAGCTTCATTTTGATATATGGATTTCCAGCTTTCCCAGCACCATTTGTTGAAGAGACTCTCTTTTCTCCAATGTGTGCTTTTGGTGCCTTTGTCTAATATGAGATAACTGTATTCATATATTTTCTCTCTGTATCTTCTATTCTGTACCAGTGGTCTACTTGTCTATTTTGGCGCCAATACCATGCCATTTTTGTTACTAGATCTTTTTTAGTATAGTTTAACCTGTGGGATTGTGATGCCTCCTGCTTCACTTTTCTTGTTAAGGATGCTTTGGCTATTCTGGGTCTTTCATTTTTACAAATCAATTTCATGATTGCCTATTTCCATTTTTATGAGGAATGATGTTGAGATTTTAATTGGAAACACATTGAGTCAGTATAGCTCTTTTGGTAGTATGGCCTTTTGACAATAATAATTCTGTCTATGCAGGAGCATGTGTGATCTTTCCATCTCCTAAAGTCTACTTTAATTTCTTCCTTTAGTGTTCTGCAGTTTTCATTGTAGAGTTCTTTCACCTCTTTTGTTAGGTTGATTCTAAAGTGTTTTTTTTTTTTTGAGGCTATTATGAATGGGGTAGTTTCCCTAATTTACCTTTTAGAAGATTTATCACTCATGTCCAGAAATGCATTTGATTTATAGGTGTTGATTTTATATCTGCTCCATTGCTGAATTTATTTATTAGTTCTAGATTTTTTTCTGGTGGATTTTTGGATCTTCTATATAAAATCATGTCAACAGCAAACGGAAATAGTTTGAATTCTTCTTTACCTATTTGTATTTCTTTAATTTATTTTTTCTGTCTAATTTCCCCTGCTAGCGTTTCCAAGATGATGTTGAATAGAACTGGTGAAAAAGGGGCATCTTTGTGTTGTGAGGGAATGAACTGTGCCAGGTTGGTGGCTGTGTGAGAGGGTGTTAGGTGATTATAGCTACCTTGATATTGCTTCTAGCACCCAGCAGGTGTCCCAAGATGGGAATTTCCCCAACTAAAGGTGGTGGTGGCATCAGTGGAGGTAACCCAAGATGGCTACAAAGGTATTTAAATGTGGAGGTGACTACTTTCAGAGATGGGGCAGTAAGGTTAGGCCATCTACTGGCATTGTATAGTATGTTTGGAGATTCAGCAGTGTGGCATGCATTGCTGCAATTGGTGACTTTCTCGAGACCCTGCCTAGTGTCCCTTCGTGCAGGCTACCACATGGAGGGGATTATGGCAGTAGTTATATTGTCCCAAGTTGGAGAAGGCTGGGAGGGCCTTGAATTGCAAAATTTGATGGGGAGACAGCATATGGCAAGGTCCATATGGGTGTGGGTGAGGATCTAGTATGGTGTCTGAGCATGGGTGGGGTCTGGCAAGCTTTTGGGTTTCAGAGGTCTCAGTCTGTAGACATCTGGATTTTCCTGGGGATTCAGGTATGGTAGAACATCATGGCAGAAGAGTGTGGTGGTGGTGGTGAGGAGATGGCTCATTCCATTCTCAGAAAGCAGAGTCCAAGGTCTTTGATACATTTTGATTTTATTTTCATGCAGGGTGAGAGGTAAGGGTCTGTTTTTTTTTTTTTTTTTTTTTATTTTTCTACATGTGAATAGCCAGCTGTTCAATCACCATTTGTTTCAAAGTATTTTTTTCCTCCAGTGTATGTTTTTAACAAGCAAGTCAGGGATCTTATGACTGTGGACATATGGGGTTATCTCTATCTTTAATTCTGTACCATTGGTCTATATATTTTTATTCCATTGCCATTTGTAGTGAGCCATTTCTGTGTACTGTGGCCGCCATTACAAGATGGCGCTGATAAGCGCCGTGGCCTGTGATAAACAACTCCTTATTTTGGGAGAGTTGGCACGTAGCTGTAAAACACCCTATGAGAAAGATCCACGTGGCAATTGTGCATTGGGGCTTTATCTGCTTTATTAGGGCTGGGGCACGTAGCAGTAGTAGTAGTAGTAGTAACAGTAGTAGTAGTAGGAGTAGCAGTAGTAGTAGTGGCAGTAGGAGTAGCAGTAGAAGCTAAAAGACATGTCAATACAAAGGCCTGAATAAACAGCTGAAAGAAGAAAAAAGTATCAAGGACCTGAATAAACTGCTGAGAGAAGATTCCCGAGTTGCGTCTTCCTTTCGGGCAAGGGGTCGCGACAAGTGGTGCCGAGACCCGGGAACCAGAACTTTCAGTCAGTCAGGGGTGGTGCACCGGTTAGTCCCAGGTAAGTGGGATCTGCGATCAAAGCAGGGATAGTCCCAGTAAGTGGGATCCGCGTCCAAAGCGGGGTCAGCTCCTCTACAAAGAAAGAGAGAGCCTCATATTTATTGCAGCTGCACTGTGTACTTTCACTTTTGTTTTCTGTGTTTCTTTTGTTGTGTCATTTCGCTTTTGTTTTTTGTGTTTCTTTTGTTGTTGTGTCCTCTGTAGATAAAGAGAGAGCAGGGAAAAAATAAATAAATAAATAAGACGCTCCTCTGTAGATAAAGAGAGAGCGGGGTTTTGTATTTTCACTTTCTTTATACTGCTTGGAACAGTATGGGTGCTACTCCCTCAAGCCCAATTTTGCTGGCCTTGGACGGGTTACTGCGTTCTAAGGGACTTAAAGTGAAGCGGAGCACATTACAGAGGTTTTTAGAAGAGACTGACTCTGTAGCTCCTTGGTTTGCTTTTTCAGGGATTCTCACGATTTCCAGTTGGGACAAATTAGGGAAAGATCTGGATTTCGCTTACAAACAAGGAACTTTAAGGGGCGGTACCATTCCGCTTTGGAAATTAGTGAGGGGGTGTATAATGGATGGTAAATGCCAGAAAGCTGTGAGCGAGGGTCAGGCCGTTCTTGAGCAATTGCATGAAGAAAAATCGGAGGGGTCACATAGCGAGGTAGCAGAAAGTATTAGGAGTAAGAGTGGTGAAAAGATAAGGGAGTCTGAAGTTAAACAGAGGAGAAGGCTCTATCCGGACTTGACTGAGTTAAGAACTCCCAAGGACACAAGTAGCTCGGACAGTTCTGAGGAATTAGATCCACCCTAGCCGCTCTCAACCCCGCCTTCTCATCTTCCCCCTCCCTATCAGGCCCACAGAAAAGTCTTAATTGACCTTCTCCAGAATATTCACCATGGCTTATTTTAGGACTTTCAGCAAAAGAATCTCTACAAAAAGGTTTAATGTAGATAAACTTCCTATTTTCATGTTGCCCTGTTTTATTTGGCCACTGTCTGAAAAAATCAGCATTCCAGGCACTGGACACTCCCTTACTAGTTTTTCACAAAAATATGTAACGAGGCCTCTGGCCTTGAGCTGGGCTTCACAGTGCTGACTACATTTCTAAGATAAGGGAGTTACTAACTGGGCTCCATGGTAACAGCTGGCAGGAGGAAGAATTGGAAAGGGAGATAGAGGAACTGGAGGGTCAATTGAAAAAGTCAAGATTTAAAGCACCTACAGCCCCGATCGCTGTCACGCTCTCTCCTTATAACCCCGTTTGGGACAAGGACAACCCCAGAAGGCTGGGGGGTGTTCGGTGGCAGCCTAAGACGGCCCAAACTTCCCAATAATTAAAAACTTGGATGCCGATGGACAGCCGGCCAGAGTACATGTTCCTTTAGCCTTTAAGGATATTAAACAACTAAAGGAGGCAGTTACTAATTATGGATCCCATGCCCCCTTTACATTGACTCTCTTCGAGTCTTTCTCTGCCAATCAGCTGACACCTAGTGACTGGCAACAGCTTTGCATGGCTGTGTTGTCCGGAGGGGATTTTTTGTTGTGGAAAAGTGAAAATCAAGAGAGGTGTCGAGAGCTAGCCCGAGTCAATCAGGACGCCGGCTTCCCACGGCATAACCTTGAAATGTTAACAGGCTTGGGACAATATGCTATCATAAATCAACAAATTAATTATAATCCTGGGGTCTATGCTCAGATAGCTACAGCAGCCATTTGGGCTTGGAAGGCTCTACTTATTTCAAATGCTAAAACAAAAATTTCAAAAATTGCTCAAGGACCCTCTGAGCCTTATTCTGACTTCCTTGCCTGATTGATACAGGTAGCAGAAAAAATATTCCCTAACTTGGAACAAGCCATGCCGGTCATTAAGCAATTGGCTCTTAAATATGCAAATTCCTATTGCCAAAATGCCATTAAATCTACCAGAGCAAAGAGTGTTGATGACATGATTCGAGCTTGTAAGGATATTGATGGAGCTCATATTACAGGACAGGTTCTGGCCGCTGCCCTCAAAACGGAAACAGGGGCCCGGCCCGGGCCCCGGAAGCCTAGGTGTATGGGGCAATCCAGGGACGGAATGGTACCCCGGGGAGTGGGCGACTTCGTCACCTCCCAGGGACCAACCCCTTTCTATCTGTAGACTCCCTAGGGAAATGCCAGGAAGTACAGGATGTACAACTGCAACCGCAGGTCGCAGAGACAGAACAAGCTGCTACCGCAGTAAGATCTTGGCCAGGCGGGGGAAAATGCAGACAAAATCAAACAAAATACAATAGGCTAAGAAAACTTGGAGAACTTTTGCCCTGAAAATGGGCACCAGACTCCATGTTGTTTGCATCACCATGGTAACCATGGGGTGCCTGGCCGGCATAGCTGCTTCCTGGTCCCACCTCCCACACTTTTGCGGGCTTCTGATTGGTTCTTCCACAGTCACTCAGACAGGACTTCTGGTCCCGCTTTCCAGCCACTAACCTGTACTGCTGTGTTTCAGGTTTCTACCGGAGCTGCTCAGAGCCTGTATTTTTTTTACAAAAAAATGCCTACCTGTAAATGCTAATGAAAGATATCTTTTTCAGACAAAATTTAATTCCACAGGTTTCTATGTTACAGTCCTAAATTTAAGCTAATTCTAAGTTAAATAACCTGACTTTTTCTCTATAGTTGTGTTACTAAATAATGTTCTATTGATGAGAGATATCAAATATGCTTCTTTATATTTTACTTTTAATTTTGAAGGTTATGAGGATGCATTTGCTCGCCACAGGAACAAGCCGGCAAAGTTCCTGTGATGACCAAAAAATCCTTATTTTCATTGCTAACTATAAAAATAAAAATGTATACTCAAGGATCTTATTTCAGTTACATCAAGTGACGTCACATAGAAGAGTGCACTCCTAGTTAAAAATAAATTTAAATGGATCCAAATATTTTAAGACCACGTGGTTACATAAAGTTAATACAATTATAAGTTATGTTCTTATTCTTAATATATATATATATTTTAGATATTTAGATAACCTATATTTGTTAATCTATAAATTAATTAGCACATGCCTAATTTATTAGTTAAGTTAATATATATTTGCCTAATTGTTTTTCTTCAACAGAAAACCTATAATTTATGTTTTATATTTACATTTATCAGATACTCTGCCTTTTCAGTTACAGATATTTGAGATAAATGTGTTTACTATAAATTTGCTTTTAAGTAAAAATACAATCAAGTAATTTCTAATTCTCAAGGTTATTGTTCAAACTCATAAAATGATACATTATTATAATTCTCCAAAATATCTAAAGGTTTTAACTTTATTTTCATTGATATTTCTTATCAAAATATAATAATTTGTTTATAGATTCTAAGGTTTTCAAAAATTGTTCCAAAGTATAAAAAGAAATTAAAAAAAAAAAAAAAAAAAAAAAAAAGGGGGCACACATGCCTCCTCCTGGATGAAGAACCTTGGTGTCCTGTGATTTAGAATTAATCAACACATTTTATCTGGGATTTTGGCTGCTAATCAAAGGATAGATTTGCCTCAAGCTCAAGTTGAGGAATTGTCTGACCTAGTACATTTGGGTTGTATTGCTCAACGAGCACATTTATGTATAACCTCTGTCAGATTTTATGATTCCAGAAATGCCTCATACATCATCGGAGAGTATTTATCCGAAACCTGGTCCATGGAAGCAGAAAACTTGATCCAGTCTCAACTGACTCAGATAGCTGTTTTGAACGACACCCGTGTCATACCGGTGACTTTGGGACAATTCACCCTTTGGATTTCTTCTGCCTTTTCCTTTTTTAAGGAATGGGTGGGAATAGGCATTTTTGGTGCAATGTGTTGCTTTGGTATGTTTCTCTGTTTGTGGTTTCTCTGTCGCCTCAAGGCCCGCAGTGCTCACGATAAGGCTATGATCCTACAAGCTCTTGCTGCTTTAGAAAATGGCAACTCGCCACAGGTCTGGCTTGCGCATCTTAAACAGTAAACCTTTGACATGGTCGTTGCACCCCAGGTTATTATAACATTGCACTGGGATCGACATGTCCTTCTTTTGTCACTCTTCTAATGCTGGAACTTCTACCATATCTTTCCTTTGTGCATACCTCTCCTCCCTGCCTTTCTGCACTAGGATCTTTACTAACTAATCTTACAGTCCAACTACAACTGCCATTTGATGGTGATGGTCATGGGTCCTGTTTATGGAGGCGGTTACCATAACAATGTCCTGTTGGCCACAACACGCTGAGCTGATCTTGTAGTACCCAGTGACAGGCAACTTCCACACTTGCACTGCAACCTAAGACAGGGGAGTGGGGCCTCCCCAGAGACGGGTAAGCAGTGCAGGGGCGGTGGACGACCTAAGACAGGGGCTACTTGATTCCCTTTGACATGCAATAAACAAAAGAGGGGAACTTGCTGATAGCAGGCCTTCCCTGGCCCCCGGGGCCCAGCCCCCAATTCCTTGTTCTGCATGTCAAAGTGGCCAGTTCACAAGGCCATGACATATGTTCTCCACGGGAACGTCTTGACCTTTATCTAACAATGGCAGATGTCACAACCAAATTTCTCCCCCTCTCTATTGTCCATGCCTTTCTCTTAGGGTGTTGCCAACTTAATTTTGTCTGCACTACAAAGACAGCCTCAGCTGTCCCCCTTTGTCTACCATCGTCACGATACAGGATGCGAGGCAAGGCACTGCACTTGAGTGATCCACTTGAGTGGACCTGAAGGGGAGCATGTCCTATTGCATGCGGGTTGGACGTCCACGCCCCGCCCCACGAAAAAAGGCCTCGGCTGATATGGCCTCAGGTTTGGGGAAGGGCCCTCCTTAAGGCTGGACCATATGCAGCCACTTCTGCACAGTGGGATAGGACCTCTACTCTCGCCTGTATTGTCTTAGTAAAACAAAAAAGGGGGAACTGTAGTGAGCCATGTCTGTGTACTGTGGCCGCCATTACAAGATGGCGCTGATAAGCGCCGTGGCCTGTGATAAACAACTCCTTATTTTGGGAGAGTTGGCACGTAGCTGTAAAACACCCTATGAGAAAGATCCACGTGGCAATTGTGCATTGGGGCTTTATCTGCTTTATTAGGGCTGGGGCACGTAGCAGTAGTAGTAGTAGTAGTAACAGTAGTAGTAGTAGGAGTAGCAGTAGTAGTAGTGGCAGTAGGAGTAGCAGTAGAAGTAGTAGTAGGAGTAGCAGTAGAAGCTAAAAGACATGTCAATACAAAGGCCTGAATAAACAGCTGAAAGAAGAAAAAAGTATCAAGGACCTGAATAAACTGCTGAGAGAAGATTCCCGAGTTGCGTCTTCCTTGCGGGCAAGGGGTCGCGACAGCCATTGATATTTTTGTCTCTATAGCTCTGTAGTAAAATTTGAATTCACATATTGTAATGCCTCCAGCATTGATTTTTTGGCTTAAAATTGCTTTGGCTATCCTGATCTTTTCTTCTTTTAAATAAATTTTAGGACCATGGTAAAGAATGTCATTGGTATTTTTATGGAGATTTTATTGAATTTGTATATTACTTATGGTACTACAGCCATTTTAACAATATTAATTCTGCCTATCCATGAACATAGGAGGTCTTTCCATTTTTTGAAATACTCTTCAGTTTCTTTTTTCAATGTTCTATAATTTTTATTTTCCTGCGTATAGAGAGGAGAAGCTTGGCCTGGTGGGCACAGCTTGACCTACTGGAAGAGAAGTTAATCGAACTTTAAGACTGCATTTATCTTTTTCTTTCCCCATCTTGGTTAGATTTTTTTTTCCTTGGTGTATTTTTTAAGGCTATTATGAATGGGAATGTTTCCCTAATTTATTTCTCAGTTGGCTTCATTGTTGGTGTGTATACACACACACACACACACACACACACACACACACACACACACACTATTGGTTCTTGTATGTTGAATTAGTAACCTGCCATTTTTTCAATTTCATTTGCGTTAGCAATATTTAAGTGGAGTTTTTTTTTTATTTTCTCTGTGTAGGGTCATATCATCTGCATTTGCAATCCATAATAATTTGACTTCTTTCTTTACAGTTTTTATCATTTTTACTTTATTCTCTTGTCTAATTGCTCTGGCTAGAACTTCTAGCACTATATTACATAAAAGTGGTAAGAGTGGACATCTTTTTCTTACCCCAGATTTTAAAGGAAATGCTTTCTGACTTTCCCCATTTACTATGAGGTTGGCTTAGAGTTTCTTATATATAGCCTTTATGATGTTGAGATAGGTTTCTTCTATCGCTAGTTTTTTCAGGGTTTTCATTATAAATCTAGGCTAAATTTTGTCAAAGACATTTTCTGCATCTAGTGACATGATCAAGTATTTTTTGTCTTTAATTATATTTAGGTGAATAATTACATTTATTGATTTGCATATACTGAACCATCCTTGCATCTCTGGAACAAAACCAATTTGGTCATGGTGTACAATCTTCTTAATATGTTTAACAAGATTGGCTGATGTTTTACCAAGTTTTTGTGCATCTAAGTTTATCTGTGTTCTTGTTAAGCAGTTTTCTTTCCTTCATGTGTCCCTATATGGTGTTGCTGAGTGTGATAATGTCATGATAGGATAAATTTAGGAGTTCTGCATCCCTTTCTACTTCATGCAATAATGTGATTAGCATTGCTTTATTTCTTCTTTAATGATTTGATAGAAATCAGCTGAGAATCCACCTGGTCCTGGGCTTTTCTCTTTTTGAAGGCTTTTTATTACTGCTTCTGTCTCATTACAAGTTATCGCTCTGTTCATATTTTGTATGTACTCTTGATTTGGTTTTGGCAGACTATTTTTTCTCTAGAATTGTAACCATTTCTTCTTAGTTTTCCAATTTTTGAAAAATAAGTTTTCAAAATAATTCCTATTGATTGGCTAAATTTCTGAGGGTATTTTTTTCCCTTTTTCATGTCTAAGTTTATTAATTTGGATTTTCTGTTTTTCTTTTGGATAGTTTGATTATTTTGGCTAATGGCTTATAAATCTTTTTTTTTTCCAAAGGACCAACCGTTTATTTCATTGATCATTTATTGATTTGGGCTCTGATCTTATTTTCTTCCTTTTACTCACTTCAAAGATCATGCTAGAGGATTCGAAGATGGCCTCGGGCGTGGATAGATCAATCCTGTGACCTCTTCAGCTGTGCCATTGTCTAAGAGAGCTTCAACCAACTGAATGCTGTTTGCTTAGGAACATTTGACAATGCTGGGGTGAAGTGGATCTAGGACGAGCAGTTTGAACCTCTCAGAGGCCACAGTGGGCTCCGCATGGGTGAATTCAGACCCCGAGTGCAGAGTTGCTGGATGACTGCTTGCGTCCTGTTGCCAAACTGCCGTGACTCAGTGCTACAGAGACGCTTCACTGGAATAGAGAATCAACTCTTAGGTTCCTCTGTGAACCTTTTGAGGTGATGCCAATCAAGCCTCCATAGGCCAGCGGGCGGAGAGCTGAGGTGGGACCGGGGAGAGACTGACCGGACCCACGCTTCCCATAGGACATCCCATCAGAGACAGGCGTTCACCATGACACAGAACTGACGTCACTGGAATTCAGGGGATGGGATCACTGTGCAGCAAGAACGGGACTGCAGGTGTGTGACCCCTGGGCCCCCTCCCTCTCTGCACACCGGGATAATCTCAAGGGCCCCTCCTCATCTCTCTGTGAATGTGACTATTGGACCCAAGGGAGTCAGGAGAGGTGCCTGATCCCCGGCTATCACTCCAACAGCACTGACAACCAAGGTCTCTTGCAGCAACTCCTAGGGGTCATGGCTACCGGAGGCAATCAGGCAAAATAAGCTGATGGTCCCCAGCCTCATGCTCCACAACCTTGAGTTTTGGATGAATGGCAAACAGAGAGAGTTCCCAGTCGTTCAAGAAAATAGAGCACCCAGGAGCTACAGGCCCAGCGTGTAGCTAGTTCTGTGGAGAACACCACCGGTGAGTGGGGCCTGGCTGGAGGAGAAGCGGGGAGGTGGCTGAAGTCCACAAAAGGCCCTGGGCGACCAGGATTGGAGAGCCGCCCAGTGAGGGAGGAACAGCTGCCCCACAGGGATTGTTTCCTACATATAGAGAGGAGAAGCTTGGCCTGGTGGGCACAGCTCCACCTACTGGAAGAGAAGTTAATCCAACTTTAAGACTGCATCTATCTTTATTTTTTTTCCATTTCTTTTCAAATTTCCTTTTTCCCCTATTCTTGAATTCTACCTATTTTCTCTCATTCTCCTTAGTGACTTCTTCCTTCCTCTTCTCATATCTTTTCTCCCAAGCATTACGACTCTGTTTATGTGTAATTCACTAAATGTTTATAGATAAATGTTCTGAGGGCATATATAGTGCTCCCAAGTCCCTAGCTAATCCCAAATACTCCAGACCATTCTCCTGTTAATATCCCCCTTCAGTAGAGCAATCTTCCAAGGTTGCCAAGATATACCAATCTCTATATCATCACATCACTCGACCTAAACATAAGTCCCAAGACCAAACCACAGATCACTATATGCCATCAGAATCCATAAGCATTTTATGAAATTAATGAATCTGCTTTAAATTACAGTAAAACTCAACATCTCTAGACATAATCTCCCATCACAAAGAAGAGACCCTGTGATACACAAAACCAAAATAAATTTATAGGAATAAACAGTAACACAGCAGTCAAACAGAACCAGAAGTAACATAAGCATTATGAAAAAAAACAAGGAAGAAAAGGAGTACAAACAATGCAGGACAGCCTGAATCTACAGGAAAACCTAGAGGCATCAGAAAAATGGTCAGATAAAGATCTCAAGGAATACCTTACCCCGATAGAATGGAATCTTAAAGAGGTCATTAGGCAGCAAATTCAAACAATGAAAGAACACATTGAAAATGAATTACATGAACAGATTCAAGAAGCAAATAAGCAAATTTACCAGGAGATAGTGATTATAAAAAAAAAACAAACAATAATCCTAGAAATGAAGGAAACTATAAACCAAATTGATAACTCAAACAAGAGTATCACTAATAGAGTGGATCAAGTAGAGGTCAGAACGTCAGACAATGAAGACAAAATATATCATCTCAAAAAGAGTCTAGCCAACTCAGAAAGGTCGGTAAGAAACCACGAGCAAAACATCCAAGAGATATGGGATAACATAAAAAAAGACAAATTTAAAAGTCTTCAGGATAGAGGAAGGTATAGAGGTCCAAACCAAGGGAATGAGTGAACTGTTGAATGAAATAATTTTAGAAAACTTTCCAGACATGAAAAAAGAAATGGATGTACAAATTATAGATGCATACAGGACCCCAAGCATACAAAATTACAGTAGACCAACTCCAAGACAAATTGTTATGAAGATATCCAATATACAGAACAAAGAGAGAATATTAAAAGCTACAAGAGAAAGGGAGGCAGATTACATTCAGGGGTAAACCAATTAGGTTAATGGCTGATTTTTCATCACAGACACTGAAAGTGAGAAGATCCTGGAACAAAGTATTTCAAACAATGAAAGATAATGTATGCCAACCAAGAATTTTGTATCCAGTGAAATTAAGCTTCAGGTATGACAACAAAATAAAAATCTTTCATGATAAACAAAAGTTAAAATAATTCGCAGCCAGAAAACCAGCATTGCAAACATCTTAGGCAAAACACTACATGAGGAGGATATGAAAAACAACAACCAAAACCTACAGTGGGAAGTACCTCAGTAAAGCGAGGGTGGAAAAAAAAAAAAACTAATCAAAGAAGGAGAAACAAACCAAATTAACAATAAATAAATAGATAAATAATCAAACATGACTGGAAGTACAAACCATATATCAATAGTAACCCTAAACGTTAATGGCTTAAACTCACCAATAAAGTGACATACACTGGCAGCCTGGGTTAAAAAAACAGATCCAACAATGTGCTGCCTTCAGGAGACACATATGATTGGAAAAGACATACACAGGCTGAAGGTGAAAGGTTGGGAAAAATTATACCACTCACACTATGATCAAGTAGGATTAATCCTTGGGATGCTAGGCTGGTTCAATAAACAGAAATCAATAAATGTTATTCACTACATCAATAGCCTTAAAGACAAGAACCATATGATCATCTCGACAGATGCAGAAAAAGCATTCAACAAAGTACAGCATCCATTTATGCTCAAAACACTAGAAAAACTAGGGATAACAGGAACTTACCTTAACATTGTAAAAGCTATCTATGCTAAGCCTCAGGCTAGCATCATTCTAAATGGAGAAAAATTAAAGGCATTCCCTCTAAAATCTGGAACAAGACAGGGATGCCCTCTCTCACCACATATATTCAACATAGTTCTCGAAACACTGGTCAGAGCAATTAGACAGACAAAAGAAATTAAAGGCATAAAGATAGGAAAAGGGGAACTTAAATTGGCACTATTTGCAGTTGACATGATCCTATACCTAGCAGAAACAAAAGGGTCTACAAAGAAACTTCTAGAGCTACTAAATGAATTCAGCAAAGTGGCAGGATATAAAATCAACTTGCATAAATCAAACGCATTCCTGTTTATCAGTGACAAATCTTCAGAAATGGAAATGAGGACAACCACCCCATTCACAATATCGTCAAAAAAATAAAATACTTGGGAATCAACCTAACAAAATAGGTGAAAGATTTATACAATGAAAATTTCAGAACCCTAAAGAGAGAAATAGAAGAAGATCTTAGAAGACGGAAAAATATACCCTGTTCATGGCAGAACTAACAACATCAAAATGGGGATATTAACAAAAGTACTCTATAGGTTTAATGCAATGCCAATAAAAATCCCAATGGCATTTCTTGTAGAAATAGATAAAACAATCATGAAATTCATCTGGAAAAATAAAAGACCCAGAATAGCAAAAGCAATTCTAAGCAGGATGTGTGAAACAGGCAGTATAGCGATACCAGACTTCAAACTATACTACAGAGCAATAGTAACAAAAACAGCATAGTACTGGTACCAAAACCGGTGGGTGGACCAATAGTACAGAACAGAGGAAACAGATATGAATCCACAAAATTACAACTACCTTATATTTGACAAAGTTGCCAAAAGCATGCAATGGAGAAAGAAGAGCACCTTCAACAAATGGTGTAGGGAAAACTGGAAATTCATATGCAACAAAATGAAACTAAATCCCTTTCTCTCACCTTGCACAAAAGTTAACTCAAAATGGATCAAGGAGCTTGACATCAAACCAGAAACTCTCCATCTGATAGAAGAAAAAATTGGCTCTTATCTACATCTAGTGGAGTCGGGCTCCAAATTCCTTAATAGGACACCTATAGCACAAGAGTTAAAAATAAGAATCAACAAATAGGACATACTCAAACTAAAAAGTTTTTTCTCAGCAAGAGAAACAATAAGGGAGGAAAATACGGAGCCTACATCCTGGGAACAAATTTTTACTCCTCACACTTCAGATAGAGCCCTAATATCCAGAGTATACAAAGATCTCAAAAAATTAAACAACAAGAAAACAAATAACCCAATCAACAAATGGGCCAAGGATCTGAAGAGACACTTCTCAGAGAAGGATATACAATTAATGATCAAATATACGAAAAAAATGCTCACCATCTCTAGCAGTCAGAGAAATGCAAATTAAAACCACTCTAAGATACCATCTCACTGCAGTAAGAATGACAGCCATTATGAAGTCAAACAATAACAAGTGCTGGCAAGGATGTGGGGAAAAGGGTACACTTATACATTGCTGGTGGGACTGCAAATTGGTGCAGCCTATCTGGAAAGCAGTATGGAGATTCCTTGGAAAGCTGGGAATGGAACCGCCATTCAACACAGCTATTCCCCTTCTTGGAATATTCCCCAAAGACCTAAAAAAAGTGTACTATAGAGATACATCAATGTTCATAGCAGCACAATTCACAATAGTGAGACTTTGGAACCAACCTAGATGTTCTTCAATAGATGAATGGATAAAAAAATGTGGCATCTATACACAATGGAATATTACTAAGCACTAAAAGATAACAAAATCATGGCATTTGCAGGGAAATGGATGGCATTAGAGCAGATTATGCTAAGTGAAGCTAGCCAATTCCTTAAAAACAAATGCTGAATGTCTTCTTTATAAGGAGGGCAACTCAAAACAGAGCAGGGAGGAAGAGCATGAGAAGAAGATTACCATTAAACAGGGATAAGAGGCAGGAGTGAAAGGGAGAGAGAAGGGGAATTGCGTGGAAATTAAAGGAGATCCACATTGGTATACAAAATTGCATATAAGATGAGGTGAGGGGAAAGGGGAAAAACGAGAGAGAGAAATGAATTACAGTAGATGGGGTAGAGAGAGAAGAAGGGAGAGGAGGGGAAGGGAGGGGTGGGTGGATAGTAGGGGATAGGAAAGGCAGCAAAATATAACAGACACTAGTACGGCAGTATGTATAAACGTGGATGTGTAACCAATGTGATTCTGCAATCTGTACACGTGGTAAAAATGGGAGTTCATAACCCACTTGAATCAAATGTATGAAATATGATATGTCAAGAGGATTGTAATGTTTTGAAAAATAATAATAAAAAAATACAGCAGAGATGTACATCAAAAAAAATCATACTAGAAAGCAGTATTGAGATTTACCAGATAACTAGAAATGGAACCAATATTTTATCCTGTTACCCCACCTCTTAACATATATCCAAAGGATTTAACATTAGCACACTACATTCATGCAGCCACATCAATGTTTATAGCAGTACAATTTAAAATAGCTAAGCTTTGGAGCCAATTGAGGTGCCCTTCAACAACTGAATAGATTAAAAAAAATACTCAAGGGAATATTATAGAGCCATTAATAACAATGATTCTATGACATTTGCTGGTAAATGGATGAATTAGGAAACTACTATACTTATTGAAATAAGCCAACCCACCAAAGCAAATTGTAAAATGTGTTTTCTAATTTGTGAAATATTTTCCATAATAAGGTAGGATAAGAAAAAAATAATAGAAGTTCTGTGTAGTAGACAAAGGGGAATGAAGGACATATAGGAAGAATGGGGAATGAAAAGACCGTAAATAAATCTGACATAACTTTCTTGTGTACATATATGAATTTTCCACAGTGAATCTCATCAATGTGTTCATCCAGAAGTAATTAATTAATAAAAACTATAGGAAAATGGCAGAAAGATCAGTAGAGAGAAGACATCAGGAGGTTTGAGAAGTGAGGGGGAATGAGAGGTACTGGGACTGAATTAGAACAAAATGTATCCCATATTCTTATAATTATGTTTAAATAGATTCTATTGTCAGGCATAACTAAAATGATCCAATAAATTTAAAAATAAAAGTAAAGACCCAAACTGCTATATTACCAAAATCCCTTCTACAAATTCAAATAGGATATAAACATCTTCCAAGATAAGTGGAAAGTAAAAATTTTTGACAACTAAACTGGCATTGCAGACTCTACTTAAATACTCTACATAGAAAAGTAAAAATAAACACCTGATCTCACAAATAAATAGATCTCATTTTATGAGTAGCTAAGCAAATAAAAAACAGGACTAAGAAAAACATTATATATAAATTAAAGTGAGAGGAATTAATAAACATCTCTCTAGAATGTCAATGAATGTAAATTGCTTCAACTCTACAATTAAAAGGCATAGCTGTCAAAATGTATTAAAAATGAAATCTGCCAGTATTTTGTTTGCAATATGTACACTTTACAACAATGATAGTCACAGGCTGAAAGTGAAAGGCTACTTA
Source organism: Urocitellus parryii (assembly GCF_045843805.1). Classification (NCBI taxonomy): domain Eukaryota; kingdom Metazoa; phylum Chordata; class Mammalia; order Rodentia; family Sciuridae; genus Urocitellus; species Urocitellus parryii. Next base: position 119,401,445 of record NC_135533.1, on the reverse strand, counting down.
TATGCCATGTGACTGGAGCCTGAAAAGATGCAGCACTATCTTACACTTACATCTGAAAAAGCAGTTTTAAAACCAAAACTGATAAGAATAGACAAAGAAGGTTACTTCATACTGGTAAAGGGAGCAATTCATTAAAAAGATATAACAATAATAAATATGTATGGCCAAATATGGGCACAATTAGTTACATAAAAGAGAAACTACTCAAATTGAAGACTCAAATAGACCTCAGTACCATAATACTGAGTGATTTCAACACATCTCCCTCACCATTAGAAAAGTCATCCAGACACTGTGAAGATACTTTAAAAAATGTCCATCAAATGGACTTAACAGACATCTATAGAATATTCATCCAACAACAACTGAATATACTTTCTTACTGGCTCAGAAAACATTATTCAAAATAGATCATACTTTAGGCCACAAAACAACACTTAGGAAACAGAGAAAAAATGAGAATTATTTGCATCTCATCAGATCATTATGGAAGAAAATTAGTAATTCACATTATAAAGCTCAACAGAACCTATAGAAACACTTGGAGATTGAACAGTGTATCTTTGAATGAGAAATGGGTGATAGAAGAAATAAAAGAAAAAATATTAAAAACTCTTTGGACTCCAATGAGCCTAATGGTACACACACAAACACACACACACACACACACACACACACACACACACAAAGAAACCTCTGAGATGCTATGAAGAAATTTTAGATATATTAGTACCTAGATAATAAAATCAGAAAGATCTCAAATAAACAAACTACTGATGTGTCTCAAGTCTATTGAAAAAGAAGATCAAGCCAATTCAAAAACCATTAGAAGGAAGAAGATAATTAAGATCAGATCCTAGGTCAGTCAAGTTAATAATAAAAAACAATAAAAGGATTAATGAGACAGAGTTGGTTCTTGTAAAAGATAAATATTATTCATAAGCCCTTAGGCAAACATAACCAATAGAAAAAGAGTTAAGAAATGGAGATAAAAATGAGAAATCAAGCTCGGTGTGGTGGCACACACTTGTAATCCCAGCTACTCAGGAGGCTGGATCAGGATGATTGAAATTTCAAAGCCAGCTTCAGCAATGGTACAATGAGACTCCGTCTGTAAATAAGACACAAAATAGGTTTTGGAATGTGACTCAGGGGTATCGAGTACCCCTCAGTTCAATCCCTGGTAAAAACAAACAAACAAACAAAAAACAGAAATCGCCATAAATTTCACAGAAATCAACTGGGTCTTTTGGGACTCTTCTGAAAATTTGTACTCCAATAAATTTAAAAAAATAAAAAATCCAGAAGAAATGGATACATTTCTAGATAAATATGATCTGAAAAATGAATCAAAAGGAAATAGAAAACATAAACAGATCAATGACTTGTAATGAGATAGAAGCAGTAATAAAACGCATTCCAACAAAAAATCCAGGAATGAGTGGATCCCGAGCTGAGATCTTCAAAACCACTAAAGAATACATAGTGCCAATACTCCTTAAATTATTCTAAAATTGGATGGGAAGGAACAATTCCAAATTCACTCTAAGAAGCCTGTATATCACCTATACCAAAACCAGATAAGGACCAGTCAAGGATAACACAAAACAAAACAAAACAAAAGACCAATATTCATGTTGAACACAGATGGAAAAAATAGAATATTTATGTTTTATCTCATGTATGAAAGTTTATAAGGAAAAGGAAAAGAATAGTATGGTGATGCATACTATGGAAATGAAAGGGACATCATTAGGAAAAAAGTGAACAAGGGTGAAAGGAATTAAGGGTGCCAGGGAGTGGTATTGGTCAAATTGTATTGCTATATTTTGTGTATAGATCAATATGTAAGCAGAAATCCCATCATTGTGTATAGCTATAATGCACCAATAAAAATATGGGAAAGATATGAGGCGTTTTAGGAAATCACATTTTGATTCTCACAACAATCTTGAGAATAGAACAGCTCTCTATAACTGAAAGTCATCAGAATTCACATATAACCACAGTTACAGGGAAGTATAAATCAGCCTACCCTTTAAGATAAAAGAATAGGCACAGGTGTTTGTGTGATAAAATTCTGGAAGGCACAAGAATTGCCTGCACTAATCTTTATCAAGGTGTAGGCTTCTAGGGAAGTTATGTGGCTCTCTTTATAGTAGCTGTCCCTGTAGAAATGGGAATTTGTAAGTCAAGATAAATGACAGCTGGAAAACCTAGAGGTGATGATCAAATGGAGAACTTATCCTTGGTATTGAATTTCATACCTTCTTTTTTTTTTTGCTAAGCGATAGGAAGTTTTAATTTTTCCTCATGGAAATGAGATAATAGGTGGGGAATAAACATCTCAGTATATTCTTTTTAAAAGCTTTAAGAATTTGGGTTTTCTTTAGTTATTCATGACGCTACAGTATATTTTGACATATTTATGCTAATTATTATAATTATTATCCCAATCTTGTACATGATGTGGAGATATACATGTAGTGTATTTATATATGTCCACAGTAAAGTCAAATTTATTACACTGTCATTTCCATTCCAATCACTTAAGAATATGTTACAGCCTTGAATTAATGCCTCCCTATGTTAAAAAAAAATCAAAACAAAACCTCTTTTGTTCCTGTCAAAAAAGTCAGTTTCTTATTCTTTTTTTAAATTTTTTTTATTATTAGTTGTTCAAAACATTACAAAGCTCTTGAAATATCATATTTCATACATTTGATTCAAGCGGATTATGAACTCCCATTTTTACCCCATATACATATTGCAGATTTACATCGGTTACACATCCACTTTTGTACATACTGCCATACTAGTGTCTGTTGTTTTTCCTGTTCCAGATGTTTTGATGCCAAGCCCGTGTTCTCTGAGATATGAAATATTCATGTGGGGAATTGGACTAAGATTCCTCATGGCAAAAAGCATAATAGTGATCACCTATGAAAAATATAATGTGTGCAGTAGGGACTCCAGGTTGATTTGACAGGAGATGTGCCCCTCTCCTGGCCAAGGAAGTGGATGAGGAGTGGCAGCTCTGACAGATAGAGTAAGTCTTCCTTTTACTCTTCCAACGTGTGCACTGAAACCTGGACTACCATTATTTCAACATGAGAAACATTTTAAAATAAGTCAGCACAGAATATGCTTTTGTTTTTCAAGAATGCTTCTATAGGCCAAGGGACATGATCTTTATTGGAATGACAGTGACATTTTACACCTGTTATTCTTTGGAGGCGAGGTGTCCCCAAAAGCTCACATATGAAACAATGCAAGAAGGTTCAGAGGAAAAGTGATTGGGTCACGAAAGTCTTAATCCAATCAGTAATTCATCCCCTGATAGGGATTAACTGAGTGGTAACTAAAGTTGTAGGGTGTGGCTGGAGATGGGGTAAATTGGGGTGTGCTTTGGGTACATAGTTGTATCTGGCAAGTGGACTCTCCCTTCATCCTGATCAGAATGTGAGCTGCTTCTCTACACCAGACACTTCTACCACAATATTCAGCCTCACCTTGAAAGCAGACCAATAAAACTGGCCTTCTATGGACTAAGAACTTTGAAATTGTGAGCTCATAGATACACTTTTCCTCCTCTACAAGTTTTTATTTGGTTGTGTCTTTAAGTCGCAGCAGTGAAATAGCTGACTAAAACAACATTGGTTAGTGAGTCAAATGTATTCCCTGGGGAGTCCCATGAAAATAACTTAGTACATCAGTATATTAGGCTACTCTCTCATCCAATTGAGCTTTTCCTGCCAATAGACATATGGCTTTATTGCCAACTCCATAGCCTTTGTCCAGAGTGGTGTGAACCTTTTCTCATCCTAGAACAAGTGTTGTCTTGTCTCAGCCTTGATTTTGCACATCTCAAGGCTCTTCTGCTTGGAAGAAATAATTTTCCATTAGGCATGGGAGAGTGCATTCCATTTAGTTCTTGATCCAATTAGAAAACGTCTGCCATGCACTTAGATTGGTGGCCTGAATTTTTCACAACTGTGTGTCAGTGGTCATCATGGAGAACTTTCCACACCCCCAGCCATCAACCTGGTGATAGAGCTCAGAAACTGAGAGTCTATTCTGTAAGTTGGTTGAAGTGAATCTAGTGGGAGATTAGGAAGAGTAAAGATGGTCAAAAGGAACAAAAATTAAACCCATGATTAGTTGAGATGTCCCATCTGGGGCTTATCTTCTGAAGAGATACATGAAGTTGTCTAGTGGGGTTTCCAGCTAGCCATGTGACTGTGGATCCCCAGGTTCAAGAGTGGAGTCATCTTCTGGTGGTGCCTTTCCTCCTTAGATATGATAAACCCTGCTTTAACACCTGTGAGGTTCAGAGACAACTGCACAGTTAGGGGTACATTGGTAGAAACAGTTCACTTTTTCATGAGATGCTCCTCTGTTTCTTGTTTTTTTATTTTTTCCCATTTCTTCAACAGACTTGAGTCTTCTGGAAGGAAAGAATGTGTAGGATCCTGAGAGTAGGGCATTGTCATAGAGGAAGGAAACATCTACATGTATTTTATTCTCTCTTGATATTATAAATGTGGATAATTCATTCTATTTAGTGAGGTCTGAAAGGGCCTTCTATATCTCATAAGGGGTAAATTTCAGCCCAATTCTAGGGCCCAGAGAAGGAAAGTAGGCAATACCTTTTCTTAAATCAGATTAGTTTTCCCAACATATTTTAGCTAGAGTCATTTTATAACCAGACCATGGAATTTAGGGAGTTCTTTGTCTTGCAAATTAAAGAAATAAATTTCACAGACACACATAGTGGAAAAGTTAGGGTAGAGTAACAAAATTTATCAAAGTAATAGAAAAAAGCAGAACTATTGCAGGGGAGGGGTTTCAAGAGAGGGTTGCCAGAGAATGACTGTTTTCTCAGGGTTTATATGAAAGTATGGGATTAAGGAAGTTAGCCCCTGACCCAATCCTGGGTAAGGCATGCAATATCCATGAGCTCTTCTTGTACACTTTGGTCCAGTCAGGTTAAGGTTTATGAGTTTTAGTGTGTCCCTTTTTAGAGAGATTGTGGGCACTGAGTCACAGATGTCTCACTCTCAGTTTTAAGGTTCACATTTGCATCTGTGGTCTTTCTATTCTGTAACACTCTGTTATTTTTTTAACAGAAATCTGACCTTGGTGGTATTCATGACCTCTATCTGCCTACTCTAGCTCTTTTCTCTACCTTATTTTTGGGATTTGGCTCATTTTTCTGTGTTTCTTGTTGATTGATGTATCATGACAGTATACAACATTCATTGAACTCCTCAAAATTTACTCAGCTGTTTAATTACTTTTTAGACAAGGTATGAACCTAATTACATTAATTAGAGTCATATATATTCGATCTGATGTCACTGTCTGAAGTCAGTCTCAAAGGCACTTCTGAAGCCATTTCCTTTCTTGAGGGCTATGACTCAACACAACTAAAAAATGTGTTGCTGAAAAATTGACCTTTTTAATGTTTTCACTTCCCTTGGGTATTTGAGTGCAGCTCACTGTCTAATCTTCAAAAGGTTATGGCCTTCAAAATGGGCCCCACCACAATTTGGCAGGCTGTTTTAGGCACAGAGTTGCAACTTTGGACCACGTCTTTATTGCCAAGAGCAACGCCAGTCCTCTGAAGTTTGGTCTGGTAAATTCTGTAAACACACATGGCTCATAATGAGAGATTTGGTGAATATTATCAACTATGACAAATCTAAGGTTCCTAGTAAAAAAACAACTCTGTGAGGATTCACCTTGCGGTTTCAGAGGTTTCCAACTGCTGGAAACACCATCCTTGAGTTCTCTTAGCATTTTCTTCCAAATATTCAGGGGGAAATGTTGTTCAATCAAATTTAAACAAGAGGAGCAATCTGGTAGATTAGAGGTACCCAGCACTTGCCTACTTGTCCACAGATGGAATCAAATCAGGACTCATTGTGGTATTTGACAAAGGAAAAATGCTGTAGTTTAACAGATATGACAAGCACATCATAGTCCAGAGGATTGTGAAAGAGAATTTCCAGCACACATCATTCGCTCAACAGGACTAGGGAAGTACCTCATCAGCAAGGGTAGAGATGAATGTAAACACATCCCAAAGGCAATGCAGGTACAGGACATAGAACTCTGCAGCAATGTAGTCTAAATAGATGACAGAATAGGGATGTGGATGGTGAACTGCTTCTAGGATTTTTCTCTGCACTTCACTGAATGTTCCCATGGTGCCATAAGGGGGAGCTATTACAAGAGGGGCCCTGTTGTCCAAATGCCCTGATCTGGAAGCTAAGGACCCCTGAACTTTTAATCTCTGGGACCCATTGAAAATATTGCTATATTGGCTCAGTGGATTATTGAGAGCCACAGCCAAAGGGGCCCCAGCAAACTTCCAGCTGCCAGCAAACTTCCAGCTGCTTGCTGATTATTGGCTCACAGCGGCCCCAGAAACTTCTAGCTGATTGGCTCCTCTGCGGTGATGCTCATTGAGCTGTTTCCCTGCTTTTTCAGACCATGGAGCTGCTCATTGGGGGACTTTTTTGGCTCCGCCAACACGACCCAGCCAATTGGCCTCAAGAGCAGGAGGATTGTGGAAGGTAGAGAGGCTTGTGGTTTGGGGGAGAGGCTTGTGGCAAGCCGGTGGTGGCAGTTGGGCTCTGAGGGTTTTTCCTGAGGAGCTGTTTTGTTTTGGTGTGTGTGGTTCTAAAAATAAAGTTTGTTTCTTTTGACAAGTGGCTCCTGAATTGTGCCCAGCCAGACTGCGGCAGTGGATGGTATCTCAGATTCAGTTAACCCTTGAGGGAGATGCTCTCTCACAAACTCAACAGGAGGTTAACAGTTGTACACATTTGAAGACTTCTGTCTTTCTCCTGGGTCCCAATCACAGAACCAATTCCTTTCCCTAATATGAGGGGCATCTGGCATCATCACACATGTTTGGTGTTACCTCATCTTCTGAGTGCATAGTAGAAAAAGCTACAGGGAGGCAATTTTCGGTGTTTAGCATTGTGCACTAGCTCACTGACACACTCCAACAAAGATGTGCTTCCTGCTCTTGAAAAGCCTGGCTCAAGTAGCCTCAACCTTTATCTGGTAATTTCTGCACCCTGCTCTAGCTCCTTCTGGTGTGCAAAGCAGATTAGAGGTGTCATGACCTCCTCAAGTCACCATTAATTCCTGCTAGTCACCTGATGAGCACCCCAAGAATAGAATAGGAGGGGGTCTGAATGGCACCAGCTTGTAACTTTTCCAATGGGATTGTACCTTAAGAAGACAAGGAGAGGAGTTTTGAATGTCCCAGTTTGCAATCTTGCAATTTTGCCCATTGTACAATGAGGCAAAGAGGAGTTTGTGATTTCATACAAATACCTTTTTATATTATTTTGTTCAATAATATTATTTTGTTAATTTTGTATTATTTTATTAATCCTTTTTATTTCTTCTCTTTTGTGTTTATGTGCTTCTCCCCCCTTCTCTCTTCTCTTGAATATTCAAATTTTCTTACTCCCCCCTCTCTCTCTCATGTTTGCTGTTGCCTTTTTTATTTCTTTTCCAAGAGTGAAAAGAAGAGAATTTATTTAAGTGAAAAGAAAATAAGCAGAGTGTTCACTGTGTTAGAGGAGAACTGATAGCAGAGTTCCATTTAGGTGTGCTTTTTCTAGTGTTAAATATAGCTATCAGGTTAAGGTTACTGGTCAATATCTATGTTAAATAGGAACTGGACAAAGCCCAAGGCTATTGGTTCAGCCCAGGACCTTCTATTTGGCTGTGTCCTTTTAGCCCTTGAGTTTGAACTGTCTCTACTCAGGTCCACCATCACTTCCATTTTTCCACTGGTCATAGAACAAAGGTCAGCTGGAATTTCTGTAATGTTTCTGCAAGTTAACTTTATGGAGTGGCCTTTCCTTTAAATAAGATGTTTTGAAGTCCAGTATCCTAACTGCCTGTTTTACTGTCCACCCTCTCATTAATTTCTCACCTCTGAAAAACTGTCCCTAAATGCTGTGTTAGCAAAAGGAGTAACAACTGTTCTGGCTACTTCAAGCTCAAATGGGGCATTGGAAAGGGAAAGTCAATCAGGGTTTTCCTGCAGTGACCTATTTGAGGGCCTCAGGTAGATGGGATTTATTTATTTATTTATTTTAATCCTGGGATCCATTTGCATGACTATCTGTAGCTGAATCAACTCTAAGTGAGAGGATATAAATTATACAAGAAGGGTCAATGGACAGGAGCCAAATATATGCATTATAATAAAAAAATAAAGACTAGCTAAGAAGTACAAGATCCATGACAATCTTTTGGAACTTAGGCAAAATGGGACTCTAGCCAGCTAGGACTGCAGCCTGCTACATTTCTCCATTTTTTTTTTCTTACTTGAACTTAAATACCCTATTGCCTCGTTTATCCTTTTGGTAATTGTTGGGTTTTGTCTTGCTTCTTTCCTTTCTCCTTCTCTTTTGTTTTCTTTTATTCTTCTACATTTGCTCCTTTAAATGTACTTATTAATCCTAATAGGTTTTAAACTTTTATTTCCCTCCATATCATTTCATCCTGTGTTTTCTGTTGTTGATGGTGTTGTCTACATTATTTTTGTTTGCTTTTTACATCAGTTCCTTACCTCAAATTTTGCATTTGTCTCTATTTTCTTTGTGGTGCTGGGTACTGAGTGCAGTGCAGCACTTTGTCCATGTTTGGTGTGCATCTGAAGCTGGGCTCTGCTCCTGGACCAGCAGAGAGAAAAGGCATATTTTTATGCATCCAGGAACTATTCCTGCTGTACCCTTGGTATATATTTCAATTTAAAGAATGTAAGAGGTAATAATGTCCCACCAACACACCATCCCCAAGAGTGGGCATAAGTCTTACTCTTTGACACTCACCATCCAGTTGGGATGTTAGAAATTCTTTTTAGCAGACCACCTAGAGGGACCCATAGCATGCATTGCCTCCTTACCCTATGAGGTCACACATGGTCAATGAAACTAGAGATAAGCACCACAGAAGGGCAGCTGTGACCCTGTTCCCTGCTTCTCCTTGTATTCTATATCGGGATTTATCCATGTCTACAGAGCATAAAAGTTCAAGATCCCACACCACAATGGGAAAAGGAAGTACAAGAACTGATTACAAGGAACACAGCCAATAACTGCAGGGCCCAACTGCAGGAAAGTTCCAACTCTTGGTAGGTCCTTCTTTTCCCATTGTACAACTAAGTGCAGAGGGCATACAAATATACTCTGCTGACTACATAACACCACCTGGAATGGGCCCTGCCCATTCCATTGACACATACAGAGATTGAGACCCTCACACTATGAACTAAATGTCTAGAGTTAGTCCTTACTAGTAACAGCCAGATATGAAACAGGGAAAAGAGGCAATAAAGTGCATCTGAAATTAAACTCAGCACTACACAACAACCCAGGCTCCAGGTTACAGAAAACTGCTTACTAAGAGTGCCATCAAATAAAGTTGAAAAGAGACCAAGGCTTAGTGATGCATGCCTGTAATAAAAGATGATTTGGAGTCTGAAGCAGGATAATTACTAGTTTAAAGCCAGACTCAGCAACTTTGACAGGCCCTAAGCAATTTAATGACACTCTGTCTCAAAATAATAATAATAATAATAATAATAATAATAAGAAGAAGACGAAGAAGAAGAAGAAGTAGTTCTGGGGATACTCAGAATTTAAGCATCCCTGGGTTCATTACTTCAACAAAAGGGAGAGAGAGAGAGAGAGAGAGAGAGAGAGAGAGAGGAAATATTTTTAAAAATTCACAAAAACCAAGAATTGATACCCATCTCATCAGTAGTGTAAATTTCAAAACAAATACAAGAAGATTCTTAAAATAAGGCAACTTGACTCATCCTATAGTTTATAACTTTCTTGGCACTGGTGGAAAAGATTTCAAAGTGAATGAAATGCCAGACAAGGCACTCAAAATAATAATCTTCTTAAAAGATAAATAAAATCCAAGAGAATGCAAATAAAAGGTGGAAAAATTAAAGAGGTTACTGCAAAATATGAATGAGCAGTTGAATCTAGAGATAAATATTTTGAAAAAGAACTAAATTGAAATCTTGAAAAGGAGAAGCTCAAAATGTCACATAAAGCCTCAGTTGAAAGCTTCAATGACAGCTCAGATCAAGCAGAAGACAGAATATCAATGCTTGAGAACAGCTTTGCCAAAAGAGTACAGGACTGAGGACCAACAATAGGGAAGAATTGAGGAAACATAAAAGACCTAAGGGACACTATTAAGAAGTCAAATATCTGAATACTTGGCATGTCATGGGGAGAAGACCTAAGCCTAAGGGAATAGAAAACATTTTAGGGAAAGTCAGAACATTTATTAACTCTGGGGAAATATGTTAGTTGTGCATATTTGGGATGAATTTAGAACACCAAATAACAATGTGCACAAAAACCATCTACACTACTGATAATTCAATTGCAGAAAAGATAAGACAAGAAATATTTAATATTACAAGCCACAAGACAGGAGTGCCAGGTCACATTGAAAGGCAAATCTATATGCAAAATAGTACATTTCTTATCAGAAACTCTCAAGGCCAGGAGGGTCTAAACTGATGTTTTTCAAGCACTAATTTAAAACAGGGGTGCTAATCTAGATTAATGTACACAGCAAGGTATTGTTTTCAGAATTGGGGGAAAAAGAAAGACCTTTCAAGATAAAAACAAACAAACAAACAAACAAAAAAACTAATGGAATTTATGACCACTTGAGCAGCAAGATAGAGATAAGTTAAATTCCAGTATAGATAAAATGGAATTAACAGACATCTACAGAATATTTTATGTGACAGCAGTGTATAAACATTCCACTCATCAGCACAAGAAACATTCACCAACGTAGATCACATATTGGCCATTAAGCAAATGTTTAGAAATAGCCCCAATTTGAAATAATTTCAATTTCAATTATATCCTTTCCAATTACAATACATTTAAACTGGAAATCAAGAGTAAGGGGACCTACATAAATCTCAAAAGCAATTTAATACGACCCAAACAAAGCTACCAAACAATTGAAAAATCACAAGAATATGGAAACACAACATACTAGAACCTGTGTGATTCAGAAGAAGCACAGCTAAGAGAAAAATTTGTAGGAATGTGTTCCTATAAGTTAAAAGAGAGAGACTTCAAATAAATTGCCTAAAAATGCATCACCATGTCTTAGGAAAATGAAAACAAACCATGGTCTAAAATCAGAATCAGGAAAGAAATAATAAAGATCAGAGCAGAAATAAATGGAATATAGACTAGAAGAATTCCACCAAAGAACAAGGGAAGAAAAGAGTAGTTCTTTGAAAGGATAAAAAAGAATTATCAGGACTTTAGCTAAATTAACAAAAGATTAGATGCAAAACAATAAAATAAGACTTGAAAAAAGGAAGTTTTACAATAGATACCAAGGAAACTCAAAGGATCATTAGGGAGTGTTTTGAAAAATTGTATGCTAGTATTTGGAAAATCTAGGAGAAAGAGGCAAATTTAGGAAACTCATTGAATCAAGAAGAAATAAACATCTAAATAATATGAATAACAAGCAAGGAGATTGAAGCAAGACTAAATTCTTCTGACAAAGAAAAGTTCAGGTCCAGATGAAGTCACTTAAGTCACTTATGAATTTTACCAGATTCTAAAAAAAAAAAAAAAAAAGAAGAAAAAAAAAAAACACTAACCGCAGTGCTCCTCAATCTATTTCATAACCCAGAAATGAAGGAATTCATATACACTCAGTATGCAAGGCCAGAAGGACCCTCATTTAAAACCTGACCATTAGAGAAATGCAACTATGAGAAGAACAATAATAGGTGGATATCCTTTCCCAGGATGAAACCAGGTATTGAGGTAGATAGAGAAGCAGTTCAGGTCTCCTAAGTAGTCTTCAGAGGCTGCAGAAGAGACCACTCCTGGGGCTTTCCTGCAGTTCCTGTAACAGGTTCAATCTGATTAGATTTGGTTTTTGATGGGAACCATTGCTGGACTGGGGACTGTTTGGTAAGTCAGCTTGGTGAAGGTTCTTAGAGTCTCCTTGGGACGTATTGAAGAGAAGATGACTCTGGCCATAAGCTTATAAGATATAAGGGTTTGGCAGATTACAAAGATGTTCAAAAGGGATTCCACCATTTCTGAGGTCATCGTAGTAAACAGAGTTCTTCATGTTTAGAAGACAGGAAGATGATGGGAGGTATAGGGTGAGAGAGAACCAGTTGGCTGACCTTGGTATTGATCCCATGGGCAATTGTTTTAGTGTGGCATGGGGGAGGGGATGTGATTCTGTGGTGAGTACCCTGGGCAAACTGAGTGCCCTGACAAGTCTTCAAGGGGCAGAGCATTCCATACTTACCATTCTATGTCAGAGGTGATAGGATGCTCCAGTGGCCCTTCTTACTGGAAGCAAGGCTGGCTGAGGCCCAACTGAGGGGAGTAAAGGACTGTTAAAATCTGGGGAGCTTCACAGCTTAAAAAAGTTATCATTATTCTATCTTCACCTTCAACATCTCTGTTGTTCCGCAGAGGCCTCTCTTTTGGTGCCCTATACCTTTGCATCATGAGAAGAGTCTTGATTACATAAAAGTACAAAAATTTAGAACATGATATTCTTCCCACTTTCCTAGTCCTTGACCCAAAATTCAAGCTACAAAATAATCACTCAGTTACCCATGACTTTAGGTCTATCACATACCTATGCCATGCTATGTTTTAGCAAGCAGTCATCTTTTTTTCTTGCTCATAGATTAAAGGCTAAAAGCAGAAGAGTCAGTGAAAATTCTGAAGATGATTCTGGCATAAGCTTATAAGATATAAGGGTTTGGCAGATGACAAGGAGGTTCAAAAGGGATTCCACCATTTCTGAGAGTCATCATAGTAAACAGAGTTCTTCATGTTTAGCATACAGGAAGCTGATGGGAGGTATAGGTTAAGAGAGAACCAGTTGGCTGACCTTGGAGATTGCAGCAGGACTAACTTCTTCTGACAAAGAAAAGCTCAGGTCCAGATGAAGTCACTTGTGAATTTTACCAGATTCTAAAAACAAAACAAAACAAAAACAAAAACAACAACAAAAATACATTAACCGCAGTGCTCCACAGAGAACTTCCTGGTAGTGTGAGTTCAGAATTGACCACATTTCAAATAACTACAGAGATCTCCCCATAGCTTTCTTCCTCTGTATAACTTCTATCTCTTCTTACTCTCTAGCACAACAAATCTGCCCATTTCCACTTTCCATGATCATGAAAATGGCTGACATTCAATGAGCTCCAAAGTATTACAAATCACAAGGAAACAAGACAGGGCCAGGCCAAGCGCATTTGTCTGTGTTTGTGAGAACAAAAACCAGTGAGCCCAAATAAGATCCCAGGCTCCTACTAGCCAGGTTTCAGGAAGAAATTCTCTAGGAAGTAGGTGGGAATAGAATGCTGTGTCTCTGAGCCTCCAATGTACCCAAGGATCCCAGAGGTCAGAGCAAGATCTGTTGTTTACAACTCATCAGGGTCCTGTAATAGAGGTGTATGTTCTTAGGGTAGCATGTTTCACCTGAACCCCACTTCTCTCTGACATGGAGAAGAAGGATCTGGCAGCTGGCCCAGTCCTCCTGGATCCAGAAGAGCCCTAGACAGATGAGAATGGGCTATTAATGACAGGTTCCTGTTCACTGTACACCCATGAGAAGCAGAGCATTCAGGGTAAGAAGCCAGCACTTATGTGCACCTAGGTGCTGGTGCCCTGAGGTGAACTTGTGGGTTTCTGCTTGGGTGGTCCATTGGCAATGGTACTTAAAGGAATGGCACTTGTGGCTCCCAGAACACAGTTGCCCTTTATCCAGTATAATTAGGTCATCATGGTCATTCTGTGGTTAGTGGTTCTGCAAGAATCCAGGCCCAAGCTTGCCCACTAGTGCTGCGTAGTACTTGAAAGGAGATGCACATAGCCCTAAAGACAGATATCAGATCTAGGCGCAAGCCATTCTCCAAGATCCCATTGGTGTCATGGGCACAGACATGAAACTAGAGGAAGTCTTTATTATTTTTAGTTATACATGACAGCAAAATGTATTCTGGCAGGATATATGTACATAAAGTGTAACTTATTCTATTAGGTTTCCACTCTTGTGGTTGTACATGTGGAATTACTATGGTCATGTATATAAATACAGGGTTGGGAATGTTATGGCAAATTCATTCTACTCTCTCTCCTATTTCCTTCCTCTCTCCTGCCCTTTGTTACTCTTTGTGTAGTCCAATACATTTATATTATTTTCCTCCCCAACCTGAATTGTTTAGGGTTATCATCCACAAGTAAGAGAGAACATTTATTCTTTGGTTTTGGGGTATTACAATATCTCACTTAAAATTATATTCTTCAGGTCCATCCATTTACCAGCAAATGACATAATTTCATTCTTATTTATGGATGAGTAATATTCCATGTTTTATATATGCCATAGTTAAAAAAATTATTCATCTAGATTATTTCCATAGCTTGACTACTGTGAGTTGAGCTGCTTCAAACATTGATTTGGCTCTGTTACTATATTATGCTGGTTTTAAGTCCTAACCCTAATCCTAACCCCTGTTTGCTCTTTTTCCTGTGTCTCTTTGTCTTCATAGAAGTTCTCTGGTTAGGAGACCATAGGTGTTCAAGCCTATGCTTGCCCCATAGTGCTCTCTGGTTCATGGGATTCCTCTGCTTAGTGAAAATATGTTCATTGCCATTATGCCAGATGTCAGATCTGGGGACAATTCTATCCTCCCAGTTTACATTAAGGCCATTGAGACTGCCAGCCTTGAGGATAATAAAACTTTGGTTGGCCCATGTTGACTGGGGCTGACTATTCTTTATCCAAACACTGGCCATAGGCATTTGCCTTTGGGTGGCAGCTACAGAGGCAGAGGCAGATGCACTATAGGCAACAGAGGACCATGCAGCCTTGGTGACAGCAGAAAGTTTCTGGGTGTAGGCATGGATATCCAAGAAGGAATATTTGGATGTATAATCCCTAGTGGCTGAGTGGTCTGTCCAAGGATTGGGGACCTATAGCTAGGAGTAAGATTAGGGCTAAATTTGTATGGGGGGCTTCCAGATGTCCAAAATGTAGACAGCTGGCATCAGTCAGGGCCCAGGATTTTTTTTTTTCTTTTCATCAGGACCCCATGAATGGGCTGGATGGTGGCTCCAGGGCTGAAAGATGCTTCAAATGTGGAGTGTGTTGCCACATCCTTGAAGATGGTGGGCTGAAGATGTTGATGTCTGAGGCTGTGTTGTTCCTGTTGGGGTTTGAGACTGAGGGAGAGTGGAGGAAACTCCTACCTGAGCTAAGTGGAGGCCCCACGAGAAAGGCCTGAAAAGGCAAATCTGTGTCCATTAGGGTGGCTACAAAGGGGACCACTAGCTGTGGAGCCAAGCCAATAAATATTCTAGGAGAGGGCCTGAAAGGAAGTGCAGAAGCTGCAATTGACAATCTCGGGAAAAGGGTCACACTAGTGCTGGAGGTGGGAGGGTGGATCTAAGAGGAGCCAGCAGAGCCCAGCCACATCCAGGTGGAAGCCTCCATGGTGGAGGAGCTGGGGTGGTGGTGAACAATTTGGCTGAGAACCAGTGATTCCAGAGGCCTGTGCATTTCCCATGTAGATGGGGCACTCACAGAAGCTTGGGAGACCTGTCCTGGTTGGACTGAGCCTTACCCTTCATAAAAGTAAAATAAAGGTTATTGTGGACACCTGCAACTAAAACAAATATTTAAAAAATTTCTTGATATTAATACATTTGAATTTACCAATTTTTCTATTATTATAAATACTTTGAGTCTTAAGTAATCTCCTACTAGGTAAAAAAAATATTTATTCACATTTATTATAAATGCACTTTGGATATTGTTTTTTATCCATTTTTTTTGTTTTGCCAATGATGTGAAACAAAGATCTTTTATCAATATATTTCATACATAAAGCCAAGTATTTGTTTTAGTTTTAGTTATTAAGCTAATAGGTCCATAAGTATATAACAGATAATTTTTACTGTCACACTTTCAATGTATATTGGACCATTTTTGAGTTCTGCATTCTATTTTGTTGGTCAATACATCAATCCTAGACCAAATACTATGACACTTTAACTTCTGTACATTTACAATAAGTCTCTTTTATTTTTGTAGAAAAAAAATTTTTTTTCTTACGTACTCCTTTTATACAAGTGTCTTGAAAGGTTTAAGATGTATTTCAGTGGGTGCTTGCCTAGAATACACCAGGCCCTGGGTTACATCCGCAGCAACACACATACACACACACACACACACACACACACACACACAATGTTCTGGCTATTTTTTTTCTTTGTTTTTCTATATAAATTTCAGAACTGAATGCACATTTATCTACATATTTGTTTATAATGACTATTTTTATAATAAAAAGTATCCCCTGTGGAGGTAGCTGCTCCCTCTGCATTTAGATAGACTATCATTTAACATCCTTAAGTAAGCATTCTGCATGCTTCAAACTAAATTCAGGTATAGAATGTATTCTAGTCTTTATGGCTTATGTTGCTATTTATAAAGTTGCTATTTTTTTTAACAAAGCAAATTGCCTATTTGGTGTAGAGAAATTCAACTGTGTTTAAATATTGATTCTAAATCTAGCCATGCTGCCAAATTTCCCATTCTAAATTTTTGATTTGTATACATTTTCTTTTGGTT
This sequence comes from Urocitellus parryii, assembly GCF_045843805.1. NCBI lineage: Eukaryota > Metazoa > Chordata > Mammalia > Rodentia > Sciuridae > Urocitellus > Urocitellus parryii. Next base: position 119,384,729 of record NC_135533.1, on the reverse strand, counting down.
TTGTATTCAGGGATACTTTCTTCAAATAGCAATAATGTTCTTTCTCCTGTCCTTTTCTATATATACCACAGCTCTGCCTCTGAGAACCACAATCTTGAAGAGAAGTGGTAAAGGAATCAATCAATGCTGCACCATGATTTCAAAGCGTTTATTTCTAATACTTTCTCACTTAGAATAATGATAACTCTTAGTGATTTTAGCATATGGTCTTTACCAGGCTAAGAAAAATGCTATTTCATTACTATCTCTGCTATGAACTTTATTTCTTATAATCAAGTATATTTTTTAGGTCACCTTGTATTTAACCCCATTAATGTAACAGTAGTAATTATTTGTATGGGTAGCAAAATTTACAGTGATTTATACAGCACTTTCTGTGTGCCCAGTGCTATACTAAGCACTTCATAAAAATCATTTAAACTTCATAAAAATTCTGCAATGAAGATGACATTGTTCTACAGACCAGGGAAGTAAAGATAAAGAAGTCATGTAATATTCTAAGGAGACAATACTCCGAGACATGACTGAAACAGAATTCCATAGGTCAGCTCCTTGTCCTCAAATTCAGTGCTGTTCTCATACTACTGCACAAGATATTTCCTGACAGCAAAACACCCCTGCATTCCTGGGATGAAAACAAATTACTGATGTTTCAAAAACTGTTCCTTTTGCTAGAATTTGGTCTAGAATATTTAAACTTAGGTAAGATTTTAATTGATCTTTCTCATATTGCATTTAATTAAAAATCCAAATCATTAGCACAGAAGCAGCTGGGAATATACCCTCTTTTCTGATTTTCTAGAAGAGTTTGTAAAGGACTGGCATGGTTTCACTATTGAAAAATTTTAAAAAGCTCACTCACAAGGGCTGGGGATTTAACTTATTTGTATAAAGTTTGCCCAGCATTTTGAGGTTCTGTGATCATTTCTCAGTGCTAAAAGTATCCAAGACTGTTGCCTTCTGCACAAGTTTTTTTAAAAAAAATATTTCCCTAACTTTATTAATACAAAAAAGACTTCTAAGATTCCATGTTTTGTTATTTTTATGATGTCTTTGTGTGTGTGTGTGTGTGTGTGTGTGTGTGTGTGTGTGTGTGTTATACTGGGCGTTGAACTTGGATTTACACTACCACAGAGCTACACCCCATACATACCTAGTAATTTTTATTTTCTTTCATTTGCTAGGAAAGTTGCTGAGGCGGTCTGTAAACTTGTGGTTCTCCTGCCCCAATCTCCGAATTTCTGTATTTGCAGGCATGTGTCAAAAATGTGTCTTTTATGTTGTATTTTACTTCATGTTTGTGTTTACTTCATAATATTTTTTTTTTATTTTAAGGACAATTCCAAGAACTCATTGTATAATTTATAGGAAAAATTACTTAGTCGTGGTGACAGACATTGATTTCTGCTGAAATGTTACAATGTGTAATATATAGTACACATGTATACCTTATGATTTAAATACATTTTTATACCGTAGAGGGATAATGATACTGGGTTATCATCTGGATGAATTTCACCTCTTTGTCACAGTTTCTTTACTAGTAGAAATTGTTAAGAAATGCAAATATTTGTGTGTTGATAATACATATATTTTTTTTTATTTTTACTTTTTAGAATTTATATGGGAGTTAATGGAAGACAATAATAGTATGGCACCACAAAAAACAGATATCCATATTTTGAGTTATTTTATTATAAGTGAGGTTCTTCTTTACAGTAATAAATGTGACATTAGCTCAGAATCTCAGGGACTGGAGGTTTTTGTCCCACATCCTCATCCAGGCTTATGTACATGGGCCTCGGACAATTTTCTAGGTACCTGTGTACCAAGCACACAGGAACCAAAGAAACTAGCCCTGGACCCTCCTGCTAGCCACCTGTGAGTTTTCTCCTGTGGACCCTACTCCCCCCAGAGATGGTCTAATCATGCCACCTACTGATCTCAGAACAAACTTCTTTCACAATGGACCAATATCACCTCCACCTTATTTCTTGGACTCCTGTTTGTATCACTTGAATGAAATATCTAGCAGATATTGGACTTCTGCTTCAGCTGGACTGCCGTGGAGGCACGGTTCTAAGGTTGCCATAACTGACATCTTCCTCTGTGGGCACTGAACAAGTGGGGGTGGCGAACATGGAAATATGTCTTTGAAGAATATTCAAACCACTCTGAATCTGAAGACAAAATGCCTGGATCAGAAATAGAGCTGATCTGTTAAGATGAATGTCTCTGAGGAGGAGGCATTTGCTTTGGATTCTGAGTTGGAATGAAGTTCAGTGAAGGTGAAACAGATGTTCACAGGGGAGACAATAATTTATAAGGAATGTGCACATTTTCTAGAGCAGAGAAAATAATAAAACAGAGCTGTGGCAGCTATGGGTGCAGAGCAGGGCAGCACCCAGGGTAGAGCAGATTTATATTTAGATCCTTCAGATGTCTTTCTCATTGACCTAGATATATTTAACCAGGATTGTGCCCATTACTATGCCTTATTGTCTCTGTTAAGGTTGGACATGGTAGAAGATAATAGGGGAAGAAAGACCCAATAGAGAATATTTCTGAGTAGCTGTTATGATTGCAGATGAAATGTCACATGCCTTTTAGATGGGACACCTGGGCCCACTGAACCTCAAGTGAGAGGATAAATATACCATAGTGTAAGGTAGGTGGAGGTAACACCTCTGATGAGACTGACAAGGTAAGACTAGGTGAAGAATAGGTCTGAGGGTCTGTTGGGGATGTTGATGTCTATTTCCCATTTGGTGACCATCGTATGAATAGGTGAAAATCATATAGTAGTTTCAGAGACAATCAGGGTTGCATTTTCTCACACCACATGAAGACAGAAGTTAAAATAACCACCAATAGTGGACTTAAAATTGTCAGTTATTTATTATTTCATTCATGTATTTTTGTTGATTCTTGTTCTTGTCACTCATGCATTTTAAGATATGATTAGAGGGGGCTAGGGCTTTGTCTTAATGGGAGAGTGCTGAGTGCAAGGTACTGGGTTAGATTTTCACACCACATAAAAATAAATAAATAGATATATTTGAAACAATATGATTAGTGATATTGCACATGCATGAAACATTAGAAATATATATGAGATTCTAGGAGTTTCCCAAGATATGTGATAGCAATTATCAGCACTGGAGTTCATAGATTGGCTTAGAGGTTATTGCAGTTCTAAGGATCTCCTGCCCATGCAGATCAGAAAAGAGGGAGTGTCTATGTGGCTGCAAGGCTTGTAGGTAGCAAGAACTCTGAACCTCTGAAAAACCTCAACTTTGAATTTTGGGAGGTCCAGCTGAAGCAGAAGGCCAAGAGAGCAGGAAACATCCCCTGAATGGATCACTAAATTCCAGGGCTAGTGGACCAGGAAGTACTCTTCGTATGTCTTCCAGGGAATACTATAGGTGGAAACTGCTGATTGGCAGTCCCTTCTTGGTCAGGCCACAGGCAATGCTGAACTCTGGCTTGACTACTGCCACATCGTTCTGGAGGAAGTAGCCTCCTTCTTGTGGACACCCAGGATCTAGGAGCCACTCAGCCTCAGATCTGTCTGTGTTTGGAGTTTTTTTTTCCTATCTAATTCTTTCTCATCCTGATGTTGTCACAGATATCAGAGCCATGTTCTGAAGTCAAGTGTAGTCCTCCAGGTACTTTCCAGTTGTGATCACCAATATTCACCTGCTCCCAAACCACATTCTAATCTGAACATCTTGCATCTGTTTCTCAAAGGCTCCCGACTCAAAAAAAAAAATTAAAAACAAACTTCCTAGTACTGAGAAAAAATATTTCAAGAAAAAATGGTTTTTTTGTAGATAAATAAATGCTTTTTTTTAAAAAAAAATAAGCAGTTTGGGCAAAAAATATAACTTAATAAATCCACTCAAATAAGTTCAAAATTATAAAAGTGAAGTTGCTTCCCAAACAGTAAATACCATATACACAAAACACACACACTCACACACATACACACAAAAAGTATATCTTTTGCTTTGATTGATTGCAAAATGAACATCACTAGACATGCTAACCACTGGAAAAAATGATTTGACCTTGGTCTTCAAACCAGATTCAAGTGATACTTTCTTTTTTGGAAGATAAAATCATTGAATCCCCACTTTTTGGAACATTTTCTCACAAACAATTCACATAAATGCTCCATTTTGGACTTAATCAGAAATAGAAAATAACCAACTCCTTATCTTAGCCATTCTCTAGGGGCATTCATCATTGGGTTATTAGAGAGGTCAATGTCCAGTCTTATAATTCCAATATCCTGTGATCATGTTTCTATCCAGGCTAAGTTATGTGCAAGTTTATATCTCTGTTGCCCACGTGGGACTGGCTGTGCTGAGCATCATTTTGATGTATCAGGTAGTTTTTCTCTCAACAAGGGAGTCTGAAAACCAGGAAGGTGACCAAGAGTGTCTGTTGTTTGTGTTTTAAATTAGGGTACTGGCACTTGTCTAGACTTCTGCTGCAACAAGTATGAGAAGTGATCATTGGTGACCAAAACAGTTCTGGAGCCACAGATGAGGGTGACCGTCTCTCCTGAGCAGGTGATCAGTGATGGCTCCTGAGTCTCAAAACCTGAGAAGTGGACCCTAAAATCTGAACAAAGCACCTCTAGAATGAGGAAGGACAACACAGGGCCACTACAATGGCTGGAATCCAAAGTCTTTATCATACTGAACACTGTTGAGGAGGAGAAGGAGACATGTCCAGGCTGTGGTATTCATTTTGGGAGGATTCCCTGGCCCTAACATTTAGGCCACACTTCCTGATGGACCATGATTTTCCATTGAATTGCCTGAATATAGGGGTCAGATTTATGTTGTGTTTTATATAAATCTGAGCACTTTACCGTCAACTAACAAAACATGGTCCTACATTATGATAACACTTAGATTTTCAGAAGTAGACACAGGGTGGCTTTGTGCTGTAGATTTTTCCCATTGGAGGAAGAAGCTGCCCTATTATTGTGCATGGTTCACTAAGCAACTGTTCAGAATCCAATGAAGCTAAACCACTTGAGTTTCTACCAGTTTTCAGCAAATGGCCCCAGTTCTCCATGGATGCTTTTTGGTATGAAGCTATAAGTTCCCATTTGAATAAAGAACTGTTGAAGTATTTGTATTACATTGACACTGTATTTCCAAGACTGTCCACATTCATTACTTGAGTTTTCTTTGAGCATTCCTGCTTATATCTATTTATCTGTTTTTGTTTGTTTGTTGAAATCATTCCCAATTGTGTGTGATTTAATTTTAGTGTTGCATGGTCTTCAACTATTCTGAATTTTTTATAATTAACATACTTGATGTATTTTGTAAAATTCTTCATTGTTTTATTATAATTGTATGATGATATTGGTGTTCACTGTACACATAATCAAACATAAAGGAATACTAATTTTGTCAATTTTATTCCCCAGTATTCTTCCTGTCACTCCCTTTTACCCTCCCCTAAACATGCTTCTCTACTCTTCTGGTCTAATTTCAATTGTTCTCTAATTGGTACATTGAAAATATTAATAAAATTTGATTTATTGTGATGTATTGGTACTTGCACATAGCATCATTTGTTTGGTGTCCTTTCACAGGACCTGCCTGTCACCTCTTTTCTCCCTCTCCTGGATCTTCCTTCTCTATTGAACATTTCTCCCTTCAAGGATCCAGTTCTGTTTTCATGAGCAAATGTTACTAAGAGAAAAAGTAATGAAATCATGTGTGATATGAGTGAGTATAGGAATTGATTTCATGACCAAATTGCTGATGAGATTGTTGATTTTGATCTTCTCATCGGATGTAGAGAAGTCTTAAGTGAAAATTTATTTTAGTAATTATTCTATGGGGATAAAAAGAAAACAGAAAGAGGAAATGCTCCATAATGGAGAATTAAATTTCCTTTTCTTGCCATTTTAACTTTTTTAACAAGTTTAGTGAAGATAAATCAGTTACACAGATGATAAACCAGGTCTATATAACCACACTACTCAAAAAAAAAATCAAAGCTCTGATAAGCTATCTTATTTCTTTTTTTATAAACTCTTTTGTTATTTTGTTACCAGTGATTGAACACATAGGAGTTCAATCACACCAGTCACCACTATCCCCATTTTTTTTTTTGCTTTTAAGAAAATGTGTTTTGCTAAGATGCTTAGATTCTTGCAAAGTTGCTGAGACTGGTTTTCAACTTGTAATTCTCCTGCCTCAGCCTTTCAAGCTGCTAAAATTACAGATGTGCACCACTACACCCAGCTTTTGAGGTTTTCCTGTTTGACAGTAATGTGTGCATTATAGCATGCATTGTTTCTGGGAGATTTATAAATGTTAGTGAGTCTACCAAGAGAGGACAACTTTTTTTAAATTTTTTAATTTTATTTTATTTAGAATTAAACTAGAATAACTCCTTCCTCTAATATATAATTTACCCTGCCAATGAATTCATATTTAATTGAGAAGAATGTTCCTAAGCTCCAATTGTTAAAGTGGGTGACAGTTTAAGAAGAGTATCATACATGTTAGGGCACTGTTTTCCACACTGCTGATCAGGGTGAGCAGTTTTCCAGTTGTCTGCTTGCATTTGCCTCTCTTAAAATCAATCTTGCTGATGTACATACTGTGGATCAAGTAGACCTTTATACTGAATTAGAAACCTACTGAAGACACATTATTAATTGGCAGTAACATGCATAGACTTAGAAATTTTGCTTTGTTATCAGGTCAGATAGTTTTGTCATTCTGGATGAACAAAATTGCAACTCTGTGATGTGAAATAACATGCAAAATTCTTGCTCACACCTTATCAAATGCATGTGATGAATGGTGATTCACCATGTATTTATTTTCATTCTGTTACTAACTCAATACAGGGTCACTCCTTGGGATAGTTCTTGTCAACATGCAGAAGAAAATGCGGAGAAAACAAAAACGGCAGTAGTTCTTCACATTATCTTGCTATTGTCCAGTTGTAGCACAGGCCTCTTCTGATTCTACATTATAGGGCAAAATAAATCCTGAACCAAGGCATCATTTAAGGGGCATGATTCCATGATTCCCAGAATTTTGACTGGGAAATTTGGAAATCATGATGCTATATGTGCACACATCTGATGCAGAGTTCTATATCCACCCAATTACTGAACACCTTATAAGTTGTTCACAAAAGCAAAGTCCACAATCATTGATAATCAGAAAGAACTTCAATACTTCAAGTTGAATATTAGGATGAATGGCTCCTCTGTGGTATTTTGTTGTGGTTGTTGTTATTTTGTTTATTTTTGTTTTGGGGACAGGTTGTCCCTCAGTTGTTGAAGGTTGCCTCTAAGTTGTTATCTCACTCTCTCAGCCTCCTGAGTGTCTGAAATTACAGGCATGTACCACCAGAGCCATTAAAAGAAACACTTTCCTCACCAGAAATTAAATTTGGGCCTTGGCAGAGAGAGCTGAATCCTAACCAATAGCTCACCCAGATCAGCTCTTTGAGTATTCATACAAATAGACTTACTGTTGAGTTTGCACAAGGATCTTCTTGTTGTTTTCATGGGTGGTTGTCAAGCTTTTCCCTGCTAGCTTGCTTCAATAATGTTCACCTTCTACCAGGTGAAAATACATAAGCACTCACTTGACCTTTACCTCCATCCAGCTTTTAGTACAGAGCAAGCTCTGGATGCACCAGTTCTCTTTTTACCCTGGCCACCTCATGGTGAGAGTCCTCTTTCTTTTTGATTTTTCAAATATTTCATTATTGTGTGCCAAATCTGAAAGGGACAATTTGGGCCTCAATATATGTCCCTTGAATTTCTTCTGGTAGGTGTTAAAGTGAGAGAATACACAAAACATAGAAAACAGGGTGGCATTCAGACCACCTGGATTTTTTAAACTTTTTTCTCTTAGCTGCAACTACCTAATTCCACTTTTTGTCCCTGAAGGGATTAAAGATCTTGTCATCTTTGCCATCCACCTTGGATGTCCTAGCACATCCCCTTGGAAGATGAGGTATCTGTCAGATATTGGTAATAATCACTGGGAATCTCGGGTGACATGAGATTAAGAGGAAAACATGAAAGTCAGTCATTTCTCATTTAACTCACTGAAATTGAGAAACATGATTTGGAGGCTCCACAGGCAGTCCATATACCAAAATGTCTTTTGCATATTTTCTCATGGACATTCTACAGTCCTAGACACTATTGGAAATCCACACCTTCACCACCTGTGCCTGTCCTGACTTCTCTGATGGTTCCACTCTTATTATCAGATTATGAAGATGACACAATTTTCTTAGGATTATTCTCATTCTCAAATGGGATTCAGGAAATGTGTGTCAGTTGTAGATGTTCTGGCAATGTAAGAGACACCCTCAAAACTATGACCTGAGTGCACAGAGCAGGAGCCTTTTCCTCCCAATGATATAGTGCTTCCAAGTAACTCCCTCAGAATTTTGAATGTCAGCCTTCTAGCCGTTTTTTCTCAGTCCCACCAGAATCCCTGGATTAGGAGAATCATTCTCCAAAGTGAGGAAGGAAAAGGTACAGCCAGACATGCCCATAGGCACAATTAGGAGATGTTGAGCCCAGTGAACAGTGAGAAGATGACAAAAGAACAGTATTTCTGATTGTTTTTCATATATTTTTGAAGAAAATATTTTAGATCAGGAGGTCAGTAATACAATGAATACAATGAAGCCTGCATTATATTGCTAACTATACTGATGGAGTTAAAATAAAATTTTAATGCATATGTGGTCAGAAAAAAAGTGTCTATCAACACAGAAAAAAAATGGGACCAGGTCATGATGTGTCTGTCCTCAGGATAATAAAGAGAAATTCAATAAAATGTGGAAGGGTCTCAAAGGGAATTTATAGAGGGAAAGAAACCACTCAAGAAGGAATATCTGCTATGTGTATCTGAATATAAAAGAAAACCCAACCAAGAGTCACAGAGAGGGTAAGTGGTTTCCTGAGAGATTCTGTGAGAAGAGATAGAGGGAGGGTACCCAAAGGGCAAGCGAAGATTGTGGTCAGGGGCATGAATTATTTTGCCTTCTTGTGCTAATGTTCATAAAGGGGTAAAAATATCTCAAATTTGTCAAAGTTTTCACTTACGTGTGTTTTATATTCTATCAGATATTTCATATTAGAAAATATATATAAAATTAGGATAAAACATGAATAACAGATATACATAATGAGGGTTAAGGAGAAGAAGACAAAGTTCTAGAATTCCTGGAATTAGGAAAAAAATGGAGGATGGAACCACAGGATTCACAACCAGAGGTCAAATCTAAGATAATCAGAGTTCCACTGTATGCTTCAATACCTTAAGCATCATGTTCAGCTCTTCAATCTAAGGAGGAAAACAAATTTATGTTCATATAGAGACATTTTCCTAGGGACATACTGCTCTGAATGACCCTGAGGATAGAGTACAATTGGCTTCTCACTCAAAGAAGTGCCCATAGATTCAGCTGGGCCTTTAGTAGTGCTAGCAGAAGAAGCCAGAGAGCAGCTCTGAGCAAAGCTGATGAGTGTTTGCCCTCCTGACAAATGGAGAAATGATTCTCTTCCTCATGAGCCTGGTGCACTGTGTAAGGATTGAAGATATTGTCATAAGACTGACAGAAATAGTCAGCCTGTTCCTCAGACTGGAGCCCAGTGATGATCATTGAAGTATAGTTGCCAGATTTAGAGCTAGAGAAATGATCAGGGACCTCATAGGGTAAATTATTATTACCCTAAATGAGGAGTTTGGGGTCATTTCTGGGGGCTATTTGTACCAGTACACATTCCAGCCACCCCTAATATTGGTGCTGCTTTCAACAAAGGAGATGATGACTGTCTTTCTTGGAGTTCCAGACAGTTAAGGCAATTGAGTCAGCACAGGGGTTCATAACCTAGAAATGGCAGAGACACAGAGAGGGTAATTTTGTCTAAAAACAAAAGTAGAAATACGGCCCATATGAGAGGACTCCCACACTGTATCCCTCATTAATAAATCATGTCACCTGTGCACTGAACAGGAGAAAAGCAAAGAGGAGAGAACCAAGCCATGGTAAAGGTCATCCTGTACTCTTACTTCTATTCCTGATGCTAAGCAGAGGTTCCTCCAAGTCTCTCCCTTGCCCTCTTCATATTCTGAGAAGAGAAGGGTCTGTATATGCAAATTAGATCCCTTCAGGTTTCCTGATGGCACCCTGGGCCCTGGTTCACACTCCTGTACATGAAGATTACATGTGGGTGTGCAGGGCTTCAGTTGGGTTGGCTCATAGGTGTGGGAGGTTATGTGGGCTCTATCTTTTCCAGTGAGAAGGTCCATAGAAAAGGGTAGAGGAGAGTGTGGCTGTGGACTCACTAATCAAGACGTCTAGAGACTAAGCAGGTAGCAGATCTGATTTTATTATGCAGTTACCATGTATATAAACTCAGGCAGTAGCTAAGCAGATTACAGGCAGCCACGAATGCAATTTCTGCTAACTGTCCTTGCAGCGACCAATCGAGAAGTGGGCTGTGGATCAAGTGCAGGGACTGCAACACATGACTTCACACCCAGGGCTGTGCCCATGGGGTAAGCTGCCTGCTGCTCACAGGCCTAGCACGAGGGAAGTGGCATGCCACTCAGACACCTTTAATTTATGCCATGTATGCAGTACTCCATGAACTTGTCCACACAGGAGGCCACAGTTGTGAGCCCTAACAAGAGAGCATAAGACAGAGCCAGGTGGCTCATTACTGATCTGGTTACTTTCTGACCCATCTTGACTAGTCTGTGATGCCCACTGTGGTCCAAGCCCATAAACATGGTCATGTTATATTGTGGTCAGAACCCCTGAGACTGTCCTACATTTCTACTGCCTCTGCCTAGGGAGAAGGCCAATAAAACTCTCATGTGGCCTCCCCATTACCTCAGAATGCCCTTCCTGCTTTCCGAAGACTTTTTTTGGTGAATTTATGCAGTTCGTTTGACTCCTCCTTAGATAGGTCTATTATGCTGTCTTTCATATAAATTCTTTTCAATTCAGGATTAAGCAGGTGAACATAAAATTTCTGGTCTTATTAGCTTGAAAGGTACCATCTAGGTTATACCCAGCAAAAGAACTGTGCTCCAAAGGTCGTTTCAGCTTGGATGTGGCAAGAAACTTAGTTGCAAAATTTTATGAGTAGCCATTTGATGCCATTTAGAAGAAATTTTATGCATGTTTTTAAACTTTCTCAGTTCATGTGTTTGTAACCCTTATTGTCAGCAAGTAAGACTGAAGGTTGTGACTGTGTCACTCACAGCCATACAGCACTTTAGCCACCATTGGCTACATGGAATGCCTCAGGGGCTGAAAGGACTCAAATTGCAGGAATCATGAATGTCTTCAGACATGGATAAAAATTCACTTTCTCCTAGGCACTAGCAGGGAAGCATGTGGTATCAGCATGAATATCAGCCTTTATTAATATTTATTCATTATGATTCAGTGTATTTCACAAGAGCCCCATGGTTCCAACTGAAGATGTAAATCATATTCTGAATATTTACAAACTTTTTATTTCCTTTAATTTGTTTCATTTGTTTTTATTAGTTATAGATAACAGTAGAATGCATTTAACATATTATACATAAATGGGGTATAATTTTGCATTCTCTGGTTGTACATGATGTAGAATTATATTGGTTGTGTATTCATATATGCACATAGGAAAGTAACGCCTGATTATTTCTACTATATTTCCTATTCTAATAGCCCTTCATTCCCTTCATATTCCTTTGTCTAATAAAAGTACTTCTATTTGTTTCTTCCCACCTTCCCTTATTGTAATTTAGCATCCACATATCAGAGAGAACATTCACTCTGTTTTGGAGGGATTTCCTTTTTTAACTTAGCATGATAGTCTCCAGTTCAATCCATTTACTTGAAAATGCCATAATTTCCTTTCTCTTTATTATTGAGAAATATTCCATTGTGTATATACACCACATTTTGTTTCTCCATTTATCTGTTGAAGGGTGCTTAGGCTGGTTCTATGATTTAGCTATTGTGAATTAAAACACTATAAACATTGATGTGTCTGCATCACTGTACTATGCTGATTTTCAGTTCTTGAGTATAAACTGAGGAGTGGGATAGCTGGTCAAATGGTTGTTCCATTCCAAGTTTTCTGAGAAATCCCCATACTGCTTTCCAGAGTTATTACACCAACTTGCAGTCCCACCAGCAATTAATGAGGGTACTCTTTTCCCCACAACATTGCCAACATTTACTGTTGCTTGTATTCTTGTTGATTGCTATGTGGACTGCAGTGAGATTGAATTTCAGTGTGGTTTTAAATTGCATTTCTCTAATTGTTAGATATTTTGATTTTTTTCATAATTTTAACAGTTCTGGAATCAAAGATAGGTAACAAGCAACATTTTAGAGCCTAGAAACTTTCATACTTAGGAATGTAACTCACCTCATAATAGTTTGGTACTTTTCAACTCCAACACAATTTGTAATTGAATATAGACAGGATTAAAAATTGTGCAATTATTTTTTTTCTGTGATAAGAGGAATTATGTACATTTTGGAATCTAACATTTTTCATATTTATGAAAGTGATAGTACAGATATTGAGACATATAACTACATTTCTAATTAACAGATTATTTTAAAATAAATTATACATGTAATTTGTGTATTATCAAGTAATTCAAATTCATAAGTTTAATATATGAAATTTTAATCATTATTTTCTTCTTTCTTTCTTCCTTCCTTCATTTATCTACCTGTAAAAGATAGGAAATATAGGTACCCTGTGATTTTCTTTAGTTTTTTTTTTTTTTATTGGTTGTTCACAACATTACAAAGCTCTTGACATATCATATTTCATATATTAGATTGAAGTGGGTTATGAAATCCCAATTTTACCCCAAATGCAGATTGCAGATTCACATCCGTTACACATCCACACTTTTACATAATGCCCAATTAGTAATTGTTGTATTCTGCTATCTTTCCTATCCCCTACTATCCCCCCTCCCCTCCCCTCCCATCTTCTCTCTCTACCCCATCTACTGTAATTCATTTCTCTCCTTGTTTATTTTCCCATTCCCCTCACAACCTCTTATATGTAATTTTGTATAGCAATGAGGGTCTCCCTTCATTTCCATGCAATTTCCCTTTTCTCTCCCTTTCCCTCCCATCGCATGTCTCTGTTTAATTTTAATCTTTTCTTCCTGCTCTTCCTCCCTGCTCTGTTCATAGTTGCTTTCATTATATCAAAGAAGATATTTGGTATTTGTTTTTTAGGGATTGACTAGCTTCACTAAGCATAATCTGCTCTAGTGCCATCCATTTCCCTGCAAATTCTATGATTTTGTTATTTTTTATTGCTGCATAGTACTCCATTGTGTATAGATGCCACATTTTTTTTTATCCATTCATCTATTGAAGGGCATCTGGGTTGGTTCCACAGTCTAGCTATTGTGAATTGTGCTGCTATGAACATCAATGTGGCAGCATCCCTGTAGCATGCTCTTTTAAGGTCTTCAGGGAATAGTCTGAGAAGGGCAATAGCAGGGTCAAATGGTGGTTCCATTCCCAGCTTTCCAGGAATCTCCAAACTGCTTTCCAAATTGGCCGCACCAATTTGCAGTCCCACCAGCAATGTACAAGAGTACCCTTTTCTCCACATCCTCGCCAGCACTTGCTGTTGCTTGGCTTCATAATGGCTGCCAATCTTACTGGAGTGAGATGGTATCTTAGGGTGGTTTTGATTTGCATTTCTCTGACTGCTAGAGATGGTGAGCATTTTTTCATGTATTTGTTGATTGATTGTATGTCCTCCTCTGAGAAGTGTCTGTTCAGGTCCTTGGCCCATTTGTTGATTGGGTTATTTGTTTTCTCATTGTCAAATTTTTTGAGTTCTTTGTATACTCTTGATATTAGGGATCTATCTGAAGTGTGTGGAGTAAAAATTTGTTCCCAGGATGTAGGCTCCCTATTTACCTCTCTTATTGTTTCTCTTGCTGAGAAAAAACTTTTTAGTTTAAGTAAGTCCCATTTGTTGATTCTTATTGTTAACTCTTGTGCTATGGGTGTCCTATTAAGGAATTTGGAGCCCGACCCCACAATATGTAGATCGGAGCCAACTTTTTCTTCTATCATACGCAGAGTCTCTGATTTGATATCAAGCTCCTTGATCCATTTTGAGTTAACTTTTGTGCATGGCGAGAGAAAGGGATTCAGTTTCATTTTGTTGCATATGGATTTCCAGTTTTCCCAACACCATTTGTTGAAGATGCTATCCTTCCTCCATTGAATGCTTTTAGCCCCTTTATCAAATATAAGATAGTTGTAACTTTGTGGATTAGTCTCTGTGTCCTCTATTCTATACCATTGGTCCACCCGTCTGGTTTGGTACCAGTACCATGCTGTTTTTGTCACTATTGCTCTGTAATATAGTTTGAAATCTGGTATCGCTATACCGCCTGATTCACACTTCCTGCTTAGAATTGCTTTCGCTATTCTGGGTCTTTTATTTTTCCGTATGAATTTCATGATTGCTTTATCTATTTCTACAAGAAATGCCGTTGGGATTTTTATTGGCATTGCATTAAACCTATAGAGAACTTTTGGTAATATCGCCATTTTGATAATGTTAGTTCTGCCTATCCATGAACAGGGTATATTTTTCCATCTTCTAAGATTTTCTTCAACTTCTCTCTTTAGGGTTCTGTAGTTTTCATTGTATAAATCTTTCACCTCTTTTGTTAGGTTGATTCCCAAGTATTTTATTTTTTTTGAGGATATTGTGAATGGAGTGTTTTTCCTCATTTCCGTTTCAGAAGTTTTGTCGCTGATATACAGAAATGCGTTTGATTTATGCATGTTGATTTTATATCCTGCCACTTTGCTGAATTCGTTTATTAGTTCTAGTAGTTTTTTTGTAGACCCTTTTGGGTCTTCTAGGTATAGAATCATGTCAGCTGCAAATAGTGATAATTTAAGTTCTTCTTTTCCTATTTTTATGCCTTTAATTTCTTTCGTCTGTCTAATTGCTCTGGCCAGTGTTTCGAGAACTATATTGAATAGAAGTGGTGATAGAGGGCATCCCTGTCTTGTTCCAGATTTTAGAGGGAATGCCTTTAACTTTTGTCCATTCAGAATGATGCTAGCCTGAGGCTTAGCATAGATAGCTTTTACAATGTCAAGGTAAGTTCCTGTTATCCCTAGTTTTTCTAATGTTTTGAACATAAAGGGATGCTGTACTTTGTCGAATGCTTTCTCTGCATCTATCGAGATGATCATATGGTTCATATCTTTAAGTCTATTGATGTGGTGAATAACATTTATTGATTTCCGTATATTGAACCATCCTTGCATCCCAGGGATGAATCCTACTTGATCATGGTGCACAATTTTTTTGATGTGTTTTTGTATCTGATTTGCCAGAATTTTATTGAGGATTTTTGCATCTAGGTTCATTAGAGATATTGGTCTGTAGTTTTCTTTCTTTGAGGTGTCTTTGTCTGGTTTCGGAATCAGGGTGATGTTGGCCTCATAGAATGAATTTGGAAGAGCTTCCTCTTTTTCTATTTCCTGAAATAACTTGAAAAGTATTGGTATTAATTCATCTTTAAAGGTTTTGTAAAACTCCGCTGTATACCCATCCGGTCCTGGGCTTTTCTTGGTTGGTAGTCTTTTGATGGCTTCTTCAATTTCATCCATTGATATTGGTCTGTTCAAATTGTGTGTATCCTCCTGACTCAGTCTGGGCAAATCATAAGACTTAAGAAATTTATCGATGTCTTCACTATCTTCTATTTTATTGGAATATAGGTTTTCAAAATAATTTCTAATTGTCTTCTGTATTTCTGTAGCATCTGTTGTGATATTGCCTTTTTCATCCCGTATGTTAGTAATTTGAGTTCTCTCTCTTCTTCTCTTCGTTAGCAAGGCTAAGGGTCTGTCAATCTTATTTATTTTTTCGAAGAACCAACTTTTAGTTTTGTTAATTTTTTCAATAGTTTCTTTTGTTTCAATTTCATTGATTTCCGCTCTGATTTTAATTATTTCTTGCCTTCTGCTACATTTGCTGTTGTTTTGCTCTTCCTTTTCTAGGGCTTTGAGATGAAGTGTGAGCTCATTTATTTGTTGGTTTTTTCTTTTTTTGAGGAATGACCACCAGGCGATAAATTTCCCTCTTAAAACTGCTTTCATTGTGTCCCATAGATTCCGATATGTTGTGTCTGTATTTTCATTTATCTCTAAGAATGTTTTGATTTCCTCATTTATGTCTTCTGTAACCCATTGATCATTCAGTAACATATTGTTCATTTTCCATGTGATGTAGGATTTTTCCTTCCTTCTTTTAACATTGATTTCCAGTTTCATTCCATTATGATCAGATAAAATGCATAGTATTATCTCCACCCGTTTATATTTACTGAGGGTTGCCCTATGGCATAATATATGGTCTATTTTTGAGAAGGATCCATGTGCTGCTGAGAAAAAAGTATATCCACTTGATGATGTTTGATATATTCTATATATGTCAGTTAAGTCTAGTTTATTGATTGTGGTATTGAGTTCTATAGTTTCTTTATTTAACTTTTGTTTGGAGGATCTGTCCAATGGTGAGAGAGGTGTTGAAGTCACCCATAATTATTGTGTTGTGGTCTATTTGATTCTTGAACTTGAGAAGAATTTGTTTTATGAATATCGCAGTGCCATTATTTGGTGCATAAATATTGATAATTGTTATGTCTTGTTGGTGAATGGTTCCTTTTAACAGTATATAATGTCCTTCTTTATCCCTTTTGATTAACTTAGTCTTGAAGTCGATTTTATTCGATATGAGGATGGCCACCCCTGCTTGCTTGCATAGTATATTTTTTCCCATCCTTTCACCTTCAGCCTGTGTATGTCTTTTCCAATCAGATGTGTCTCCTGGAGGCAGCATATTGTTGGATTTGTTTTTTTAATCCATGATACCAGCCTATGTCGCTTTATTGGAGAATTTAAGCCATTAACATTCAGAGTTACTATTGATATATGGTTTGTACTTCCATCCATGTTTGATTATTTATCCTTTTTTAAAAAAATTTAGTTTGTTTCTCCATGATTATCTTTCCCCTCTGTTGAGAGCCACAGCCAAAGGGGCCCCAGCAAACTTCCAGCTGCCAGCAAACTTCCAGCTGCCGGCTGATGATTGGCTCACAGTGGCCCCAGCAACATCTAGCTGATTGGCTCCTCTGCGGTGATGTTCATTGGGCTGTTTCCCTGCCCTTCAGACTACGGAACTGCTCATTGCGGGACTTCTTTGGCTCAGCCCACGCGACCCAGCCAATCGGCCTCAAGACCAGGAGGATTGTGGGAGGTGGTTTGGCTTGTGGTGTGAGAGGCTTGTGGAAGCCGGTGGTGGCAGTTGGGCTCTTAGGGTTTTTTCCTTTGGAGCTGTTTTGCTTGGCGTTTGTAGTTCTAAAAATAAAGTTAGTTTCTTTTGACAAGTGGCTCCTGGATTGTGCCCAGCCAGACTGCGGCACCCTCACCCTCTGTCTTTACTGAGGCACTTCCCTCTGATGGTTTTGGTTATTGTTTTTCATTTCTTCCTCGTGTAGTGTTTTGCTCAAAATGCTTTGCAATGCTGGTTTTCTGGCTGCAAATTCTTTTAACTTTTGTTTATCATGAAAGATTTTTATTTCGTTGTCATACCTGAAGCTTAATTTTGCTGGATACAGAATTCTTGGTTGGCATCCATTGTCTTTCAGTGTTTGAAATACATTGTTCCATGACCTTCTTGCTTTCAGTGTCTGTGATGAAAGATCCGTTGTTAATCTTATTGGTTTACCCCTGAATGTAATCTGTCTCCTTTCTCTTGTAGCTTTTAATATTTTCTCTTTGTTCTGTATATTGGATATCTTCATAACAATGTGTCTTGGCATTGGTCTACTGTGATTTTGTGTGCTCGGTGTCCTGTATGCATCTTCAATTTGTATATCTGTTTCCTTTTTTATTTCTGGAAAGTTTTCTGTAATTATTTCATTCAGCAGGTTTCTCATTCCCTTGGTTTGAATCTCTGTGCCTTCTTCTATCCCGATGACTCGTAAGTTTGGTTTTTTTATGTTATCCCATAACTCTTGAATGTTTTTCTCGTGATTTTTTACCAGCCTTTCTGAGTTGGCTAGACTCTTTTCAAGATGATATATTTTGTCTTCATTATCTGACGTTCTGGCTTCTACTTGATCCACTCTGTTAGTGATACTCTCAATTGAGTTTTTAATTTGGTTTATCGTTTCCTTCATTTCTAGAATTATTGTTTGATTATTTTTTATAGTCTCTATCTCCTGGTAAAGATGCTTAACTTCTTCTTTTATCTGTTTATGTAATTAATTCTCAATGTGTTCTTTCGCTGCTTGAATTTGCTGTCTCATATCCTCTTTAAGGTTCCATTCCATATGTCTAAGGTGTTCCATGAGTTCTTTATATGACCATTTTTCTGATGACTCTAGGTCCTCCTGAATATTTAGGCTGTCCTTCATTGTTTGTACTCCTTTTCTTCCATTCTTTTTGAAGCTGCTCATGTTACTTCTTGTTCTGTTTGACTGCTGAGTTACTGTTTACTCCTATAAATTTATTTGATGCTTGGGAGGAAAGGTATTAGAAGGGAAGGGAAGAAGTCACTAAAGAGAATGAGAGTAAGCAGGTAGAATTCAAGGATGGTGGGATAAGATAATTGAAAAGAAATGAAAAGACAAAAGAAGAAAAAAATAGGACATAAAAAAAGAAAAGAAAATTTAAAAAAATAATAAAAAAAATTAAGATTAAAATTGGATGAAAAAAATTTAAAAAATATTGTAAAAATATTAAAAAAATTAAAAAACAAGAAAGAAAAATGAAAATGAAAGAAAAACCCAAATCAAAATAAAAAAAAGAGAGAAAAGAAAAGAGGAAAAAAAAAACAAAAACTAATAAATGCAGTCTTAGAGTTTGATTAACTTCTCTTCCAGTAGGTGGCGCTGTGCCCACCAGGCCAATATTCTCCTGTCAATATGCGGGAACCAATCACTGTGCAGCAGCTCCTCCTCCCAGACTGGGCGAGTCTCTAATCCTGAGTACCTAGGGCTTCCTCTTGTGTCTAGTCACTTCCCCACTTTTCCTCTAGCCAGGCCCCTCTTACGGGTGAAGCTCACCACAATACCGGCTACATGCCAGGTCTGCTGCTCCCGGGAGCCCTGCTGTCATGAATGACTGGGCACATTCTTCCAGTTTGCCATTCCCTCATACCCTAAGTTTGTAGAGCTTGGGGTTGAGAATCCTCAGCGAATTTTACTGCCCTTCCGGTAGCCACGCCCCCAGTAGCTGGTGCAAGAGACCTCAGCTGTCAGCACTGGTGGGAGCGGTAGTTCCACGCCGCAGGTCCCGTGCCACCTCTAATTCCCTCAGTCTGGCTACCGCACTCACGGGAGAGCTGGGAGGGGCCCTTAAGGTTTCCCCGATGTGTGGAGAGGGAAGGCTAGGGGATTACACACCTGTAGCCACAGGATTCAGTGAAGTTATCTCCTCCGCTGCAGTCTGATGACGTCAGTTCTCTGCCATGGTGGTATCTCTTGCAAATGGCGACAGTTCATTTCCCTTTGCTGGGTGACCAATGCAACGGGTGGGTCCTTACTGTCTCTCCCAAGCCCCGTTTCAAACCTGTGGCCGCTACCTATGAAGGCTCGGCAGGCGAATGGGAGCTTGAATTCAGCCGATCCAGGCTCGGTGTGTGTTCTGAGAGGCCCAGACTGTTCACCCCAGATCCATGTCAGCTCAGCATTGCCTAGTGATCAACAGGGGCTGGGGATGTGGCTCAAGCGGTAGCGCGCTCGCCTGGCATGCGTGCGGCCTGGGTTGATCCTCAGCACCACATACAAACAAAGATGTTGTGTCCGCCGAAAACTTTTTCTTTGTGCTCGCTGTGAGGGCTCCTCTGACCCTTAGTCACTCCCCGTGCGAGCCACCAAAAGCCACAGTCTGGCTGGGCACAATTCAGGAGCCACTTGTCAAAATAAACTAACTTTATTTTTAGAACTACTAATGCCAAACAAAACAGCTCCTCAGGAAAAAACCCTCAGAGCCCAACTGCCACCACTGGCTTTCCACAAGCCTCTCACACCCACACAAGCCTCACCACCTCCCAATATCCTCCTGCTCTTGAGGTCGATTGGCCTTTCTTTAGTTTTAATGAAAACTATTTCTTTACCTTCACATCATTCTCTCAACTTTAATGACTGTTAATTTGATGAAGTTTCTTTCTTTCCACAAGCCAAACTCCCCTTGCCCTTCAATTAAGGAAGAGCAAGAAAAACATGTTTTCTCTACTCCACTACTGATCAGGAGACTTAATTCTCCTCTTCTTCATGAGTGTGCACAAATGCATCAGCACATTCAGAGTTTTCCTTTGATAATTTTTTTCTCTAATTTTATCTTCAAATATAAACCCAAGATATTTAAACTCTTTACATGAAGAAATATGAAACAAATTATACGAAATAATGAATGTTTCAGAAAGAAAAATGCAGATAGAAAATTAGCACACTATGTAGGAACTGGAAACTGGTGCAATCACTCTGGAAAGCAGTATGGAGATTCCTTAGCAAATATGAAATGGAACGACCTACTTATACCATTCCTCAACATGGGTACCCAAAGGATGGAAAATCAGCATTGTACAGTGATGCAGCCACATCAATGTTTATAGCAGCTCACTTCACAGTAGCCAAGCTATGGAACCCACACAGGTGCTTTTCCACAGATCAATGGAAAAAGAAAATGTGTTATACATATACAATGGACTATTACTTATCCAAAAGGATAAATGGAATTATGGCATTTGCAGATAAAGGAATAGAACTGGAGACTATTGTTCTAAGAGAAATAAACTCTTACCAAAAACCAAAGATTGAATTTTTCTCTATGATGTGTGGATGCTAACCTAGAGCAAAGGAGTGTAGGGAGGGTGGATTAGACAAATGAGGAATAAAGTAAAGGAGAGATGAGAATAAGAAAGCCAATAAAATAATAGAATGAAACAGACATAACTTCCCTGTGTTTATATCATGTTTAACCACAGAATGGGATCAAAATTTTAATGGGTTGTACCTCGTATATGTATATTATGTCAAAATATACCCTACAGGCTTGTATATCTAAAAACAACAAATAAAAAATAAGCACATGATAAACACTAAATCGTATCTATCTTTAGAGTGTGCATATTGAGGTAGTAATGAAGTGAGCTACACAACTATGAAATGGTTTAAATATTCCACAAAGTCATTGACGTGAAAATAGACCTATACTAAAACTGTATGTTCATTGTGAATTCAGGTGCCTGAAGGTGATGTGGAAATCACAAAAAATGATGACTTATTCTCTGCTAACATGGACTCACCCATTTACTAAAGCCATCTGTGGACTACTGCATAGATGCATAAAACACTGGTTATTAATAGGAAGAATAAACTACTTAAATGAGGACATTATCTGACTATAGTTATTCCTGTATTCATTAATTTAAACACAAGTGCAAGTTATAAGATTACTGATCTGAAAGATTTAAAATGCACACTATTTTATCAACCAGGATTCATATTATCACAAAAGTAAAAAGCCCAATTTAGGACTGGGGTTGTGGCTCAGAAATAGAACACTATCTAGCATGTGTGAGGCACTGAATTCAATCCTGAACACCACATAAAAACTAAATAAATAAAATATATGTATTGTGTCCAACTACAACTAAAAAATAAGCATTAGAAAAATCATTTTATTGTTTTTTCTATTGCTTTTGAATATTGAAATTTGAAATTGTTTGAAAAATATCTCATACAGAGCAAGAAAATTTACTTTTAACACTATTCATTTTTACTACTTCCACTTGAAGCAGAACATCTGAATACTATTATTTGTGCAATGTACATTAGTCTAAGATTAAAGAGTTTTTTTTAAAGTAAATAAGCCAGGAGTGGTGGCACATGCCTGTAATTCCAGCGACTCAGGAGGCTGAGGCAGGAGAATCACAAGTTCAAAGCCAGCCTTAGTAAAAGTGAAGCCCTAGCAACTCAGTGAGATCTTGTCTCAAAATGCGAAATAGGGCAGAAGATGTGGCTCAGTGGTCAAGTACCCCTGAGTTCGATCACTGATACCACCCCTCAAGAAAAAGCAAATAAAAAGACAAAATCAAACAAGCTCTTACATGTCAATCTTCAGAGGTATAAGGGATGCTTAGCTCGATGAATCTATTTTAAAGACAATGATTTAAAAAATTCACTGTCTAATTTGTAAGTACAATTGATGGGTCCTGGTGAGTAGGCAAAGGAGGCTTGTTGGCATTGGCATGGATTCTTTTGTCTGATTGTGTTGATGTTCCTAAAGGTGTAAAAATATCCAAAATTTATCAAACTTTTCACATAGAGGTGTTTTAATGTCTGCCACATATTTTGTGTCAGAAAAGTTATCTCAAATTAGGCAAAAACATGAATCACACACATACATAATGAGGGATAAGGGGAAAAAGGCACAGTTCAAGAAATCTGGAAATCAAGAAGAACTTAGGATGGAACCACAGTATTCCCCGTCAGATGTCATCTAAGATGACTGGGTTGCACTGGCTGCTTCACCACCTAATTTTCAAGAAAAAGAGACTACACAATCTGGTTCAGCTCCTCAAGCTATAGAGAAACAAAAATTTATGTTTATATGGAGACATTTTCCTAGGTAAATGCTACCCTGAATGTCTCTGGGGACAGAGTGCAAGAGCTTCTCAAAGAAGCATGAGGAGATTCAGCTGGGCATATAGTAGAGCTAGCAGAACAAGCCACAGAGCAGACCTGAGCAAAGCTGTGGGGTGTTACCCGCCACACAGATGGTAAAGGGGTTCTTGTCTTACTTCCCCATGATGCTGGAGCACTGTGGAGCCTTAAGGCTTTTGCCATAAGACTCACAGTAATAGTCAGCCTCATCCTCAGGCTGAAGCCCAGTGATGGTCAGTGAACCAGAGTTTCCAGATCTGGAGCCAGAGAAACGGTCAGGGACCCCTGAGGGTCGATTACTATTATTATAGATGAGGAGTTTGGGGGACGTTTCTGGGAGCTGCTGGTACCACTGCACATTATAGCCATCTCCTATATTTGTGCTGCTCCCAATGCAGGAGATGGTGACCCTCTGTCCTGGAGTCCCAGAGAGTGAGGTCTGCTGAGTCAGCACAGGCTGAGCCCAGGATCCTGAAAGTGAGAAAACATGGAGAGCATAATTTTTGTCTAGAAATGAGAGTAGAATCAGAGTCCATATCAGAGGACTATTCTACCAAACCCTATTCCTCCTCCATATCTTGTCACCCGTGCACTGAACAAAGAATGTGAGGAGGAGATAGGACCAAGCCATGGTGAAGGTCATCCTGAGCTCCGCTTTCTGTTCCCAAAGCTGAGAAGAGTTTCAACAAAGTCTCTCACTTGACCTCTTAACACTCTGAGAAGGGGAGGGAATGTGCATGCAAATTAAATTCCTCCAGTTTTCTTGATTACACCCTGGGCCCTGATTCAGACTCCAGTACATAAAGATGACCTGTGGGTGTGCAGGAGTGAAGTAGGCCTGGCTTAGGGTGTTGGATGTCACAACTGTGAGCCCTAATAAAAGAGCATCAGGCAGGGCCAGGTGGCTCATTACCCTAGTGGTGCCTTCCTGACCCCTCTTAACTGGTCTGCAGTGCCCCCTGTTGTCCAAGCTCATACACATCATCCTGTTACATTCTGAACAGAATCACATGAGACAGTCCTCATCCCCTCTGACTTTGCCTAGGAGGCAGGCCAGTGATCCCCTTCTGTGGCCTCCCCATTACCTCAGGATGGCCTTCTTCCTATCCTCAGACTCCTCATGGTGAATTTGTGCATAGTTCTCTTGATTCCTTCTTAGACAGGTCTAAGATAGTATGTTTGATACAGTTTTTTTCTCAGGTCAGAATTAAACAGTTGAACATAAACTTTATGGTTTTATTAGCTTGCAGGGTACCATCACATTTATCCACAGCACAAAGACTGTTCCACAGGTCCTTTCACATTGGGCTTGGCAAGGAACTCAGTTGCAAAATCTTTTGAGTAGCTATTTGATGTTATTTAGAAGATACTTGTATGCATGTTTTTGTAGCTTTCTCAGTTCACATGTTTTTAACTTTTATTGTCAGCAAGTGAGACTGAGGGTTGTGACTATGTGTCAGTCACAACCAAATAGCAGTTTTGTCACCATTGGCTACATGGAATTCCATAGGGGCTGGAAGCACTGAAGGGACTCAAATTGCAAAACTCATGAATGTCTTCAGACATGGATAAAAATGCATTGTCTCCTAGGCCCTGGCAGGTATGCAGGTAGTTTAGACATGAATATCAGCCTTTTGTTCATATTTGTTCAATAATACTCAGTGTATTTCACAAGGGTCCTATGATTCCAACTGATGAAGTAAAGCATATCCTGAATTTTTAAAAACTCTATATATTATATTTTATTTGTTCTTATTATTTATAGATGAAAGTAGAATCCATCATGACATTATAAATATATAGAGTCTAACTTTCCATTTTCTGGTTGTACATTTTTTTTGTATTCATATATGCCCATAGGAAAATAATGTCTGATTCATTCAACTCTCTTTCCTATTCCCATTCCCACTTCGTTCCCTCCCTTGCTCTTTTTCTAATCCAGTGAAAATCTATTCTTTCCTACTTCCCCTCATGCTTTTTGTGAGTTAGCAACAACATATCAAGGAGAACTTTTGACTTTTTTGTTTGGGGGGATTAGCTTATTTCACTTAGATAGTCTCCAGTTCCATCCATTTACCTGCAAATGTCATAATTTCATTTTTCCTATGGCTGAAAAGTATTCCACTGTGTATATACACCACATTTTCTTTATTACTTAATTAGTTGAAGGGCACCTAGGCTGCTTCCAAAGCTTGGCTATTATGAATGAAGCTGCTATAAACATTGATGTGGCTATGAAATGTAGTTGCCATTAAGTCCCTTGGGTATGAACTGAGATAATTTGGTCAAATTGTGGTTCTATTTTAAGTTTTCTAAGGAATCTAAATAATGCTTTTCAGAATGGTTGCACCAGTTGCTGTCCCACCAGCAACGTATGAGTGTACTTTTTTCCCAACATCCTCATCAACATTATTGTGTCTATTCTTGATGATTGTCATTCTGATTAGAGGGAGATAAAATATCAGTGTAGTTTTCATTTTCATTCTCTAACTGATAGAGATGTTGAATATGTTTTTATTATTTTGAAGTCCTAGATCCCAGGAAAATCAACAAGTGCCATTTTAGGGCCTAGAAACTTAGAAATGAAACTCAACTCATGATAGGTTGGAACTTTCCAGCTCTATCACAATTTGTAATTAAATATAAACAGGATTAAAAATCAAGCAATTATTTTTTTCTGTGAAAAGAGAAATTGTATACATTGTGCAGTCTAATATATTTCATATTTATGAAAGTGATAGTATAATGATTGAAATACATAATTTACATTTTCTGATTAATAGATTATTTTAATATTAATTAAAACACCAAATGTTTGCATTATCAAGTCATTTAAATTTATAAATATTAATATATTACATTTCAATAATTATTTTCTCCTTTCTTTCTTTCTTGTTTCCTTCCTTCTTTCCTCTACCTATGAGTATAGGCAATGCAGGTCCCTTTGTGATTTTCTGTAGTTTTAATAAAAAAAAAAAAACTATTTCTCTACCTTCACATGGTACTCTCAACTTCGATGACTGTTAATTTTCTGCAGATTATTTTTTTCCATAGGCCAAGCTCCACTTTCCCTTCAATTCAGAAAAAAAGAAAGACAATGTTTTTCTTCACTTCATTGCTGATCAATATATTTAATTCTCTTATTCTTCATAAGTGTAGCCAAATCCACCAACACATACAGATTTTTCTTTTGGTTATCCTATTCTTTAACTTTATCTACAAATACCAACTCAGAATATTTAAACACTTTACACCAATAAATATAAAACCAATTATATGAAATAATCAGTGTTTCATAGTGAAAATTCCAGATAGAAAATAAGCACATGATGGTGGAACTATATATTGTTGGAACCACTTTGGAAATCAGTATGAATATTCCTTAGAAAACTTGGAATGGAACCACCATTTGACTCAGTTATCCCACTCCTCAGCATACATTTAAAGGACTTAAAATCAGCATAGTACAGTGATGCAGCCACAAGAATGTTTGTAGGAGTTGAATTCACAAGAGCAAAACTAGGTAACCAAATCAGAGACTCTTCAATAGATGAATGCATAAAAATGTGGTATATATGCACAATGGAATATTACTCAGCCATAAGGAGAAATACAATTATGGCATTTCCCAGTAAATGGATGGAAATGAGACTATCATGCTAAGTGAAATATGCCAGTCCCCCAAATTCAAAGGCCAAATGCTTTCTATGATACACAGATGCCAACCCATAGCAGGGGAGTGTAGGAAGGGGAAGTATAGAAGTTCATTGGATTAGACAAAAAAAATAAATAAGGGAAAGGAGGGGATTGAGAATAGGGAAGACAGTAGAATGGCTCAGGCATGAGTTTTCTTAGGTCATATATGAATAAATGACCAGTATAACTCCTCATCATGTTCATCCACAAGAATGGGATTAAAATTGTAATTAATTGCTCCCCATATATGTATAATGTTCAAAATATACCCTACTTTTATGTGCATCTAAAACCAACAAATAACAATGAAGAAACAAGCACACAACATAACACTAAATCTATTCTATCATTACATTGTGCATATTAAATTAGCAATGAATTAAGCTACACATATATGGAATGATTTAAATATTGCACAAAGACACTAACATGAAAATGAACATACACTGAAACTGTATGTTCACTGTGAGTCCGGGTGACAGAAGGTGATGTTGAAATCAAAAGGAATGATCACTTATGCTCAGATTGCTAGAGCTCACCCATTCACTAAAGCTGAGCTGTGAATTACTGTATGTTTGAATGCATACACTAGTTATTCATAGGAAGAATAAACCAATTAAATGTGAATATTAAGTTACCACTATAATCCCTTTCTCTGTTAATTTAAAAACAAGTGCAAGTTCTAAGATTACTGAATAAGAGCACTTAAAATACAGATTATTTTTTTAACCAAGCTTGATATTATGACAAAAATAAAATAAACTAACTTTATTATTATGTTCTAAAACTTTGGAAGATTAAAAATTAAGTTTGAAAATATTTTTCACAATGCAAGAAAACTCATTTTAAAACTTTTAACTTTTACAGCTACCACTTGAAACAGGACGTCTGAATTCTATTATTCACAGGTATGGTTTACATAAGTCTAAGATTTAGAAGTTTAAAAAAGCAAATAATAGAACAAAATACAGCAAGCTCTTATATGGCAATCTGCAGACATATCAGGGATGTTTATATGCTTAACTCAATGATACTCTTTTAAAGACAATGCATTTACAGAATTGTGTCTAATTTGCAAGTACAATTGCTGTTTCCTGATGCATAGACATTGATCACTGCTAAAATTTTATTTCATATATAAAATTATGAATAATTAATAATTGAAATCAAACATTGTTATATAGAGAGTTATAATTATATAATGGTTGTTGACTTGAAGGGTTTGAATTCTGAGCTATACCTCCTTTACTGGTGATAATTCATAATTTTATTATTAGTAGTATTAATATGATTTTGTGAGTTTTTGGTTTTGCTTTTTACAGATTCTATAAGAATTGTGTAATGGGAGAGATTTATGGTATGCCACTAAAATAAACCAGAATCTGATGTCTTATTTATAAACAGTGAAGTTCTTTTTTAAATTTTTTAAAAATATTTTATATATATATATTTTTATTGGTTGTTCACAACATTACAAAGCTCTTGACATATCATATTACATACATTAGATTGAAGTGGGTTATGAACTCCCAATTTTATCCCAAATGCAGATTGCAGAATCATGTCAGTTACACATCCACAATATTACATAATGCCCTATTAGTAATTGTTGTATTCTGCTACCTTTCAATATTTTTAGATGTTATATATGACATCAGAATGAATTACAATTCATATTACACATATACAGAACAGTTTTTTATATCTCACTTTGTGTACAAAGTATATTCATACCATGTTTGCATCTCTATACATGTAGTTAGGTTATGGTGTCAATCTCATTCCACCATCTTTTCTACCCCTATGCCCCCTCCCTTTTGGTTCTATCCCTTTCCCTTATCAAGAATTCCTCTATGCCTCCCATGCTCCCCCTCCCAAACCCACTATAAATCAGCCTCCTTATATCAGAGAAAACATTCAGCATTTAGTTTTTTGGGATTGGCTAAATTCACTTAGCATTATATTTTCTAGGCCCATCCATTTACCCACCAATGCCATGATTTTATTCTCTTTTATTGCTGAGTAATATTCCACTGTGTATGTACACCATACTTTCTTTATGCATTCATCTACTGAAGGGCATCTAGATTGGTTCCACAGTTTATCTATTATGAATTGTGTTGCTATAAACATTTATGTGGCTGTGATCCTGTTTTTAAATTCTTTGGGTATGCTGGGATAGCTGGGTCAAATGGTGGTTCCATTCTCAGTTTTCCAAGGAATCTCCATACTGATTTCCCTATTGGCTGCACCAATTCACAGTCCCACCAGCAATGTATAAATATGCTTTTTTTCCCATAACCTCACCAACACTTATTGTTGTTTGTATTCTTAATAGTTGCCATTCTGACTGGAGTGAGATGAAATCTTAGAGTGCTTTTGATTTGCAATTCTCTAAATTCTAGAGACATTGAAACTTTTTATTCATATATTTGTTACCTGATTGTATATCTTCTGAGAAGTGTCTGTGTTTGTTTAGTTTCTTGGCAAATTTATTGATTGGGTTATTTGTTTTTAATTTTGTTGCTGTTGTTTGTTTGTTTGTTTGGTGTTTAGCTTTTTGAGTTCTTTATGTACCCTAGAGATTATTGCTGTATCTGATGTGCATGTAGTAAAAATTTGCTCCAAAAACGTAGGCTCTCTATTCGCTTTACTGATGCTAAGAAGAAGCTTTTTAGTTGAAATCTATTCTTCTGCTATAAGAGTCTTATTAAGGAAGTCGGGGACTATTCCGACATGAAGAAGATTTGGGACTACTTTTTATTCTATTAGATGCAGTGTCTCTGGTTTAATTCCTAGGTCTTTGATCCATTTTGAGTTGAGTTTTCTGCATTGTGAGCAATAAGGGTTTAATTTCATTTTGTTGCATATGGATTTCCAGTTTTCCCAGCACCATTTGTTGAAGACGCTACCTTTTCTCCAATGAACATTTTGGGCACCATTGTCTAATATAAGATAATGGTAATTATGTGGGTTAATCTCTGTTTCCTCTATTCTGTACCATTGGTCTACCAGTCTATTTACGTGCCAATACCAAGCTGTGGTTTGTTACTATTGCTCTGAAGTATAGTTTAAGTTCTGGTATAGTGATGTCACCTGCTTCATTCTTCTTGCTAAATATTGCTTTAGCTTTTCTGGGTCTCTTATTTTTCCAGATAAATTTTATGATTCATTTTTCTCTTTGAGAAATGTCATTGGGATTTTGATTGGAATTGCATTAAGCCTGTATAGTGCTTTTGGTAGTGTGGTCATTTTAATAATATTAATTCTGTCTATCCAAGAGCAAGGTAGATCTTTCCATCTTCTTTTTAATATTTTTTTCCTTTGGCTTTCTGTAGTTTTCATTGTAGAGGTCTTTTATCTGTTTTGTTGGTTGACTCCAAAGTATTTTATTTATTTATTTATTTATTTATTTATTTATTTATTTATTTATCTATCTATTTTCAAGGCTATTGTAAATGTGGTAGTTTTCTTCATTTTTCTTTAAGAGGATTTCTCACTGATATACAGAGATGCATTTGATATATGGGTGTTGACTTTATTTCCTGGTACTTTACTGAATTGTTTACTAGTTCTAGATATTTTCTGGTGGAATTTTTCTTGCTCTTCTAGGTATAGAATCACATCATTGACAAGTAGTTATAGTGTGAGTTCTTCTTTTTTCTGTGCATAATCATTTAATTTATTTTGTCTGTCTAATTCCTCTGGCTAGGGTTTCAAGAACTATGTTAAATAGAAGAGGTGAAAGGGGGAATCCCTATCTTATTTCCATTTTTACAGGGAATGGTTTCAATTTGTTTCCATTTACAATTATGTTAACCTGGGGCTTAGCATAGGTAGCTTTTATGATGTTGACCTATGTTCCTGTTATTCCTAGCTTTTCTAGTGTTTTGAATATATATGGATGTTGTATTTTGTCAAAACCTTTTTCTGCATCTATTACAATGACCATATGATTCTTGTCTTTAAGTCTATTAGTGTGATTAATTACATTCATTGATTTTTGTAGGTTGAAACATCCTTGCAGCTCTAGTATGGACCCCACCTTAATCATGGTGCACTACCTTTTTTATATGTTTTTGTATTTGATTTTCCATAATTTTATTGAGGATTTTTGCATGCATGTTCATTAGACATATTGGTGTGAAGTTTTCTTTTTTGATGTGTCTTTGCCTGGTTTTGAAATTAAGTTGATATTGGCCTTATAGAATGAGTTTGTAAATGCTTTCTCTTTTTCTATTTTATGAAATAATTTCAAGAGTATATGTATTAGTTCTTCCTTATAGGTCTTGAAGAAGTCAGATATGCATCTATCTTGTTCTGGATTTTTCTTTGTTGGTGGGCTTTTGATGGCATCTTCTATTTTATTGCTTCAGTTTAAATTGTATATATCTACCTGATTCAATTTGGGCAAACTTTGTGACTCTAAAAACTTGTCAATGCCTTTGATATCATATATTTTATTGAAGTACAAGTTTTCAAAATAATTTATAATTCTATTCTGTATGTTCTTTTTTAACCCTGTTGTGATAATTTTTTTCTCATCACATATGCGAGGAATTTGAGTTTTCCCTTTCCTTCTCTTTGTTAGCATGGCCAAGAGATTGTCAATTTTACTTATTTTTTTTTTTGAATTACCAAATATTTTCTTCATCAATTTTTTTTTAGTTTTTTTTTTTAATTTCAAATATTTCAGGTCTTATTTTAATTATTTCTTGTCTTCTACTCCTTTTGGTGTTGATTTTTTCTTGTTTTTCTGGCCATACTACAAACAAATTTATAAAAATTTTAAGACATTTTACATTAAAATTCCAATTATGTTCTTCATATCAATAAAAAGCAGTCATGAAGTTCATTTGGAGAAATAAGTGTCCTAAAATACACAAAGAAATTATCAGTGTGAAAACGGAAGCAGGAGGCCTTACGTTATTCTACAGAACTATAGTAACAAAATTGGCATTGTATTAGCACCAAAACAGACATAAAGACCAATGGTATAGATTAGAATACACAGAGACAAACCCAGATAAATATAGTTATCTCATACTAGACAAACACACCCTAAATATACAGTGGAGAAAAGATAGAATCTTATAACTAATTTTTTTTAAAAGAATAAATCCCTAAAGAAAAAAAGAGTACCTCTTCAATAAATGGTGCTGGGCAAACTGAAAATCCATATGCAGCAAAATAAAACTAAGCTCCTGTCTCTCACCTGCACAAAACTCAAAGTGGATGATGAAACATGGCATTAGGCCAGATCCCTGTATCTATTAGAAAATAAATTAATTGCAGCTCTCTATCATGTTAGTTGAGAAATCAAATTCCTCAACAAGATTCCTAAAGCACATGAAGTAAAATTAAGAATCAATAAATGGGATGGTATCAAACTAAAAATATTCTCCACAGCAAAGGAAACAAGAATATGAACAGAGAGTCTAGAGAATCAGAGAAAATCTTTGCCACCTGTACCTCAGACAGAATACGAATCTCCATGATTTATAAATAATTCAAAATATGTAACACAGAGAAAAAAATAACCCAATCAATAAATGTGTAAATGAATTAAACAGACACATCACAGAAAAAGAAATGTGATTGGGTAACAAATATTTGAAAAAAAATGTTCCACATTTCTATCAATTAGAGGAATGCAAATTAAAACTAAATTGAAATTTCATCTAACTCCCACCAGAATGGCATTTATCAAGAATACGAAAACATTAAATGTTGGCAAGGATGCTGGGAAAAAGGTATAACCATAAGATGCTAGTGGAACTGCAAATGGTTGCAACCACTTTGCAAAGCAGTTTTGAGATTCTTTAGAAAACTTGGAATGGAACCACAATTTGATCCAGTTTTCCCACTCCTTGTCATATACTCCAAAATTTTAGAATCAGCATATTATAATGATGCAGCCACATCAATATTTATAGCAGTTCAACTCACAATAGCTAACCTATAGAACTAAAATGAGTGCTTTCCACAATGAATGGATAAAGAAATGTGGTACAACTTGGGTGTGGTTGTGCACACCTGTGATTCCAGCAGCTTGGGAACTGGAGCAGGAGGTTCACATGTTCAAAGCCAGCCTCAGTAAAATCAAAGTGCTAAGTAATTCAGTGAGACTCTGTTTCTAACCAAAATGCAAAATAGTGGTGGTTGAGTGTCCCAGAGTTCAATTCCCAGTACATGCCCTCAGAAAAAAGAAAAAGAGAAAAGAAAATGTGGTACATATACACAATGGAATATTACTCAGCTATGAAGAAGAATAAAATTATAGCATTTACTGATATGTGGATGGAATTCGAGACCATCATGCCACGTTAAATAAGCCAATATAAAAAATCCAAAGGCTGAATACTCTCAATACTCTCTCTGATATGTGGATGCTAAGACACAATAAGTAGGTGGGGAGAGAGGAGTTGATGTTCACTGGATTGGACAGAGGAAAGGGTGTAGAAAGGATGAAAGATAGTATTGGGAAACACAGTAGAATGAATCAGACAAAACTGTCCTATGTTCATATATGAATACACAACCAGTGTAACACTTAATCATTTACAACCACAAAAATAGGAAATTAAACATTATTTATATATGTCAAAGTATGTTATACCGCCATATAACCAAGAGGAACAAATATAATAAATTAGATATATATCTAGACACCTTTTCTGCCATAACTAATCTCATTCATATATATATATATATATATATATATATATATATATACACATATATACTTTTATACATAAAAGTAAAAGAATGTGATTAGTTATGGTATAAAATTGTCTAGAAATATATCTAATTTATTATATATATACATATATATATATATATGATTTGACTAGTTATGGCAGAAAAGGTGTCCAGATATATATAAAAAAGTTATTCAGGCTAATTTTCTCTTTGTGTCCCCATTTTCTCTTCCACCTGTTATGACATGCACAGAAGCTTCCCCAAATGCCAGTGTTATGCTGATGTACTTCCCAGTATCTAGATCATTAAACATGTACACTTACAATGCTCATAATTTACTCAGCCTGTGGCACTGTCATTGCAACACTAAAAGAATTAACACCTGACTTCCAGCCAGGCATGGTGATGCATGTATGTAACCCAGTGACTTGGGAGTCTGTAGCAGGAGGACCACAAGTTACAGAATAGCTTCAGGAACTTAACAACGTTCTAAGCAACTTAGAATTAATGACTTTGTCTCAATATAAAATTAAAATTTCTGGTGAATATAGTTCTGTGGTAAAGGCCATGAATTCAGTCACCAGAATAAAAAATATTACCTCTAGAGATTAGAACTAAAAGTTTAGCAATGCTTAAATATGAATAAAAATTGAGTAATATTTAATAATCAGGTCTGATCATCCATCAGAGCAGGAACAACAAGTGCCTGGTGGACTGAATAGTTTTAGAGCTCCAAGAAAATATTTATTCCATAACCAGAAGAAAAATGAATATAATCCAGGATGGATTATATTTCCCTCTATTCTGATGAGTCATAATTTAATTTACATTTTAGCTGCACAAAGGATCCAGGAATGAAGAAGCATGTAGGGACCAACAATGTCATGATGTATGCATCAGTATAATACTGTGCAATCCAACTCATCATGGGAGACATTCAAACACAGTTTGTAGTGTGCAGGAAGACATTGAAGAAGGAATACCTACTGTATGATTCCATTTATAAACTTTAATAAAGTGAAAACTGACCAACAATCACAGAGAGCAAGTCACTGGTTGGCTGGGAGGTGCTGTGAAAAGAGATAGATGGAGGCTCACCAAAGGGCAGAAATGTAGTGAGATCGTGAGATCAACTGCTCTAAGTCCTCAGACCACCTGCCACTAAGCATGCCTATTAAACCAGCAATGAAATTATTCACTGGAATGATTAAAATAGCCCATGATGATACTGACATAAAAAATAAACAAATTCTGAAGCTGCGGTTCACTGAGTCCATGTGCCTGAAACTTAACATAAAAATAAAAAAAGACTGAAAGTGTTTGTTCAAGGCAGAACATGCTCAATTATTCACTAAAGCCCAGCTGTACTTTACTGCACTGATACATTCACCTACTCTTTCTTGAAAGGAGCATAAGCCACATAAGTGAGAATATTAACCTACCAGTTTAACCATTTCCATCATTGAATTAAAGTGCAGTTTCTAAGATCATTGAACTGGAGGACTTACAAGGAGAGCATTATTTCAAACAGATTTAATATTATTAGATAAGTGAAATAAATCTATTTTATACTTCTCATGTTCTTAGGCTCTGTTATATTTAATTATGTTACCATTAGGGTTTGAAAATATAAAGAGCAAGAAAACTTACGTTTAAAACTCTTCTTCATTTTACTTTGGATCAAAGGATTTGGACCAAAACATCTGAATTCTTTTACAGATGGATTGTTTTCATGACTGTAAAATTAAGAAATTAAAAAGCAAACAAAAATACAAAATTATAAAAGACCCTGGGTGTCATTCTGCAATGGTATCATGACTGTTTACATGTTTACTTCCTGGTGCCTGTTTTTTTTTTTTTTTCCAAAGAGATTTCATTATATAATTTACAGGAAAAATCACTGAGTCCTGGTGGCAGACATTGATGTCCCTTGAAATGGTAATACATATAATGTATAGTACATATGCACACCTTAAAATTTTAATACATTTTTAAAATATAGAGAGATAATTATTATGGGTAATAATCTGGGTGAAATTCACCTTCTGTGCCAGAGCTCGTTTACTAGTAGAAATTGATAAGAAGTGCAAACATTTGTTAATGTTGATAGAATAGTTCTTCTTTTTCACTTTTACTTTCTAGAGTTTCTATGGGAGTTCATGGATGATAGTTATAGTGCGGCACCATGGAAACCAGATTCCAATATATTGTATTATTTTAAAATCAGTGAGGTTCTTATTTACCCTAGTAAAAGTGACATAAGCTCAGAATTTCAGTGGCTGAGGGTTTTTGTCCCACTTCCTCATCTGTCTGTACCACTGTGGTAGCACTGCTTTCATATACCTGACAGTAGTAATCAGCCTCATCCTCAGGCTGGAGCCCAGAAATGTGCAAAAATGCTGCATTGGTTGCAGTATCTTTGGATCCAGAAAATCTATTGGGGACCCCTGGTCCCAGTTGCTTGTTTGAGTCTGAGTAGTAGTGCAGGTAGAGCTGGGGAGGGCTCCCTGGCTTCTGCTGGTACCAATACATGCTTTTACCACTAACACTGAGGTCACTGCTCAGGGTGCAGGTGAGTCTGGCTGTTGATCCCGGAGATGCAGAGATGTATGGTGGCTGAGTCAGCACAGGCTGAGACAGGGAACCTGTGAACACAGACACAATATAGTGAAGGACAAAGCCAGGAGTAGTGGCCTGAGGGTCTGACTCAGACACTAATGACCCAGGTTGGAGGTTTGCCTTGGGCCTCTGAAGACTGTCCCTACCTGTCCATTGAGACAAAAGCAGGAGGAGGAGAGGAGTCCAGATCATGGTGGACATAGTCCCTTCTTCAACCTAACTTCTGTGGTTGGGATACCCAGGCCTGTCTTATACTAGCCCCACTGATTTCACACAGGAGAGGCAGCTTATGCAAATGTTTTCTCATCCTATGTCTCTCTGCTATGGGCACTCAGTGTCTGGGTCCTTTTCCCAGGAAGGCTTGCATGGTGCCCTAATTTGCCTAATAAATTAACTGAAGAGGAACCACCTGTTAGAACCACATCTGAGGTTATATACATGGGCTTTCTGCCAGGTCTCAAGGGACCTGTGTACCAAGTCACCGAGGAACCCAAGGGTGCAGCCCTGGGACCTCAAGTCAGTTGAGGGCTTCCCAGCTATGATTTATCTCCTGTGAACCCTCTTGACCTAGGAGATGGTCTCATCATGACACCTTCTGGTCTCAGAGCAAACTTCTTTCACAATGGATCAAATATACCTCCACTTTGCTACTTGGATGCCTGACTATATCACTTAAATGAAATGTCTAGCAAGGACAATGGATGTGCAATCCTGAGGGAGCCTTATAAAATCATGTATGTTCCCATTATTAAGTCTCAGATTATTGGCTCTGGTTGGTGTTTAGAGGAACATTCTAGAATAGGGTAAGGGGGAAAAAACCAAAAGAGAACATTTTTGGGTAGCTGTTATGACTTCACATGAAATATGAAAGCACATGCCTTTTAGGT
Source organism: Urocitellus parryii (assembly GCF_045843805.1). Taxonomy (NCBI): domain Eukaryota; kingdom Metazoa; phylum Chordata; class Mammalia; order Rodentia; family Sciuridae; genus Urocitellus; species Urocitellus parryii. The sequence goes on along the minus strand of NC_135533.1, from coordinate 119,348,041 downwards.
GAGACATGTGAATCAAGCAATTGAGGCCAAGAGTTCCCAATAGAATTTCTGGATCCAAAGATTTTTCAACCAATGCAGTATTTTTGCACATTTCTGGGTGCAGTCTGAGGATGAGGCCAAGTACTACTGTGGGTGCTGAACTTGTGAGCTTGGCAAACATGGAAACATGACTCAGCAAAGCCTTCAAACCACTAGGAATCTGAGAACAAAATGCCTTCAGCAGAAGGTCTCTGAGGGAGGGGCATCTTCTCTGGACTCTGAGAGGGAATGGAGTTTACTAAGGTTGAAACAAATGTTCTTGGGGGGAGACAATAATGCACCAGAAGGGTACAATCTTTGTAGAGCAACAGGCATAGAAGAAAAGGGAATAAAGAAGTGGCAACTGTGGGGGCAAAGAAGGGCAGGGCTCAGGGTACAGCAGAAACAAGGTTTTGGTCTTTCAGGTGAATTCCTCAATTACCTGAATATGTATATTCATGTCTGTGCCTATTATTATGTCTCATATTAGAGTATTGGTTCTAGTTCGTGTATAGGGGAACAATATAGAAGAGAATAGGGGAGGAAAGAGCCAAAAGAGAACATTTCTGGGTAGCTGTTAAGACTGCAGATGTAATATGAAGACACATGCCTTTCAGGTTGGTCACCTGGGCCCACCAAACATCAGGTGAGAAAGGATAGATGGACCAGATTGTAAAGTAGGTGGAGGCAACACTTCTTCTGAGACTAACAAAGGCTAGGTAGATCATCTGGTCTGAGAAACAGTTGGGATATGGATGCATATTTATCATTTTGTGACTATGGTATAAAAAGTGGAAATAATTTAGTACATTCAGAGATAGTCAGGGTTGCGTTATCTCCCACATATAAAAAATGCAGAAGTTAAAACAACCACCATTAGGGGGGACATAGAACAGTCATTTATTTATTCTGTCATTCATAATATTTTTTCCTCATCTATTTTTGCAGAGGTAATGAGACATTAGAAATATATATGGAATTCTAAAACTATCCTAAGTTATGTGATCAGCAAAAATTGGGCACAGAAGTGGATAGAGTGGTGTACGAGGATACTGCAGGCCTGAGGACCTCCTGCTCATGCAGATCAGAGAAAATGGAGTGTCTAAGTGGATGCAGGGATTGTATATTTCGAGGACTCTAAACCTCTGATTCAAACCTCAGTTTTGAATTCTTTTTGAGGTTCAGGTGGAGTAGCAGTCAAAGAGAGCCAGGAACATCCCCTGTCTTAAGAATGAATGGATCACTAAAGGCCAGGGGTAGTCCACAACAAAATGCTCTCCACACATCTTCCAGGGAATACTGCAGAGGGACACCACTGCTTGACAATCCCTTAATGGGCTAGCCACTGACAATGATGGACTCTGGGGTGACTATTGCAATGTCATTCTGTAGGAACTAGCATCATTCTAATGGCCACCCAGGATCCAGGAGCCACTCAGCCTGAGGAGAAGCTCTCAGATCTATCTGTGGTCAGAGGCTTTTCCTACATAATTCTTTCTCACCCTGATGCTGTCAGAGGTGTCAGAGCTGTGTTCTGAAGTCACCTATGTCCTCTAGGTCCTTTCCAGTTTGTGTTCACCAACATTCCCCAACTACCAAACCACATCTTATCTGAACACATTGAAACTACTTTTCAAAGGCTCCAAACTCAAAAAAACCTTCTAGTTTTGAGAGAAAAATATTTAAAGGTAAAATGTGTTTCTATTTTGGTAGATTATAATTTATAAAAAAAAATAGTAATTTGTGAAAAAAAATAATAAAACCACTCAAATAAGTTCATAAAAGAAAATTGTTTCCCAAACAGTCCATAGTATATATTTTAAAGAAAAATGAGTATTTCCTTAACATTGTGTGTAAATATATATATATATATATATATATATATATATATTATTCAATGTCTCTCTCACACACAGAGATGAAGAAAAAAGAGAATAAAAATGATCAATGAGTTGTATAAATTGTAGGTATTATCATGTTATTTTTGTATGTACTTCTTTCTTTATGAATTAATTCAAAACAAATAAATGGATCTCAAAGGCTATTATTGAACTGGGCAATTCTCAAGAGGAAACATAAATAAATTACATTATTGTATAATATCCTATTAACACTTCATATTTACCCAGAAACTGGAGGCATTGTTGGAACAATAACCTCAGAGATTTGATTTGAGCAACCACAGGTGTTGACCTTGCAGACTAGTATATATTTTAAAGGAAACTGAATATTTCCACAGAGCACTTACTCTACCTCTGGCCTATTTATTCTAAAATGTTTTGTGCACCCTGCCAGCATTAGCACTTCATGAGGAGGCCAAACATTACCTGATTTTAATTTTTGTCTTTGCAATGAAGAAAAGTCTCAACCTTTTCCAGGACATGCTGTGTTTCAAAGACTAATAGGGAGCTCCACTAAATTACCTTTCTGGTCTAGGAAATGAACTGGATGAATCAATTTGTATTTTTGCCTTGCAATGTCACTACTTTCAACTCAGAATTATGAGGGAATTTTTATATCAGTTGAATTATTTATTTAAATCACAGAAGACTAAAATTAGATTTCAAAAAGTTAGTAAAAGCAATATAGCATATTAATAATATTTTCATATCAATAATTTCCTCTATGATGCATTGTTTCCTTATAATTGTATATTTTTCCAACATCATAGTTTATAATATTATTTTCTATGGATGAAATAGAAAAATAATTAATTCTGATTTTTCACATGTTGTCCCCTTAATCTCCTCAACCAGTGCTGAATGCATTAGGGCCCCTCCATATCGAGATAGAAACACCAGCTCTGTATCTTTGTGTCCCACGTCAGAAGAGTCACCTCAGTGGGTGATAACAATTCGTCTGGAAGCAAATTGTACCTGGGATGGTTTTCCTGTAATGCAGATATTCATGTCAACCCTGAAAATATTCTATAGAGTCATGTTTGCAGAAATTTCTCCCATCTTTTGGCTGCAGATTGAAATTAAGTCATTTTTTTTGGCATTGGCTTGATGTTTTAATTTTTTTCTGAATATTTTGGGGATTATAAATTGCAACATGTGAGTAACTAGTAATTGATAATTAATCTGACTGCATCTTAAACATAAATTTACAAAAATAAATTCATAAATATAAAAGCAAAATTGATACCCAGTTAGTAATTGTCATACAAAATTTCTGGTATCTTCTTAATATAATTTCTTTAGCAGCAGGCAGTAGTCTATATCAAGATGTAGATTGGTAAATTGAACTTCTATCTATTTTTCTGGTAATAATTTCTTTTTAAATAACACTGAGTGTTAATTAGATAATCATAATAAAATAAATTATTGAGAAAGAATGATCAATTATTTGTTAATATTTTGAATGTGAAAGGTCTTAAAAGTAGGGGAGAGAACTCTGAATCTCCCTCATGGTTTACAAATATTGGAGGAGAACCTCTCTGATTGTTGTCACAAACAGAGTTAGTGTAGGAGGAGCAACACTGAATAACAGATATACATTTGGAGGGACAAAGTAAATGGAGACTCTAATCACATGAAGAGCTGTATTTCTTCAGCTGAGAGAAGACAGGAAGAAATCCAGGGATAAAAAAGTGGGGAATCCAAATGCTCTGAAAACATACACTGGGGAAAGATAGTCTCTTCAACAAATGGTTCAGGGAAAACTGGAAATCAATTTGTAGCAAATTGAAATTAAACCACTCTCTCTCATGCTGCACAAAACTCAATTCAAAGTGGATCAAGAACCTAGGAATTAGGCAAGAGACCCTGAACCTAATAGAAGAAAAATTATGCAAGAATCTTTATTATGTCAGATTAGGTCCTGACTTCCTTAATGAGACTTCTAAAGTAAAAGAAATAAAATCAAGAATCAATAAATGGGATGGATTCAAACTAGAAAGCTCCTTCTAAGCAGAGTAAATAATCATGAATGTGAAGAGACAGCCCACAGGGTGGGAGAATGCCTTTACTACATGCATATCAGATAGTGGATTAATTTCCAGGATATACAAAGAACTCCAAAAAACCCAACACCAAACAATAAATAACCCAATCAATAAATAGGCTAAGACCTCACTCACGAGGTCTTATTTTTATTTTTATTTTTAAAATTTATTCTAATTTGTTCTATGTGATATAAGAATACATTTCAATTCATATTATGCATACATGGCACAATTTTTCATATCTCTGGTTGTACACATTTTAGAGCCACACCATTCGTGTCTTCATTCATGTACTTAGAGTAATGATGTTCATCTAATTTCATAAATGTTTTGAATGAGTAAAGGAATTGTGTTCATGACCAGCTTCATGATAAGATTGTTGATTTTTATCTTCTCATGGATGTAGAGAAACCTTAACTTAAAATTTCTTTAGTAATTTAATCTATAGGTTTAAAAAGAAAAAAAAAAGAAAAATAAAATGCTCCAAGTTAGAGAGTTAAATTTCTTCTTCTTTCCATTTTCACTTTTTTAAAGTCATTCTGTGAAGATTAATTCAGTTATGAAGATGGTTAACCAGGTCTACATGACCACATTACTCAAAATACACCATGAATAGAAGGGATTTAATGTTTTGTTTGTTTGTTTGTTTGTTTGCCTGTTTCTTTTCTTTTCTTTTATTTTCTTTTGGTGAGGGATTGAGTGCAGAAGGTTTTAATCACTAAGCCACATACCCAGTCCCCCAATTTTTTTTAGAGAGTGGGTCTTGCTAAGTTGTTTAGGGCCTTGCTGAATTGCTGAGGCTGGCTTTGAACTTGTGATCCTCCTGCCTCAGCCTCCTAAGCTGCTGAGATTATGCCACCATTACAAGATTTTAAGGTTTTACTGATTGACATTAATGTATGCATGATAGCACTCATTGTTTAGGGAGAGTTATCAATGTCAGTAAAACTTCTAGGAGAGAAAAACTGGCCTCTTAGAATATTAAAAAAAGTCCCTCCTTTTCAATTTCTTAAGCCTTGTTTTGTGGCCTAACATATAATTTATACTGCCAATTAATGCATGTTTAATTAAGGAGAATGTTCCTAATCTCCAGGGGCTAATGTGAGTGATAGTCTGAGAAGAGCCTCATATTAGTTGGGATAGTTTTTCACACACTGTGGACCAGGGGGAGCAATTTTCCAGATATCTACTTACATTTGTATCTCCTAAAATCAATCTTGCTGATCTGCATGCTGTGGAGAAATTGGAGCTTTATACTGAATCAGTCACCCAATGAAGACACGTTATTGGTTAGAATTGAGATGCATAGACAAAGCAATTTAACTTTGTTATCAGACCAGATAGTCTTTGTCATTCTGGATGAATACAATTGTAAACTCTGTGTTGTGAAATAACATGGCAAAATTCTCATTCACAAACCTTTTCTACCACATGTGATAAATGGTGATTCCCCATGTGTTCATTTCATTCTTTTACTAACTCAATATGGGATCACTCATTGGGATAATATTTATCAATATTCACAAGGAATCATGCAGAGGAGAAGGAGGAAAGTAGCTCTGCAACTTATCATACTATTGTCCTGATGTAGCACAGGACTCCTCTGATTCTACTTTATTGAGCAAAGCAACCCTGAGCCAAGGAACTCTTCAATGAGGCAGAGAATTATGTCTGGCACTCAAAAGAAACTGGAAACATGGAAACCATGACACTATATGTGCACACATCTCATGGAGAGTCTTAAGTCCAACCAATTCCTGGTCAACTTTTAAGTTGCTCACCAAACCAATGTTTATAACCACTGATAAGCAGAAACAATGTTGATGTCCCAAATTGTGTAGTAAGCTGAATGGCTTCTCTATTAGTAGTTTTTTTTTTGTTGTTTTCTTTTGGTTTTGAGACAGGTTATTCCTCAGTTGTTGAAGGTTGCCTCCAAATTGTTATCCCACTGCCTCAGCCTCCTAAGTATCTGGGATTACATGCATGTACCACCACACCTGGCAAAAGATGTCTTCCCTGAACAGAAATCAAAATCGGGCTATGGTACTGAGAGAGCTGAAGGCTAACCATGAGATCACCCAGAGAAGCATTCCACAATGGACCTACTATTGAGTTAAGACAAGGGTCCTCTGGAGGCTCTCATGGGTAGTAGTAAAGTTGTCCTTGATAGCTACTTTCCCCAATGAATTATCTTACATACAGGGGGGGAAACCACTCACTTGACTTTTTTTTTCTCCAGCTAGTTGTTGTACAGAGCAAGCTAAAGATGCAGCCAGTTTCTTCAAACTATGGTCATCTCTTGGTAAGGGCCCTGGTTCTTTTTAATTGTTCAGATATTTGACTATTGTGCCCAAAATCTGCCAGGAACAATCTGGGCTCCCATGTTTGTCCCTTGAATTACATTCAGTATGTTTTAACGTAAGAGAAAATACATAAGCATAGCACACACAGTGACATTCAGATAACCTGGATTTTTAAAATGCTTTGTCTCTTAGCTGCAACTACTCAAATTCAATTTTTGTCCCTGAAGGATTCTAAGAGAAAATGTCTCAGGTCCAGATCTTGCCACCTTTGCCATACTCCTTAGAAATCCTAGCACATGTCCTTGTAACATGAGGTGTTTGTCAGGCATTAGATATAACCACTGGGAATCTCAGCTGACATGATACTAAGAGGGAAATACGAAAGTCACTCATTTCTTATTTAACTCACTGAACTTCAGAAACATGATTTGGAGGCTCAACAGGCAGGACAGCTATAAAAACGGCTTTTGAATGTTTTCTCATGGATGTTCCACAAGCCTGGAAACAACTGGAAATTCATGTCTTCACCACCTATCGCTATCCTAAGCCTCTCTGATGGGTCAGCTATTGTAATCAGCATATGGAGATAATTTTCTTAGGATGATTTTTGTCATCATATGGGCTCCAGAAATTGTAGTGCAGTTGCAGAGGTCCTTGCAGAGGTCCTAGCAATGTAACCCTCAAAACTCTGAGCACATAGCGTAGGAACCTTGCCCACAAATGGTCGTCTGCTTCAAAGTAACTCCCTGGGAATCATGCATGTCAGCTTTCTTGCCTTTAATCTCAGTCCCACCACAAGCCCTGAATTAGGACAGTCACTCTCCAAAGTGAGAAGGGGAAGGGCACATCTAGACATGCCCACAGCCCCCATGAGGTGATGCTTAGCTCAGTGAATTGTGAGCAGATAACAAAGGAAAATGTTTTCTGCTTGTTTTCCATCAGTTTTTGAAGAAAAGATCCTAGGCCAGGTGGTCAATAATATAATCAATACAATCAAGGCTGGATTATATTGCTCTCTATACTGATGCCGTCAAAAAATAAAATTTTAATACATGTGAGCAGAGAAAATTGTGGATCAACACAGAAATATACAAGAACCACAAAGGAGGTCATGATGTGTACTCAATAGAATCAATGAAAATTCAACAAAATGTGAAAAGGTCTGTAAAGGAATTTATACTGTGGAAGACAACATTCAAGAAAAAAAAATATTTTCTCTGTGTTAACAAATATATAAGGGAACCTTACCAATATTCACAGAGGGAAAGTTAGTGGTTGCCTCAGAGGTTCTGGGAGCACAGATGGAGGGAGGATTCCTTAAGGTCAAAGAAGGCTTGTGGGCTGGTGGACAGATTCCTTGGCCTGATTGTGCTGACATTCCCAAGGGTGTTAAAGTATCTCAAAATCTGTCAAAGTTTTCCCTTATGTATGTTTTATTGTGTGACAAATATTTTATGTTAGAAAAATTATAGAAAATTAGGCCAAAAAGATAAATCACAGGGGATGAAGGCTAATTCTACTTTTCTAGAATTCATGTAAATAGGGGAAAATATATGATGGAACCACAGGATTACCCCTCAGATGTCAAGTCTGAGATGTCCAGGCTTGCACTGGCTGCCTCATGACCTGAACTTCATAAAAATGAGACCACAGCATCCTAAATATTCAGGCCCTCAAGCTAGGGAGGAGCAGGAATTTCTGTTTATATGGAGACATGTTCCCAGGAGCATCCTGGTGTGAATGACTCTGAAGACAGAGGACAAGAGGCTTGTCAGTCAAGGAAGTGCCAGTAGATTCATCTGGGCCTCTAGTAGTGGTAGCAGAAAAAGCCAGAGACCAGGTCTGAGCAAAGCTGCTGTATGTTGGCCCTTCTGACAGATGGTAAAGGGGTTCTTGTCTTACTTCCCCATTAGCCTAGAGCACTGTGGGAGCACCAAGATTGTTATCATAAGACTCACAGTAATAGTCAGCCTCATCCTCAGGCTGGAGCCCAGTGATGGTCAGTGAAGCAGAGTTGCCAGACTTGGAGCCTGAGAAGCGATCAGGGACTCCTGAGTGTCGATTACTATCAGCATAGATGAGGAGTTTGGGGGCCGTTGCTGGGAGCTGTTGGTACCACTGAACATCATAGCTACCAATATTGTTGCTGCTTCCAGTGCAGGAGATGGTGACCCTCTGTCCTGGAGTCCCAGACAGTGAGGGCTGCTGAGTCAGCACAGACTGGGCCCTGGACCCTGGAAGTGGAAGAGACACAGAGAAGGTGATGTTTGTCTAGAAACAAGAGTAGAATCAGGGCCCATATCAGAGGACTCCCACACTCTATCCATCCTCCATATTATATCACCTGTGCACTGAACAAGGAATGTGAGGGAGAGACAGGTCCAGGCGATGGTGGAGGTCATCTTGAGATCTGCCTTCTGTTCCTGAATGTGAGCCAAGGTTCCCCCAAGCATCTCTCTTGCCCTCTTTATAATCTGAGAAGGGGAGGGTCTATCTATGTAAATTAGGTTTCTCCACAGTTTTTTTATTGCACCCTGGTCCATGTTTCAGACTCCTGTACATAAAGATGCCAAGTGGTTGTGCAGGGGTGGAGTTGGGTTGACTCAGGGGTGTGGGTGGTCACAGCTGTGAACCCTAACAAGAGAGCATCAGGCAGGCCAGAATGCTCATTTCAGTTCTGGTTCCTTCCTTAACCCTCTTCACTGGTCTACAGTGCCCCCTGTAGTTCAAGGCCATATACATTATTACATGTCATTCTGATCAGTCCTCATCCCCACTGCCACTTCCTAGGGATCAGGCCAGGGAGCCCCTTCTGTGGCCTTCCCATTATCTCAGGATGGCCTTCTTGCTTTCTCCAGACTTCCTATGGTAAATTTGTGCATAGTTTACTTGACTCCACCCTGTACAAGACTAAGATCATGTCTTTGATATAAATTCTTCTCAAATCAGGATTAAGCAGGTGAACATGAAGTTTCTGGTTTTATTACCTTGCAGTTTATCCATTCTTTAGTTTATCCAAACACACACACAAAAAAAATTGTTCCAAATGTGCTTTTGCTTTTTTTTATTGGTTATTCAAAACATTACAAAACTCTTGACATATCATTTTTTATACATTCGATTCAAGTGGGTTATGAACTCCCATTTTTACCCTAAATACAGATTGCAGAATCACATCAATTACACATCCACGTTTTTACATAATGCCATATTAGTAACTGTTGTATTCTGCTACCTTTCCTATCCTCTACTATCCCCCCTCCCCTGCCCTCCCATCTTCTCTCTCTACCGCATCTGTTGTAATTTAATTCTTTCTCTTGTTTTTTTTCCCTTCCCCCTCAAATTCTCATATGTAATTTTATATATCAATGAGGGTCTCCTTCTATTTCCATGCAATTCCCCTTTTCTCTCCCTTTCCCTCCCACCTCATGTCTCTGTTTAAAGTTGATCTTTTTCTCCTGCTCTTCCTCCCTGCTCTGTTCTTAGTTGTTCTCATTATATCAAAGAAGACATTTGACATTTGTTTTTTAGAAATTGGCTAGCTTAACTTAGCATATTCTGCTCTAATGCCATCCATTTCCCTGCAAATTCCATGATTTTGTCATTTTTCAGTGTGGCATAATACTCCATTGTGTATAAATGCCACATTTTTTTTTATTCATTCATCTATTGAAGGGCATCTGGGTTGGTTCCACAGTCTAGCTATTGTGAATTGTGCTGCTATGAACATCATTGTGGCAGTATCCTTGTAGTATGCTCTTTTAAGGTCTTCAGGGAATAGTCTGAGAAGAGCAATAGCTGGGTCAAATGGTGGTTCCATTCCCAGCTTTCCCAGGAATCTCCATACTGCTTTCCATATTGGCTGCACCAATTTGCAGTCCCACCAGCAATGTACAAGATTACCCTTTTCCCCACATCCTCACCAGCACTTGTTGTTGTTTGCCTTCATAATGGCTGCCAATCTTACTGGAGTGAGATGGTATCTTAGGGTGGTTTTGATTTGCATTTCTCTGACTGCTAGAGATGGTGAGCATTCGCCTTGGACTTGGTAAGGAACTCAGTTGTGAAATTTCATAAGTAGCCATTTGATACCATTTAGAAGATAATTTTATGCATGTTTTTAAAGATTTCTCAGTTCACATGTATAAAGAATAATAAGAAGAAAGAGGAGACAAAGACAAGGTGCAGTGGCAGAGAAGGTGGCAGAGTGGCTCTTTGTCCACGTGGCCATGTTTAATTATACCAATAGGTACACTAGGTCATTAGTATCATAACCACAATATTGTTCAGACTTTCACTAAGGTTGCTTATTTTCATATTAGCTAGGATACTATTTCCCACACTGTGGAAGAGGGTAAGCAGTTTCCCAGATGTCTACTTGCATCTGCATCTCCTAAAATCAATCTTGCTGATCTGCATGCTGTGGAGAAATTGGAGCTTTATACTGAATCAGTCACCCAATGAAGACACATTATTGATTAGCATTAAAATGCATAGACTTAGCAATTTAACTTTGTTATCAGACCAGAAAGTCTTTGTCATTCTGGATGAATACAATTGTAAACTCTGTGCTGTGAAATAACATGGCAAAATTCTCGTTCACAAACCTTTTCTACCACATGTGATAAATGGTGACTCCCGATGTGTTCATTTCATTCTTTTACTAACTCAATATGGGATCACTCATTGGGATAATATTTATCAATATTCACAAGGAATCATGCAGAGGAGAAGGAGGAAAGTAGCTCTGCAACTTATCATACTATTGTCCTGATGTAGCACAGGACTCCTCAGATTCTACTTCCTCGGGCAAAGCAGACCCTGAGCCACGGAACCATTCAATGAGGCAGAGAATTATGTCTGGCATTCAAAAGAACTTGGAAACTTGTAAACCATGACACTATATGTGCACACATTTGATGTAAAGTCTTATGTTCAACCAAGTCCTGGTCACCTTTTAATTTGTTCACCAAACCAATGTTCAAAACCATTGATAAGCAGAAACAATGTTGATGTCCCAAATTGTGTATTAGGCGGAGTGTCTTCTCTACAGTAGTTTTGTTGTTTTCTTTTCTTTTGGTTTTGAGACAGGTTATTCCTCAGTTGTTGAAGGTTGCCTCCAAATTGTTATCCCACTGCCTCAGCCTCTAAGTATCTGGGATTACATCCATGTACCACCACAGCTGACAAAAGAATGTCTTCCCTGAAAGATTTCCCAGAAATAAAATTTTACCATGGCACTGAGAGAGCTGAATTCTAACCACAAGACCACCCAGAGCAGCACTCATCAATTGACCTACTATTGAGTTCACATAAGGGCCCTCTAGTAGTTCTCATGGGGAGTATTAAAGTTTTCCAGGATACCTATTTTTTTCCAATGTATATCTTATATACTGTGTGTGGGAGGGAGCACTCACTTGACATTTTTCTCCAGTTAATTGTTGTACAGAGCAAGTTCTAGATGTGACAAGTTCTGTTTGACTCTGCTCATCTCATGGTAAAGGCTCTGGTTCTTTTTGATTGTTCAGATATTTGACTATTGTGCCCCAAATCTACAAGGGACAATCTGGGTTCCTGTGCATGTCCCTTGAATTCCATTCAGTAGGTTTTAAAGTAAGAGAAAGCATGTAAACTTATAACACACAGTGACACTCAGATGACCTGGATTTTTAAAATGTTTTGTCTCTTAGCTGTAACTACTCAAATCCACTTTTTGTCCCTGAAAGAATCTAAGAAAAAAAATGTCCCAGGTCCAGATCTTGCTATCTTTGGCATACTCCTTAGATGTCCTTGGAATGTGAGGTATTTGTCAGACATTAGATATAACCCCTGGGAATCTCAGATGACATGAGATTAAGAGGGAAACATGAAAGTCACTCATTTCTTCTTGAACTCACTGAACTTCAGAAACTTGATTTGAAGGCTCAACAGGCAGAACATGTACAAAAATGGCTTTTGAATGTTTTCTCATGGATGTGCCACAAACCTGGACACAATTGAAAATCTATGCTTCCCCACTTCTCCCTGTCCTGAGCCTCTCTGATGTGTCAGCTGTTGTAATCAGCATATGGAAATAATTGTCTTAGGAGGATTCTTGTCATCAGATTGGCTCCAGAAATTGTAGTGCAGTTGCAGAGGTGCTACAATGTAAGAGACACCTCCAAAACTCTGAGTATATAGTGCAAGAACTTTGCCCTCCCAATGGTCTTCTGCCTCCAAGTATCTCCCTGGAAGTCATGCATGCCAGCTATCTTGCCTTCAATCTCAGTCCACCACAAGCCCTGAATCAGGACAGTCACTCTCCAAAGTGAGAAGAGGAAGGGCAAATTTAGACATGCCCCCATGAGGAAATGCTTAGTTCAGTGAACTGTGAGCAGATAACAAAGAAAAAGGGTTTTCTTCTTGTTTTCCATCAATTTTTGAAGAAAAGTTCTTAGATCAGGCGGTCAATCATACAATCAATACAATCAAGGCTGGATTATATTGCTGTCTATACTGATGGAGTAAAAAATAAAGTTTTAATATACATGTGAGCAGATAAAATTGTTGATCAATAAAGCAATATTCAGGGACCACAAAGGTCATGATGTGTCCTCAGTAGAATCAATGGAAATTCAACAAAATGTGGAAATGTCTGAAAAGGAATTTATAGAGTGGAAGATATCAATCAAGAAGAGATATCTTCTCTGTGTTAAAAAATATATAAGGAAACCTTACCAATATTCACAGAGGGGAAATTAGTGGTTGCCTCAGAGATAGAGGGATGATTCCCAAAGGTCAAAGGAGGCTTGTGGGCTGGTGGACAGATTCCTTGGCCTGATTGTGCTGACATTCCCAAAGGTGTAAAAAGTATCTCAAAATCTGTCAAAGTTTTCACTTATGAGTGTTTTATTGTGTGCCAAATATTTTATGTTAAAAACTTATATAAAATTAGGGTAAAGGTATAAATCACAGGAGATGAGGGCTAAGGAGAAGAAGACACAGTCCTAGAATTCATGTAGATAGGGAAAATGATGGAACCACAGGATTACCCCTCAGATGTCAAGTCTGAGATGTCCAGGCTTGCACTAGCTGCCTCATGACCTGAACTTCATAAAAATGAGACCACAGCATCCTAAATATTCAGGCCCTCAAGCTAGGGAGGAGCAGAAATTTCTGTTTATTTGGAGAAGTTTTCCTAGGAACATCCTGCTGTGAATGATTCAGAAGACAGAAGACAAGAGGCTTCTCATTCAAGACACTGCCAGTAGATTCTGCTGGACCTATAATAATAGTAGCAGAAAAAATAAGAGACTAGACCTAAACAAAGCTGCTGGGTGTTGGCCCTTCTGACAGATGGTAAAGGGGTTTTTGCCTCACTTCCCCATGAGCCTGGAGCACTGTGTGAGAACTGAGGCTACTGTCATAAGACTGACAGTAATAGCCTAATCCTCAGGCTGGAGCCCAGTGATAGTCAGTGAAGATAAATTGTTTACATTGTGAAATCTGATTCTTTATATTTATTAAATTATAGTATAGCAATTTGAAAATATAGCTTACATTTTCTGATTTATAGACTTTTAAAAAAATAAATTATACATGGAATGTGTGCATTATCAAATCATTCAAATTAATGAAAGTTCAATATGTTAAAATTTAATAATTATTTCTTCCTTTCTTCTTTCATTCTTTTGTTCCTCTACCTGTGAGAAATAGGCAATGTAACTCCACTTGTGCTTTTCCATAGTTTTAATGAAATTTCATTTCTCCATCTTCACATGTTTCTCTAAACTGCTATTAATTTCCTGCAGATTTTTATTTTACAAAGGCCAAGCACACTTGCCCTTCAATTCAGAAGAACAAGACAAAAAATCTTCTCTACTCCCTGCAGATCAGGAAGTTTATTTGTCCTCTTCTTCATGAGTGTACCCATGACACCAGCACATACAGAGTTTTCTTTTAATTATCCTTTCTCTAATTTTGTCTCCATGTATGAAACCAGAATATTTGAAGTCTTTACACCAAGCAGGATAAAACAAGTGAGATAAAATGACCAAATTTTTAGAAAAAAATTGCAGATTCAAAATAAACACATGCTGGTGGGACTGCAAATTGTTGCAAACACTCTGGAAAGTAGCATGGAGATTTCTCAGAAAACTTGGACTGCAACTATCATTTGACCAGGCTATCTCACTCCTTGGTTTGTAGCCTAAGCAATTAATTAGTAAAGTGATGCAGCAACATAAATATTTATAGCAGCTCAATTCACAATAGTTAAAACAGGGAATCAAACTAGATGTCTTTCAACTGAAAAAATGGATAAAGTAAATGTGCTATTCATATACAATGGAATATTACTCAGCCATAAAGAGAAAAAATATGCCATGTGTGGATTAATGGATGGAACTTGAGACTATCATGTGAAATGAAATAAGCCAATCCTAAATAGCCAAATGCCAAATGTTCTTTCTGATATGTGAGTGTTAATCTACAGCAAGGAATTGTAAGGAGGGTAAATATAGAAGTACTTTGTATTAGACAAAGGAGAATGAATGGAAGGGAGAGGGATGAGAATAGGAAAGACAGTAGAAGTATGAGGGGAGCATTTCCTGGCTTCTGCTGGTACCTGTAGGGACTGACTCGTTAAGCCCACAGGTGAATGTCACCATCTCATGTGGAGACATAGAAAGTGAGGGCTCCTGGATCACAATGGTCTGAGAATCTGCCACTAAAAACAATCAGAGAGACAGTTATTGTTATTATGACAAAGGTCCCCTGAGACACAGCTTTTGTGCATCCCCAGGATGCAGTGCCCCTCCCCTGATCTGAACCATAAGAGAGGAGAAACACTAGTAGAACCATCATCTGGCCCATGCTAGGGATTCTTACAATTGCTTTGTGTCCTCACACTTCTTACTGTGAGTTTAGTGTCCTCAGGTCATTTTCAAGCCTCTTCAGACCCAGAGAAAAGGGTTTTTTTTTTAGGCAAATTGAATTTCCTTTCTTTTCCTGTCCCAGTGTTCACCCTTAATTTCCCTGGAGGAGATCATGAAAGAGGCAGATGCTGGGAACTCACATAGACCAGTGACTTCAGGGGAACTGAGACACATGAATTTTAAATGATCCCTTTCCCCAGATTAGATTTCCCACATTTCTTTCAACACATGCCTAAATTTAATGACTTGAAATTCAGAGATAAAATAAATACAAGAGCGAATTCTCCATATCTACCTAGTTCAACTATATTATTTCAAACCATCCCTTATTGGTGAATATTTCTTTCAGGTCCATGAAATGAATGTTTTTTTTTTTTTCCCTTGAGTTAACTGTCAGGCCTTTCTTCCCCTGAATAGATCCCATTTTGATACTCCAGAGCCAGGTTTGTGGGGAGCTCCCTGGTCAGTTCCACAGACAGGAGTCTTCTTCCACTGAATGACTCCTGGGGACTGTCTCAAGCAGCCTCAGTGGAGCCCAGGGTTGAAATTGCAGACACAGACAGCAACACAACAGGGTCGGGAATGCCACCTACCTCCACTCTAAGAAGCAATCAGTTGTATGGCTTTACACAAGTAGAAATGCAGAATTTGAGAGAAAGTGGGGGTATTCTTCCAAATATCAAAAATAAGAAAAAATAAAACCATATTCATCATATTTGAAAACAAAATTAAGAATATTTCTCATCATATTAGTGTGAGCATCTCTACCACTTTTAAGACACTTTCACATTTGAAGATGATTAGAAATGTTAGATAAGGATAATTGGGGAGTTCAGAAATGAAACTCCTTCAATTTCTTTGTGAAATAAGGTTTGTTTTTTAAAAATAATTTTCATAATTCCCAACTAAAAACAATTTCTAAATTGTTCATAATTATTTTATTAAATTTTCATTAATATTATCATTTCCTTTCAAATCTTTCATTTTTGTTGTTTCAAGAGATCCACTGATATTAGGAATAAAGATTCATGATAAAATAAAATATGTTATGGTCAGTAGTCAAAACTATTCAATAAAGTGTCTATATATAGGTTTGATTATGCATGTTTGTTTGTAATACAAAGATAAAGAGGAGGATCTGAAATTTGAGAAGAAAATAGAAATGATAATTTTAATACATTAAAACCACAAGAATATGTTTTATCATCTATTTTAAAACTCAATGAAAGAAAATTACCATAAGTTATTCAGATGTAATATAAAAAAAAGGAAAAACAATTCTTTAAACTGTTTATCACATATATAAATACACGTGAATTAGGAATTCATAGTGACCCCCAAGTAATCCTAACCTCTGTAGTGAGCCCTGAGCTACATCTGAAATTGTCTCAGACATTCTCAAGGTCACATAAATAAACAGTTTTTCTCCTGGGATGTTGACTTGGCAATTAGGAGCCAAAGGGAAAAGAATAAATAGGAAACCTAAGAACAGAGAAGATCCTGGGGTTCCAGTAGTTCATGTCAGTGAAGCAAAAGCAGCTTGCTAATCAAGGTTATGATTAATTTGGACTGTGCTTTTGACCCTGACCATAGTGATATATGATTAGTCCCATTAAAGTCCCACTGAAGTGGGTCCTGTGATTCCATCTTTCTCCCCTACAGTGACTCAAGTCCCACTGCAGAGAGCTTAGAGATGATCTCCCTGATTGTAACATCTGACCTTGTATCATAACTCTTGTTTCTGCCCATCCTTCAAAGTCCACGTTTGACATCCTTTGGAGACCTCAAGTAAAAAGGAGTCCTATTTTCAGCCCAAATCCTTCCTGTTGGTCAAAATAAGTCATAAACAGTCTACCATGAATTCTACTTCCTAATCTACTGCTAAAATGTGCATGCAATTTGAGTCTCTGCCAAAGTTCCATACATAGAGGATTTCTCTCAGGGTGGTAAGGTGGTAGTACAAGAAGGTGCTATCTGATGATAGCTCCTTGTAAGAGGTGGTGAGGCCTTGTGGGAGGGCCTCATGTCATTAAAGACATGTCCACAACTATTGTGGTTATACATAACCCTGTCTTCCCTCTCACTTCCCACTCCCTGTCTCTCTCAACATCCTGGGATAATATGTGACCATTCACCTTGGATCACCATTTCTCATCTTATTATACCTTCACCAGCATCCCTAACATATGAAGTTACTCATCCCAGGCTTAAACTTCCATATCCATGAACAAAAATATGCATCTCTTTATTTACATGTAGCTGTTGACAATGTTGTTTTATTAAACAAAGTAACAAAACTCATACTGAGAAATTTTTGCATTTTTGTTCATAAATTAAAAGGGATTGCTGATTTCTTACTTTCAGTATTGAGATCTACTCTTTTCTGATTTCTACTCATTTTCTCTCTAGTCTCCTTGCTTGTTCTGCATTTAAATTTCTTACTATTCTGTGACCTTACTTCCATTCTGCATGGACAACAGGCCTAAACAATCAATTCATGAGGGATGGAGGATGAAATAGGAAGCAAGGGTGTGGGTCAGATCCCTATGCTCATGTGGCCTCAGGGAGCCCAGGTGCAGAAAAGTCACACTTTGTTGGGGACTCTTCATCACAGAGGTGTGAAGCCAGTATTTCCCATTGTGATCTGCTTCAGATCTGCTTCAAATATAGTCAATGTTTGTTCTATTAAATGCTGTTTCCTACCTTCTCTTCCCTGTTATAATTTAACTTCTTTCCCCAGTCCTAAACCTAGAGTGATAGAATCAAGATAATAGTGGAAATAATAACCCTAAGCCCTCACCAATTTCTGCCTCTTAAAATTCCTACCATGATGAGCTGGGTTCTGCCAAGTGACCAGTGCTGGCTTCATAAAAGAAGGTTCAGTTCATAAGAAATTACTAGGGGGTTTTAAATTAAAGAGACAGACTCTCATTACCTTTAACACCAGCTCTGAGATGGCTTCTCCTAGCTCTCACCTCCAGCCACCTAATGTGGTGGCGAGGTTTACAGAAGAGACTAGCAAGAGAGGGAGAGCATGCCAGGGAGTGAGCTTTTATTGGGGAACAAAAAATTCCAGGGAAAATCCCATCCAATGAAGGTTAAGCGGGGGCAGCATTGCAAGATCAAGGACAATGATTAGGTCTTCAGGACAGTGGCCAGGCATGCCTCAGCATGGACAAGCCCTCAGACCTGGGAAAGGGTGGGGAAGGCTTTAACACAGCTGTGTCTAAGTGCCTCTCACCCAGCCATGGAGGTAACTCAAATCACGTGTGAGGATGGCCTCCCATACTGGGTGTCAAGCCTTTACCACATTGGACTTAAAGGCACTTCTCCAAACCAGAGCACTAGGATTAATTTGGAAGGTATTAATTTGTTCCTGGTGGAACTCACAGGCAGTAACACAGAACCCTTGGGAGGGCAAGACCATACAGTAAAAGGAACATCTAGGGTTCACAACTGCTCTATGTACAAGAAGATAGGTTTTCAGGTACCTCTGAAATATGGGAATAGCATGTTACAGATCATTTCCTAGAAACTGAAAGATTTATTCACAGGTCTTAATGTCTTGCTAATGATGATGGCTTCTGGGGATCCCTCCATTTTCTATCTATGCTTATGAGTAGGGGAAAGTTGTCCTGTGTAGCTTGGACATTTCATCATCTTCATCACTGGGCCACCTGAAGCCATTGTGCAATTTTAGTGCAATAGAATATGTTAGCTTTTCTTCAAATTATAATAGTTCAACACTTCCTCAAAATCACTCTGGTTTGTCTATTGAGTGACCCCAAATTGAACCATATGGTGACAAGTTGCAAATTGAATATATATCATCCTTGCTTTAATTTTGAAAACTATTCATCCTTCAGCTTCTAGTTTTCCTATTATCAAACCTTGTATAGATCTTTGCATATGCATTTAAAGTTTCTATGAAGATATGATGGGACCCCCACATGGATTTTTTTAAATGATTATATACATTTAATGGTGCCTAATGCTTTCTGACTGCTGATTTCTGTTTCATCAATTGAGAGAGATACTTTAATTCTCATATATATATATATATATATATATATATATATATAATATATATATTGTATAAGGTGATTGTAGGTTTAGGAGACACACCATTTCTGGCTGTTAGCTCAGCCTGACTATATGAATGACCCCATATGAATGATCCCATGAACTGAAAGCAAATGATCCCTACGCTCAACTCTCCAGATTATCTAAATGAATTGTTAGTGTCATTAGTCCTTAGAATGCAAGAAGTGAAGAAAAGGCACTCCATGATTCTTACTCTATCTTGAACCCAATGTGGAGAAAATCACGTTCCTTACTCAGGAGGAACTTTCCCAGAAACCCAAGCTGAATTGTTTTATGATTCATAGAAAACTGTAAAATCTGGAGCAGCTAAGCTTACTGGTGGCAAACATTTATTCGTCTCTTACAAAATGTCTCATGTTGTACTTGGCCAATCAGGAACAAAAAAAAAAATATTTGAAAAATGATAATCTCATTCTCTGTGCAAATGAAGTTTGTTTCATTACATTATTTTAATAAATAACGTTTTATTTCATCAAATCAAAGACATGGATAAAATATCAATATTACTAAGGGTTTTGCAGAAATTTAATTCTTCAGAAATAAACACACATTTCAGAATTTGAGTAGATCCAATAATTTTTGTCTCAATCATTCCACAATTCTGAACATAATTTCTGTTTCTCTCCAAATAAGTAGTCCCTTACAGATTTCACTGGATATTACTAGAAATTGTTTCATATGTTGTAACACATGTACCTACATGCACTAATATTACAACATAACATTCTTTTGGATGTAACTCCTAATACCCCCCCCCAAAAAAAAATCTGAAGATAGCTAACTGGAAATTTGAGCAGAAAGGAAATGGATGTGGGCTGACTGGACTGAGAGAACAGAGAGAGAGCTTCCAGGAATTTGGGGGCCAGATTAATCTCTGGGGCAGGTACAGATGCAGCTCCCTTTTCTTTCCTCCCAGTGAAGGATGGAGAATCTCTCCTTTGTGCCACCTATGAGCAGAAGAATGATATATCACACTAAGGCCAAGTGGATCCTGACAATCTGTTAAAAGGAGCCACAGCTCAGCCATGAAAAGGTGGTGAGAATAAGACTTGCATTCTGGTGTCATGGGGCCATGGACATGAACTGGACTCAGAAACTACGTGTCCAGGACAATCTAAACCTAGAGGGGTGTGTGTGTGTGTGTGTGTGTGTGTGTGTGTGTGTGTGTGTGAGTGTGTGTGCAAGACAACAGAGAGAGAGAGAGAGAGAGAGAGAGAGAGAGAGAGAGAGAGAGATGAATGTTTATGTTCCTTCATGAACTCATTTTCACCCTCTGAGGAAGAGTATGCGTTTCAGTGGCCCCCATCCTTTTCATGACTCTGCACACTCTGAGATCTGACTCTCCTTGCAAAGCAGTCCCTGTCGATGATGCTCTGTGAGACCCTTCAGGATTCTGGAGCCTGAAGCAAAAAATAACCAAGTGTTTTAAAGCTTATTTCCATTGGAACAGAGTTTATTCTAAGTGTAGAGGAGAGCTTTGGACACAGATAGGCACATGCTATAAATTCCACCTGGAGAACACACCCTGTGGAGTGAGGGATGCCTGCCCTCTCCTAAGTGCAGGTGTGTGATACAGGCACAAGTCCCACAGGTTCAGAGGTCTCAGGGCTTAGAAGCTCAGGGTAGGCATTCAAAACACAACCCTTTTATTCTTATTCCCTGCCCCCAATTCAACAACAATGACCTACTGTAGCCCTCAGGTCCCCAGATGTCTTCTGGGGACTAGGAGAGATACTTTACTTATTTTTGCAAGATCAATAAAGAATGAAAGCTCAGAGACCTCAGCAAAATGATTGCAGTGAGCACAGTTCTGTCTTAAGTCATCTTTGTAAACGTAGTTTCTGGGGCTGAAGGAAAATAATTGCCTATATAAGAGTTGATTCCCACCTCTCTCTGTTGATTAGTTCAAAACTCACCTTGTGCAGGGCCTTATTGGGCACAGAGAAATAAAAATGGAAAATGTAAGAAAAACTAGGAAAAACTTAAAGGAAGAAATTATTCAATAGCCTCTACATGTAGGTATTCAGCAGCTCAATAAAAATACCTTTTTTTTTAAATAAATTAATTATATGGTCATACTAAAGAGAAGAGAATTTCAGGAATGTAACAAGCATAGGAAGGAAATTAGAGGTTTTTATGGTGGTCTGAATTCTGGTGACCCTCCTCCCTACAGATGGAAATTGAAGAATGAAACTAAACTGAAGCATCTCATTTGTCTCTAAAATCCAATGGGGAGATTGGTGAGGATCTGACACTGCCAGACAGAGGCCTGATGAGGGAAGGAGCAGAAGAGATACAGGAAGGAAGTGTCTGAGTGATGGCATCAGTGAGAGTCCACAAGGCTGTGTCCACTGGACCTGTGTGCTGGTTCAGACAGTGGGGAATTTATGACCAGCATAAGGGCCACTACATCAGGCTTTGACATGTCTCTAGTGAGACATAATTCTTACTTTATGGAATATGCTGATGAAATTGCTTTGTGGATGAACATGTCTACATTCATCTGTATTTCTAATTGCTGACTATATTATCTATTCTTATTTCTTTACCACAGAGACAATCAAGATATGTCCTTAGGTTCTATTTTCTCATTCATCTGTGCCTTCCTGAGATGTCCTATTTTGTCTCAGGTTACTGATATGACATGGACATAAGTCTCCTGTTCAAGAACGTATCCTGCTGCAGAAAAGTCTACACTACAGGCACCTCCACAGAAGCTTCCATTGCCCTGAGCTCTAGCACAGTAATAATCAGCCTCATTTTCTAGCCCAGCCTGGACAGGAGCAGATCCTTTGAATTTGCTTTTGTTTATTTGTATCCAGAGAAGTAGCTGGGGGCTTTAGATCCCTCATGGTTAATTGAGTCTGATTTGTAGCTGAGAAGATACTGGAGAGGATTCCCAGTTTCGGCTGGTACCAGATTTTCCCATAGCCACTGCTCAGGGAGCTGGTGAGTCTGGAAAATGCTCCAGGCCTTGGGGGTGCTGCTGAGTCAGTACTCACTGGGAGAGAGAAGCTTCAAAATAAGGTAAACATTGGTGCTGAAGCAGAGTCCACATTTAAACTCTTGAGAGTCTGAACAAGAGGGATGAAAGAAACAGAGAAGCTGATTAAAGACTATAAAGCATGTCCTCTTCTAAGCAGTGATATATTAGCGACAGAAGGGGTCCAAGGTATGGGAACACAGCCCCCTGGGTCCTATAGTGGAGCTGCTGAGCCTCTGTTCTGCTTTTCTTTTCCACCTTCTGGAGAGGAGTGGCTGTTCAAGCAAATGTGTTTCCATTATGGCTTCCCTAGCCTCTCCTTGAGCCATGGTGCTGGAGTTTAGCTCAGATTGCAGACTCAGGAGGATGTCCCTTAAGGGAATCCTGGTGAAAAAAAAAAAATCCCACACCCTTATTCAGGGGATCTGCCAGAATTTCCATCTGTCAGGGTGGAACTCAGACCAGGTATGTACTGAGTGAAAGGTCCTTACTGAGCAGGTGTGTAGTGCCACAAATAGCTCATACGCAGGTCAGCATGAACGAGGAAGAAGAAGCAGAAGAAGCAGTCCCTTTACTGAATACAGCAGTCTTTTTTATAGTGCCATGAACAAAGAAGGCAGCATTCCAACAGCAATGACTCAGGTCTTTAAGCTAGCTAAACATAGTATACAGAAGTAATTTACTAATCAGAAGTAACATGCTTCTCATGGCTTAATCTACTCTTGGGACAGAGCATTTTGAGCGCTGCTCTTTGTTAAGAACAGATAAAAATTTTCTTAGAGCCCTCCTAGCCCTCTTGGTAGAAGATCCCATTTGCAGGCAAGCTCCACCATGACAGCAGGGCATCTCGTTTGCAAGCATGCTCGCAGTCATGTCTGATTCTCTACAGTGTAGAGACATTAGGGCAGTTCCACAGTGGACCCTACAGTCACAGAACATGTAGCTCCTCTTGGCCCAGAGATGATAGCCCAGCTGGTTTCTGCAATTCACTAGGTCCATCTCCATACAAACAAGTATGGTCTGAATTCTACATAATTTTCTACCAATTCTTTGCATGTGAATACTGTATTTTTCCACTTAAAATAGCTGTAGTTGTTGTTAGAAGGTGTGAACATACAATTAAGCACAAAGTATCAGCAACTCATTAAAGGTGTTGTAAAAATAATATCCTTCTATGATAATTTAGAATGAATATACATAACTGGTGTTTCTCACACTGTGAATCAGTAGTTGAATTCCAACTCCTACAGTATAAACTGATGTGTGCTTTAATCTATATTTTAGATAATACAATAGTTTCAGTACTGAATACATTGATAGAAACAGAAGGGAATTAAAGGTTTTCAGCACATGGGTTCTTCCCATAACATATTGTACAGAATGTATTCCAATCCTGCACATACCTTTTCTGCCGATTAATTATTTCCTACCTTTATACATTTTATTCAGTGGAGAAACAGCTTTTCAGTTGACAACAAGCCCCAAAGACCTTCATTCTTTATGTACAAGTTCTTGCATCAGAATAATTTGTGGGATTGTGGGTTGAGATCTTAAATATTGCAATTTGGGGGAGTTACATGATGGATTTTCACCTCTGGATTTGACATTTTGTTAATGAATATCTCACCAGCTCTTAGTTAAAATAAAGATTACAAGATATTCATACAACTCCCCTTGCTCTGCATTATATTTGCTCATGGACTACATCTTCTCTGCTCAGAAATTTTATCACAATTTACCTACTTCTGTGGTGTCTTTGCTCAGGTCCTGGAGAACCATAATATATTTTGGTACTCTCTTCACATAAACTACATTTTCCAGAAAGTCTACAAATCTATCATCATATCTAGTTTGAATTGGTGCACTTTATTTTTGAAAATAGTTTTAGATTAACAGAAAAAAAATTTATAGAAAGAAGAGAATTCCCATATATCCTGTGGCTTCCATTAACCTGTCTTTTCTTTTAGATTTTTTTCAATAAGGAAGACTTAATAAATAAATAGCAATCCTAATTCTGTTACTCTAAATGTGAGGGTTTATTTGTAGAGAGCAAAATAAATGTAGTTTTCTAGTATAAATTTAAAAACATGCAAACATTTTTTATGTTCCATTCATTCCGAATTCATCAATGGATTTCAACTACTCACTTGTCAATTGCTTTGTATTTATACTTCCATGTTTCAGTGAATTTAACTCTTTTAATATTTGGTAAAGTGAACAAAAGCACAATAGAATGTATCATTTGCTTATTCAGGGTTTAATCAAACACCATGTTATATAATAACCAGGTCCACAATGGCACATCCATTCTCTACCAATCATTCACTTCTTCAACCAGCCCCTTCATCCAGTACAGAATCATCTGTTCATCTTCTTTTTCTTTTTCTAAAATTACCCTATGAGGATTTTTTGTGAGACTGTGAATTGAGTGGTTGAATATTAGATTTCTTATATTGTAATGAATTATTTAATGTCTCTGTTTAACATTTTATTAATGCATAACTCAGTAGCTCTTAGTTAATTTCAAAGTTACTAGGTGTTCATATATTCTTCTCTGCTTTGTGGTGCATAATCTCAAGGGATCTGTCCTCTGTGCTCAGACTTATCTCCAGTATCCACCTCCTCCTGTGGATTCTTTACTCAGAACCTAAAGGCACAACAAATCCTTCTCCACTGTCTCCAGCTGAACTCATATAATCTAGTCTTTCCTACTGGTCACCTTCAACAGGACACAGTTCTCCATATCTCTCTCCTGTTCTCCAGCTCCTGAGGTCAAGTTTCCTATTTATCATCTCTTCTTCAAACAACTGAAGCCAAGAATATCCAGAAATCAAGACTTTTGCCTCAAATCTACTCTCACCCTTGGGATTCCTTCCTAGGTGAATATTCATTTTACAAACACATATTGATTTTGTCCTTTGTGGCAGCCATCAGGCTGTTTAGAAGGCAGTGACAAATGAGAAAAAAAAGTCCAAATTCTCAAGGAACTCAGTTTCTAGCAGTGAATCACAATGAAAGCGCAAAGAGAAATATAGGCAGAAGGTGCCCACCCCTGACAGCTGAGGACCCCTCCCCGTTCACAGGATGCCAAGACCAAGGGGCTGCACATTCTGCCTACAGCCTTTCATGAATCTATACCACTCCCTGTCCTTGAGAGCAGGTTCTCCTGACTGGACTGTATTTGACTTTGCAAACTATTAAATGACAAAATCTTTAAACTTCATCACTCTCAGTCAGTTATCCCTTGAATGTTTTCCTCCCACACCAATCATATTGAAATCTTGTCTTTATTTAATTTTATTTTTCCACACTACTCTGAGCAAGGCCTGGAGCTGTCCCTGCTGTGAACCTTGAGTTGTATTAAGAAAGGTCCTTGGAGTCAGTGTGAAGTCTAAAAGTTGGGAAGTGTGTGCTGGAGTGTAGGATGCACCTTGGCGCACTCAAGAACTGAATAAGACTTCATTGGGAGCTGCCTTCTGGATATGGCAGAATTTGATATCATTTATAGGATTCCAGTGAAATACTATTCAGATTCTAGCTCTAGTTTCTTTTTGCATTGGTTTGAGGATTATTTCAGTCTTTATAATTATGTTTGAAACACTGGGGAAGAAGTGCAGTGTGAGACAGATTTATAGTTGTATAAATTAATGTATTCTAATATCAAAACATGAGTGCACAGGTCAGAGCCTGTGGCAAATTGGTTTTTGTCCCACTTCCCCATCTGCCTGTTTCACTGTGAACAGCATTATTGTTCCCCAATGCACAGTAATAGTCAGCCTCATCTTCAAGTTGGAGCCCAGATATCTGCAGAACACCTGCATTGGCTGAGGTATCTTTGGATCCAGAGAAACGACTGGGGACCCCAGGGCCCTGGTTCTTGCTTGACTCTGAGTAGTAGCTCAGGAGATACTTGGGAGGACTCCCTGGCTTCTGCTGGTACCAACTGATCCAGTAGTTGCCAACACTGAAGCCACTACTCAGAGTGCAGGTGAGCTTCGAAGATGCTCCCGGAGATGCAGAGAGAGATGGTAGTTGAGTCAGCACAGGCTGGGAGAGGGAACCTACAAACAGAGAAAAATAGGTAAGATAGTGTCCATGGTAAAACTTCTCTTAGGTCCAAACCTGAAGAGTTGATGCAAATAGTGAAAAGAGAACTGCTTACTGAAGGTCTTTCCTACCTATGCAGTGAGAGAGCAGCAGGATGAGAAAAGGAGTCCAGGCCATGGTAGACACAATTTCCTATGTCCCACAGTGGAGGTGAGCTGCCACAGATCTCTTTTTCTTTTCCCCTTTCTGCAGAGGAGGGGCTAGTCATGCAAATGTTTCCATCAAGACTGCCCCAGGCACCCCACCCCACTCCATCCAGGTGCTAGAGTTCAGCTCAAACTACAGACTAAAGAGAATGAAGGCTTCTTTTACCACTTGGGAGAAGCTTGGGAGGAAGGACTGTTGAGACAAGACATAGTTCTCTGACCAGGGGACCCTGCTTTGCAAGAGTTAAAACACTGGTAAGTCCCCTTCAGTTAACACAGGGCCCCTCCTCCAGACCAGGACTCCTTTGAGTGAATGGTCCTTACTGAGAAGCTGTGTAGAGACTACCAGATAGCCCCACAGTGTCCCCTGCTGGTCACAGGGCATACTTTCCCATGGTCCAACATCTTGATAGCCCAACATGTTTCTGTAGCTCATCAGTAACTGTCTGTATATAGAAGGTTGGATTCCTAATTACTGCAATTTTGATATGCTTCCATTCTCTCTCCCTTTCAGAAGTTTTTCTGTATTATGGAATGCACAAAATCATGAAAAAATGATAACTTAAGGAGTTAGGTCTCCCATTGAAGAGGCTGCAAACTCCATATGACTTCATGGGTATATAATCTACAATATACATATATTTTTACCATTTTAATATTTGTTTATGAAATAAACTTATTACCATGATTCACACCTAATTGAACTACATTTTAATCTCTCACTTTAAGCCCTTTTAACTCTTAAATTAATTATAATGTTAGAAATCACATTGAATCTTAGGGCTTACAGCTGTAGATCTCCTGTTGTGCCAGATTGTACTAGAATAAAATCCAACCTGGGACATGCACTCTTGGACAGTCAGTAATCAACTTCCTTCACCCACTCCAAATGCAGATACATTTTTTTCCTATGGATTCAAGAGAGCCCATCAATATTTCCTTTCAACTTTTCTAACAACGGTATTTGAGGGATTGAATAGTTTATTAAGGGACTATGCCTGATTTCTTTCTCTCTCATATATGTATCAATCAGATGCCCCACCTATATTGAAATTAGGTCTCTGCCTTCCTTCCTCACTTCCACTAAGCCAATCTTTTTATCCCCAAGCTCTGCTGTGCTGTTGGGTTTCCTGTATTCTAAAAGGTTGTGCTATACATTGTGTCCGTATTCTTATTTTTTGAGATGGGAGGACTACATTATTTCTTATGCCATCATGACTGTAGAAAATGACACTGTCTACTGTCTGGAATTATTTTCTTAGATTGTGAATATTTTAAATCTACAATAATATTTCACAAATTTTCAAAATTACTGAGATTGCATACAGTTTCTTACCTGACCCCAAGGTAAATTTAACCCAGGGATTGTGCTATTTTTGTTTTCTCTGTCAGTGGTTCTCTGCTACAACTAATATTTGATATTAAATAAGCACATACAGAGGTAATAAGAGGTAACAAACACCTATATAGGCCACCACAAATTCACAACGTCTTCTCCTCCAGAGTAGTAGTCCCTTTTACTTCTTAGTACCTGGAAAACTTTCTGGTGCCAGAAAATGTGTAACTGTGGAAACTCTGATTACAATTTATAAAATTTAATTAGTTTATGCCAATTGCATTGAAATTTCAGCAGAGAAAGTATTATATTATAAAAGACTGGAATTTATGGGTTGTAATGTTTTTAATTTATTTTTTTTCTTTTTAAGTATATATTAAATAGAGTAGTATAGATATTCTGCCATATTTAACGTAAACATGGAATATGTCTTATTATAATTAGGATCCCAGCCTTGTTGTTGTTCATGATGTGGAGATTCATTGTAATATATAAATACACACACACACACAATTGTGTCTGATATGTAATTTTAATGGACTATTTATCTTAGGTGATATCCTACTCCACTTGTCAGATTTATGTCTGTGGAACAAAAAATACAGTGTCCCTCCAAATCTATTCTATTTGGTACCCTCAGGCTGAGGAAGAAAGTCAAGATCTTTCTCCCTTAGAAGTCTCTGCTGTGTTATCATTCTCAGTCTGTGGAAATGACATTGAAGAAAGAAGTTTTTTCTATTTTCTAGGACAATAACCTACCAAAGGTGCACAGACAAGTGTCTCCAATTGGCAGCACCCTGGATGTAGATCTGCAGTTACATTCAGGACCCATAGAAATCCCTCAGTGCTGGTGTATGAATAAAATGTTCCCTCAAAAATCCCCTGAGCTGTGCATCACCTGATGACAGTCTTCAGATTAAAAGAGCAATGATGCCCATCCTTAATGACAGGGCCCAACAGGTTTTAAAACAGTGTCTACATAGTGAAGAAAATTAAAGAGAGTACAGCTGATCTCTAACCAATGTTCCCTGCACACTTAAGTATTTGAAGCTTGTGTGAAACTCAACAAAGTCTCATCACCCATGGTCTGTGATCATCCCAACAAAATGAGTTGTCCATCAACACAAGGAAGATGACTCCCCTCCTCAGATTTGCTTTGCTGGCTCATCATGTAAAAAAATTGTATATTCCAGAGTAGTGATTACCCTTATTGTATATCATATACAAATGCAAATAATACTGTATCCTGTGTTGTTCACATTGGTAAAACTTTATAATGACATTTACAAGAATGTACTCAGCAAGGCTCGAACATTTTCCACACTTTCATCATCTCAATAGGAAGACTAGGGCTGGGCCAGGGAAACTGAGTAAATTGAAGGTGTATATACTAGGTGAGGTCCCCCTCACCCCATAAAAATAGTCATGTTTTTTCTTAAACTAATTGGGTAAAAGTCCATGTAAGGATAAGAGAATCCCCAAATGGTTAGAAAAGATATATGGCTAGGAATAGAATCACTGTTCATCTTCCTGGAGTCACCATAGAAAGGTAAGGTTAATATATACCATTATAAAAATGTTTGGTTCCCCTCAAAATGTCCATATTTTAGTTACAATGCAATGACTGATTGTTTAAGTAAAAAGGGCCCTTTAGGGGGCAGAACCTGCATGAATGGGATTCGTGTCCTTAAAGAAGAGGATTGAGAAGGTGGTTGCGTACCATGTGTAAATGCAATGAGAAGAAGCCATCTCTGAACCAGAGAGTGGGCCAACAGCAGACACCAAATATACCAACACTTGGATCTTGGACTTACCAGCCTTCATTAAGAATAAAAAGTAGTTATCTGTTATTTATAAGCACATAAGTTTAGGGTATCTTGATAGAGAAACCTGTAAGGGATATGATGCTTGTGGAAGAGCACAGGACACTGCAGACTATCTTAGGTAAGGAAAAGTGCTCCTGATGATGCACATTCATAATCCTATATAGTAAGTGACATTTTCAGAGAGAGAGGTAAGTAAGGGAGGCCAGGCTTTGGCATGGTGACCTCAAACTCAGTTCCCTTAGCTTCTGCCAGTGTTAGGACACAACATCTAGCATCTCTCCGATCTTCCTTCAACATACTTGTAGGATGGATTTTCTTTATTTGAGTATGCTCCTTATCTCACTGAAATCCTTGTATGAGCAGAAGATTATTTTTGTGCAGAACAGAGATGGTTACTTTAGAGCCTGATTAAGTGGGGTGTCTGTTGCTAGGAGTCTCTGTGCTCACTTTTTACAAACACTATCACCTCACTCTCAAAAAAACTGTTTGAACATCATCATTGGAGATACAGAACTTTTTTTTTCTGAGCCTATAGAGAGAAAAATAATTCTCAGAGAATGACTGGAACTAGTAGTTACAGGAGAAGGTAACCTAATACTTGAAGCTGGTCAAAAGAGCTGCACTTAAAGTGTGCTACACCTAGTGCTGCCCAGTTGCTTTCAGATTTCATATGTTTCTGAGTCAGGTCTAGATTCTGGTAGGAAAACCATGGGCCAACCACCTTCTTTCTATCTATTTACTCCCTGAAGAGAAAGTGAACTCTGAGAAATGATATTGTAGTATAGGAAGGTATTACCA
Source organism: Urocitellus parryii (assembly GCF_045843805.1). Lineage (NCBI taxonomy): Eukaryota > Metazoa > Chordata > Mammalia > Rodentia > Sciuridae > Urocitellus > Urocitellus parryii. The sequence goes on along the minus strand of NC_135533.1, from coordinate 119,317,559 downwards.
TTAGATTAAGTCAATTTCTTACAATGAAGAAAAGAGGAAGACATTTCTAATACATTAATTCTAGAAAAATCAGATGCTGATTGAAGTAATGAGAACAAGTGCCACCACCTGAGCTAGATGTAGTCCCAAGCAGTGCAACAGTGACTGCACCAAGCAGAGAGAATTCACTGGAGGGTTTAATCTCTCTTCTCCATGGGTCTGGAGCACTGTATAAGGCTTAGAGTTGTCATTCCAAATATTAAGATAATAGCCTTATCTTCATTCTTCAGCCCACAGATGTGCAGAACACATTCATTACATGAGATATCATTTAATTCAGAGAAGTTGCTGGTGATCCTGAAGCCCTGCTGTTTACTTGTGTTTGAGTAGTAATAAAAGAGACACTGGGAAGGTGGAAAGGGCTTCCTCACTTCTACTGGTTCTAATGTATTCCAAAGTCACCAGCAATGAAGCCTAGTCTCAGGGTACGTGTGAGTCTTGTGGAGAGGGAGAATAGCTGAGTCAGCCTAGACTAGGACAAGAAAAATGAAAACACAGATACTCAAAGTTGAGCATATGGTATCAAAGTTTGAGTTGCTATTAGATCTAAGATCTAAGGTGGGGTCTGACTCGAGCAAGGATGCTGCCCCTTCCTGAGAAATGAGACAAGATCAAGAGGAGAATAGAACCCCAGGCAATTGTGGACACATCCCCTGTGATGTCCAAACTGGAGTGATCTACCCGTGACATCTCTTATCCTCTCCACTGGTCTCACAGGGAGGAGTTATTGAAGCAAATGTGGTCCTATCCATTTCATGTCCTACCCCTCTGCATGCATTCATTCAGGTGCTGGTTAATGAGAGTCTGGCAGGAAGTACCTCAGGAGGCAGTGCTAGGACCACCCTCAGATAGGACAAAACTGCTGCATTGGCACCACAGAGTGCAGCTCCACCATCCATCCTTGTGCTTGGGAAAGCACAGCTGTGCAGATGGAGACTGTCCAACAGTGCCTCCTGCTGCTCACTGGGCAAACTCATTGTCTTAGTGCACATTATATTAATGGCATCCACCTGAAAGCCTGATCACTGTTAGTCCACAGATACCCATGACCATGTCTCTGCTCTGTTCCAACGTAACCCAATGTTAATAAAGGTACTTTGCCATTGAGGAATTTGGAGTTGGGAGGAGAAGGAAAATATGACAATTGTGCAGTGTGAGGAGAGTGAAATGTGGTGAGAATGCAGAGGATTCTGGGAGTAAATATTCAATTGGCTTCTTCCATAGGGATCAGAGAGGGAGATGACTATTACCTGAACCTGAGTGGAAATGAGGTCCTGCTTGAGGAAAAACTAAAAACACCACATTCCTCCTGGTGGTGTAACATGATCATTATCAAGATTATCATTCTACAAATCAAATAATGCAGGGTGCTCTGCACTGATAGACTATCTCACTGCTAGGTTGTTGCATTTATTTTGTGATTTTGTTATCACACTGTGTATCTGTGCTGGAAAAAAAATATAAAAACTCCTTAGACACCAATGAGCCTAATGGCACACAAAAAAGAACCTCTGGGATGCTATGAAAAAATTTTAGATCTATGAGTAACTAGATAAGAAAATCAGAAAGATCTCAAATAAACAAACTACTTAGGCATCTCAATTCCCTTGAAAAAGAAGATCACATCAATTTAAAAACCATTAGAAGAAAGAAAATAATTAAGATTAGATCCAAAATCAATGAAGTTAATAATAAAAAATCAAATAAAGGAATAATGAAACAGAGTTGGCTCTAGGAAAAATAAACAGCATTGATAAGCCCTTAGGCAAACATAACCAATAGAAAAAGAGTTAAGAAATGAGATAAAAAGGGGAAATCACGGTGGGCGTGGTGGCATACACTTGTAATCCCAGCTACTGAGGAAGCTGAGTCAATCAGGATGATTACAAGTTCTAAGCCAGCCTCAGCTATGGTTCAATGAGACACTGTGTATAAATAAAACACATAATAGCATAGTAATGTGCCTCAGAGTCAAGTACCCCTGAGTTTAATACCTGGTAACAACAACAGCAACAACAAAAGTAAAAAACAGAGAAATCACCACAGATGTCAGAGAAATCAACTGGGTCATTTTGAAACTATTCTGAAAATTTGTACTCCAATAAATTGAAAAATCTAGAGGAAATGGATACATTTCTAGATAAATATTATCTGAAAAACTAAATCAAAAGGAAATAGAAAACATAAACACACCAATTACTTTTAATGAGAAAGAAAGCAATAGTAAAAAGCCTTCCAACAAAGAAAAATTCAGGACTGAGTGGATCACCAGCTGAGATCTACCAAACCATTACAGAAGAGATAGTGAGTGCCAATACTCCTTAAATTATTCCATAAAATTGAAACATATAACAAAATCAGATAAGGACAAGTCAAGGAAAAAACAAAACAAAATTAAGACTGATATCCCAGATGAACTTAGATGGAAAAAAATACAGTATATGTGTTTTATCTCATATATGAAAGGTTTATAGGCAAAAAGAAATGAAATATGGTGGCATATCCCATGGAGATGAAAGGGACATCCATAGGAAAAAGTGAAGAAGGATGGAAGGAATTAGAGGTGCCAGAGAGTGGTACTGGCCAAATTATATTGTGTATAGATCAATATGTAACCACAAATTCCGCCATTGTGTATAGCTATAATGCACCAATAAAAATGTGGGAAAAATATGAGGCATTTTAGGAAATCTCCTTTTGATTCTTACTACAACCCTGAGAATAGAACAGCTCTCTATAAATGAGAGTCATCAGAATTCACATATAACCACATTTACAGGGGAGTATTAGTCAGCCTGCCCTTAAAGATAAAAGAATAGTCACAGGGATTTGTGTGATAAAATCCTAGAAGGCACAAGAAGGATCACCTGCACTAATCTTTACCAAGTGACAGGCTTCTAGGGTAGTTATGTGGCTGTCTCTATATTAACTATCCCTGTGGAAATGGGAATAGGTAAATCAAGATAAATTACAGTTTGGAAACCTAGAGGTAATGATAATTTCATCTTTTATTTTATTTTTTTACTAAAAGATAGGAAGTTTTAATTTTTCTTCATAGAAATGAGATAATAGATGGAGAATAAACACCTTGTATATTTTTAGAAGCTTTTAAAATTTGTTCTTTTTAAATATATGGGACTCTACAATATATTTTGACATATTATGCTAATTATCCTAATTATGATCTCAGTCTTGTATTCTACATGATGTGGAGATATACATACTGTGTACTTATATACGAACACAGGAAAGTAAAGTCAAATTTATTCCACTGTCATTCCCATTCCAATTACTTAAGAATATGTTACATCCTTCAATTAATGCCTCCGTATGTTAAAAAAAAAACTCTTTTTTTCCTATGTCAAAAAACTGAGTGTAGTGTTCTTGTTTTTTGTTGTTGTTGTTGTTCCAGGTGTTTTGATGCCAAGCCTGTGTTCTTTAAGATATGAGATATTTATGTGGGTCATTGGACTAAGACTCACTGTCAGCAAAATCATAATGAAGTAGTAATCATCTATGAAAAAGATAAATGTGTGCAGTAGGGACCCCAGGTTGACTTGATAGATGATGTGCCCCTCTCCAGGCCATGGAGGTGGGTGAGCAGTGGCAGCTCTGACAACAAGAGTGACTCTTCCCTTTATTCTTCCAATGGGTGCACTAAAACCTGGACCACCATCATTTCAACACAAGAAATATTTTTGAATAAGTCAGCACAGAAGATGCTTTTGTTTTTCAAGAATGCTTCTATAGGCCAAGGCACATAGTCTTTGTTGGAGTGACAGTGGCATTTTACATCTGTTATGGTTTGTCCCCCAAAAGCTCACATATGAAACGATGCAAGAAATTTCAGAAGAGAAGTGATTGTGACATGTAAGACTTAGTCTAATCAGTGATTAATATCTTGATAGGGATTAACTGAGTGGTAACTAAAGTGGTAGGGTGTGGCTGGAGATGGTGGAAATTGGGGTGGTCTTTGGGTATATATTTGTATCTGGCAAGTGGACTCTACCTGCATCCTGATCACAATGTGAGGTGCTTCCCTACACCATGCCCTTCTACCATGATATTCAGCTTCACCTCAAACCCAGACCAGTAGAAGTGACCTTCTATGACCTCTGACACTGTGAGCCCACAAATAAACTTTTCCTCCTCTACATGTTTTTGTTTGGTTGTGTCTTTAAGTCACAGTAGTGAAATAACTGACTAAAACAGCATCAGTCGAATCTATTCCCTGGGGAGTCCCATGGAAGAAATTTAGTACATCAGTATATTAGGCCACTCTCTCATCTAATTGAGCTTATCCTGCCAATAGATATATGGTTTTATTGCCAACTTTGTAGCCTTTGTCCAGACTGGTGTTAACCTTTTCTCATCCTAGAACAAATGTTGTCTTAACTTAGATTTTGATTTTGCACATCTCAAGGCTCTTCTGCTTAGAAGGAATAAGTAAGCATTTTCCATCAGGCATGGGAGAATGAATTCCATCTAGTTCTTGATGCAATTAGAAAACTGGTGCTATGCACTTAGATTGGTGGTCTGAATTTTCCACAACAGTGGGTCAGTGGTCATCATGGGGAGCTTTCCACATCCCCAGCCATCAATCTGGTGATAGAACTCAGAAACTGAGAACCAAATCTGTAACTTGGTTAAAGTGAATCTAATGGGAGATTAGGAAAAGTACAAATGGTCAAGAGGAACAAAAATTGAACCAATGATTGGTTGAGATATTCCATCTTGGGCTTATCATCTGAAGAGATATGTGAAATTCTCTAGTGGGGTTTCCAGCTAGCCATATGACTGTGGATTCCCAGGTTCAACAGGAAAGTCATTTTCTGGTGGTGACTTTCCTCTTTAGATGTGATAAACTGTGCTTTAACACCTGTGAGGTTCAAAGACATCTGAGCAGTTAGGAATACATTGCTAGAGACAGTTCACTTTTCCATGAGTTACTACTCTGTTTCTTGTTTTTTCCCCATTTCTTCAGCAGGACTGAGTTTTCTGGATGGAAGAATGTGTAGGGTCCTGAGGGTAGGTCATTGTTCTAGAAGAAGTAAACACCTATGCGGAGTTTTGGATTTTTCAAAACTGTTGTTACAAAATATTTGATTCTCCCTTGATATTTTAAATGTGGAGAGTTCATTCTTTTTAGTGAGGGCTGAAAGGGCCTCCTATATTCAGTCTCACAGAGGGTCAATTTCAGCCCAATTCTGGGATCCACATCTACATAGCAGAAGCATAGGCAATACCTTTTCTTAAATCAGACTAGTTTTCCTGACACATTTCAGCTAGAGTCATTTTGTAACCAGACCATGGAATTCATTGGGTTCTTTGTCTTGCAAATTCAACAAATAAATTTCTCAGACACAAATAGTGGAAGAGTTAGGGTAGACTAACTGAATTTATGAAAGTAATAGAAAGAAGCAGAACTCCTGTAGGGGAGGGGTTCCAAGACAGTGTTGCCAGAGAGTGGTTGTTTTCTCAGGGTTTATATGAATGTATAGGATTAGGAAGTCATTCCCTGGCCCAAACTTGGTGAGGCATGCAATGTCCATGAGCTCTTCATGCACCCTTTGATCCAGTCAGGTTAAGGTTTCTGGGTTGCAGTGAGTCCCTTTTCAGAGAGATTCTGGGCAGTGAGTCACAGATGTCTCACTCTCTGTTTTTGTTAGGCTCATATTTGTATCCATGCTCTTTTTATACTGAAGACTGTGGTATTTTTGTTAATAGAAATTTGACCTTGGTGAGGTCCAAGAATTCAATCTGCCTATTCTAGCTCTTTTCCCTTCCTCAGTTTTGGGATATAGCTCATCTTTCTGTCTTTCTTGTTGATTGATATATCACAACAGTATATAGTATCATAGAACTCCTCAAGATTTACTTAGTTGTTTAATTACTTTTGAGATAAGGCATAAACATAATTACATTGAATAGAGTCATATATATATTCTATTTGATGTCACTGTCTAAAGTTGGTCAGTCTCAAGGCACTTTTGAGGCCATTTTCCTTCTTGAGGGCTATGACTCAACACAACTAGACAAAGTGTTGCTGGAAAATTTATCTTTTTAATGTTTTCACTTCCCTTGGGTATTGAGTGCAGTTCACTGTCTAATCTTTTAAAGGATATGGGCTTGAAAATGGGCCTCACCACAATTTGGCAGGCTGTTTTGGGCCAAGCGTTGCAACTTTGGGCCATATTTTTTATTGCCAAGAGCAACTCCTGTCCTCTGAGTTTTGGTCTCATACATATTGTAAACATACCTGGCCCATCATGAGAGGCTTGGTGAATAGAATCAACTATGACAAATTTAAAGTTCCTAGTAAATATCCAAATCTGTGAGGATTCACCTTGCAGTTTCAGATGTTCCCAACTACTAGAAACACCAGCTTTGAGTACTCTTAGCATTTTTTCCCCAAATATTCTGGGGGAAATGGTGTTCAATCAATTTAAATGAGAGGGGCAAGATAGTGGATTAGAGGCATCCAGCACTTGCCTATTTGTCCAGAGATGGAATAAAATCAGATGGAGAGAGGCCACTCATTGTGGTATTTGACCGTGGAAAAATGCTGTAGTTTGACAGAGGACAGGAACAGACATGAGGAACACATCATAGTCCAGTGGATTGTTAAAGATAATTTCCAGCACAGATCATGGGCTCAATGGGTCTAGGGAATCACCTATTCATCAAGGGTAGAGATGAAAGTAAAAAATAATTCCCAGGCAGGCACAGGACTTAGAACTCTGCAGCAATATAGTCTAAAAAGATGACACAATAGGGGTATGAATGATGAAGTGCTTCTGAGTTGTCATCTGCACTTCACTTCATGTTTTCATGGTGCCAAAAGTGGAAGCCATTATAAGAGAAGCTCTGTTGTCCAAACTTCCTTCTTTGGAAGTCAAAGACCCCTGAATTTTTAATCTCTGGAACCTCTTGGAAATATTGCTGTACTGGCTCAGTAGATAGCATCTCAGATTCAGTTAACCCTGGAGGGAGAAGTCCTGTCACAAACTCACCAGGAGGTTAACAGTTGTACACAGTTGGAGACTTCTGTCTTTCTCCTGGGTTCCAATCAAAGAATTCATTGCTCTTCCTAACATGAGGGGCATCTGGAATTATCACACATGTCTGGTGTTACCCCACCCTCTGAGTGCATAGTAAAAATAGCTACGGAGAGACAATTTTTGGTATTTAGCATTCTGCAATAGCTCACTGACACACTCCAACAATGATGTACTTCCTGCTCCTGGAGATCCTGGCTCAAGTAGCTTCAATCTTTATCTGTTAATGTCTGCATCCTACTCTAGCTCCTTCTGGTGAGCAAAGCAGATTACAGGTACCATGACCTACTCCAGTCACTGTTAATCAGGTGACCCCAGTCACCTGGTAGTCACCTGATGAGCATTCCCAGGGAAGAATTGGGAGGGTATTGAATGACACCAGTTTTTAACTTGTCCAAGAGGGCTGTACCCTAAGAAGACAAGGATAAGCATTTTGAATGTCTTGGTTTGCAAACGTGAAATGTTGCCCACTCATTAAACAATGAGGAATGAGGACAAGTAGGAATTTATTATTTCATATTGACAACTTTTTTATTATTTTATACTAATACTTTTTGTTTTGCTGTTCTGTGTATATGTGCTTCTTCCCCTTCTGTCTTCTGTTGAATATTTAATTTTCTTCCTCCCTTCTCTCTCTCTCTCTCTCTCTCTCTCTCTCTCTCTCTCTCACACACACACACACACACACACACACACACACACACATGTTTGCTGTTGCCATTTTTATTTTTCTTTTCCAACTGTGAAAGAAATAAGATTCATTTAAGTGAGAAAAAAATAAGCATAGTTTTCGCTGTGTGAGAGGGGAACAGATAACACAGACTTCCGTTTAGGTGTATTTTCACTAGTAGTAAATATAGCTATTAGGTTAAGGCTATCTGTCAAGATTTATGCTAAGTAGGAACTGGACAAAGACCAAGGCTATTGATTCAGCCCAGGACCTTCTGATTGGCTGTATCCTTTAAGCACTTGAGTTTGAACATTCTTGTAGTCTCTACTCAGGTCCACTATAACTTCCATTTTCCCACCGCTTCTAGAATAAAGGTCAGCTGAAATTTATGGAATGTTTCTGCAAGTTAATTTCATGGGGCAGCTTTTTCTTTAGATATTTTGGAGTCTAATATCCTAACTGTCTGTTTTACTATCTACCCTCTCATTCATTTCTCACCTCTGAAGACCTGTCACTAAATGCTGTTAAGGAAAGGAATAAGAACTGCTCTGGGTACTTCAAACTCAAATGAGGCATTGGATAGGGAAAGTCAATCATGGTCTTTCTTTAGTGGCCTATCTGAGAGCCCCTGGTGAATAGGATTTTTTTATTCCTGGCTTCCATTTGCATGACTAGTAGCTGAATTGACTCTAGGTGAGAGGTTATAAATTTTATAAGACAGGAGCTTAACATCTTTATCTGGTAATTTCTGCATCCTGCTGTAGCTCCTGCTAAAAAGGAAGTGGTATTATAATTAAAAAGGAGTTAAGAAGGGAAAGATCCATGACTATATCTTGGAAAATAGGAAAAATGGCATTCAAGCTAGCTAGGGTTGCAGCCTGCTACATTTCTCCATTTTTTTTTCACATTTTGACTTATTACTTGAATTTTTCCTATTCCTTCCTTTCTCCTTTTGGTAGTTTTTGGGGTTTATCTTGCTTTTTTCTTTTATCCTTCTGCCTTCATTTTTTTCTCCTATTACCTTTGCTCCTTTAAATGTACTTATTCATCCTATTATATTTTAATCTTTTATTTCCCTCCATGTCATTTCATTCTGTGTTTTCTGTTGTGGATGGTGTTACCTATATTATTTTTGTTTGATTTTTACATCAGTTCCTTACCTCAAGTTTTGCATTTTTGTCTCTATTTTCTTTGTGGTGCACTCAGAGTGCAGTGCAGCACTTTTTTCATGTATGATGTGCAACTGATGCTGGGCTCTGCTCAGCAGAGACGAATAGCATATTTCTGCAGCCATGAACCAATCTTGCTCTACCCTTGGTATATATTTCAATTTTAAAAATGTAAGAGGTAATAATCTCCCACCAACAAACCATCCCCGAATGAGCATAAGTTTTACTCTTTGACATTCACTCTCCAGTTGGGATGTTAGGAATTCTTTTCGGCACACCACCGAGAGGGACCCTCAGCATGCATATCCCCCTCCCCCTGTGAGGTCACACATGTTCAATGAGACTCGAGGTAACTATTACAGAGGGGCACGGGTGTGTTCCCTGCTTCTCCCTGTATTCTAACTTGAGCTGCATCCATGTCTACATAGAGAATAAAAGTTCCAGATACCACTGATTACAAGAAACACAACCAATAACTGCAGGGCCCAAGTTCAGGAAAACTCCAACTCTTGGTAGGTACTTCCTTTCCCATTGTAGGAGTAAGTAAAAAGAGCATGACAAATATACTCTGCTGTCTACATAACATTACCTGGAATTCCAGAGGGCCCCATTCTATTGACACATACAGAGATTGAGACCCTCACACTATGAACTCAATGTCTAAGATCAGTACTTACTAGTCACAGCCAAAGATGCAATAGGAAAAAAGGCAATAAAGTGCATCTGAAATTAAACTCAACACTACAAAACAATCCCATTCTCCAGGCTACAGCACTAAGAGAAAACTGCTTACTAAGGGGGAATCAAATAAAAGTAAGTTGAAAAGAGATCAGGGCTTGGTTATGCATGCCTGTAATTGCAGAGAATTGGGTGACTGAAGCAGGATAATTACAAGTTTAAAGCCAGCCTTAGTAGCTTTGACAGGACCTAGCAACATAACGACACCCTGTCTCAAAATTTAAAATAATAATAATAATAATAATAATAATAATAAAAAGTTCTGGGGATACTCAGAATTTAAGCACCCATGGGTTCATTTCTTTGACAAAGAGAAAGAGAGAGGAGAGAGAGAGAGAGAGAGAGAGAGAGAGAGAGAGAGAGAGAGAGAGATTAAACAAAAACAAAAACAAAAACCCAGATGGGACATCCATCTCATCAGTAGTGCAAATTTCAAAACAATCACAAGAAGATTCACAAAATAAGGCAAATTGACTCATCCTATATTTTATAAATTTCTTGGCACTGATGCCAAAGATTTCAAAGTGGATGAAATGCCATATAAGGCACTGAAAAAATAATCTTTTTAAAAGATCAATAAAAATTCAAGAGAATGAAAATAACAGGTCAAAGAAATAATGAGGTTACTGCAAAATATAAATGGACACTTGAATCTAGAGATAAATATTTTGAAAAAGAACTAAGTAGAAATCTTGGAAAGGAAAAGCTTGATATGTCACATAAAGCCTCAGTTGAAAGACTCAGTGACAGTCCAGATCAAGTAGAAGATAGAATATCAGTTCTTGAGAACAGCTTTGCCAGAATACATTCAGTCAGCACTGAGGACAAACAATAGGAAAAATGGAGGGAACATAGAAGACCTCAGGGATGCCATTAAAAAATCAAATATCTGAATACTTGGCATATCATGGGGAGAATATCTATGGCTAAGGAGATAGAAAACATTCAAGAAAAGTCACAACAGAACATTTATTAAAGCTTTGGCACTATGTTAGTAGTGCATATGTGGACATTTAGGAAACCAAAGAACAATGTGCACAAAAACCATCTACACTACTGATAATTCAATTCCAAAAAAAAAAAATAAGAAAAATATTAGTATTGCAAGCCACAAGAGAGAAGTGCTAATACACATTGAAAGGCAAATATATATATATGCAAAACAGTAGACTTCTTATCAGAGACTCACAAGGCCAGGAGGGTCTAAATTGATGTTTTTCAAGCACTGAAAAGACAAGGATGCCAACCTAGATTAATGTACTCAGCAAGGGATTTATTTTTCAGAATTGGAGGAGAAAGAAAGACCTTTCAAGATAAAAATAAACCAATGGGATTTATGATCACTTGACTAGCAGGACAAAGATAAGTTTCACTATAGATACAATGGACTCAATAGATATATACAGAATATTTCATATGACAGCAGCTTATACACATTACACTCATCAGCACAAGGTATATCATGTATTGGGCCATAAAGCAAATGTTTAGAAATCCCCCCAAATTGAAATAGTTTCTTGTATACTTTCCAATTACAATGAATTTAAACTACAAATCAAGAGCAAGGGGACCTACAGAAATCTCATAAACACTTGAATATGACACAACATGCTATTAAACAATTGAAAAATCCCAAGAATATGGAATCACAACATACTAGAACCTGTGTGATTCAGAAGAAGCACAGCTAAGAGAAAAAAAAAACTGTAGGAATGTGTACCTACAAGTTAAAAGAGAGAGGCTTCATATAAATTGCCTAAACATGCATTACCATGTCTTAGAAAAATGAAAACAAATTATGGGATAAAATCAGAATGAGGTAAGAAATAATAAAGATCAGAGCAGAATTAAATGGAATATAACCTAGAGGAGCACCACCAAAGATCAAGGGAACAAAGGGTAGTTCTTTGAAAGGATAAAAAAGAATTGTCAGACCTTTAGCTAAATTAACAAAAGATTAGATGCAAAACAATAAAATAAGACTTGAAAAAGGAAGTCTTCAAACAGATACCAAGGAAACTCAAAGGATCATTAGGGAGTGTTTTGATCAATTGTATGCGAATGTGTTAAGTAATCTAGGAGAGAGAGGCAAATTTTGAATCATGAAGAAATAAACATCTAAATAATACAAGTAATAAGAAAGAAAATTGAAGCAGAGCTAAATTCTTCTGACAAAGAAAAGCTCAGTTTCAGCTGAAATCACTTATATGAATTTTACTAGATTCTAAAAGAAACACTAACATTAGTGTTCTTCAAATTATTCCATAACCCCGAGTGAAGAAATTCATCTACACTTAGTATGCAAGGCCAGAAGGACCCTCATTCAAAACCTGACCAGGAGAGAATTGCAAATATGAGAAGAAAAGTGAGAGGTGGGTATCCTTGCCCAGGAGTGAAACCAGGTATTGATGTAGATGGAGACAGCAGTTCACGTCTCATAAGTGGTCTTCACAGGTTGCAGAAGAGCCCACTCTTGAAGCTTTCCTGCTGTTCCTGTAACAGGCCCAATATGATTAGACTTATCTATGATGGGAACTACTGCTGGATGAAGGAATGTTGGGTGAGTTAGCTTGGTGAAGTATCTGAGAGTTTCCATGGGACTTATTAAAGAGAAGATGATTCTAGTCATAAGTTTCTAAGATATAAGGGTGGCAAATGACAAAAATGTTCAAAAGATATTTCAACATATCTGAGTGTCATAGCAGACAGGAAGATGATAGGGGGATACATTTTGAGAGAGAACCAGTTGGCTGACCTTGGTATTGGTTCCATGGGCAATTGTTTTAGTGTGAGTGGCCCTGTGATTCTGTGGTGGGTGCCCTGGGCAAACTGGGTGCCCTGGGCAATCTGAGTGCCCTCACAAGTCTTCAAGGGTCAGAGCATTCCAGACTTACCATTCTATGGCAGAGGTGATACGATGCTCCAGTGTCCCTGTTGACTGGAGGCCAGGATGGAGGCCCAACTGAGGGGAGTAGAGGACTGTTGGAATATGGGTAGCTTCCTAGCTTAAAGCAGTTATCATTATTCTATGTTCCCCTTCAACATCTCTGTTGTTCAGCAGAGGCCTCTCTTTTGGGGCCCAATACCTTTGCATCATAAAAAGAGTCTTGATTATGTAAAAGTATGAAAGTTTAGAACATGATATTCTTCCCATTTTTCTAATCTTTGACCCAAAATTCAAACCACAAAATAATTATTCAGTTACCCATGACTTTAGGTCTATCACATATCTATACCATGCTATGTTTTAGCAAGTAGTCATCTTTTTTCTTGCTCATAAATTAAGAGCTTTGAGCAAAAGTGTGAGTGAAAATTCTTCCCATAGAGCTTCCTGATAGTGTGGGCTCAGCATTGATCACAGTTACAAATAACTACAGAGATCTCCCCATAGCCTTCTTCCTCTGTTTAACTTCTATCTCTTCTCACTCTCTAATACAACATCTCTGCCCATTTCCACTTTCCCTGATCATGAAAATGGCTGACACTCAATGAGCTCCAAAGAATTCCAAACCACAAGGAAACAAGACAGGCCCAGGCCAAGGGACTCTGTCTGTGTTTGTGGGGACAAAAACCAGTGAGCCCAAATGACATCCTAGCCTCTTACTACTCAGGTTTCAGGGCAAAGCTCCCTAGGAAGTTGCTGGGAATAGGATGGTGTGTCTATGAGCCTCCCATTTACCTCAGAGGTCAGAGCAAGACCTGATGCTACACATCAGGGTCCTGCAATAGAGGTGTATGTGACCCTAGGGCAGCATGTTTCAACTGAACCCCACATAAGCAGGTCCTGACTTGGAGAAGAAGTATCTGGCAGTGGGCCCAGTCCTCCTGGATCCAGCATAGCCCTAGCCACATGAGAATTGGGCCATAAATGAGACATTCCTGTTCACTGTGCACCCATGAGAAACAGAGCAGTCAGGGTGAAAGGGCAGCACTTATGTGCACCTAGGTGCTTGTGCCCTGAGGTGAACTTGTGGGTTTCTGCTTGGGTGGCCCATTGGCAATGGTACTTAAAGGAATGGCACTCCTGGCTCCCAGCACATTGTTTCCCTTTTTCTAGTGTAACATGGCTGGTTAGTGGGGCTGCAAGAATTCAGCTTGCCCACTAGTGCTGTGGGTCCTTGAAAGGAGATACACATAGTCCTAAAGACAGATATCAAATCAAGGGACAAGTCATGCTGCAAGATTCCACTGGTGTCATGGGCATAGACATGAAACTAGAGGAGGTTTATTTTATTTTTTAATTTTTATTTTATATATAACAGCAGAATGTATTCTGGCAGAATATATATACATAAATTATAACTTATTCTATTAGGTTCCCACTATTGTTGTTGTACATGTGGAATTACCCTGGTTATGTATATAAATACAGGATTAGGAAAGTTATGACAAGTTCATTCTACTTTCTTTCGTATTTCCATCCTCTCTCCTGACCTTTGTTACTCTTTGCATGTCTAATTCATTTATACTATTTACCTCCACAACCTGCCTTGTTTGGAGTTATAATACACAAATAAGATAGAACATTTGGTCTTTGGGTTTGGGGTATTACCATACCTCACTTACAATGATATTCTTCAGTTCCATCCATTTACTGGCAAATGTCATAGTTTGATTCTTGTTTATGGATGAGTAATATTCCATAGTGTATATATGCCACATTTAAAAAAATATATTTATTCACCTAGATTGTTTCCATAGCTTGACTACTGTGAGTTGAGCTGCTACAAACAGTGATTTGGCTCTGTAAACTATATTATATTGGTTCCAAGTACTAACCCTAACCTTAACCTTAACCCTAACCCCTGTTTGCTCCTTTTCTTGTGTCCCTTGTTCTCCATAGAGGTGCTCTGGTTAGGAGACCATAGGTGTTCAAGCCTATGCTTGCCCCATAGTGCTTTCTGGTTCATGGGGTTCCTCTGCTCAGTGAAAATATGTTCATTGCCATTATGCCAGATGTTAGATCTGGGGACAATTCTATCCTCCCAGTTTACATTAGGGTGATCGGGACTGCCAGCCTTGAGGGTAATAAAACTTTGGTTGGCACATGTTGACTGGGACTGCCTATTCTTTAGCCAAACACTGGCCACAGGCCCTCACCTCATGGTGGCAGCTACAGAGGCAGAGGCAGAGGGAGAGGTAGATGCACTTTAGGCAACAGAGGACTATGCAGCCTAGGTGAGAGCAGAAAGTTTCTGGGTGTAGGCATGGGTATCCAAGAAGGAATATCTGGACGTGTAAGCCCCAGTGGCTGAGTGGTCTGTCCAAGATGAGGGACATACATCCAAGAGTAAGATTAGGGCTGAATTTGTATGGTGAGCTCCCAGGTGTCCAAAATGTAGACAGCTGGCATCTTTCAGGGCCCAGGAATTCTTTCCATCAGTACCCTACGAATGGGCTGATGGTGGCTCCAGGGATGGAAGCTGCTTCAAATGTGGAGTGTGTTGCCAGATCCTTGAAGATGGTGAGCTGGAGGTGATGAAGACTGAGGCTCTGTAGTTCCTGTTTGGGCTTGAGACTGAGGGAGAGTGGAGGAACCTCCTACCTGAGCCAGATGGAGGCCCCAAGAGTAGGGCCTGAAAAGGGAAATCTGTGCTCATTAGGGGGGCCATAAAGGGGACCACTAGCTGTGGAGCCAAGCTTGCAAATATTCTGAGAGAGGGCCTGAAAGGAAGGGCAGAAGCTGCAATTGACAGTCTTGGGAAAAGAGTCACACTAGTGCTGGAGGTGGGAGGGTGGCTCTAAGAGGAGACAGCAGACATCATCCAGGTGGAGGCTTCCATGGTGGAGGTGGTGGGTGGTGGTAAAAGATCTGGCTGAGGAACAGTGATGCCAGAAGCCTGTCCATTTCCCACGCAGAGGGGGATCTCACAGGGGCTTTGGGGACCTGTCCTGGTTGGATTGAGCCTTACCCTTCATAAAAATAAAATGAAAGTTATTGTGGACACCTCCAACTAAAACAAATATTTTATTTTATTTTTTAAATTTTTATTATTGGTTGTTCAAAACATTACAAAGCTCTTGACATATCATATTTTATACATTGGATTCAAGTGGGTTATGAGCTCCCATTTTACCCCATATACTGATTGCAGAATCACATCAGTTACACATAAACTGTTTTACATATTGCCATACTAGTGTCTGATGTGTTTTGCTACCTTTCCTATCCTTTACTATCCCCCTCCCCTCTCCTCCCATCCCATCTTCTCTCTCTACCCCATCTACTGTAATTCATTTCTCCCCCTTGTTTTTCCCTTTCCCCTCACTTTCTCTTATATGTAATTTTGTATAACAATGAGGGTCTCCTTCTTTTTCCATGCAATTTCCCTTCTCTCTCCCTTTCCCTCCCACCTCTCATCCCTGTTTAATGTTAATCTTCTTCTCATGCTCTTCCTCCCTGCTCTGTTCTTAGTTGTTTTTCTTATATCAAAGAAGACATTTGGCATTTGTTTTTTAGGGATTGGCTAGCTTCACTTAGCATAATCTGCTCTAATGCCATCCATTTCCCTGCAAATTCCATGATTTTTTTTCATTTTTTTGTGCAGAGTAATACTCCATTGTGTATAAATGCCACAGTTTTTTTATCCATTCAACTATTGAAAGGCATCTAGGTTGGTTCCGTAGTCTAGCTATTGTGAATTGTGCTGCTATGAACATTGATGTAGCAGTATCCCTGTAGTATGCTCTTTTAAGGTCTTTAGGGAATAGTCCGAGAAGGGCAATAGCTGGGTCAAATGGTGGTTCCATTCCCAGCTTTCTAAGGAATCTCCATACTGCTTTCCAAATTGGCAGCACCAATTTGCAGTCCCACCAGCAATGTACAAGTGTACCCTTTTCCCCACATCCTCCCCAGCACTTGTTGTTTGACTTCATAATGGCTGCCAATCTTACTGGAGTGAGATGGTATCTTAGGGTGGTTGTGATTTGCATTTCTCTGACTGCTAGAGATGGTGAGCATTTTTTCATGTACCTGTTGATTGATTGTATGTCTTCTTCTGAGAAGTGTCTGTTCAGGTCCTTGGCCCATTTGTTGATTGGGTTATTTGTTTTCTTATTGTTTAATTTTTTGAGTTCTTTGTATACTCTGGATATTAGGGCTCTATCTGAAGTGTGAGGAGTAAAAATTTGTTCCCAGGATGTAGGCTCTCTATTTACCTCTCATTGTTTCTCTTGCTGAGAAAAAAAAAATTTAGTTTGAGTAAGTCCAATTTGTTGATTCTTGTTATTAACTCTTTTGCTATGGGTGTTCTATTAAGAAATTTGGAGCCCGACCCCACAATATGTAGATTGGAGCCAACTTATCTTCTATCAGACACAGAGTCTCTGATTTGATATCAAGCTCTTTGATCCATTCAGCATAATCTGTAAATGCCATGATCTTGTTATTTTTAGTGCTCTGTAATATTCCATTGTGTATAAATGCCACATTTTCTTAATCAATTCATCTATTGAAGGGCATCTAGGTTGGTTCCACATTCTAGCTATTGTGAATTGTGCTGCTATAAACATTGATGTGGCTGTGTCTCTGTAGTATGCTCATTTTAGATATTTTGGGTATAGTCTGAGAAGGGGAATACCTGGGTCAAATGGTGGTTCCATTCTCAGCTTTCCAAGGAATCTCCATACTGCTTTCCAAATTGGCTGCACCAATTTGCAGTCCCACCAGGAATGTATGAGTGTACCTTTTTTCCTGCATCCTCACCAGCACTTATTGTTGTTTGACTTCATAATGGCTGCCATTCTTATTGGAGTGAGATGGTCTCTTAGAGTAGTTTTAATTCGAATTTCTCTGATTCCTAGAGATGGTGAGCATTTTTTCATGTACTTGTTGATTGATTGTATATCCTCTTCTGAGAAGTTACTGTTCAAGTCCTTGGCCCATTTGTTGATTTGGGTTATTTGCCTTTTTGTTGGTAAACTTTTTGAGTTCTTTGTATACTCTAGAGATTAGAGCTCTATCTGATGTTTGAGGGGTAAATATTTGTTCCCAGGTTGTAGGCTCCCTATCTAACTCACATTTTTATTTCTTTTGCTGAGAAAAACTTTTTAGTTTGAATTTATCCCATTTGTTGATTCTTGGTTTTAACTCTTGTGCTATAGGTTTCCTTTTTAGAAATTTGGGGCCTGCCCCCACGTGATGAAGATTAGGGCCAACTTTATCTTCTATTAGATGCAGAGTCTCTGGTCTGATTCCTAGCTCCTTGATTTATTCTGAGTTGAGTTTTGTGCATGGTGAGAGAAAGGGATTCAGTTTCATTTTGTTGCATATGGATTTCCTGTTTTCCCAGCACCATTTGTTGAAGATGCTATCCTTCCTCCATTGTATGCTTTTAGCAGCTTTATCAAATATAAGATAGTTGTAATTTTGTGGATTGGTCTCTGTATCCTCTATTCTGTACCATTGGTCCACCCTCCTGTTTTGGTACCAGTACCATACTGTTTTTGTTACTATTGCTCTGTAGTATAGTTTGAAGTCTGGTATCGCTATACTGCCTGATTCACCTTTCCTGCTTAGAATTGTTTTTCTATTCTGGGTCTTTTATTTTTCCATATGAATTTCATGATTGCTTTATCTATTTCTACAAGAAATGCCATTGGGATTTTGATTGGCATTGCATTAAACCTATAGATAACTTTTGGTAATATTGCCTATTTGATGATGTTAGTTCTGCCTATCCATGAACAGGGTGTATTTTCCCATATTCTAAGATCATCTTCTATTTCTCTCTTTAGGGTTCTGTAGTTTTCATTGTATAAATCTTTGACCTCTTTTGTTAGGTTGATTCCCAAGTATTTTGTTTTATTTTTTTGAGGATATTTTGAATGGGGTGGTTGTCCTCATTTCCATTTCAGAAGATTTGTCACTGATATACAGGAATGCTTTTGATTTATGCATGTTGATTTTATATCCTGCCACTTTGCTGAATTCATTTATTAGCTCTAGTATTTTCTTTGTAGGCCCTTTTGGGTCTGCTAGGTATAGAATCAGGTCATCCGCAAATAGTGATAATTTAAGTTCTTCTTTTCCTATATTTATGCCTTTAATTTCTTTCATAGGTCTAATTGCTCCGGCCAGTGTTTCGTGAATTATGTTGAACACAAGTGGTGAGACAGGGCATCCCTGTCTTGTTCTAGATTTTAGAGGGAATGCCTTCAATTTTTCTTCGTTCAGAATGATGCTAGCCTGAGGCTTAACATAGATAGCTTTTACAATATTGAGGTATGTTCCTGTTATCCCTAGTTTTTCTAGAGTTTTGAAGATAAAGGGATGCTGTACTTTGTCAAATGCTTTTTCTGCATCTATCGAGATGATCATATGATTCTTATCTTTAAGTCTAACATTCATTGATTTCCATATATTGAACCAGCCTTGCATCCCAGGGATGAATCCTACTTGATCATGATGCATGATCTTTTTGATATGTTTCTGTATCCAATTCACCAGAATTTTATTGAGGACTTTTGCATCTATGTTCATTAGAGATATTGGTCTGTAGTTTTCTTTCTTTGAAGTGTCTTTGTCTGGTTTAGGAATCAGGGTGATGTTAGCCTCGCAGAATGAATTTGGAAGTTCTCCCTCTTTTTCTATTTCCTGAAAATACCTTGAAAAGTATTGGTATTTGTTCTTCTTTAAAGGTTTTGTAAAACTCTGCTGTATACCCATCCGGTCCTGGGCTTTTCTTAGATGGTAGTCTTTTGATGGCTTCTTCTATTTCCTCAATTGATATTGGTCTGTTTAGGTTGTGTATATCCTCCTGACTCATTCTGGGCAGATCATATGACTTAAGAAATTTATTGATGCCTTCACTATCTTCTATTTTATTGGAGTATAAGGATTCAAAATAATTTCTCATTGTCTTCTGTATTTCTGAGGTGTCTTTTGTGATATTCCCTTTTTCATCCAGTATGCTAGTAATCTGAGTTCTCTCTCTTCTTCTCTTCATTAGCATGGCTAAGGGTCTGTTGATCTTATTTATTTTTTCAAAGAATCAACTTTTAATTTTGTCAATTTTTTTTCAATTGTTTCTTTTGTTTCAATTTCCTTGATTTCAGCTCTGATTTTAATTATTTTTGCCTACTACTACTTTTGCTGTTGTTTTGCTCTTTTTTTCTAGGGTTTTGAGATGAAGTATGAGATCATTTATTTATTTTTTCTTTTTTTTAATGAATGAACTCCAGGCAATGAATTTTCCTCTTAGAACTGCTTTCAATGTGTCCTATAGATTCCGATATGTTGTGTCTGTGTTTTCATTTAAATCTAAGAATTTTTTAATTTCCTCCTTGATGTCTTCTAAAACTCACTGATCATTCAGTAACCTATTGTTCATTCTCCAAGTGATGCATGATTTTTCCTTCCTTCTTTTATCATTGATTTCCAGTTTCATTCCATTATGATCAGATAGGATGCATGGTATTATCTCTACTCCTTTATATTGTCTAAGAGTTGCCCTGTGACATAATATATGATCTATTTTTGAGAAGGATCCATGTGCTGCTGCGAAAAAAGTGTAACTGCTTGATGTTGGGTGGTATATTCTATATATGTCAATTAAGTCTAGGTTGTTAATTGTGCTATTGAGTTCTATAGTTTCCTTATTCAACTTTTGTTTGGAAGATCTGTCCAGTGGTGAGAGTGGTGTGTTGAAGTTTCCCATGATTATTGTATGGTGGTCTATTAGACTCTTGAACTTGAGAAGAGTTTGCTTGATGAACATATCAGCACAGTTGTTTGGGGCATATATATTTATGATTGTTATGTCTTGTTGGTGTATGGTTTCCTTGAGCAGTATGTAGTGTCCCTCTTTATCCCTTTTGATTAACTTTGGCTTGAAATCTATTTTATTTGATACGAGTTTGGACACTCCTGCTTATTTCCGGTGTCTATATGAGTGATATGATTTTTCCCAACCTTTCACCTTCAGTCTATGTATGCCTTTTCCTATCAAATGCATCTCCTGTAGGCAGCATATCACATATCGCTGGATCTTTTTTTAAATTTTTGATCCAATCTACTAGCCTGTGTCTCTTGATTGGTGAGTTTAAGCCATTAACATTTAGGGTTACTATGGGGATATGGATTGTACTTCCAGCCATATTTGTTTATTTGTTAATTAACATGGCTTGTTTTTCCTCTTTGATTAATTTTCCTATGTACTGTACTACCTCCCGTTGTTGGTTTTCATTGTTATTTTTCATTTCCTCTTCCTGTAATGTTTTGCCAAGGATGTTTTGAAGAGCTGGTTTTTGAGCTGTAAATTCTTTTTAAGTTTTGTTTATTGTGGAAGGTTTTAATTTCATCTTCCATTCTGGAGCTTAGTTTCACTGGATTCACAATTCTTGGTTGGAACCCATTTTCTTTCCTCATTTGAAATACGTTGTTCTAGGATCTTCTAGCTTTCAGAGTCTGTGTTGAAAGATCAGCTGTTATCCTGATTGGTTTACCACTAAATATAATATTCTTCCTTTCTCTTGTAGCTTTTAAAATTCTCTCCTTATTCTGTATGTTTGGCTTCATCATTATAATGTGTCTGGGTGTGGATCTCTTATCATTTTGCATATTCAGCGTCCTGAGGCTTCTAGGATTTGGGATTTTGTTTCATTCTTCAACTCTGGGAAGTTATCTCATATTATTTCATCGAACAGATTTCTCATTCCTTTGGTTTGGACCTCTATACCTTTCTGTATCCCAATAACTCTTAAGTTTAGTCTCTTTATGTTATCCCATATTTCTTGGATGTTTTGCTCAGGGTTTCTTAACATTCTTTCTGAGCTGTCTATGTTCTTTTCAAGTTGAAATACTTTGTCTTCATTGTCTGATGTTCTATCTTCTAAGTGTTCTACTCTGCTGGTAGGACTCTCATTTGAGTTTTTAATTTGGTTTATTGCTTCCTGAATTTCTAGGATTTCTGTTTGTTTGTTTTTTATAACCTCTATCTCCCTGTATAGTTGATATTTTGCTTCTTGGATTTGTTTATGTAATTCGTTGTCAAAGTGATCTTTCATTGTCTGATTTTGCTGTCTAATATCTTCCTTGAGACTCCAGATCATCTGAAGCATGTATATCCTGAATTTTTTATCTGACATTCCATCTGCTGCAGATATTACCTCTTCTATAGTTGAGTTGACCTGCATTGCTTGTGGTCTTTTCTTTCCTCATCTTTTCATACTGCTCACATTTCTTTCTGCTTTGTGAAACTGTTTTGTTATTGATTTTCCCACTATATATTTATATTGCTCTTGTATAGTTGCAGAGTCTCTATATTATGGAGAAAGACAATGTTAACAGTTCTTAATATCAATAGTACATCATCTAAGCACACGTTTTCCTTATTACTACATTTATAGCTAGACTCTATGTCTACAAATGTTGGTTTTGATTATCATTTATAAATATAGTCATTAGTTTCATGAAAGGCATACCATTTCTGGTAGCTTGAACAAAACTGAATTTCAGGTGTAGGATATTATGTTTAGGGGGAAAGGAGTGAGAGTTTGGGGTTAATCTATCAGTAACTTTGGAAAGCTCTAACCAATAGATGGGGAATTTATGGAAGAATGTATAGATTCAAATTCATATCTGTATTTATAAGATTACCTTACTTATGAATGGTAAAATTCAGGAGTTTGCAAGTGGGATAGAGGGAGTAAGAGGGAGAAAAACAAATAACAAGGAAAGAAAGAGAAAAAAGAGTGGGAAAAAAGAAAATAAGAGAAAAAAGAAAATAAATAAAAAGGAGGGAGGGAGGTGGGGCATATGCAATTCCTCTATAGTATATTATTCTGGTGATTCAGTTGTTAAAGACCTTTTTCATGCACAATTTTTGGTTTCACATATGTTGAGGTTGTGAGGACCAGAGTGTGAAGGGTAGAGGAGACTGGATGAATGGATGAAAAGAGAGAGAGAAGAGAAAAAAAAAGAAAGAAAAATAATGTCTCTCAGAACTCTGTTTTCATTTCTTCCAGTTGGTGGCATTGTCTATTCCTAGCTTGAGTCTCTGGGTTCAGGATGGTGGTGGTAGTCAGTGTGAGAGGACTTGATCTTCCACCTGTGGCCTGTCTACTCTTATTCTCTGAGGTGTAAACCAGGTGCCTGATCCACTGCAGAACCGCGCTGGTAGCCACGCCAACCAGTTGTTGGGTTTTAAGGGTTGGTGGGACTTTCCAAGATGAGTTCCATCAGTTTTTCTCATAAGGTGTTTGATGAGGGGGGGTGTTGGGGAAACCTTATGTTTGTCAAATTGCTCGCTCAGGTGACCGCATGGCCGGGTGGCAGGGCCCCTCTTCCAGGTGGGGTGGTCTGCCTACCGTGCAGGCAGGAGGCTGGGCTCCTCCAACTGGGGTGATCTGCCTACCGTGCAGGCGATGGGTGGAACCCTCCTCCAATTGGGGTGGTCTGTCTACCACCTGGCGGGCCGCTGGGCCCTTCTCCGGATCAACTACCGTGCAGGCGGGAGGCTGGGCTCCTCCTCCAGTTGGGGTGGTCTGTCTACTGTGCAGGTGGGCCGCTGGGCTCCTGGTCCCTTTCTCTGGGTTGCGTGGTCTGCCTACCCTGCAGGTGGTGGCTGGGCCCCTCCTCCAATTGGGGTGGACTGTCTACCATGCCATCGGGCCACTGGGCCCCTTCTCCGGATGGCCTACTGTGCAGGCAGGAGGCTGGGCTCCTCCTCCAGCTGGGGTGGTCTGTGTACTGCGCAGGTGGGCCACTAGGCCTCTGGGCCCCTTCTCCAGAGTGCATGGTCCGCCTACCATCAACAAATATTTTAAATATTCCTTAATATTAATGAATTTGAATTCACCAATTTTTCTATTATTATAAATACTTTGAGTCTTAGGTAATCTTCTATAAGGTAAGAAAAATATTTATGCACATTTATTATAAATGCATTGTTTTACTTTGGATACTGTTTTTTAATCCATTTTTTTCTTTTGCCAATGGTGTGAAACAAAGACCCTTTATCAATATCTTTCATAGTAAAGCCAAGTATTTGTTTTAGTCTTAGTTATTAAGCTAATAGATCCACATATATGTAACAGGTAGTTTGTACCACCACACTTAATATGTATATTGGACCATTTCTGAGCTCTGCATTCTATTTTGTTGGTCAGTACATCAATGCTAGACCAAATACTATGCCACTTTAAATTCTTTACATTTATAATATGTCTCATTGTTTTATAGAGAATTTTTTTCCTATATTCTCCTTTTTCAGAAGTGTCTTGAATTGTTTGGGATGTATTTCGGTGGGTGCTTGCCTAAAATGCACCAGGCCCTGAGTTACATCTGCAGCAACACACACACACACACACACACACACACACACACACATTCAAAATGTACTTTTTTGTTTCTTTGCTTTTGTATAGAAATTTTAGAACTAACTGAAACCACATTTATCTACACATTTATTTATAATGAACATTTTTATAATAGAAAGTATCCCCTTATAAAGCTAGCTCCCTCTGCATTTTGGTAGACTATCATTTAACAAACTTCAGTAAGCATTCTGCATTCTCAATACAGAACTCAGGTATAGAATTTTTTCTAGTCTTTATGGATTATGTTTCTATGTTCAATGTTGCTATTTTTTAACAAAGCAAATTGCCTATTTGGTGTAGAGAAATTCAACTGAGTTTATTTTTATTTATTTATTTATTTATTATTTTTTTTATTGGTTGTTCACAACATTACAAAGCTCATGACATATCATATTTCATACATTAGATTGAAGTGGGTTATGAACTCCCAATTTTACCCCAAATGCAGATTGCAGAATCATGTCGGTTACACATCCACAATTTTACATAATGCCCAATTAGTAATTGTTGTATTCTGCTACTTTACCTATCCCCTACTATCCCCCCTCCCCTCCCCTCCCATCTTCTCTCTCTACCCCATCTATTGTAATTCATTTCTCTCCTTGTTAATTTCCCCATTCCCCTCACAACCTCTTATATGTAATATTGTATAGCAATGAGGGTCTCCCTTCATTTCCATGCAATTTCCCTTTTCTCTCCCTTTCCCTCCCATCTCATGTCTCTGTTTAATGTTAATCTTTTCTTCCTGCTCTTCCTCCCTGCTCTGTTCATAGTTGCTCTCATTATATCAAAGAAGACATTTGGTACTTGTTTTTTAGGGATTGACTAGATTCACTAAGCATAATCTGCTCTAGTGCCATCCATTTCCCTGCAAATTCTATGATTTTGTCATTTTTTATTGCTGCATAGTACTCCATTGTGTATAGATGCCACATTTTTTTTATCCATTCATCTATTGAAGGGCATCTGGGTTGGTTCCACAGTCTAGCTATTGTGAATTGTGCTGCTATGAACATCGATGTGGCAGCATCCCTGTAGCATGCTCTTTTAAGGTCTTCAGGGAATAGTCCGAGAAGGGCAATAGCAGGGTCAAATGGTGGTTCCATTCCCAGCTTTCCCAGGAATCTCCAAACTGCTTTCCAAATTGGCCACACCAATTTGCAGTCCCACCAGCAATGTACAAGATTACCCTTTTCTCCACATCCTCGCCAGCACTTGTTGTTGTTTGACTTCATAGTGGCTGCCAATCTTACTGGAGTGAGATGGTATCTTAGGGTGGCTTTGATTTGCATTTCTCTGACTGCTAGAGATGGTGAGCATTTTTTCATGTACTTGTTGATTGATTGTATATCCTCCTCTGAGAAGTGTCTGTTCAGGTCCTTGGCCCATTTGTTGATTGGGTTATTTGCTATCTTATTGTCTAATTTTTTGAGTTCTTTGTATACTCTGGATATTAGGGCTCTATCTGAAGTGTGAGGAGTAAAAATTTGTTCCCAGGATGTAGGCTCCCTATTTACCTCTCTTATTGTTTCTCTTGCTGAGAAAAAAACTTTTTTGTTTAAGTAAGTCCCATTTGTTGATTCTTGTTATTAACTCTTTTGCTATGGGTGTCCTATTAAGGAATTTGGAGCCCGACCCCACAATATGTAAATCATAGCCAACTTTTTCTTCTATCAGGCAAAGAGTCTCTGATTTGATATCAAGCTCCTTGATCCATTTTGAGTTAACTTTTGTGCATGGCGAGAGAAAGGGATTCAGTTTCATTTTGTTGCATATGGATTTCCAGTTTTCCCAACACCATTTGTTGAAGATGCTGTCCTTCCTCCATTGCATGCTTTTAGCCCCTTTATCAAATATAAGATAGTTGTAACTTTGTGGATTAGTCTCTGTGTCCTCTATTCTATACCATTGGTCCACCCGCCTGTTTTGGTACCAGTACCATGCTGTTTTGGTCACTATTGCTCTGTAATATAGTTTGAAATCTGGTATCGCTATACCACCTGATTCACACTTCCTGCTTAGAATTGCTTTTGCTATTCTGGGTCTTTTATTTTTCCATATGAATTTCATAATTGCTTTATCTATTTCTTCAAGAAATGCCTTTGGGATTTTGATTGGCATTGCATTAAACCTATAGAGAACTTTTGGTAATATCGCCATTTTGATAATGTTAGTTCGGCCTATCCATGAACAGGGTATATTTTTCCATCTTCTAAGGTCTTCTTCTACTTCTCTCTTTAGGGTTCTGTAGTTTTCATTGTATAAATCTTTCACCTCTTTTGTTAGGTTTATTTCCAAGTATTTTATTTTTTTTGAGGATATTGTGAATGGAGTGTTTTTATCATTTCCGTTTCAGAAGTTTTGTTGCTGATATACAGAAATGCCTTTGATTTGTGCGTGTTGATTTTATATCCTGCCACTTTGCTGAATTCATTTATTAGTTCTAGTAGTTTCTTTGTAGATCCTTTTGGGTCTTCTAGGTATAGAATCATGTCATCTGCAAATAGTGATAATTTAAGTTCTTCTTTTCCTATTGTTATGCCTTTAATTTCCTTTGTCTGTCTAATTGCTCTGGCCAGTGTTTCGAGAACTATATTGAATAGAAGTGGTGATAGAGGGCATCCCTGTCTTGTTCCAGATTTTAGAGGGAATGCCTTTAACTTTTGTCCATTCAGAATGATGCTAGCCTGAGGCTTACCATAGATAGCTTTTACAATGTCAAGGTAAGTTCCTGTTATCCCTAGTTTTTCTAATGTTTTGAACATAAAGTGGTGCTGTACTTTGTCTAATGCTTTCTCTGCGTCTATCGAGACGATCATATGGTTCTTATCTTTAAGTCTATTGATGTGGTGAATATTTATTGATTTACATATATTGAACCATCCTTGCATCCCAGGGATGAATCCTACTTGATCATGGTGCACAATTTTTTTGATGTGTTTTTGTATTCGATTTGCCAGAATTTTATTGAGGATTTTTGCATCTAGGTTCATTAGAGATATTGGTCTGTAGTTTTCTTTCTTTGAGGTGTCTTTGTCTGGTTTCGGAATCAGGGTGATGTTGGCCTCATAGAATGAATTTGGAAGAGCTCCCTCTTTTTCTATTTCCTGAAATAACTTGAAAAGTATTGGTATTAATTCTTCTTTAAAGGTTTTGTAAAACTCCGCTGTATACCCATCTGGTCCTGGGCTTTTCTTGGTTGGTAGTCTTTTGATGGCTTCTTCAATTTCATCCATTGATATTGGTCTGTTCAAATTGTGTGTATCCTCCTGACTCAGTCTCGGCAAATCATATGACTTAAGAAATTTATCGATGTCTTCACTATTTTCTATTTTATTGGAATATAGGTTTTCAAAATAATTTCTAATTGTCTTCTGTATTTCTGTAGCATCTGTTGTGATATTGCCTTTTTCATCCCATATGTTAGTAATTTGAGTTTTCTCTCTTCTTCTCTTCGTTAGCATGGCTAAAGATCTGTTGATCTTATTTATTTTTTCGAAGAACCAACTTTTAGTTTTGTTAATTTTTTCAATAGTTTCTTTTGTTTCAATTTCATTGATTTCCGCTCTGATTTTAATTATTTCTTGCCTTCTGCTACATTTGCTGTAGTTTTGCTCTTCCTTTTCTAGGGCTTTGAGATGAAGTGTGAGCTCATTTATTTGTTGGTTTTTTCTTTTTTTGAGGAATGACCACCAGGCGATGAATTTTCCTCTTAAAACTGCTTTCATTGTGTCCAATAGATTCCAATATGTTGTGTCTCTATTTTCATTTATCTCTAAGAATTTTTTGATTTCCTTCCTTTATGTCTTCTGTAACCCATTGATCAGTCAGTAACATATTGTTCATTTTCCATGTGATGCAGGAATTTTCCTTCCTTCTTTTATCATTGATTTCCAGTTTCATTCCATTATGATCAGATAAAATGCATGGTATTATCTCCACCCCTTTATATTTACTGAGGGTTGCCCTATGGCATAATATATGGTCTATTTTTGAGAAGGATCCATGTGCTGCTGAGAAAAAAGTATATCCACTTGATGATGTTTGATATATTCTATATATGTCAGTTAAGTCTAGTTTATTGATTGTGGTATTGAGTTCTATAGTTTCTTTATTCAACTTTTGTTTGGAGGATCTGTCCAATGGTGAGAGAGGTGTGTTGAAGTCACCCATAATTATTGTGTTTTCGTCTATTTGATTCCTGAACTTGAGGAGAATTTGTTTTATGAATATCGCAGCGCCATTATTTGGTGCATAAATATTGATAATTGTTATGTCCTGTTGGTGAATGGTTCCTTTTAACAGTATATAGTGTCCTTCTTTATCCCTTTTGATTAACTTAGTCTTGAAGTCGATTTTATTCGATATGAGGATGGCCTGCTTGCTTACGAGGACCGTGTGCGTGGTATATTTTTTCCCATCCTTTCACCTTCAGCCTGGGTATGTCTTTTCCAATCGGATGTGTCTCCTGGAGGCAGCATATTGTTGGATTTGTTTTTTTAATCCATGATACCAGCCTATGTCGCTTTATTGGAGAGTTTAAGCCATTAACATTCAGAGTTACTATTGATATATGGTTTGTACTTCCATCCATGTTTGATTATTTATCCTTTTTTTAAAAAATTTAGTTTGTTTCTTCATGATTATCTTTCCCCTCGCCCTCTGTCTTTACCGAAGCACTTCCATCTGATGGTTTTGGTTATTGTTTTTCATTTCTTCCTCGTGTAGTGTTTTGCTCAAAATGCTTTGCAATGCTGGTTTTCTGGCTGCAAATTCTTTTAACTTTTGTTTATCATGAAAGATTTTTATTTCGTTGTCATACCTGAAGCTTAATTTTGCTGGATACAGAATTCTTGGTTGGCATCCATTGTCTTTCAGTGTTTGAAATACATTGTTCCATGACCTTCTTGCTTTCAGTGTCTGTGATGAAAAATCTGTTGTTAATCTTATTGGTTTACCCCTGAATGTAATTTGTCTCTTTTCTCTTGTAGCTTTTAATATTTTCTCTTTGTTCTGTATATTGGATATCTTCATAACAATGTGTCTTGGCGTTGGTCTACTGTGATTTTGTGTGCTCGGTGTCCTGAATGCATCTTCAATTTGTATATCTGTTTCCTTTTTTATTTCTGGAAAGTTTTCTGTAATTATTTCATTCAGCAGGTTACTCATTCCCTTGGTTTGAATCTCTGTACCTTCTTCTATCCCGATGACTCATAAATTTGTTTTTTTTATGTTATCCCATAACTCTTGAATGTTTTTCTCGTGATTTTTTACCAGCCTTTCTGAGTTGGCTAGACTCTTTTCAAGATGATATATTTTGTCTTCAGTATCTGATGTTCTGGCTTCTACTTGCTCCACTCTGTTAGTGATACTCTCAATTGAGTTTTTAATTTGGTTTATCGTTTCCTTCATTTCTAGAATTATTGTTTGATTATTTTTTATAATCTCTATCTCCTGATAAAGATGCTTAACTTCTTCTTTTATCTGTTTATGTAATTCATTCTCAATGTGTTCTTTTGCTGCTTGAATTTGCTGTCTCGTATCCTCTTTAATGTTCCATTCCATCTGTCTAAGGTGTTCCTTGAGTTCTTTATATGAACATTTTTCCGATGACTCTAGGTCCTCCTGAATATTTAGGCTGTCCTGCATTGTTTGTACTCCTTTTCTTCCTTGCTTTTTGAAGCTGCTCATGTTACTTCTGGTTCTGTTTGACTGCTGAGTTACTGTTTACTCCTATAAATTTATTTGATGCTTGGGAGGAAAGGTATTAGAAGGGAAGGGAAGAAGTCACTAAAGAGAATGAGAGTAAGCAGGTAGAATTCAAGGATGGGGGGATAAGATAATTGAAAAGAAATGAGAAGACAAAAGAAGAAAAAAATAGGAAATAAAAAAAGAAAAAGAAAAAAAATTTATAAAAAAAGAATAAAACAAAAATTAAAATTAAAATTGGAAGAAAAAAAATTTTTTTAAATTGTAAAAAAAGATTTAAAAAACAAGAAAGAAAAATGAAAATGAAAGAAAACCCCAAATCAAAATCAAAAAAAAAAAAGAGAAAAGAAAAAAGAAAAAAAAACACTAATAAATGCAGTCTTAGAGTTTGATTAACTTCTCTTCCAGTAGGTGGCGCTGTGCCCACCAGGCCAAGTTTCTCCTGTCAATACGCGGGAACCAATCACTGTGCAGCAGCTCCTCCTCCCAGACTGGGAGAGTCTCCAATCCTGAGTGCCTAGGGCCTCCTCTTGTGTCTAGTCACTTCCCCACTTTTCCTCTAGCCAGGCCCCTCTCACGGGTGCCGCTCACCACAATACTGGGTACACGCCAGGTCTGCTGCTCCCGGGAGCCCTGTTTTCATGGACGATTGGGCACACTCTCCCAGATTGCCTGTCCCTCAGACCCTAAGTTTGTGGAGCTTAGGGCTGAGAATCCTCAGCAAATTTTACTTGCCCTCCGGTAGCCACACCCCCGGTAGCTGGTGCACGAGACCTCAGCTGTCAGCTCTGGTGGGAGTGGTAGTTCCGCGCTGCGGGTCCCTCGCCACCTCTAATTCCCTAGGTCTGGCTACCGTGCTCACGGGAGAGCTGGGAGGGGCCCTTACGGGAGAGCTGGGAGGGGCCCTTAAGGTTTCCCAGATGTGTGGAGAGGGAAGGCTAGGTGATTACACACCTGTAGACACAGGATTCAATGAAGTTCCAACTGAGTTTATATATTGATTCTAAATCTAGCCATGCTTCTGAATTTCCCTTTCTAAATTTCTTATATGTATACATTTTCTTTTGATTTTGTATTCAGGGATACGTTTTTCAATGTACAATAATGCACTTTCTCCTCTCTTTTTCTGTATTCCACACCTCAGACTCTGAGAACCATGATCTTGAACAAAAGTGGTAAAGGAATCAATCCATGCCTACCATGATTTCAACGTGTGTACTTCTAATACTTTCTCACTTAGGATAATATTTTGATAACTTTTAGTGTTTTTAGCAGATGGTCTTTACCAGGTAAAGAAAATACATTTTCATTACTTACTCTGCTGTGAACTTTATTTCTTATAATCAAGAAAGTTTTTAGGTGAACTTTGTATTTTATTCCATTAATTTAATTATAGAAATTATTTGTATGAGTATCAAAATTAACAGTCATTTCTACAGCACTTTCTGTGAGCCCTTCAAAAAAAATCATTTAAACTTCATAAAAGTTCTGCAATGAAGATCACTTTGTTCTACATACCAGGGACAGGAAGGATAAAGAAGTCAGGTAATATTCTAAGGAGATACTGGCCAGTGGCATGACTGAAACCAAATTCTGTAGGTTAGCTCCCTGTCCTCAAATTTAGTGCTGTGTTCACACTACGAAACAAGAGATTTCTGGACAGCAAAACACCCCTGCATTCCCAGGATGAAAACAAATTACCAATGTTTCAAAAAACTTTTTCTTTTGCTACTATTTGATCTAGAATATTTAAACCTAGTTCATGAATAAGGTAAGATTGTAATTGATCTTTCTCATATTGCATTTAAGTTAAAATATAAGTGATAAGCACAGAAGCAGCTAGGAATATACCCTCTTTTCTGATTTGGTAGAAGAGTTTGTAAAGGACTCTTATGATTTCACTATTGAAATTTTTAAGGACTCACCCACAAGGGCTGGAGATGTAACTCAGTGGTACTACACTTTCCTAGCATCTTGAGGTTTTGTACTCATTTCTCATTGCTCAAAGTATGCCAGACAGTTGTCTTCTGCACAGTTTTTTAAATTATTGCTCTAATTTTATTAATACATAAAAGACTTCTGTTGCAGAGGCAAGAATAGCCAAACTGGAGTTCCGGATATCAGCTGTTATGGATTTGAGCCAAATCATCTTCTTTTTGGTCTGTAGAAATCACTTTAGTTAATCTCTCTGGAATCCAAATTGGCTGCTATTCTCCCTGTGGAAACACACAAACAGACCGCCGACTCCAGACAATTACTGGGTCAGGACCTTTCCATTGTCCTGTTAGAATATCCTTCCAAAGTACCTTGGGCTTATGTACATTTTTTGGACATGTATGCCTTTCCACAGCACTAAGTCCTGATGAATCCAAGTTTAAAAAGTTTAGAGTAAAAAGGGTTATTTTAAGTTTATCTTTGGGGAATATATACCCCTTCCCAATTCCCTCTTTTTGCTTTAATAAGTACATTTTAATAGTTTGATGAGCTCTTTCGACTATGCCTTGTTGTTGTGGATTGTATGGGATTCCTGTTATATGAGTAATGCCAAGTGATGAGCAAGATTGTTTAAAAGAGGTAGAAGTAGAACCAGGGGCATTATCTATTTTTAACTGTTTTGGAACGCCCACAGTGCAAAATTTTGTAATCAATGAGCTATAATATCTTTAGTTTTTTCTCCAGCATGAAGGGAGCCCATCAAAAATCTAGAAGAAGTATCAACTGTAACATACAAATATTTTAATTTTCCAAATTCTGGCAAGTGTATAACGTCCATCTGCCAAATATCGTTAGGTATCAGTCCTCTAGGATTGACTCCAAGATTAACTTGTGGTAAAAAGGTCACACAATTTTGACATTGTTTTATTATTTGTTAAGCTTGTTCCTTAGTTATTTTAAAATGCTTTTGTAAAGTATTAGCATTGACATGGAACCTTTTATGAAAATTTGTAGCTTCTTCTAGTGTAGAGAAAATATGTATGTCATGTGTAGTTTTATCTGCTAAATCATTGTCCAAACTAAGGGCTCCAGGCAATCCTGTATGTGCCCTGATATGTCCTGTAAAGAATGGATCTTTTCTGTCCCAGATTAGACTTTGTATAGTGGAAAGCAAAGAGAAAACAGTAGAGGAAGGGGAAATCCTACCAGCATCTTCAAGGAATACTATAGCATTAACTATATACTGACTATCAGAAAATAAATTAAATACAGAATCTTTAAACATCACAAAAGCTTGTAATACTGCATTAAGCTCTACCTTTTGAGCTGATTGTTTGGGTACTAAAAATGTAAAAGTTTGATCAGGTGTGACTGTTGCTGCTGTACCAATATTTGATCCAACAGTGAATATATTTGGAGCATTCCCTATAGGTGTTTTTCTTGTCACTTTTGGAAAAATTACAGGATGTGATTACCAAAAAGACAATAAAGGATTAGATGGTAAGTGGTTATCAAATGAAACATTAGATTTGCACATGATTATTGCCCAAGTATTTAACTCATTAGCTAATTCATCAATTTGATTCCTAGTATACGGAGTAATAATTTTATTGGGAGAAATTCCAAACACTCCCTTTGCTGCTTTTATTCCTTTGAGTATTAATTGTCCTACAGCCTCAGGACACCTAGTAAGAATAGTGTTAGGAGAATAAGATAAATGTCCATAATAATGGACCTTCTTGCCAAAATATTACTGTAGGAATATTTTTTGTTGGTAGTACAATAAATAATGAAGGCAAACTTATATCAATTCTATTCAAATGCATATTTTCCACATATGTTTCAATGATTTTTAATGCCTTTCTTGCTTCAGGCATTAACATTAGGGGTAAATTTGGATCTGATGGACCTTTTAGGATATCAAATAAAGACCTCAACTCTCCTGTTGGTATACCTAGATAAGGCCTGATCCAATTTATGTCTCCTAATAACTTTTGAAAATCATTAAGTGATTTGAGTTGATCTACTCGTATTTGAATTTGTGGTGGATGGAACATGGTTGAGGATAATAGATCTCCTAAATAATTAATTGGAAAATTTAATTGTATTTATCTATTGCTATCTCTAGATTATAATTTTTAATAAGTTTGTAAGTGGCATAACATTCTAGCAATGTGTTTTTAGCTTTGTGTGCTAAAAATACATCATCCACATAATGAAATATTTGACATTCAGGATTTTGATTTCTAAGTAGCAGGATTACTTTGTTAACATAAATTTGACACATAGTTGGGCTGTTAGCCATCCCTTGAGGGAGTACTTTCCATTCATATCTCTGATCAGGAACTTCATGATTCACTGCAGGGATAGTAAATGCAAAACCTGGACTATCCTCAGGATGAATTGGAATCGAAAAAAAAAAAACAATCTTTAATATCTATAACTAAAACATACCAGGTTTTTGGCAAAGCAGACAATTGAGGGATCCCTGATTGATCAGGTCCCATAATAACCATCTCATTATTAATGGCTCTTAAATCTTGCAATAATCTCCATTTACTAGATTTATTTTTGATGACAAAAATGGGAGTATTATGGGGAGATACAGAAGGTTGTATATGTCCTTCTGCTAATTGTTGTTTGACCAGGTCATGGGCTGCTTGTATGTTTTCTTTAGCCAAGGGCCACTGAGAAACCCATACTGGTCTTTCTGATTTCCAAGTAATTTTTATTGTCTCAGTGGCCCTTTCTGAAAATCCAACCCATGTCTGTCTGTTCTTTGATCTATTTGTATTGGTGTTGCTATACCTTGTTCTTGTTTTTCTAATCTTTTTTCTTTCCTAAAACCTTGTATAGTCATAATAGTGGGTGCATTTTTGTTGATGTTATTTGTTAATGTCAAACCTAATTGATCTAGGACATCTCATCTCCTTAAATTTACGGGAAGATGATCCAATACATATGCCTGTATAGTTCCTTCACATCCTTCAGGATCCTTTCAATCTAATACCATTGCACTTCTATGGGGATTAGTTGCCACTCCTAGGCCTCGAAGCATTTGATTGGCTTGTTGTAATGGCCAATGTTTTGGCCATTCTTGACAAGAGATGATACTAAGGTCTGCACCTGTATCCAGTAGCCCATTAAATTCATGTCCTTGAATATTTAGTTTTAGCATGGGGTGAGAATCTAATTTTAAAGAAAGCATAGCCCAATCTACACCTGTGGAGCCTAATCCCCTGGAACCTCTTTCTACAGCACGACTGGATAATTTATCATGTAGGCTTGGTATTATTAGTAACTGTGCTATTCTATCTCCTGGTGAAATTACTGATATACCCTTTGGAGAACTGGCTATAATTTTTATTTCACCTTCATTACCCCAGGACTTATCATAAGACCTTTTAGAGTAGAAGAGCTGCATCCCAATAATAAGCCTATTGTTTCTTTGGGAAGAGGTCCTTTCACCCCTGTGGCAATGATTTGAACTCCCATCTCTGGAGTTTTTACTGATCTGGCGGAGGCGCAGATGTCCAACCCTGCGCTCCCTCTGGTTTGTCTGATGAGGGATCTGATGGACAATGTGTCCTGGGCACTACCCTGATGGGGTTGCTGGGTTCCTCCAGTGCTCTGAATATTTGTGGTTTTGGGCCCCGGAGCATTGGGCCCCCCTGTCCATTTTTTGGCAATGAACCCCGATGCCTTTCTCCTCGATATCGTGGATAAACACTTGGTCCTTGTTCATTTTTTTTAATATTTATTTATTTATTTATTTATTTATTTATTTATTTTTAGTTCTTGGGGGACACAACATCTTTGTTGGTATGTGGTGCTGAGGGTCGAACCTGGGCCGCACGCATGCCAGGCGAGCGCGCTACCGCTTGGGCAACATCCCCAGTCCCACTTGTTCATTTTTTGATAATGGAGTACCCTCTGTGGTGGTTTGAGAACAGCATTCATTTGCCCAATGTCTCCCTCTACGGCATCATGGGCAAATACCCGGTATTCTACTCCTTTGATACCTAGTTTTGTTAAACCCTCCTCCTATGGGGCAATTCCTTTTAAAATGTCCTGTTTGTTCACAATTGTAGCATGTTCTTGGCCTGGCATCTAAAGCCTGTTTTACTGCAGCTGCCACAATTTGCCCTTGTTCATTAATGTCTCTGGCATCTAAAGCCTGTTTTACTGCAGCTGCCACAACTTGTTTTTGTTCATTAATGTCTCTACATAATTTAATATATGTGTTTAAATCTTCATGTTTCCATGGTCTAATGATTTCTCTGCACCAACGATTCACTTGCTCATAAGCCAGTTGTTTTATTAATGACATTGCTTGTTCTGTATTTCCCAAAACTCTGGTAGCTGTTTGAATAAGCCTATCTCCAAATTCAGCATAAGATTCATTAGCACCTTATATTATCTTAGATAATTGACCTTGCGAACCTCCATGTCCTTGTAAAGTCTTCCATGCCCTAACTGCCTCTACAGCAATTTTTGCATATATGCCAGGATCATAAGCAATTTGTTGCTGCTGATCCTCATAAGGTCCCTTTCCTAACAACATATCTAGATTTCTCTGAGGATAACCAGCTGCCGCATTTCACCTAGCCGTCTCCTTGCAAAATTCCTCATTGGCAACCTTCCATAACAGGTATTGACCTCCATTTAGCACAGCTTTACACATATTAGCCCAATCTGCTCGCGTCATGTTTAAGTTGTTAATGGATTTGACCAAGCTTACAGTGAAGGGTGCTTGAGGACCATAGGTTGTTACAGCCTCTTTTAGCTGCTTCACTGTTTTGAAATTTAAACATGGTAAATTTGCTGCCCTCCTACCTCAAATACAGGGCATGTTAATACTTGAGATCCTGTCTCAGGATCCCAACTATCAACTGTGGGTGTTGGGAGCCTCCCAGCATATGGAGGTTGTGCTACTGATTGCACACTTATGCCCTCTGGTGATAGAAACATGTCGTGTTAGTAGCAGTCTCCTGTTGTAACTTTTCCCCTGATGGCTTTTTCTGCTCTAAATTTCCTTCTTCTGTCTGACTAGCTCAAAAGACCTTCTCTTTTACTTGAATATTTTCCTCTTTCTGACTAACTTGAGAGACTTCTCTTTTACTTGAATCAATATGTCTTCTCCTTCCTCTACCTTTGTCTGACTTGAAGGCTTTGGACTAAGCAAACCAGATACGAACGTCCACAATGGCAATGTGCCAACTGGCAGAGTCCCTGGGCTGTTCTTTTCTATTCTTTTTAAATCTTCACCATGATGGTTCCATTGTGATATATTTAACAACTCCTCCTTAAAAAGCCATGAGATACATTTTTGTATTGTATCAATGTATGCCCTGACTGCTCTTGATTTTACTGAGACGGCTCCTTCCTCTAACAATTTACTTAACACTCTTTCAGTTTTTTTTTTTTTTTACTAATTTCTGATCCTGTATTTCTACTATAATACAACCCAACAAGATGATGCCAAACAAAACTGAGACAGAATTAAATAAAAAGGGAACAACAAAATTCATTATAGCCTTTCTATCCTCCTGACATGTGCATCCGTCCTTTCTCCCTATCTGTTCCTCAGATGTGAATAGTTTTTCCTCAGATGTGAGCGGTTTTTCTTCTGTCTCACTCATTTCCAGGGACAGGCAACTTAAAACAAAAGTTGAAGCAAAACAAAAGAGGAATCTTAAAATGGTTACCCATCCTCTCGCCCTGCCCTCAGGGGCAAGCAGTTTACTTATCCTCAGTCGCTCCCCGTGTGAGGCACCAAATGCCGCAGTCTGGCTGGGCACAATTCAGGAGCCACTTGTCAAAAGAAACTAACTTTATTTTTAGAACCACACAGGCCAAACAAAACAGCTCCTCAGGAAAAACCCTCAGAGCCCAACTGCTACCACCGGCTTCCCACAAGCCCCTCACACTAACACACACCTCTCCACCTCCCACAATCCTCCTGCTCCTGAGGCCGATTGGCTGGGTCATGTGGGCAGAGCCAAAAAAGTCCCCCAATGAGCAGCTCCATGGCCTGAAAGGGCAGGGAAACAGCCCAATGAGAATCACCGCAGAGGAGCCAATCAGCTAGATGTTGCTGGGGCCGCTGTGAGCCAATCAGCAGCTGGCAGTCTGAAAGTTTGCTGGGTCCCCTTCAGCTGTGGCTCTCAACACAGCACCACGTAAAATTAAATAAATAGATATTTTAAAAATGATATGATTAGTGATATTGCACATACATGAAATATTAGAAATATATATGATATTCTAGGAGTTCCTCAAGGTATTTGATTAGCAAGAATTGGGCACAGGAGGTCATCAATTGGCTTAAGAGGATACTGCAGTCCTGAGGATATCCTACCCATGCAGATCACAGAAGAGGAAGTGTCTATGTGGCTGTAAGGCTTGTAGGTAGAAAGAACTCTGAACCTCTGAAAAACCTCAACTTTTAATTTTGGGGAGTCCAGCTGAAGCAGAAGGCCAAGAGAGCAGGAAACATCCCCTGAATGTATTACTAAAATCCAGGGCTAGTGGACCAGGAAGTAGTCTTCATATGTCTTTCAGGGAATACTATAGGTAGAAATTGCTGATTGGCAGTCCCTTCTTAGTCTGGCCACAGGCAATGCTGAACTCTGGCGTGACTACTGCCACATCGTTCTGGAGGAAGTAGCCTCCTTCTTGTGATCACCCAGGATCCAGAGTCACTCAGCCTGCAGAGAAACTCAGATTTGTCTGTGTTCAGTGGTTCTGCCTATCTAATTCTTTCCCATCCTGATGCTGCCACAGGTATCAGAGCCATGTTCTGAAGTCTCCTGTTTTCCTCTTGTCCTTTCCAGTTATGTTCACCAGCATTTCACTCCTGCCAAACCACATTCTTATCTGAACACCTTGCATCTGTTTCTCAAAGGCTCCCAACTCAAAAAAAAAAAAAAATAAAACAAAACAAAACAAAAAAACCTTTCTAGTGTTGAGAGAAAAATATTTCAAGACAAAAAGTGTTTTTGCTTTGGTAGATAGATTTTTTTTTTAAATGAGTAGTTTGGGTTAAAATAATTTAATAAATCCACTCAAATAAGTTCAAAATTATAAAAGTAAAGTTGCTTCCCAAACAGTAAATAACATATATACAACACACACACACACACAAAAAAAAAAAAGTATGTCTTTTGCTTTGATGTACTGCAAAATGAATATCACCGGAAAAGCTAACCACTGGAAAAAAAATGATTTGACCTTGTTCTTTCAATCAGATTCAGGTGATACTATTCCTTTTGGAAAATAAAATCATTGAATCCCCATTTTTTGGAAAATTTCTCACAAACAATTCACATATATTCTCCATTTTGGACTTAATCAGAAACAGAAATTAACTAACCACTTACCTTATGCTTTCTCTACAGGGAGTCATCATTGGTCAGTCAGAGAGGTCAGTGTCCAGTCTTATAATTCCCATATCCTGTGATCATGTTTCTATCCAGACTAAATCATGTGCAGTTTTAGATCTCTTTTGCCCACCTGGGACTGACTGTGCTGAGCATCATTGTGATGTATCACATATTGAACCTGTTTCACCCTCAGGTGGGCACCTGAGAGGGTCTGGTGATTTTTGTCCCAACAAGGGAGTCTGAGAACCAGGAAGATGACCAAGAGTGTCTGTAGTTTGTGTTTTAAATTAGCATCCTGGCATTTGCCTAGATTTCTGTTGCAACAAGTATGATAAGTGATCATTGGTGACCAAAACTTTTCTGGATGAGGGTGAGTGGGTGAGTGTCCCTCCTGAGAAAGTGGTTAGAGAAGGCTCCTGAGTATCATAACCTGATAAGCGGACCCTAAAACCTGACAAAGCATGTCTAGCATGAGGAAAGACAACACAGGTCCATTACAGTGGCTGGAATCCAAAGTCTTTATAATACTGAACACTGAGTGAGGAGGAGAAGCAGACATGTCCAGGCTGTGGTATGCATTTTGGGAGGATTCCCTGGCCCTAAAATTTAGGCCAAACTTCCTGATGGGCCATGATTTCCCACTGAAATGGCTGGATATAGGGGTCACATTTATATATGGTGTATTATATAAATATGAGCCCTTTACCATCAACTTCCAAAACATGGTCCTATGTTCTGAGAGCACGTAGATTTTCAGAAGTAGACACAGGGTGGCTGTGTGTTGTAAGGTTTTTCCCATGGGAGGAAACAGCTGCACTACTATTGTGCATGGTTCACTAAGCAACTGATCAGAATCCAGTGAAGCTAAACCATTTGAGTTTCTACCAGTTTTCTACAAATGTCCACAGTGCCCCGTGGAGGCCTTTTGGGCTAAAGCTATAAGGTCCTATTTCATAATGAACTGTTAACATACTTGTATGACATTGCCACTGTATTTTCAAGACTGTCTCACATTCATTACTTGAGTTTTCTTGGAGCATTTCTGCTTATATCTATTTACCTGTTTTTGTTTGTTTGTTAAAATCATTCCTGATTGTATGCGATTTAATTTTAGTGTTGCATGGTCTTGAATTACTCTGAATATTTTAATAATTAACATACTTGTATTTATTTTGTAAAATGCTTCATTGTTTTATTATAATTTTATGTTAATAGTGGCATTCACTGTACACATAATCATACATACAGGAACACTAATTTTATCAATTTTATTCCCCAATATTGTCCCATTCACTTCCTTATACCCTCCCATAAACCTGCTTCTCTACTCTTCTGGTCTCATTTCAGTTATTCTTCAATTGGTATATTAAATTGTTAATAAAATTTGGATTCATTGTGATATATTGGTACATTCACATAGCATCATTTGTTTGGTATCCTTTCACAGGATCTGCCTGTCACCTTGTTTTCTCCCTTTCCTGGATATTCCTTCTCTATTCAACATATCTTTCTTCAAGGATCCATTTCATGTTACCAAGAGAAAAAGTAATAAAGATCGGACCTTACTTACATGTGTTATGAATGAGTACAGAAATTGATTTCATGACCAAATTGATTTCATGACCAAGATTATTGATTTTTATCTTGTCATTGAATGTAGAGAAGTCTTAACTGAAAAATTATTTTAGTAATTAGTCTGTGAGACTAAAAAGAAAACAGTAAGAGGAAATGCTCCATAATGGAGAATTAAATTTTCTTTCTTGCCATTTTAACTTTTGTATTTTTTAATAGTTCAGTGAAGATATAATCAGTTAGGCAGATGGTCAACCAGGTCTGTGTAATCACACTACACAAAAATATCACCAAGCTCTGATAAGCTAACTTGTTTTTTTAAAACTCTTTTGTTATATTATTATCAGTGATTGAACACACAGGAGTTCAATCAACCATTGCCACCATACACATTTTTTATTTTTTTAGAAAGAGTGTTTTGCTAAGATGCTTAAATCCTTGCTAAGTTGCAGAGAGTGGTTTGAATTTGTAATCCTCCTGTCTCAGCCTCCCAAGCTGCTGAAATTGCAGATGTACACCACCATACCCAGCCTTTAGGGTTTTTCTGTTTGTCAATAATGTATGCATTATAACACACATTGCTTCTAGGAAATTTATAAATGTCATTGACTCTATCAGGAGAGAACAACTGTTTTTTTTTTCTTTTAGAATAAAACTAAAATAACTCCATCATCTACTGTTATTAAGACCTGTTTTGTTGCCTAACATATAATCTACCCTGCCAATGAATTCATGTTTAATTGACAAGAATGTTCCTAGTCTCCAGTGGTTAATGTGGGTGACAGTCTAAGAAGAGTCTCACGTAAGTTAGGGCACTGTTTCCCACAGTGAGTAGTTTTCCAGTTGTCTGTTTGCATTTGCCTTTCATTAAACCAATCTTTCTGATGTACATGCCATGGAATAAGTGTTTTTAATACTGAATCAGACACCCATTGAAGACAGATTATCTATTGGCAGCAAGATGCATAGACTTAGCAATTTTGCTTTGTTATCAGACATATAGTTTTGTCATTCTGGATGAACAAAATTGCAGCTCTGTAATGTGAAATAACATGGCAAAATTCTTGCTCACACACCTTATCCACTGCATGTGATGAATGGTGATTCACCATGTGTCTATTTTTATTCTGCTACAAACTGAATACACGATCACTCATTGGGATAATTCTTGTCAACGTGCAGAAGAAAACGTGCAGGAAAGAAGAAGGGTAGTAGTTCCTCAACTTATCTTGCTATAGTCCAGATGTAGCACAGGCCTTCTCTGATTCTTCTTTATAGGCAAAAAGTCCCTGAACCAAGGCATCATTCAAAGTGTCAGAGAATTTTGACCAGGAAATTTGCAAATCATGATGCTATATGTGCACACATCTAATGTAGAGTCCTATGTCCACCCAATTACTGGACACCTTATAAGGTGCTCACAAAAGCAACATCCATAATCAATGATAATCAGAAAGAACTTTGATGCTTCAAGTTGAGTATTAGGATTAATTGCTTCTCTGTGGTATTTTGTTGTTGTTATTATTATTTTGTTTATTTTTGTTTTGGGGACAGGTTGTCCCTCAGTTGTTGAAGATTGCCTTCAAATTGTTATCTCAATGTCTCAGCCTCCTGAGTATCTGGGATTATAGGCATGCACCACCAGAGCCATTAAAATAAAGTTTCCTGACCAGAAATCGAACTTGGACCTTGGCAGTGAGAGCTGAATCCTAACCACTAGCTCACACAGAGCATCTCTCTGAGTTTCATAAAAATAGACGTACTGTTGAGTTTGCACAAGGATCTTCTGGTGGTTCTCATGGGTAGTACTCAAGTTTTCCTGGCTAGCTAGCTTCACCAATGTTCACCTTATGTCCATGTGCAAAAAATAAGCACTCACTTGACCTTTACCTCCAGCCAGTTTTTAGTACTGAGCAAACTCTGGATGCACCAGTACTCATTTCACCCTGGCCATCCTATGGTGAGAGCCTCCTTTTTTTTTTTTTCAAACATTTGACTATTGTGTGGCAAATCTGCAAGAGACAATTTGGGCCTCAATATATGTCCCTTGTATTCCTTCTAGTAGGGGTTACAGAGAGATAATACACAAAAACATAGCAAACAGGGTCACATTCAGACCACCTGGATTTGTTAAACTTTTTTTCTCTTAGCTGTAACTACCTAATTCCACTTTTTGTCCCTGAAGGGGTTAAATATCTTGTCCTCTTTGCCATCCACCTTGGATGTCCTATCACATCTCCTTGAAAGATGATGTATTTGTCAGATATTGGTAATAATCACTGGGAATTTCAGGTGACATGGTATCAAGAGGAAAATATGAAAGTCACTCTTTTCTCATTTAACTCACTGCAATTCAGAAACATGATTTGCATGTTCCACAGGCAGGAAATATGCTAAAATGTCTTTTACATCTTTTCTCATGGACATTCCAAAGTCTTAGACACAATGGAAGTCCACACCTTCACTACCTGTACCTGTCCTGACTTCTCTGATACGTCAGCCCTTACTACCAGATTATGAAGATGACAGAATTTTCTTAGGATTATTCTCATTCTCAAATGGGGTTCAGGAAATGTGTTTCAGTTGCAGATTTCCTGGCAATGTAAGAGATACCCTCAAAATTCTGACCTGAGCACACAGGGAAAAAGCCTTTCCCTCCCAATGATCTTATGCTTCCGAGTAAGTCCCTAAGAATAATGCTTGTCAGCCCTCTAGTTTTTTTTCTCAGTTCCACCACAAGCCCTGGATTAGGAGATTCATTCTCTAAAGTAAGGAGAAGTAAGGTACAGCTAGACATGCCCACAGGCACAATTTGGTGATGCTGAGCCCAGTGTACAGTGAGAAGATGACAAAAGAACCATATTTCTGATTGTTTTCCATAGATTTTTGAAGAAAATATTTTAGATCAGGAGGTCAATAATATAATGAATACAAATAAGCCTGCATTATATTGCTATCTATAAAATTTTTAATACATATGTAGTCAGAGAAAAGTGTCTGTCAATCCAGAAAAAAAAAAAAAAAAAAAAAACAAGGATCAGATCATGATGTACTGTCCTCAGGAGAATCAAGAGATTTCCACACAATGTGGAAGGCTCTCAAAGGGAACTTATAGAGCAGAAGAAACCACTCAATAAGGAATATCTGCAGTGTGTACCCAAATATAAAAGAAAACGCAACCAACAGACACACAGAGGGTCAGTGGTTGCCTGAGAGATTCTGTGAGCAGAGATAGAGGGAGGATTCCCAAAGGCCAAAGAAGATTGTGGGCAGGGGCATCAATTTTTTTGCCTTATTGTGCTAATGTTCACAAAGTTGTACAGATATCTCAAAATTAGTCAAAGTTTTCACTTATGTGTGTTTTATATTCTATCAAATATTTCATATTAGAAAATTTATATAAAATAAGGCTAAATCATATATAACAGACATACACAATGAAGGCTAAAGAGAAGAAGACACATTCTATAATTACTGGAATTAGGGAAGACTGAAGGATGGAACCACAGAATTCCCCATCAGAGGTCAAATTTGAGATGATCAGAGTTCCACTGGATGATTCAACACCGGAATTTCAGGTCAAAGAGGCCAGAGAATCCTGTTCAGCTCTTCAAGCTAAAGAGGAAAACAAATTTATATATTTATATAAATATGTCCTAGAGACATGCTGCTTTTATTGACTCTGAGGACAGAGTGCAGGAGGCTTATCACTCAAAGAAGTGCCCATAGATTCAGCTGGGCCTATAGTAGTGCTAGCAGAAGAAT
This sequence comes from Urocitellus parryii, assembly GCF_045843805.1. Classification (NCBI taxonomy): domain Eukaryota; kingdom Metazoa; phylum Chordata; class Mammalia; order Rodentia; family Sciuridae; genus Urocitellus; species Urocitellus parryii. Next base: position 119,273,200 of record NC_135533.1, on the reverse strand, counting down.
CCAGAGAGCAGCTCTAAGAAAAGATGCTGAGTGTTTGCCCTCCTGAAAAATGGAGAAGGGGTTCTCTTACTTCCCCATGAGCCTGAAGCACTGTGCAAACATTGATGCTGTTATCATAAGACTGACAGAAACAGTCAGCCTGTTCCTCAGGCTGGGGATCAGTGATGGTCACTGAAACAGAGTTTCCAGACTTATAGCCAGAGAAGTGATCACAGACCCTGAGGGTTGATTACTATTACCCTAGATGAGGACTTTGGGGTCATTTCAGGGGCTATTGGTACCAGTACACATTCCTGCCACCCCGAATATTGTTGCTGCTTCCAGCAAAGGAGATGATGACTGTCTTTCCTGGAATTCCAGACAAAGAAGGCAGTTGAGTCAGCACAAGGTCCCACAACCTGGATGTGGCAGAGACACAGGGTGATGTTTGTCTAAAAACAGGAGTAGAATCAGGACCCATATCAGAGGACTCCCACACTCTATCCATCCTCCATATCATGTCACCTGTGCAAAAAACAGGAGGAATGTGAGGAGGAGAGAACCAGGCCTAGGTAAATGCCATCTTGTGCTCTGCCTACTGTTCGTGAAGCTGAACAGAGTTTCCCCCAAGTCTCTCCTTTGTCCTCTTCATATTCTGAGAAGAGAAGTGTCTATCCATGCAAATTAGATTTCTCCAGGTTTCCTGATTGCACCCTGGGTCCTGGTTCAGATTCCTGTACATAAAGATTCCATGTGGGTGTTCAGGGGTGGAGTTGGGTTGGCTCATAGATGTGGGAGGTTATGTGGGCTCTCTCTTCTCCAGTGAGAAGTTCCACAGAAAAGGGCAGAGGAGAGTGTGGCTGTAGACTCACTAATTCAGACCTTTGTTTACCAAACTGGTAGCAGATCTGATTTTATTGTGCAGTTACCATGTATATAAACTAAGGCAGTAGCAAAGCAGATTACAGGCAGCCACCAATGAAATTTCTGCTAACTGTCCTTGCAGCGTCCAATCGAGGAGTGGGCTGTGGAGCAAGTGCAGGGACTGCAACACATAGCCTACAGGGTAAGTGGCCTGTCGCTCATATGCCTAGCAGGAGGGGAATGGCCTGCCACTCAGAAGTCCTTAATGGATGCCATGTATACAGTACTCCATGCACTTCTCCCCACAGGCGTTCACAGCTGGGAGCCCTAACAAGAGAGCATCAGGCAGAGCCAAGTGGCTCATTACAGTTCTGGTTACTTTCTGACCCATCTTGCCTAGTCTGTAATGCCCACTGTGATCCAAGAACATACACATCATCATGTGACACTGTGGTCAAACCCCCTGAGACAGTCCTCCATTACACTTCCTCTGCCTAGGGGGCAGGCCAGTGAGACCCTTTGTGGCCTCTCCATTACCTCAGGATGGCCTTCTTGCTTTCCTAAGACTCCTAATGTGGAATTCATGCATAGTTCATTTGACTCCTCCCTAGATAGGTCTAGGATGGTGTCTTTGATATAAATTCTTCTCAGTTCAGGGTTAAGTAGGGTAACAAAGTTTCTGGACTTATTAGTATGCAGGTACCATCTAGGTTTTTAAGCTTTCTCAGTTCACATGTTTGTAACCCTTATTATCAGCAAGTGAGACTGAGGATTGTGACTACGTGTCACTCACAGCCATACATCACTTTAGCTACCATTGGCTACATGGAATCTCTGCCTCAGGGGACAGAGGCACTGAGAAGACTCAAATTGCAGGAATCATGAATGTCTTCAGACATGGATAAAAATTCACTTTCTCCTAGACACTGGCAGGGAAGTATGTGATGTCAGCATGAATATCAGCATTTGTTCATATTTATTCATTATGATTCAGTGTATTTCAAAAGAGTCCTATGGTTCCAACTGAGGGTGTAAATTATATTCTGAATTAAAAACACTTTTTATTTCCTTTTGTTTTGTTTTATTTGTATTAAGGTGACAGTAGAATGCATGTTAACATATTATACATAAATGGAGTATAATTTTCCATTCTCTGCTTTTACATGATGTAGAATTACATTGGTCATGTATTCATATATGCACATAATAAAGTAATGCCTGATTAATTTTACTGTATTTCCTATTTTCATACACCCTCCCTTCCCTTCATTTCCTGTGTCTAATAAAAGTACTTCTTTCTGTTCCTTTCTGCCTGCCCTAATTGTAATTTAGCATCCATACATCAGAAAGAACACCCACTCTGTTTTTTGAGATTGCCTCATTTCACTTAGCATGATACTCTCCAATTTAATTCATTTACTGGGAAATACCATAATTTCTTTTCTCCTTATCATTGAGAAATATTCCATCTGAGTATATATACCACACTTTCTTTCCCCATTTATCTGTTGAAGAAAACGTAGGCTGGTTCCTTATTTTAGCTCTTGTGAATTAGGCTAGTATAAATGTTGATGTGGCTGCATCACTGTAGTATGCTGTTTTTAAGCCCTTGAGTATAAACCAAAGAGTGGGATAGCTGGGTCAAATGGTTGTTCCATTCCAAGTTTTCTGAGGAATCTCTATACTGCTTTCCAGAGTGCTTACACCAACTTGCAATCCCACCAGCAAAGAATGAGTGCACTGTTTTCCCACATCCTTGCCAACATCTACTGTTGCTTGTATTCTTGATAATTGCCATTCAAACTGCAATGAGATTGAATCTCAGTGTGGTTTTAATTTGCATTTCACTAATTATTGGAGATGCTGAATTATGTTTTCATAATTTTGAAAATTCTGAATCCCAAGATAGAAAACAAGTGACATTCTAGGGCCTAGAAACTTCAATATTTAGGAATGTAACTCACCTCGTAGTAGTTTGGTACTTTTCAACTCTAGCACACTTTGTAATTGAATATAGACAGGATTAAAAATCAAGCATTATGTGTTTTTTTCTGTGATGGAATAGTATACATTGTTGAATCTAACATTTTTCATATTTACGAAAGTGATAGTATAGATACTGCGACACAAAACTACATTTCTAAGTAATATATTATTTTAAAATAAATTACACATGTAATGTGTGCATTATAAAGTGATTCAAATTCATGTTTAATATATAAAAATTTAATCATTATTTTCTTTCTTTCTTCATTTACCTACATGTGAAAAATAGGCAATATAGATCCCCTTTTGATTTTCTTTAGTTTTAATGAAAATTTATTTCTCCACCTTCACATGGTTCTCTCAACTTTAATGATTATTAATTTCTTGCAGATTATTTCTTTCTATAAGCCAAACTAAACTTGACCTTCAATTCAGAAAGAGCAAGACAAAAATGTTTTCTCTACTCCACTACAGATCAGAAAATTTAATTCTCCTCTTCTTCATGAGTGTGCCCAAATCCACCAGCACATGCAGATTTTTTCTTTGATTACTCTCTTCTCTAATTTTATCACCAAATATAAACACAGTATATTTATTTATTTATCTATCTATCTATCTATTTATTTATTTTCAGGAAAAATGCACCAAACACATTCACATTTATTTTCTTTTTTTGAGCAAATGACAAAGACCTAGTTTACCAGATTTTTAAACCTAAGCTTAACATTACATATTTAAACAATTGTCAAAACTTTACTAAGTTGACAGCATTCATACACAACTAGAAAACAACCTTAAATTTATATTAAACCAGAAATGTATTATCATTAATGCATTAATATATTTCATTACTACATACTGAAAAAAAATCAAATTACTTCTACAGGAGCCTCATCCTGGCAATGTTAGTTCACAGCAGGCTGACACTACTTGGCTCACAAGTCAAACACAATGCGAAGCAGATCCAGGCTGCTGTTAGAATACAATCTTTTCCTAGGATTACTCAAAGTCAAGGCTCACCTTGGATTACGCTTAATGAAAAAGCAAACTGCAGACAGAGACTACAACAATTTTAAAGACAAAAAAATGGTCCTATTGCGTGGTCCCAACAATTAATACAAAAGTCTATGACAAATAGGAACACCGATGAGCTTTTTATAAATACTTTAGATTAAATACAATTATATTGAAAGTCGAGTTCCTCTGAAATCTTCCAAAAAATGTTCCTGTTAATCCTCAAATGGTGCTTGCTATAGTTTAACATTTCTGTTAAATGCATAAATGTGTGCATTGAATTACTTGTTATCCAAACATAGCAGCTGCTCCCTACCATTTATCTTTAGGACTTTAACTGTCCATCTTCTTCAACTTCTACTCTTTCTTGACCATTCTCGATAATTCTTTTGTAGTGATTTCTCTCCCATTTACTATTTTTGTAGAAGTTGATATAGATTTGAAGTTACTCATCCCACTACCACTAAATGCTGTAGAAGATAATGAAGTAAGGTCACCATGACCTAGTGACCCAAAAGAAGTAAATCCTGTATCAAATGCAGAAAATCCACCTTCAAATGATGGAAGTCAACTGAAAGTGGAGAAAAACAAGCCTGCACCTCGGTTTCTGCTTCCTCGGGGACATCTTTGGTTCCCAACAAAATCTTCAAATGGGTCTTCAATGAAGTGGAAGGAAAATGGGTCCCGTCCACCAAAATATTCCCTGAAGACATCATCTGGGTTCCAGAAGGTGAAGCCAAACTCAAATGGACTGTCAAAATGACTTCCACCTCCACCTCCACCATTTAAGCCTTTTTTGCCAAACTTGACATAGACATCCCGTTTTTTTTAGTATCTGATAATAACTCATATGCCTCAGCTACTTGTTTGAATTTCCTCTCTGCTGCTTCTTTGTTTTCAGGATTTTTATCTGGATGCCACTTTAGTGCAAGTTTTTAATATGCCTTTTTGATATCCTCAGGTGAGGCATGTCTCTGCACGCCTAGAACTTCATAGTAATCCACCATGTTTTAATAGGTTGTTGGAACAAGTCCAGTGATGCAGGAGACAGGTCGGGGTGGGCAGAAAGGTGCTCAGGGTGTGTTAAGGCTGCTTTGGTGGCAATGGCAGTGGCTCTTCGCACTTTCCTTTCTCCAACACCAAACAGGAAGTAAACCCAGTATATTTACTCTTTACACCAAGCAACATGAAACAAATTATATAAAATGATAAATGTTTTGGAAAAAATTGCAGATACAAATAAGAACTGGAAACTGGTGCAATCACTCTGAAAAGCACTATGGAGATTTCTTCGCAAACACGGAATGGAACCACCTACTTATCCTACTCCTCCTCATATACCCAAAAAACATAAAATCAGCAGTCTAAAGTAATGCAGCCACATCAATGTTTATAGAAGCTCACTTCACAATATCCAAGCTATGGAACTAACACTGGTGCCTTTCAACAGATCAATGGAAAAAGAAAATGTGTATATACATACACAATGGATATTACTCATCCATAAAGAAAAATGAAATTTAATGTTTTGAATGACCAACAATAAAAAATAAAAAATAAATAAAATATTTTTATAATAAAAAAAAGAAATTATGGCATTTGCAGGTAAATGGATAGAACTGGAGACTATCATTCTAAAAGAAATAAACTCATACCAAAAAGCCAAAGATTGAATTTCTCTCTATGATGTGTGGATGCTAACCCATATCAAAGGATAGTAGGGAGGGAAAGTATTGAAGTTCAGTTGATTACACAAATGGGGAATGAAGGAAAGGAGGGATGAGAATAGGAAAGACAGTAGAATAATAGAATGAATTGGACATAACTTTCCTGTGTTTATATATTAATAAATGACAAGTGTACTCTACATTATGTTCAACCACAAAAATGGGATCAAAATTGTAATGGGTTTTACCTCATATATGTACGATATGTCAAAATATACACTACTGTCATATGAATCTAAAAACAACAAATAAAAAATAAGCACATGAAATAACACAAAATCTTATCTATCATTACAGTGTGCATTTTGAAGTAGTAATAAAATGAGCTACAGAACTATGAATGGTTTAAATATTCCACAAAGTCATTGATGTGAAAATAAACCTATACTAAAACTGTATGTTCATTGTGCTTCCAGGTCCCTGAAGGTGATGTGGAAATAACAAGAAATGATGACTTATGCTCTACTAGCATGGACTCATCCATTTACTAAAGCCATCTGTGGACTACTGCATGGATGCATGCAAACATTGGTTATTAATAGGAAGAATAAACCACTTAAATGAGGATATTATCAGGCTATAATAATTCCTGTCTTCATTAATTTAAACACAAGTGCAAGTTCTAAGATTACTGATCTGGAAGACTTTAAATGCACACTATTTTCTCAACCAGGCTTGATATTATGACAAAAGGAAAAAAAAAAAAAACATTTTAGGGCTGGGGTTGTGGCTCTGATGTAGAGCACATGCCTAGCACGTGTGAGACACTGGATTCAATCCTCAACATCACATAAAGCATAAATAAAATAAAGTTATTTGTCCATATACAACTAAAAATAAGTATTAAAAACCATTTTATTATGTTCTATGTCTTTTGAGTATTGAAATTTGAAAATGTTGAAAAATATCTCAGAGCAAAAAAGTTTACTTTTAACACTATTTATTTTTACTACTTCCACTAGAAGCAGAACTTATAAATACTATTATTTGTGCAGTTTTCATTAGTCTAAGATTAAAGAGTTTTTTTTTTTTTTTAAAGTAAATAAGCCAGGAGTGGTGGCACATGCCTGTTATCCCAGTGACTCTGGAGGCTGAGGAAGGACGATTTCGAGTTCAAAGCCAGCCTCAGCAAAAGAGAAGCCCTAGCAACTCAGTGAGATCTTATCTCAGAATACAAAATAGGGCTGGAGATGTGGCTCAATGGTCAAGTGCCCCTGAGTTTGATCACTGGTACCACCACTTAAGAAAAAGCAAATAAAAAGAAAAAATATAACAAGCTCTAAAATGTCAATCTGCAGAGGTATCAGGGATGTTTATATATTTAACTCGATGATAGTATTTTAAAGACAATGCATTTACAGAATTCAATATCTAATTTGTAAGTATAATTGCTGGGTCCTGATGGATAGGCAAAGGAGGCTTGTGGGCAGAGGCATGGATTCTTTTGCCTGATTATGCTGATGTTCCCAAAGGTGTGAAAAGGTCTCAAAATTTATCAAACTTTTCACATATAGGTGTTTTATTGTCTGTCAAATATTTCCTGTTAGAAAAGTTACATCAAATTAGGCAAAAACATGAATCACAAACATAGAGAATGAGGGATAAGAGGAAGTAGACACAGTTGAAGAATTCTGAAAATTTGGAAGAATGGAGGACGGAACTACAGTTTTCCCCATCAGATGTCAAGTCTGAGATGACTGGGGTTGCACTGGCTGCCTCACCTCCTAATTTTCAGGAAAAAGAGATAACACCATCCTGTTCTGTTTCTCAAGTTAAAGAGCAACACAAATTTATGTTTATATGGAGACATTTTCCTAGGAACATGCTGTCCTGAATGACTCTGGACAGAGTACAAGAGGCTTCTCAAAGAAGCACCAGGAGATTCAGCTGGGCCTATTGCAGAGCTAGCAGAACAAGCTATAGGGCAGGCCTGAGCAAAGCTGTGGGGTGTTTATCCTCCTGACAGATGGTAAAGGTGTTCTTGTCTTACTTCCCCATGAGCCTGGAGCACTGTGGGTGCCTTAAGGCTTTTGTCATAAGACTGACAGTAATAGTTGGCCTCATCCTCAGGCTGAAGCCCAGTGATGGTCAATGAACCAGAGTTTCCAGATCTGGAGCCAGAAAAACGATCAGGGACCCCTGAGGGTCTATTGCTATTACCATAGATGAGGAGTTTGGGGGCTGTTTCTGGGAGCTGCTGGTACCACTTCACAGTATTGCCATCCCCAATATTTGTGTTGCTCCCAGTGCAGGAGATGGTGACCTTCTGTCCTGGAGTCCCAGAGAGTGAGGGCTGCTGAGTCAGCACAGACTGGGCCCAGGATCCTGGAATTGAGAAAACATGGAGAACATAAGTTTTGTTTAGAAACAACAGTAGAATCAGGGCCCATATCAGAGGACTCCCACACCTTATCCCTCCTCCATATCGTGTCACCTGTGCACTGAACAAGGAATGTGAGGAGGAGATAGGACCGAGCCATGGTGAAGGTCATCCTGAGCTCTGTTTACTGTTCCCAAAGCTGAGAAGAGTTTCACCAAAGTCTCTCACTTGACCTCTTAATACTCCCAGAAGGGGAGGGAATATGCATGCAAATTAAGTTCCTCCAGGTTTCCTGATTACACTCTGGGCCCTAATTCAGACTCTAGTACATAAAGATGACATGTGGGTGTGCAGGAGTGGAGTAGGCCTGGCTTAAGGGTGTTGGACGTCACAGCTGTGAGCCCTAACAAGAGAGCATCAGGCAGGGCCAGGTGGCTCATTACACTAGTGGTTCCTTCCTGACCCTCTTAACTGGTCTGCAGTGCCCCCTGTTGTCCAAACTCATGCATATCATCCTGTTACATTCTGATCAGAATCCCATGAGACAGTCATCCCCACTGTCTTTGCCTAGGACACAGGCCAGTGAGTCCCTTCTGTGGCCTCCCCATCACCTTAGAATGGCCTTCTTCCTCTTCTCAGACTCCTCATAGTGAATTTGTGCATAGTTCTCTTGATTCCTCCTTAGACAGGTCTAAGATGGTATCTTTGACACATTTTTTTCCTCAGGTCAGAATTAAACAGGTAAACATAAACTTTATGGTTTTATTAGCTTGCAGGGTACCATCGCATTTATCCACAGCACAAAGACTGTTCCACAGGTCCTTTCACATTGGGCTTGGCAAGGAACTCAGTTGCAAAATCTTATGAGTAGCTATTTGATGCTACTTAGAAGATACTAGTATGCATGTCTTTTAGCTTTCTCAGTTCACATGTTTGTAACCTTTATTGTCAACAAGTGAGAATGAGGGTTGTGACTATGTGTCAGCCACAACCAAATAGCAATTCTTTCACCATTGGCTACATGGAATGTCATAGCTGCTGGAAGGACTGAAAGGACTCAAATTATAGGACTAATGAATGTCTTCAGACGTGGATAAGAATGCATTGTCTTTTAGGCCCTGGCAGGTATGCAGGTCGTTTAGGCATGAATATCAGCCTTTTGTTCATATTTGTTCAATAATATTCAGTGTATTTCACAAGGGTCCTATGATTCCAACTAATGAAGTAAATCATATACTGAATTTTTAAAACCTCTACATTTTATATTATATTTTCATTATTTATTTTATATTTTTTGTTATTATTTATAGATGAAATTACAATGCATTGTGACATTATAAATATATAGAGTCTAACTTTCCATTTCTGGTTGTAAAGTTTTTGTATTCATATATGCACATAGAAAAATAATGTCTGATTCATTCTACTATCTTTTCTATTCCCATTCCCACTTCCTTCTTTTCATTGCCCTTTTTCTAATCCAATGAAATTCTATTCTTTCCTACCTCCCTTCATGTTTATTGTGAGTTAGCAACCACATATCAGGGAGAACATTTGACTTTTGTATTTTGGGGGGTATTGGCTTATTTCACTTAGTCTCCAGTTCCATCCATTTACTTGCAAATGTCATAATTTCATTTTTCCTATGGCTGAGTAGTATTCCATTGTGTATGTACACCACATTTTCTTTATTACTTAATTAGTTGAAGGGCACCTAGGCTGCTTCCATATATTGGCTATTGTGAATAAAGCTGCTATAAACATTGATTCAGCTATGTAAATGCCATTTATAAGTCCCTTGGGTATGAACTGAGGAGTGAGATAATTTGGTCAAGTTGTGGTTCTATTTCAAGTTTTCTAAGGAACCTGAATAATGCTTTTCAGAAAGGTTGTACCAGTTGCTGTCCCACCAACAATGTATGAGTGCTTTTTTTTTCCAAAATCCTCACCAACATTTATTATTGCATCTATTCTTCATGATTACCATCCTGATTAGAGTGAGATGAAATCTCAGTGTAGTTTTCATTTGCATTTCCTTAACTGCTAGAGATGTTGAATATGTTTTCATAATTTTGACAGTCCCAGATCCTAGGATAATCAAAGTGCCATTCTAGGGCCTGTAAACTTCCATACTTAGAAATGAAACTCAAACCACGATTGGTTGGTACTTTTCAACTCTATAACAATTTGCAATTGAATATAAACAGAATTAAAAATCAAGCAATTATGGTTTTTTTGCATACATTTTTCCATCTAATATATTTCATATTTATGAAAGTGATAATACAATGATTGAAATACATAATTTACATTTCTGATTAATAGATTATTTTAATATGAATTAAAACTGAATGTTTGCATTATCAACTAATTTAAATTCATAAATTTTAATATATTAAATTTTAATCATTATTTTCTCCTTTCTTTCTTTCTTGTTTTCTTCCTCTTTCCTCTAACTATGAGGATAGGCAATGTAGGTCCCCTTGTGATTTTCTGTAGTTTTAATAAAAAATTATTTCTCGACCCTCACATTGTACTCTCAACTGCAATAACTAATTTTCTGCAGATCATTTTTCCCCCACAGGCCAAGTTCCACTTTCCCTTAAATTCAGAAAAAGAAAGACAATTTTTTTCTTTACTTCATTGCTGATCAACATGTTTAATTCTTTTATTCTTCATAAGTGTAGCCAAATCCCCAAGCATATACAGAGTTTTCTTTTGATTATCCTATTCTCTAACTTTATCTACAAATATCAACTCAGAATATTTAAGCTCTTCATACCAAGCAACATAAAACAAATCATATGAATTGATTAATGTGTCATAGTAAAATTTCCAGATAGAAAATAAGCACATGATGGTGGAACAGTAAACTGGTGGAACCACTCTGGAAATCAGTATGAAGATTCCTTAGAAAACTTGGAATGGAACCACCATTTGACTCAGTTATCCCACTCCTCAGTATATATCTAAAGGACTTAAAATCAGCAGACTACAGTGATGCAGTTACAACAATGTTTATAGCAGCTCAATTCACAAGCGCAAAACTATGAAACCAACCCAGAATCTTTTCAATAGAAGAATGCATAAACAATGTGGTATATATACAAAATGGAATATTACTCAGCCATAAGGGGAAATAAAATTATGGCATTTTCCAGTAAATGGATGGAAATGAGACTATCATGCTAAGTGAAATATGCCAGTCCCCAAAATTCAAATGCCAAATGCTTTCTCTTATACACAGATGCCAACCCATAACAAGGGAGAGTAGGGAGGGGAAGTATAGAAGTTCATTGGATTAGATAAAGAGGAATGAAGGGATAGGAGGGGGAACGACAATAGGGAAGACAGTAGAATGGCTCAGGTATGAATTTTCTTTGATCATATATGAGTAAACGGCCAGTATAACTTCTCATTATGTTCAACCACAAGAATGGGATCATAATTGTAATGGGTTGTACTCATAATGTATAATGTTCAAAATATACCCTAGGGTCATGTACATATAAAACAACAAATAAAAATGAATAAGCACATTAAATAACACTAAATATAATCCATCAATACACTGTGCATATTAAAGTAGCAATGAATTAAGCTACACATTTATGGAATGATTTAAATGCTGCACAAAGACACTGACATGAAAATGAACGTACAGTGAAACTGAGTGTTCTCTGTGAGTTCAGGTGACAGAAGGTGATGTGGAAATCAAAAGAAATGATCATTTATGCTCAGATTGCTAGAGCTGACCCATTCACTAAAGCCAAGCTGTGAATTACTGTATTCATGCAAGCATACACTTGTTATTCACAGGAAGAATAAATCAATTAAATGAGAATATTAAGTTACCACTATAATCCCCTTCTTTGTTAATTTAAAAACAAGTGCAAGTTCTAAGATTACTAAATAAGAGCACTTTAAATACAGATTATTCTTTCAATCAAGCTTGATATTATGACAAAAATAAAATAAAGTAACTTTATTGTTATGTTCTAAGGCTTTGGAATATTAAAAATTGAAATTAAGCTTAAAAAATATTTTACACAGAGCAAAAAACCCACATTTTTAAAACTTTTAAATTTTACAGCTACCAGTTGAAGCAGGACATCTGAATTATGTTATTCACAGGGATGGTTTACCTAAGTCTAAGATTTAGAAGTTCAAAAAAGCATATAAAAAGACAAAATAAAGTAGACTCTTATATGGCAATTTACAGACACATCAGAGATCTTTACATGCTTAACTCAATGATACTTTTTAAAAGACAATGCATTTACAGAATTGAGTGTCTAATTTGCAAGTACAATTATTATTTCAAGATGCATAGACATTGATCACTGCTAAAATTTTATTACATGTATATAATTCTGAATAATTTATAATTTAAATAAAACATTGCTATATAGAGAGTTATAATGATATAATGGGTTATTGACTTGATGGGTTTCGACTTCTGTGCTATACCTCCTTTACAGGTGATAATTGATAATTTTATTATTTTTAGTATTAATATAATTTTGGAAGTTTTTTGATTTTGCTTTTTACAGATTCTATAACATTGTGTAATGAGAGAGAATTATGGTATGCCACTAAAATAAACCAGAATCTGATGTTTTATTTATAAACAGTGAAGTTATTTTTAAAAATTTTTTGATATTATTTTTTAAAATTTTAATTTGTTATATATGAGATCAGAATGAATTACAATTCTTATTACAATTTTGTAGAACACAATATTGAACACAATTTTTTATATCTCTGGTTGTATACAAAGTATATTCACACCATATTTGCATCTCTATACATGCAGTTAGGTTATGAAGTCAATCTTATTCCACCGTCTTTTCTATCCCTATGCCCCTTCCCTTTTGGTTCTATTCCTTTAACCTATCAGAAATTCCTCTATTCATCCCTTGCTCCCCTTCCCAACCCCACTATGAATCAGCCTCCTTATATCAGAGAAGACATTCAGCATTTAGTTTTTTGGGGATTGGCTAAATTCACTTAGCATTATATTCTCGAGGTCCATCCATTTATCCACAAATGCCATGATTTTATTCTCTTTTATTCTATTGTGTATGTATACCATATTTTCTTTATTTGTTCATCTACTGAAGGGCATCTAGATTGGTTCCATAGTTTAGCTATTATGAATTGTGTTGCTTTAAACATTATGTGGCTGTGAGCCTGTTGAAAGCTGTTTTTAAATCCTTTGGGTGTGCTGGAATAGCTGGGTCAAATGGTGTTTCCATTCTCAGTTTTCCAAGGAATCTCCATACTGATTTCCCTATTGGCTGCACCAATTCACAGTCCCACCAGCAATGTATGAATGTGCTTCCCCCCCACAACCTTAACAACACTTATTGTTTTTTGTATTCTTAATAGCTGCCATTGTGACTGGAGTGAGATGAAATCTTAGAGAGATTTTGAATTGCATTTCTCTAAATTCTAGAGATGTTGAACGTTTTTTTCATCTATTTATTAACTGATTGTATATATTCTTCTGAGAAGTGTCTTTGTCTGTTTAGTTCCTTGGCCCATTTATTGACTGGGTTATTTGTTTTTATTTTGTTGTTGTTATTTGTTTGTTTGGTGTTTAGCTTTTTGAGTTCTTTATATACCCTAGAGATTAGTGCTGCATCTGATGTGCTTGTTGTAAAAATTTGCTCCAAAAACATAGGTTCTCTATTCACTTTCACTGATGGTTTCTCTTGCTAAGAAGAAACCTTTTATTTGAAATCCATGCCATTTAATGATCCTTGATTTTTATTCTTCTGCTAAAAGAGTCTTATTAAGAAAGTTGGGGACTAATCCGACATGAAGATTTGGGACTACTTTTTCTTCTATTAGATGCAGTGTCTGTGGTTTAATTCCTAGGTATTTGTTCCATTTTGAGTTAAGTTTTCTGCATTGTGAGCAATAAGTGTTTAATTTCTTTATGTTGCATATGGATTTCCTGTTTTCGCAGCACCATTTGTTGAAGAGGCTATCTTTTCTCCAATGAACATTTTTGGCACCATTGTCTAATAAAAATAACTGTAATTATGTGGGTTAATGTCTGTGTCCTCTATTCTGAACCATTGGTATTCCAGTTTATTTACATGCCAATACCAAGCTGTTGTTTGTTACTATTGCTCTGCAATTTAGTTTAAGTTCTAGTATAGTGATGCCACCTGCTTCATTCCTCTTGCTAAAGTTTGCTTTAGCTATTCTGGGTCTCTTATTTTTCCAGATGAATTTTATGATCGCTTTTTTCTATTTCTCTGAGAAATGTCATTGAGATTTTGATTGGAATTGCATTAAATCTATATAGTGCTTTTGGTAGTATGGTCATTTTAATAATATTAATTCTGCCTATCCAAGAGCAAGATAGATTTTTTCATCTTCTAAGGTCTTTTTAATTTTTTTCTTTGGCTTTCTGTAGTTTTCATTGTAGAGGTCTTTTATCTCTTTTGTTTGGTTGACTCCAAAGTATTCTATTTATTTATTCATTTTTGAGGCTATTGTAAATGTGGTACTTTTTTTCATTTTTCTTTCCAAGGATGTGTCACTGATATACAGAAATACCTTTGATATATGGGTGTTGACTTTATTTCCTCCTACTTTACTGAATTGTTTACTAGTTCTAGATATTTTCTGGTGGATTTTTTTTTTTTTGGTCTTCTAGGTATAGAATCACATCATTGGGAAATAGTTATATTTTGAGTTTTTCTTTTTCTATCCATAATGATTTAATTTATTTTGTCTGTCTAATTGCTCTGGCTAGGGTTTCAACAACTAAGTTAAATAGAAGAGGTGTCTTATTTCCATTTTTACAGGGAATAGTTTCAATTTTTTTTTCCATTTACAATTATGTTAACCTGGGTCTTAGCATAGGTAGCTTTTATGATGTTGACATATGTTCCAGTTATTCCTAGCTTTTCTAGTGTTTTGAAAATATATGGGTGTTGGATCTTGTCAAAATTTTTTTCTGCATCTATTACAATGATCATATGATTCTTATCTTTAAGTCTATTTGTGTGATTAATTACATTATTGATTTTTGTATGTTGAAACACCCTTGCATCTCTGGTATGGACCCCACCTTAATCACGGTGCACTACCTTTTTTATATATATTTTTTATTTTATTTGCTATAATTTTAATGAGGATTTTTGCATGCATGTTCATTAGACTTATTGGTATGACATTTTTTGCCTAGTTTTGAAATTAGGTTGATATTGGACTAATAGAATGAGTTTGTAAATGCTTTCTCTTTTTCTATTTTATGAAATAATTTGAAGAGTATAGGTATTAGTTCTTCCTTATAGGTCTTGAAGAAGTCAGCTATGTATCCATTTTGTTCTGGGCTTTTCTTGGTTGGTGGGCATTTGATGGCATCTTCTATTTATTTGCTTGAAATTGGTCAGTTTAAATTGTGTATACTTTCCTGATTCAATTTGGGCAAGTTCTGTGGTTCTTAGAAAATTGTCAATGCTTTTGATATTATATATTTTACTGAAGTACAAGTTTTCAAAATAATTTCTAATTATCTTCTGTATGTTCTTCTTTATCCCTGTTGTGATATATTTATTCTCATCACATATGCTAGTAATTTGACTATTCTTTTTCCTTCTCTTTGTTAGCATGGCCAAGCGATAGTCAATTTTTTTCATCAATTTTTTTCAGTTTTTTTATTTCAAATATTTCAGCTCTTATTTTAATTATTTCTTGTCTTCTACTCCTTTTGGTGTTGATTTCTTCTTGTTTTTTTAGGACTTTGCAATGCAATTTAGGTCATTTATTTGTTGAGGTTTTTCTTCTATTAACAAATGAACTACAGGCAATGAACTTTCCTCTCAGTACTGCCTTTACAGTTCCCCAGAATTTTCAATATGTTGTATGAGTGTTCTCATTTACCTCTAAGAATTTTTCATCTTCTCCTTGATGTTTTTGTAACCCATTGTTCACTCTGTGGCATATTATTTAGTCTCCAGATATTGGAGTATTTTTATTTTTTATTTTATCATTGATTTCTAATTTTAATCCATTATGATCTGACAGAATGCAGATCATAATGGATTAAAATTTTTAATTTTTGTATTTGATAAAAGTTGCTTTGTGTCATAATATATGGTCTACTTTAGAGAAGGTTAAAAAATAGTAAACTAGCAGGATATAAAATTAACAGCCATAAATCAATTACATTTCTAAAACTAATTATTAATCCCCTGAAAGAGATATCATGAAAATTATAGCATTCACAGTATCCTTAAAAATAATGTAAAATCAAATATTTGAGAATCTAAAAAATGAGGTAAAAGATTTCTACAATTATGAATACAGAACATTAAAGAAAAAACTTGAAGAAGCCCTTAGAAAATGGAAAGACTTCCCATGTTCTTGGATGGGTAGAGTTAATATTGTCAAAATGGCCATACTACAAAAAAGTATATAAAAACGTTAAGACATTTTCTATTAAAAATCCAATTATGTTCTTCATACAAGTAAAAAAGCAGTCTTGAAATTCATTTGGAGAAATAAGAGTCCTAGAATAGACAAAGAAATTATCAGTGCAAAAACGGAAGCAGGAGGCATCAAAATACCAGACCTTAAATTATTCTACAGAACTATAGTAACAAAATTGGCATTGTATTAGCACCAAAACAGACATAAAGACCAATGGTATAGATTAGAATACACAGAGACAAACCCAGATAAATATAGTTATCTCATACTAGACAAACACACAAAAAAATGTATCACACACAAAAAATAACACAATCAATAAATGGGTAAATAAACATACAGTGGAGTAAAGATAGGATCTTATAATTATTTTTAATTAAATGACTAAAGAAAAAAGAAAGCCTCTTCAATAAATGGTGCTGGGGAAACTAAAAATCCATATGCAGCAAAATAAAACTAAGCCCCTGTCTCTCACAAGCACAAAACTCACAGTGGATGATGAACCATGGCATTAGGTCAGAGACGTTGTATCTATTAGAAAACAAATTAATTGCAGCTTTCCATCATGTTAGCTGAGAAATCAAATTCCTCAACAAGACTCCTAAAGCACATGAAGTAAAATTAAGAATGAACAAATGGGATGGTATCAAACTAAAAATTTTCTTCACAGCAAAGGAAACAAGAATATGAAGAGAGAGAATCTAGAGAATCAGAGAGAATCTTTGCCACCTGTACCTCGGGTAGAATATGAATCTCCATGAAATATAAATAACTCAAAAAATGTAACACACACAAAAAAATAACACAATCAATAAATGGGTAAATGAATTGAACAGACACATCACAGAAAAAGAAATGTGATTGGGTAACAAATATTTGAAAAAAGTGTTCCACATCTCTATCAATTAGAGGAATGCAAATTAAAACTAAACTGAAATTTTATCTCACCCCCACCAGAATGGTATTTATCAAGAATACAAAAACATTAAATGTTGGCAAGGAGGCTGGGAAAAAGGCATACCCATAAAATGCTAGTGGACTGCAAATGGTTGCAACCACTTTGCAAAGCAGTTTGGAGATTCTTTAGAAAACTTGGAATGGAACCACAATTTGATCCAGTTTTCCCACTCCTTGGCATATACCCAAAGCACTTAGAATCAGCATATTATAGTGATGCAGCCACATCAATATTTATAGCAGCTCAACTCACAAGAGCTAACCTATAGAACTAAAATGAGTGCCTTACAACAATAAAGGAATTAAAAAGATGTGGTACAATTTGGGTGTGGTGGTGCACACCTGTGATTCCAGCAGGTTGGGAACTGGAGCAGGAGGATCGATTACTCAAAGCCAGCCTCAGTAAAATCAAAGTGCTAAGTAATCAGTGAGACTCTGTCTCTAAATAAAATAAAAAAAAAATATTGGTGGGTGAGTGTCCCTGAGTTCAATGTGCAGTACCTGCCCTCAGAAAAAAAGAAAAAGAAAAAAGAAAATGTGGTACATATACACAATGGAATATTACTCAGCTACGAAGAAGAATGAAATTATAGCATTTACTGATATGTGGATGGAATTGGAGACCATCATGCCACATTAACTAATCCAATATCAAAAATCCAAAGGCTGAATACTCTCTCTGATATGTGGATGCTAACACACAACAAGCAGGTGGGAGAGAGGAGTCAGTGTTCACTGGATTGGACAGAGGGGAGGGGGTAGAAAGGATGAAGGATAGGATGGGGAAAGACAGTAGAATGAATCAGACAAAACTGTCCTGTTCATATATGAATACACAACCAGTGTAACACTTCATTATTTACAACCACAAACATAGGAAATTAAACATCATTTATATATGATATGTCAAAGTATGTTATACCGCCATATAACCAAGTAGAACAATTATAATAAATTAGATATATATCTGGACACCTTTTCTGCCATAACTAATCACATTCATATATATATATATATATATATATATATATATATATATATATATATATATTATAATGTTTGGTGGCTGAGTCAGCACAGGCTGGGAACCTGTGAATATAAAAGTAAAAGAATGTGATTAGTTATTGCAGAAAAAGTGTCCAGATATGTATCTAATTTATTATATTTGTTTTATATATATATATATAAGATTTGATTAGTTATGGCAGAAAAGGTGTCCAGATATAAAGAAGTTATTCAGGCCACTTTTCTCTTTGTGTCCCCATTTTCTCTTGCACCTGTTATGACTTGAACAAAAGCATCCCAAAATGCCAGTGTTATGCTGATGGACTTCCCAGTATCTAGATCATGAAACATGTACACTTACAATGCTCATGATTTACACAGTCTGTGGCACTGTCATTGCAACACTAAAAGAATTAACACATGACCTCTAGCCAGGCATGGTGGTGAATGTATGTAACCCAGTGACTTGGGAGTCTGAAGTAGGAGGACCACAAGTTGCAGAATAGCTTCAGGAACTTAATAACATTCTAAGCAACTTAGAATGAATGACTTTGCCTCAATATAAAATTAAAAAGTACTGGTGAATATAGTTCTGTGGTAAAGGTCCTGAGTTCAGTCACCAGAATGCAAAATATTCTCTCTAGAAATTAGAACTAATATTTTAACACTACTTAATTATGAATAAAAGTGGAGTAATATGTAAGCAGGTCTGATCATCCACCAGAGCAGGAGGAACAAGTGCTGGAGGACTGACTAGTTTTAGGGCTCTAAGAAAATTTTTATTTCATAGCCATAAGAAATGTTAATATAATCCAGCATGGATTATATTTCCCTCTATTCTGATGAGTCATAAAATATATTTTAATTTACATTTGAGCTACATTAAGGATCCATGAAGGAAGAAGCATGTAGGGTCCAAAAAGTCATGATGTGTCCCCAGTAGGATGAAGTGCAATTCAACTCATCATGGGAGACACTCAAAAGCACCTTGTAGGTTCAGGAAGACGTTGAGGAAAGAATACCTATTGTATGATTTCATTTATAAAAATTTAATAAAGTGAAAACTGACCAACAATCACAGTGAGCAAGTCACTGGTCGGCTGGTAGGTGCTGTGAAAAGAGATAGATGGAGGCTGGCCAAAGGGCAGAAATGTAGTGAGACTCTCAGATCACCTGTCACTAAGCATGCCTATTAAACCACCAATGAAATTATCCACTGGAATGACTAAAATAGCCCATGATGATACTTACATAAAAAATAAACAAATTCTGAAGCTGTGATTCACTGAGTCCATGTGCCTGAAACTTAACATAAAAATAAAAAAGATGGAAAGTGTTTGTTCAAGGTAGAACACGCTCAATTATTCACTAAAGCCCAGCTGAACTTTACTGCACTGATACATTCACCTACTCTTTCTTGAAAGGAGCATAAGCCACATAAGTGAGAATATTAACCTACCAGTTTAACCATTTCCCTCATTGAATTAAAGTGCAGTTTCTAAGATCATTGAGCTGGAGGACTTACAAGGAGAGCATTATTTCAAGCAGATTTAATATTATTAGATAAGTGAAATAAATCTATTTTACACTTCTCATGTTCTTAGGCTCTGTTATATTTAATTATGTTACCATTAGGGTTTGAAAATATAAAGAGCAAGAAAACTTACGTTTAAAACTCTTCTTCATTTTACTTTGGAGCAAAGGATTTGTACCAAAACATCTGAATTCTTTTATCAATGGATTGTTTGCATGACTGTAAAATTAAGGAATTTAAAAAAAAGCAAACAAAAATACAAAATTATACAAGCCCCTAGGTGTCATTCTGCAGTGGCATCATGACTGTTTACATGTTTACTTCCTGGTGCCTGTTTTTTATTGTTGTTGTTGTTGTTTTTTTCCAAAGAGATTTCATTATATAATTTACAGGAAAAATCACTGAGTCCTGGTGGCAGACATTGATGTTCCTTTAAATGGTAATACATATAATATATAGTACATATGCATACTGTACAATTTAAATACATTTCTAAAATATAGAGGGATAATAATTATGGGTAATAATCTGGGTGAAATTCACCTTCTGTGCCAGAGCTCATTTAATAGTAGAAATTGATAAGAAGTGCAAATATTTGTTAATGTTCATAGAATATTTCTTCTTTTTCACTTTTACTTTCTAGAGTTTCCATGGGAGTTTATGGATTACAATTATAGTGTGACATTATGGAAACCAGATTCCAATATCTTGTGTTATTTTGAAATCAGTGAGGTTCTTATTTACCCTAGTAAAAGTGACATAAGCTCAGAATTTCAGGGGCTGAGGGCTTTTGTCCCACTTCCTCATCTTTGTGTACCACTATGATAGCATTGCTTTGATACACTTGACAGTATTAGTTGGCCTCATCCTCAGGCTGGAGCCCAGAAATGTGCAAAAATGCTGCATTGGTTGAAGTATCTTTGGATCCAGAGAATCTATTGGGGATACCTGGCCCCAGTTGCTTGCTTGATTCTGAGTAGTAGTACAGGTAGAGTTGGGGAGGGCTCCCTGGCTTCTAATGGTACCAATACATGCTTTTACTACTAACACCGAGGTCACTGCTTAGGGTGCAGGTGAGTCTGGCTGTTGATCCAGGGGATGCAGAGATGTATGGTGGCTGACAGCACAGGCTGGGAACCCGTGAACACAGACAAAATATATTGAATGGAAAAGGCAGGGGGTAGTGGCTTGAGGGTCTGAGTCAGAGGCTAATGACCCAGATTATAGGTATGCCTTGGGCCTCTGAAGACGGTTCCTACCTGTCCATTGAGACAAAAGCAGGAGGAAGAGAGGAGTCCAGACCATGGTGGACATAGCCCCTTCTTCAGCCTCACCTCTGTGGTTGGGCTACCCAGGCCTGTCTTAAAGGAGCCCCACTGGAATCAAAGAGGAGGGGCAGCTTATGCAAATGTGTCCTCATCCTATGTCTCTCTCCCATGGGCACTCAGTGTCTGGGTCTTTTTCCCAGGAAGGCTTGCATAGTGCCCAAATTTGACTAATAAGTGAACTTAAGAGGAACCAACTGATGAAACCACATCTGGGGTTATGTACATGGGACTCTCTGCTAGGTCTTGAGGGACATGTGTACCAAGTCACCCAGGTACCAAAGGGCCCAGCCCTGGGACCTCAAGTCAGTTGAGGCTGCCCAGCTGTGATTTATCTCTGGTTAACCCTCTTGCACTAGGAGATGGTCTCATCATGGCACTTTCTGGTCTCAGAGCAAACTTCTTTCACAATGGACCAAATACACTTCCACTTTTGCCTGATTGTTTCACTTAAATGAAATATCTAGAAAGGACAAAGGATGTGCAATTTTGAGGTAGCCATAAATAACCATGTCTGTGCCCATTATTATGTCTCATATTAGAGTATTGGCTCTGGTTGGTGTTTAGGGAACATTCTAGAAAAGAATAGGGGAGGAAAGAGCCAAACGAGAACATTTCTGAGTAACTGATATGACTGCAGATGTAATATGAAGGCACATGCCTCTCAGGTGGGATAACTGGGCCCACTGAACCAAGCATTTGGGGCCTGGAGTCCCCAGTAGATTTTCTGGATCCAAAGATACTTCAAAAATGTGCATTTTTGAACATTTCTGGGCTGCAGTCTGAGGATGAGGTCAAGTACTACTGTCAGGTGTACTGTCTGTGGGTGCTGAACAAACATGGAAAGGTGACTTAGAAGAGCCTTCAAACCACTCTGAATCTGAGAACAAAATGTCTGGAGCAGAAATAGAGAAGGTGTGTTCATATGAAGGTCTCTGAAGAAGAGGCATTGTCTCTGGATTCTCAGCTGGAAGGGAGTTCACTGAGGGTGAATCAGATGTTCATAGGGGAGAAAATGATGCACTAGAAATGTGCACTCTTTCTAAAGCATCAGGCAGAGAAGATAAGAGAACAAAGAAGTGGCAACTCTGGGTGCAAAGGTGGGCAGGGCTCAGGGTTCAGTAGAAACAAGGTTTTGGTCTTTCAGGTGACTTCCTCAATTACCTGAATAGGTATAATCATGTCTGTGCCGTTATTATGTCTCATATTAGAGTATAGGCTCTGGTTGGTGTTTAGGGTAACATTCTAGAAGAGAATAGGGGAGGAAAGAGCCAAAAGAGAACATTTCTGGGTAGCTATTAAGACTGCAGATGTAATACAAAGGCACATGCTTTTTAGGTGGGACACTTGGGCCCACTGAACCTCAGGTGAGAGAGGATAGATGGACCAGAGTATAAGTTAGGTGGAGGCAACACATCTGCTGAGACTAACAAAGGCTAGGTAGACTATCTAGTCTGAGCAACAGTTGGGATGTGGATGCATATTTATCATTTTGTAACCATGGTATAAAAAGTGGAAATAATTTAGAACATTCAGAGATAATCAGGCTTATATTTTCTATCACATATGAAAAATGCAGAAGTTAAAACAACCACAAATAGGGGACATAGAACAGTCATTTATTTATTATGTCATTCATAATATTTTTCCTTTTTTATTTTTGCAGTTATCATGAGACATTAGAAATATATATGGGATTCTAAAACTTTCCCAGTTATGTGATCAGCAAAAATTGGGCACAGAAGGGGATAGAGTGGTATAAGAGGATGCTGCAGGCCTGAGGACTTCTTGCCCATGAGGATCAGAGAAGAGGGGGTGTCTAAGTGGCTTCAGGGAATGTAGATTACAAGGGCTCTGAACCCCTGATTCAATCCTCAGTTTTGAATTCATTTGGGGTTCAGGTGAAGTAGCAGCAAAAGAGAACAAGGAACATCCCCTGTCTTAAGGATGAATGAATCACTAACGGCCAGGGGTAGTTGACAACAAAGTGCTCTTCACACAACTTCCAGGGAATACTACAGGGGAACAACCACTGCTTGACAGTCCCTTTTTGGACTGGCCACTGGCAATGCTGGACTCTGGGGTGACTACCTCAAGGTCATTCTGTAGGAACTAGCATCCTTCTAATGGCCACCCAGGATCCAGGAGCCACTCAGCCTGAGAAGAAACTCTCAGATCTGTCTGTGGTCAGAGGATCTTCCTGTCTAATTCTTTCTCACCCTGATGCTGTCACAGGTGAAGAAGCTGTGGTCTGAAGTCACCTGTGTCCTCCAGGTCCTTTCTAGTTTGTGTTCACCAACATTCCCCTCTTCCCAAACCACATCTTATCTGAAGACATTGCATCTGCTTTTCAAAGGCTCCACACTCAAAAAACCTTCTAGTTTTGAGAGAAAAATATTTAAAGCTAAAATATGTTTCTATTTTGGTAAATTATAATTTCAAAAAAAATACAGTAATTGGTAAAAAAAAAATAGTAAAACCAATCAAATTATTTCATAAAAGAAAAGTTTTTTTCCCAAACAGTACATAGTATATATTTTAAAGGAAACTGAGTATTTCTATATCATTGTGTGTATATATATGTATATGTAAATACACACACACACACACACAGAGTACAATCTGTCTCACACACACAGATTAAAAAAAAAGAATAAAAAATGATCAATTAGTTTTATAAATTGGAGGTATTATCATGTTCCTTTTATATGTATTTCTTTCTGTATGAATTAATTCAAAACAAATAAATGGATCTCAAAGGCCATTATTGAACTGGGAAACACTCAAGGGGGAACATAAATAAATTACATTATTGTATAATATCCTATTACTACTTCATATTTACCCAGCAACTGGAGGCATTGTTGGAGCCATATCCTCAGTGATTTGATTTGAGCAACTACAGGTCTTGACCTTGCAACAGGATCCACAGAGCACATACTCTCCCTCTGGCCTGTTTCTTCTAAAATGTTTTTTTGCAGAACTAACATCATCAAAATGGCGATATTACCAAAAGTTCTCTATAAGTTCAATGCAATGCCAATCAAAATCCCAACAGCATTTCTTGTAGAAATAGATAAAAGAATCATGAAATTCATATGGAATAATAAAAGACCCAGAATAGCAAAAACAATACTAAGCAGGAAGTGTGAATCAGGCGGTATAGCGATACCAGACTTCAAACTATACTACAGAGCAATAGTAACAAAAACAGCATGGTACTGGTACCAAAACAGGCGGGTGGACAAATGGTACAGAATAGAGGACACAGTAACCAATCCACAAAACTACAACTATCTTATATTTGATAAAGGGGCTAAAAGCATGCAATGGAGGAAGGATAGCATCTTCAACAAATGGTGCTGGGAAAACTGGAAATCCATTTGCATCAAAATGAATCTGAATCCCTATCTCTCGCCATGCACAAAGGTTAACTCAAAATGGATCAAGGAGCTTGATATTAAATCAGAGACACGGCATCTGATAGAAGAAAAAGTTGGTTATGATCTACATACTGTGGGATCAGGCTCCAAATTCCTCAATAGGACACCCATAGCGCAAGAGTTAACAACTAGAATCAACAAATGGGACTTACTCAAACTAAAAAGTTTTTTCTCAGCAAAAGAAACAATAAGAGATATAAACAGGGAGCCTACATCCTGGGAACAAATCTTTACTCCACACACTTCAGATAGAGCCCTAATAACCAGAATATACAAAGAACTCAAAAAATTAGACAATAAGATAACAAATAACCCAATCAATAAATGGGCCAAGGACCTGAACAGACACTTCACAGAGGAGGACATACAATCAATCAATAAGTACATGAAAAAATGCTCACCATCGCTAGCAGTCAGAGAAATGCAAATCAAAACTACCCTAAGATACCATCTCACTCCAGTAAGATTGGCAGCCATTAGGAAGTCAAACAACAATAAGTGCTGGAGAGGATGCGGGGAAAAGGGTACTCTTGTTCATTGCTGGTGGGACTGCAAATTGGTGCAGCCAATTTGGAAAGCAGTATGGAGATTTCTTGGAAAGCTGGGAATGGAACCACCATTTGACACAGCTATTCCCCTTCTCGGTCTATTCCCTAAAGACCTAATAAGAGCATGCTACAGGGACACTGCTACATCAATGTTCATAGCAGCACAATTCACGATAGCAAGATTGTGGAATCAGCCTAGATGCCCTTCAATAGATGAATGGATAAAAAAAAATGTGGCATTTATACACAATGGAGTATTACTCTGCATTAAAAAATGACAAAATCATAGAATTTGGAGGGAAATGGATGGCATTAGAGCAGATTATGTTAAGTTAAGCTAGTCAATCTTTAAAAAACAATTACCAAATGACTCCTTTGATATAAGGGGAGTAAACAAGGACAGGGTAGGGACGAAGAGCTTAAGAAGAAGATTTACATTAACAGGGATGAGAGGTGGGAGGGAAAGGAAGTGAGAAGGGAAATCACATGGAAATGGAAGCCGATCCTCAGGGTTATACAAAATGACATATAAGAGGAAAGGAGGGGTAAGATAAGATAATACAAATGGAAGAAATGATTTACAGTAGAAGGGGTAGAGAGAGAAAAGGGGAGGGGAGGGGAGGGGAGGAGGGATAGTAGAGAATAGGACAGACAGCAGAATACATCAGACACTAGAAAGGCAATATGTCAATCAATGGAAGGGTAACTGATGTGATTCAGCAATCTGTATACGGGGTAAAATTGGGAGTTCATAACCCACTTGAATCAAACAGTGAAATATGATGTATTAAGAACTATGTAATGTTTTGAACGACCAACAATAAAAAAAAATGTTTTTTTGCACCCTGTCAGCATTAGCACTTCATGCGGAGACAAAATATTCTACCTGCTTTTTTGTGTTTGCATTGAAGAAAAGTCTCAGTCTTTTCCAGGACATGCTGTGTTTCAAAGACTGATAGGGAGCTCCACTAATTTACCTTTCTGATCTAGGAAATGAACTGGATGAATCAATTTGTTTTTTTGTCTTGCAATGTCACTACTTTCAACTCACAATTATGAGGGAATTTTTATATCAGTTGCATTATTTATTTAAATTACAAAAGATTTAATTTAAATTTCAAAAGGTTAGTAAAAGCAATATAGCATATTAATAATATTTTCATATCAGTAATTTCCTATATGTTGCATTGGTTCTTTATCATTGTATATTTCTTCAACATAATAATTTATAATATTATTTTCTATGGATGAAATAGAAAAATTATTAATGCTGATTTTTCACATGTTGTCCCCTTAATCTGTTCAACCAGTGCTGAATGTATTAGGACCCCTTTATATCAAGATACAAACACCAGCTCTGTATCTTTGTATCCCTCATCAGAAGAGTCACCTCCGTGGGTGATAAGAATGTGTCTGGAAGCAAATTGTACCTGGGATGGTTTTCTTGTAATGCAGATATTCACGTCAACCCTGAATATATTCTAAAGAGTCATGTTTGCAGAAATTTCTCCCATATTTTGGCTGCAGATTGAAATTAAGTCATTTTTTTGGCATTGGCTTGATGTTTTAAAATTTTTCTGAATATTTTGGGGATTATCAATTGCAACATGGGAGTAACTTAGTGATTGATGGTTATTTTAACTGCATCTTAAACATAAATTTACAAAAATAAGTTCATAAGTATAAAAGCAAAATTGATATCCAGTTAGTAATTGTCACACAACATTTCTGATATCTTATTAATATAATATCTTTAGCAGCAAGGCAGTAGTTTACATCAAGATGTAGGTTGGCAAATTGCACTTCTATATAGTTCCCAGGTAATAATTCCATTTTAAAGAAAACTGAGTGTTAATTAGATCTCAATAATAAAATCAATTATTGAGAAATAATTATCAATTATTTGTTAATATTTTGAATATGAAGTATCTTGAAAGTAGGGGAGAGAACTCTGAATCTCCCTAATGATTTACAAATATGGGAGGAGAACCCCTTTGATTGTTGTCACAGAGTTAGAAAGGAAGCCTAGTGTAGGAGGAGCAACACTGAATAACAGATATACATTGGGAGGGACAAAGTAAGGCACATGGCCATGAACCATTGGATATAAGAAGTCATACAGCCCCAACCGCTCCATTAGTGTTAAATATTTTCACTGCCTCTTTCTCTCTACCCTGTAAAAATTGAGATTCTAAGCACATAAAGAGTGTATTTCTTCAGCTGATAGAGGACAGGAGGAAATCAAGGCAGACAAAAGTAGGGAATCCAAATGCACTGAAAACATACATTGGGAAAAAAGATAGCCTTTTCCACAAATGGTGCTGGGAAAACTGGAAATCAATTTGCAGCAAATTGAAACTAAACCACTCTCTCTCACACTGCACAAAACTCAATTCAAAGTGTATCAAGAACCTAGGAATTAGACCAGAGACCCTGCACCTAATAGAAGAAAAATTAGGCCAAAATCTTTATTATGTTAGATTAAGTCCTGACTTCCTTAATGAGACTTCTAAAGTAAAAGAAATAAAATCAATAATCAATAAATGGGATGGATTCAAACTAAAAAGCTTCTTCTAAGCAGAGGAAATGATAATATTGTGAAGAGACAGCCCACAGAGTGAGAGAATGCCTTTACTACATGCACATCAGATAGAGCATTGACTTCCAGCATATGCAAAGAACTCCAAAAATTCAACACCAAAAATAAATAACCCGATCAATAAATAGGCAAGAACCTCACTCATGAATGATTATTTTTATTTTTAAAATTTATTGTAATTTGTTATATGTGATATAAGAATGATATGTATGCTATATATTATGCATATATAGCACAATTTTTCATATCTCTCTTTGTACACATTGTAGAGTCACACCATTTGTGTTTTCACATATGTCCTTAGAGTAATGATGTTCATCTCAGTTCATAAATGTATTGAATGAGTAAAGGAATTGTGTTCATGACCAGACTTATGATAAGATTGTTTATTTTGACCTTCTTGTCAATGTGGAGAAAGCTTAACTTAAAAATTCTTTTAGTAATTTAATCTACAGTTAAAAAAAAAAACGAAAAAGAAAATGCTCCAAGTTAGAGGTTTAAATCTCTTCTTCTTTCCATTTTCAATTTTTTTAAGTCATTCTGTGAAGATAAAGTTGGTTATGAAGATGATCAACCAGATCTACATGACCACATTACTCAAAAATACATCATGCTCATAAGGGATTTACTGTTTTTTTGTTGTTGTTGTTTGTTTGATTGATTGCTTGGTATTTTCTTTCCTTTTTTTTTTTTGGTGGGGGATTGAGTGCAGAAGGTTTTAATCACTGAGCCACATACCCAGTCCCCCTATATTTTTTAGAGAGGGTCTTGCTAAGTTGTTTAGGACCTTGCTGAAATGCTGAGGCTGGCTTTGAACTTGTGATCCTCCTGCCCCATCCTCTGAAGCTGCTGAGATTATGCCACCACCCCAAGATTTTAGGGTTTTGCTGATTGACAATAATGTAAGCATAATAGCAGTCATTGTTTCAGGAGAGTTATCAATGTCAGTAAAAATTTTAGGAGAGAAAAACTGGCCTCTTAGAATATTAGAAAAAGTCCCTCCTTTTCAATTTTTTAAGCCTTGTTTTGTGGCCTAACATATAATCTATCCTGCCAATGAATCCATATTTAATTAAGAAGAATGTTCCTAAGCTCCAGGGGCTAATGTGAGTGACAGTCTGAGAAGAGACTCATATTATTTTGAATAGATACTGTTCCACACACTGTGGGCCAGGGTGAGCAGTTTCCCAGATATCTACTTGCATCTGCATCTCCTAAAATCAATCTTGCTGATCTACATGCTTTGGAGCAAGTGGAGCTTTATACTGAATCAGACACCCAATAAAGACACGTTATTAGTTAGAAGTGAGATGTGTAGACATAGCAATTTAACTTTGTTTTCAGACCACATACTCTTTGTCATTCTGGATGAACACAATTGCAACTCTGTGTTGTGAAATAACATGGCAAAATTCTCATTCACAAACCTTTTCTACCACATGTGATAAATGGTGATTTCCCATGTGTTATTTTCATTCTTTTACTAACTCAATATGTGATCACTCATTGGGATAATGTTTATCAAAATGCAGAAGAAATCATGCAGAGAAGAAAGAGGGAAGTAGCTCTGCATCTTATCATGCTATTGTCCCGATGTAGCACAAGACTCCTCTGATTCTACTTTATTGAGCAAAGCAACCCTGAGCCAAGGAACCCTTCAATGAGGCAGAGAGTTATGTCTGGTACTCAAAATAAACTGGAAATATGAAAACCATGGCACTACATGTGCACACATTGCATGCAGAGTCTTAAGTCCAACCAATTCCTGGTCACCTTTTAAGTTGCTCACCAAACCAATGTTCATAACCACTGATAAGCATAAACAATATTGATGACCCAAATTGTGTATTAAGCTGAATGGCTTCTCTTTAGTAGTTTTGTTGTTGTTTTTCTTTCATTTTTGAGACATGTTATTCCTCAGTTGTTGAAGGTTGCCTCCAAATTATTATCCCACTGACTCAGGCTCCTAAGTATTTGCCACATCTGGCAAAAGAATGTCTTCCCTGACCAGAAATAAAACTTGGGCCATGACAGTGAGTGAGCTGAATGCTAACCATGAGATCACCCAGAGCAGCATTCAACAATGGACCTACTATTGAGTTCACATAAGGGCCCTCTGGAGGTTCTCATGGGTAGTAATAAAGTTGTCCTGGAGAGCTATTTTCCTCAATGTATATCTTATGTACAAGGGGGAAACAGCACTCATTTGAATTTTTCTCCAGGTAGTTGTTGTACAGTACAAGCTTAAGATGTAGCCAGTTCCATCAAATTATGCTCATCGCATGTTTTTTTTTTAATTGTTCAAATATTTGACTATTGTTCCCCAAATCTGCAAGGGACAATCTGGGGGCTCCCATTTAAATCCCCTGAATTACATTCAGTAGGTTTTAAAGAAAGAGAAAACACATAAATATAGCACACACAGTGACACTCCGATAACCTGGATTTTTAAAATATTTTGTCTCTTAGTTGCAACTACTCAAATCTACTTTTTGTCCCTGAAGGATTCTAAGGGAAAATGTCTTAGGTCCATATCTTGCCATCTTTTTTATACTCCTTAGATATCCTAGCACATGTCCTTGTAAGATGAGGTGTTTGTCAGGCATTAGATATAACCACTGGGAATCTCAGCTGACATGAGATAAACAGGGAAATACGAATGTCACTCATTTCTTATTTAACTCACTGAACTTCAGAAACGTGATTTGGAGGCTCAACAGGCACGACATGTACAAAAATGGCTTTTGAATGTTTTCTCATGAATGTGCCACAAGCCTGGAAACAATTGGAAATAAGCCTGGAAACAATTGGAAATCCATGCCTTCCCTACCTCTCCCTGTCCTGAGTCTCTCTTATGTGTCATCTGTTGTAATCAGCATATGGAGATAATTTTCTTAGGATGTTTTTTGTCATCACATGGGCTCCAGAAGTTGTAGTGCAGTTGCAGAGGTCCTTTCAGAGGTCCTAGAAATGTAAGAGACACTCTCAATACTCTGAGCACATAGCGCAGGAACTGTGATCTCCAATGGTCATCTGCTTCCAAGTAACTCACTGGGAATCATGCATATCAGCTTTCTCGCCTTTAATCTCAGTCCCACCACAAGCCCTGAATTAGGACAGCCACTCTCCAAAGTGAGAAGGAGAAGGGCACATCTATACATGCCCACAGCCCCAATGAGGTGATGCTTAGCTCAGTGACTTATGAGCAGATAACAAAGGAAAAAGTTTTCTACTTGTTTTCCATCACATTTTTAACAAAAGATCTTAGACCAGGAGGTCAATAATATAATCAATACAATCAAGGCTGGATTATATTGCTCTCTATACAGATGGAGTAAAAAAAATAAAATTTTAATACACATGTGAGCAGAGAAAATTGTGGATTAACACAGAAATATATAAGGAACACAAGGGTCATGATGTGTCCTCAATAGAATCAATGGAAATTGAACAAAATGTGAAAAGGTCTTTAAAGGAATTTGTAGCGAGGAAGACATCATTCAAGAAACAATATTTTCTGTGTTAACAAATATATAAGGAAACCTTACCAATATGCACAGAGGGAAAGTTAGTGGTTGCCTCAGAGGTTCTGGGAGCACAGATCAAAGGAGGATTGTGGGCTGGTGGACAGATTCCTTGGCCTGATTGTGCTGACAATAGTATCTCAAAATCTATCAAAGTTTTCCCTTATGTATGTTTTATTGTGTGCCAAATATTTTATGTTAGAAAACTTATAGAAAATTAGGCTTAAAAGATAAATCACAAGAGATGAGGGCTAATTCTACATTTCTAGAATTCATGTAAATAGGGAAAAATGTTATGATGGAACCACAGGTTTACCCCCTCAGATGTCAAGTATGAGATGTCCAGGCTTGCAATGGCTGACTCATGACCTGAATTTCAGGAAAAGGAGATCAAAGCATCCTAAATAGTCAGGCCCTCAAGCTAGGGAGGAGCAGGAATTACTGTTTATATGGAGACATGTTCCCAGAAACATCCTGGTGTGAATGACTCTGAAGAAAGAGGACAAGAGGCTTGTCAGTCAAGGAAGTGCCAAGAAAGAGGACAAGAGGCTTGTCAGTCAAGGAATTACATGAATTCTAGAAAAGTAGAATTAGCCCTCATCTCTTGTGATTTATCTTTTAAGCCTAGATTCATCTGGGCCTCTAGTAGTGGTAGCAGAAAAAGCCAGAGACCAGGTCTGAGCAAAGCTGCTGGGTGTTGGCCCTCCTGACAGATGGTAAAGGGGTTCTTGTCTTGCTTCCCCATTAGCCTAGAGCACTGTGGGAGCACCAAGATTGTCATCATAAGACTCACAGAAATAGTCAGCCTCATCCTCAGGCTGGAGCCCAGTGATGGTCAGTGAAGCAGAGTTGCCAGACGTGGAGCCAGAGAAGCGATCAGGGACTCCTGAGTATCGATTACTATCAGCATAGATGAGGAGTTTGGGGGCCGTTGCTGGGAGCTGTTGGTACCACTGCACATTATTGCTACCAATATTGTTGCTGCTTCCAGTGCATGAGATGGTGACCCTCTGTCCTGGAGTCCCAGAAAGTGAGGGCTGCTGAGTCAGCACAGACTGGGCCCTGGACCCTGGAAGTGGAAGAGACACAGAGAAGGTGATATTTGTCTAGAAACAAGAGTAGAATCAGGGCCCATATCAGAGGTCTCCCACACTCTATCCATCCTCCATATTATACCACCTGTGCACTGAACAAGGAATGTGAGGGAGAGACAGGTCCAGGCGATGGTGGAGGTCATCTTGAGATCTGCCTTCTGTTCCCGAAGCTGAACAGAAGTCACCCCAAGTATCTCTCTTGCCCTCTTCATACTCTGAGAAGGGGAGGGTCTATCCATGCAAATTAGTTCCTCCACATTTTTTTTTTATTGCACCCTGATCCTTGGTTCAGACTCCTGTACATAAAGATTCCAAGTGGGTGTGCAGGGGTGGAGTTAGGTTGGCTCAGCCCTTGGGCAGTCACAGCTGTGAGCCTTAACAAGAGAGCACCAGGCAGAGCCAGATGGCTCAATGCAGTTCTGGTTCCTTCCTGACCCCTCTTGAATGGTCTGTAGCATCCCCTGTTGTTCAAGGCCATATATACTATTATGTGACATTCTGATCAGACCCCCTGAGACAGTCCTCATCTCCACTGCTTCTGCCTAGGGATCAGGCCTGAGAGCCCCTTCTGTGGCCTCCCCATTATCTAAGGATGGCCCTCTTGCTTTCCTCAGACTTCCCATGGTAAATGTGTGCATAGTTCACTTGACTCCATACAAGACTAAGATCCTGTCTTTGATATAGATTTCTTCTCAAATCAGGATTAAGCAGGTGAACATAAAGTTTCTCATTTTATTACCTTGAAGTTTATCCATTCTCTAGTTTATCCAAAACACAAAAAAACTTTTTTAAAAGGTGCTTTCACCTTGGTATGGAACTCAGTTGTGAAATCTTTTGAGTAGCCACTTGATACCATTTAGAAGATAATTTTATACATGTTTTTAAGCTTTCTCAGTTCACATGTGTAAAGAATAATAATAAGAAATAGGAGACAGATAAAAGGTGCAGAGGCGGGGAAGGTAGCAGAGTGGCTCTTTGACCATGTGGCCACATTTATTTATACCAATAAGTATATTAGGTCATTAGTCCATAACCACAATATTGTTTAGAGTGTCAGTAAGGTTGCTTATTATGCAGTTACATTTTACAGTTACAACATGTAATGTTAGGAGCTTTGTCGATTTCTCAAGAGAGTCCATTGTCTGAAGTTACTATTAGGCACTCAGCTCCAGGAGCACAGGAGCTTAGTGAAATATTGTATTTATCAAGCAAGTAACTTCCTTTATGCCCAGGAGTTATGTGCCTAAGATTAAAATCAAAATTGATAAGACTCTAGCATGGAGGGCATTACCATGGCAACCAGACATCCTATGCCTTTGCACAGAAACTTTCCCAGGCACCAAGCATGCCACAGCCATGAAATCATCAGGTAACCAAATCCAAACACAGAACTCTGACACACATCTTTGTAACCCTTATTGTCAGCAAGTGAGACAAAATGTTGTGACGATGAGTCAGTAACAGCCATATAGCATTTCAGCCACAATTGGCTACATGGAATGCCACAGAGTCTAGATACCCAGAAAGGACTCAGAATGCAGGACTCACAAATATTTTCAGATATGGATGAAAATGCACACTTCTAGGCACTGGCGTGGATGGAGATAATCTGGGCATGCATATTAGCTTTTGTTCAATTTGTTCAATATGATTCAGTGTATTTCACAAGGGTTCTATGGTTTCAGCTGAGAAAATAAATCATATTCTGAATTTTTAAGAACTTTTTGTTTATTTCTTATTTGTTCTTGCTAATTTTACATTACAATAGTGTGTATTTTGACCTATCACACATATATGAAGTATACATTTCCATTCTTCTGGTTGTACATGATGTAGAATTACATTGGGCATGGATCCATATGTGCACATAGAAAAGTAATATCTGATTCATTCTACTATCGTTCTGATTCCCATTTTCCCTCCCTTTCCTGCATTCCTCTTTCTCTAATAAAAGGACTTCTATTCTTCCCTACTCCTGTGTCCTTATTATAATTTAGCATCCATGTCCCAAAGAGAACATTCAGCCATTTGTAATATGGAATATTACTCAGCCTTAAAGAGAAATGAAATTATGACATTTGTCCGTAAATGGATGGAACTTTAGACTATCATGCTAAATGAAATCAGCTAGCCCCCAAAATCCAAATGCCAAATGGTCTTTATGATATGTGAGGGCTAACTCATAGAAAGAAAGAGTAAGGAGGGTAAGCATAGAAGTCCTTTGTGTTAGACAAAGGAGAATGAATGGAAGGGAGAGGATGAAATAGGAAAGACAGTAGAAGTGCATGGGGAGCATGTCCTGGCTGCTGCTAGTACCAGTAGAGACTGATTCATAGCTAAGCCCACAGGTGAGTGTCACCATCATACCTGGAAACTCAGAAAGTCATGGCTCCTGGATCACAATGGTCTAAGAATCTACCACTAAAAATAATAAGACAGACAGTTATTGTTATTAAGACAAAGGCTCTCTTGAGACACAGCTTTTATGTATCCTAAGTATTCAGTTCCCCTCCCCTGACCAGAACCATAAGAGAGGAGCACTAGTAGAACCATCATCTGGGCCATGGTGGGGATCCTCACAAACACCTGGTGTCCTCACACTCCTCACTGTGAGTTTGGTGTCCTCAGGGCATTTTCTTGCCTCTTTATACCCAGAAGAAATTTTTTTATGCAAATTGAATTTTCTTTCTCATCCTGTTCTAGTTTTCACCCTGAATTTCCCTGGAGGAGATCATGAAAGAGGCAGATGCTGGGAACTCACATAGACCAGTGACTTCAGGGGAACTGAGACACATGAGTTTTAGTTGATGCCTTTCTCCAGATCAGGTTTCTCACATTTTTTTCAACACATGCATAAATTTAATGTCTTGAAATTCAGAGATGGAATAAAAACAAGGATGAATTCTCCATATCTACCTACTTCATCTATTTTATTTCATACTCAGCCCTTATTGGTGAATATTTCTTTAATGTCCATGAAATGAGTGTTTTTCCTCCTTGAGTTATCTGTCAGGCCCTTCTTCCTATGAATAGATCCCATTTTGATACTCTAGAGCCAGGCTTGTGGGGAGTTTTCTGGCCAGTTCCAGAGACAGGCGTTTTCTTCCACTCACTGAGTCCTGGGGACGGTCTGAAGCAGCCTCAGTGGAGCCCAGGGTAGCGATTGCAGACACAGACAGCAGCACCACAGGGCTGGGAATGCCACCTGCCTGCACTCTAAGAAGTCATCAGTTGTATGCCTTTAGCACTACTGGAAATGCAGAATTTGAGAGAAGGTGGGATATTCTTCCCAAAACAAGAAGAAAAAATAAAAACATATTCATCATACTTGATATTAAAATTAAGAATATTTCTGATCATATTAGTGTGACCATCTCTACCTTTTAAAGACACTTTCACAGTTGAAGATGATTAGAAATGCTAGATAAGGATAATTGGGGAGTTCAGAAATAAAACTCCTTCACTTTTTTGTGAAATAAGATTTTATTTTTTAAAATAATTTTTATAACTCCAAAATAAATACAATTTATAATTTGTTCATAATTATTTTATTAAACTTTTATAAATCTTATTGTTTCCTTCCAAATCACTTTTGTTGTTTTAAGAGATCTGCTCATATTAGGAATAAAGACTCATAATAAAATATGTTATAATCAGTAGTCAAAACTATCTAATAGAATGTCTATACATAGATTTGTGTACACATGTTTGTTTGTAATGCAAAATTAAGGAAGAGGATCTGAAATTTGAGGAGGAAATAGAATTGCTAATTTTAACACATTAAAACCATAATAGCATCAGTTTTATCATTTATGTTAAAACTCACTGAAAGAAAATTACTACAAAGTATTCAGATGCAATATAAAAAAAGGGAAAAAACAATGGATTAAAGTGTTTATCACAGATTTAAATACATGTGAATAAGGAACTCATAGTGACCCCCAAGTAATCCTAATCTCTGTAGTGAGCCCTGTGATACATCTGAAATTGTCTCAAACATTCTCATGGTTACATGAATAAACAGTTTGTCCTCCTGGGATGTTGACTTGGCAATTAGGAGCCACAGGGAAAAGAAGACATAGGAAACCTAAGAACAGAGAAGTTCCCGGGGTTCCAGTAGTTTATGCCACTGAAGCAAAAGCATCTCTCTGGATGAAGGCGATACAGCTTAATCCAGGTAAAGGTTTAATTTGGACTGTGCATTTTGACCCTGAAGGACCATAGTAATATATACTGTACACTGTGGGAGTCCACAGTGTATTGATTGTTCCCATTAAATCCCATTAAAGTGGGTCTTGTGATTCCATCTTTCTCCCCTACAGTGACTCAAGTCCCACTGCTGAGAGCTTAGAGGTGATCTCCCTTGTTGTGACACCAGACATTGTCTCATAACTCTTGTACCTGCTCACCCTTCAAAGTCCATGTTTGCATCATTTGGAGACCTTAAGAAAAAAGAAAAAAGGAGTCCTATTTTCATTCCAAATCCTTCCTGTTGGTCAAAATAAGTCACACTCAGTCTACCAGGAATTCTACTTCCTAACATACTGCTAAAATGTGCATGAAATTTGAGTCTTTGCCAAAGTTCCATACATAGAGACTTTCTCCCAGGGTGATAAGGTGGTAGTACCAGAAGGTACTATCTGGTGATCATCCCTTGTAAGAGGTGGTGAGGCCTTGTGAGAGAGCCTCAGGTCATTAAAGATATGTCCACAAATATGGTGGTTATACACAATTCTGTCCTCCCTCTCCTCCCTCATTCCCCCACCCCATCTCTCTCCACACCTTAGGATAATATGTAACTATTCACTTTGGCTCACCTTTTCCCATCTTATCACACTGTCACCAGTATCCCAAACACATGAAGCTACTCATCCCAGGCTTAAACTTCCATATACATGAATAAATATATACCTTTCTTTACTTTATATGTGCCCTGTATTGACTATGTTGTTTTATTAAACAAAGCAAGTAAACTAATACTGAGAAATTTTTGCATTTTTCTTCATAAGTTAAAAGAAATTGCTGATTTCTTACTTTCAGTATTGAGATAGATATTTTCTGATTTCTTTTCATTTGCTCTCTAGTCTGCTTGTTTGTTCTTCATTTAGATTTCTTCCTATTCTATGACCTTTCTTCCATTCTGCCTAGACAACAGGCCTAAACAATCAATCCATGAGGGATGGAGGATGAAATAGGAAGCCAGGGTGTGGGTCAGATCCCCATGCTCATGTGGCCCCAGGAAACCCAGGTGCAGGAAAGTAACACTTTGTTGGGGATCTTTATTACAGAGCTGTGAAGCCAGTATTTCCCATTGTGGTCTGCTGCAGAGCCCTGTCCTGTCAGGAGTAGTCCAACATCACCCCCTGCTGGCCTCAGATCCTGGTTCTTCAACCCCTCTTATAACCTGGCAGAGATTCTGGAAGGATAACTGACTACAGTAAATGGACATTTCTCATTTTATTCCCCTGACATTTAAACTACCCTGGTACTTTTTCCCAAAAACTTTCTTTGTTTGTTTCAGTTTCTAATGATCTCAAGAATTCTAAATGCATGGTATATGGTACCATATATTTCTAAATTACCTGGTATTTGATTTTGCTTCAACATGTACTTTGGGTCATTCTCAGTCTATGAATTTTTGAACAAAGCATAAAGCCTAAAGTTCAGGAGAGCTCACAAGTGGTAGTAATTCTGCCTGTGTTGCTCTTACAGGCTTATCTATTTTCAGGTTGCTGCTTTTCTGAGAGTCTCCTGTTACATTCTCTCTAGTGTTCTTCCACACCCAAATCTACACTCCTTGGCTTCAGATGTCTCTTTTCCCTATGAGAATCTGCTATTATCAGAGAATGAGTGTTTTCTGTTTTGACTTGCTTCTCTATGCTCTAGTTTGCCCTTGATTGTCTACCTTACAAAAACAATTTTCTCTTGAAAATTGCTGGGGATTATGAAAAGGATTTGCAAGAAATTAATTTATCCACAGAGAAACAATGATAACGGATAACAAGATGGGTAGATTTGTGGGAGCTCTGTTGAAACATGGAATCCTCATAATGTTTCAACCACAACCACCTTTGGGGTTATAAAGGAGGATATATTAAAAAGTGGGCATTTGTTGTTTAAATAACCAGGCAGGTCTATTATTGTTGGATACTATGTAAAATAAGGTGATTAGATGGTTTATTTCTTCCTCAAATAATTAAACACTTGTTAGGAGTCACAACTTTTGGTTTCTCAGTTCAGAAACAG
Source organism: Urocitellus parryii (assembly GCF_045843805.1). Classification (NCBI taxonomy): domain Eukaryota; kingdom Metazoa; phylum Chordata; class Mammalia; order Rodentia; family Sciuridae; genus Urocitellus; species Urocitellus parryii. The sequence continues at coordinate 119,234,581 of NC_135533.1, read as the reverse complement.
TGGACTGTTATTTCTAGTGGCATGATCTCTCCTTGATTTTGAAGATTGGATCCAGGCAGTGTGATATCTGTCACTAATGGGGGCTGTATATGTTAAGAAGAGAGAAAGCTGGGGATGAAACCATGGTATCTACATTTAATTAAGGAGTTACAGGTACAATAATCCTGAAATAAAGCTGGCTGTCCAGTATGTAAGCATTGTTACTCTTTATATGTGCATTTTTTAAAGAATTCACTCATTATGTTTATTAACTAGCTAGTATCTTCAGGTCTAGGCACCAATAGATAAAGTGATTATAGTTTTAGGAGAGACTGTCGCCTCTTTGGCCCAAACATAACAGGAAGGACTGAAGAGGATTTCACATATGGCGTCTGCAGACATTAGATTCCTGCGGAGCAGCACTGAGATGTGCTATGAGGGTACATGAGTGCACAGCATCTCAGGTTAGGCTATAGTGATTCAGACAGCAAGAATCAGAAGGAGAATGAGAATGAAGAAAATCCTCGTTTCCCAGCATAAAATAGTAATAAATTTTCACCTTCCCTGTACCTGCTCAAATTCTCAAGTTCATTTTTTTTCATCATTAGTAGTTTTTTTTTTTTTTCTGAATTTCCTCTTGCTCTATTCTCTTTTGTGGCTCCATTGACCGCATTTGGTGAAAATCCCAAATTGTTTCCAATGAACTCTCATCAATGTTTTATCAACCCAAAGAACTCAATGTACCTGAGTACATTGCACATATCCACATATCACAAAAATTCAAAACAATCTTACATTTTTCTACACTTATTCAGTTAAGTAAATGTCTGCTATATGAAGTGCTGTTTCCTACCTTCTCTTCCCTGTTATAATTTAACTTCTCTCCCCAGTCCTAGACCTACAGTGATAGAATCAACATAATAGTGGAACTAACAACCCTTAGCTTCTGCCAATCTCTGCCTCTTAAAAGTCTCACCACCTCCCAATAGCATGATGAACTGGGTGTCAAGGCTTTACTACATGGTACTTAGAGGGACTTCTCCAAACCAAAGCTCTAGGATTTATTTGGAAGGAATTAATTTGTTCCTGGTGGAACTCACAGTCAGTAAAATGGAACCCTTGGGAGGAGGAGGCCATACAGTAAAAGGATCATCTAGGGTTCAGTGCTCTATGTACAAGAAGATAGGTTTTCAGGCACCTCTGAAATATAAGAATAACATGTTCCAGATCATTTCCTCTAAACCTGAAGATTTATTCACAAGCCTTCATGTGTTGCTAATGATGATGGCTGCTGGGTATTCCTCCATTTTTTGTCTATGCTTATGAGGAGGGGAAGGTTATCCTGCGTAGCTTGGGCCATATTTTTATGGAGCTTCATCACTGAGTCACCTGAAACCTTTGTGTAATTTTAGTGCAATAGAATATTTTAAATTTTCTTCAAATTATAACAATTCAACCCTTCTTAAAAATCACTCTGCTTTGTCTATTGAGTGACCCCAATTTGAACTATCTGGTGACTGAATGAAAATTGAATATATCTCATCCATTTTTGAATTTTTAAAACTATTCTTCCTACACCTTCTAGTTTTCCTATTATCAAACCTTGTGTAGGTCTTTGCATAGGGATTTCAAGTTTCTATGAAGACATCATGGGGCCCCACATGGATTTGTTAAATGATTATATACATTTAATGGATCCTCATGCTTCCTGACTATTGATTTCTGTTTCATCAATTGAGGGAGATATTGTAATCCTCCATTTTATATAAAAATATTATATATACACACATATACATATTATAATATACATAAATATCATATATTTATAATATTACCAGCACAGGTATGGTTACCAATGATTACTATACATACTGGCTTTAGCAGAAGCCTGAAAAAAATCCCCAGAACTCTTATTTCTAACACAAGCAATAGACATTGTGAAACAACTGCCCAGGTCTCAAGTTCCCTCCTTGGGGTCAAATCTGCCTTGACTATATCAGAGACCCAGCCTGATGATGAGGCCAAGTATTATTGCCGGCTGGTGTCCAGTGGTGTACCACACAGTGCATCACATGAGAAACCATGTAACAAACTGGCTGTTAGCCCAGCCTGAGTCTCTGAATGATCCCATGAACTGGAAGAAAATGGTCCCTTAGCTCAGTTCTCCAGATTATCTAAATGAAATTTTAGTCTTAATAGTCCTTATAATGTAAGAAGTGAAAAAAAAAGACACACCATTATTCTTACTCTATCTTACTCTACCTTGAGCCCAACATGGAAGAAATCACATTCCTGATTCAGGAGGAACTTTCCAGAAACCCAAGCTGAATTATTTTACCATTAATAGAAAAGTGTAAAATCTGGAGCAGCTAAGCTTACTGGTGTCAAACCTTTATTCTTCCCTTAAAAAAATATGTCATGTTGTACTCTGCCAGTCAGGAACAAAAAATAAATAAATAAATATAAAAATGATAATCTCATTCTCTGTGCAAATAAAGTTTGTTTCATTACATTATTTCAATAAATGATATTTTATTTCATCAAATCAAGGATATGTGGATAAAATATGAATATTACTATGTGTTTTGCAGAATTCTTATTCTTCAAATAAAAACACATATTTCAGAATTTGAGTGGATCCAATAATTTTGTATCAATCATTCCACAATTCTGACCATAATTCCTGTTTCCATCCAGATCAGGAGTCCCGTGCATATGTCACTGGATATTACTAGAAGTTCTTTCTTATGTTGTAACATGTGTGCCTACACGCACTGACATTACAACATAACATTCTTTTGTATGTAATTCTTAATACAAAAAAAATAACTGAAGATAGATTACTGGAAATTTGAGCAAAAAGGAAATGGATATGGGCTGACTGGATTGAGAAGACAGAGTTTCCAGGAATTTGGGGGTCAGATTCATCTCTGGGGTAGGTACAGATGCAGCTCCTTTTCTTCTTTCCTCCCACTGCAGGATGGAGAATCTCTCCTTTATAACACCGATGAGCAGAAGAATGATGTATTACACTAAGGCTAAGTGAATCCTGATGTTCTGTGAAAGGAGCCACAGCTCAGCCATGAAGTGGTGGTGAGAATAAGAGCTGCATCCTGGCATCATGGGGCCATGACCATGAACTGTACAGAGAAGCCAAGTGTCTAGGACAATGTAAACCTAGAGGAAAATGTGTGTGTGTGTGTGTGTGTGTGTGTGTGTGTGTGTGAGAGAGAGAGAGAGAGAGAGAGAGAGAGAGAGAGAGAGAGAGAGAGATGTTTATGTTCCTCCATGAACTCATTTCCACTCTCTGAGGAAGAGTATGAGTTTCAGTGTCCCCCATTCTTTTCATGATTCTGCACACTCTGAGATCTGACTCTACTTACAAAGTAGTCCCTGGTGATGATGCTCTGTAAGACCCTCCAGGATTCTGGAGCCTGAAGCAAATAAGAACCTAGTGTTTTAAAGCCTATTTCCACTGGAGCAGAGTTTATTATAAGGGTATAGGAGAGCTTTGGACCCAGATTGCCACATGTTACAAATTCCACTTGGAGAACATACCCTGTGGAGTGAGGGATGCCTGCTCTCATCCTAAGTGCAGGTGTTGGATACAGGCACAAGACCCACAGGTGCAGGGTCCTCAGGGCTTAGAAGCTCAGGGCAGACATTAAAAACACATCCCTTATATTTCTATCCCCTGTCCCCAATTCAACAGCGATGAACTACTGTGGCCCTCGAGTCCCCAGATGTCTTCTGGGGACTAGGAGAGATCCTTTTCTTATATTTTGCAAGATCACTAAAGAATGGAACCTCAGAGACCTCAGCAAAATTACTGCAGTGGGGGAAGTTCTGTCTTAAGACATGTTTGTAAACAGAGACTCTGAGGCTGAAAGAAAATAATTGCCTATATAAGAGATGATTCCCACCTTCCTCTGTTGATTAGTTCAAAACTAACCTTGTGTAGAGCCTGAGTGCACACAGAGAAAGAAAATAATGGGAAAAGTAAGAAAAACTAGGCAAAACTTAAAGGAAGAAAAAAATCAAAGCCTCTACATGTAGGTACTCAGTAGCTCAATAAAAAATATGTCTTTTGGAAATAAATTAATAATATGGTCATATTAGAGAGACTGAGGAAGGTAGAGGGAAAAGAAATTCAGAATGTGACAAGCATAGAAATGAAATTAAAGGTTTTTATGGTGGTCTGAATTCTGGGGACCCTCCTCCATACAGATGGAGATTGGAGAATGAAACTACATTAAAACAACTTGTGTGTCTCTAAAACCAAATAGGGAGATTGGTAACAATCTGACACTGTCAGACAGAGGCCTGATGGAGGAAAGAGCAGAAGAGAGACAGGAAAGAGTGTCTGAGAGATGGCATCAGTGAGAGTCCACATGTCTGTGTCCACTGGACCTGTGTGCTGGTTCAGACAATTCGATATTTATGACCAGCATAAGGGTCACTACATCAGGCTTTTACATGCCTCTAGTAAGATATGAATGATTCATACTTTATGGAATATGCTGATGAAACTGTTTTGTAGATGAACATTTCTATATTCATCCACATTTCTAATTGCTGACTATATTATCTATTCTTATTTCTTTACTGCAGAGACATGGGATATGTCCTTAGGTTCTATTTTGTCATTCATCTGTGCCTTCCTGAGATGTCCTATTTTGTCTCAGGTTACAGGTATGACATGGTTTTCTGTCTCCTGTTCAAGAACACATCCTATTGCAGAAAAGTCTACACCACAAGTACCTCCACAGAAGCTTCTCATTGATAGCTGAATCCACTGACATGAGCTCTAGCACAGTAATAATCAGCCTCACTCTCTGGCCCAGCCCAGACATGAGCAAATCCCTTGCATTTGCTTTTGCCTATTTGTACCCAGAGAAGCAGCTGGGGGCTTCAGATCCCTCATAGTTAATTGAGTCTGAGTGGTTGCTGAGAAGATACTGGAGAGGATTCCTGGTTTCTGCTGGTATCAGATTTTCCCATAGTCATCAAAACTGAATACTCCCCACTGCTCAGGGAGCTGGTGAGTCTGGAAGATTCTTCAGGGCTTGGGGGTTCTGCTGAGTCAGAACAGGCTAGGAGAGCAAAGCTGCAAAAAAAAATGTAAACATTGATGCTGAAGCAGAGTCCACATTTAAGCTGTTGGGAGTCTGAACTAGAGAGATGAAAGTAACAGAGAAGCTGATTAAAGACTATAAATCATATTCTCCTTTGAGCAGTGAAATAGTAGCAACAGAAGGTGTCCAAGCTATGGGGACACAGCCCTCTGAGTCTTAGAGTGAAGCTGCTGAGCCCCAGGTCTCCTTTTCTTTCCCAGCCTCTGGAGAGGAGGGGCTGTTTATGCAAATATGTTTTCATCATGACTTCCCCAGCCTCTCCTTGAGCCATGTTGCTGGAGCTCAGCTCACATTGCAGACTCAGGAGGAGGCCCCTTGAGGGAACCCTGGTCAAAAAAATCCCACACCCTTATTCAGAGTATCTGCTAGAATTTCCATATAAGAGGGCAGCACTCACACCAGGGATGGTTTGAGTGAAAGCTCCTTACTGAGCAGCTGTGTAGGGACAACAGGGCAGTTCCCCAGTGGACCTTACATAGCTCCTCTTGGCCCAGAGATGAGAGGCCAGCTGATTTCTGCAATTCACTATACAAACAAGTATGGTCTGAATTCTATATAATTTTCTACCAATTCTTTGAGAGTCCACTTCAAGAAGTTGTGTTTGTCTTTAAGAAGGGTAAATATATAATTAAGTACAATAAGAAGTGTTAGAAACTCATTGAAGATGTAGTAAAAATAGATAATTTAGAATGAATATACATACTTGGTTAATCACAGTATACACACTGTGATTCAGTAGGTGCATTCCAACTAGTATAATATAAACTGATGTGTTCTTTGATCTATATTTTAGATAATACAATGGTTTCAGTACTGAATAAACTGATAGAAGCACAAGGGAATGACAGGTTTTCAGGAGGTGGGCTCTTCCCATGCCATATTATACAGAATTACTTCCAGTACTGCACATACCTTTTCTGCCAATTACTCATTTCCTTCCTTTATAAACTTTTTTCAGTGCAGAAGCAGCTCTTCTGTTGAAAACAAGCCCCAAATTCTTTCATTATTTATATACAAGTTCTTGCATCAGAATCATTTGTGGGATTGTGAATTGAGGTCTTGAATGTTGCAATTTGAGTCACATGATAGATTTTGACTTCTGGATTTGAGATTTTGTTAATGAATTTCTCACCATGTGTTAGTTAAAATAAATATTACTAGATGTTCATACAACTCGCCCTGATATGCAACACATTTGCTCATGGATACATCTTCTATGTTTGGAATTTTTACCATTATCCACCTGTTTCTGTGGCTTCTTTGCTCTGGTCTTCAGAACCAACATATGCTTTGGTACTGTCTTCACATAAACATTCGGAATCCAGTTGATCCCACTGGTCACCTTCTCCCCACTCAAGGCCATATTCTTTAGCTTTTGCTTAGACCTAAGGTCAAATTTTTATTGGACACTTCATCTTGAATCAATTTAGTATCTCAACTTTAAATATCTAGAAATCAGCATCTATCATGTTCTATGCCTTAGTTCTATTTTTCTCCCTGGCTTTCCTCTTCTGATGGATTCACAAGGTCAATCTGGATACAAATGCAGTTATTTCTTTCTGTCAGGCTGAGTTCTGGGTTCTGTATATACAGAACTGCCAAAAAATAGAATTTCTGTTCTGAATGAACTTAGTTCTTAGTGGAGAAACTAGTGAACAGTGTCACAGTGAGTTTTCCTTATGTGGCTGATACCACCCAATCATGCCCACCCATAGCATTTAGAGCCTGCTTTTGACTGCTGAGGGACCTTTGACTCACACAGAACATCAGCAGTGAATATCTCCACATGGTGTCTATAACCTTCCCTCACTATGTACCTCCCTGTCCTGCTCCAGATGCCCTGCTCACCTGAGTCATGCATAGTATTTGTGTAGCTTTTCTCTACCTATTTTCTTTTTTATTTTTTCTTTATAAAATTACATACATGGTATTCATTGGAATATTTTACATATATGTATATGATAAAAAACATTTTTATACCTAAAGAAACTGTTGTAGATTCTTTTCCAAATGAAGATAAAAAAACATTAATTTGGCAAAATATTATTTTGCTTCTTCCCAGGCATCCTAATTCAAGTATTCCTCCAATACCCTGCATAGAACCACAAGCAGATTCTATTTGCAAAGAGAATTCTTGTTTCTGGACATAGATTAACTTTGTCTCTGAGTTTTCTACTCCTTCTGCCCCTACACCACTATCTTTACTTATAGCTAGGCTCCAAATAATCTACCACAGAAGTCCTTATTGCCATGAATTGGATGGGCATTTACATTCATGGTAATGCCATATGAGGAAATTTCTAAACCTAAAATTTGACCACCTTTGCCATTGCCAACATTTTAAAACTAAAATTTAAACAAAGAAATTCACAGCAAAAAATTGTTAAGGGTACAATTCCACCCATTTTTTTCATATTTGGTTGACTGTAAAAATGTACACTTGATGCGACTATTGCACATTTTATCTTCATATTCTTTTATGATTAATATTCTAATGTTAAATGACAATAGTATCACTTTGAGTGTAATCTGTTATCCAGAATCAACAATTGATGTAGATTCTAATGCATTTGAAAACAACATTGATTTCAATCATGAGCAACTTTGAGAAATATCTCACCAGAGATCTTGAGAAATAGTATGACATAAAAATTTTGTTGAGGATAGTTAGTTCTTCCTTAGGTAAGTGGTTTCAACCTCACACTCAACCTATACCCAGATAGTAATATCCATCATCTGAAATTGACTTTCAGTTGAAAAGTGTTGTTATTAGATAAAATTTTATTGTCTTTTGTATTTCTATAAGACCTTAATTTTTGAGTAAGAATAAGATTTAATGAGAAAATTAAAAATTAACATGTGATTTGATGTGTGAGCACAAATTAGCATATGCACACTCTTTAACACCTGACCTCTTCTGAGTAGTTGCAGAGAAGACCAGGTGTGAGAGAATTCCACACTAAAACCAACCCTGAGGGGACTCCCCTTGCAATCCATCCCGTCTTGATTTCACTTCAGTTTAACTTCCCAGGCCTTGGATCATGAGAGTCATTCAGATCAGGGTTATGTCCTATCACATGTAGCCAAATGTACTTTAATCAGTGTGTGTGTGTATGTGTGTGTGTGTGTTTGCATGCATGCACACACATACATGCACATAAGATTTAACATTAAAGAAGGAAAAGTCTAGCCTTTTTCTTGGCCCCTGATGGATAATTCTGGTAATTTACTCAGGGACCATACCTGCATTTATGCTCAGGTGCTGATTCAAGGTCTGTCCCCAGATAATTTAAGAAAGGAGAAGGTCCATAATAGTAATACCAAGTAAATTAGTTGTATTTTGAAGCTTTAAGTGCCTTCTATCCAAACAATCACCTGATTTTCATGGATTTGAGGGGGCTGAAAATTATGTTTAATTCAATATAATTATGTTGAAGTGTTTAAGGAATAGAGACCAAATAACTACTCTATATTCTCATTTACTGATTGATCTGCTCTTCTGGGTAATCCTGTAAAAACTATTAGCAGAGTGAGGCATCCTGAGTATAAGGATGCTTCAAGTCTGTGAACTCTCTGATATGGCCCTCTCTGTCTTTTTAACTGACTTGATATGACTTGTATTCTTTATTATAAGACTGCAATCTTGTAAAAATAGAGCTTTCATTTTGTTATGTGACAAATTGTTATGAATCTCCAAGCCTGAGATGTTGCTGAAAATTCCTCAACTTATGGTGAATTGACACGAACTGTAGTTTGTCTCTTCCCCTGAACATGACTGGTGTCTCAAGCAAAGTCAGTATTAACCTTTGAGAGTTGCCCTTGATTCAGGTAATTTAAACACATAAGAATGATTTTTACCTGAACACAAATAAACTCATTGTATGGCTAGCAATGGGGCAACTCCCAAAGCCATCTCAGATAGAGAGCAGGCTCAGAATCCCCATCCTGGGGGTTCCATCAGTTCCCTCTGTTTCTAGTGTTTTCTATAACATAAACAAATACCCTGAGAGCTCTGTGCCTAAGTAACTAGTGGAAGGTGACAAGGTGGGTGAAACCCAGGTGGACCACATATGTACATGTTACCGCATTAGTCAGGGTCAAGATCTAGAATTTCAAGGAAAATATTCATAGCCCATCTTTTATGGAATATTCATAATTGCTGAATATATACAAATGTAAGAGAAGATAGTGACAAAAGGAGTCATCTGCAAACAGCTTTACAATCTCTAAAGTAAAATTCCATCAGAAGACTTGTGACTGGGAACAACCACACATGCCCAAATTGAGACTCAATATTTTAAACACTGCTAAGAACATGATTGGATATGGAGGATATTTAATGTGAATTAAATTTATAAAATATCTTGGAAGGTATAAATTACTGATCAGGGACAAGGAGGTTCCTTCTGACCTGTGAGTCAGGACACTTAGAAATGAATGGCAACAGGGCACATCAGCCTAGTGATTTTTGTCTAACTTCACCTCTGCCTGTTTCACTGTGTGTAACATGTAGCTTCTCCCATTTTCATGGTCTGCCCTACAATGGTAGACATTCTCAACCTCTTCCTGGATTTTCTGGATGGTCAGGTACTGATCCCAGCCCAAGCCTGAGCCTGAGAAGTGATCAGAAATCCCATCCTGCTTGGATCCCACAATGCCACTAATGCCCACTTGCATCACAAACCCAGGGGTGTACACGGAGGAGGAACAAATCCATAGGGAGAAGTTTAACTCAATCTTTATATAATTCAAGAGAAATCTTGGCCTCCTTTAGTGCCTGGTTTGTGCATTCAACCTTGCCTGACGAGGTTGGATGGTATGATATGTGGAAGTGCTATGAGATATGGAGGACTTCGGTAATATGTTGTGTTATCTGTGAGGTGAACTCAGGGCTGTTGTCCAACTGTAGTGAGGTTGGAATTCTGAATCTGGAGATGACCTCAGAGAGTAGGATGAAACCTTCATGGAGGACCTCTTTTTGGTAATACAAAAAGCCTCCACCCACCCTGAGAAGGTGTCCACAAAGACTAAAAGGTAAAGATATCTTTTGGCTTCAGGCATATGAGTGAAGTCTACCTGCCAGTTGGCCCCCAGGAATTGTCCTTGGGACTGGTGGGTAGGGAAGAGCCCGGTCTGAGGGGAATATTAGGGTGAGTTCTCTGAAAAATGGTGCAGCTGGAAGTGAGGTGATGGAGGACTTTAACATCTTCAGGGATGAGTGAGAAGAAAGTCTGCAGGAAAAGTTTGAGGTTTTGAGGGCTGGTGTGGACTAAAGAATGTAGATAAGAGAATAAGTCATCTCTGGAGCAACAAGTGGTGAGCTCCTGGTGAGGGGAAATCATTGTGATAGCAGGAGGATATGACATGGAAGCCTGCATGGAAGCTTGGCCAGCCTTGGAATTGCCCATGATTATACTGAGGATTCTGACTGGTGAGCCCTACAGTGGGTGATCCCAGCCTTTGAAGGGAGCAAAGAATCTGAAGATGGGCTGAGATGAACTTTGCATTTGTGATGGAGGGTCCCTTTGTTGTTAGTAAATCCCTTTCATTTTATATGGCCAAATGGGAGATAAGAACATGAAAGACATATTTGGAATTGGTGTAAAGAGTGAGGGAGTGATCAGCAGCCAGTTGGAAAGCTCAGGTGACTGCTATTAGTTCCTACTATTGATTGGTGGTGTTTTGAGGTAGAGGTTTGGCTTCCACTGCCTCTGACAGAAATACAGTTCCATATCCCACCCATCTTTCTCCCTTCCACATAAATGAGCTGCCATCAGTGAACCAGGTGTTTGGGTGTTGGTTAGGTGGCCTTTCTGATGTGGGAAGGGCGTGGGAGGAGTGCAGTTGTGGGTGGGCAGGCCAGCAGACACAGGGAGAAGAGATGCAGGATGTAGGAAGGAACAGGGTTGGGAAGATATAGTAATGTCATGTAGAAAGAAAATTAGGAGAGACAATATGTGACAAGGGGGTATGGTCTTCAATCCCTTACAGGTCAGTAGCTCCTTCAGATGATGAGGTAAGGCGATAGTAATGTTTCCTCGCAAGGTGAGTTTTTTTTTTTTTTTTTGCCTCCTATACTAGGACATAGGTGGCTGCCAAAGCTCTGAGACAGGGGGCCAATGCCCAGATAATAGGGTCAAGTTGTTTGGACAGGTAGGTTACTGGGGTAAATTTCAGTCCCTGCTGCTGGCCTAGCACCCGCAGGGCCAGGCCCTTGTTTTCATGGACATATAGGAAATGTCAGGTAAATGTATGTGTGGGGATTTGAGGAGGGCCTTACATGCTGAAGTTTGTGAAATGGAGCTCAGATGGCATTAGGAGTGATTGTCAATTATTTTTTCTTTGCCACATCATATATTGGTGCAGCTAAAAGTGAAAAAATGTGGATCCAGGCTCAGAAATATCCTGCCAGCCACAGGAAGGAGAGGATATCTTCTTTGGTGAGTGGGGTGGGTAAATTTCAAATTAACTGTTTCCAGTCCAGAGTGATGGCCTTATTTCCCTGAGACACCTGGACTCCTAACTAGGTAACTGCTGGTAGTGAGAGCTGGACCTTTTGAGGAGAGACCTGGTTGTACTTCTCAGAGAAAAAAATTTAGGAGTGGGACAGTGTCAGAAATAGGTAGGGAAGAACTGCAGAGAAGTAAACCATCCACATACTGCAAAAGGGTAGAGTGCAGAAGAGTGAGACACCAATGGTCTTGTGCCAAGTCTTGGCCAAAGATATGTGGATACCTCTGAAACCTTGAGGGAGGACTGTCCAGGTAAGCTGTTGGGAATGATGTTTCTTAGAGTTGGTCCAGGTGAAGGCGAAGATGTCCTGAGAATCCTGAGCCAGGGGAATGGTAAAGAAGTCATCTTTTAGGTTGATGACTAAGAAGTAGGAGGAGGAGCAAGGAATGGAAGAGAAGTTAGTGTAGGTATTTGACACCAGAGGGTAAATGGGTGTGACCACCTTGTTAATGATTTGCAAGTCTTGTATAAAGTGATATTGTCCATTAGGTTTCTTTATGGCTAAAATTGGAGTGTTGTAAGGGTGGTGGGTAGGTATTATTAAGCCCTTGTGCCTTAGGTCTTTAATAATATGATGTAGGCCCTGAAGACTGCTAATTGGAAGAGGGTATTGAGGTTGGCAAGGGAAATGCTGAGGGTCCTTAAGATCAGTTTTAACAGGGGGGACACATTGCGCAGAGAGAGGGTGGAGGTGTCTCAAACTTGGGGTTTTACCTCCAGAGGGAGAGACAAAGGGGGGCCTGTGGATGGAGGAGTTCCTGTAGACATGTAGGTTGCTTCTGCAAGTGTGAGGATAAAAGAAAGTCTAGGATGGAATGGGATGGAAGCATGGAATTTGGCTAAGATGTCCCTTCCCAACAGTGGGGTGGAGCATTGGGGCATTACCAAAAACTGGTGGGAGAAAGGATAGTGGGGTAACCTACAAGAGACTGTGGGGGTTTTGAAGGGAAGGATTGTTTGTCCCCCTACACCAACAATGGGGTAACAGAATGAAACAGTCTCTTCCCAAATCTCCCTCAAGACTTAATAAGTGGCCCCTGAGACTAAAAGGAAGATAATTGGGAATCCATCCACCAATATAGTGACTCTGGGCTCCTGAAAGGTGATAGTAGTCCTGGGGGAGGGAGTCCCAAGGACCCTGCAGTCATCCTTGGCCAGTTCTAAAAGTTCTGGGTTTGGGCTCAGCTCCGTTTTGGGGGCCAGGGCAGTTGATGGCCCAGTGACCCCTTAATTGGCATTTAGGGAATGGTCGTGCAGTTAGCCTGGTATTAGGACACACACATGTCCTGTGTCCCTCCATCCCACACTTAAAACAGAGCTCAGGAGGTATTTTAGGTGTTGGGTATTTGGCCAGAAGCCCCGGAGTCTATGGGGTAGGCCCCCAAAGAGCCTGTGCCAGCATCTGAATATTTTGTTTTCTGGCCTTCTCATCCCAGTTATGATACACCTTAAAGGCTGTGGCCAGGACTTCAGTCTGAGTGGTCAAGGGTCCCAATTCTAGTTTTTTTTTAAGTTTTTTCCAATTGTCAGGGTAACTCTGGGAGAAAAAAATAGGTCATTAGGAACTGTCTCCCATCAGGGGTCTCAGGGTCTTAATTAGTATATTGCTGGAGAGCCTTAGTCAATTTATCTAGGAAGGCAGAAGTGTTCTCATTTTTATCCTGAATGATTTCTTGGAGTTTTTCAAAGTTTTCCACTTTTTAAGATCTCCATCTGAGTCCTGCAACTAGGAAGGTAGACAATTGGTCCCTCGGGGCCAATCAGGTGGTGGAATTATAGTCCCTATTAGGATCTTAGTCAGGAACTGCTTGGGCACCTAGCTGGTGGGCTGGGGTGGTTTGATTTACCTCATCAGTGTAATCACAAACTTGTTTTCAGAGCCATCTGCATTCCTCTGGGAGAAAGATATTGGCCAACTTGGTGGAAATATCTTGAAAAGTAAGGCTATAGACTTGGAGTAAGTACTGCAGCTCTTTTATGTATGAGACAGAGTTGGTGGTTAGGAACCCAAGAGTTTTTCAATCTGTGCAAAGTCTGCTATGGAGAAGGGCACTTGGACCCTAACAATCCCTCCTCCAAAGAGCCATGATTGGCTTAGGGGTAGGGTGTGGCTGGATAGACTGTGTGTACAGGAGTGCTTGGTGGGAGGACTGAAGGAGGAAGTGGGGACAGGACCCAGAGAAGGAGGAGCTGAATGGTGAGAACCAGCACAGACAAGAGAAGAGGAGTGGGGGAGGGGTCTGGGCAACAACATGGCAGTGGTTTCTTGGCAGGATCAAAATCCATGGATGAGGAGGCAGAAAGAGAGGAGGATTTATAAACCAAAAGCACATGCCTTGGGTGGCAAGACAAACAGAGAGATTGATTTGAGCAAAGGAGAGAGAAAACTTGGATGTATGAAATGTGCCCATTTTTTTGATTGTTTGCAGTAGTTATAGAGATCCCGCAAAATGGCAGGTTCTAAGGACCCATAAGGGGGCCAACAGTTTTGGTAATCTAATTTTGCCAGTCCTGAGTAGAGAATTTTATCATTTTTTTGTGTGTGTGTTTGATCTCCAAGGTTAGGTTGAGGGTGTCCAAATTGTTAAGGAGGCATTTGAGAGGAGAGTCAGCCAGCAAGGAAGAGCCACCCCCCATGATGCAATGAGGAGCAACATGATATATTGGCTAGAGAGGTGTCCCAAATATCAAAACAAGACCTCAGGCCAAGGCTTTGGTTGCCACCAATATCCATGGTGAGGGACCCCAGATGGGTTATGGATCACCTGGTGCCAGGCTTTTCAGAGTGAGAGAGGGGGCGAGGGAGACCCAAGCTTGAGCAGGAGAGGGGGTTTACTGGTTCTCAAGCTGGTGGAGGCCTGTAAAAAAGGGAAAAGACTCCAGGAGGACCACTGCAACTGTGAAAGTCTGGTTGGGGTGTTTTCCTCCCTGTGAGACACCACAGGGACTGCTGGACAATCGACGGCCAGTTTCCTGTTATGGTGCCTCAGTGGGTTTAGGAGTACAAAGAGAGAGACTCACTAATTTATAGGCTGATGATGGATGCAAAGAAGGTGATCAAGAAGATGTGCACATGTTGGTCTCCACTCAGGTGGTGATCTCCAGCAGGATAAGATCCTGATAAAGGCAGGGGAGTCCCATCCAAGTCATGGCACCAATAAAAGCAGATCATCAAACCAAAACAGAGGTTCAACCAAGAGATATATTGGAAGCGAGGGATGGCTGCCTCCCACCTGAATGAGGACAGTGTCCATGTGCTCACCAGCACCAGGTTAAGTAGGTTCATTAAAAGGGTGTGGGGGGGGTGAGCTGGTTGGGCCTAAAAATTCAAAAGGACCTTGCTATTGGTGGGTGGAAGGCTCCCTTGTAGGACTCTGCTATTGGTGGGTGGGGGCCAGGCAGGGTGACACACTATGTTTTGTCAATGTGTGGGAATGGATGGTGGAGTGGGAGAGGATAAGGTTTCCACTGGGACATGAAAACTTTAGCTTAGTCAGAGTGTTATAAGGGGGCAAAATTGTGACATATGCATTCGAGGGGAGAAATAAAGAATGTCCACGTGCTTCTGCCCCTTTCAATGCATTATTCACTCAAATTATTCAATATAATTTCACTCTATTGGTTCTTAATCAAGAAAATGTCAATCCTTAATGCTAGGCACTGCAGTAGACATAATTAATTCACAGCAAACAATTCTAGATTAATTAATTCTAAGCACTGCAAAACACACTTAATCATGATAAGCTAATGGCATTCCCTCTGCATGCTAAGTTCAAAAGTCTTAAGCCTTAGGATTTAAGCTCAGCAGATGCACACTCACTCAGACCACGGTGATCAGGTCCGGAACCAAGGCAGGCTTTCCTTGGCATGGAGTGGATGACTGGTTGAGGAGGGGGTTGTAGGGAAGAGTTCTGGCTCTCACCAAGGTCCATATGAGGCAGTAGAGTTTGAGAGTGGTGAGGATCATGCAGAGGCTCAGGAATGATGACAAATGATGGGATGTCGGGTCCTCATCAGGCTCTCCATCTTGAGCTCATCCTTGTTTTGCCTGGTTGAATCACTGTTTATTTGCTCTATCATTTATACTAAATTTGGGGTTTTCTGACCCCCCTTTCAGTCCTTATCAGCTACTACTGGATTTCTCAATGACATCATTTACCTTGGAATCAGAAATATCTGCTCTGGTGGTCTTCACCCTTCTCTTCTCAACTATCCCTCTTATCAGGGAAGGAGAGCCTGCAAGGGGCTTCACTCTGTTTATCAGGGTGATGGGAAGTAACTTGTTTGAGGCCATATTGGAGGGATCTATGAGTGTGCCTAGTGAGACTGCAGGTTTCAAACTGGAGTTTTTAAAGTGGAGTTTCTTAGGCTCAAGCCTAAGGCCATGCTAACACAGAGGAAATGAAAACTCCCTCATACCTAACAGACATAAATGTGGGATTTCTAATTCACTAAATTTCTAAGAAATAATGAAAATTTTTATATGTTCAAATATTTAAAATGGATAGGTAGAATATATCCCAATTATTTCCCTCTACAATATCATTGTTAACAAAGGTCTTTTATAATATCAAATACAATATTTGAATTTTTTTCTATCCCATGTTTTCATTGATACATTATTATTATCATTATACATAAAGGTGGGATTCTTTTGTTACATATTCATACATCCACACAATGTAACAATATAATTTGACCAATATTTTCCCCAGTATTGCCCCTTTCTATTTCTCCTCCCTCCTCTTGGTTTCTTTCTTCTACTGTACTGATCTTTCTTTGATTTTCATGGAATTTTCTACCTTTCAATTTTTTTAAGTGGAATTTTTACAGAGATGAATAAAGATAATTCACATATGTAAAAGGCTTGACTTTGAGAGAAATGAGCCTTGTCCCTCTAACATTCATGTCTAACAGACCCTTGCCCTGTGAAATGCAGTAAACCTGCTATTCCAAGCCTCTACTTCAGAGCTCTCAGCACACAGAGCAGTATCCTGTGGAATCTCTGTGTGGAACATTCACTGAAGGTAGAGTGGACAGAGTGTCAGCTCAATGAATCATGTTTTCCTCTTTCAAACAGGAAGAATGAGTTTTGGTAAATTAGCTTAAGATTAAGCAAAGAAGTTGCATTGGGTAAAGTATATGTACAGGTACACTTACCTGGAAATATACATTTAGTATTAAATTTTGGAAGCTAATTCTAGATCACTTTCCTTTTGATCTTTTTTGTTCATTTTCTATCACTTTATAAAGTGATCTAAAATTTTCAAAAATTTCGTTGCAGAAAAGGTAATGTTTCCCTGTTTCAATGATGTTTATTCTACATTTCACATTATATAATTCTCTCTAAGAAACCAGCCTCTATCTCAGAACAAAGCCTGTCCTTGGAAAGACTCCCTCATACCTTGTACTTGGAAAGACTAACAGAGCACTCCTAGGCTCATACCCACCCTGCTGAGTTATCTACAAATAACAAGAGAGATCTGCAGCACCAGGTGTCTCTGACTCAGTCAGGCTAAGTGAGAACCCCCTAGCAACCACCAATCAGCATGAGACAGGGAAAATATCTGGGATTCCAGATGATTCTTTCAGTAGTTTATGGTTGGGAAACCGTGTAGTTCAGCATATACACCCCTCGTGTTTGTTTTTTTTTTTTTTAATTTTTTTATTGGTTGTTCAAAACCTTACAGAGCTCTTGACATATCATATTTAAAATATTAGTTTTAAATGAGTTATGAACTCCCACTTTTACCCCAAATACAGATTGCAGAATCACATCAGTTACACATTCACCTTTTTACATAATGCCATAATAGTAACTGTTGTATTCTGCTACCTTTCCTATCCTCTACTATCCCCCCTCCCCTCCCATCTTCTCTCTCTATCCCATCTACTGTAATTCATTTCTCTCCTTGTTTTTTCTTCCAATTCCCCTCACAACCTCTTTTATGTAGTTTTTTATAACAATGAGGGTCTCTTTCCATTTCCATGCAATTCCCCTTTCCTCTCTCTTTCCCTCCCATCTCGTGTCTCTGTTTAATGCCAATCTTTCTTTCCTGCTCTTCCTCCCTGCTCTATTCTTAGTTGCTCTCATTATATCAAAGAAGACATTTGGTATTTGTTTTTTAGGGATTGGCTAGCTTCACTAAGCATAATCTGCTCTAGTGCCATCCATTTCCCTAAAAATTCCATGATTTTGTCATTTTTTAGTGCTGTGTAATACTCCATGGTGTATAAATGCCACATTTTTTTAATCCATTCATCCATTGAAGGGCATCTGGGTTGGTTTCACAGTCTAGCTATTGTGAATTGTGCTGCTGTGAACATCGATGTGGCAGTATCCCTGTAGTACGCTCTTTTAAGGTCTTCAGGGAATAGTCTGAGAAGGGCAATAACTGAGTCAAATGGTGGTTCCATTCCCAGCTTTCCCAGGAATCTCCATACTGCTTTCCAAATTGGCTGAACCAATTTGCAGTCCCACCAGCAATGTACAAGAGTACCCTTTTCCCCACATCTTCTCCAGCACTTGTTGTTGTTTGACTTCATAATGGCTGCCAATCTTACTGGAGTGAGATGGTATCTTAGGGTAGTTTTGATTTGCATTTCTCTGACTGCCAGAGATGGTGAGCATTTTTTCATGTATTTGTTGATTGATTATATGTCTTCCTCTGAGAAGTGTCTGTTCAGGTCCTTGGCCCATTTGTTGATTGGGTTATTTGTTGTCTTATTGTCTAATTTTTTGAGTTCTTTGTATACTCTGGATATTAAGGCTTTATCTGAAGTGTGTGGAGTAAAAATTTGTTCCCATGATGTAGGCTCCCGATTTACCTCTCTTATTGTTTCTTTTGCTGTGAAAAAACTTTTTAGTTTAAGTAAGTCCCATTTGTTGATTCTTGCTATTAACTCTTGTGCTATGGGTGTCCTATTAAGGAATTTGGAGCCCGACCCCACAATATGTAGATCGAAGCCAACTTTTTCTTCTATCAGACGCCATATCTCTGATTTGATATCAATGTCCTTGATCCATTTTGAGCTATCTTTTGTGCATGGTGAGAGGAGGGGATTCAGTTTCATTTTGTTGCATATGGATTTCCAGTTTTCCCAACACCATTTGTTGAAGATGCTATCCTTCCTCCATTTCATGCTTTTAGCCCCTTTATCAAATGTATGATAGTTGTAACTTTGTGGATTAGTCTCTGTATCCTCTATTCTGTACCATTGGTCCACCTGCCTGTTTTGGTACCAGTACCATGCTGTTTTTGTTACTATTGCTCTGTAGTATAGTTTGAAATCTGGTATTGCTATACCCCCTGATTCACGCTTCCTGGTTAGAATTGCTTTTGCTATTCTGGGTCTTTTATTTTTCCATATGAATTTCATGATTGCTTTATCTATTTCTACAACCAATGCCATTGGGATTTTGATTGGCATTGCATTAAACCTGTAGAGGACGTTTGGTAATATCGCCATTTTGATGATGTTAGTACTGCCTATCCATGAACAGGGTATATCTTTCTATCTTCTAAGATCTTCTTCTACTTCTCTTTTTAGGGTTCTGTAGTTTTCATTGTATAAATCTTTCACCTCTTTTGTTAGGTTGATTCGCAAGTATTTTATTATTTTTTTTGAGGATATTTTGAATGGAGTGTTTTTCCTTATTTCCCTTTCAGAAGTTTTGTTGCTGATATACAGAAATGCCTTTGATTTGTGCGTGTTGATTTCATATCCTGCCACTTTGCTGAATTCATTTATTAGTTCTAGTAGTTTTCTTGTAGACACTTTTGGGTCTTCTAGGTATATAATCATGTCATCTGCAAATAGTGATAATTTAAGTTCTTCTTTTCCAATTTTTATGCCTTTAATTTCTTTCGTTTGTCTAATTGCTCTGGCCAGTGTTTCGAGAACTATATTGAATAAAAGTGGTGATAGCGGGCGTCCCTGTCTTGTTCCAGATTTTAGAGGGATTGCCTTCAATTTTTCTCCATTCAGTATGATGCTAGCCTGGGGCTTAGCATAGATAGCTTTTAGGATATCAAGGTAAGTTCCTGTTATCCCTAGTTTTTCTAATGTTTTGAACATAAAGGGATGCTGTACTTTGTCGAATGCTTTTTCTGCGTCTATCGAGATGATCATATGGTTCGTATCTTTAAGTCTATTGATATGGTGAATAACATTTATTGATTTCCGTATATTGAACCATCCCTGCATCCCAGGGATGAATCCTACTTGATCATGGTGCACAATTTTTTTGATGTGTCTTTGTATCCAATTCGCCAGAATTTTATTGAGGATTTTTGCATCTAGGTTCATCAGAGATATTGGTCTGTAGTTTTCTTTCTTTGATGTGTCTTTGTCTAGTTTTGGGATCAATGTGATGTTGGCCTCATAGAATGAATTTGGAAGAACTCCCTCTTTTTCTATTTCCTGGAATAACTTGAAAAGTATTGGTATTAATTCTTTTTTAAAGGTTTTGTAAAACTCTGCTGTATACTCATCTGGTCCTGGGCTTTTCTTGGTTGGTAGTCTTTTGATTGCTTCTTCAATTTCATCCATTGATATTTGTCTTTTCAAATCGTGTGTGTCCTCCTGACTCAGTCTGGGCAAATCATATATCTTAAAAAATTTATCAATGTCTTCACTATCTTCTATTTTATTGGAATATAGGTTTTCAAAATAATTTCTAATTGTCTTCTGTATTTCTGTAGCATCTGTTGTGATATTGCCTTTTTCATCCCTTATGTTAGTAATTTGTGTTCTCTCTCTTCTTCTCTTCGTTAGCATAGCTAAGGGTCTGTCAACCTTGTTTATTTTTTCAAAGAACCAACTTTTAGTTTTGTTAATTTTTTCAATAGTTTCTTTTGTTTCAATTTCGTTGATTTCCGCTCTGATTTTAATTATTTCTTGCTTTCTGCTGCATTTTCTGTTGTTTTGCTCTTCCTTTTCTAGGGCTTTGAGATGAAGTGTGAGCTCATTTATTTGTTGTTTTTTCCTTTTTTTGAGGAATGACCTCCAGGCGATGAATTTCCCTCTTAAAACTGCTCATTGTGTCCCATAGATTCCGATAGATTGTGTCTGAATTTTCATTTTTCTCTAAGAATTTTTTGATTTCCTCCTTTATGTCTTCTGTAACCCCTTGATCATTCAGTAACATATTGTTCATTTTCCATATGATATTGGATTTTCCCTTCCTTCTTTTATCATTAATTTCCAGTTTCAATCCATTATGATCAGATAAAATGCATGGTATAATCTCCACCCCTTTATATTTATTGAGGGTTGCCCTATGGCATAATATATGGTCTATTTTTGAGAAGGATCCATGTGCTGCTGAGAAAAAAGTATATCCATTCGATGATGGTTGGTATATTCTATATATGTCAGTTAAGTCTAGGTTATTGATTGTGGTATTGAGTTCTATAATTTCTTTATTCAACTTTTGCTTCAAGGATCTGTCCAATGGTGAGAGAGGTGTGTTGAAGTCACCCATAATTATTGTGTTGTGGTCTATTTGATTCTTGAACTTGAGGAGAATTTGTTTGATGAATTTCGAAGCACCATTATTTGGTGCATAAATATTGATAATTGTAATATCTTGTTGTTTAATGGTTCCTTTTAACAGTATATAATGTCCTTCCTCATTCCTTTGGATTAATTTAGTCTTGAAGTCGATTTTATTCGATATGAGGATGGCCACCCCTGCTTGCTTGCGAGGACCGTGTGCATGGTATATTTTTTCCCAACGTTTCACCTTCAGCCTGTGTATGTCTTTTCCAGTCAGGTGTGTCTCCTGGAGGCAGCATATTGTTGGATTTGTTTTTTTAATCCATGTTACCAGCCTATGTCGCTTTATTGGAGTTTTTAAACCATTAATGTTTAGAGTTACTATTGATATATGGTTTGTACTTCCAGCCGTGTTTGATTATTTATCTCTCTCTTTTTTTTTTAATTTCGTTTGTTTCTCCATGATTAGCTTTCCCCCCTCCGTCTGTCTTTACTGAGGTACTTCCCACTGTTGGCTTTGGTTATTGTTTTTCATTTCTTCCTCATGAAGTGTTTTGCTCAAGATGCTTTGCAATGCTGGTTTTCTGGCTGCAAATTCTTTTAGTTTTTGTTTATCGTGAAAGATTTTTATTTCATTGTCGTATCTGAAGCTTAATTTTGCTGGGTACAGAATTCTTGGTTGGCATCCATTGTCTTTCAGTGTTTGAAATACGTTGTTCCAGGATCTTCTCGCTTTCAGGGTCTGAGTTGAAAAGTCCGTTGTTAACCATATTGGTTTACCCCTGAATGTAATCTTTCTCTTTTCTCTTGTAGCTTTTAATATTTTCTCTTTGTTCTGTATATTGGATATCTTCATAACAATGTGTCTTGGCGTTGGTCTACTGTGATTTTGTATGCTCGGTGTCCTGTAATCATCTACAATTTGTGTATCTGTTTCCTTTTTTATTTCTGGAAAGTTTTCTGTAATTATTTCATCTAGTAGATTACTCATTCCCCTGGTTTGAATCTCTATCCCTTCCTCTATCCCAATGACTCTTAAGTTTTTTTTTTTATATTATCACATATCTCTTGTATATTTCTCTCTTGGTTTTTAACCAGCCTATCTGAGTTGGCTAGACTCTTTTCAGGATGATATATTTTGTCTTCATTATCTGACGTTCTGGCTTCTACTTGCTCCACTCTATTAATGATACTCTCATTTGAGTTTTTAATTTGGTTTATAATTTCCTTCATTTCTAAGGTCATTGTTTGATTCTACTTTATAATCTCTATCTCCCAATAAAGATGCTTAACTTCTTCTTTTATCTGTTTATGTAATTCATTCTCAATGTGTTCTTTTGCTGCTTGAATTTTCTGTCTCGTATCCTCTTTAAGGTTCCATTCCATCTGTCTAAGGTGTTCCATGAGTTCTTTATATGACCATTTTTCTGTTGACTCTATATCCTCCTGAATATTTAGGCTGCCCTGCATTGTTTGCACTCCTTTTCTTCCTTGCTTTTTCATGCTGTTCATATTGCTTCTTGTTCTGTTTGACTGCTGAGTTACTGTTTCCTCCTATAAATTTATTTGATGCTTGGGAGGAAAGGTATTAGAAGGGAAGGAAAGAAGTCACTAAAGAGAATGAGAGTAAGCAGGTAGCATTCAAGGAAGGGGGAATAATAAAATTGAAAAGAAATGTAAAGACAGAAGAAAAGAAGGAAAGAAAAAATAGAAAATTAAAAAGAATTTAAAGAAAAAAATAATAATAGAAATGAAAAATGAAATTAAAAAATAGAATAAAATAAAATAAAATGGATTAAAAAAACATTTAAAAAGACAGCAAAAAAAAAAATTATAAATGCAGTCCTAGAGTTCGATTGACTGCTCTTCCAGTAGATGAAGCTATACCCACGGGGCCAAGTTTCTCCACTCTGTAGACAGGAGTCAATCACTGTGCAGCAGTTCTTCCTCCCAGACTGGGCGGGTCTCCACTCCTGCTGTTCGCCGTGTGGGCGGGGCCTTTCGAGAGCCGGTCAGGGGTACTTTGCAGCACCGGGCTGGCAGGTGGGGGGGTGGTCGTTTGCAGTTCCGAACCTCCAGAGGAGGTTCACAGAGTCGGGCCGGCGAGGCCTGATAGGCAGCGCCTGCTCCCACACTCACTGCAAGGGTGTAGGCAGCGGCCGTTTGGCCGCGGCCGGTGGCGGTTCACAGAGCCGGACGGGCAGGGGCCCAGGCAGGCAGCGCCCATCCCCTCGTTTGCTGCAACGTGTGGGCAGCGGGCGTTTGGCTGCAGCCGACGGCCACTCACAGAGCCTGGCCAGCGTGGGCCCAGGCAGGCAGCGCCCGTTCCTAAGTTTGCTGCTACGTGTGAGCAGCGGCAGGCGGCAGTTCACAGAATCGGGCCGGCGGGGGCCCAGGCGGTCACTGTCCGCTCCTACATTCGCTGCAACGTGTGGGCAGTGGCCGCTTGGCGGGGGCTGGTGGCGGTTCCCAGAACCTGACCGGCTGCGGCCCAGGCAGGCAGCGCCCGCTCCTATGTTCACTGCAACATGTGGGCAGCCGCCATTTGGCGGTGGCCGGTGGGACTGTGTCCCTGCTCTGCGTTGCCGAGATTCAGTAGTCTGTGACAAGCTGACACCTCCGATTAAACTTACTAGTTCCAGGCCGGTCTCCTTTCAGTGGAATTTTGTTTGAAGTTTCTCAGCAGGATGCATGTAGGTGTATTAATGAGTCTCTCTGATCCCCTTACCACGAAGGCATTGAATGTGCTGCCTCTTCGCCGGCCGCCATGTTGGGTCTGACCCCTCGTGGTTTAAACCAATCAGTTCAAGTGAATCCCTCTCTTATACTAACCAATCACCCTCACCCAACTTGTTCCCACCAGTGAATGTGCTAATCATGTTTAAGAGTTGTTTTATGATTTCCCCGCAGTGTGTGATGATAAGAGATGCTATGATGTATGTGAATTGCCTGCCTTCCCCAAAGAGGTACAAAACTGCTGCGAACCCTGGGTTTGGGGCCTCTCCGCATCACCATTTGCTGTGTGCATGTGGAGGATGGAGCTAGCTCGCAATAAAAACCTCTTTGCTGCTTACATGGATCTTGGTCTCTGGTGGACTTTGGGGGGTCCCGAATTCAAGCATAACACTCTCTTACCTTTATATGCATATAATCCTAACTGTATCTCATTGATATCATGAATTATTGGTGATGAATTCTGCTTCCGTACATGTTGAGGTTTGATCATTAGAGAAGCATGCTAAAGCAAGAATATAAAGCAGAGTTTATTAAAAAGGGGTAACATAGACTTCTCCCAGGAGGGAGAAGGGGGCCATAGCTTGTATCTTTGTATCTCAAGAAGCAAGGTGTTCTGCCCTTATTGTATACGCTAGGCTTCCTTTGTTCTCCTGCCCACTTTCCCTTGTCTTTCTCCTTCCTGCATAGGTGACTAGGCATTTGACTAGGCCTAGAAAGTGCTAGCTGTAATGACCAAAATATGAGAAAGAGTTGGGCTTAAGGAGAAAGAGAAGGATGGACACATTAATTAACAACCTCAGGGAGGGGCAATTCTTGGGACAGGTTACCTTAGCAACAGGTTGGAGCAGGGGGAGGTTCTTAATAAATGTGGAGGAATGGCTCTGATGGAATTAACATTTCAGTCCATCAGGGGACAGCCTCCAACTTGCCTTTGTAGGGGTATGATTGAATGAATTGTGTGAATCTGTATCATGTACAACCAGAAAAATGAAAAGTTGTGCTCTATTTGTGTAAAAAATTCAAAAAGTAATGGTGATGGAGGTCATTGTAATTTATTGAGATCTACCCGCAGGAACACCTACCTCTGTTAAGTGTGTTTTCCTATGATGTGTTTTATTTTACAGAATAAGTTGAGAAAATATCAATTACCAAGTAAATACAATTTAATATAAAAATTTAACAACAAATACTAATATTAAAATTATTAGACAAAGAACACATACATTTATAAATTCTAAACAATATAGATGTTATGTCTTTGTAACTGAAAAAACAGCTTTGGCTCTGAGTCTTGTAGGCTGATTTTAGCTGCTCTGTACTGCTAATATCATGTCTCCTGTGTCCCTGGCCAGAATCACTGCTCTTCCAGGTGTTCTATACAGTCTATAACACAGAACCAGGTAAAACGTCACTTGGGATGAGTTGCTGGCCACAGAGACGGCCAGGACCACAAATGTCCTTAGGATATTCAATATGAATTTGGGCCCTGATCTCTCCTGGGGTCTGGGCAGGGAGCACTGAGGCTGGTATGCTGCCCTCAGCTGAGGGTGTTGTCTGTGGGCAGAGAGTGTCTATGAATGCCCTCAGAAGAAAATTCCCATGGACATTCACCTTCAGAACCTTCTGAGGCTGCTCCCCTAGAGAGTGAACATGAGGCAATTGGAAGGGTTCTCTAGGACATTTTGGTATAAAGGCTGAGTAGCATACATCTGGGACCCTGAGGAGCAGCACCTGTGATGACACAGAGTGAAGAAAGGACGCTCCTCCTCTAGGCCTACCTCTGTAGCTCCTCCATTCCTCAGACAGCTTCCTGCACTGATTTTAACCAAATTTTACCTCCCCTTGCATGGCTATGGTCACAAGCATTTTGAGCCACTTCAGTGTTCTCCTTGCTTCTGATGGATTGCATAAAGTGCAACAAAAAAAGTTAAGAAAGCAATCCAGAATATGTGCACTTATTTGACTTCTGCTCTCCCTCCCATTGCTTCCACACCCACATTTCCTCTTCCTAAACTGCTTTATCACCTTTGCTGCATTGAGCCCACAATTTAAATCAGGAGGGGGCCGCTGGAACCAATTCGTGTTAGGGGAACTAGTTTTTAACTGTGTAATCTTGAACAAGGAAAGGGAGGGTATATTCATGCATGCTCAGAGCCAGCAAAGGCAAGAAAACTCAGCTTTGCAGTCATCGCTACAACAGAACCAGATTGTTTGTATCACATGCATCAGGTAACAACTCAGTATTTCTGATGCTCTCTAAAACTCAAGCACAGAGCATGGCCATGCATTATAGCTCAGCATGATTCAGTGGTGTCACCTGCATTCAGAAACCAGGGCGAGACTAAGAATATTAGTTCAGAGAGATTTAATGGACATTGAAGGTCCAAGGACCTCAAAGATCTGGAATAGGAAAGCATCTTTAAAATGTCATAAAAAGTGGGAAGGATGAAACATGAAAAAGATACAAAGTGTCTCTACATAAGAAATGATAAATAAGAGAAACCATTAGGAAATCAATTACTTGCAGATTTCTGGTCTTTTTCTCCTCTCATCCTCTAGATCAGTTTCTATGTCTTCTCTATAGACCAGGGATGGTGATGATGTGGCCTTAGAAAAAAGAAAGGCAGAGTTAAAGTCAAGGTGAGAATTTGAGTTGCTCCTACTCCTGGTGTTCTAGAGCCAAATTCAAAGCTCTCCATTCTTTCTCTTGTCTGCACTCCTGTCTCCTGACTTCATCACCTCACCTCTGCAATGAGAAACAGATCTAGGATCCCAAGAGCTCTTTTCCAGTTCATGTCCTGCCATTATACTCAGTAGGGATGTCTGTGTCATCCTGTTCCTCCAAGAAGCAACCAGAGTCTTCCTGATTTTCTTGACTTAGGCCTCTTAAACACAAGAAAATTCAGATTTTTATCTTAGTCTAAGGGTTTGGAAATTAGATGAAGACTGGAGGTTAGAAACATATTCAAGGAGGGACTTCTCTCCACTTTTTTACAGGAGAACACAGGGGCCTGTGCAGGGAGCACTGAAACAATTTTCTTCAAGTCACCCACATTTGGGAGTTTATTTTAAACCAGGAATAGACAAAACACAGAAGAGAAAGTGCTGCTCTAAGAAGAGAATATGCAGGGAGGAATTTTGACTTCTTACTCACTTTTTAGCACGAGTGAGAGCTTTGATTACAGGTTCACAAATTACCTGTATGAAAGTGTGTCCCACTAGATTTCTTCCATTGGGCATCAAACCTAAAGTGCAGATCTTAATTATTTCATGCACAATGCCAAAAAATTGCCAAAAAATGAATGGCAAGCTACTTGATGCTTAGTATAGGCAAATTCAGGACAGAGTGGGACTTACATGGAAGATTGTGTTTAACTGTCAAAGCAAAAAATGTCTTCTTAGGAACAGGATGCTCAAAGTCAGTAGGTATCCTGTCTCTTATTTTTATGAAAATAATACATATTTTTATTTATTTTTATTTCATGTCCATTCCTCATTTTCCACATGACTAGGTGGACTCAACTCCTAGCAAAAAAACTTTCCCATTTTGTTATACATCAAGGGCTATTCCTACCTGCAGACTCTTCCTCATTACTGCTTGAATCATAATCTTTGCTCCACATCCAATGTTTAGAATCACAAACATGAGCAACAGAGTTACTTAAGATTGTGTCATGCTTTCTTCTGCACAATTAAGCTCATGATGGGTGCTAGGGTTGGATGTTGTTTGTCCCACACAAAATTGTGTAATTGAGGCTTGTTCCTCAGTATGGCCTAATAAAAGTTGTGAAACCTGTGTGAGGAAACCTGTGTTGGAAATGAGGAGGTCATTTGAGCACATGAGACTGAGAAGCAAGAATATAGATTTCTCAAACCCTTGTTATATCCTGGTTATATAAGAAGAGCTAATGAGTCATGTGATCCCTGCTGGCTTTCTGTACCCTAGTAATATATCTGTCTCTAGAGATGACCACTGAGGTCACTTTAAAAGTATGCAAAATATTTCACATCTCTGTAGGAGATATGAGTACACTAATATATTGGAATAACCTGGAGTGTGATACATCACTAAGTGATGAATACAGTTCCCTATCCCAAAGCATCATCATCAGGACTCTTTCCTGAATTCTTATTGCTTCTTTCACTTACAGAGTCAAGAAATTGGATCTTTTGGCTCAGCATCATCTCTATCTTCAGAAAGGTCCTAGTAACCAGAACTTGAGATCTGGATGTCATGAAGTGTGAAGGAATTGTATCATAGAAATCATGCATTAGTGCAGTTTTAATTAGAAAATTGATGCTTCTGCTGGGCATGATAGTACAGAATTTCTGAGGAAGATCCCACAGCCTCACAAACACATACACAATTATTACACATGGACATGCTCAGAGATACTTCCCCACTCTCATTCAAATAAATGCACATCACCAAAAAGAAAGCTCTTTCAGCATCATGGTAGATGGTCGTAATCCTTCACTGAATTATCCCTTTGTCACCACATCCCAATCCTCAATTCCAATGTAACTTTTTACATTAAAACAAGAACGAATATCTGACCTATCTAAATGCAGAAGTTTTCCTCAGCATGTTAGGGAGTTGTGAATACATTCTCATTCGCTGCAGAGACTACTTATAGTTACAGAAAAGAAGACAGCGTGAGCATAAGATCATTTACACAAATCTACTGTTGGCTGTGGAGACATTAGATAACTAGATGGGAAACAGCAGTTGAGGCAAAGATCACAAAGTAAGGCAGAGAGGGCACTTGTGAAAAGACATGTACTTTGCATGAGGAATTTCTCAGGTACAATTTGATGACATGCACAAAATTCTTTCTATACCAAGGAAAAGTGCCACTGAGGAAAGTGCTCACTATACACATTTGACAGTGGTTGTTGTCATGTTAATGTCATCTTGAATCATTCTCACAGGTGATAGATGTGTAATTTGTAATTCCATCACAAAAGAAATTGTATGAGTCACCTATAATGAATACTGTCATATTTTCATACATGAATTTGAATTAAAAGAAAGCAACTTTTATATCTTAGACAAAGAAGGTTCACATTACCTAGGCAATATATTTTTGTTTGTCTCCTCCCAAATCAATTGATGCCACTTCCATGATGACCTGATTGCAATCTAGGGAAATATAGCATAACTGTCAGTATATTGGTTTGCTGATGAATTTCTCCAGGGTCTTCTTTACTGTGGACATGTGTCTAGAGTATATGGAGATGGTTGTTTAACACACATAGCCTCAGTTGCTGCTGAAATATGATTGTTTCTGAATGGGAAGAGAAGGAATATACCGGAAACAAAAATTTAAAATAGAGAATAAATGGAAGGAACTACAGGAAATTAGATATTCTACTGTTACACTAGAAGGTTTTAGCATTACTTTTAAACACTTTGCAGAGCCATCAAGAATAAAAGAAAGAGTATACTCTTGAATCAATCATCTCTGTTATGGGTAAAATTACTTCCACCCAAATACATGATTAAGTCCTAAGAGAGGTACCTCAAAATTTTACTGGGTTTGAAATGAGAGTCATTGTGATCTTAGCAATTAAAGGTATCCTCTTGGAGCAGGGTGGACCCATTCTCCAAATAGGACATCTGTTCTCAAAAGAAGATGGGGCACATTCATGAGGGACTAATGCCATGTGATGATGAAAGCAGAGAGTAAAGTGCTGCAGTTAAAAACCAAGCAGAACAAGGCAGAAGGTGAGGAAACTAAGGCAGCAATACCTGGCCTTGACTCAGGGGATCAGAGTCCATGGCCTACAACCAGTGCCCTTCTTCCCCAGGAGGCGTGCTATAAGAGGCATTGATAACACTGGCTCTGTCACTGTTCAGACACCTGACTGAGCCACAGCTCCTGGATGGCAGATATGGAGGTATGCAAGGCTTATCCCCAGCACTGAGCTCTGGTCAAGTTTCTATGGAGCTAATCACCTAATTGCTCTGCTTAATCACTTGTGTGTACAAATCAGGAAAAGGAGAGTTAAAATGCACATGTAATGTGTCTCTTAGAACCATGATCAAAAGAGAAGAACAGCAGCTCTCCTACAAAGAGAGGTTTATTTAGATGTTAGAATCACTTAGTGATTGTAAGAGACTGGACACAGGAGGCTGCAGAGTGAGCCACTGTCTCAGTGGGGTCTCGTGAGGCACAGACTAGCTGGTCAGTTTGCTTGCTGTCCACTGAGCTTAGAAACATTTAACTAATCAAAGATTCTGATTAAAATTTTCAGAGGAACTGTTCTGGCTGCTAGGGACCAGTGTGTCCTTTATTTAAAGCTTTGTTCTGGGAGCTTTCGACAGACACTCAGGCATTTTACTGCTTCCCAGAGGGCAGCCTCTGCCTCCTTAGACTTTTAAATCTGAACCAGCAACTGGCCAGATTTCCAGCCAGGATGACCCTCACTGTGCAGGTAAAAACCAAACTGTATGCTCATCAATGGCTCCTGAGCGGACCACAGAAAGCTACAGTGAGGAACACCCTCCCAAATCAAAAGACAACATTTTCCAAAAATATTTTCTATTTTTAATATTTCACATTAACTCACCTACAAAAAGTTACAAAAATCATATTTACCAGGACACATCTGTTAAATAAAAACACCATGTTAGTATCCATATGTACAGGGCTATATACAAGGATTCTGGTTCTTGCTCTCCTTAGAACAACAGCACATGCCCACTGGGGCCTAGCTTGCCAGGGCTGCAGGCTGGGGCATCAGATGCAAAACAGAGCCTTCACATAGTGGCATCCTGCTGCCCTGTGTCCCCCAAAACTTGCTCCGGTGTCAGGCAATGTCCTGGAAGCCCTATGGAGGCCAGCGAGAAACACTGCTTGGCCTCCCCAGTCAGGGTGAGCAGAGCATCCAGGCAGAAATAGAAGTTTCTGAATGAGAAAGACAAAATGAAACCAAAAGTGTGACAGGTCTGTGGATAAGAAAAGAGACTCAAACAAAAATTCTGCCTAATCCACACTGAAATCCAACCAGGAGCCCCCTGTCAGGGTGCCACCCCCACCACAGTCTGATGGAACCTGTAAGGAGTTTGTCTTCCACAGACCTTCCAGGTCAGCAGAGGTGAGCACAGCACCCAGCAACCTCAGGCCTAAGGTTACCATGGAGCCTGAGAACCTGGGAAGCACAAGACCTGCTGTCCCCAAACCCCAGGCAGCACAGAGCAGCGGGTGGGCAATAGGAACTGTGGGGATAAAGGGAGGGGCAACAGCTCTAGGACCCTGGCCCCCCAGAACAGGGTCTCTGACTCCAGCATCGATGATGGCATCCAGGAGGCCATCCAGCTGTGTCAGTTGGAGAAGACCAGGAAGGAGGCCAGCAGGGATCTGCCACCAAGAGCCCAGTTCAGCAAGAAGAGGTTGAAAGTTGATAGCAGCCTGGGCAGCTCACTGAAAAGTGCCATTCCTGATGCCCCCAGGAGAACACCCAGCAAGAGGGACACAGCAGTCCCCAGGGGCACAGACCCCAGACCAGGGCCTTGGACTCTTACTACCACTCCAAGCCACCAAATAATGCCACAGCTGCTGCACCTCCAGCAAGCACCACCACCAGGAGGGAGCCTATGGAAAGGGCCTGGGCTGGGCAGACATGTTGGCTGATCTGATGTGCACTGAAGTATTCTGGGATATTTCCAAGACCACCCATGGAGGGCAGCAATGGGTCTGTATCTGTGAGCACACTCTTATGCTCCCCCAATGTGCCTTCCCATTCTAATGGGGACAGCAGCTCTGTAGACAGTGATGACAGCATAGAGCAGGAGATCCAGATATTTTTTGCTCTGAAGGCACAGTCAGGAAGTCTGCTGACCAGAGCCAAAAGCTGCTCAGAGCCCAACCCAGGTCTTCTCTCCCCACTGGGCCCCAATAGTTAGACTGGTGTTCCTAAGGCCCCTGTCTCTAAAACCCTAGATCTGACACTGAACTTCAAAAGGAAATTCAGAGGTGCTACCTGTGCTTTGATGTTGTGCACACTCAAGAAACCAAGGGAGATGAAAGGAAGTGCCCAGGATGGCAAATGCAGCCAGAGGCATGCTCACCCTGGCCACAGCAGGCAGGAAACACCCAGGCAGAAAAGAAATAGTGAGTCTCCAGGAAGTAAGTGCCAGGCCAGGAGCCAGTCTGTCCACTAGAGACCTTTCATGCTCAATTATGTTTGCATATCTCAAGACCACTGGGTAGAGGGGGAGGCAGAAAAATGGAGGAGTGTTGGCGAGAGAGAGAGCTGTGAGGACAGGAGGAGCTTGCTGGACACAGCCATCAAGGACTTGCTAAGATACAAGCAGAAGCTCAAGAAGAAGTGCAGGGATCCCTGGGCAACCTGCAGGAAGAAGGTCAGGTTCAACTCCAGGAGGTGTAGTTGGTACCCAAACTGTTTGTGATCTTTAGCCTGAAAGAAAACTTGAAGGATTATTTAGGAGTCGGAAATTTCCCCATACAAATAGTCTATCTGATTTAATTTTTCATTAGTTTAATAATAAAATTGTAGCTACTATAACCCAAGTGTGATGTTCAGTGATTTTTTGAGCAGAACATGATTTTCTCTCATGTGTGTCCCCAATCCTATGAGATGCCAGTAGGAATGCGGGCACAGTGGAGCTAGAGGAAGTTTCTGTGATTCCTTTTTAAAATTTGCCCCCTGATAATTCGTCCTTAGATAAGTATTCTAAAAGTCAACTCCTAAAGTCATTAACCAAGCCACTGTGGAAGAAAGTGCAGACAATGTGGCAGCTTTATTCAAACCCCGGAGAATATATTTTTGGTGGAGTGATAACACAAGGCTCTCAGAAAGCCATTGCCATCACAGCTGAGCCTGTGCTGTGAGTTACTCTGGGTCACATCTGAATTGAGCACATCCTTCCCACTAGAGAGGAGGAACTTGTCCTGCTGGCCTCTATCAGTAGCTTCTTTCCTGTTTCCATGTTTCCGTGGGGAGCAAATGCCCTTCCTTCTGCAGTTCCAGAGATGAGCCAACTCAGGTCATGTAAAGATATATCTTCACTAGGCACTACTATCATAGGCTCATAAAACCTCAACCTTCTCTATACATCAATTTCTCAGGGAAAGGAAGAGAAAGTGCCCCATCACCTGTTCCAGGTTGTGTTATAGAGATGGGAAAAGACTGTCCCTTTTTAAAACCCATCTTCCAGCTCTTCCAGAGGAGGAACTCACAAGCCTGAAACACCCTAAATCCATCCTCACTTCAGCACAGATAGAAATGAACCCAATCAGAATTCTATTTTGCCTCATGGTTTTTCAAATGATTAACACCCCCGAACTCACCTGCTGCTGATTCTGCCCCTGTGCCCTCTTTGCTTATTAAGCTGCAATGGTGGCAGGAGACGGGAGCTATTTGAGCATTCACTATTGAACTCTCCATATTCAGGAAGGAACTGGGTAGCCACAGCAGCAGCCAGAAAGCAACAGAGATTCTCAATAGCTTTTTTTTTTTAGTTAGCCTTTAAATTTTAGAATCTTTTTTCTTTAGAGAATGAGGTCACTGGTTTCTATAATGGGAAATACAGGCAAATAGGAGGTTTCTGCACCACGCCCACTGTCTTATCACCTGGAACAAATAGGATGTCCGTTTTCTAGAAAGTGCTCCATGTTTTCCCATTCACTCTTTGACTCTGGTGTATTTCCTCTGTGATATCTCTGGATATCCATGTAAACCTGGGAATCCATGTGCCCAGTCTTGATCACCACCCTGTTAATAAAACCTCATTCAGGGATACTGCCTGTGTCTAAAGTTAGCCATCTTCAAAGCCACTCAGGAGAATCCTTATGGTATCTGCAAGGTTTGGGCTCTTACTTCTGGGTGGAAAGCCACATGCTGCATTTCTCATTGGAGGAATGCTGGCCCTCTTGTGCAGCCAAGGATTGATGGCTCATCAGCTGTCTAGGTGTCAATGGTGGTCCTTCTGAAATCATGTTTCTGAGGAAGACCAAAGTTTGGCATAAGTAGGATGTCAGACTGTGCTGATTGGGTATGTCTTGGTAGCAGTACAATGTTATTGTCATTATAAACACATACACGTGGATAAACAATAAATAAATGATAGGTAGAAAGGAAACTAAATAACAGACAAGAAAATACAACATTGATTGAAAGGCTTGATCTACTCTTCATCATTTCAATCCCAAGGGAGTTCTCCCTCCTAGGCCTGCCACTTACCAAGGTGGTTCTACCAAGGGTGCCACTCTCAAATTTCTGACAAATCTTCAAGTATTCACTCACTATTTTAAAATGAATGAAAACACACCTACTTTTGAAAATTGACCCCTGCACTCTTATTTTACCTATTAAGTACACCTATTTTTAGGATAACTGCAGGGAAGGAAGATATAAAATCTAAGATAGAAAGTATTTTTCCAGGAAGCTCCAGTATAGGGGAGTTTACAATGTTATCTACTATTCAGATATCAGAGACCACATTAGCCTAATGATCGCAAGAATTTCCCTACCACCATAAACTGTCTTGTGATCAACAGAGAATGTCGTCCCCACATCACTTCCCATGCCTACCTCTCTTTAAATTTCCTTTAAAAGAAGAGTTTGAGAACCCCAAAAGTGTTATTTACTCTCTAGATGTCCCCTATCCTCCCTTGAATGATTATTTTTCACTTTCCTAAATTAATCTCTATGCCTTAACTGGTGTCTCCTTCAATTCATTTTAGCAACATTTTGGGGGATTCCTACTCATCATGAGTTGAGGTCCCTCTCTTTGGTAACTCCTCATAATGCACATGAAGATTTGTACATTTATATATGCTCACACGCTCACATACAGACCCATACACACAGACTGTCATGGGGAAAAAATGAACTTGGAGAACAATGTGTGTTGAATAATAATATGTACTATGACATGGTTTCCAATATGGGGAATAGTATTCTAGAATCTACAACAGCGGGAGAGGCCAAACCATATTACCTGTAGTCGTGCCCACAACCTTCCTGACATGCACACTCTTTCCTTCTGAACATTGCTCTGTATGGACCCCTGGGGTAAGTCACCTATCCTGTCTCTTTTGAGGACCAACTTCTTTCTGCTGGATCCTGGAAAAATTAAAATGACAGCACTCTGGTCAAGAGAGAGAAAGACTGTAAGACTCATAGGTCAGAGTTTGACATGCTGCACTTTTCTTTATAGATGAAGACCCATGATTGAATGTTTGGATAAAAACATTTTTTTGGAAAAAAGATGTGCTCACAAGACTACCAACTGTAACAGAATACTATTCCTGAGACATGTGCCAATGTGCTTTCTTAAAAGATTAAGAGCTTGCTGATAATTCCCCCTGTGATATCCCCCTAACAAACAAGCATGAGAACCTTCATGTATGAACAGACCTCATAAACAATCCAAATTCTTCCAAAACAACTTGGTTAATGCAATAATCAATTGAAGTTTCTTAAACACAAGCAACTTCACCTGTTGATCCCCATTTTTTCTTTAAAACCCCAGTCTGCCTTTACCTTGATGGGACACTTGCTGGATTTCTAACTGAAACTGTATTTCCTGATATGCAAATCTGTTCTGTACCTGTGTAGAATCTGTCTTTGCTTTGAGCTTTAACTTATTTATCCTTTCTTGGTTGGCAATCCTCAGTTTTGACAGGATCCTGCTGCACTCCTTGGTGACCAGGCACTGCCATACTCACAGCAGACAACTTTCATTGTCACCTATGGAAACCTCCCTCAGTGTCCCATCAACAGACAGAAATTCAGATGGATCCCAAGGCCTAATGGACCTCTGGAAAACATCATCGTCTCATTCCATCCATTTCCCCAGGAGCAAATTTGTCCTTGGGCTGCTCTTCTTTCTTACAGTCTTGTCACCACTGGTGATATTGAAGAACCACAACATTATGTTGCCAAAATGACCTCAATTATGGCCCAAGATACCTCTCCTTAGGAATGTCCTTGGAGCAGAGTTGCAGAGGGGGTTTTCAAGGAGAAAAATCATGGATATCAGGGTTCTGGAGAGGGATGTGTTGCTGTAACTCCAAGTCCCTGAGGAGGAGGACGAGGAAAGGCACAGAGGTTTTGGCTTCACTTCTCCTTTGCCTGTGTCCCTGTGGTTTTTCCACCCTGGACATCAATTGTATGTTTCTCTCCACCATTGTACTGGGCCTTATCCTCAGCCTGAGTATTGGCAATGGTTAAGTAGTTGTTAGGCCAGAGCTGGAGCCTGTGACATGATCAGAGATCCCATCACCCTTGCTGTGGTTGCCATCACTATTCACCTTAATTACATACTGGTGGCTCTTTCCTGGCCTCTGCTTATTACCACCATATAAAGTAGTTGCTGTGTTCACTGCTCAGGATGTAGGTGACTGTGGCTGAGGCTCCCAAGGGATGAAGAAGCAGATGGGGACTGAATCAGCACAAACGGCACAAAAACTTGGGAACATACAATTTTGTGAGTGGCACTGAGTGCTCAAAACAATGGGAAAGACCTAACCTTAGGAGCTTTGTTTGGAGGGACATAGCAAGAGGATCCCCATATTGCTTTGGGAATGTCTGGCCTATGGATAAAACAAGAAGCAAGAAGCAAATGTGAAGCCAGTCCAAGGTGGGTGGAAGTTGTTTCCAAACACTGTGTAAGGAGTCTGCCAAGCTGGGCCTGGACTAGGCAATACCCCTTTTCATCCTGTGTTCCTGTAGATAGTTAAGGTAGAAGCAGTGGATGCAAATTTGTTCTTCTCTTCAGCAGTTTGTTTGTCTATGCATTTGTATGAGCTCTGAGCCTGGTGGCTTTGTGCTGGTAATTTTCTAGTTGAAGAAGAAGGGCCACATGGGGCCAGCTGCAATGGTGCATGCGTGGAATTCCAGCAGCATTAGAGGCTAAGGCAGGAGGATTTTGAGTTCAAAGCCAGCCTCAGCAACATAGTGAGGCCATAAGCATCTCAGTGAGATACTGTCTGTAAATAAAATATCAAAAAGACTGAGGTCACAGGGTTCAAACTTTGGTATGAGGATTATGGAGGAGGAGGGAAAGAGGGTGAGAGGGAGGGGTGGGGAGGGGAGGGGGAGAAGAAGAAGAAGAAAAAGAAGAAGAAGAAGAAGAAGAAGAAGAAGAAGAAGAAGAAGAAGAAGGAGGAGGAGGAGGAGGAGGAGGAGGAGGAGGAGGAGGAGGAGGAGGAGGAGGAGAAGTAGTAGTAGTGGGGGTACATGTGGATGTCAGGGGTGGAAAGGGCAATTCACCCTGAAGCAGCAGCCTCAGAGGAAAAATCGAAGAATGAATAATACCCTCTGCACTGGAACATTTCTAGATGTTCCCAGCCTGAGTGTCACAGTGCCCACTGCTGCCCACAGAACAAATGGCACCCAAAGTACATCATCAGTTCATGCAGAATTACCAATTCTGAAACATTTTTGCATTGTAGACTCTTTGACAAGCATCTTAAACAAGACACTTCACATCAGCATTTGCAATAACCCAAATTTATGCTTGATTCCCCCTGTGTTGTGGTGAAGAAATAATCATTAAGATATCTTGCTTAAGGGGCTGGGGTGGTGCTCAGTGGTAGAGATCTTGCCTAGCATGTGTGAGCAACTGGGTTTGATTCTTAGCACCACATATAAATAATTAAAATAAAAGTCCTTTGACAACAGAAATATATATATATATATATATATATATATATATATATATATATATATTTTAAAAAGAGAGAGATCTTGCTTAAGTCTCCAAAAGAGAGGAAGTCTATCAAGAGTCCTTCCAGGAGACTCACCTCACAGCTGTTCTTTCTGTCCATCCATGTTCTGCTTCCCCACTATCTCCTTTTCCCTCACTCAGGCCTTCTGGACCCTCTTGTGAGAAGCCTTTTTCCCTTTATCCAAGTGTACTTTGTTCTCTTAGACAGTGAAGGGGATATTTCTTCTACTCCATCCATGGCAAGTTACAAACAAGAACCTCTGGAACTATGAGGAGAGACTGATGTCCTGAACTTGAAAGCACAATGAGAAGGCACAGGATCATTGAGAAAAACAGAGACTCTGGGGCATGAAGACCAGATATGTACTGCTGGGTCAGCCCCTTTCAAGCTCTGAACTCAGGCAAGTTCCTCCTGCTCTCTGAGCCTCAGCTTCCACACCTGTGAAAAGATT
Source organism: Urocitellus parryii (assembly GCF_045843805.1). NCBI lineage: Eukaryota > Metazoa > Chordata > Mammalia > Rodentia > Sciuridae > Urocitellus > Urocitellus parryii. The sequence continues at coordinate 119,196,563 of NC_135533.1, read as the reverse complement.
AATGCTGGGATCAGAGGGCAGTTGTGTTTAAATGACTTAATTCATGGTTAATATTGGATACATGCACACAGTCAGAGAAACACAGGTGCAGGGATGACCATAGTGTGTGTACTGATCAAAGAAATGTCCATCCTAATATACTCCCTTCAGTCAGTTATCCCTTAATCCTTTTACTCAAATACCAATCTTGTCTCTATTCAGTTTTATTTTTCCAGAGTACTCTGAGCAAGGCCTTGTGCTGTCCTTGCTGTGACTCTTTCTATTAAGAAAGGTTCTTGGAGTCAGTGTGAGGTCTAAAAGTTGGGAAGGAGGTTCTGGAGTGTAGGATGCACCTTGGTGCACTCAGGAACTGAAGAAGATTTCACTGGGGACTGCCTTCTGGATATGGCAGAATTTGATATCATATATAGGATGCCAGCAAAATACTGTTCAGATTCTAGCTCTAGGTTTTTTTTTTTTTTTTTTTTTTTTTTTTTTTTTTGCATTGGTTTTAGAATTATTTCAGTCTTTATAATTATTTTTGAAACACTGGGGAAGAAGTGCAGTGTGAGAGAGATTTATAGTTGTATAAATTAATGTATTCTAATATCAAAACATGAGTGCATAGGTCAGAGCCTGTGGCAAATTGGTTTTGGTCCCACTTCCCCATCTGCCTGTTTCACTGTGAACAGCACCACTGTGCCACAACCCACAGTAATAGTCAGCCTCATCTTCAAGTTGGAGCCCAGATATCTGCAGAACACCTGCATTGGCTGAGGTATCTTTGGATCCAGAGAAACGACTGGGGACCCCAGAGCCCTGGTGCTTGTTTGACTCTGAGTAATAGCTCAGAAGATACTTGGGAGGACTCCCTGGTTTCTGCTGGTACCAATAGATCCAGTAACTTCCAACACTTAAGCCACTTCTCAGAGTACAGGTAAGTTTGGAAGAAGCTCCCGGAGATGCAGAGAGAGATGGCAGTTGAGTCAGCACAGGCTGGGAGAGGGAACCTACAAACAGAGAAAAATAGATAGGATAGTGTCCATGGTAAAACTTCTCCTAGGTTCATACCTGAAGAGTTGATGCAAACAGTGAATTGAGAACTGCTTACTGAAGGTTTTTCCTACCTATGCAGTGAGAGAGCAGCAGGATGAGAAAAGGAGTCCAGGCGATGGTAGGCACAACTTCCTATGTCCCACAGTGGAGGTGAGCTGCCACAGATCTCCTTTTCTTTCCCCCTTTCTGCAGAGGAGGGGCTGTCCATGCAAATGTTTCCATCATGACTGCCACAGCCACCCCACCCCACCCCAGCCAGGTGTTGGGGTTCAGCTCAAACTACAGACTAAAGAGAATGAAGGTTTCTTTTACCACTTGGGGAACCATTGGAGGAAGGACTGCTGAGACAAGACAAGTTTCCTGCCCAGAGGACTCTGCTATTCCAGAGTTAACACACTGGTAAGTCCCCTTCAGTTAACTCAGGGCCCCTCCTCCACACCAGGACTCCTTTGAGTGAATGGTCCATACTGAGAAGCTGTGCAGAGACCACAGGTTTGTCCCACAGTGTCCCCTGCTGGTCACAGGGCATACCTTCCCATGGTCCAACATCTTGAGAGCCCAACAGGTTTCTGTAGCTCATCGGTAATTGTCTAAATATAGAAGGTTGGATTCCTAAATACTGCAGTTTTGATATACTTCCATTCTCTCACCCTTTCAGAAGTTTTTTCTGTATTTTGGAAAGCAGAAAATCATGAAAAAATGATAAGTTAAGAGTTAGGTCTCCCATAGAAGAGGATGCAAACTCCATATGATTTCTTGGGTATATAATCTACAACATACATCTATTTTTACAATTTTGTAATATTTGTTTATGAAATAAACATATTCCCATGATTGGCACCTAATTGAATTGCATTTAATCTCCCACTTTAAGCCCTTTTAACTGTTAAATTAACTATTATATTAGGAAGCGCAGTGAATCTTAAGGCTTGCAGGTGTGGATCTCCTGTTGTGCCAGATTGCACTAGAATAAAATCCAACCTAGGACATGCATTCTTGGACACTCAGCAATCAACCTCCTTCATTCACTCCCAATGCAGATACAATTTTTTTTCCTATGGATACAGAAGAAACCCATCAATATTTCCTCTCCCCTTTTCCAATAAGGGTATTTGAGGGATTGAATAGTTAATTATGGGAGTATGCCTGATTTCTTTATCTTATGTGTATTAAATGCTCCACCTCTCTTGAAATTAGGACTCTTGCCTTCCTTCCTCACTTCCACTAAACTGCTCTTTTTATCCCCAAGCTCTGCTGTGCTATTGGGTTTCCTTTATTCAAAAAGGTTGTGCTATATATTGTGTCCATATTTGTATTATTTGAGATGGGAGGAGTACACTATTTCTTATGCCATCGTGACTGCAGAAAGTGACACTGTCTACTATCTAGAATTATTTACTTAGATTGTGAATCTTTTAAATTTACAATAATATGTCACAGATTTTCAAAATTATTGGTATGGCATACAGTTTCTTACTGGACCCAAGATAAATTTAATCCAAGGAACCTCTGCAATTTGTGTTGGTCGTGTTAGTGGTTCACTGCTACAAATAAGCTTTGGTGTTTAAATAAGCACATATAGAGATAATGAGAAGTAATAAACACCTAGAGAGGCCAGTAGAAATTCATAACATCTGCTCCTTCAGAATAGTAGTCCCTTTCACTTTTTAAGTACCTGGAAAATTTTCTGGTGCCAGAAAATGTATAACTGTGAAAACTCTGATTACAACTTATAAATTTTAATTAGTTTATGCCAATTATATTAAAAAGTTCAGCAGAGAAATTATTATATTATGAAGGGCTGGAATTTATGGATTGTTATGTTTTAAATTTAATTTACTTTTTTCTTTTTAAGTATATATAAAATAGAGTAGTATAGATATTTTGACATATTTATATAAACATGGAATATGTCTTATTCTAATTAGGATCACAGCCTTGTGGTTGAACATGATGTGGAGATTCATTGTAATATATAAATAAATGTGTGTGTGTGTGTGTGTGTACACAATTGTGTCAGTTATGTAATTTTTGATGAACTATTTATCTTAGGTGATACCTTACTCCACTTGTCAGATTTTTGTCTGTGGAACAAAAAATATAGAGACCCTCCAAATCTATTCTATTTGACACCCTCAGGCTGAGGAACAAAGTCAAGACCTTTTTTCTTTAGAAGTCTCTGCTGTGTCATCTTCCTCAGTCTGGGGAAATGACATTGAAAAAAGAAGTTTCCCTTATTTTCCAGGACAATAACCCACAAAAGGTTCACAAATAAGTGCCTCCAATTGGCAGCACCCTGGATATAGCACTGCAGTTACATTCAGGACTCAGATAAGTCCCTCAGTGCTGGTATATGAACATAATATCCCCTCAGTGATCCCCTGAGCTGTTCATCACCTGATAACAGTCTTCAGATTCAAAGAGCAATAAATATCCATCCATAATGATAGGGCCCAATGAGTTTTCAAACAGTGTCTACATAGTGAAGAAAATCAAAGAGAGCACAGCTAATCTATAACCAATGTTCCATGCACACTTAAGTATTTGGGGCTTGTGTGATACTCAACAAAGTCTCATCATCACATGGTCAGTTACCATCGACAACAAAATGAGCTGTCTATCAACACAAGGGAGATTACTCCTCTCCCCAGATTTGCTTAGATGGAACATCATGTAAATATATATATATATATATATATATATATATATATATATATATATATATATATATATATATATACCAGTGTAGTAATTGCCCTTATTGTGTACCATATACAATGCAAATATCACCATGTCTATTCTGTCCACATTGGTAAGACTTTATAGTGACATTTACAAGAAGGAACTCAGCAAGGTTCGAACATTTTCTATATTCTCATCACCCAAATGAGAAGACTAAGGCTACACCAGCACCAAGGAAGCAGGGTAAATTGAAGGCATATTCTCTAGGTGAAGTCCCCCTCACCTCATAAAAATAGTCTATTTTTTCTTAAACTAAGTGGGTAAAAGTCCATGCAAGCAACAGCATTGGGTAGGAAGATCCCCAGATGGTTAGGGGAGATACATGGTTCAAGAATGGAATCAGTTCATATCCCTGGAATCATCATGGGAAAGTGAGATTACTGTATGCCATGATAAAAATGGTTCCCCTTAACATGTGCATATTTTAATCACAATACAATGACTGATTGCTTTAAGAAAAAGGGCCCTTTAGGGGACAGAATACTCATGAATGGGATTAGTGTCCTTAAAGAAGAGGATTGAGAAGGTGGCTGTGTACCATGTGTAAATTCAGTGAGAAGAAGCCATCTGTGAACTAGAGAGTTGGCCACCAGCAGACACCAAATATACCAACACTTGGGTCTTGGACTTACCAGCCTCCATTAAGAGTAAAAATTAGTTATATTTTGTTTATAAGCACATCAGTTTAGGGTATCTTGATAGAGAACCCTGGAGGGGATATGATGCTTGTGTAAGATCAGAGGACAGTGCAGACTATCTATCCTAGGTCAGGGAAAGTGACCCTCATGATGCACATCCATAATCCCATATAGTCAGTGACTTTTGCAGTAAGGGGTAAGGAAGGGAGGCCAGGCTTTGGCACGGTGTCCTTGAAGTTTCCTTCCTTAGCTTCCACCAGAGTTAGGACACAGTATCCAGCATCTCTCTGATCTTCCTTCAATGCTTTCGTAGGATGGATCTACTTTATTTGAGTATGTTCCTTGTCTCACTGGAGTCCTGATATGAGCAGAGGATTCTTTTTTGTGCAGGACAGAGATGGTTACTTTATAGCCTGATTAAGTGGATTATCTGTTGCTAGGAGTCTCTATGCTCACTTTGTACAGACATATTATCATCTCACTGTCAAAGAACCTGTTTAATCATCATCGCTGGAAATACAGAATTTAATTTTTCTGAGAAGAATAGTTCTCAGAGACTGGCTGAAACTAGCAGGTGCAGAAGAAGGTAACCTTATACTTGGAGCTGGTCAGTAGGGCTGCACTTGGAGTGTGCTACACCTAGTGCAGCCCAGATGCTTGGAGTGTGCTATATCTAGTGCTTCCCAGATGCTTTCAGACCCCATATGTTTCTGAGTCATGTCTAGATTCTGGTAGGAAAAGCATGGGCCAACGACCTTCTTCCTTATCTGTTTACTCCCTGGAGAGAAACTGAACTCTGAGGAATAAGATTGTAGGATAGGTAGGTATTACCATTGGATTAAATCAATTTCTTACAATGGAGAAAAGAAGAAGACATTTCCCACACACTGATTCCAGGAAAATCAGAGGCTGATTGAAGTAATGAGAACAAGAGCCACCACCTGAGCTACATGTAGTTCCAAGCAAGTGCAATAGTGACTGCACCAAGCAGAGAGAATTCATCTGAGGGTTTAATCTCTCTTCCCCATGGGTCTGGAACACTGTGTAAGGCTTAGAGTTGTCATGCCAAATATTATAATAATAGTCTCATCTTCATTCTGCAGCCCACAGATGTGCAGAACACCTTCATTAGCTGAAGTATCATTTAGTCCAGAAAAGTGTCTGGTGATACTGAAGCCCTGCTGTTTACTTGAGTCTGAATAGTAATGTAGGAGACACTGGGAAGGTGGGAAGGGCTTCCTGGCTTCTACTGGTAGTAGTGTATTCCAAAGTCACCAGCACTGAAGCCAAGTCTGAGGGTATACGTGAGTCTTGTGGAGAGGGAGAGTGGCTGAGTCAGCCTAGACTAGGACAAGGAAACTGAAAGCACAGATACTCAAGGTTGAGCATATGGGATCAAAGTTTGAGTTGCTGGATAATCTAAGGTGGTAGGGTCTGCCTCAAGTGAGGATCCTACCCCTTCCTGAGAAATGAGACAAGATCAGGAGAATAGAACCCCAGGCCATTGTGGACACATCCCCCCGGAGGTCCAAACTGGAATGATCTACCCATGGCATCTCTTATCCTTCCACTGGTCTCACAGGGAGGAGTTATTGAGGCAAACATGGTCCTATCCATTTCCTGTCCTATTCCTCTGCATGCATCTATTCAGGTGCTGTTTGATGGGAGTCTGGCAGGAAGTACCTCAGGAGGCAGTACTAGAACCACCCTCAGATAGAACAAAAGTGCTCCTTCTGCACCACAGAGTGCAGCTCCACCATCTTTGTGCTTGGGAAATGCATAGCTCTTCAGATGGAAGGAGAACCTCATTGTTATACAGAATACATATATGACGTGATGAGAAAAAGAAAAAAAAAGTGTGTCACATTAGATTGGATAGAGAGAAAGGATGGGAGAGGAGGGGAGGAGTAGGGAGGATAGGAAGGGCAACAGAATAGAATGGATAATATGATTGATGTATGTTTATTCCATGTATGTATTATATATCAAAATGCATTCTACTGTCATGTATGACTAAAAAAAATAAAATTTTTTTATTAAAACAGTTATTAGAACTCACTAACGGATGTTGTTTAGTCAGCTATTTCACTGCTGTGACTTAAAGACACAACCCAAAGAAAAACTTGTAGAGGAGTAAAAGTTTATTTGAGGGATCACAACTTCAGAGGTCCTAGTCCATAGAAGGCCAGTTCTATTGGTCTGGGTCTGAGGTGAGGCTGAATATTATGGTAGAAGAGTGTGGTATAGGGAAGCACCTCACATTGTGATCTGAACGCAGAGAGTGTCCACTTGTCAGATACAAATATATATCAGGGGATTAATCACTGATTACATTAAGATTTTCATGACCCAATCACTTCTCCACTGAACTTTTTCATTGTTTCATATGTGAGCTTTTGGGCAACATCTTTGTCATTGCTTTGCTGTCATTTCACAGGAACATTTAATACAGTTAGACATTTCATTGAGAAGAATGAAAACAAGGATAACAAGTTTTTCATCAGGAGGGGACATTGGGATGTTCAATAGAAGTGACTTTCTGGAAGCTAAGCTTAGTGTCATGACTCCTGATGTGAATTTCTGAAAAATTAGAATCACCTGGATTGCTGAAAATTTGGTGAGAGTTTGTTTTATTAGTTATTTTTTCTTTCAGTACCAAAACCCATAATTCAACATTTCTGATATTTATATTGCATAATACCTCTAAATTTTATTGACCCACAAAGGTATAAACTAGTACCTAAATTTCCCTGAGTATTTTAAGGATGAGCAACATTGTGTGTACTACTTTGACTTTAAATTTCATATTCTGAATAATACCTGTGGATAATTTTATCTATTTTGACAGATTATTGTCTTCTCATAGTTGTTTTTTAGTTTTATCTGCATTATTTTTTTAAATATTGCTTTTAGTTGTAGGTGGACAAAATGCCATTTTATTTTATTTATGTGATGCTGAGAATTGAACCCAGAACTTCAAACACGCAAACTGAGTGCTCTACCACTGAGCCATAGCCCAACTCCTAGTTCTCTATATATTCTTGATACTTATGCTTTCTTATGTGTATAATCCAGACTTTGTCTCTAAGCTTGTAGCTTGTCTTTTAATTTCTTTAATTCATTATGTCCTGGTATCCCTTATTAAGGTTTCAATACCAAGGCATAATTTTTGTTTTTCTGATAAGCAAAATTCCTTAAGAGGCTTGGATTGTGGCTCAGTGGTAGAGTGCTCACCTAGCACAAGTGAGGCACTGGGTTTGATCCTTGGCACCACATAAAAATAAAATAAAGGTTATTGTGTACTCCTACAAGTAAAACAAATATTTTAAAAATAAATTATTATTAATACATTTGAATTTACCAATTTTTCTATTATTAATACTTTGTGTCTTAAGAAATCTCCTATAAAGTAAGAAAAATATTTATGCACATTTATTATAAAAGCATGTTTTACTTTGGATACTATTTTTTAATCCATTTTCTTTTGCAAATGAAAAATTTGACCATTTATCAATATCTTTCATACATAAAGGCAAGTATTTGTGTTAGTTTTAGTTATTAAGATAATAGATCCATGTGTATGTATCAGGTAGTTTGTACCATCACACTTAAAATGTATTTTGGACCATTTTTGAGCTCTGCATTCTATTTTGTTGGTCAGTACATCAATCTTAGACCAAATACTATAACACTTTAACTTCTATACATTTATAATAAGTCTCTTTATTTTGTAGAGAATTTTTTCTTATATTATAATTTTTTAAAACTGTCTTGAAGGGTTTGGGATGCATTTCAGTGGGTGCTTGCCTAGAATGCACCAGGCCCTGGGTTACATCCACAGAAACACACACACACACACACACACACACACACTCAAAAATGCTCTGGCTATTTTTGTTTCTTTGCTTTTGTATATAAATTTCAGAACTAACTGAATGCACATGTATCTAAAAATTTGTTTATAATGAACATTTTTATAATAGGAAGTATCTCCCTGTGAAGGTAGCTCCCTCTGAATTTAAGTAGATGGTCATTTAATGTCCTTCAGTAAACATTCTGCAAGCTCCATACTAATTTCAGGTATAGAATTTATTCCAGTCTTTATGGCTTATGTTCCCATTTATAATGTTGCTATTTTTCTGACAAAGCAAATTGCCTATTTGATGTAGAGAAATTCAACTGAGTTTATATATTGATTCTAAATCTAGCCATGCTGCCAAATATCCCATTCTAAATTTCTGATTTGTATACATTTTCTTTTGGTTTTTGTATTCAGGGATACTTTTTTTTCAATGTACAATAATGTAATTTCTCCTATCCTTTTCTATATTCCACACCTCTGGCTCTGAGAACCATGATTTTGAACAGAAGTGGTAAAGGAATCAATCCATGCCTCAACCATGATTTCAAAGTGTGTACTTCTAATACTTTCTCACTTAGAATAATGGTTTGATAAATTTTAGTGTTTTTAGCAGATGGTCTTTACCAGGCTAAGAAAATGTTCTTTCATTACTTACTCTGCTATGAACTTTATTTATTATAATCAAGAATATTTTTAGGGGCTGGGGATGTGGCTCAAGCGATAGCGCGCTCGCCTGGCATGCGTGCGGCCCGGGTTCGATCCTCAGTACCACGTACAAACAAAGGTGTTGTGTTCGCCAATAACTAAAAAGAAATAAATAATTTTTTAAAAAAGAATATTTTTAGATGACCTTTATATTTTATTCCATTAAAATAATAGTAGCAAATATTTGTATGGGTAGCAAAATTAACAGTCATTTATACAGGACTTTCTGTGTGCCCAGTGCTATTCTAAGCACTTCAAAAAAATCACTTAAACTTCAAAAAAGTTCTTCAATGAAGATCACATTGTTTTATAGACAGGACAGGAAGGATAAAGAAGTCAGGTAATATTCTAAGGAGACAACACCCAGTGGCATGACTGAAACAGAATTCTATAGGTCAGCTCCCTGTCCTCAAATGCTGTGTTTACTCTATAGCACAAGAGATTTCCTGACAACAAAACACCCCTGCATTCCCAGGATAAAAACAAATTACCAATGTTTCAAAAACCTTTTCCTTTTGCTAGTATTCGATCTAGAATACTTAAACCTATTTCATGAATAAGGTAAAATTGTAATTAATCTTTCTCACATTGAATTTAATTTCAAATCCAAGTCATAATCACAGAAGCAGCTAGGAATATACCCTTTTTTTCTGATTTGCTAGAAGGGTTTTAAAGGACTGGAATGGTTTCACTATTTGAATTTTTAAGTAGCTCACCCACAAGGGCAGAGGATATAACTTAGTTGTAGAAAGCTTGCCCAGCATTTTGAGGTTTGTAATCATTTCTCAGTGCTAAAAGTATCCCAGACAGTTGTCTTATGCACATTTTTTAAAATTATTACCCTAGTTTCATTTATACATAAAGGACTTCTAAGATTTCGTGATTTTTGGTTTTATGATGTCTTTGTGTATGTGTGTGTGTGATATTGGACATTGAACATGGATTTACACTAACACTGAGCTATATTCCATACATCCCCAGTAATTTTTATTTTATTTCATTTGCTAAGTAAGTGGCTGAGGCTGGCCTTAAACTTGTGGTTCTCCTGCCTCAATTTCCCAAATTTCTGGATTTGCAGGCCTGTATCAAAAATGTCTTTTATGTCATGTTTTACTTCAGGTTTATGTTTACCTCGTGGTATGTTTTTATTTTAAAGACAATTCAGAGAACTCTTTGTATAATTTATAGGAAAAATTACTGAGTCCTGGTGGCAGACTTTGATCTCTGCTGAAATGTTACTACATATAATATGTAGTACATATGTATACCTTCCAATTTAAATACATGTTTATACTATAGGCGAATAGTAATTATGGGTTATCACTTGGATAAATTCACCTCTTCACCTCTGTGCCAAAGCTCCTTTAGTAGTAGAAATTGTTAAGAAGTGCAATATTTGTGTTTTGATTATGTCTGTGTGTGTATATATATATATATATATATATATATATATATATATATATATATTCTTTCTCATCTTTACTTTTTAGAGTTTCTATGGGAGTTAATGGAAGACAAATATCCATATGGCACCATGGAAACCAGATATCCATACCTTGAGGTATTTTATTATAAGTGAGGTTCTTATTTACCCTAATAAAAGTGGCATAAGCTTAGAATCTCAGGGACTGGTAGTTTTTGTCCCACATCCTCACCCATAGTTATGTACATAGGACTCTCTCAGTTTTCCAGGTATCTTTGTACCAAGTCACACAGGAACCAAAAAACCATCACTGGAACATCAGATCATTCGAGTGCTACTCACATGTGAGTTTTCTCCTGTGGACCCTGCTGCCCCCAGAGATGGTCTAACCATACTACCTACTGATCTCAGAACAAAGTTCTTTCACAATGGACCAAATTCACCTCCACTTTATTTCTTGGACTCCTGTTTGTATCCCTTGAATGAAATATCTAGCAGGGACAGTGGAGGCATGGTCCTGAGGTTGCCATAACTGACATCTTCCTCTGTGGGTACGGAACTAGTGGGGATGATGAACTTGGAAACATGTGTTTGAAGAGCATTCAAACCACTCTGAATCTGAAGACAAAATGCCTGGAGCAGAAACAGAGCTGATCTGTTAATGTGAAGGTCTCTGAAGAGGAGGCATTTGCTTTGGATTCTGAGAGGGAATGGAGTTCACTGAGGGTTAAATAGATGATTGCAGGGGAGACAATAATGTGTCAGGAATGTGCACATTTTCTAGAGCAACAGGCAGAGAAAATAATAGAACAGAGATGTGGCAACCATGGGTTCAGAGGTGGGGAGTGCCTAGGGTACAGAAGAGATAATGTTTAGATCCTTCAGATGTCTTCTTTATTGGCCTAGATATGTTTAACCAGGATTGTGCCCATTACTATGTCTTATGTTAGAGTACTGGCTCTGGTAAGGTGGGACTTGTAGAAGAGAATAGGGGAAGAAAGACCCAATAGAGAATATTTCTGAGTAGCTCTTATGACTACATATGAAATGCCACATGCCTTTTAGGTGGGACACCTGGGCCCACTGAACCTCAGGTGAGAGGATAAATGTACCATAGTGTAAGGTAGACGGAGGTAACACCTCTGATGAAACTGACAAAGGTAAGACTAGGTGGAGAACAAGTCTAAGGGACTGTTGGGGATGTGGATGTATATTTGCTATTTGCTGACCATGGTATGAAAAAGTGAACATCATATAGTAGTTTCACAGACAATCAGGGCTGCATTTTCTCCTACTACATTAATAAGGCAGAAGTAAAAATAACCACCAATAGTGGGCTTAAAATTGTCAGTAATTTATTCTTTTATTCATGTATATTTTTATTCTTTTTCTAGTCACTAATGCATTTTTAAGATATGATTAGAGGGGGCTGGGGCTTTGACTCAGTGGGAGAGTGCTGAGTGCAAGGTACTGGGTTTGATTTTCAGCACCACATAAAAATAAACAAATAGATTTTAAAAAATAATATGGTTAGTGATATTGCACATGTATGAAACATTAGAAATATATATGAAATTCTAGGAGTTCCCCAAGGTATGTGATCAGCAAGAATTAGGCACAGGAGAGCATAGATTGGATTATGAGGATACTGCAGGCCTGAGGACCTCCTGCTCATGCAGATCAGAGAATAAAGAGTGTCTATGTGGCTGCAAGGCTTGTAGGTAGCAAGAACTCTGAAAAACTGGAAAACCTCAGCTTTGAATATTTTTGGGGTCAACCAGCTGGAGCAGAAGGCCAAGAGAGCAGGAAACATCCCCTGTCCTAAGTGTGAAGGGATCACTAAAATCCAGGGGTAGTGGACCAGGAAGTACTCTTCATATGTCTTCCAGGGAATACTATAGGTGGAAATTGCTGATTGGCAGTCCCTTCTTGATCTGGCCACAGGCAACACTGACCTTTGGGGTGACTACTTCCACGTCACTGTGTAGGCAGCAGCCTCCTTCTTGTGGTCACACAGGATCCAGAATCCACTCAGCCTGCAGAAGAACTCTCATATATGTCTGTGTTTAGAGGTTTTACCTATTTAATTTTTTCCCATCCTGATCCTGTCACAGATGTCAGAGCCATGTTATGAATTCACCTGTTGTCCTCCAGGTCCTTTCTAGTTGTGTTCACCAACATTCCCCTCCCACAAACTACATTCTTATATGAACACCTTGCATCTGTTTCTGAAAGGCTGTCAATTCAAAAAAAAAGAAAGAAAGAAAGAAAAAAGAACAAAAACAAAAAGAAACAAACAAACAAACAAAAACTTACTAGTTTGAGAAAAAAATATTTCAAGAGAAAATGTGTTTTATTTCCTTTGGTAGATTAATAAATGTATTGTTTAAATAAGTAGTTTGGATAAAAAAATAAATATTTTAATAAATCCTCTCAAATAAGTACAAAATTATAAAAGTGAAGTTGCTTCCCAAACAGTGCATACCATATACAAAACTCACACACACACACACACACACTTTAGGTCTTTTGTTTTGATTTATTAAAAAATTAACATCAATGGAGAGGCTAACCACTGGAAAAATGATTTGACCTTGGTCTTCAAATCAGATTCAGGTGATATTATCCTATTTGGGAGAAAAAATCATTGAATCCCCTTTTTTGGAACATATCCTCACAAAAAAAATTCACATATATCCTCCATTTTGGACTTAATCAGAAACAGAAATTAACCAACACTTACCTTAGCCTTTCTCTAGGGGCAGTCATCATTGGGCTGTCAGAGAGGTCAGTGTCTGGTCTAATAATTCCCTATCCTGTGATCATGTTTCTATCCAGGCTAAATCATGTGCAGGTTTAGATCTCTGTTGCCCACCTGGGACTTACTGTGCTGAGCATCATTGAGATGTATCACACATTGAAACTGTTTCATCCTCAGGTGGGCACCTGAGAAGGTCAGGCAGTTTTACTCCCAAAAAGGGAGTCTGAGAACCAGGAAGCTGACCAAGAGTGTCTGTTGTTTGTGTTTTAAATTAGGGTCCTGGCACTTGCCTAGACTTTTGCTGCAACAAGTATGAGAAATGATCGTTGGTGACCAAAGCAGTTCTGGAGCCACAGATGAGGGTGACTGTTCCTCCTGAACAAGTGGTTAGTGAGGGCTCCTGCATCTCACAATCTGAGAAGTGGACCCTAAATTCTGAACAAAGCATGAGGAAAACAAACAGGTCCATTAAAATGGCTGGAATCCAAACTCTTTATCATACTGAACACTTAGTGAGGAGAAGCAGACATGTCCAGACTGTGGTATGCATTTTGGGAGGATTCCCTGGCACTAAAATTTATGCCACACTTCCTGATGGCCCACGATTTCCCATTGACCTGCCTGGTATAGGGGTCACATTTATGTGGCATATTATATAAATATGAGCCCTTTATTATCAACTTTTAAAATATGATCCTACATTCTGAGAGCGCTTAGATTTTCAGAAGTAGATACAGGATGGCTGTTTGCTGTAGATTTTTCCCATGGGAGGAAGCAGCTGCACTGGTATTGTGCATGGTTCACTGAACAACTGTTCAGAACTCAATGAAGCTAAACCACTTGAGTTTCTTCTACCATTTTTCTATAAAAATCCACAGTGCCCCCTGGAGGCCTTTTCCTCTAAAGCTATAAGGTCCCATTTGATAAAGAACTGTTAAAGTACTTGTATGATATTGCCACTGTATTTCCAAGACTGTCTCACATTCATTACTTGAGTTTTCTTTGAGAATTCCTGTTTATATCTATTTACCTGTTTTGGTTTGTTAAGATCATTCCCAATTGTGTGCAATTTAATTTTAGTATTGCATGGTCTTCAACTATTCTGAATTTTTTTAATAATTAACATACTTGTATTTATTTTGTAAAATGCTTCATTGTTTTATTATAATTGTATGATAATAGTGGTGTTCACTGTACACATAATCAAACATAAAGGAACACTAATTTCATCAATTTTGTTCCACAATATTCTACTTTCACTCCCTTATACCCTCCCCTAAACCTGCTTCTCTACTTTTCTGGTCTCATTTCAGTTGTTTTTTAATTGATACATTAAAATTATTAATCAAATTGGGATTTACTGTGATATATTGGTACTTGCACATAGCATCATTTGTTTGGTGTCCTTTCATAGGACCTGCATGTCACCTTGTTTTCTCCCTCTCCTGGATCTTCTTTCTCTATTCAACATTTCTCTCTTCAAGCATCCAGTTCTTTCTTTCATGAGTGAATATTACCAAGAGAAAAAGTAATAAAGATGGGACCTCATTCATTTGTGTTATGAATGAGTGTGGGATTGATTTCATGACAAAATTGCTGATAAGATTGTTGATTTTGATCTTCTCATTGAATGTAGAGAAGGCTTCAGTGAAAAACTATTTTAGTAATTATTCTATGGGGATGAAATGAAAACAGAAAAAAGAAATGCTCCATAATGGAGAATAAAATTTTCTTTTCATGCCATTTTAACTTTTTTCACTAGTTCAGTGAAAATAAAGTTGGTTACACAGATGGTCAACCAAGTCTATATAACCATAGTACTCAAAAAACACAAATTTCTGTTAAGCTATCTTTTTGTTAAACTCTTTTGTTATTTTGTTACCAGGGATTGAACACATGGGAGTTCAGTATCACCCCAGTCACCACCATCCTCATTTTTTTTAGAAAGAGCCTTTTGCTAAGATGCTTAGAACCTTGCTAAGTTACTGAGACATTTGAATTTGTATTTCTCATGTCTCAGCCTCTCAAGCCACTGAAATTATAGATTTGCACACTACACCCAGCTTTTATGGTTTGCCTGTTTGACAAAAATTGTTCAGTTGTAGCCCAGGCCTTCTTTGATTCTACCATATTGGGAAAAATAGACCCTGAGCCAAGGCCTCGAGAATTCTGACTGGGATATTTGGAAATCATGATGCTATATGTGCACACATCTGATGCAGAGTCCTATGTCCACCCAATTACTGGACACCTTATAAGTTGCTCATAAAAGCAACACCCATAATCATTGATAATCAGAAAGAACTTTGATGCTTCAAGTTGAGTATTAAGAAGAATGGCTACTCTGTGGTATTTTGTTGTTGTTGTTGTTGTTGTTGTTTTTGTTATTTTGTTTATTTTTGTTTTGGGACAAATTGTCCCTCAGTTGTAGAAGCTTGCCTCCAAATTATTATCTCACTGTCTCAATCCCCTGGGTATCTTGGATTACAGGCATGCACCACTAGAGCTATTAAAAGTAACACTTTTCTGACCAGAAATCAAACTGGGCCTTGGCAGTGAGAGCTGAATCCTAACCACAGGCTCAACCAGAGTAGCTCTCTGAGTATTCATACAAATAGACCTACTGTTGAGTTTGCACAAGGATCTTCTAGTGGTTTTCATGGGTGATTGTCAAGCTTTTCCTGGCCTTCACCTCCAGTGAGCTTTTAGTACATTTTACATTGGTGAGAGCTGTCTTTCTTTTTGATTTTTCAAACATTTGAATATTGTGTACCAAATCTGCAAGACATGTCCTTTGAATTCCTTCTAGTAGTGTTAAAGTGAGAGAATACACAAAAACATGGCCAAAGGTGGCATTCAGTCCACCTGGATTTTTAAACTTTGTACTCTTAGATGCAACTACCTAAATCAATTTTTTATCCTTGAAGAGATTGAAAGGGGTAGTTTTTAAGTTCCAGATGTTGCCATCTTTGCCACCCACCTTAGATGTCCTATCATATCTCCTTGGAAGATGAAGTATTTGTCAGATATTGGTAATAATCACCCGGAATCTCAGCTGACATGAGATTACGAAGAAAACATGAAAGTCACTCATTTCTCATTTAACTCACCGAAATTCAGAAACATGATTTGGAGCTACACAGACAGGACATATACCAAAATGGCTTTTAAAATCTTTTCTCATGGACATTTCACCATCCTAGATACAACTGAAAATCCATACCTTCACTACCTGTACCAATCTTGACTTCTCTGAAGTGTCAGCCCTTATTATCAGATTTTGAAGATGACACAATTTTCATTGTCATTCTCAAATGGGGTCCAGGAAATGTGTTTCAGTTGCAGATGTCCTGGCAATGTAAGAGATACCCTCAAAATTCTGACCTGAGCAAATAAGGCAGGAGCCTTTACCTCACAATGATCTTCTGCTTCAAAGTAACTCCCTCAGAATAATGCATGCCAGCCCTCTAGCCTTTTTTTCTCAGCCCCACCACAAGCCCTGGATTAGGAGAGATGTTCTCCACAGTAAGGAGGGAAAAGGTACAGCTAGACCTGCCCATAGGCAAAATTATAAAATGCTGAGCCCAGTGAACAGTGAGAAGATGATAAAAGAGCAATATTTCTGATTGTTTTCCATGAATTTTTGAAGAAAATATCTTAGATCATGAGGTCAATGAGTACAGTGAAGGCTGCCTTATATTATTATCTATACTGATGGAGTTAAAAATAAAATACATATATGGTCAGAGAAAAGTGATCATCAACAAGAACAACAACAAACAAACAAACAAACAAAAAAAAAAACAGGGACCAGGTCATGATGTGTCCTTAGGAGAATCAAGATAAATTGAAAACAATGTGGAAATGTCTCAGAGGGAATTTATAAAGTGGAAGATATCATTAAAGAAGTAATATCTGTTGTGTGTATCCAAATATAAAAGGAAACACAATCAATAGTCACAGAGAGGGTCAGTGATTGTCTGAGAGGTTCTTTGAGCAGAGATGGATGGAGGATTCCCAAAGGTCAAAGAAAGATTTTAGGCAGGGGCATGAATTCCTTTGCCTTATTGTGCTGATATTCATAAAGGTGTACAAATGAGTCAACATTTATTAAAGTTTTAACATATGTATGTTTTATATTGTACCAAATATTTAATATTAGAAAATTTATGTAAAATTAGGCTAAAACATGAATAACAAATGTACACAATGAGGGTTAAGGAGAAGAACACACCATTCTAGAATTTCTATAATTAGGGAAGAATGGAGGATGAAACCACAGGATTCCCCATCAGAAGTCAAATATGAAATGATCAGAGTTGCACTGGATGCCTCATCACCTAAATTTCAGGGCAAAGAGACCTCAGAATCCTGTTTAGCTGCTCTAGCTAAAGAGAAACACAAATTTATTTTTATATGTAGGCATTTCCCTACAAACATACTGCTGTGAATAACGCTAGTGACAGAATACAAGAGGCTTCTCACTCAAAGAAGTGTCCATAGATTCATCTGGGTTTATATTAGTGCTAGCAGAAGAAGCCATTGGCCAGGCCTGAGCAAAACTGCTGAGTGTTTGCCCTCCTGACAAATGGAGAATAGGTTCTCTTACTTCCAAATAAGCCTGAAGCACTGTGCAAGCATGGAGACTATTGTCATAAGACTGACAGAAATAGCCTCATCCTCAGGCTGGAGCTCAGTGAGGGTCACTGAAGCATAGTTGTCAGACTTAGAGCCAGAGAAGTGATAAGGGTCCCCATTGGGTCAATTTCTAATTTCCATAGAAGAGAAGTTTGGGAGTCATTTCTAGGAGCTGTTTGTACCAGTGCACATTCCAGCCATTCCTAACATTCGTGGTGTTTCCAGCATAAGAGATGGTGACTGTCTTTCCTGTAGTTCCAGACAGTGAAGGCAGTTGAATAAGCACAAGGGCCCAAGATCTGAAAGTGGAAGAGACACAGAGAGGGTGATGTTTATCTAAAACCAAGAGTATAATCAGGGCCCATATCAGAGGACTCCTACATCCTATCCCTCCACCATATCATGTCACCTGTGCACTGAACAGGAGGAATTTGAGGAGGAGAGAAACAGGCCATGGTGAAGGTCATCCTGTTCTCTGCCTTTTTTCATGACACTGAGCAGAGGTTCCCTCAGGTCTCTAGCTTGCCCTCTTCATATTCTGAGAAGGGAAGTGTCTATCCATGCAGGTTTCCTGATTGCACCCTGGGCCATGATTCACACTCCTATATATAAATATTCCATGTGGGTGTGCAGGGGTTGCGTTGGGTTTGCTCATGGGTGTGGGAGGTTATGTGCGCTCTCTCTTGTCCAGCAAGAAGGTCCACAGAAAAGGGTAAAAAAGAGTGTGGCTACAGACTGCTAATCAATAACTCTGAAGACCAAGCAGCTATCAGGTCTGATTTTATTTTGCAGTTACCATGTATATATACTCAGGAAGTAGCTAAGAAGATTAGAGGCAACCACCAATGCAATTTCTGCTAACTGTCCTTGCAGTGACAATTGAGGAGCGGGCTGTGGCACAAGTGCAAGGACTGCAACATATGGCCTCATGCCCAGCGCTGTGCCTATAGGGTAAGTGGCCTGTTGTTCACAAGCCTTGCTGGAGGGGAGTGGCCTGCCACTCAGAAGCCCTTAATGGATGCCATGTATACAGTACTCCATGCACTTCTCCCACAGGCAGTTACAGATTTGAGCCCTAACAAGAGAGCATCAGGCAGGGACAGATGGCTCATTACAATTCTGGTTACTTTCTGACCCATCTTGACTTGTCTGCAATGCCCCCTATGAACCAAGCCAAGACACATTCATGTGACACTGTGGTCAGACCCCCTGAGACAGTCCTACATTACACTGCCTCTGCCTAGGGGGCAGGCCAGTGATCCCCTCTTGTGGCCTCTCCATTACCTCAGGATGGCCTTCTTGCTTTCCTAAGACTCCTCATGGTGAATTCATGCATTGTTCATTTGACTCCTTCCTAGATAGGTCTAGGATGGTGTCTTTGTTATAAATTCTTCTCAATTCATCATTAAGTAGGTGAACATAAAGTTTTCTTTTTTATTAGTATGCAGGGTACTATTTAGGTTATCCCCAACACAAAAAATTGTGCTCCAAATGTCCTTTCACCATGGACTTGGCAAGGGACTCAGTTGCAAATTTTATGAGTAGCCATTTGATGCCATTTAGAAGACACATTTATCCATGTTTTTAAGCTTTCTCAGTTCACATGTTTGTAACCCTTATTGTCAGCAAGTGAAACTGAGGAGTGTGACTATGTGTCACTCACAGCCATACAGCACCATTGTTTATATGAATGCCTGTCACAGGTGGTGAGGCAATGAGAAGGCTACAATTGCAGGAATCATGAATGTCTTCAGATATGGATCAAAATTCACTTTCTTCTAGGCAATGGCAGGGAAGCATCCAATGTCAGCCTGAATATTAGCCTTTGTTCATATTTATCGTAATAATTCAGTGCATTTCAAAAAAGCCCTATGATTCCAACTGAGAACCTATATTATATTCTGAATTAAAAAAACTTTTTATTTCCTTTCAATTTTATTTGTTTTTTATTAGTTATATATGACAGTAGAAAATGTATTTTGTAATACTATACATAAATGGAGTATAATTTTCCATTCTCTGGTTGTACATGACTTTGGTCATGTATTCATATATGCATATAGGAAATTAATGCCTGATTAATTCTACTGTATTTCCCATTTCCATACCACCTCCCTTCCCTTCATCCCCCATTGTCTAATAAAAGTACTTCTATCCATTACTTTCTGCCTGCCCTTATTGTAATTTAACATACACATGTCAGAGAGAACATCCACTCTGATTTTGAGGGATTGCATTACTTCACTTAGCAGAATAGTCTCCAGTTTAATCCATTTACTAGGAAATGCCATTATTTACTTTCTATTTATCATTGAGAAATATTCCATTGTATATATGTACCATATTTTTTCTCCATTTATCTGTTGAAGGGTGCTTAGGCTGGTTCCATATTTTAGCTCTTGTGAATTAAGCTACTATAAATATTGATGTGGCTACATCATTGTAGTATGCTGACTTTCAGTCCTTGAGTATAAAACAAGGAGTGGGATAGCTAGGTCAAACACTTGTTTCATTCTACGTTTTCTGAGGAATATCCATACTGCTTTCCAGAGTGCTTACACCAATTGCAGTCCCACCAGCAATGAATGAGTGTACTGTTTTCCCACAACCTCGCCAACATTTACTTTGATTGTATTCTGGATATTTGCCATTCAAACTACACTGAGATTGAATCTCAGTGTGGTTTTAATGTGCATTTCTCTAATTATTAGAGATGTTGAGTTATTTTTTCATAATTTTGAAAATTCTGGATCCCAAGATAGGAAACAAGTGACATTCTAGGACTTAGAAACTTCCATACTTAAGAATATAACTCACCTCATAGTAGTTTGGTACTTTTCAACTCCAGCACAATTTGTAATTGAATATAGACAGGATTAAAAATCAAGCATTATATTTTTCCTGTGATAAGAGAAATAGTTTACCTTGTGGAATCTAATAATTTTTGTATTTATGAATGTGATAGTATAGATATTGGGGTATATAACTACATTTCTAATTAATAGGTTATTTAAAATAAATTATTCATGGGATATGTGTATTATCAAATGATTCAAATTTATAAGTTTAATGCATTAAATTTTAATTATTATTGTCTCCTTTCTTTCTTCCTTCCTTCATTCATCTACCTGTGAAAAATAGGCAATATAGGTCCCCTTGTGATTTTCTTTAGTTTTAATAAAAATTTATTTCTTTACCTTCACATGGTTCTCTCAACTTTAATGACTGTTAATTTACTGCAGATTCTTTCTTTCCACAAGCCAAATTCCACTTGACCTTCAATTTAGAAAGAGGAAGACAAAATGTTTTCTCTGTTCCATTACCAATCAGGAAATTTAATTCTCTTCTTCATGAGTGTGCCCAAATGCACCAGCAATACAGTTTTTACTTGATTATCCTTTTCTCTAATTTAATCTCCAAATATAAACCCATAATATTTAAACTCTTTATGCCAAGTAACATGAAACAAATTATATAAAATGATGAATGTTTTGGAAAGAAAATTGCAGATAGAAAATAAGCACATGATATAAGAACTAGAAACTGGAGCAATCACTCTGGAAAGCAGTATGGAGATTCCTTAGCAAACATGGATTGGAACCACCTACTTATCCCACTCCTTGACATATACCCAAATGACATGAAATCAGCATTCTACAATGATACAGCCAAATCAGTGTTTATAGCAGCTCACTACACAATAGCCAAGCTCTGGAGCCAACTCAGCTGCCTTTCAACAGATCAATGGGGAAATAAAATATGGTATACATACAGCATGGACTATTACTCACCAATAAGGAGAAATGAAATTATGGCATTTTGGGGAAAATGGATAGAACTGGAAACTATCCTTATAAGTGAAATCATCTTATACCCAAAAGCCAAAGGCTGAATTTTTCTCTATGATATGTGGATGCTAACCCATAGCAAAGGAGAGTAGAGAGTTAAAGTATTGAAGTTCAGTGGATTAGGCAAAAGGAGAATGAAGGAAAGAAGGGGTGAGAATAGAAAAGACAACAGAATAATAGAATGAAATAGACATAACTTTCCTATGTTTATATATTAATAAACAACAAGTGTAACTACACAACATGTTCAACCACAAGAATTGGATCAAAATTATAATGGGTTGTACCCTTTATATATATAATATGTCAAAATATACCCTACAGTCATATATATATATATATATATATATATATATATATATATAAACAAATTTAAAAAGCACATGAAGTAACACTAAATCTATCATGAGTGTGCATATTGAAGTAGTAATGAAATGAGCTACATGTCAATGAAAGAGTTTAAATATTTCACAAAGACAGTGACATGAAATTCAACCTATACTGAAACTGTTTGTTCTTTGTGAATCCAGGGGCCTGAAGGTGATATGGAAATCACAAGGAATGATGACTTATGCTCTGTTAGCATGAACTCACCCATTCACTAAAACCAATCTGTGGACTACTGCAAGGATGCATGCAAACACTGGTTATTAATAGGACTAACCACTTAAATGAGGATATTATCTAGCCATAATAATTTCTTTCCTCATTAATTTAAACACAAGTGCAAGTTCTAAGATTACTAATCTGGAAGTATTTAAATGCAGACTATTTTTCAACCAGACTTGATATTATGACAAAAGTGAAAAAAAACACATTTTATTGTTATGTTCTATGGCTTTCAAACATTGAAATTTGAAATTGTATGAAAAATATGTTATATGGAGCAAGAAAATTCATTTTTAACACTATTCAGGTTTACTACTTCCACTTGAAGCAGAACATCTGAATACTATTATTTGTGTAGTTTACATTAGTCTAAGATTAAGGAGTTTAAAAAGAAGGTAAATAAGCCAGGAGTGGTGGCACATGCCTCTAATCCCAGTGACTCAGGAGGCTTAGGAAGAAGGATTGCAAGTTCAAAGCTAGCCTCAGCAAAAGTGAACCACTAGCAACTCAGTGAGATCTTGTCTCAAAATAAAATACAAAATATGGCTGGGAATGTGGTTCAATGATCAAGTGCCAATGAATTCAGTCACTTGTACCATCTCTCAAAAAAAAAAAAAACGAAAAGAAAAAGACAAATTCAAACAAGCTCTTACATGTCCATCTACAGAGATATCAGGGATGCTTACATGTTTAACCCAATGATTCTATTTTAAAGACAATGCATTTATAAAATCCAGTGTCTAATTTTTAATATAATTGCTATGTCATGATGGGTAAGCAACGGAGGCTTGTGTGCAGAGCCATGGATTCCTTTGCCTGATTGTGCTAATGTTACCAAAGTTGTGAAAATATCTCAAAATTTATCAAAATTTTCACATTTGGGGTGTTTTATTGTCTGCCAAATATTTCCTGTTAGAAAACTTATATCAAACTATACAAAAACATGAATCACAGACATACACAATGAGGGATAAGGGGAAGAAGACACAGTTCAAGAATTCCTAGAAATTGGGAATAATGGAGGATGGAACAACAGGATTACCTGTCAGATGTCAAGTCTGAGGTAACCAGAGCTGCACTGGCTGCCTCATCTCCTAATTTTCAGGACAAAGAGAATACACCATCCTGTTCAGCTCCTCAAGCTAAAAAGGAGCACAAATTTATGTTTATATGGAGAATTTTCCTAGGAACATGCTCTTCTGAATGACTAGGAGGACAGGGGAAAAGAGGCTTCTCACTCAAACAAGTGCCTGTATATTCAGCTGGAACTATGGTAGAGCTAGCAGAAGAAGCCATAGGGCAGGCCTGAGCAAAGCTGTGGAGTGTTTTTCCCCCTGACAGATGGTAAAGTAGCTCTTGTCTTACTTCCCCATGAGCCTGCAGAAGTGTGTGAGAACTGAGGCTACTGTCATAAGACTCACAATAATAGTCAGCCTCATCCTCAGGCTGGAGCCCAGTGATGGTCAGTGATGCAGAGTTGCCAGACTTGGAGCCAGAGAAGTGATCAGGGACTCCTGAATGTCGATTACTATCACCATAGATGAGGAGTTTGGGGGCCGTCTCCTGGAGCTGTTGATACAACTGCACATTATACCAACCAATATTGTTGCTGCTTCCAGTGCAGGAGATGGTGACCCTCTGTCCTGGAGTCCCAGAAAGTGAGGGCTGCTGTGTCAGCACAGACTGGGCCCAGGACCCTGGAAGTGGAAGAAACACAGAGAGCATGATTTTTGTCTAGAGACAAGAGTAGAATTAGGGCCATATCAGAAGACTCCCACACCCTATCCCTCCTCCATATCCTGTCACCTGTGAACTGAACAAGGAATATGAAGAGGAGATAGGAACAGGCCATGGTGAAGGTCATCTTGAGCTCTGCTTTCTTTTTGTTTTTTTTTTATTGTTGGTCGTTCAAAACATTACATAGTTCTTAATACATCATATTTCACAGTTTGATTCAAGTGGGTTATGAACTCCCAATTTTACCCCATATACAGATTGCTGTACCACATCAGTTACCCTTCCATTGATTGACATATTGCCTTTCTAGTGTCTGATGTATTCTGCTGTCTGTCCTATTCTCTACTATCCCCCCTCCCATCCCCTCCCCTCCCCTTTTCTCTCTCTACCCCTTCTACTGTAAATCATTTCTTCCATTTGTATTATCTTGTCTTACCCCTCCTTTCCTCTTATATGTCATTTAGTATAACCCTGAGGATCGCCTTCCATTTCCATGTGATTTCCCTTATCACTCCCTTTCCCTCCCACCTCTCATCCCTGTTTAATGTAAATCTTCTTCTCAAGCTCTTCGTCCCTACCCTGTCCTTGTTTACTCCCCTTTTATATCAAATGAGTCATTTGGTATTTGTTTTTTAAAGATTGACTAGCTTCACTTAGCATAATCTGCTCTAATGCCATCCATTTCCCTCCAAATTCTATGATTTTGTCATTTTTTAATGCAGAGTAATACTCCATTGTGTATAAATGCCACATTTTTTTTATCCATTCATCTATTGAAAGGCATCTAGGCTGATTCCACAATCTTGCTATCATGAATTGTGCTGCTATGAACATCGATGTAGCAGTGTCCCTGTAGCATGCTCTTATTAGGTCTTTAGGGAATAGACCTAGAAGGGGAATAGCTGTGTCAAATGGTGGTTCCATTCCCAGCTCTCCAAGAAATCTCCATACTGCTTTCCAAATTGGCTGCACCAATTTGCAGTCCCACCAGCAATGAACAAGAGTGCCCTTTTCCCCGCATCCTCTCCAGCACTTATTGTTGTTTGACTTCCTAATGGCTGCCAATCTTACTGGAGTGAGATGGTATCTTAGGGTAGTTTTGATTTGCATTTCTCTGACTGCTAGCGATGGTGAGCATTTTTTCATGTACTTATTGATTGATTGTATGTCCTCCTCTGAGAAGTGTCTGTTCAGGTCCTTGGCCCATTTATTGATTGGGTTATTTATTATCTTATTGTCTAATTTTTTTTGTTCTTTGTATATTCTGGTTATTAGGGCTCTATCTGAAGTATGTGGAGTAAAGATTTGTTCCCAGGATGTAGGCTCCCTGTTTATCTCTCTTATTGTTTCTTTTGCTGAGAAAAAACTTTTTAGTTTGAGTAAGTCCAATTTGTTAACTCTTGCGCTATGGGTGTCCTATTGAGGAATTTGGAGCCCGATCCCACAGTATGTAGATCATAACCAACTTTTTCTTCTATCAGATGCCGTGTCTCTGATTTAATATCAAGCTCCTTGATCCATTTTGAGTTAACTTTTGTGCATGGCGAGAGATAGGGATTCAGATTCATTTTGATGCAAATGGATTTCCAGTTCTCCCAGCACCATTTGTTGAAGATGCTATCCTTCCTCCATTGCATGCTTTTAGCCCCTTTATCAAATATAAGATAGTTGTAGTTTTGTGGATTGGTTACTGTGTCCTCTATTCTGTACCATTGGTCCACCCACCTGTTTTGGTACCAGTACCATGCTGTTTTTGTTACTATTGCTCTGTAGTATAGTTTGAAGTCTGGTATGGCTATAAAGCCTGATTCACACTTCCTGCTTAGCATTGTTTTTGCTATTCTGGGTCTTTTATTATTCCATATGAATTTCATGATTCTTTTATCTATTTCTACAAGAAATGCTGTTGGGATTTTGATTGGCATTGCATTGAACTTATAGAGAACTTTTGTTAATATCGCCATTTTGATGGTGTTAGTTCTGCCTATCCATGAGCAGGGTATATTTTTCCATCTTCTAAGGTCTTCTTCTATATCTTTCTTTAGGGTTCTGTAATTTTCATTGTATAAATCTTTCACCTCTTTTGTTAGGTTGATTCCCAAGTATTTTATTTTTGGGGGGGATATTGTGAATGGAGTAGTTGTCCTCATTTCCATTTCAGAGGATTTGTTGCTGATATACAGGAATGCCTTTGATTTATACATGTTGATCTTATATCCTGCCACTTTGCTGAATTCATTTATTAGCTCTAATAGCTTCTTTGTAGACCCTTTTGGGTCTGCAAGGTATAGAATCATATCATCTGCAAATAGTGATAATTTAAGTTCTTCTTTTCCTATTTTCATGCCTTTAATTTCTTTTGTCTCTCTAATTGCTCTGGCCAGTGTTTCGAGGACTATGTTGAACAGAAGTGGTGAGAGAGGGCATCCCTGTCTTGTACCAGATCTTAGAGGGAATGCCTTCAATTTTTCTCCATTCATAATGATGCTGGCCTGTGGCTTATCATAGATTGCTTTTACAATGTTCAGGTGTGATCCAGTTATCCCTAATTTTTCTAGAGTTTTGAACATAAAGGGATGCTGTACTTTGTCAAATGCTTTTTCTGCATCTATCAAGATGATCATATGGTTCTTATTTTTAAGTCTATTGATGTGGTGAATAACATTTATTGATTTCTGTATATTGAACCAGCCTTGCATCCCCGGGATGAATCCTACTTGATCATGGTGTATAATTTTTTTGATATGTATTTGAATCCAATTCGCCAGAATTTTATTGAGGATTTTTGCATCAAGGTTCATTAGAGATATTGGTCTGTAGTTTTATTTCTTTGAAGTGTCTTTGTCTGGTTTAGGAATCAGGGTGATGTTGGCCTCGTAGAATGAATTTGGAAGTTTTCCCTCTTTTTCTATTTCCTGAAATAGCTTGAAAAGTATTGGTGTTAGTTCCTCTTTAAAGGTTTTGTAAAACGCTGCTGTATACCCGTCTGGTCCTGGGCTTTTCTTAGGTGATAATCTTTTGATGGTTTCTTCTATTTCCTCTATTGTTATTGGTCTGTTTAGGTTGTCTATATCCTTCTGAATCAATCTGGGCAGATCATAAGACTTATGGAATTTATCTATGCCTTCACTATCTTCTATTTTATTGGAGTATAAGGATTCAAAATAATTTATGATTATCTTCTGTATTTCTGAAGTGTCTGTTGTGATATTCCCTCTTTCATCCCGTATGCTAGTAATTTGGGTTCTCTCTCTTCTTCTCTTCATTAGCATGGCTAAGGTCTGTCAATTTTATTTATTTATTCAAGGAACCAACTTTTAGTTTTGTCAATTTTTTCAATTGTTTCTTTTGTTTCAATTTCATTAATTTCAGCTATGATTTTAATTATTTCTTGCCTTCTACTTCTTTTGCTGTTATTTTGCTCTTCTTTTTCTAGGATTTTGAGATGAAGTATGAGATCACTTATTTGTTGTTTTTTTCTTTTTTTGAGGAATGAACTCCAAGCAATGAATTTTCCTCTTAGAACTGCTTTCAATGTGTCCCATATATTCCGATATGTTGTGTCTGTGTTTTCATTTAACTCTACGAAGTTTTTAATTTCCTCCTTGATGTCTTCTAAAACCCATTGATCATTCAGCAACCTATTGTTCATTCTCCAAGTGATGCTTGATTTTTCCTTCCTTCTTTTATCATTGATTTTCAGTTTCATTCCATTATGATCAGATAAGATGCATGGTATTATCTCTACCCCTTTATATTGTCTAAGAGTTGCCCTGTGACATAATATATGGTCTATTTTTGAGAAGGTTCCATGTACTGCTGAGAAAAAAGTGTAACTACTTAATGTTGGGTGGTATAGTCTATATATGTCAATTAAGTCTAGATTGTTAATTGTGTTATTGTGTTCTATAGTTTCCTTATTTAACTTTTGTTTGGAAGATCTGTCCAGTGGTGAGAGAGGTGTGTTGAAGTCTCCCATGATTATTGTATGGTGGTCTATTAGACTCTTGAACTTGAGAAAAGTTTGCTTGATGAACACAGCTGCACCATTATTTGGGGCATATATATTTATGATTGTTATGTCTTGTTGATGTATGGTTCCCTTGAGCAGTATGAAGTGTCCTTCTTTATCCCTTTTGATTAACTTTGGCTTGAAATCTATTTTATTAGATATGAGTATGGACACTTCTGCTTGTTTCCACAGTCCATATGAGTGGTATGATTTTTCCCAACCTTTCACCTTCAGTCTATGAATATCTTTTCCTACCAGATGGGTCTCTGTAGGCAGCATATTGTTGGGTCTTGTTTTGTGATCCATTCTACTAGCCTGTGTCTCTTAATTGGTGAGTTTAAGCCATTAACATTTAGGGTTATTATTGAGATATAGTTTGTTCTTCTAGCCATATTTGTTTATTGATGTTACTAAACCTGATTTGTTATCCTCTTTGACTACTTTCCCCCCTTTACTGTCCTACCTCCCTTTGTTGGTTTTCAATGTTATTTTCCATTTCCTCTTCTTGTAATGTTTTGCCAAGGATTTTTTGAAGAGATGGTTTTCTAGCTGAAAATTCTTTTAACTTTTTTTTATCGTGGAAGGTTTTAATTTCATCTTCTATCCTGAAGCTTAATTTTGCCGGATACACGATTCTTGGTTGGAACCCATTTTCTTTCAGTGTTTGAAATATGTTATTCCAGGATCTTCTAGCTTTCAGAGTCTATGTTGAGAGATGAGCTGTTATCCTGATTGGTTTACCCCTAAATGTAATCTGCTTTCTTTCTCTTGCAGCTTTTAAAATTCTCTCCTTATTCTGTATGTTGGACAGTCTAGGTGTGGATCTCTTATGATTTTGCACATTCGGCATCCTGTAGGCTTCTAGGATTTGGTATTCTGTCTCATTCTTCAAGTCTGGGAAGTTTTCTCATATTATTTCACTGAATAGACTGTTTATTCCTTTGGTATGGAGCTCTGTGCCTTCCTGTATCCCAATGACTCTTAAATTTGGTCTTTTAATATTGTCCCATAATTCTTGGATGTTCTGCTCATGGTTTCTTAGCAGACTTGCTGAGCTGTCTCTGTTCTTTTCCAGTTGAAATACTTTGTCTTCATTGTCTGCTGTTCTCTCTTCTAAGTGATCTACCCTGCTGGTAGTATTCTCAATTGGGTTTTTAAGTTGGTTTATTGTTTCCTGCATTTCTAGGATTTCTATTTGTTTGTTTTTTATTACCTCTATCTCCCTGTGAAATTGATCTTTTACTTCCTGGATTTGTTTGTCAATGTGATCTTTCATTGTCTGATTTTGCTGTCTCATGTCTTCCTTGAGACTCCTGATCATCTGAAGCATATATATCCTGAACTCTTTATCTGACATTCCATCTGTTGCAGCTATTACCTCTTCTAAAGTTGAGTTGACCTGCATTGCTTGTGGTCCTTTCTTTCCTTGTCTTTTCATACTGCTCGCGTTTCTTTCTGCTTGGTGCAACTGTTGTGTTTTTGAAATTTACCCCCTATTTATTTATATTGCTCTTGTATAGTTGGGAAGTCTCCCTTGCAGGGCGGGTAGTGGCTGTGCTCCTCCTCTAATTAGGGTGGTCTGTCTACCACGCTGATCAGTCGCAGGTCTGCCCCCTCTGCGGGCACGGGTGGTGGCTCTGCTCTGCCCCCACTCCAATTGTGGTAACGTAACTACCACGCCCTGGGGTCGTTGGTCCTGATCTGGATGTGTGTGGCGGCTCTGCTGGGTCCCCACTCCAATTGGTGTGATGTGTCTACCACGCTGGCAGGCCTCTAGGCCGGTGGGTCGCAGTTCTGCACAGCCCCCACTCCCAATGGGGGTACCTGACTACCTCTCCAACCGGTCGCTGGGCCCCCTCCGGACCCGGGCGGCGACCCTGCTCCACCCCCACTCCAATCAGTGTGATGCGACTGCCTCGGTGTTACATGTCCACCACGCTGGCAAGCTACCTGGCCTGTCTTTCCAGTGGGCCGCAGGTCTGCCTGCCTTGCTTGCTCAGATGGCAGCTCTGCACAGCCCCTACTCCAAATGAGGTTACTTGGCTACCGCGCCGCGGGGTTGCTGGTCCTATTCTAGGCGTGGGCAGCTACTGTCTTCAGCCCCAGCTGCATTTGGGGTGTCATGATACCACGCCGGCGGGTCACTTGGCCTGCTCTGGGCGCAGGTGGAAGCTCCACTCTGCCCCCACAGCACCCAGCAGGAGCCTGACTGAGAATCAGTCACCGCTGGTTCCCTAGCCTTGGGCCAAAGCAGCTTAGGTAGCCAGAACCCCACCTCTCCGATCCCGATACACTCTCCGCTGGGAGCTGGCTCCAGCGAGCGACCCCCAAGTGTTCCCCAGCCCCAGGCCAAAACTGTTACAGGAGTCAGAACCCAGTCGCCCCAAGCTCAGCGCATGCTCCACTTGGAACTGGCCTCCACCGGCAGTCTCCGCAGTTTCCTCAGACCTGGGCCAGGTTAGCCCCGGGAACCAGAATCCAGCTGCTCAGTGCCCGGCGCACGCCTTGCCAGGCACGAGCCTCTAGGAGTATTCTCCACAAGATCCCCAGTCCCGAGTCTGAGCAAGAAATCTGTCAGCTAGACGCAGGCAAATACCAGCCTGAAATCACCTGTTCCGTAGCTGAATGACCTGAGATCAGTAGAACATGGGGATGATTACATCATCTCTCCGAAATGGCGGCTGCTGTCCTCCTCTGTGGTCCGACTGGTGTCTGGAACCAAACTGGACCGCTTCTCTCCTCTGTCTCAAAGCCGGAACTCAGCACTAAGCACTGCCAATGTACCACTGGCGGTAGCCCCCCGAATCCGTATTGCTGCTCCCCCGCTCTGGCACCTTGCCGCTCCCCAGCGCGCACCACAGACTCCAGCCGCGGGGCTATCGCCTATCAGGCTATGCGACCCTCCATGTGGAGAAATGGAGCTCCCACAGCCGAACCTCGCATGATGGAAGTCTGTCCACTAGATTCTGGAGCACCTCAATTTCACTGGAAATTCCCAACAAGATAGCCTTCAGCCTATTCACATCGTCTTTCTCCTGCTCACTGACGCGGCACACTGGGGTGATGCACTCCCTTCGCCGCCCTAAAAACACTCTGGTGGGAGCCGTAGCCGGAGTTCCATGCGGTGGGTCCCGCGCGCCACTCCTGATTCCCCCGTGCGGGCAGGGCTGTTCGAAGTGCCCGGCGGTCGGGGCGCATTTGTCTGTTTGCCGTGTGGGCGGGGCCCTTTGCAGAGCCAGGTCGGCGGGAGTTGTTCACAGGAGCGGGGTGGGGGTGGGGGTGGCGGGGTCGTTGTTTGCAGCTCCGAACCGGCTGGGGGTGGGGTGGGGTGGTGGGAGTGTTGTTCCTAGCACCAAACCGCCAGGCCAGAGGCAGTTCACAGACTCAGGCCCGCGGGGCCCAGTCCAGCCATGGCCGTTCGTATGTTCACTGCAGTTCAGCGGCGGCGGGCGGGATTGTTTCCCTGATCCGCGTTGCCGAGATTCACTCGCCTGAGACAAACTGACCCCTCACACAGACTTACTAGTTATCGGCAGGTCTCCTTTCAGTGGAATATTGCATGCTTTTAGCCACTTTATCAAATATAAGATAGTTGTAGTTTTGTGGATTGGTTTCTGTGTCCTCTATTCTGTACCATTGGTCCACCCACCTGTTTTGGTACCAGTACCATGCTGTTTTTGTTACTATTGCTCTGTAGTATAGTTTGAGGTCTGGTATCCCTATACTGCCTGATTCACACTTCCTGCTTAGCATTGTTTTTGCTATTCTGGGTGTTTTATTTTTCCATATGAATTTCATGATTGCTTTCTCTATTTCTACAAGAAATGCCATTGTGATTTTGATGGGCATTGCATTAAAGCTATAGAGAACTTTTGTTAATATCACCATTTTGATGATGTTAGTTCTGCCTATCCATGAACAGGGTATATTTTTTCATCTTCTAAGATCCTCTTCTATTTCTCTCTTTAGGGTTCTGTAGTTTTCATTGTATAAGTCTTTCACATCTTTTGTTAGGTTGATTCAAAAGTATTTTATTTTTTTTTTTTGAGGACATTGTGAATGGAGTGATTGTCTTCATTTCCATTTCAGAGGATTTGACATGATATTTAGGAATGCCTTTGATTTATGCGAGTTGATTTTATATCCTGCCACTTTGCTGAATTCATTTATTAGCTCTAATAGTTTCTTTGTAGACCCTTTTGGGTCTGCTAGGTATAGAATCATGTCATCTGCAAATTGTGATAATTTAAGTTCTTCTTTTCCTATTTTAATGCCTTTAATTTCTTTCGCCTGTCTAATTGCTCTGGCCAGTGCTTCGACTACTATATTGAACAGAAGTGGTGAGAGAGGGCATCCCTGTCTTGTTCCAGATTTTAGAGGGAATGCCTTCAATTTTTCTCCATTCAGAATAATGCTAGCCTGAGGCTTAGCATAGATTACTTTTACAATGTTGAGGTATGTTCCAATTATCCCTAGTTTTTCCAGAGTTTTGAACATAAAGGGAAGCTGTACTTTGTGGAATGCTTTTCCTGCATCTATCGAGATGATCATATGGTTCTTATTTTTAAGTCTATTGATGTGGTGAATAACATTTATTGATTTCTGTATATTGAACCAGCCTTGCATCCCAGGGATGAATCCTACTTGATCATGGTGCACAATTTTTTTGATATGTTTTTGAATCTGATTCACCAGAAGTTTATTGAGGATTTTTGCATCTAGGTTCATTAGAGATATTGGTCTGTAGTTTTCTTTCTTTGAAGTGTCTTTGTCTGGTTTAGGAATCAGGGTGATGTTGGCCTCGTAGAATGAATTTGGAAGTTCTCCCTCTTTTTCTATTTCCTGAAATAGCTTGAAAAGTATTGGTATTAGTTCCTCTTTAAAGGTTTTGTAAAACTCTGCTGTATACCCATCTGGTCCTGGACTTTTCTTAGTTGGTAGTCTTTTGATGGTTTCTTCTATTTCCTCAATTGATATTGGTCTGTTTAGGTTGTCTATATCCTTCTGAATCAATCTGGGCAGATCATATGGCTTAAGAATTTTATGAATGCCTTCACTATCTTCTATTTTATTGGAGTATAAGGATTCAAAATAATTTCTGATTATCTTCTCTATTTCTGAAGTGTCTGTTGTGATGTTGCCTTTTTCATCCCGTATGCTAGTAATTTGAGTTCTCTCTCTTCTTCTCTTCATTAGCATGGCTAAGGGTCTGTCGATTTTATTCATTTTTTTAAAGAACCAACTTTTAGTTTTGTTAATTTTTTCAATTGTTTCTTTTGTTTCAATTTCATTAATTTCAGTTCTGATTTTAATTGTTTCTTGCCTTCTACATCTTTTGCTGTTGTTTTGCTCTTCTTTTTTTAGGATTTTGAGATGAAGTATGAGATCATTTATTTGTTGTTTTTTTCTTTTTTCAACAAATGAACTCCAAGCAATGAATTTTCCTCTTAGAACTGCTTTCATTGTGTCCCATAGATTCTGATATGTTGTGTCTGTGTTTTCATTTGACTCTAAGAATTTTTTAATGTCCTCCTTGATGTCTTCTATAACCCATTGATCATTCAGTAACCTATTGTTCATTCTCCAAGTGATGCTTGATTTTTCCTTCCTTCTTTTATCACTGCTTTTCAGTTTTATTCCATTATGATCAGATAAGCTGCATGGTATTATCTCTACTCCTTTATATTGTCTAAGAGTTGCCCTGTGACATAATATATGATCTATTTTTTAGAAGAATCCATGTGCTGCTGAGAAAAAAGTGTAACTGCTTGATGTTGGGTGGTATATTCTACATATGTCAATTACGTCTAGTTTATTAATTGTGTTATTGAGTTCTATAGTTTCCTTATTCAACTTTTGTTTGGAAGATATGTCCAGTGGTAAGAGAGGTGTGTTGAAATCTCCTATGATTTTTGTATGGTGGTCTATTAGACTCTTGAACTTGAGAAGAGTTTGCTTGATGAACATAGCTGCACCATTGTTTGGGGTATATATATTTATGATTGTTATGTCTTGTTGTTGTATGGTTCCCTTGAGCAGTATGTACTGTCCCTCTTTATCCCTTTTGATTAGCTTTGGCTTGAAATCTATTTTATTTGATATGAGTATGGACACTCCTGCTTGTTTCTGAAGTCCATATGAGTAATATGATTTTTCCCAACCTTTCACCTTCAGTCTATATATATCTTTTCCTATCAAATGCGTCTCCTATAGGCATCATATTGTTGGGTCTTGTTTTGTGATCTATTCTAGTAGCCTGTGTCTCTTAGTTGGTGAGTTTAAGCCATTAGCATTTAGGGTTATTATTGAGATATGGTTTGTTCTTCCAGCCATATTTGTTTATTTATGTTACCAAACATGGTTTGTTTTCCTCTTTGATTATTTCCCCCCCTTTACTGTCCTACCTCCCACTGTTGGTTTTCATTGTTATTTTCCATTTCCTCTTCCTGTAATGTTTTGCCAAGGATGTTTTGAAGAAATGGTTTTCTAGCTGAAAATTCTTTTAACTTTTGTTTATCGTGGAAGGTTTTAATTTCATCTTCCATCCTGAAGCTTAATTTCGCTGGATACACTATTCTTGGTTGGAACCCATTTTCTTTCAGTGTTTAAAATATGTTATTCCAGGATCTTCTAGCTTTCAGAGTCTGTGTTGAAAGATCAGCTGTTATCCTTATTGGTTTACCCCTAAATGTAATCTGCTTCCTTTCTCTTGTGGCTTTTAAAATTCTCTCCTTATTCTGTATGTTGGGCATCTTCATTATAATGTGTCTAGGTGTGGATGTCTTATGATTTTGCACATTCGGTGTCCTGTAGGCTTCTAGTATTTGGGATTCTGTCTCATTCTTTAAGTGTGGGAAATTTTCTCGTATTATTTTATTGAATAGATTGCTCATTCCTTTGGTTAGGACCTCTATGCCTTCCTGTATCCCAATGACTCTTAAGTTTGGTCTCTTTATGTTATCCCATATTTTTTGAATGTTCTGCTCATGGTTTCTTAACAGTCTTGCTGAGCTGTCTATGTTCTTTTCAAGTTGAAGTACTTTGTCTTCATTGTCTGATGTTCTATCTTCTAAGTGTTCTACTCTGCTGGTAGTATTTTCGATTGAGTTTTTAAGTTGGTTTATTGTTTCCTGCATTTCTAGGATTTCTGTTTGTTTGTTTTTTTATTACCTCTATCTCCCTGTATAGTTGATCTTTTGCTTCTTGGATTTGTTTATGTAATTCATTGTCAAAGTGATATTTCATTGTCTGATTTTGCTGTCTAATATCTTCCTTGAGACTCCAGATCATCTGAAGCATGTATATGCTGAATTCTTTATCTGACATTCCATCTGTTGCAGCTATTACCTCTTCTAAAGTTGAGTTGACCTGCATTGCTTGTGGTCCTTTCTTTCCTTGTCTTTTCATACTGCTCGCATTTCTTTCTGCTTGGTGAAACTGTTATGTTTTTGAAATTTTTCCCCTATATATTTATATTGCTCTTGTATATTTGAAAAGTCTCCCTTGCAGGGCTGGCAGCGGCTGTGCTACTCCTCCAATTGGGGTGATCTGTCTACCATGCTGGTCACTGAGTCTGTTCTGCTAGTTGGTCGCAGGTCTACCTACCTTGCAGGTGCGGGTGGCGGCTCAGCTCTGCCCCTCCTCCAATTGGTGTGATGTGTCTACCACGCTGGCGGGTCGCTGGGCCTGTTCCGGGCATGGGCCAAGGCTCTGCTCTACCCCTACTCCAATTGGGGTGATGTGACTACCACGCCGGAGGGCCACTTGGCCTGTTCAGGGTGTGGGCAGCGGCTCTGCTCTGCCCCTACTCCAATTTTGGTGACCTGATTACCACGCCGGTGGGCCGCTGGGACTATTCTGGGTGAAGTGTCTACCACCCTGGCAGGCCACTGGGCCTGATCCGCCGGTCGGTCGCAGGTCTGCCTACCTTGTGGGTGCGGGTGGCGGCTCTGCTCTGCCACTCCTCCAATTGGTGTGACGTGTCTATCACACCCGCGGACTGCTGGGCCTGTTCTGCCATTTGGTTGCAGGTCTGCCTACCTTGCAGGCTCGGGCAGCGGCTCTGCTCGTCCCCTACTCCTAATGGGGTGACGTGACTGCCATGCTCGCGGGTCGCTGGGCCTTTTCCGGGTGCGGGCGGTGGCTCTGCTCTGCCCCTCTGGCCTCCACAGTATTCAGCAGGACCCGGACCAAGAAGCAGTTTCCGCGGGTTCTTTAGCACTGAGCCTGAGTAATTTGCCTGCGAGTCCAAGGGGAATGGCAGCCTGAAATTACCTGTTCTATAGCTGAATGAGCTGCGATCAGTCAAAAACAGGGATGGTGACGTCCACTCTCCATGATCCAAAAAGTTGTTTTAAAAAATAAATTCATAAAACTTTAGGCAAGAAAAATAAAGAGAGAAAACTCAAATAACTAAAATTTGTGATAAAAAAGATTTATCAGGATGGACATTATTGAAATACACATGATAATTAGAAACTACTTTTAAAATCTATAATCCAATAAAATAGAAATCATGAAGAGATCAACCAATTTCTAGAAACATATGATTTAACCAAATTGAATCAGGAGGACATGTAAAATTTTAAACAAATAATTTTCAAGCAATGAAGTTGAAGACATCATCCAATACCTACCTAAAAAGAAAAGCCAAGAATGAGATAGATTCTCAGCTAACTCTTCCAGATCTACAAGAACTAACATGAATCTCCTCAAAGTATTTCATGAAATAGAAAGGGAAGACCCTTCCAAACACATTTTATTAAGCTATAATAGTCCTCATTAAAACATAAAGAAACAAATATCAAGTTAAGGAAATTTTAGATCTATGTCCCTGATGAACTTAAAAATACAAATCCTTCATAAAATATGGGAAAAATACAAAAAACATATTAAAAGATAGTGCACAATGATGAATTTGGGTTCATCCCAGGGATACAAGGTTGGTTCAACTTATGGAAATCAATTAATGTAAATTATCACGTCAATGGACTTAAAGACAAGATTGATATTATTATCTCAATGAATGAAGAAAAGACATTGAACAAAATTAAGCATCCATTTATGTTCAAAGCATTAAAAAATCTAGATATAGTAGGACCATACACCAACATTGTAAAAGTAATGTATTCTAAACCCAAGGCCAACATCATTCTGAATGAAGAGAAACTGAAAGCATTTCCTCTAAAAACTGAAAAAAATACAGAGATGCCATCTTTCACCACTTCTATTCAACACAGTCTTTGAACTCCTAGCCAGAACATTTGGAAGAAAATATTAAATAAATATGAAAAGGAAAAGAGTCAAACTAACTGTATTTGCTGAAGACATGATTGCATATTTAGAAAACACAAAAACTCCACTAGAAATCTTCTAGAACTTATAAATAAATTCATCAAAGTAGCAGGATATAAAATTAACACCCATAAACCAATTGCATTTCTACAAATAATGATCAATCACCTGAAAGAGAAATCATGAAAATTATGTGACTCAAAATATCTTTAAAAATAATATAAAATCAAATACTTGAACATCTAAAAAAGAGGTAAAAGATGTCTACAATAAGACTACAGAACACTAAAAAAAAAAAAAATCTTCAAGACGACCTTAGAAAATGGAAAAATGGAAAGACTTCCCATGCTCTTGAATGGGCAGAGTTAATATTGTCAATATGGCCATACTACAAAAAATATATAAACATTTTTCCTATTAAAATTATGTTCTTCAAACAAATAAAAAAGCAGTTGTAAAAGTCACTTGCAGAAATAAGAGGCCTAGAATAGCCAAAGAAATTCTCAGTGAGAAAACTGACAAAGGAGGCATCAAAAAACCACACCTTAAGTTATTCTACAAATCTATAGTAACAAAAATGGCATTGTATTGACACTAAAACAGACTTGAAGACTAATGGTACAAGATAGAACACAGAAACAAACCCAGATAAATATAGTTAT
Source organism: Urocitellus parryii (assembly GCF_045843805.1). Classification (NCBI taxonomy): domain Eukaryota; kingdom Metazoa; phylum Chordata; class Mammalia; order Rodentia; family Sciuridae; genus Urocitellus; species Urocitellus parryii. Next base: position 119,158,597 of record NC_135533.1, on the reverse strand, counting down.
CTCATATTAGAAAAACACACCCTAAACATACATTGGAGAAAAGATGGCCCCTTCTAACTAATTAAAAAAAATCCCTTAAGAAAAAAGATAGTCTCCTCAATAAATGGTGCTGGTAAAACTGAAAATCCATATGCAGCAAAATGAAAGCAAACCCCTGTCTCCCACTTGCACAAAACTCAAAGTGGATTACGAATTATGGTATTAGGACAGAGACCCTGTAACTATTAGAAAACAAGGTAAGCACAACTCTCTATCATGTAAGATGGGGAATCAAATTCCTCAACAAGACTCCTAAAGCACAAGAAATAAAATTAAGAATCAACAAATGGGATGGTATGAAACTAAAAATCTTCTTCACAGCAAAGGAAACAAGAAAATGAAGAGAAAGCCTAGATAATCAGAGAAAATTTTTGCCACCTGTAACTCAGATAGAATATGAATCTCCATGACATATATAGAACTCAATAAATGTAACACATACACACACACACACACACAGAAAAAAAATCCATCAAATAACGCAATCAATGAGGGGGTAAATGAACTAAACAGACAGATCACAAAAAAAATAAATAAATGTGATCTGGTAACAAATGTATATAAAAAAATTTCTACATCTCTAACAGTTAGAGAAATACAAATTAAGACTACACTGAAATTTCATCTCTCTCCAGTCAGAATGGCATTTATCAAGACTACAATAACATTAAATTTTGGTGAGGATGTTGGGAAAAAGGTATACTCATACAATGTCAGTGGAACTGCAAATGGGTGCAATGATTTTGCAAAGTGGTTTGGAGATTTGTTAGAAAACTTGGAATGGAACTACAATTTGATCCAGTTATCCCACTCCTTTGCATATACCCAAAGGACTTAGAATTAGCAGGTATAGTGATGCAGCCACATCAATATTTATAGCAGCTCATTTCATAATAGCTAAGATATGAAATCAAAATGAGTGCCTTTCAAAAACAATAATGGATAAAACACATATGGTTCAACTTGAGTGTGGTGGTCCACACCTGTAATTCCAACACCTTGGGAAGCTGGGGCAGGGGGATCACATGTTCAAAGCCAGCCTCAGCCAAATCAAAGTGCTAAGTAATTCAGTGAGACTTTGTCTCTAAATAAAATACAAAATGTAGCTGAGAATGTGGCATCATAGTTGAGTGCCCCTGCGTTTAATGCCCAGTACCCATCCCCAGGGAAAAAGAAAAAGAAAATACGGTACATATACACAATGGAGTATTACTCAACAATGAAGAAGAATGAAATTGTGGCATTTACTGGAATGTAGATGGAAGTGGAGATTATCATGCCAAGTGAAATAAGCCAATCCCAAAAATCCTAATGCTGAATACTCTCTCTGATATGTGGATGCTAACACAAAAAAGGTAGAGGGAAGGGAGGAGTGGAGGTTCACTGGATTAGAAAAAAGGGAGTGGGTAGAAAGGATAAAGAATAGGAGTGGGAAAGACAGTAGAATGAGTGAGACAAAACTTTCCTATGTTCATATATGAATACACATCAAGTTTTACTCCTTATCATGTATAACCACAAACATAGGAAATTAAACTCCATTTTCTATGATATGTCAAAATATGTTATACTGTCATGTATAACTAAAAGGAAAAAAAACATAATAAATTATATATAATCATATGTATGTGTGTGTGTTTGTGAGAGAGAGAAATATAAAAAAAATAAGTGTAAAAGCACGTTATTAGTTATGGCAGAAAAGCTGTCCAGATATAAAGAAGTAATTCAGTCCAATTTTCTCTGTGTCCCCATTCTCTTTTCCACCTATTAGCACACAGCACAAAAGCATCCCCAGATGTCAGTGTTATGCTGATGGTCTTCCCAGTGTCTAGATCATGAAACCTGTACACTTATGATGCTCATAATTTCCACAGCCTATGGCACTGTCATTGAAACACTAAAAGAATTAACACATGACCTCCATCCAGGCATGGTGGTGCATGGATGACACTCAGTGACTTGGGAGTCTGAGGAAGGAGGACCACAAGTTAAAGAATAGCTTCAGGAACTTGAAAATATCCTAAGCAACTTAGAATGAATGACTTTGTCTCAATATAACTTTTAAAAGTGCTGGTGAATATAGCTCTGTGGTAAGGGCCCCTGGAATCAATCACCAGTATCCAAAAAATGACCCCCTAGAAATTAGGAATAAAATTTTAGCACTGCTTAAATGTGAGTAAAAATGGTGTAATATGTAAGCAGGTCTCATCATCCATCAAAGCAGGAATAGTAAGTGCCTGGAGGATTGACTAGTTTTAGGACTCTAAGAAAATACTTATTTCATAGCCAGAAGGAATATGAACATAATCCAGCATGGATTATATTTTCCTCCATTCTGATGAATCATAAAATATATTTTAAGTTACATGTGATCTGTAAAAAGGATCCATGGAGAAAGAAGCATGTAGGGACCACATAGATCATGATGTGTCCTCAGTAGGATGAAGTGCAATTCAACTCATCCTGGGAGACACTCAAAAGCAGATTTGTAGGGTGAAGGAAGATATTGAGGAAAGAATACCTGCTGTATGATTCTATTTGTAAAACTTTAATAAAGTGAAAACTGACCAAGAATCACAGAGAACAAGTCATTGGATGCCTGGGAAGTGCTGTGAGAAGAGATAGGGGGAGTATTCCCACAGGGCACAGGAGGCTTGTGTGGTGGGGTGGATTTCTTGACCTTATGTGCTGATATTCACATATGTGTGACCATATCTCAAAATTTGTAAAAACTTTCATTCATGGGTGGTTCATTGTCAAATATTACACAATAAGAAAAGTTATATAAAACATAGTCTACAACAAGAATCACTGGAGGTAACCATCCCTGACACCTTCCTCTGTGGGTGCTGAACTAGGTGGCATGGCAAACATGACAACATGAATCAGAAGAGCCTTCAAACCACTATGAATCTGAGAACAAGCTGCCTAGAGCAGAAATAGAGAAGATGTGTTCATGTGAAGGTCTCTGAGGAAGGGGCATTTTCTCTGGATTCTGAGTGGGAATGGAGTTCACTGAGGGTGAAACAGATGTTAATGGGGGAGACAATAAAGCACCAGAAATGTGCACTCTTTCTGGAGCAACAGACAGAGAAGATAAGGGCACAGTGAAGTGGCAACTGTGTGTGCAAAGGTAGGCAGGGCTCAGGGTACTGCGGAAACAAGATTTAGGTCCTTCAGGTGACTTCCTCAATTACCTGGACATATATAACCATGTCTGTGCCCATTATTATGTCTTATATTAGAGTATTGGCTCTGGTTGGTGTTTGGAGGGCATTCTAGAAGAGAATAGGGGAGAAAGGAGCCAACAGAGAATATTTCTAGGTAGCAAATGAAATAGAAAGTCACATCACTTTCAGGTGGGACCCTGGGCCCACTGAACCTCAAGTGAGAGAGGAGAGATGTACCAGAGTTTAAGGTAGGTGAAGGCAACACCTCTGCTGAGACTGACAAAGGTAAGGCTAGATAGACTATCTGTTCTGAGAAACTGCTGGGATGTGGATGCATATTTTTCATTTTTTGACCATGGTATAAAAAGGTGGAAATTATTTAGTACATTCAGAGATAAGCAGGGTTGCATTTTCTCCCACATATGAAAAATGCAGAATTTAAAAGAACCACCAATAGGGAACATAGAACAGTCGTTTATTTGTTCTGTCCTTCATATTTATTTATTTTATTTTTGTAGTGGTTACTCATGCAATTTTAAGATATAATTAGAGATGTCTCACATGCATGAGACATTGGAGATATATATGGAATTCGATGACTATTCCATGTTATGTGATCAGCAAGAATTGGGCACAGGTGGAGATAGAGTGTTATAAGAGGATGCTGCAGGGCTGAGGAACTCCTGCCCATGCAGGTCAGAGAAGAGGGGGTATCTAAGTGGCTGCAGGGATTGTAGATATTAAGGACTCTCAACCCCTGACTCAAACCTCAGCAGCTTTGAATTCATTTGGGGTCCAGGTGGAGTAGCAGCCAATGAGAACCTGGAACATTCACTGTCTTAAGGATGAATGGATCACTAAAGGCAAGAAGCAGTCGACAACAAGTGCTCTCCACACATCTTCTAGGGAATACTGAAGGGGGACAAAAAACTGTTTGATAGTCCCTTTTTGGGCTGGCCACTGGCAATGCTGGACTCTGGAGTGACTACTGCAAAGTCATTCTGTAGGAACTAGCATCCTTCTAATGGCCATCCAGGATCCAGGAGCCACTCAGCCTGTGGAGAAACTCTCAGATCTGTCTGTGGTCAGAGGATCTTCCTATCTAATTCTTTCTCACCCTGATACTGCCACAGGTGTCAGTGCTGTGGTTTGAAGTCACCTGCTGTCCTCCAGGTCCTTTTCAGTTGTGTTCACCAACATTCCCCTCCTCCCAAACCACATCTTCTCTGAACACATTGCATCTGCTTTTCAAAGGCTCGAAACTCAAAAAAATCTTCTAGTTCTGAAAGAAAAATATTTAAAGGTAAAATGTGTTTCTATTTTGGTGGATTATAATTTATAAAAAAAATACAGTAGTTTTGGTAAAAAAAAAAAAATAAATCCACACAAATAAGTTCATAAAAGCAAAGTTGTTTCCCAAACAGTACAGAGTATATATTTTAAAGGAAGCTAAGTATTTCTTTATCATTGTGTGTGTGTGTGTGTGTAATATATATATATATATATATATATATTACATATATTATATATATAATATTACATTATATATATATATATATTACACAATCTCTCTCACATACACATAGATGAAGAAAAATAAAGAGAATAAAAAAAGGTCAATGAGTTTTATAAATTGTAGGTATGATCATGTTCCTTTTATATGTACTTCTTTCTATATGAATTAATTCAAAAAAAATAAATGGATCTCAAAGGCCATTATTGAACTGGGCACTTCTCAAGGGGAAACATAAATAAATTACATTATTGTATAATATCCTTTTACTACTTCATATTTACCCAGCAACTGGAGGCTTATTGGAACCATATCCTCAGTGATTTAATTTGAGCAACCACAGGTCTTGACCTTACATCAGGATCCAGAGAGCACATACTCTCCCTCTGGCCTGTTTCTTCTAAAATGTGTTGTGCATCCTACCAGCATTAGCATTTCATGGAGAGGCCAAACATTCTATCTGATTTTTTTGTCATTGCAATGAAGAAAAGTCTCAACCTTTTCCAGGAGATGCTGTGTTTCAGAGACTGCTAGAGAGCTCCACTAAATTACCTTTCTGTTCTAAGAAATGAACTGGATGAAACAATTTGTATTATTGTCTTGCAGTGTTACAGCATTCAACTCACAATTATGAGGGAATTTTTATATCAGTTGGATTAATTATTTAAATCACAAAATTCTAGATTTCAAATGTTAGTAAAACAATATAGCATATTAATAATATTTTCATATCAATAATTTCCAGTATGTTGCATTGTTTCCTTACCATTGTATATTTCTTCAACATCATAGTTTATAATATTATTTTCTATTGATGAAATAAAAAATAATTAATACTGATTTTTTTACATGTTGTCCCCTTACCCTGCTCAACCAGTACTGAATGCATTAGGGCCCTTCCATATCAAGATACAAACTCCAGTTCTGTATCTTTGTGTCCCACATCAGAAGAGTCACCTTTGTGGGTGATAAGAATGTATTTGGAAGCAAATTGTACCTGGGATGGTTTTCCTGTAATACAGATATTCATGTCCACCCTGACAATATTCTAAAGAGTCATGTTTGCAGTAATTTCTCCCATATTTTGGCTGCAGATTCAAATTAAGTCATTTTTGGGGGGCATTGGCTTGATGTTTTAAATTTATTTCTGAATATTTTGGGGATTATCAATTGCAACTTGGGAGTAGCTTAGCAATTGATGGTTATTCTGACTGCATCTTAAACATAAATTAACAAAAACAAGTTCATAAGTACAAAAGCAAAATAGCTATCTAATTAGTAATTGTCATACAAACTTCTGGTAGCTTGTTAATATAATTTGTTGAGCAGGAAGGCAGTTGTCTTCATCAATATGTAGGTTGATAAATTACACTTCTATGTAGTTTTCAGGTAATTCTTCCATTTTAAAGAAAACTGAGTGTTAATTAGATCTCAATAATAAAATCAATTAATAAAAAAGAATTATCAATTATTTGTTAATATTTTTAAAGTGAAGGGTCTTAAAAGTAGGGGAAAAAACTCTGAATCTCCCTCATGTTTTACAAATTTTAGAGGAGAACCCTTTGATTGTTGTCACAAACAGAGTTAGAAAGAAAGCCCAGTGTAGAAGGAGAAACACTGAATAAGAGATATACTTTGGGAGTGGCAGAGTAAGTCATACGGCCATGAGCCACTGGATAGGACAACGCTTTGTGCAGCCCCAACATCTCCATTAGTGTTAAATATTTTCACTGCCTCACTTTCTTTCTACCCTGTAAAAAAATGAGATTCTGAGCACATTGAGAGTGGTATTTCTCCAACTGAAAGAGGACAGGAAGAAATGGGGGGTAAAGTGGGGAATCCAAATGCACTGAAAACATACATTGTTTTGGGAAAACTGAAAATCCATATGCAACAAATTGAAATTAAACCACTCTCTCTCACCATGCACAAAACTCAACTCAAAGTGGATCAAGGACCTAGGAATTAGACGAGAGACCCTGCAACTAATGGAAGAAAAAGTACGTCAAAATTTTCATCATGTCAGATTAGGTCCTGATTTCCTTAAAGAGACTGCTAAAGTACAAGAAATAAAATCAAGAATTAATAAATGGGATGGATTCAAAGTAAAAAGCTTCTTCTAAGCAGAGGAAACAATCATGGATGTGAAGAGACAGCCCACGGTGTGGGACAATGCTTTTATTTCATGCACATCAGAAAGAGCACTGATTTCCAGGATATACAAAAAGCTTCAAAAATTCAACCCCAAAGAATAAATAACCCAATCAATAAATGGGCTAAGAAAATGAAAGTACCCTTCACAGAAAAAAAGATATACAATTGATCAACAAATATATAAAAAATGTTCAACTTCACTAGTAATTAGAGAAATGCAAATAAAAACTATTCTAAGATTCCATCTCACTCCAATCAGAATGGGAATTATCAAGAATACAAGCAAAAATAAGTGTTGTGAGGATGTGGGGGAAAAGGTACACTCATACATTGCTGGTGGCACTGCAAATTGATGCAACCACATTGGAAACAGTAGGGATATTCCTTAAAAAGCTTGTAATGGAACCACCACTTGACCCTGCTAACTCACTTTTGGTTAATACCTAAAGTACTTAACATCAGCATATTATAGTGATGCAGACACATCAATGTTTATAGCAGCTAAATTCACAGTAGCTAAACTATGGAATCAACCTAGATGCCCTTCAATAGATGAATGGACAAAGAAATATATATAATAAAACTATGGCATTTTCAGTTAAATGGATGGAGTAGGAAAATATCATGCTATGTGACTCTCCAAAAGGCAAAGGCTGAATGTTATCCCTGATAAGTGAATGATGATCCATAACAGGAGGGAGACATGGGGAGTTTGGACAAACTTTGATTGGGCAAAGCAGGGAGGGGAGGAGAATGGACATGGGGGTAGAAAACATGGTGGAATGAGACAGATATCATTACCCTAGTTATATGTATGATTGTACATATGGTTCAAATCTACATCATATACTTTCAGAGAAATGAAAAACTGTGCTACATTTGTGTATGATGAACAGAAATGCATTCTTCTGCCATTTATAACTAATTTAGAACATATAAAAAACAAAATTAAAATTTAAAAAAATTAAAAAGTGAGGGATCATGAACTGAAATTGATTTCCATACATTTGTGTTTGATGGGATAAATACAACAACTATGAATAACTACTATACTCTAATAATAATAATAATAATAATAATAATCCACACTATACCTTATAAATATACAATGATGATTTGAAAAAAATATAATAAACCAAACTCAGTGTGACACAGTAATATATGTCCTGTATTCCACAATTGAAATCTAGAAAGGTCAATGGCATGGCATACCATGCAGGAAATGCACCAGTATTGGAAGTGACATCTACCACAGTATTCACACATTACTACAGATTTCTTGACTTCATAGGAGTCTTGCCCAGTGAAATGTTTTCCAATGAACTTGTGGCATCTGGGGGCCTGGGGTTGTGGCTCAGTGGTAGAGTGCTCACCTAGCACACATGAGGCACTGGGTTTGATCCAAAACACCACCTAAAAGTAAATAAATAAAATAAAGATATTATATATATATTTGGGTGGACACAATACCTGAATCACTTATTATAAAATTTTAATCAACAACTCAGATTCTTTGGACTCCAGAGACTTTCTGAGAACCATGTGGCATTTTCACTAGTTGAATAGAGAGGAGTTTTTGTCGCTCTTCTGCATGGATCTGTGTCACTGTGGTTTACTCAAATGGCACACCAATGCTATGTGATACACCACAGATAGGCGGTTTCATCCTCCTAGATGTTGGAGATGCTTAAGTAGCTGTCAGGTCCTGATATGGAGCCTGAGAAGTAATCAGGGATGCTGTTTCCCTTTCCAGGGCATCCATCACTGTTAACAACTATTGCATAGAGTGGGGCTTTTACTGGTTGTTCCTGATATCAGGAAATGTAGTAGGTGCTAAGCTGACTACTCAGGGTGCAGCGGAGCTTGACTGAGGCTCCCAGGGAGACAGATGCAGAGGATGACTGAGTCATCACAGGCTGGGAGGCGAAATCTAAAAATACATTAAAATAATTATATTCTGAAAAAAGCACACAAAGAAAGAATATTTATGGCAGGAGGCAGGATGGTGAGGACAATGTTGACCTGTGCAGTACAGGTGGAGGCTGAATAAGAGGACTAGGGTCCAGGCCAGGGTATACACACCCCAGAGTTCTGCTGAAACAGACAGGACTCAGGACTCTCTTATTAAGCCTCAAAACCCAGAGGCTTCATAAAAATCTGTGCCACTTACATAGGCCAACAAGCTCTTCCCTGTGGCTAGAAGTGCATGGAGTACTGTATACATGGCATACATTAAGGGTGTCTGAGTTGCAAACCACTCCCTCGTGCTAAGAGTTTAAGAGGCAAACTGCTTACTCTGTAGGCACAGCCCTGGGCATGAGGCCATGTGTTGCAGTTTCTGTGCTTGCTCCATTGCCCATTCCTTAATTGGTCACTGCAAGGACAGTTGGCCAGAAATTGTATTGGTGGCTGCCTATAATCTGCCTAGCTATTGCTTGAGTATATGTACATGATAACTGTGCAATAAAATCAGACCTGCTTCCAGCTTGGTCCCTGAAGGTCTTAATTTGCAACTCTGAAGCCACACTCTTCTCTATCCTGTTCAGTGGACCTCCTCCTTGGAAAAGAGAGAACCCACACACCTTCCTGTCATGTGTCAGTTTGTTTGCATGTAGTGTGCCTAACCTGAGACTTTATAGGTACCTAGAGAGTTTCTAGTTTGTGGAAAGAATGAGTTCTGTGCCAAGACAAGAGGGCAGGTGTCAAGATTCTCACCTTTGAGCCCAAAACCTCCCAATGGAAGACCTACATTTTCCACATTGCTCAGACTTAGGTCAGTCATGTCTGTGTCCAGGTGACAGGTGGTCCTGACAGAGGCTCCTGCCTCCAACAAACATTTCAGCATTGCCTGCTCCCAGCCCAAGATAGAGTGAGAATCACCCTATCTCATCACAGTATTTAATTTTCTATTCTCTGCCACACACATTCCATAGAAGTAGGAAACACAATACAACCAATTTTCTATGGCATTTGCAGGGGAAGGAGGCTTTTATACACAAACTCCACATACAATGAAAAATACATAAACCTGAAAGTGAGAACTGGGGACAGGTCAGCTATAAAGCCACTTTGGAGGCTCTTTGTGAATCTAGGGTTCTCTTTCCCTACCTTATTCCTCCTAAAATTGCTGCATAAAGTCTTTATGGATTAGTGTTTGGGAATTTAAAATTCATTAGAAATGAGGAAAGCACAGGAGCTAGAAAGAAAAATTACTAATGTGCTTGAAAAGGAAATCAGCTGATCTGAGGCTTTTGTAGTAGAGTTCACAAAAAATAAAGGCTGCATTTCAAGTAAAGATGTTGAAAACATTTCATGACTTTTCTGATAAAACATCTTCTACATATTGTTATTGTATGGTTTTGCTCTATGCTCACAACCATCTTATAGATACCCCCACTTCCAATGCTGACAAATAATAAATGTCAGTGACTACATTAGTTGAGAGATAATATATCTCTTGTTTAGGAAAACTAGCTGTGGGTATGCACCACTGCTTGGAATCATGACCAAAGGTCCACAGGATTTGACCCTGACAGTAGGATAGAGATTTCTCATAAAGCATTCCTCTGGGTACACAGGCTGTTTGCCAGTCCCTGCTTATGATGGGACTTAGGCATCATTCAGAGGACAGGGAATGCACTGTGATTGTTGGGTAGGCACACCATAGCATAGCACTCAACCGAAGGTCCCTCACAATGGCAACATAAAAGAAGCTTATGGACAACTCAGGAAGTGTGTGTCCTTCAGTATATTTTAAAATGTTATGGCATGTCTTTGCATTGTACAAAAGTTAAGTATAAATTAGTGAATTTTATTACTATATTAAAGTTGGTCTCTTCCCTTTGATTAATTGCAAAATGAACATCATTGGAGATGCTAACCACTGGAAGAAAGTTTTCAGATCAGATTCAGAAGTTTTGTCCCATTTGTAAGATACAATAATTTAATACTTATTTTGTGGGTCATTTCCTTAGAAACAATTGACAGATATCATTTTGTATGGACTTAAAGAGAAACAGAAACTAACCAGACCCTTTCCTTAGCCTTTCTCTAGAAGAAGTCATCATTGGGCTGCCAGATTTATCAATGTCTAGTCTTATGATTTCCATATCCTGTGATCATGTTTCTATCCAGACTATGTCATGTGCAGGTTTATATCTATGTTTTCCATCTTGGTCTGACTGTGCTGAGAATCATTGTAATGTATCACACATTGTACCTGCTTTACCCTCAGTTGAGCACTTGAGAGAAGCAGGCAGCTTTTCCTTCATCCAGGGAGCCTGAGAACCAAGAAGGTGACCAAGAGTGTCTGCTGTTTGCATTTCAAATCAGGGTCTTGGCACTTGGCTCGAATTCTGCTGCAACCAATATGAGAAGTGATCATCAGTGACCAAAACTGTGCTGGAGCCACAGATGAAAGTGACTGTCCCTCTTGAGCAAGTGGTCAGTGAGGTCTCATGAGTCTTGCAATCTAAGAAGTGGACACTAAAACTCAAATAAATGTGTCTAGAATTAGAAAAGAAAACAGAATTCCCCTACAATGCCTGGAATCCATATTCTCTTCCATCCTTAACAATGAGTTTGGAGGAAAAGGAGACATATTGTGATATGCATTTTGTAAGGATCCCCAGGCTCTAAAATTTAGTCCAAACTTCTTTATGGCCCATGATTTCTTACAGACTGCCTGCTGAAGGGGGTGTGTTTGTTTGGTATATTATATAAATATGAGCCCTTTACCATCAACTTTTAAAACATGGCCCATTGTCTTCAGAGCACTTAGGTTTTCAGAGGTAGACCCAGGGTGGTTGTGTGCTGTGGATATTCCCCATGGGAGGAAGCAGCTGCTCTAGCATGGTGCATAGTCCACTGAGCAACTGTTCATGATCCATTAAAGCTAAACCACTTGAGTTTCCACCAGTTTTCTACAAATGTCCACGGTGCCACCTGGAGGCCTATTGGTCTAAATAAATTGTTTTTATGACATTGCCACTGTTTCTAAGACTGTCTTTCATTAATTACTAGAGTTTTTCCGGAGCATTCCTGTTATCTATTTTTTTGTTGTTTTTAAATGAAATCATTCCCAATTGTGTGCAATTCAGTTTTAGACTTGCATGTTCTTAACCTTATTGGAATTTTCTTATCATAACATACTTGCATTTATTTTATATAATGCTTCATTGATTTATTGCAATTATATGTTAATAGTGGGATTAACTGTACACATAATCCTTTATACAGGAAACATTATTTTATCAATGAATTCCCCAATATTCTCTCTTTCCCTCTCTTACACCCTTTCCTAAACCTCTTTCTCTCTGGGTCTTATTTCTGTTTTTCTTTACTTGCTACATTGAAATTATTAATAAATTGAGATTCACTGTCATATATTGGTATTTGCACATAGCATCATTTGTTTGGTGTTCTGCCACAGTGCCTGCCCATCTCCTGATTTTCTCCCTCTCCTGGATATTCTTTCTCCCTTCAAGGATTCAGTTCTTTCCATTATAAGTGGAAGTTATCAAGATAAAAGATCAATAAAGATGGAACCTCACTCATGAATGTTTTTATTTTTAGTTTTTAAAATTTATTCTAATTTGTTATATATGACAGCAGAATGCATTTAATTCACATCATACATATATAGCACAATTTTTCATATCTCTGGTTATACACAATGAAGAGAGACCAAATTTATGTCTTCATACATGTACTTAGAGTAATGATATTCACCTCATTTCATGAATGTTTTGAATGAGTAAAGGAATTGTGTTCATGACCAACTTGATAGTAAGTTTGCTCATTTTTAACTTCTCATTTGCTATAGAGAAAGCTTAAGTTGCAAATTATTTTAGTAACAATATACAGGGTAAAGAAGAAAAATAAGAGGAAATGCTCCAAGTTAGAAGGTTAAATTTTCTTTTCTTTCCATTTTCACTTTTTAAAGTCATTCTATGGATATAAAATCCAGTATGTAGATGGTCAACCAGGTCTACATGACCATACTAATCAAAATAGAAGGGCTTTACTGTTTTTTGTTTGTTTGTTTGTTTGTTTGTTTGTTTATTTGTTTGTTTGTTTGTTTCTGGGATTGAACCCAGAAGGTCTTAATCACTGAGCCACATTCCCAGTTCCCTACTTTTTTAGAAAGAGGTCTTGTTAGGTTGTTTAGGACCTTGCTGAGTTGATGAGATTGGTTTCAAAATTGTGATTCTTTTCCCTCAGCCTCCAAAGCTGCTGAGATTACAGGTGTATGCCACCACTCCCAGCTTTTAAGGTTTTGCTGATTGACAATAATGTATGCATGATAGCACTCATCGTTTATAAAAGAGTTATCAATGTCAGTGAAACTCCCAGGAGAGAACAACCAGTGTCTTAGAATAAGATTAAAAGAACTCCCTCCTCAGGGTTGCACTGGCTGTCTTATCACACGAACTTCAAGAAAACAAGACCACAGCATCCTAAATGTTCAGGTCCTGAAGCTACGAGTGAGCAGAAATTTCTGTTTATATGAAGATATTTTCCTAGAAACATCCTGCTATGAGTGACTCTGAGGACAGAGGACAAGAGGATCCTCACTCAAGGAAGTGCCAGTAGATTTTGCTTGGTCTATACTAGTGGTAGCAGAAAAAGCAAAAGACTGGACTTTAACAAAGCTGCTGGGTGTTTGCCATCCTGACAGATGGTAAAGGGTTTTTTTGTCTTACTTCCCCATGAGCCTGGAACACTGTGAGAGCATTAAGGCTGTAATCATAAGACTGACAGTAATAGACAGCCTCATCCTCAGGCTGGAGTCCAGTGATGGTCAGTGAACCAGAGTTGCCAGACTTGGAGCCAGAGAAACGATCAGGGACTCCGGAGGGTCGATTACTATCACCATAGATGAGAAGTTTAGGGGCAGTCTCTGGGAGCTGCTGGTACCAATGCACATTATCACTACCAATATTGCTGCTGCTTCCAGTGCAGGAGATGGTGACCCTCTGTCCTGGAGTCCCAGACAGCGAGGGCGGCTGAGTCAGCACAGACTGGGCCCAAGACCCTGAAAGTGGGAGAGACACAGAGAAGGTGATATTTGTCTAGAAATAAGAGTAGAATCAGGGTCCATACCAGAGGACTCCCAGACACTATCCCTCCTCCATATCATGTCACCTGTGCACTGAACAAGGAATATGAGGGAGAGACAGGTCCAGGGCATGATGAAGGTCATCTTGAGCTCTGACTTCTGTTCCTGAAGCTTAACAGAGGTTCCCCTAAGTCTCTCCCTGACCCTCTTCATACTCTGAGAAGGGGAGGATCTATCTATGCAAATTAGGTTCCTTCAGGTTTCCTGATTACACCCTGGGTCCTTGTTCAACTCCTGTACATAAATATGCCAAGTGGCTCTGTGGGGGTGGAGTTGGCTCAGGGGTGTGGGTGGTCACAGCTGTGAGGCCTAACAAGAGAGCATCAGGCAGGGCCAGGTGGCTTATTTCAATTCTGGTTCCTTCCAGACCCTCTCTTGACTGGTCTGAAGTGCCACCTGTTGTGCAAGCCCATATACATTATTATGTGACATTCTGATCAGACCCCTTGAGACAGTCCTACATTCCCTCTTCCTCTTCCTATAGGAAGCCAGTGAGCCCCTTCTGTGGCCTCCACATTATCTCAAGATAACCTTCTTGCTTTCCTCAGACTTCTCATGGTAAATTTGTACATAGTTCACTTGACTGCTCCCTGTACAGGACTAAGATGGTGTCTTTGATATAAATTTTTCACAGATCAGAATTAAGCAGGTGAACATAAACTTTTTGGTTTTATTACCTTATAAAGTATCCATTCTCTATTTTATCCACAACACAAAAACTTTGTTCCAAAGGTCCCTTTTCCTTGGACTTGGTAAATAACTCAGTTGTAAAATCTTAAAGAGTAGTCATTTGATGCAATGTAGAAGATACTCTTATGCATATTTTCAAGCTTTCTCAGGTCACATATTTGGAACTCTTATTGTCAGCAAGTAAGACTTAGGGTAGTGACTATGAGTCAGTCACAGACATATAGCACTTTAGCCATCATTGCCTACATAAAATACCATAGGAAATGGAGACCCAGAAAGGACTCAGACTGCAGGAGTCATGAGTATTTTCAGATATGGATGAAAATGCACTCTCCTAGGCACTGGCAAGGATGGAGGTGATCTGGGCATGAATATCAGTCTTTTGTTCATATTTGTTCAATATGATTCAGTGTATTTCACAAGGGTCCCATGTTTCCACCTGAAGAATTAAATCATATTCTGAATTTTTAAAACTTTTTGTTTCCTTTTATTTTATTTCTTATCTGTTCTTATCAGTTATAAATGACAGTTGAATGTACTTTAACATATTATACATATATAGAATATAAGTTAACATTCTTCTGGTTGTATATAATGTAAAATTACATTGGTTATATATTTATATGTGCACATAGGTACGTAATGTCTGATTCATTCCACTATCTTTTCTATGCCCACTTCCCCTCTCTTCTCTTTGTTCCCCTTCCTTTAATAAGAATACTTCTATTCATCCCCCATATCTTTATTATAATTTAGTATCCGCATTTCAGAGAGAACATTCAGGCATTTGTAAAGGAAGCAAAAGGAGATGGAAGCAAGGTGCAGATGCAAAATGACTGATCATCCAAGTTGCTGGCTTTATTTATATCAATAGGTTACATTGATATAAATAATGATACATACTATCATTATTAAGTTGCTGGCATCAATAGCACTCATTGTTTATTGTATCATTAGGCAGGTTATAGTTTTAGCAACAATATGCAGCTTAAACCTCAGTTAGATTTAGAATTGGAAAGTTAGTAGCTTTGTGTAGTCTCAAGAAATTCCATTGTTTAAAGTTACAGTTATGCGGACAGGTTCAGGCACAGCAGACCTTGGTAAAACATTGTGGTTGTCTAATAAGAGAGTCTTTATTCCCAGGAGCTTTGTGCCTCAGATCAAGGTAGAGGCTGATAGGACTCTAGCACAAAGCCTTTTCATGAAGTCCATTACCACAGCAACTAAGTATCCTGCAACTTTTGCACAGAATTTTTTCCAGGCACCGAGCATGTCATAGCCATAAAGTTATCAGAGGGCCCAATCTTCAGACACTGTTCTGCCATTCTCTGTCATTGCTCTCAACAAACAGAGAAAACTTGCTGTCTTCTACATTTCCACACTCATAACCCTTACAGCCTTTTGTTCTGCCATATTTCATTTAGCATGATAATCTCCAGTTCCATTCATTTACTGACAGATGCCATAATTTCATTTGTCTTATGGCTGAATAATATTTCATTGTATATGCATACCACATTTTCTTTAGGCATTTATTTGTTGAAGGGCACCTAAGCTGGTTCCGTGGTTTATCTCTTATGAGGTTAACTGCCACAAATACGTGGCTGCGTCACTATAGTATGCTAAATTTAAGATCTTTGGGTATAAACCGAGAAATGGAATAACTGGGACAAAGAGTGGTTCCATTCCAAGTTTCCTGAGGAATCTCCACATACTGCTTTCCAGAGAGGTTGAACTAATTTGCAGTCCCACAATAATGTATGAGTGTACGTTTGTTCCAACATCCACACCAACATATATTGTTGCTTGCATTCTTGATAATTGTCATTCTGACTGGACTGAGATGGAATCTCGGTGTCATTTTAATTTGCATTCTCTAAGTGCTAAAGATAATGAAATTTTTTTTTCATAATTTTGACACTTCCACATTCCAAGCTAGGCAATAATTGCCATTCTAGGGTCTAGAAACTTCTATACTTAGGATCTTAACTTCCCTCATAGTAGGTTGGTACTTTTTAACTCTAGTACAATTTGTATTTAAATATAGACAAAATTAAAAATCAAGCAATTATATTTATTTCTGTGATAAGATAAATTGTTTACACTGTGGAATCTAATATTTTTGTATTCATTAAATTATAGTATAGAGACTGGAAAATATAACTTACATTTTCTGATTAATAAATTATTTAAAAATAAATTACAAATGGGATATGTGCATTATCAAGTAATTCAAATTTATATAAGTTCAATATGTTAAATTTTAATCATTATTTCTTCCTTTCTTCCTTCATTTCTTTCTTCCTCTACCTGTGAGAAATAGGTAATGTAGCTTCCCTTGTGCTTTTCTGTCTTTTTAATGAAATATTATACCTCTACCTTCACATGGTTCTCTAAACTGCTGTAAATTTCCTGCAGATTTTAATTTCCCCAAAGGCCAAGTTCCACTTGCCCTTCAATTTAGAAGAGCAAGACATTCCACTGCAGATCAGGAAGTTTATTTGTCCTCTTCTTCATGAGTGTACCCAAGACACCTGCACATACACAATTTTCTTTTGATTATCCTTTCTCTAATTTTATCTCCAAGTATGAAACCAGAATATTTGAAGTCTTTATACCAAGCAACATGAAACAAATTATATAAATTGTCCAAGTGTCAGAAAGAAAACTGCAGATAGAAAATAAACACATGATGGTGGGACTGTAAATTGTTGCAACCACTCTGCAAAGTAGTTGGAGATTTCTCTGAAAACTTGGACTGCAACTATCATTTGACCAGGCTATCCCACTCCTTGGTTTATAGCCCAAGAATTTAAAATTAGTACACTACAGTGATGCAGCCACATCAATGTTTATAGCAGCTCAATTCACAATAGCTAAACCATGGAACCAAACTAGATGTCCTTCAACAGATAAATGTATAAAGGAAATGTAATGTACATACACAATGGAATATTACTCAGCCATAAAGATAAATGAAATTATGGCATTTGTGGGTAAATGGACGGAACTTGAGACTATCATGCAAATGGACATAAGCCAAATTTAATGTTCCAAAAGTCAAATGCCAAATGGTCTTTCTGATATGTGAGTGCTAACCCATAGCAAGGAAGAGTAAGGAGGGTAAGTATAGAAGTACTTTGTATTAGGACAAAGGAGAATGAATAGAAGGGAGACGGAGGACAATAAGAAAGACAGTAGAAGTATTCGGAGAGCATGTCCTGGCTTCTGCTGGTACCTGTAAAGACAGAATTGGAACTAAGCCTACAGGTGAGTGTCACCATCTCACCTGTAGACACAGAAAGTGAGGGCTCCTGGATCACAATGGTCTGAGAATCTGCCACTAAAAACAATAAGAGACAGTTATTGTTATTATGACAAAGGTCCCATGAGACACTGCTTTTATGTATCCTCAGTATGCAATGCCCCTCCCCAGACCTGAACCATAAGAGAGGAGCACTAGTAGAACCATCATCTTGGCCATGTTGGGGATCCTCACAAGCACTTGGTGTCCTCACACTCCACACTGTGAGTTTGGTGTCCTGAGGACATTTTCATGCCTCTTCAGACCCAGAGGAAAGTATTTTTATGCAAATTGAATTTCTTTTCCATTCCTGTCCCAGTGTTCACCCTGAATTTCCCTGGAGGAGAACATGAAAGAGGCAGATGCTGGGAATTCACATAGATCAGTGACTTCAGGGGAACTGAGACACATGAATTTTAGTTGATGCCTTTCCCAGATCAGGTGCCCCACATTTATTCAACACATGCATAAATTTAATGTCTTGAAATTCAGAGATGGGAAGAAAAACAAGGATGAATTCTCCATATCTACCTGGTTCAACTATTTTATTTCAAACTCAGACCTTATTGATGAATATTTCTTTCATGTCCATGAAATGAGTGTTATTTCCCCTTGAGTTAACTGTCAGGCCCTTCTTCCTCTGAATAGATTCCATTTTGATACTCCAGAGCCAGGTTTGTGGGGAGCTCCCCCGCAAGTTCCAGAGACAGCCATCTTCTTCCACTGACTAAATCCTGGGGACTGTCTCAAGCAGCCTCAGTGGAGCCCAGGGTGGAGAATGCAGACAGAGACAGCAGCATAACAGGGCTGGGAATGCCACCTGCTTCCACTCTAAGATGTCATCAGTTACATGGCTTTAGTGCTAATGGAAGTGAAGAATTTGGGAGAAGGTGGGATATTCTTCCCAATATCAAAAACCATATTCATCATACTTGAAAATAAAATTAAGAATATTTCTGATCATATTAGTGTGAAGATCTCTACCATTTTCAGACATTTTCACATTTGAAGATGATTAGAAATTCTAGATAAGGATATTTGGGGAGTTTAGAAATGAAACTCCTTCAATTTCTTTGTGAAATAAGGTTTTATTTTTAAAAATAATTTTTATTACTCCAAACTAAAACAATTTCTAAATTGTTTATAATTATTTTATTAAATTTTCATTAATATTATCATTTCCTTTCAAATCATTTATTTTTATTGTTTTAAGAGATTTACTCATATGAGGAATAAAGGCTCATAATAAAATATGTTATGGTTGGTAATCAAAAACACCCAATAGAGTGAGTGTCTATACATAGATTTGTTTATGCGTGTTTGTTTGTAATACAAAAATAAAAAGGAGTATTTGTAATTTGAGGAGGAAATATAATTTCTAGTTCTAATACATTAAAACTATAATAACATCTGTTCTATCATTTATGTTAAAACTCACTGAAAAAAATTACCAAAATTATTCAGATGCAATATAAAAACAGGAAAAACAGTGGATTAAAGTGTTTATCACATATTTAAATACATGTGAATTAGGAAATCATAGTGACCCACTACTAATCCTAACCTCTGTAGTGAGCCCTGTGCTACATTTGAAATTGTCTCAGACATTCTTAAGGTTACATGAATGAAGAGATTTTCTCCTGGGATTTCTACTTGTCAATTAGGAGCCAAAGGGAAAAGAAGAAATAGGAAACCCTAGAACAGAGAAAATCCTGGGGTTCCAGTAGTTCATGTCATTGAAGCAAAAGCAGCTTGCTGTGGATGGAGGTGATACTGCTTAATCCAGGTAAAGGTTTAATTTGGACTGTGCATTTTGACTCTGAAGGACCATAGTGATATATGCTGTACACTGTGGGAATTCACAGTGTACTTTTTAGTCCCATTAAAATTCCATTGAGGTGGGTCCTGTGATTCCATCTTTCTCCCCTACAGTGACTCAAGTCCCACTTCTGAGAGTTTAGAATTGATCTCTCTGATTGTGACATCTGTCATTGTGTCATAACTCTTGTACCTACCCACCCTTCAAAGTCCATGTTCGGCATCCTTTGGAGACCTCAAGAAAAACAGAGTCCTATTTTCAGTCCAAATCTTTATGTTGCTCAAAATAAATTATGCTCACTCTATCATGAATTCTACTTCCTAACATACTGCTAACATGTGAATGCAATTTGAGTCTCTGCCAAAATTCAATACATAGAGACTTTCTCCCAGGGTGGTAAGGTTTTGTAGTGCCAGAATGCACTATCTTATGATAGGCCCTTTTAAGTGGTGGTAACAATTTGTGGTAGAGCCTCAGGTCATTAAAGACATGTCTACAAATATGGTGGTTATACACAACCCTGTCCTCCCTCTTGCTCCCCACCCCCCATCTCTCTCAACCTCCTGGGATAATATGTTACTATCCACCTTGGCTCACCTTTTCCTATCTTATCATACCTTCACCAGTGTCCCTAACACATGAAGCTAATCATCCCAGGTTTAAATTTTCATATTCATGAACAAATATGTACCTCTCTTTACTTTATATGTGTTATTTGTTTACTATGTTGTTTTATTAAACAAAGCAACTAAACTCATACTGAGAATTTTTTGCATTTTTGTTCATTAATTAAAAGAGATTGTTGGTTTCTTACTTTCAGTATTGAGATCTACTCTTTTCTGATTTCTACTCATTTTCTCTTTAGTCACCTTGCTTGTTCTACATTTAAATATCTTCCTGTTCTGGGACCTTAATTCTATTCTGCCTAGACAACAGGCCTAAACAATCAATCCATGAGGGATGAAAGATAAAATAGGAAGCAAGGGTGTGGGTTAGATCTCTATGCTCATGTTTCCCTGGGGAGCCCAGGTGCCAGAAAGTCACACTTTGTTGAGGACTCTTTATCACAGAGGTGTAAAGCCAGTATTTCCCATTGTGGTCTGCTGCGGAGCTCTGTCCTGTCAAGAATAGTCCAACATCACCCCCTGCTGGCCTCAGATCCTGGTTCTTCAACCCCTCTTATAACCTGGCAGAGATTCTGGAAGGATAACTGACTATGGTAAATGGACCTTTCTCATTTTATTCCCCTGACAGTCAAACCACTCTGTTTTTGTTTTTTTCTTTTTTTTTTTTTTTTTTTGTCCTGAGGCCTTTTTTTTTTTGTTTTGTTTCAGTTTCTAATGACCTTTTGAACTCTAAATGCACTGTATATGGTACCACATATTTCAAAATTACCTGGTATTTTACTTTGCTTCAACTAAGTACTTTGGGTCATTCTCAGTCTAGAAATAATGAACCCAGATTTAAAGTTAGGTAGTCAGTGTAGTTAGGTAAATCAGGTCTAATATTGAGTAAGATCTAAAATGGAGGCCATGTTGAATGAA
The DNA here is from genome assembly GCF_045843805.1 of Urocitellus parryii. NCBI lineage: Eukaryota > Metazoa > Chordata > Mammalia > Rodentia > Sciuridae > Urocitellus > Urocitellus parryii. The sequence continues at coordinate 119,137,244 of NC_135533.1, read as the reverse complement.
TTTTGGGAAATGCAGGACAACTCATGGAATGTTAATGAAGTCCCCAGAAAAGCCCTAGGCCCAAAGTCCATCCCAAAGGGATGTTAATGAACAGCCCCAGTGGATTTGAAGATAGCCTATCCCAAAGAAGTGTTAATGAAGTCCTTCCTGCTCAGATTACCCCTTTGGCCCACCTGTGTCCCACCCCTTGGGCCTTCCTACCTACATTCCATCACTGAAAGAACTATAAAAAGGGGAGACAACAGCTCTTCCAAGGATTCCACCTCTTGGGGTCTCCTTCTTCCTCCTGGAAAAGTCTTTTCTGCTGTCCTTTAATAAACTTCTAATTTCTACTCTGACCTTGCCTTAGCGTCTTCTCTGGTGTTATTCTTCAACATTGGGGAAGCAAGGACTTGTCACGCGTCAACAGAAGTAACAATACTTGAACAAAGTTTAAAGCCTAAAGTTCAGGAGAGCACAAGTAGTAGTAACTCTGCCTGTGTTCCTCTTACAGGTTTACTTATTGTTAGGTTTCTGCTTTTCTGTGAGTCTCATATTTTATTCTTTCTTGTGTTCTTCCACACCCAAATCTATAGGCCTTGGCTTTAGATGTATTTTTCCCCTATGAGAATATAATATTATTAGGGAATGCGTATTTTTTGCTTTGACTTGCTTCTCCATGCTCTAGTTTGCCCTTGAAAAAAAATTTTCTTTTGAAAATTGCTGGGGATTCTGAAAAAGATTTCCAATAAATTAATTTTGGGCTGGGGATGTGGTTTAAGCAGTAGTGTGCTCTCCTGGCATGCGTGCGGCCTGGGTTCGATCCTCAGCACCACATACAAATAAAGATATTGTGTCTGCCAAAAATTAAAAAATAAATATTAAAAATCTCTCTCTCCTCTCTCTCTCAAAAAAAAAAAGAAATTAATTTGTCCATAGAGAAGAAATGAGAAGAGAAAACAGAATGGGGAGATTCATGAAACCTCTGTTCAAAGATGGAGTCTTCATAATGTGTGAACCACAATGACCTGTGGGGGTTCAAAGGTGGATATATTATGAAGCAGACATTTCTTGTTTGAATAACCAGGCAGGTGGTATCATTGTTGAGTACTGTGGAAAATAAGTGATTAGATGGTTTCTTTGTGCATAAAATAATTAAACCCTTGCTAAGAGTCACAAATTTTGTCTTATCAGTTCAGAAACAGTTGACTCTGTTATTTTTTAGTGGTATGCTGTCTTCTTGGTGTTGAATATTGGGTCCAGACAGTGTGGGGGCAGTAATTAATGGGGAATGTGGATTTTATGAAGTGAGAAGAGCTGGGGATAAAACCATGGTATCTGCAATCAATTAAGGAGTTCAAGGTACAATAATCCTGAAATCATTTTATCAGTTAAAGCTGGCTGTCCATTATGTGTGCATTTTTACTCATTATCTGTGCATTTTTTAAGCATTCACACAGTATGTTTATTAACTAAGGGGTATCTTCTGGTATGGGCCTGAATTGATAAGGTGATTGTAGGTTTAGGAAAGACTAGCACCTCTTTGGCCCAAACAGAGGTTACAGGAAGGACTAAGAGGAGTTCAGATGGATATCTGTAGACAATACATTCCTGGAGAGCAGCACTGAGATGTTTTATGAGGGTGTATAAGTGCACAGCATCCCAGTTTAGGCTATAGTGGTTCAGACAGCAAGAGTCAGAAAGAGAATGAGAACGAAGAAAATCCTGGTTCTCAGAAGAAATGGTAATAAGTTTTCACCCTCCCTGTACCTGCTCAATTTCTCAAGTTCATTTTTTCCTCATTAGTAGAATCTTTCCTAAAGTTTCTCTTGCTCTATATTCTTTTGTGGCTTCATTGACTGTGTTTGGTGAAAATCGAACATTATTTCAAATGAACACTCATCAGTGTTTTATCAACCCAAAAAAATCAATGTACCTGAGAGAAAAAGGCACATGTCCACATGTCCCAAAAATTGAAAACAACTTCTCTCACAATATAGTTGGGATAAACTTGCATTTTCCTCATTTATTCAAATGTAGTAAATTTCTGCTCTAGTAAATGTTTCCTGCCTTCTCTTCCCTGATACAATTTAACTTCTCTCCCTAGTACTAAACCCACAGGGATAGAATCAAGATAATAGTGGAACTAATAACCCTTACCTCCAACCAATTTCTGCCTCTTAAAAGTCCTACTGTAATGAATTGGGTGTCAAGCCTATACCACATGGGACTTAGAGGGACACTTCTCCAAACCAAAGCACTATGATGATTTGTTTGGAAGATATAAATTTGTTCCTGGTGGAACTCACAGGCAGTAACACAGAACCCTTGGGAGGAGGAGGTCATATAGAATCATCTAAGGTTCACTGCTCTATGTACAAGAAGGTAGGTTTTCAGGCACCTCTGAAATATGGGAATAGCATGTTCCAGATTATTTCCTAGAAACCTGAAGATTTATTCACAAGCCTTCATGATTTGCTAATGATGGTGGCTGCTGGGTATCCCTACATTTTCTGTCTGTGCTTATGAGTAGGAGAAGGTTGCCCTGTGTAGTTTGGACCACATTTTCATGCAGCTTCATCACTGGGTCACCTAAAACCATTGTGCAATTTTAGTGCAATAGAATATGTTAGCTTTTCTTCAAATTATAATAGTTCAACACTTCTTCGAAATCACTCTGTTTTGTCTATTGAGTGACCCCAATTTGAACTATATTGTGACAAGTTTGCAAATTGAATCTAACTCATCCTTGTTTGAATTTTGACAACTATTCACCCTACAGTTTCTAGTTTTCCTATTATCAAACCTTGTGTAGACCTTTGCATATGGATTTAAACTTTCTATGAAGACATGAAGGGGCCCAACACAGATTTGTTAAATGATCATATACTTTTATTGGTGCCTCATGCTTTCTGACTGCTGATTTCTGTTTCATCAATTGAGAGAGATACTGTAATTAATATATATATATATATATATATATATATATATATATATATATATATATATATCACAAACTTGCTGTTAGCCCAGCTGGGTCTATGAATGACCGCATATGAATAATCCCATGAACTGAAAGGAAATGATCTCTAGGCTCAACTATTCAGATTATCTAATTGAATTGTTACTGTCATTAGTCCTTAGAATGCAAGAAGTGAAGAAAAGATACACCGTGATTCTTACTTTATCTTGAGCCCAATGTGGAGGAAATCACACACCTGTCTCAGGAGGAACTTTTCCAGAAACCCAAGATGAATACTTTTACAATTCATAGAAAAGTGTAAAATCTGGAAGAGCTAAGCTTACTAGTGTCAAACATTTATTCCTCCCTTACAAAATGTCTCATGTTGTACTTTGCCAGTCAGGAACAAAAAATAAATTAAAAAATCATAATCTCATTCTCTGAGTAAATGAAGTTTATTTCATTACATCATTTCAATAAATAACATTTTATTTCATCAAATCAAGGACATGTGTATAAAATATGAATATTACTATTTGCTTTGCTGAAATTTTATTCCTAAGAAATAAACACACATTTTAGAATTTGAGTAGATCCAATAATTTTTGTCTCAATTATTCCACAATTCTGACCATAATTCCTGCTTCTATCCAGATCAGTAGTCCCCTACAGATATCACTGGATATTACTAGGCTACTAGGCATTTTTCATATTTATAACATGTGTAAGACATGCACTAGCATTGCAACATAACATTCTTTTGGAGGTAACTCCTAATACCAAAAAAAATGAAGATAGCTGACTATAAAATTTACCAGAAAGAAAATGCCTGTGGGCTGACTAGACTGAGAGCACAGAGAGAGCTTCAGGAATTTGGGGGCCAGATTGATCTCTGGGGTAGGTGCTGATGCAGCTGCCTTTCTTCTTTCTTCCCACTGCAGGATGGATAATCTCTCCTTTATGTCATCTATTAGCAGAAGAATGATGTATAACACTAAGGCCAAGTGGATCTGACATTCTGTTAGAGGAGCCACAGCTCAGCCTGTAGAGGTGGTGAGAATAAGAGCTGCATCCTGGTGTCATGGGGCCATGGTCCTGAACTGGACAGAAGAACCAAGTGTCCAGTTCAATCTAAACCTAGAGGCAAGTGTGTGTGTGTGTGTGTGTGTGTGTGTGTGTATGTGTGTGTGTGATGAGATAGAGAGATAGTGAGTGAGAGAGAGAGAGAGAAAGAGAGAGAGAGATGAATATGTTCCTTCATGAACTCATTTCCACCCTCTGAGGAAGAGTATGAGTTTCAGTGGCCCCCATCCTTCTTATGACTCTCCACACTCTGAGTCCTGGCTCTCCTTGCAAAACAGTCCCTGGTGATGATGCTCTGTAAGACCCTCCAGGATACTGGAGCCAGAAGCAAAAAACGATCCAGTGTTTTGCAGTCTATTTCTATTGAAGCAGAGTTTATTGTAAGTGTAGAGGAGAGCTTTGGACCCAGAGAGCCGAGCCACATGCTACAAATTCTACTTGTAGAATATACTCTGTGGAGTGAGAGATGCCTACCTCATCCTAAGTTCAGATGTGGGATACAGGCACAAGACCCACAGGTGCAGAGGCCTCAGGGCATAGAAACTCGGGACAGGCATTCAAACCACATCCCTTATATTCCTATCTCCATTTCTCAATTCAACTTGGATGAACTACTATTGTCCTTGAGACCCCTGATATCTTCTGGGCACTAGGAGAGATCCTTTATTTAGATTTTGCAAGATCACTAAAGAATGGAACCTCAGAGACCTCAGAAAAATGACTGCAGTGGGGGCAGTTCTGTCTTAAGTCATCTTTCTAAACAGAGACTCTGGGGCTGAAGAAAAATAATGGCCTATATAAGAGATTCTTCCCACCTTCCTCTATTGATTAATTCAAAACTCACCTTGTATAGGGCCTTAGTACACACAGAGAAAGAAAAAAAATGGGAAAAGTAAGGAAAAAATTGGCAAAAGTTAAAGAAAAAAGTCAACAGCCTCTACATGTAGGTACTTAGTAGCTAAACAAAAATACCTTTTTTGGAAATAAACTAATTATATGGTCATATTAAAGAGAAGAGAAATTCAGGAATGTGACAAGCACAGGAATAAAATTGGAGGTTTTTATGGTGGTCCAAATTCTGGTGACCCTCCTCCCTAAATATGAAAACAGGAGACTGAATCTACACTGAAACATTTCATATATCTCTAAAACCCAATAGGGAGATTGGTGACGATCTGACACTGCCAGACAGAGGCCTGATGGAGGAATGATCAGAGGAGAGATAGGAAGGGAGTGTCTGAGAAATGGCATCAGTGAGAGTCTGCAAGGTTGTGTCCACTGGACCTATGGGCTGGTTGAGACACTGGGGAATTTATGACCAGTGCAAGGGTCACTACATCAGGATTTGACATGTCTCTAGTGAGACATAATTCATATATTATGAAATATGCCCATGAAATTACTTTGTGGATGAACATGTCTACATTCATCTGTATTTCTAATTTCTGAGTATATTATCTATTCTTATTTACTTACTGCAGAGACAATTGGGATATGTCCTAAGTTTCTATTTTCTCATTCATCTGTGTCTTCCTGAGATGTCCTATTTTGTCTCAGGTTACAGGTATGACATAGATTTCTGTCTCCTGTTCAAGAACACATCCTGATGCAGAAAAATCTTCCCAACAGGCACCTCCACAGAAGCTTCTCAATGATAGCTGATTCCATTGCTATGAGCTCTAGCACAGTAATAATCAGCCTCATCCTCTGGCCCAGCCCAGACATGAGCAAATTCCGTGCATTTGCTTTTGCCTATTTGTATCCAGAAAAGCAGCTGGGGGCTTCAGATCCCTCCTGGTCAATTGAGTCTGAGTGGTGGCTGAGAAGATACTGGAGAGGATTCCCAGTTTCTGCTGGTACAATATTTTTCCATAGTCACCAATACTGAAGCCACTGCTCAGGGAGCTGGTGACTCTGGCAGATGCTCCGGGGTTTGGGGGTGCTGCTGAGTCAGTACAGGCTGGGAGAGCAAAGCTGCAAAAAAAAAAAGGTAAACATTGGTGCTGAAGCAGAGTCCACATTTAAGTTGCTGGGAGTCTGAACTAGAGGGGTGAAAGTAACAGAGAAGCAGAGCAGTGAAATAATAGCAACAGAAGGAGTCCAAGCTATGGGGACACAGCCCCCTGAGTCTTGTAGTGGAGCTGCTGAGCCCCAGGTCTTCTTTTCCTTCCCACCTTCTGGAGAGGAGGGGCTGTTCATGCAAATGTGTTTCCATTATGACTTCCCCTTGAGCCATGTTGCTGGAGCTCAGCTCACATTGCAAACTCAAGAGGGAATGCTGGTGAAAAAAATCCTGCACCCTTATTCAGGGGATCTGCTAGAATTTCCATCTATGATGGCAGCAGTCAGACGAGGGATGGACTGAGTGAAAGATCCTTACTGAGCAGCTGTGTAGCGACAACAGGGAAGTTCTCCAGTAGACTCTACACGTCACAGAACACATAGCTCCTCTTGGCCTAGAGACGAGAGGCCAGCTGATTTCTGCAATTTACTAGGTCCATCTCTATAAATACAAGTATGGTCTGAATTTTATATAATTTTCTACCAATTCTTTGACTGTGAATACTGTATTTTTCTACTTCAAAAAGCTGTGTTTGTCTTTAGGAGATGTAAACATACAATTAAGTACAATATGAAGTGTTAGCAAGTCATTGAAGATGTAGTAAAAATATCATTCTATGATAAATTAGAATGAGTATACATACTTGGTGCTTCACACACTGTGATTCAGTAGTTGGATTCCAACTACTAAAATATAAACTAATGTGTGCTTTGATATATATTTTAGATAATATAATAGCTTCAGTACTGAATAAACTGATAGAAGCACAAGGGAATGAAAGGTTTTCAGCAGGTGGGCTCTTCCCATGCCATATCATACAGAATGAATTCCAGTCCTGCATATACCTTTTCTGTCAATCAATTATTTCCTTCCTTTATACACTTAATTCAGTGCATAAATAACTTTTCTGTTGACAACAAACCACAAAGTCCTTCATTCTTTAAATACAAAGAATCATTTGTGGGATTGTAGGTTGAAGTCTTGAATGTTGCAATTTGGGGGAATCACATGATGGATTTTGACCTATGGACTTGATATTTTGTTAATGAATATCTCACCAGCTCTTAGTTAATATAGAAGATTCACACAACTCATCCTGCTCTGCAACACATTTGCTCATGGATACATCTTCTCTAGTCGAAATTTTTACCATAATCCACCTACTTCTGTGGTTTCTTTGCTCAGGTCCTGGAGAACTATCATATACTTTGGTACTGTCTTCACACAAACAAATGGCATCCAGTTGATCCCACTGGTAACCTTCTCCTCACTAAAGCCATGTTCCTTAGCTTTTGCTTAGACATAAGGTCAAATTTCTCATTTGACACTCCATGTTCAATCAATTTAGTATCTCAAGTTTAAATGTATAGAAATCAGCATCAATCATGTTTTATGCCTTAGTTGTATTTTTCTCTCTGGGTTTCCTCTCCCGGTGAATTCACAAGGTCAATCTCAATACTCATACTCATTTATTTTTGTCAGGCTGAGTTCTGGGTACTGTATATACAGAAGTGCCAAAACAAGACACAATTTCTGTTGTGAATGAATTCAGTTCCTGGTGGAGAAACACACAGTGAACAGTGTCACAGTGAATTTTCCTCATGTGAGTGACACCCAAAACATGCCCACCCATAGCATTTAGAGCCCACTTCTGACTGCTGAGAGCCCCTTGACTCCCACAGAATATGAACAGCGATTATCTTCATATAGTGTCCATAGAATTCCCTCTGTATGTACCTCCATGTCCTGCTCCAGATGCACAGCTCACCCAAGTTATGCATAGCTCCTGGGTAGCTTTCCTATACCTACTTTCATCTTTATTTTCTCTTTTTTACATACATGGTATTCATTAAGATATTTCACATATATGTGTATGATAAAAAAATTTTCTACCTAAAGAAATGTATGATATGTCAAGAGCATTGTAATGTTTTGGACAACTAATAAAACAATTTAAAAAAGAAACCCTTTAGATTCTTTTCCAAATCAAGAATTAAACAAACAAACAAACAAACATTCATTTTGGCAAAATCTTATTTTGCTTCTTCCCAGGCATTGTAATTCAACTCCTTCTCTGATACTCTGCATAGAACCACAAGCAGATTCTATTTCAAAGAGAATTCTTATTTCTGGACCACAGACTAACTTTGTCTCTGAGTACTTCTGCTCTTTTTGCCTCTACCCAACTATCTTTACTTATGACCAAGCTCCAAATAATCTATTACAGTAGTCCTTATTACCATGAGTTGGACAGAATTTACTTTCATGGTAATACCAAATGAGGAAATTTCTAAACATAAAATTTAACATCTTTTGCCATTGCGAATGTTTCCATAACTAAAATTTAAACAAAGAAACTCACTTCAAAAAATAAGGGTACAATTTCACCTATTCTTTTTGTACTTGGTTGACTGCAAAAATGTACACTTGATGTGACTATTGCACAATTTATCATTATTTTCTTTAATTATTTAACTTCTAATGTTAAATAACAAGAATATCACTTAGATTGTAATCAGTTATACAGAATCAACAATTAATATAGATTCTAATGCATTTGAATTCAACATTGGTTTCAATTATGAACAATTTTGAGAAATATCTCACCAGAGATACTGAGGGATAGTATAATGTGAAAATTTTGTCATGGAAATTTAGTTCTTCCTCAGATAAGTGGTTTAAACTTCACACTCAACCTATACTCAGATAGTAAAGTCCATCACCTGAAATTGACTTTCAGCTCAAAAATGTTTTATCAGACAAAATTTTATTGTCTTATGTATTTCTATAAGACCTTAATTTTTGTGTAGTCACAGGGGAGATCAGGTGTGAGAGAATTATACCCTAAAACTAATCCTGAGGGTCCTCCCTTTGCAATTCATCTTGTATTGATTCCACCCTGGTTAAACTTACCAGGCCTTGGACCATGAAAGCCATTTAGAGCAAGGGTCATGTCCTATCACATGTAGCCAAATGTACTCTAATCAATGTGTGTGTGTGTGTGTGTGTGTGTGTGTGTACACATACATGTACATAAGTTTAAACATTAAATAAGGAAAAGTGTGGCCTTTTTTTGGCCCCTGGTGTATAATTTTGGTATGCTCCTCAGGGACCACACCTGCATTCATGCTCAGGTGCTGATTCAAGGTTTGTCCCTAGATAGTTTATGAAAGAGGAAGGAACATCCTAATAATACCAAGTAGATGACTTGAAATTTGGAGCTTTGAGTGCATCCTATCAGAACAATCTCCTGATTTTCATAAATTTGAGGGGGCTGGAGATTGAGTTTAATTCAATAGAATTATGTTGAAATGTTTAAAGAATAAAGACCAAATAACTACTCTGGATTCTCATTTACTGAGTAATTTTCTCTTCTGGATAATCCTATAAAAAAACTATTAGCAGAGCAAGGCATCCTGAATATAAGGATGCTACAAGTCTGTGAACTCTCTGATGTGGCCCTCTCTGTGTCTTTAACTGACTTGACATGATTCTCATTCTTTATTTTATGACTGTAACCTTGTAAAACTAAAGCTTTAATTTTTTTTTCTGTGACTAATTGTTATGAATCCCCTAGCCTGAGTTGTTCATGGGAATTTCACAACTTGTCATGAATTGACACTAACTGTAGTTTGTCTCTTCCCCTGAACTGGTGTCTCAAGAAAAGTCAGTATTTCACCCTCCACACCCAGCAAACTGCAGGCCCAGAGTACAGTTTGAACTGCCGAGAGGCATCACTCAGGGGAAGACTGGGCTGCCAGAAGACACCAGGACTAGTAGGAGAAACCAGGGGACTAGAGGCCAGGCCCTTGCGACTGGGCGGCTGGTGACTGCCCGCCCACTGGTGACCGCGCAACTGGGCGGCTGGAGACCACCTGCCCGCAGGCGACTGCCCACAGCCCCGTGACTGGGGGACTGGAGACTACCCGCCCACCGGCGACCACACAGCTACACCCCAAGGTGCGGCTCAGGAGGTACGGCACAGAGACTCTAGGAAGAGGTCTATAGCCAGGCCTTCATGAAGTAGCCAACCAGGAGCTGAAACCAACCAGAAACAGTCCAGTCCCACCCCCGACTTAGGACACCCTGGCAAGGAGCCTGGGGCCCGCCATAGAAGAGAGGTGAGGTCACTGGAGCTCAGCAGTCAGAAGTCCTTCCCAGTGGAATCCACTTTAGCAGGCATAGTCTACCAACACAAAGGAGAGACAACAGAGATATACAAAACCAAAACAAATCTACAGGAGAGAGCAGAAACACAGCAATCAAATAGAGCTGGAAAGTAATGTGAACAATATGAAAAAATAAGGGAAAAACGGATTACAAACAATGCAGGACAACATAAATCGACAGGAGGACCTAGAAGCATCAGAAACATGGATAGGGAAAGAACTCAAGGCATACCTAACTCAGATGGAAGGGAATATTAGAGAAGACATGAGACAGCAAATCCAAGCAATGAAAGTATACTTTGAAAGAGAATTAAACAAAAAAATTCAAATGGCAAAGAACTAGCTTTACCAGGAGATAGAGATCTTAAAAAAAATCAAACAGGGGCTGGGGATGTGGCTCAAGCGGTAGCGCGCTCGCCTGGCATGCATGCGGCCCGGGTTCGATCCTCAGCACCACATACCAACAAAGATGTTGTGTCCGCTGAGAACTAAGAAATAAATAAATATATAAAAAAATCAAACAGTAATCCTAGAAATGCAGGAATCTATAAAACAAAATAAAAACTCAATGGAGAATATTACAAATAGACTAGATCAAGTAGAAGTCAGAACATAAGATAATGAAGACAAAGTTTATCAACTTGAAAAGAATATAGTCAACACAAAAAAGATGCTAAATCTCACAAGCAATCTATTCAAGAGATATGGGATGTCATAAAAAAAAAAACAAATTTGAGAGTCATCGGGAAAGAAGAAGGCATAGAGATTCAAACCAAAGGAATGGACAACCTATTAAAGAAAATAATTATAGAAAACTTCCCAGAGATGAAAGATGTAATGGATTACCAAATCCTGGAAGCCTACAGGAAACCAAACATTCAAAACCGTAATAGACCAACTCCAAGACATATAATTATGAAGATAGTCAACATACAGAACAAGGAGAGAATATTAAAAGCTACGAGAGAAAGGAGGCAGATTACATTCAGGGGTAATCCAATTAGGTTAACGACTGATTTTTCATCACAGACTTTGAAAGTGAGAAGATCCTGGAACAACGTATTTCAAACACTGAAAAATAATGGATTCCAACCAAGAATACTGTATCCAGCAAAAATTAAGCTTCAAATTTGACAATAAAATTAAAATCTTTCACAATAAACAAAAGCTAAAAGAATTCACAGCCAGAAAAACAGCACTGAAAAGCGTTTTGAACAACATACTACAAGAAGAGGAATTGAAAAATAGTGCCCAAAACTAACAGCAGGAGATATCTCAGTAAAGGGGGAGGAAAATAACCAAAAAGTAAAAACTAGCCAAACTAAAATAAATAAATAAATAAACATGACTGGAAGTACAAACAATATTTCAATTGTAACCTTAAATGTTAATGGCCTAAACTCACCAATCAAGAGACATAGGCTAGTAACCTGGATCAAAAAACCAAATCCAACAATATGCTGCCTTCAGGAGACTCATATGATAGGAAAAGACATACACAGGCTGAAGGTAAAAGGTTGGGAAAAATCATCCCACTCACATGGCCCTCGGAAGCAAGCAGGAGTGGCCATACTTATATCGAATAAAATCAACTTCAAACCTAAGTTAATCAAAAGGGATAAAGAAGGACACTATATACTGCTAATAGGAACCATCCACCAACAAGACATAACAATTATCAATTTGTATGCACCAAACAATGGTGCTGCAACGTTCATAAAACAAATCTCCTCAAGTTCAAGAGTCAAATAGACAACAACACAATAATTATGGGTGACTTCAACACACTGCTCCCACCATTAGACAGATCCTCTAGACAAAAGCTGAATAAATAAAATATAGAACTCAACAGCACAATCAATAACCTAGACTTAACCAACATATATAGAATATATCAACAATCATCAAGTGGATACACGTTCTTCTCAGCAGCACATGGATCCTACTCAAAGATAGACCATATATTATGCCATAGGGCAACTCTTAGTAAATATAAATGTGTGGAGATAATATCATGCACCATATCTGATCATAATGGAATGAAACTGGAAATCAATGATGAAAGAATGAAGGAAAAATCCTACATCACATGGAAAATGAACAATATGTTACTGAATGATCAATGGGTTACAGAAGACATAAAGGAGGAGATCCAGACTGAGTCAGGAGGATACACACAATTTGAACAGACCAATATCAATGGATGTAATTGAAGAAGCAATCAAAAGACTACCAACCAAGAAAAGCCCAGGACCAGATGGGTATACAGTGGAGATTTACAAAACCTTTAATCAAGAATTAATACCAATACTTTTCAAGTTATTTCAGGAAATAGAAATAGAGCTCTTCCAAATTCATTCTATGAGGCCAACATCACCCTGATTCCGAAACCAAACAAAGACACCTCAAAGAAAGAAAATGACAGACCAATATCTCTAATGAACCTAGATGCAAAATTCCTCAATAAAATTCTTGCAAATCGAATACAAAAACACATCAAAAAAATTGTGCACCATGATCAAGTAGAATTCATCCCTGGGATGCAAGGATGGTTCAATATATGGAAATCAATAAATGTTATTCACCACGTCAATAGACTTAAAGATAAGAACCATATGATCATCTAGATAGACGAAGAAAAAGCATTTGACAAAGTACAGCATCCTTTATGTTCAAAACATTAGAAAAACTAGGGATAACAGGAACTTACCTTGACATTGTAAAAGCTATCTATGCTAAGCCTCAGGCTAGCATCATTCTGAATGGAGAAAAATTAAAGGCATTCCCTCTAAAATCTGGAACAAGACAGGGATGCCCTCTATCACCACTTCTTTTCAATGTAGTTCTCGAAACACTGGCCAGAGCAAGTAGACAAACAAAAGAAATTAAAGGCATAAAAATTGGAAAAGAAGAACTTAAATTATCACTATTTGCGGATGACATGATTCTATACCTAAAATACCGAAAAGGGTCTACAAAAAAACTACTAGAACTAATAAATGAATTCAGCAAAGTGGCAGTGTATAAAATCAACACGCACAAATCAAAGGCATTTCTGTATATCAGCGACAAAACATCTGAAACGGAAATAAGGAAAAACATTACATTCACAATATCCTCAAAAAAAAATACTTGGGAATCAACCTAACAAAAGAGGTGAAAGATTTATACAATGAAAACTACAGAACCCTAAAAAGAGAAGTAGAAGAAGATCTTAGAAGATGGAAAAATATACCCTGTTCATGGATAGGCAGAACTAACATCATCAAAATGGCGAAATTACCAAAAGTTCTCTATAGGTTTAATTCAATGCCAACCAAAATCCCAATGGCATTGCTTGTAGAAATAGATGAAGCAATCATGAAATTCATATGGAAAAATAAAAGACCCAGAATAGCAAAAGCAATTCTAAGCAGGAAGTGTGAATCAGGGGGTATAGCAATACCAGATCTCAAACTATATTACAGAGCAATAGTGACAAAAACAGCATGGTACTGGTACCAAAACAGGCGGGTGGACCAATGGTACAGAATAGAGGATACAGAGACTAATCCACAAAGTTACAACTATCTTATATTTGATAAAGGGGCTAAAAGCATGCAATGGAGGAAGGATAGCATCTTCAAAAAATGGTGTTGGGAAAACTGGAAATCCATATGCAACAAAATGAAACTGAATCCCTTTCTCTCGCCATGCACAAAAGTTAACTCAAAATGGATCAAGGAACTTTATATAAAATGAGAAACTCTGCATCTGATAGAAGAAAAAGTTGGCTCAGATCTACATATTGTGGGGTCGGGCTCCAAATTCCTTAATAGGACACCTATAGCACAAGAGTTAATAGCAAGAATAAACAAATGGGACTTACTTAAACTAAATTTTTTTTCACAACAAGAGAAACAATAAGAGAAGTAAATAGGGAGCCTATATCCTGGGAAAAAAAATTTTACATCTCACACTTCAGATAGAGCCCTAATATCCAGAGTATACAAAGAGTTCAAAAAATTAGACAATAAGACAACAAATAACCCAATCAACAAATGGGCCAAGGACCTAAACAGACACTTTTCAGAGGAGGACATACAATCAATCAACAAGTACATGAAAAAATGCTCACCATCTCTAGCAGTCAGAGAAATGCAAATCAAAACCACCCTAAGATACCATCTCACTCCAGTAAGATTGGCAGCCATTATGAAGTCAAACAACAATAAGTGTTGGTAAGGATGTGGGGAAAAGGGTACACTTATACATTGCTAGTGGGACTGCAAATTGGTGAGGCCAATTTGGAAAGCAGTATGGAGATTCCTGGGAAAGCTGGGAATGGATCCACCATTTGACGCAGCTATTGCCCTTCTCGGACTATTCCCTGAGGATCTTAAAAGAGCGTACTATAGGGATACTGCCACATCAATGATCATAGCGGCACAATTCACAATATCTAGACTGTGGAACCAACCTAGATGCCCTTCAATAGATGAATGGATAAAAAAATGGCATTTATACAAAATGGAGTATAACGCAGCACTAAAAAATGACAAAATCATGGAATTTGCAGGGAAATGGATGGCACTAGAGCACATTATGCTAAGCGAAGCTAGCCAATCCTTAAAAAACAAATGGCAAATGTCTTCTTTGATATAAAGAGAGCAACTAAGAACAGAACAGGGAGGAAGAACATGAGGAAAAGATTAACATTAAACAGAGAGGAGTGGGGGGAGAGAAAGGGAAAGAGAATGGAAATCATATGGTAATGATAGGAGACCCTCAATGTTACACAAAATTACATATAAGAGGTTGGGAGGGGAAAGGGGGGCAAGGGAGAGAATTGAACAACAGCAGATAAGGTAGAGAGGGAAGATGGGAGGGGAGGGGAGGGGGGATAGTAGGGGATAGGAAAGGTAGCAGAATACAACAGTCACTAATATGCCTTTATGTAAAAATGTGGATGTGTAACCGATGTTATTCTGCAATTTGTATTTGGGGTAAAAATGGAAGTTCATAACCCACTTGAATCAAATGTATAAAAGAATATTTTGAACAACCAATAAAAAAAGAAAAGTCAGTATTAACCTATGAGAGCTGCTCTTGATTCAGGTAATTTAAACATATCATAATGATTTTACCTGAACACAAATAAACTCATGCATGAATAGCAATGGGGCAACTCCCAAAGCCATCTCAGATATACAGCAGGCTCAGAATCCCCATCCTGGGGTTTCCATCAGTTTCCTGTTTCTGTTGCTGTCTTTCTCTAACAGAAATAAATACCCTGAGAGCTCTGTGCCCTAGTAATTTGTAGAAGGTGACAACGTGGGTGAAGCTAAGCATTTTGCAGCTTTAGTTAGGGTCAAGATCTAGAATTTCAAGGGAAATATTCATAGCAAATCTTTTATGGAATATTCGTAATTGTTGAATATGTACAAATGTAAGAAAAGATGGTGACAAAGGAGTCTTCTGCAAAAAGCTTTAAAATATATAAAATAAAATTATATCGAAGACCCTAGGAAATGAAGTGTAACAGGGCACATCAGCCTGGTGGTTGTCCCTAATTTCCCCTCTGCCTGTGTCACTGTGTGTTACATGTAGCTGCTCCCTCTGCCATGGTCTGTCCCACAGTGGTAGACATTCTCATATTTTTCCTGTATGTTTTGGATGGTCAAGTACCCATCCCAGCCAAATCCTGAGTCTGAGAACTGATCAGGAATCCCATCTGCCTTGGATCCCACAATGCCACTACTGCCCACTTGCATCACAAACCGAGGACTCTTCCTGGGTTTTGCTGGTACCACTCCACCTTGTAATTACTGTAGCCACTGCTCAAGATACAGGTGGGTTTGACTGTTTGTCACAGAGAGGCAGAAGCAGAGAGTGGTTGTATCAGCACAGGTTGGGAGAGGGACTTTGTAAACACAGACACATCACAATGGAAGGGAGAGCTTGGATGAATGTGTTTGGGGATCTGAGGCCATGAGAATAGACTCAGGATATGGGTCTTCCATGGGGCACAGAGGTCCGGCCCTACCTGGGCAGTGAGTGAGCATCATCAGGAGGAGAGGAGTCCTGACCATTTTGGACACAGTTTCCTGAGTTCCAGAGCAGGTGTGGGCTGCCTGCAGGCTTTCTTTTCTCTGTCCACTGGCCTTAAGGAGGAGCAGCTCATGCAGATGTGTCTCCACTCACTGTCTCTTATGGTCTGAACTTCTTCTGAGCCTGGATTGATGCAAGACACAGTCTGGAGGGTGGTGATGCTTTCATTTTCCTGATGTGCAGAATGTGGGAGGAAGGAGGTCCTGGGACTAAACAGAAGATCACAGTTGCTGAGCCCACATTAGTGACAAAGGGTTCACTTTCTCTGTCCAACCATATTGAGATGTGGATCCATGTGCAGACATCTCCATCTGGGAACATATTTTATGGGCCAGAAAGTGTTTCATGATGTTCCTGGAAGATTATATGTAAAAGTATAGTGTCCTCTCGGGTTCTAATGCCACCTTTTCATTTTAATCCCAGAAATATTGATGGAGATGTTTGTATGTCAAGCGATTTGTCCAGATTAATATTACCACTGTATGTAGACTCTATATGCTATGGGGGTCTGTTGTTTCCAAGGGAAATTTACTATGAATTAATAACCAAATATGAAAGTGCCGTGACACAGAAGAATGGAACTGGACATCCTGAAATGGACATCCTCACTGCTTGCATTCATTAAAAAAACTAACTCACAGGGTCATAGTAAAACTTTTGTTTAGTTATATAATCATGTTGAATTTTCTCAGAGTGGGATTTGGCTCAGGTATGTAAGACACTTGCACAAAAACATATCAGAGCCCAAGCTCCAGAGTTTATATGACCCTGATCAAATGAATAATATTTACCTATAAACATTGAGTCATTTACCTTAGGGGAAAATTGTGATATATATATAAGTATAATTACAAAAGACTATAAATTAGGAGTATTGACTAAAACAAATTACTTATCTCACATTTGCTGAGTTCAGAAGAGTGACATGGATTTCACTAGGCTAACCTCAGAGTGAAATCAGGGTGTTGACAGGGCTGTGCTATCTTCTGGAGGCTCCAGGGGAGAAACCATTTTCTTGCTTTTTTCACATTCTAGGGGTCACCCACATTCCTTGGCTGGTGGTCACTTCCTCTTTCTTCAAAGCTAGTAACAGTAAATGGATACTTTATCATATCATGCCACTCTGGCCACGTCTAACATTCTATTCCACATTTAAGGACCCTCATGATTTCTCTGTCTCCAGATATATTCCCAAATTATCTCCTGATCTACATATCAGCTGGTAATTAACATTAATTCCACATGTAATTTATTATCACCTTATTATATTCCCTAACAAGACATGCATGTCTTCTCAAGGGAATTTTAACCATTTATGCATACTCATTGAAAACATAATAAGACATCACCAAAAAAGGCATAAGCAAAGGAAATTTGGGTTTCCGTGTTTTCATTACACATATATAATTCTTTATAATACATTGGGTAATTTATAATTATATATAATTTATACTATTATTTTATCATTATATATATCAGAATACCCTGAGAATATTCATAGTGAAATTTGATATTATGGTTTTGTGGCTTTTAACATCATATGTAACAGAGTAGGATTTTCTCTCTTTTCCTTGTGGGTTAATAGCACCATGTAAAACGTAGAGCCATCATGCCATTTACTACAGTAATAATCAGCTTATCCTCAGGCTGCAGCTCAGAGATGTGCAGAATACCTATATTTGTCAAGGCATCTTTGGTCTTGGGAAGTTGCTGGTAGCCCAGAATTATGATACATGAGTCTGAGAATGTATCATGAAGGCTCCCTGTAATCTGTTGGTATTATTGTATGTAGTATGTGATGACACTAAAGCAATTGTTCAGAGTACAGGTGAGTCTGGCAGATGATCCAGGAGTTGTGGATATGGAGGGCTGTTGACCCAATACAACCTGGGAGTGGGAACCTGCAAATACAGATAGAAGTAGGAGGTGAGGTAAGAGCAAGGAAAAATTTCTAATGGGTTCTGAGACTGAGTGGTTGATGAGAAGAAAGAATTGAGACCTGCTAAAGACCACTATTAACCTGAGCATTAAGAGTGGAGCATCAGGGGTTGTCCAAGTCATAGTGGACACAGACCCTCATTCTCACAGTGGGGATGGCTGCTCAAGGCCTTTTTAAATTTTACACCCTCTGCTAATGGAAGGCTAGTCATGCAACTGTGTTTCCCATCATGGCTGTCAAGCCCCTTGCTAAGCCCTGGTATTGGAGCTCAACATATATTTCAGATTGAAGAGAATAAAGTCACTGAGTCTATTCATACATGAATGGTCTGGGTTTCAGACTGCAACACACAATCTGCAATTACTGTCATTTCTTCCTTACATAGTGCCCATTGTTGGCACAATGTAAGTCACATGTTTATACATAGATGCCAATTAAAAATGTTAGTGCTCTTCATATAGATTCTGTAAAACTTGTATAACTTCAGTACAATTTGGAATATTGCCTGAGCTCTTTCTCATCCAGTGAGGAGTTCCATGGAATAGGGTGGAGAAGAGTGTGGCTACAGTCACTATTTGATACTTCTGAAGACCAAGCTGGAAGCAGGTCTAATTTTATTGAGCAGTTACCATGTATATATACTCGGGCAGTAGCTGGGAAATTAAAGGCAGCCACCAACACAATTACTTGCCAAATGTCCTTGGGGCAACCAATTTAGGAGTGGGACGAGGAGCAAACGCTGGGACCACAACACATGGCTCAGGCCCAGGGCTATGCCTATGGGGTGAGTGGTTTTCCACTTACACACCTAGCACAAGGGCAGTGATTTGTCACTTAGGCACAATTAACATATGCCATGTATGCAGTCTCCCTTGCACTTGTCTCCACAGAATATATTAAAGTGTTCACCTAGATTCCAACTATGCTTATATAAATATATATGTGTTTTGATCTTAGGTATTTTAGCCAATTTAATGGTTGCAGAGTTTGATGAAGTGAAGGAAGTACTATGTATACAGTGTATTTTTTTGCAGCTGCCATGGCATGTTGTAAATGAATGCCATCCATATTGGAACATATGTTCTCTAAAAATCACTTATTTCCTTTCTTCATCCCCTTGACCCAGTATGGAATTGTCTGTTTTGTGAACTTGAGCTCACAAAACTCTCATACATTTTTTTGGAGTATGGCTTGTGGGATTGTGGGTTGAAGTGTTACATATTGAA
Organism: Urocitellus parryii; assembly: GCF_045843805.1. NCBI lineage: Eukaryota > Metazoa > Chordata > Mammalia > Rodentia > Sciuridae > Urocitellus > Urocitellus parryii. Next base: position 119,117,734 of record NC_135533.1, on the reverse strand, counting down.
GGTTTGTGTGTGTGTGTGTGTGTGTGTGTGTGTGTGTATGTGTACACACACACACTCTCTCTCTCTCTAATATATATATATATATATATATATTCACACACACACATAGATACATATATTTGGTATAAATTTTAGCTTTTTCAGCTCTGAATTTAACATTTTATTGATACACAACTCATTCTCCCTTATTTAATTTAAATGTTACTAGATGTTCTTACAAGTCACTTTGCTCTGTAGTGCACATACTCAGGGAGGCTGTACAACCATCCACCTGCTCCTGTAGGATGAAGCTCCTGTATGACTCCATGTAAACATTGTGAGAAGTCAGTAGAGTAAAGGGAAGGGAACAGGAGAAGGGAAGAGGGGAGGGAAAGTACTTCCATTTACTCTACTGACCTTTTTTTACTATATGCTTTTGGTTTAATTTAGTTTAGTTAATTTTTTTTAGTTACTATCTTGTGGAGACAGTAACAGTGAGATTCATATATGTATGTAGGAAAGTTAGGTTAGATTCATTTCACTGTTCTCTTCTTATTCCATGTCTTCTACCCTACCCAACCCCTTCATCTGGTCCACAGATCATTCCATCTTTCTTCTATTTTAATGACATGCCTCACCCTTCCCTTTCTCTGTATTAGGACTTTCTTGACAAATGTTATGCTCCTTGTCTCCTAAACCACATTTCTCTTCACAACTTCTGGATCCTGAACTTCTTTTGCAGCCTAAAAAAGTATTTCAGACAGAACCAAGTGCTGTGATAAAAGCCTCTGCTCACAATAAGAAGCTGTCCATAAAAAATAAATCAATAGATTAAAGATAAGTGGTAGAAATGAGGATTTCCCAAGAGCTATCAACCTTGTATAAAGTATAGCCACACTTTGTCTATTGTTTAGTTTTGTTTTTACCAGATTTATTCTGTCTCCAGGTTTGTTAGTATGATTCTCATCCATAAGCCCACCCAATAGAATACTCCCATTCTTTTCCTAACTTAGGAAACCATACCTACTGCATGATGTTGTACCTCAGGACATTCTTCTTGCTCTGTGCAACCGGTTGACAGCTCCTTTGACTGCTTATTTGTTAGGACTCATGTGATTTCTCCTACATAATGTTTCATACATTAAGACCAAGGAGATCAACATAAAGTTTGTGGTTTTAATAAGATGAGGGATATAATACAGTTTATTACCAGCACAGAAATCTGTTTCAAAAGTCCTTCACTCTTGGTCTGTATTCACTGTATTTTTAAAAGAGTCCTTTATGAAACATCACCATCTTATTTTTCTTTTCATGATATATCAATTGAATAAAATATTTGATACTTGTTACTTATACATTTAGTATAAACCATGTGCTTATTTTTGAAAAAAATAGTTACTCCTTATACTACCTTATTCACTGAGATAATCTAGAGAGATATATAGGACATTCCACTGTACTTGATAAAAGAATTCCCTTTAATGTCAGAGATTCTTTTTAGGGTCCTGGAGGTTTCCAAACAAGTAAGACATATTTTCTTTCACTGCCCCAAAGATTTTCTATGCCCCATTATAAGATAATGAGGTAGAGATGAATATGGGGTTCTTCAGTGTACAGAAGCTAGGAAAGCAAATGAGAATCTAATGGGATTATATAATTTGAAAAGCAAAATTTACAGAACTGAGTATATTACATTTTATTGGGTAATGACCAGGGAGGAACTAGGAAGTTCTTGGTGCAGAAAACAAGAGAGTTTATTCAGGACTCTCAATGGCTGGTCTATGTCCTGATCTGGGGCCAACTTGGCCAACTTGGCCCCAGACCAGGACATAGACCAGTCATTGAGAGTCCTGAGACAGCACCTCAGTGAACAGGACCCATAAGGTAGAGAATCTAAGCAGTGACTGGAGAATTCCTGTTAAGCAGTTGTGCTGGGGTGGGAGAAGAAGGAGGTGTCACATGGAAGGTGTGGTCACAGGAGAGACACTTGTGCTGAGATTTGGGTTTGGACTTCCCCTGAGGAACATGGAGATGAAGCACCAGAACTGAAGGGTGGGTGAGCTAATGTAAAATTTCTTGAACCTCCTCTACCCTTCTTACTTCTGGAAAATGGTGATGCATTTTAATTTTGTTCTTTTCTTTTTTTCTTGTTTTGCTGTTTTGATGATTTAACTCTATTCAGTCTACCAAATTATTGTCCCTGGATAAGAGCTAGTGTGGCTTGTTATATAGAAAGCAGGGAAGAGTTTGTGGAGAAGATCCATCTCAAATATATATTAGAATAAGGTTCCTCACTTGTGATGAGGAACTTACTGTCATCACAGAGCAAATTTGGGGGCTGCTGACAGCATTTTCAGCATGGTGATGAGCTTGAGTGGGGACCAACACAACACCACTGTCCATGAACCTTTCCAGCATCAGTGCATTTTTCATTTAAGGACAACAGTGAACTATATTTCTTAATGGTTCCTATTTCATAATGTCTCAGTCCCACTTTCCAATAAAAACATTTACAAATAGATATCTTCCAATAACCCAGCTGGTCTCACTGACTTTACTCCTCTCTTTATCACCATGATCTCTCTATATAATGTGGACCTTTTTTCACAAACTTACATCATAGTCTCTATCTTCCTTTTTAATTGTTCTTCACTTTCAACTCTCCGTGTGTCCTCCTCCTAATTGCTAATTGTCACAATAGACAGTCTCCAACCTATGTGAAGACTTTGTCACCTCTGGCCCAATTTCTGTCCTATAACCTCTTCCCCAGAACATCCAGTGTGCAAACCAATTTGTATTTTCACCTAATCCAGTATATTCTGCTTCCCCACATTGCAGAGATTGAGCCTCTGAACAGCATCTATCGTCCTGGGCCACACAAAGCTGAACTTCTCTCTTGCCTATTTATATATCAGCTTTGGGCCCAGCCACAGAAAGTCTTTTTATATAGCTAAGGATAAATTTCCATGAGCATCAGAATTTTGTTGTCACAATCATATCCTTAGATGTAGATGCTAAGAGAGAATCTACAAAATTTATGATGAGTGTTTTCTGTATAATTCCCCCACATAATCTTTAAACCTACTTACCAAGTATCTTCTATCTCCCTTCTTCCCATTCCCTTGTAATCAGTAGACAATGGGTTCATAAACTGGATATGACAGAAGAACACAAGGTTATAGGAGCCCATCACCATGGGGAAAGAAGCAGAGAGGTAGTGTTAGCGGATACTGCTTGACCAGGTGAGATCTTTCTCTGGTGTATTATTTTCATTCCACTAGTTCCTAAAGAATTGTGATGCATTTCAACATCATCCAAACTAACAAGTGGAGAAGGAGATTTCATGGGGCTAACCTGGTAAAATTATCAGGTTGAAAGAACACAAGTCATGTTATAACCAGTAGGTGGTTTTCTCCTGTACCTGGGAGTTAAGGAACTACTCAATGTATATGTTGATAAAAGATGACCCAGCTTCTGCTATAACAAAGGACTGGGTCATAAGGGATAGTATACCCTTCAGTAGACATTGAAAGCAGATAAACCACACAAAAACAGAGGTTCAACAAAGAGATTTATTGGAAGCTATGAATGGCTGCCTGCCAGCCTGAATGGAGACAGCAGCTGTGCACCCACTAGTACTAGGTTCACTAGGTTAATTAATAGGATGGGTGCAAGCTGTTGAGACTGAAAATTCTTAAGGGGCAATGCTCTCTTGCTCTCTCACTGGGTTCTGCTATTGGCAGGTGGAAGGCAGGCTCTCTCATGGGATCCTGATATTGGTGGTTGGGGGGCAGGCTGGGTGAAGCACTAAATTGTGTTGCTGGGTGGGAATGGATGGTGGAGCAGGAGGGAGTAAAGCTTCCTCCTGGAAATGAAAACTTTAGTATAGTCAGAGAAATTGAAAACTCCCTTGTATCTAACATTCCTCTTTTTTTTCTGTAAATGGGAGATGGAACATTTAATTCATCTAGCTATTTCTTGCTGAACTGGGGCAACATGGAAACAGAGGAGAGAAGAAGTATTATCATGAAGACACTGGTGCTGAACCTGTAAATTTCCTCTGTACTGAAATCCATGAAAGCTCCCTGAAGCCATAGATTGTACATAGTATCAACCAAATCCATGTCACTGCAAATTGGAGGATCAGCCAGCAGTCCTGATGGAGAGCCTCCATGAATTCTGTGAATTGGGTAAGCCACATGATGAGCCTAAAGACACCAAAGAAACCCAAAGGCAATGAGAAGGAGAAGAAAGAGGAGACACAACATTAGCTTTTGGCTGGTGGTCCAGCAAAAGGGACTGGCTGAGAAAAGGCCAACAGCCAGGAGGAGGCACACGAAGGTGAACAGGGTTAGGAACCCTGGGTTACAGGCTAGTGAAGTTCCTCCAGTTGTGTTTCCATTTTGTAGCTCCATATTCGAAGTGATGATGTTCCATCAGCAGTTGGTGGGGCTTTCAACATGAGTATTGGGTGTCTTCTGAGGTAGCAAGTAGCTGGTAATCCCTGAGGAGAAGCTGGTTAAAAGTTTGATTAGATATTTTGCCTATTTGATTTTGTATAAATTTCAAGATATAGGTTAGAAAGGCACAGAAAAAAATCCAATTAGTTGGCCAAGTACTGGGAGGACCAAACCAAAAATAGAGCCTGGAAACATATTCCATAGAAAGGATTGGGCCAACTGTTGTTTCCCTTTCTCTAATTGCTCTTGCAGTTGTTTGATCTTGTTTTTTTTTTTTAACCAGTCCTGATTGATTAACATAGAAACAACATTCTTCCTGAAGATATAGGCAAAGTCCTCCCTTCTCTGCTAACAGCAAGTCTAAGCTGTGGAGTTTTGTAAGACCATGGTGGCTAAAGAATCTAGCTGGCTTTGGAGGGTGAAGATAGATTTGGCTACCTATTGTACATCCACTATCAATTGACTAGATAGCTGGTGGTAGCATGTAAGGGAGGTTGTTATTCCCTATGTTCCTGTGGCCAATCCTGCTGAACTCCCAAAGTAGCCAGTAAGGGAACAAGTTGGATGGCTTGTTCATGATAGGGGTTTATGTGAGCTGTGAGGGGGATAGGAGTATCCTTTTTTCCCTGAGACAACCTCTATGGATAGGAATAAATGGTTAGGATGCATGTGCCTCTCTATCTTGGGGCAACCAGTGGTACTTAGATTTCCCACATAAAAAGGATTACTCAGGGATTGCTGTACAAGAAGGCTTGGAAGATATTTCATGGGTAATTATTTGAGCACACTGTTTATCCTGTAAGTTACCAACCGTCGTGTTCCCAGAGGAGCTAAGACATAAGGTGGTAAGCCGATAAAGGGGAATTCCTGAAAGTTTTTGGGAGAAGTAAACTGTTACAGAAGTGGTTTCATTGAGGATTAGTGAGCCATTGACCAATGAGGAGTTTAGTTGTATTGGGCTGGAAACAAGATGAGAGGATCCTGCCTTGAGGCATAGCCAGCATCCGTGAGCCAATGTAGGGTTAGGTTAGTCAGGTTGAGCAGATGATGAATGGTGTTAATTAAATGGATTAGGAGGTAGTCCTTGGGCGAAGGCTTCCACCTGAATGACAGATTTAAGGGCTTTTCAGTGGGATGGAAGATATTATGTAATACCTGGGGTAGCTTTGTATAAAGGAACTGGTGGCAGGCCTGATCTTGAACCCCTCCCCTGTCTGCCATTCCAAGGTGAGTCTGGTAAGTCCATCAATAGACAACATCTCTCTACCATTTGGAATGGCATTGGCTCAGTCCAGATTTAGGCTCTGCTTTACCTGTCCAATATCTAATCTGGCTGTGTTTACAAAGAGTTGCCTGAGAGTAACAACTTGCTTGAACATAGTTGTATGTTATAAAGTGGACTCCCTGCCTCCAACTACCAGTTATAGTGGCAATCCTAGATGGTAAATGAGGCAGACAAAATAAGAAGGAAGTTGGTGCCAGTAGGGTGACAAAGGGAAGGGTGGGCTAGAGTGAGGCATTTTATTGTGAGGGTTTCTTGGGTTGAAGAAAATACTTCTAGTGTGTGTGGGGGGAATGAACCTTCAGGAATGAGATGTGGAGCTTTAAAGGATTCTGGTGGAGCAGATGTATTTGTGGGAGGAGAAAAATGGACAGTCAATCTGGGCTTCCTTGGTTGGAGGTGGGGGGCCAGTTTCAGCCTGGAAATGTGAATCCATGTGGTCAGTTTGCCTGGGGATTCCTGTAGGTTGGCAGTGGTGAGAGTACACTAGGTAACCCTTAGAGGACCCTTTCATTTAGGTGCCAGGGCAGGCATGTCACCAGAAGGAAGAGTGAAATGTACTCAGTCACCCGGGGTTAAGGGGAAAGAGACGTATGACCTGGAAGGGTCTGGTGATAAGGCCTCTTGATGTTCTCATACACGTGTCCAGATGAAGGTGAGGAGAGGAGAAGTGAGAGATTCCAGAAGAGAGCGGGAGGAGGGGGTGATGCCAGTGGGTAAAACAGGTCTCCCATACATCACCTCAAAGGGAGAGAGCAAAGTAGGTTTTCTTGGGAGTACCTGGAGGTGGAGCATATCCACAGGTAAAAGTTTAACTCAATCTGTATATAATTCAAGAGAAAGCTTGGCCTCCTTTACTGCCTGGTTTGTGCATTTCACCTTGCCTGATGAGGTGGGATGGCATGGTATATGCAAGTGCCATAGGATTTGGAGGGCTTCTATGATATGTTGTTTTTTCTATGATGTCTTTGATATAAATTCTTCTCAGTTCAGGGTTAAGTAGGGGAACATAAAGTTTCTGGTCTTATTAGTATGCAGGTACCATCTAGGTTTTTAAGCTTTCTCAGTTCACATGTTTGTAACCCTTATTATCAGCAAGTGAGACTGAGGATTGTGACTACGTGTCACTCACAGCCATACATCACTTTAGCTACCATTGGCTACATGGAATCTCTGCCTCAGGGGACGGAGGCACATGTCTTCAGACGTGGATAAAAATTCACTTTCTCCTAGGCACTGGCAGAGAAGTATGCAATGTCAGCATGCATATCAGCATTTGTTCGTATTTATTCATTATGATTCAGTGTATTTCAAAGAGTCCTATGGTTCCAACTGAGGATGTAAATTATATTCTGAATTTAAAAACTTTTTATTTCCTTTTGTTTTATTTGTTTTAAGGTGACAGTAAAATGAATTTTGACATATTATACATAAATGGAGTATAATTTTCCATTCTCTGCTTGTACATGATGTAGAATTACATTGGTCATGTATTCATATATGCACATAGGAAAGTAATGCCTCATTAATTCTACTGTATTTCCTATTTTCATACATCCTCCCTTCCTTTCATCCCCCTTGTCTAATAAAAGTACTTCTATCCATTCCTTCCTGCCTGCCCTTATTGTAATTTAGCATCCATATATCAGAGAGAACACCCACTCTGTTTTTTTTTTTTTTTGAGATTGCCTCATTTCACTTAGCATGATAGTCTCCAATTTAATCCATTTACTGGGAAATACCATAATTTCTTTTCTCCTTATCATTGACAAATATTCCATTGTGTATATATACCACATTTTCTTTCTCCATTTATCTGTTGAAGAAAGCTTAGGCTGGTTGCTTATTTTAGCTCTTGTGAATTAAGCTAGTATAAATGTTGATGTGGTTGCATCACTGTAGTGGAGTGTGGAGGAGTGGGATAGCTGGGTCAAATGTTTTTTCCATTCCAAGTTTTCTGAGGAATCTCCATACTGCTTTCCAGAGTGCTTACATCAACTTGCAATCCCACCAGCAAAGAATAAGTGTACTATTTTCCCACAACCTTGACAAAATTTATTTTTGCTTGTATTCTTGACAATTGCCATTCAAACTGCAATGAGATTGAATCTCAGTGTGGTTTTTAATTTGCATTTCTCTAATTATTGGAGATGTTAAATTATGTTTTCATAATTTTGAAAATTATGGATCCCAAGATAGAAAACAAGTGACATTCTAGGGCCTAGAAACTTCCATATTTAGGAATGTAACTCACCTCATAGTAGTTTGGTACTTTTTAACTCCAGCACAATTTGTAATTGAATATAGACAGGATTAAAAATCAAGCATTATGTGTTTTTTTTCTGTGATAAGAGGAATAGTGTACATTGTTGAATCTAACATTTTTCATATTTATGAAAGTGATAGTATAGATATTGGGACACAAAACTACATTTCTAAGTAATAGATTATTTTTAAAAAATTACACATGGAATGTGTGCATTATCAAGTGATTCAAATTCATAAGTTTAATATATAAAAATTTAATCATTATTTTCTTTCTTTCTTCATTTATCTACATGTGAAAAATAGGCAATATAGGTCCCCTTTTGATTTTCTTTAGTTTTAATGAAAATTTATTTCTCCACCTTCACATGGTTCTCTCAACTTTAATGACTGTTAATTTCTTGCAGATTGTTTCTTTCTATAAGCCAAACTTCACTTGCCCTTCAATTCAAAAAGAGCAAGACAAAAATGTTTTCTCTACTCCACTACAGATCAGAAAATTTAATTCTCCTCTTCTTCATGAGTGTGCCCAAATTCACCAGCACATACAAATTTTTTCTTTGATTATTCTCTTCTCTAATTTTATTGCCAAATATAAATCCTATTTATTTATTTATTTATTTACCTATCTATATTTTTTTTTATTTTCAGGAAAAAATGCACCAAACACATTCACATTTATTTTCTTTTTTTAAGCAAATGACAAAGACCCAGTTTACCAGACTTTTAAACCTAAGCTTAACATTACATATTTAAACAATTGTCAAAACTTTACTAAGTTGACAGCATTCATACACAACTATAGAACAACCTTAAATTTATATTAAACCAGAAATGTACTACCATTAATGCATTAATATCTTTCATTACTACATACTGAAAAAAACAAAAACAAATTACTTCTACAGGAGCCTCATCCTGGCAATGTTAGCTCACAGCAGGCTGACACTACTTGGTTCACAAGTCAAACACAATGGGAAGCAGATCCATGCTGGTGTTAGAATACAATCTTGTCCAAGCACTACTCAAAGTCAAGGCTCACCTTGGATTACGCTTAATAAAAAAGCAAACTGCAGACAGAGATTACAATTTTAAAGACAAAAAAAAATGGTTCTACTGCATGGTCCCAACAATTAATTCAAAAGTCTATGACAAATAGAGGCACAGATGAGCTGTTTATAAATACTTTAGATTAGGTACAATTATACTGAAAGTCGAATTCCTCTGAAATCTTCCAAAAAATGTTCCTGTTAATCCTCCAATGGTGCTTGTTATAGTTTAACATTTCTGTTAAATGCGTAAATGTGTGTGTTGAATTACTTGTTATCCAAGCATAGCAACTGTTCCCTACCATTCATCTTTAAGGACTTTAACTGGCCGTCTTCTTCAACTTCTACTCTTTCTTGACCATTCTCAACAATTGTTTTGTAGTGATTTCTCTCCCATTAACTATTTTGGTAGAAGTTGATATAGATTTGAAGTTACTCATCCCACTACCACTAAATGATGTAGAAGATAATGAAGTAAGGCCACCGTGACCTAGTGACCCAAATGAAGTAAATCCTGTATCAAATGCAGAAAATCCACCTTCAAATGATGGAAGTCATCTGAAAGAGGAGAAAAACGAACCTGTACCTCGGTTTCTGCTTCCTTGGGGACATCTTCGGTTCCCAAAAATGTCTTCAAATAGGTCTTCAAAGAAGTCGAAGGAAAATGGGTCCCTTCCACCAAAAAAATTCCCTGAAGACATCATCTGGTTCTGGAATGTGAAGCCAAACTCAAATGGACTGTCAAAATGACTTCCACCTCCACCTCCACCATTTAAGCCTTCTTTGCCAAACTTGACATAGATATCCCGTTTTTTAGCATCAGATAACACCTCATATGCCTCAGCTACTTGTTTGAAATTCCTCTCTGATTCTTCTTTGGTCTCAGGATTTTTATTTGGATGCCACTTTAGGGCAAGTTTCCGATATGCCTTTTTGATATCCTCAGGTGAGGCAAGTCTCTGGATGCCTAGCACTTCATAGTAATCCACCATGTTTTAACAGATTGTTGGATGCGGCAGACAGGTCTGGGTGGGCAGACAGGTGCTCAGGGTGTATTAAGGCTTCCCTGGTGGCAATGGCAGTGGCTCCTCGTGCTTTTCTTTATCTCCTTTCTCCAACAACAAACAGGAAGTAAACCCAGTATATTTAAACTCTTTACACCAAACAACATGAAACAAATTATATAAAATGATGAATGTTTTGGAAAAAAATTGCAGATAAAAATAAGAACATAATATAAGAACTGGAAACTGGTGCAATCACTCTGAAAAGCATTATGGAGATTTCTTAGCAAACATGGAATGGAACCACCTACTTATCCTACTCCTCAACATATACCCAAAATACATAAAATCAGCATTCTACAGTAATCAGCATTCTACAGCCACATCAGTGTTTTTAGAAGCTCACTTCACAATATCCAAACTATGGAACCAACACTGGTGCCTCTCAAGAGATCAATGGAAAAAATTGTGTATATACATACACAATGGATATTACTCATCCATAAAGAGAAATGGAATTATGGCATTTGCGGGTAAATGGATAGAACTGGAGACTATCATTCTAAAAGAAATAAACTCATACCAAAAAGCCAAAGATTGAATTTTTCTCTATGATGTGTGGATGCTAACCCATAGCAAAAGATAGTAGTGAGGGAAAGTATTGAAGTTCAGTGGATTAGACAAATGGGGAATGAAGGAAAGGAGGAATGAGAATAGGAAAGACAATAGAATAATAGAATGAATTGGACATAACTTTCCTGTGTTTATATATTAATAAATGACAAGTGTACTTTACATTATGTTCAACCACAAAAATGGGATCAAAATTGTAATGGGTTGTACCTCATATATGTATAATATGTCAAAATATACCCTACAGACATGTAAATCTAAAAACAACAAATAAAAAATAAGCCCATGAAATAACACAAAATCATATCTATCATTAGAGTGTGCATGTTGAAGTAGTAATAAAATGAGCTACAGAACTATGAATGGTTTAAATATTCCACAAAGTCATTGATGTGAAAATAAACCTATACTAAATCTGTATGTTCATTGTGCTTCCAGGTCCCTGAAGGTGATGTGGAAATCACAAGAAATGATGACTTATGCTCTGCTAGCATGGACTCACCCATTTACCAAAGCCATCTGTAGACTACTGCATGGATGCATGCAAACATTGGTTATTAAAAGGAAGAATAAACCACTTAAATGAGGATATTATCTGGCTATAATAATTCCTGTCTTCATTAATTTAAACACAAGTGCAAGTTCTAAGATTACTGAACTGGAAGACTTTAAATGCATACCATTTTCTCAACCAGGCTTGATATTATGATAAAAGTAAAAAAAAAAAAAAAAACACATTTTAGGGATGGGGTTGCAGCTCAGAGGTAGAGCACTTGCCTAGCACGTGGAGGCATTGAATTCAAGCCTAAACATCACATAAAACATAAATAAAATAAAGGTATTTTGTCCATCTACAACTAAAAAATAGGTATTAAAAACCATTTTATTATGTTCTATGGCTTTCGAGTATTGAAATTTGAAAATGTTTGAAAAATATCTCAGAGCAAATAAGTTTACTTTTAACACTATTTATTTTTACTACTTCCACTAGAAGCAGAACTTCTAAATACTATTATTTGTGCAGTTTACATTAGTCTAAGATTAAAGATTTTTTTTTTAAAGTAAATAAGCCAAGAGTGGTGGCACATGCCTGTAATCCGAGCTACTCTGGAGACTGAAAAAGGAGGATTTCGAGTTCAAAGCCAGCCTCAGCAAAAGTGAAGCCCTAGCAACTCTGTGAGATCTTATTTGAAAATACAAAAATAGGGCTGGAGATGTGGCTCAGTGGTCAAGTGCCCCTGAGTTTGATCGCTGGTACCACCCCTCAAGAAAAAGCAAATAAAAAGAGAAAATATAACAAGCTCTTACATGTCAATCTGCAGAGATATAAGGGATGTTTACATGTTTAACTGGATGATAGTATTTTAAAGACAATGCATTTACAAAATTCAATGTCCAATTTGTAAGTATAATTGCTGGGTCCTGATGGGTAGGCAAAGGAGGCTTGTGGGCAGAGGCATGGATTCTTTTGCCTGTTTGTGCTGATGTTCACAAAGGTGTGAAAATGTCTAAAAATTTATCAAACTTTTCATATTTAGGTGTTTTATTGTCTGTCAAATATTTCCTATTAGAAAAGTTGTATCAAATTAGGCAAAAACATGAATCACAGTCATAGAGAATGAGGGATAAGGGGAAGAAGACACAGTTGAAGAATTCTGAAAATTGGGAAGAATGGAGGATGGAACTGCAGTTTTCCCCATCAGATGTCAAGTCTGAGATGACTGGGGTTGCACTGGCTGCCTCACCTCCTAATTTTCAGGACAAAGAGATACACCATCCTGTTCTGCTTGTCAAGTCAAAGAGGAACACAAATTTATGTTTATATGGAGATATTTTCCTAGGAACATGCTGCCCTGAATGACTCTGGACAGAGTACAAGGGGCTTCTCAAAGAAGCACCAGGAGATTCAGCTGGGCCTATTGCAGAGCTAGCAGAACAAGCTATAGGGCAGGCCTGAGCAAAGCTTCTGGGTGTTTACTCTCCTCAAAGATGGTAAATGGCTTCTTGTCTTACTTCCCCATAAGCCTGGAGCACTGTGGGAGCATCAAGGCTGTTATCATAAGACTGACAGTAATAGACAGCTTCATCCTCAGGCTGAAGCCCAGTGATGGTCAGTGAACCAGAGTTTCCAGATCTGGAGCCAGAGAAACGATCAGGGACCCCTGAGGGTCGATTACTATTACTATAGATGAGGAGTTTGGGTGCTGTTTCTGGGAACTGCTGGTACCACTGCACACTATAGCCATCCCCAATATTTGTGCTGCTCCCAGTGCAGGAAATGGTGACCTTCTGTCCTGGAGTTCCAGAGAGTGAGGGCTGCTGAGTCAGCACAGACTGGGCCCAGGATCCTGGAATTGAGAAAACATGGAGAACATAAGTTTTGTCTAGAAACAAGAGTAGAATCAGGGCCCATATCAGAGGACTCCCACACCCTATCCCTCCTCCATATCATGTCACCTGTGCACTGAACAAGGAATGTGAGGAGGAGATAGGACCGAGCCATGGTGAAGGTCATCCTGAGCTCTGCTTTCTGTTCCCAAAGCTGAGAAGTCTCTAACTTGACCTCTTTATACTCCCAGAAGGGGAGGGAATATGCATGCAAATTAAGTTCCTCCAGGTTTCCTGGTTACACCCTGGACCCTGATTCAGACTCCAGTACATAAAGATGACGTGTGGGTGTGCAGGAGTGGAGTAGGCCTGGCTTAGGGGTGTTGGACGTCACAGCTGTGAGCCCTAACAAGAGAGCATCAGGCAGGGCCAGGTGGCTCATTACACTAGTGGTTCCTTCCTGACCTGTTTTAGCTGGTCTGCAGTGCCCCCTGTTGTCCAAACTCATGCATATCATCCTGTTACATTCTGATCAGAATCCCATGAGACAGTCATCCCCACTGTCTTTGCCTAGGGCACAGGCCAGTGAGTCCCTTCTGTGGCCTCCCCATTACCTTAGAATAACCTTCTTCCTCTTCTCAGGCTTCTCATGGTGAATTTGTGCATAGTTCTCTTGATTCCTCCTTAGATAGGTCTAAGATGGTATCTTTGATACATTTTTTTTCCTCAGGTCAGAATTAAAGAGGTGAACATAAACTTTATGATTTTATTAGCTTAAAGGGTACCATCACATTTATCCACAGCACAAAGACTGTTCCACAGGTCTTTTCATATTGGGCTTGGCAAGGAACTCAGTTGCAAAATCTAATGAGTAGCTATCTGATGCTATTTAGAAGATACTTGTATGCATGTCTTTTAGCTTTCTCAGTTCACATGTTTGTAATCCTTATTGTCAGCAAATGGGACTGAGGGTTGTGACTATGTGTCCGTCACAACCAAATAGCAGTTCTGTCATCATTGGCTACATGGGATGCCATAGGGGCTGGAAGCACTGAAAGGACTCAAATTGCAAAACTCATGAATGTCTTCAGACATGGATAAAAATGCATTTTCTCCTAGGCCCTGGCAGGTATACAGGTAGCTCTAGGCATGAATATCAGTGTTTTGTTCATATTTGTTCAATAATACTCAGTGTATTTCTCAAGGGTCCTATGATTCCAACTGACAAAGTAAATCATATACTGAATTTTTAAAACCTCTACATTTTATATTATATTTTATTTGTTCTTATTATTTATAGATGAAATTAAAATGTATTGTGACATTATAAATATGTATAACTTTTCATTTTTTGGTTGTACAGTTTTTGTATTCATATATGCACATAGAAAAATAATGTCTGATTCATTTTACTATCTTTCCTATTCTCATTCCCACTTCCTTCCCTCCATTGCCCTTTTTCTAATCCAATGAAATTATATTTTTTCGTACCTCCCTTCATACTTATTGTGAGTTAACAACCACATATCAGGGAGAACATTTGACCTTTGTTTTTTGTGGGGGGATTGGCTTATTTCACTTAGATAGTCTCTAGTTCCATCCATTTACTTGCAAATTTCATTATTTCATTTTTCCTATTGCTGAGTAGTATTCCATTGTGTGTATACATCACATTTTCTTTATTAGTTGAAGGGCTCCTAGGCTGTTTCCATAGTTTGGCTATTGTGAATGAAGCTGCTATAAACATTGATGTGGCTATGTAAATGCGACTTATAAGTCCCTTGGGTATGAACTGAGGAGTGAGATAATTTGGTCAAATTGTGGTTCTATTTCAAGTTTTCTAAGGAATCTGAATAATGCTTTTCAGAAAGATTGTACCTGTTGCTGTCCCACCAGAAATGTATGAGTGCTTTTTTTTCCAACATCCTCACCAACATTTATTGCATATATTCTTCATGATTGCCATTCTGATTAGAGTGAGTCGAAATCTCAGTGTAGTTTTCATTTGTATTTCCCTAACTGCTAAAGATGTTGAATATGATTTCATAATTTTGATAGTCCCAGATCCCAGGATAATCAACAAGTGCCATTCTAGGGCCTATAAACTTCCATACTAATAAATGAAACTCAACTCATGATAGGTTTATACTTTTCAACTCTATCACAATTTGTAATTAAATATAAACAGGATTAAAAATCAAGCAATTATATTTTTTCTATGAAAAGATAAATTGCATACATTGTTCTGTCTAATATATTTTATATTTATGAAAGTGATAATATAATTATTGAAATATATAATTTACATTTCTGATTAATAGATTATTTTAATAATAATTAAAACTGTTTGCATTATCAACTAATTTAAATTCATAAATTTTAATATATTAAATTTTAATCATTTTTTTTCCTTTCTTTCGTGTTTCCTTCCTTCTTTCCTCTACCTATGAGGATAGGCAATGTAGGTCCCTTTGTGATTTTCTGTAGTTTTAGTAAAAAATTATCTCTCGATCTTCACATGGTACTCTTAACTGCAATGACTGTTAATTTTCTGCAGATTATTTTCCCCCCCACAGGCAAAGCTCCACTTTCCCTCCAATTCAGAAAAAGAAAGACAAAATTTTTTCTTTACTTCATTGCTGATGATCATGTTTAATTCTTTTATTCTTCATAAGTGTAGCCAAATCCCCAAGCATATACAGAGTTTTCTTTTGATTATCCTATTCTCTAACTTTATCTAAAAATATCAACTCAGAATATTTAAGCTCTTCACACCATACAACATAAAACAAATCATATGAATTGATTAATGTTTCATAGTAAAATTTCCAGATAGAAAATAAGCACATGATGGTGGAACAGTAAACTGGTGGAACCACTCTGGAAATCAGTATGAAGATTCCTTAGAAAACTTGGAATGGAACCACAATTTTACTCAGTTATCCCACTCCTCAGTATATATCTAAAGGACTTAAAATCAGCAGAGTACAGTGATGCAGCTACAACATTGTTTACAGCAGCTCAATTCAAAAGCACAAAACTATGAAACCAACTCAGAATCTCTTCAATAGATGAATGCATAAAATATGGTATATATACAAAATGGAATATTACTCAGCCATAAGGGGAAATAAAATTATGGCATTTGCCAGTAAAAGGATGGAAATGAGACTATCATGCTAAGTGAAATATGCCAGTGTCCAAAATTCAAATGCCAAATGCTTTCTCTGATACACAGATGGCAACCCATAGCAAGGGAGAGTAGGGATGGGAAGTATAGAAGTTCATTGGATTAGACAAAGAGGAATGAAGGTATAGGAGGGGAAATTACAATAAAGAAGACAGTAGAATGGGTCAAGTGTGAGTTTCTTTTGATCATATATGAGTAAACGACCAGTGTAACTTTTCATTATGTTCAACCACAAGAATGGGATCCAAATTGTAATGGGTTATACTCATAATGTATAATGTTCAAAATATACCCTATGGTCATGTACATATAAAACAACAAATAAAAATGAATAAGCACATTAAATAACACTAAATATAATCTATCATTACATTGTGCATATTAAAGTGGCAATGAATTAAGCTACACATTTATGGAATGATTTAAATGTTGCACAAAGACACTGAGATGAAAATAAATGTACAGTGAAACAGAGTGTTCTATGTGAGTTCAGGTGACAGAAGGTGATGTGGAAATCAAAAGAAATGATCACTTATGCTCAGATTGCTAGAGCTCACCCATTCACTAAAGCCAAGCTGTGAATTACTGTATTCATGCAAGCATACACTTGTTATTCACAGGAAGAATAAATCAATTAAATGAGAGTATTAAGTTACCACTATAATCCCCTTCTCTGTTAATTTAAAAACAAGTGCAAGTTCTAAGATTACTAAATAAGAGCACTTTAAATACAGATTATTCTTTTAATCAAGCTTGATATTATGACAAAAATAAAATAAACTAACTTTATTGTTATGTTCTAAGGCTTTGGAATATTAAAAATTGAAATTAAGCTTAAAAAATATTTTACACAGGGCAAAAGAAACACATTTTTAAAACTTTTAACTTTTACAGCTACCAGTTGAAGCAGGACATCTGAATTATATTATTCACAGGGATGGTTTACCTAAGTCTAATATTTAGAAGTTTAAAAAAAGCATATAAAGGAACAAAATAAAGCAGGCTCTTATATAGCAATCTGCAGACACATCACCGATGTTTACATGCTTAACTCAATAATACTTTTTTAAAGACAATGCATTTACAGAATTGAGTGTCTAATTTGCAAGTACAATTGCTCTTTCCTGATGCATAGACATTGACCACTGCTAAAATTTTACTAGATGTATATAATTATGAATAATTTATAATTTAAATAAAACATTTTTGTATAGAGAGTTATAATGATATAATGGGTTATTGACTTGATGGGTTTCGACTTCTGTCTTATACCTCCTTTACTGGTGATAATTGATAATTTTATTATTTTTAGTATTAATATAATTTTGTGAGTTTTTTGGTTTTGCTTTTTACAGGTTCTATAAGATTGTGTAATGATAGAGAATTATGGTATGCCTGTAAAATAAACCAGAATTTGGTGTCTTATTTATAAAGAGTGAATTTTTTTTTAATTTTTTGAAATTATTTTTTTAAATTTTAATTTGTTATATATGAGATCAGAATGAATTACAATTCATATTACAATTTTATAGAACACAATGAAAAACATAAGTTTTTATATCTCTGGTTGTATACAAAGTATATTCACACCATATTTGCATATAGTTAGCTAAATATACATATAGTTAGGTTATGATGTCAATCTCATTCCACCATCTTTTCTACCCCTATACCCCTTCCCTTTTGGTTCTATTCCTTTCCCCTATCAAGAATTCCTCTATTGCTCCCATGCTCCCCTTCCCACCCCCACTATGAATCAGCCTCCTTATATCAGAGAAGACACTCAGCATTTAGTTTTTTGGGGATTGGCTAAATTCATTTAGCATTATATTCTCCAGATCCATCCATTTATCTACAAATGCCATGATTTTATTCTCTTTTATTGCTGAGTAATATTCCATTGTGTATGTATACCATATTTTCTTTATCCATTTATCTACTGTAGGGCATCTAGGTTGGTTCCACAGTTTGGCTATTATGAATTGTGTTGCTTTAGACATTTATGTGGTTGTGAGCCTGTTGAAAACTGTTCTTAAATCCTTTGAGTATGCTGGGATAGCTGGGTCAAATGGTGTTTCCATTCTCAGTTTTCCAAGGAATCTCCATACTGCTTTCCCTATTGGCTGCACCAACTCACAGTCCCACCAGCAATGTATGAATGTCCTTTTCCCCCCACAATCTTACCAACACTTATTGTTTTTTTGTATTCTTAATAGCTGCCATTCTGACTGGAGTGAGATGAAATCTTAGAGTGCTATGGAATTTCTCTAAATTCTAGAGATTTTGAACTTTTTTAAATCTATTTATTAACTGATTGTATATCTTCTTCTAAGAAATGTCTGTGTCTGTTTAGTTCCTTGACCCATTTATTGATTGGGCTATTTGTTTTTATTTAGTTGTTGTTGTTTGTTTGTGTGTTTGGTGTTTAGCTTTTTTTAAGTTCTTTATATACCCTAGAGATTAGTGCTGTATCTGATGTGCTTGTGGTAAAAATTTGCTCCAAAACTGTAGGTTCTCTATTCACTTCACTGATGGTTTCTCTTGCTAATAAGAAGCCTTTCAGTTGAAATCCATCCCATTTATTGATTCTTGATTTTTATTCTTCTGCTAAAAGAGTCTTATTAAGGATGTAGGCGACTAATCCGACATGAAAAAAAGATTTGGGACTACTTTTTCTTCTATTAGATGCAGTGTCTGTGGTTAATTCCTATGTCTTTGATCCATTTTGAGTTGAGTTTTCTGCATTGTGAGCAATAAGGGTTTAATTTCATTTTGTTGCATGTGGATTTCCAATTGTCCCAGCACCATTTGTTGAAGAGGCTCTCTTTTCTCCAATGAACATTTTTGGCACCATTGTCTAATAAAGATAACTGTAATTATGTGGGTTAACCTCTGTGTCCTCTATTCTGAACCATGGTCTTCCAGTTTATTTACATGCCAATACCAAGCTGTTATTTGTTACTATTGCTCTGCAGTGTAGTTTAAGTTCTGGTGTAGTGATGCCACCTGCTTCATTCTTCTTGCCAAGGTTTGCTTTAGCTATTCTGGGTCTCTTATTTTTCCAGATTAATTTGATGATTGCTTTTTCTATTTTTCTGAGAAATGTCATTGAGATTTTGATTGGAATTGCACTAAATCTGTATAGTGCTTTTGGTAGTATGGCCATTTTAATAATATTAATTCTGCCTATCTAACAGTAAGATAGAACTTTTCATCTTCTAAGGTCTTTTTAATTTTTTTTCCTTTGGCATTCTGTAGTTTTCATTGTAGAGGTCTTTTATTTCTTTTGTTTAGATGACTCCAAAGTATTTTATTTATTTATTTATTTATTTATTTATTTGTTTGTTTGTTTGTTTGTTTGTTTATTTATTTTTGAGGCTATTGTATATGTGGTACATTTATTCATTTTTCTTTCCAAGGGTGTGTCACTGATATACAGAAATACCTTTGATATATGGGTGTTGAGTTTATTTCCTCCTAGTTTACTGAATTGTTTACTAGTTCTAGATATTTTCTGGTGGAATGTTTTTTGTTGTTGTTCTTCTCGGTATAGAATCACATCATTGGCAAATAGTTATAGTTTGAGTTTTTCTTTTTATATCCATAATATTTTAATTTATTTTGTCTGTCTAATTGTTCTGGCTAGGGATTCAAGAACTATGTTAAATAGAAGAGGTGACAGGGGGCATCCCTGTCTTATTTCCATTTTTACAGGGAATGGTTTCAATTTTTTTCCATTTACAATTATGTTAACCTGGGGCTTAGCATAGGTAGCTTTTATGATGTTGACATATGTTCCAGTTATTCCTAGTTTTTCTAGTGTTTTGAATATATATGGGTGTTGTATTCTGTCAAAAACTTTTTCTTCATCTATTACAATGATCATATGATTCCTATCTTTAAGTCTATTCGTGTGATTAATTACATTTATTGATTTTTGTATGTTGAAATATCCTTGAATCTCTGGTATGGACCAGACCTTAATTATGCTGCACTACTTTTTTATATGTTTTTGTATTTGATTTGCCATAATTTTAATGAGCATTAGACATATTGATGTGACATTTTTTGCCTGGTTTTGAAATTAGGTTGATATTGGCCTTATAGAATGAGTTTGTAAATGCTTTTTCTTTTTCTATTTTATGAAATAATTTGAAGATTATAGGTATTAGTTCTTCCTTATAGGTCTTGAAGAAGTCAGTTATGAATCCATCTTGTTCTGGGCTTTTCTTGGGTGGTGGGCTTTTGATGGCATTTTCTATTTCATTGCTTGAAATTGCTCAGTTTAAATTGTGTACCTTCCTGATTCAACTTGGGCAAATTCTATGGCTCTAGAAAATTGTCAATGCCTTTGATATTATATATTTTATTTAAGTACAAGTTTTCAAAATAATTTCTAAATTTGTTCTGTATGTTCTTCTTCATCCCTCTTGTGATATGTTTATTCTCATCACATATGCTAGTAATATGAGTTTTCTTTTTCCTTCTCTTTGTTAGCATGGCCAAGAGATTGTCAATTTTACATTTTTTCTGAATTTCCAAGTTTTTTCTTTGTCAATTTTTTCATTTTTTTTTAATTTCAAATGTTTCAGCTCTACTTTAATTATTTCTTGTCTTCTATTCCTTTTGGTGTTGATTTCTTCTTATTTTTCTAAGACTTTACAATGTAACTTAGGTCATTTATTTGTCGAGTTTTTCTTCTATTAACAAATGAACTACATGCAATGAACTTTCCTCTCAGTAGTGCCTTTACATTTCCCCAGAAATTTCAAAATGTTGTATGAGTATTCTCATTTACCTCTAAAAATTTTTTCATCTTCTCCTTGATATTTTTGTAACCCATTTCACTCAATAGCATATTATTTAGTCTCCAGATGTTGGAGTATTTTTATTTTTTAGTTTTATCATTGATTTCTAATTTTAATCCATTATGATCTGACAGAATGCAGATCATTATGGATTACAAATTTTAATTTTTGTATTTGCTAAGAGTTGCTTTGTGGCATAATATATGGGCTACTTTAGAGAATGATCAAATTCAGCAAACTTGCAAGATATAAAATTAACAGCCATACATAAATTACATTTCTACAACTAATGATGAATACCCTGAAAGAGATATCATGAAAATTATCCCATTCATATTATTCTTAAAAATAATATAAAATCAAATATTTGAGAATCTAAAAGATGTCTACAGTTAAGAATACAGAACATTAAATAAAAAACTTAAAGAAGACCTTAGAAAATGGAAAGACTTCCAATGTTCTAGGATGGGTAGAGTTAATATTGTCAAAATGGCCATACTACAAAAAAAAGTATATAAACATTTTAAGAAATTTTCTATTAAAAATCCAATTATGTTCTTAATACAAATAAAAAAGCAGTTGTAAAATTCATTTGGAGAAATAAGAGTCCTAGAATAGACAAAGAAATTATCAGCGCAAAAACGGAAGCAGGAGGCATCAAAATATCAGACCTTAAGTTATTCTATAGAACTATAGTAACAAAATTGGTATTGTATTGGCACCAAAACAGACATGAAGACCAATTGTACAGATTAGAATACACAGAGACAAACCCAGATAAATATAGTTATCTCATACTAGACAAACACACCCTAAACATACAGTGGAGAAAATAAAGAATCTTATAACTATTTTTTAAAAAAATTAAATCCCTAATGAAAAAAGAGAGCCTCTTCAGTAAATGGTGCTGGGGAAACTGAAAATCCATATGCAGCAAAATAAAACTAAGCCCCTGTCTCTCACCAGCACAAAACTCAAAGTGGATGATGAACCATGGCATTAGGTCAGAGACGTTGTATCTATTAGAAAACAAATTAATTGCAGCTTTCCATCATGTTAGCTGAGAAATCAAATTCCTCAACAAGACTCCTAAAGCACATGAAGTAAAATTAAGAATCAACAAATGGGATGGTATCAAACTAAAAATATTCTTCACAGCAAAGGAAACAAGAATATGAAGAGAGAGAATCTAGAGAATCAGAGAGAATCTTTGCCACCTGTACCTCGGGTAGAATATGAATCTCCATGATATATAAATAACTCAAAAATATAACACAAAAAACCCAATCAATAATTGGGTAAATGAATTGAACAGACACATCACAGAAAAAGAAATGTGATTGGGTAACAAATGCTTGGGAAAATGTTCCACATCTCTATTAATTAGAGGAATGAAAATTAAAACTAAACTGAAATTTCATCTCACTCCCACCAGAATGCCATTTATCAAGGATACAAAACCATTAATGTTGGCAAGGATGCTGGGAAAAGGTATACCCATAAAATGCTAGTGGAACTGCAAATGCATAAAATGCTAGCAGAATTGCAAATGGTTGCAACCACTTTGCAAAGCAGTTTGGAGATTCTTTAGAAAACTTGGAAAGGAACCACAATTTGATCCCATTTTCCCACTCCTTGTCATATACCCCCAAAACTTAGAATCAGCATATTATAGTGATGCAGCCACATCAATATTTATAATAGCTCAACTCAAAATAGCTAACCTATAGAACTAAAATAAGTGCCTTTCAATAATTGAAAGGCACTCCTTTTAAAACATGTGGTACAATTTGGGTGTGGTGGTGCACACCTGTGATTCCAGCAGCTTGGGAACTGGAGCAGGAGGATTGCATGTTCAAAGCCAGCCTCAGTAAAATCAAAGTGCTAAGTAATTCCGTGAGATTCTGTCTCTAAATAAAATACAAAATACTGGTGGTTGAGTGTCCCTGAGTTCAATGCCCAGTACATGTCCTTAGAAAAAAGAAAAAGAAAAAAGAAAATGTGGTATATATACACAATGAAATATTACTCAGCTATGAAGAAGAATAAAATTATAGCATTTACTGATATATGGATGGAATTGGAAACCATCATGCCATGCTAAATAAATAAATCTTTGATATGTGGATGCTAATACACAATAAGTAGGGGGGAGAGAGGAGTCAGTGTTCACTGGTTGGAAAGAGGGGAGTGGGTAGAAACGATGAAAGATAGTATTGGGAAAGACAGTAGAATGAATCAGACAAAACTGTCCTATGTTCATATATGACTACACAATCAGTGTGACACCTCATCATTTACAACCACAAAAATAGGAAATTAAACACATTTATATATAATATATCAAAGTATGTTATACCGCCATATAACCAAGAGGAACAAATATAATAAATTACATATATATCTAGACAATTTTCTGCCATAACTAACCACATTCTTTTACATATATGTATATATATACTTTATATATGAAAGTAAAAGAATGAGATTAGTTATGGCAGAAAAGGTGTATAGATATGTATCTAATTTATTATATTTGTTCCTCTTACATATATATATATATATATATATATATATATATATATATATATATAAGATTTGACTAGTTATGGCAGAAAAGGTGTCCAGATATAAAGAAGTTTTTCAGGCCAATTTTCTCTTTGTGTCCCCATTTTCTCTTCCACCTGTTATGATATGCACAAAAGCATCCCCAGATGCCAGTGTTATGCTGATGGACTTCCCAGTGTCTAGATAATGAAACCTGTACACTTACAATGCTCATAATTTACACAGCCTGTGGCACTGTCATTGCAACACTAAAAGAATTAACACCTGAACTCCAGCCAGGAATGGTGCTGCATGTATGTAACCCAGTGACTTGGGAGTCTGAAGCAGGAGGACCACAAATTACAGAATAGCTTCAGGAACTTAACAACGTTCTATGCAAATTAGAATGAATGACTTTGTCTCAATATAAAATTAAAATTTCCAGTGAGTATAGTTCTCTGGTAAAGGCCCTGAGTTCAATCACCAGAATGAAAAATATTACTTCTAGAGATTAGAACTCAAAGTTTAGCAATGCTTAAATATGAATAAAAACGGAATAATACATATTTGTAATAAGCAGGTCTGATCATCCATCAGAGCAGGAACAACAAGTGCCTGGAGGACTGAATAGTTTTAGAGCTCTAAGAAAATATTTGTTCTATAACCAGAAGAAAAATGAATATAATCCAGGATGGATTATATTTCCCTCCATTCTGATGAGTCATAATTTAATTTACATTTGAGCTGCACAAAGGATCCATGAACAAAGAAGCATGTAGGGACCAACAAGGTCATGATGTATACCTCTGTAGAATAAAGTGCAATCCAAGTCATCATGGGAGACATTCAAACGCAGCTTGTAGTGTGCAGGAAGGCATTGAGGAAGGAATACCTAATATATGATTCCATTTATAAAACTTTAATAATGTGAAAACTGACCAACAATCACAGAGAGCAAGTCACTGGTTGGCTGGTAGGTGCTGTGAAAAGAGATAGATGGAGGCTGGCCAAAAGGCAGAAATGTAGTGAGACTCTCAGATCACCTGCCTCTAAGTCCTCACATCACCTGCCACTAAGCATGCCTATTAAACCACCAATGAAATTTTTCACTGGAATGATTAAAATAGCCCATGATGATACTGACATGAAAAATAAACAAATTCTGAAGCTGTGAATCACTGAGTCCATGTGCCTTAAACTTAACATAAAAATAATTTTTAAAAAAGATTGAAAGTGTTTGTTCAAGGTAAAACACACTCAATTATTCACTAAAGCCCAGCTGAACTGCACTGACACATTCACCTGCTCTTCCTTGAAAGGAGCATAAGCCACATAAGTGAGAATATTAGCCTACAGTTTAACCATTTCCCTCACTGAATTAAAATGCAGTTTCTAAGATCATTTAGCTGGAGGATTTACAAGGAGAGCATTATTTCAAACAGATTTAATATTATTAGATCAGTAAAATAAATGTATTTTATACTTCTCATGTTCTTAGGCTCTGTTATACTTAAAATATGTTACCATTAGGGTTTGAAAATATAAAGAGCAAGAAAACTTATGTTTAAAACTCTTCTTCATTTTACTTTGGAGCAAAGGATTTGGACCAAAACATCTGAATTCTTTTACAGATGGATTGTTTGCATGACCGTAAAATTAAGGAATTAAAAAAGCAAACAAAAATACAAAATTAAATAAGAACCTGGGTGTCATTCTGCAATGGTATCATGACTGTTTACATGTTTTCTTCCTGGTGCCTTTTTTCCAAAGAGATTTCATTATATAATTTACAGAAAAATTACTGAGTCCTGGTGGCAGACATTGATGTCCCTTGAAATGGTAATACATATAATATATAGTACATATGCATACCTTACAATTTAAATACATTTTTAAAATATAGAGGGATAATAACTTTGGGTAATAATCTGGGTGAAATTCACCTTCTGTGCCAGAGCTCATTTACTAGTAGAAATTGGTAAGAAGTGCAAACATTTGTTAATGTTGATAGGATAGTTCTTCTTTTTCACTTTTACTTTCTAGAGTTTCTATGGTAGTACATTGATGATTGCTATAGTGTGGAACCATGGAAATCAGATTCCAATATCTTGTGTTATTTTAAAATCAGTGAGGTTCTTGTTTACCCTAATAAAATTAATATAAGCTCAGAATTTCAGGGGCTGAGGATTTGTGTCCCACTTTCTTATCTGTCTGTACCACTGTGATAGCACTGCTTTCATACACCTGACAGTAGTAATTGGCCTCGTCCTCAGGCTGGAGCCCAGAAATGTGCAAAAATGCTGTGTTGGTTGAAGTATCTTTGTATCCAGAAAATCTACTGGGGACCCCTGGCCCCAGTTGCTTGTTTGAGTCTGAGTAGTAGTATAGGTAGAGCTGGGGATGGCTCCCTGGCTTCTGCTGGTACCACTAACACCAAGGTCACTGCTCAGGGTGCAGGTGAGTCTGGCTGTTGATCCCTCAGATGCAGAGATATATGGTAACTGAGTCAGCACAGGCTGAGACATGGAACCTGTGAACACAGACACAATATATTGAAGGGAAAAGCTAGGGAGTATTGGTCTGAGGATCTGACTCAGACACTAATGACCCAGGTTGGAGGTTTGCCTTGAGCCTCTGAAGACTGTCCCTACCTATCCATTGAGACAAAAGCAGGAGGAGGAGAGGAGTCCAGATCATGGGGGACATAGCCCCTTCTTCAGCCTAACTTCTGTGGTTGGGATATCCATGCCTGTCTTATACTAGCCCCACTGATTTCACACAAGAGAGGCAGCTTATGAAAATATGTTCTCATCCTATGTCTCTCTGCCATGGGCATTCAGTGTCTGGGTCCTTTTCCCCGGAAGGCTTGTATGGTGCCCTAATTTGCCTAATAAATGAACTGAAGAGGAACCAACTGATGGAACCACATCTGGGGTTCTATACATGGGCTTTTTGCCAGGTCTCAAGGGACCTGTGTACCAAGTCACTAAAGAACCCAAGGGCGCAGCTCTGGGACCTCAAGTTAGTTGAGGGCTGCCCAGCTATGATTTATCTCCTGTGAACCCTCTTGACCTAGGAGATGGTCTCATCATGGCACCTTCTGGTCTCAGAGCAAACTTCTTTCACAATGGATCAAATACACCTCCACTTTGCTACTTGGATGCCTGATTATATCACTTTAATGAAATGTCTAGCAAGGACAATGGACGTGCCATCCTGTTCCAATATTAAGTCTCAGAGTATTAGCTCTGGTTGGTGTTTAGAGGGACATTCTAGAATAGAATAGGGGAGGAAAGAACCAAAAGAGAACATTTCTGGGTAGCTGTTATGACTTCAGATGAAATATGAAGGCACATGCCTTTTAGGTGAGACACCTGGGCCCACTGAACCAAGCAACTGGGGCCAAGAGTTCCCAAGAGAATTTGTGGATCCAAAGATGTTTCAACCAATGCAGCATTTTTGCACATTTCTGGGCTGCAGTCTGAGGATGAGGCCAAGTACTATTGTCAGGTGTACTCTGTGGGTGCTGAACTCATGAGCATGGCAAACATAGAAACATGACTCTGCAGAGCCTTCAAACCACTAGGAATCTGAGAACAAAATGCCTGGAGCACAAATAGATAAGTGTGTTCATTTGAAGTTCTATGAGGGGAGGGGCATCTTCTCTGGACTCTGAGTGGGAATGGAGTTTACTAAGGTTGAAACAAATGTTCATGGGGGGAGACAATAATGCACTAGAAGGGTGCACTCTTTCTAGAGCAACAGGCATAGAAGTAAAGGGAATAAAGAAGTGGCAACTGTGGTGCAAAGATGGGCAGGTCTCAAGGTACAACTGGAACAAGGTTTTGGTCTTTCAGGTGACTTCCTCAATTACCTGAATATGTATATTCATGTCTGTGCCCATTATTATGTCTCATATTAGAGTATTGGCTCTAGTTCGTGAATAGGGGGGCAATATAGAAGAGAATAGGGGAGGACAAAGCCAAAACAGAATATTTCTGGGTAGCTGTTATGACTACAGATATAATATAAAGGCACATGCCTTTCAGGTTGGTCACCTGGGCCCACTGAACATCAGGTCAGAAAGGATAGATGGACCAGATTGTAAGGTAGGTGGAGGCAACATCTCTTCTGAGATTAACTGTTGAGAACCACAGCTGAAGGGGCCCCAGCAAATTTCCAGCTGCCAGCAAACTTCCAGCTGCCAGCTGATGATTGGCTCACAGCAGCCCCAGCAAACTTCTAGCTGCCAACTGATTGGCTCCTTTGTGGTGATGCTCATTGGGCTGTTTTCCCGCCCTTTCAGACCACGGAGCTGCTCATTAGGGGACTTTTTTGGCTCTGCCCACACGACCTAGCCAATCGGCCTCAAGAGCAGGAGGAGTGGGGGAGGTTGAGAGGCTTGTGGAAATCCGGTGGTGGCAGTTGGGCTCTGAGGGTTTTTCCTGAGGAGCTGTGTGGTGCAGTGTGTGTGTTCTAAAAATAAAGTTTGTTTCTTTTGACAAGTGGCTCCTGAATTGTGCCCAGCCATACTGCGGCATTTGGTGGCTCCCACAGCGACTGAGGGTAAGTGATAAGGTAAATTGCTCGCCCCTGAGGGCAGGGTGAGAGGATGGGTAGCTATTTTAAGATTCTTCTTTTGTTTTGCTTCACTTTTGTTTTAAGTTGCCTGTGCCTGGGGATGTGTAAGATGGAAGAAAAACTGCTCACATCTGAGGAACAGATAGGGAGAAAGGAAGGATGGACATTTCAGGAGGATAGAAAGGCTGATATAATGATTTTTGTTGTTCCAATTTTGTTTCACTCTTTCAGTTTTGTTTGGTGTTATCTTGTTGGATTGTATTATAGTTATAGTAGAAAAATTCAAGTAAAAGAGAAGGTCTCTTGAGCTAGTCAGACAGCGAAAAAAATTCAAGTAAAGTGAAAGGTCTCTTGAGCTAGTCAGACAGAGGAAAAAATTCAAGTAAAAGAGAAGGTCTCTCGAGTTAATCAGACAGAGGAAAAAATCCAAGTAAAAGAGAAGGTCTCTCAAGCTAGTCAGACAGAGAAAAAAATTCAAGTAAAAAAAAAAAAAAAAAAAAAAAAGGTCTCTCAAGCTAGTCAGACAAAGGAAGAAAGTTTAGAGCAGAAAAAGCCATCAGAGGAAAAGTTACAACAGGAGACTGCTACTAACACCTTTCTATCACCAGAGGGCGTTAGTGTCCAACCAACAGTGCCACCTCTACAGGAGACTGCTACTAACACGTTTCTATCACCAGAGATGTAATTGTCCAACCAACAAGGCCACTTCCATATGCTGGGAGGCCCCCAATCCCCACAGTTGATAGTTGGGATCCTGAGACAGGATCTCAAATATTAACATGCCCTGTATGTGAGGCAGGAGGGCAGCGAATTCACAATGCTTTAAATTTCAAAACAGTGAAGCAGCTAAAAGAGGCTGTAACAACCTATGGTCCTCAAGCACCCTTCACTGTAATCATGGTTGAATCCATTGAACATGACACCAGCAGATTGGGCTAATATGTGTAAAGCTGTGCTAAATGGAGGACAATATCTGTTATGGAAGGTTGCCAATGAGGAATTTTGCAATGAGACGGCTAGGCGAAATGCAGCAGCTGGTTATCCTCAGAGAAAGGGACCTTATGAGGATCATCAGCAACAAATTGCATATGATCCTGGCATATACTCACAAATTGCTGTAGATGCGGTTAGGGCATGAAAGACTTTACAAGAGCATGGAGGTGTACAAGGTCAATTATTTAAGGTAATACAAGGAGCTAATGAACCTTACACTGAATTTGTAGATAGGCTTATTCAAACAGCTACCAGAGTTTTTAGGAATACAGAACAAGCAATGCCATTACTAAAACAACTGGCTTATGAGCAAACGAATCGTTGGTGCAGAGAAGTCATTAGACCATGGAAACATGAAGATTTAAACACATATATTAAATTATGTAGAGACATTAATGAACAAGAGCAAGTCGTGGCAGCTGCAGTACAACAGGTTTTAGATGCCTGGCCAAGAACAGGCTACAATTGTGAACAAACAGGACATTTTAAAAGGAATTGCCCCATAGGAGGAGGGTTGAACAAAACTAGGTATCAAAGGAGTAGAATACCGGGTATTTGCCCACTATGCCTTAGAGGGAGATACAGAAGGTTGTATATGTCCTTCCGCTAATTGTTGTTTGACCAGGTCATGGGCTGCTTGTATCTTTTCTTTAGTCAGGGGCCACTGAGGAACCCATACTGGTCTTTCTGATTTCCAAGTAATTTTTATTGTCTCAGTGGCCCTTTCTGAAAATCCATTCCATGTCTGTCCGTTCCTTGATCTATTTGTATTAGTGATACTATACCTTGTTCTTGTTTTTCTAATCTTTTTCCTTTCCTAAAACCTTGTCTAGTCATAATAGTGGGTGCATTTTGGTTGATGTTATTTGTTAATGTCAAACCTAATTGATCTAGGACAACTAACAAAGGCTAGGTAGATTATCTGGTTTGAGAAATAGTTGGGATGTGGATGCATATTTATCATTTTGTGACCATGGTATAAAAAGTGACAATAATTCAGTACATTCAGAGATAATCAGTGTTGCATTTTCTCCCACATATAAAAAATGAAGAAGTTAAAACAACCACCAATAGGGGGGACATAGAACAGTCATTTATTTATTCTGTCATTCATAATATTTTTTCCTGTTTTATTTTTGCAGAGGTCATGAGACATTAGAAATATATATGGAATTTTAAAACTATTCCATGTTATGTGATCAGCAAAAATTGGGCACAGAAGTGGATAGAGTGGTATATGATAATGATGTAGGCCTGAGGACCTCCTGCTCATGTGGATCAGAGAAGATGGAGGGATTATATATTGCAAGGACTCTAAACCTCTGATTCAAACCTCAGTTTTGAATTCTTTTTAGGGTTCAGGTGGACTAGCAGCCAAAGAGAATCAGGAACATCCCTTGTCTTAAGAATGAATGGATCATTAAAGGCCAGGGGTAGTCAACAACAAAGTTCTCTCTATACATGTTCCTGGGAGTACTGCAGAGGGACAACCACTGCTTGACAGTCCCTTTTTGGGCTAGCCACTGGCAATGATGGACTCTGGGGTGACTACTGCAATGTCATTCTGTAGGAACTAGCATCATTCTAGTGGCCACCCAGGATCCAGGAGCCACTCAGCCTGAGAAGAAGCTCTCAGATATATCTGTGTTTAGAGAATCTTCCTATATAATTCTTTCTCACCCTGATGCTGTCACAGGTGTCAGAGCTGTGGTCTGAAGTCACCTGTGTCCTCCAGGTCCTTTCCAGTTTTTGCTCACCAACATTCCCCAACTACCAAACTCATCTTCTCTGAAAACATGGCATCTGCTTTTCAAAGGCTCCAAAATAAAAAAAAAAAAAAACTTTCTAGCTTTGAGAGAAAAATATTCAAAGGAAAAATGTGTTTCTATTTTGGTAGATTATAATTTATAAAAAATAATAGTAATTTTTAAAAAGTGAATAAAACCACTCAAATAAGTTCATAAAGGAAAAGTTGTTTCCCAAAGAGTACATAATATATATTTTAAAGGAAACTGAGTATTTCCTTTATATATATATATATATATATATATATATATATATATATATATATATTATACAACTCTCTCTCACACACACAGATGAAGAAAAAAGAGAATAAAAATGATCAATGAGTTTTATAAATTGTAGGTATTATCATGTTCTTTTTGTATGTACTTCTTTCTATATGAATTAATTCAAAACAAATAAATGGATCTCAAAGGCCATTAGTGAACTGGGCAATTCTCAAGGGGAAACATAAATAACTTACATTATTGTATAATATCCTATTACCACTTCATATTTACCCAGAAACTGAAGACATTGTTAGAACAATATCCTCAGTGATTTGATTTGAGCAACCAGAGGCATTGACTTTGGTATGGAGGATCAACAAGCAGGACATGTACAAAAATGGCTTTTGAATGTTTTCTCATGGATGTGCCACAAACCTGGACACAACTGGAAATTCATGCCTTCACCACCTCTCCCTGTCCTGAGCCTCTCTGATGTGTCAGGTGTTGTAATCAATATATGGAGATAATTTTCCTAGGACGATTTTTGTCATCAGAAATTGTAGTGCAGTTAAAGAGGTCTTTGCAGAGATTCTAGCAATGTAAGAGACACCCTCAAAACTCTGAGCACATAGTGCAGGAATTTTGCCCTCCAATGGTCATTTACTTCCACATAACTCCCTGGGAGTCATGCATGTCATCTCTCTTGCCTTTAATCTCAGTCCCACCACAAGCCCTGAATTAGGACAGTCACTCTCCAAAGTGAGAAGGGGAAGAGCCCATCTAGACATGTCCATAGCCCTCCATGAGGTGACACTTAGCTCAGTGAATTGTGAGCAGATAACAAAGAAAAAGGTTTTCTGCTTGTTTTCCATCACTTTTTGAAGAAAAGGTCTTAGACTAGGAGGTCAATAATATAATCAATACAATCAACGCTAGATTATATTGCTCTATACTGATGGAGTCAAAAAATAAAATCTTAATACACATGTGAGCAGAGAAAATTGTGGATCAACACAGAAAAATACAAGAACCACAAAGGTCATAATGTGTTCTCAGTAGAATCAATGGAAATTCAACAAAATGTGAAAAGGTCTGTAAAGGAATTTATAGCATGCAAGACATTATTCAAGAAGCAATATCTTCTCTATGTTAACAAATATATAAGGGGACCTTACCAATATTCATAGAGGAAAAGGTAGTGGTTGCCTCAGAGGTTCTGTGAGCACAGATGGAGGGAGGATTCCTAAAAGTCAAAGGAGGCTTGTGGGCTGGTGGACAGATTCCTTGGCCTGATTGGGCTGACATTCCGAAAGGTGTAACAAAATCTGTCAAAGTTTTCACTTATGTATTTTATTGTGTGCCAAATATTTTATGTTAGAAAACTTATAGAAAATTAGGCTAAAAAGATAATTCATGAAAATAAGAAAGAATGTATGATGGAACCAGAGGATTACCCCTCAGATGTCAAGTCTGAGATGTCCAGGCTTCACTGGCTGCCTCATGACCTGAATGTCAGGAAAATGAGACCACAGCATCCTATATATTCAGGCCCTCAAGCTAGGGAGGAGCAAGTATTTCTGTTTATATGGAGACATGTTCCCAGAAACATCCTGCCAATGACTCTGAAGACAGAGGACAAGAGGCTTGTCAGTCAAGGAAATTCCAGTAGATTCTGCTGGACCTCTATTAGTGGTAGCAAAATAAGCCAGAGACCAGGTCTGAGCAAAGCTGCTGGGTGTTGGACCTCTTGAAATATGGTAAATGGGTTCTTGTCTTACTTCCCCATGAGCCTGGAGCACTGTGGGAGCATCAAGGTCCTCATCATAAGACTCACAGTGATAGTCAGCCTCATCCTCAGGCTGGAGCCCAGTGATGGTCAGTGAAGCAGAGTTGCCAGACTTGGAGCCAGAAAAGTGTTCAGGGACTCCTGAATGTCGATTACTATCACCATAGATGAGGAGTTTTGGGGCTGCTTCTGGGAGCTGTTGGTACCACTGAACATCATAGCTACCAATATTGTTGCTGCTTCCAGTGCAGGAGATGGTGACCCTCTGTCCTGGAGTCCCAGAAAGTGAGGGCTGCTGAGTCAGCACAGACTGGGCCCTGGACCCTGGAAGTGGAAGAGACACAGAGAAGGTGATGTTTGTATAGAAACAAGAGGAGAATCAGGGCCCATATCAGAGGACTCCCACACTCTATCCCTCCTCCATATCATGTCACCTGTGCACTGAACAAGGAATGTGAGAGAGAGACAGGTCCAGGTGATGGTGGAGGTCATCTTGAGATCTGCCTCCTGTTCTCAAAGCTGAACAGAAGTCCCCCCAAGCATCTCTCTTGCCCTCTTCATACACTGAGAAGGGGAGGGTCTATCCATGCAAATTAGGTTCCTCTACATTTTTTTATTGCACCCTGGTCCCTGGTACAGACTCCTGTACATAAAGATTCCAAGTGGGTGTGCAGGGGTGGAATTGGGTTGGCTCAGATTTGTGGGCGGTCATAGCTGTGAGCCTTAACAAGAGAGCACCAGGCAGGGCCAGATGGTTCATTGCAGTTCTGGTTCCTTCCTGACCCCTCTTGACTGGTCTTCAGTGCCCCCTGTTGTTCAAGGCCATATAAATTATTATGTGACATTTTGATCAGACCCCCTAAGACAGTCCTCATTCCCACTGCCTCTGCCTAGGGATCATGCCAGAGAGCCCCTTATGTGACCTCCCCATTATCTAAGGAAGGCCTTCTTGCTTTTCTCAGACTTCCCATGGTAAATGTGTACGTAGTTCACTGCCCTGTACAAGACTAAGATCATGTCTTTGATATAAATTCTTCTCAAATCAGGACTAAGTGAACATAAAGTTTCTGGTTTTATTACCTTGCAGTTTATCCATTCTCTAGTTTATCCAAAACACAAAAGCTTTTGTTCCAAAGGTGCTTTCACCTTGGTATGGAACTCAGTTGTGAAATCTTATGAGTAGCCACTTGATACCATTTAGAAGATAACTTCATATATGTTTTTAAGCTTTCTCAGTTCACATGTGTAAAGAATAATAGTAAGAAAGAGGAGACAGAGACAAGGTGCAGAGATGGGGAAGGTGGCAGAGTGGCTCTTTGACCACGTGGCCACGTTTATTTATACAAATAAGTATATAGGTCATTAGTCCATAACCACAATATTGTTTAGAGGGTCAGTAAGTTTGCTTATTCTGCAGTTACATTTTACAATTACAACATGTAATGTTGGGAGCTTTGTCGATTTCTCAAGAGAGTCCATTGTCTGAAATTACTGTTAGACAGGCAGCTCTAGGAGCACAGGAGCTTGGTGAAATATTGTATTCATTAAGCAAGTAAATTCCTTTATTCCCAGGAGTTATGTGCCTAAGATTAAAGTTGAAATTGATAAGACTCTAGTATGGAGGGCATTACCATAGCAACCGGACATCCTATGCCTTTGCAAAGAAACTTTCCCAGGCACCAAGCATGCCACAGCCATGAAGTCATCAGGGACCCCAATCCAAACACAGAACTCTGACACACATATTTGTAACCCTTATTGTCAGCAAGCGAGACAAAGAGATGTGACTATGAGTCAGTGACAGCCATATAGCACTTCAGCCACAATTGGCTACATGGAATGCCACAGGGTCTGGAGACCCAGAAAACACTCAGAATGCAGAACTCACAAATATTTTCAAATATGGATGAAAATTCACACTTATAGGCACTAGCAGGTATGGAGATGATCTGGGCATGAATATCAGCCTTTTGTTCGAATTTGTTCAATATGATTCAGTGTATTTCACAAGGGTCCCAGGGTTTCACCTGAGAAAATAAATCATATTCTGAATTTTTAAAAACTTTTTGTTTATTTTTATTTCTTTTTTGTTCGTGTTAATTATAGATGACATTAGAGTGTATTTTGACCTATCACACATATATGAAGTATAAATTCCCATTCTTCTGGTTGTACATCATGTAGAATTACATTAGGCAAGGATCCATATGTGCACATAGAGAAGTAATATCTGATTCATTTTACTATCTTTCCTATTCCCATTTTCCCTCCCTTCCCTTCATTCTTCTTTCTCTAATAAAAGAACTTCTATTCTTCCCTGCTTCTGTTTCCTTATTATAATTTAGCATCCATGTATCAAAGAGAACATTCAGCCATTTGTAAAAAAAAAAAATCCAAAAGAGATAGAAGCAAGGTGCAGAGGCAAAATGGCTGCTCATCCAAACTTCTGGCTTTAGTTAAATCAATGGATACATTAGGTCATTAGCATCATTAGTACTCATTTTTTCATTGTATCAGAGTTAGGGACATTATGCATCTTATTTCTCAGTTACATACCGAGTTTCAATGTTAGGAGCTTTGTGTAGCTCTCAAGAAAGTCCATTGTTTAAGTTTATTGTTATGTGAAAAGTTTCAGGAGAAGTGCAGCTTGATGAAACATTGTGGTTGTTTAACATTGTGAGTTTCTTTATTCCCAGGAGCTCAGCATTTGAGATCAAGGTTGAGGCTGTTAAGACTCTAGCACAGAGTCTTCTCATGGACAGCATTACCACAGTGTCTAGGCATCCTGCAACTTTTTCACAGAAAATTTTCCAAGCACCAAGCATGTTACACTCATATAGTCATCAGAGGCCCCAATCTTCAGACACTGTTCTGCCATTCTCTGTCATTGTTCTCCACAACCAGAGAAAACTTGCTGTCTTCCATATTTCTATGCTAAGAACCCTTACAGCATTTGGCTTTGCCTTTTTTCACTTAGCAAGATAGTCTGCAGTTCCACCAATTTACTGGCAAATGACATAATTTCGTTTGTCCTTATGGCTGAGCAATATTCCATTGTGTATGTATGCCACATTTTTCTTTAGACATTTATCTGTTGAAGGACACCTAAGTTGGTTCTATAGTTTAGCTCTTGTGAATTTAACTGCCATAAATATTGATGTGGCTGCATCACTCTGGTATGCTGATTTTAAGATCTTTGGGTATAAATCGAAGAGTGAGATAACTGGGTCAATTGTTGGTTCCATTCTGTGGTGAGCCGTTTCTGTGAACTGTGGCCGCCATTACAAGATGGCGCTGATAAGCGCCGTGGCCTGTGATAAACAACTCCTTATTTTGGGAGAGTTGGCACGTAGCTGTAAAACACCCTATGAGAAAGATCCACGTGGCAGTTGTGCATTGGGGCTTTATCTGCTTTATTAGGGCTGGGGCACGTAGCAGTAGTAGTAGTGGCAGTAGGAGTAGCAGTAGGAGTAGTGGCAGTAGGAGTAGCAGTAGAAGTAGTAGTAGGAGTAGCAGTAGAAGCTAAAAGACATGTCAATACAAAGGCCTGAATAAACAGCTGAAAGAAGAAAAAGTATCAAGGACCTGAATAAACTGCTGAAAGAAGATTCCTGAGTTGCGTCTTCCTTGCGGGCAAGGGGTCACGACAAGTGGTGCCGAAACCCGGGAACCAGAACTTTCAGTCAGTCAGGGGTGGTGCACCGGTTAGTCCCAGGTAAGTGGGATCTGCGATCAAAGCAGGGATAGTCCCAGTAAGTGGGATCCGCGTCCAAAGCGGGGTCAGCTCCTCTACAAAGAAAGAGAGAGCCTCACATTTATTGCAGCTGCACTGTGTACTTTCACTTTTGTTTTCTGTGTTTCTTTTGTTGTGTCATTTCGCTTTTGTTTTTTGTGTTTCTTTTGTTGTTGTGTCCTCTGTAGATAAAGAGAGAGCGGGGAAAAAATAAATAAATAAATAAATAAGACGCTCCTCTGTAGATAAAGAGAGAGCGGGGTTTTGTATTTTCACTTTCTTTATACTGCTTGGAACAGTATGGGTGCTACTCCCTCAAGTCCAATTTTGCTGGCCTTGGACGGGTTACTGCGTTCTAAGGGACTTAAAGTGAAGCAGTGCACATTACAGAGGTTTTTAGAAGAGACTGACTCTGTAGCTCCTTGGTTTGCTTTTTCAGGGAGTCTCACGATTCCCAGTTGGGACAAATTAGGGAATGATCTGGATTTCGCTTACAAACAAGGAACTTTAAGGGGCGGTACCATTCCGCTTTGGAAATTAGTGAGGGGGTGTATAATGGATGGTAAATGCCAGAAAGCTGTGAGCGAGGGTCAGGCCGTTCTTGAGCAATTGCATGAAGAAAAATCGGAGGGGTCACATAGCGAGGTAGCAGAAAGTATTAGGAGTAAGAGTGGTGAAAAGATAAGGGAGTCTGAAGTTAAACAGAGGAGAAGGCTCTATCCGGACTTGACTGAGTTAAAAACTCCCAAGGACACAAGTAGCTCGGACAGTTCTGAGGAATTAGATCCACCCTAGCCGCTCTCAACCCCGCCTTCTCATCTTCCCCCTCCCTATCAGGCCCACAGAAAAGTCTTAACTGACCTTCTCCAGAATATTCACCATGGCTTACTTTAGGACTTTCAGCAAAAGAATCTCTACAAAACGGTTTAATGTAGATAAACTTCCTATTTTCATGTTGCCCTGTTTTATTTGGCTACTGTCTGAAAAAAATCAGCATTCCAGGCACTGGACACTCCCTTACTAGTTTTTCACAAAAATATGTAACAAGGCCTCTGGCCTTGAGCTGGGCTTCACAGTGCTGACTACATTTCTAAGATAAGGGAGTTACTAACTGGGCTCCATGGTAACAGCTGGCAGGAGGAAGAATTGGAAAGGGAGATAGAGGAACTGGAGGGTCGATTGAAAAAGTCAAGATTTAAAGCACCTACAGCCCCGATCGCTGTCACGCTCCCTCCTTATAACCCCGATTGGGACAAGGACAACCCCAGAAGGCTGGGGGGTGTTCAGTGGCAGCCTAAGACGGCCCAAACTTCCCAGTAATTGAAAACTTGGATGCCGATGGACAGCCGGCCAGAGTACATGTTCCTTTAGCCTTTAAGGATATTAAACTAAAGGAGGCAGTTACTAATTACGGATCCCATGCCCCCTTTACATTGACTCTCTTCGAGTCTTTCTCTGCCAATCAGCTGACACCTAGTGACTGGCAACAGCTTTGCATGGCTGTGTTGTCCGGAGGGGATTTTTTGTTGTGGAAAAGTGAAAATCAAGAGAGGTGTCGCGAGCTAGCCCGAGTCAATCAGGACGCCGGCTTCCCACGGCATAACCTTGAAATGTTAACAGGCTTGGGACAATATGCTATCATAAATCAACAAATTAATTATAATCCTGGGGTCCATGCTCAGATAGCTACAGCAGCCATTTAGGCTTGGAAGGCTCTACTTATTTCAAATGCTACAACAAAAATTTCAAAAATTGCTCAAGGACCCTCTGAGCCTTATTCTGACTTCCTTGCCTGATTGATACAGGTAGCAGAAAAAATATTCCCTAACTTGGAACAAGCCATGCCGGTCATTAAGCAATTGGCTCTTAAATATGCAAATTCCTATTGCCAAAATGCCATTAAATCTACCAGAGCAAAGAGTGTTGATGACATGATTCGAGCTTGTAAGGATATTGATGGAGCTCATATTACAGGACAGGTTCTGGCCGCTGCCCTCAAAACGGAAACAGGGGCCCGGCCCGGGCCCCGGAAGCCTAGGTGTATGGGGCAATCCAGGGACGGAATGGTACCCCGGGGAGTGGGCGACTTCGTCACCTCCCACGGACCAACCCCTTTCTATCTGTAGACTCCCTAGGGGAATGCCAGGAAGTACAGGATGTACAACTGCAACCGCAGGTCGCAGAGACAGAGCAAGCTGCTACCGCAGTAAGATCTTGGCCAGGCGGGGGAAAATGCAGACAAAATCAAACAAAATACAATCGGCTAAGAAAACTTGGAGAACTTTTGCCCTGAAAATGGGCACCAGACTCCATGTTGTTTGCATCACCATGGTAACCATGGGGTGCCTGGCCGGCATAGCTGCTTCCTGGTCCCACCTCCCACACTTTTGCGGGCTTCTGATTGGTTCTTCCACAGTCACTCAGACAGGACTTCTGGTCCCGCTTTCCAGCCACTAACCTGTACTGCTGTGTTTCAGGTTTCTACCGGAGCTGCTCAGAGCCTGTATTTTTTTTACAACAAAATGCTTACCTGTAAATGCTAATGAAAGATATCTTTTTCAGACAAAATTTAATTCCACAGGTTTCTATGTTACAGTCCTAAATTAAAGCTAGTTCTAAGTTAAATAACCTGACTTTTTCTCTATAGTTGTGTTACTAAATAATGTTCTATTGATGGGAGATATCAAATATGCTTCTTTATATTTTACTTTTAATTTTGAAGGTTATGAGGATGCATTTGCTCGCCACAGGAACAAGCCGGCAAAGTTCCTGTGATGACCAAAAAATCCTTATTTTCATTGCTAACTATAAAAATAAAAATGTATACTCAAGGATCTTATTTCAGTTACATCAAGTGACGTCACATAGAAGAGTGCACTCCTAGTTAAAAATAAATTTAAATGGATCCAAATATTTTAAGACCACGTGGTTACATAAAGTTAATACAATTATAAGTTATGTTCTTATTCTTTATATATATATTTTAGATATTTAGATAACCTATATTTGTTAATCTATAAATTAATTAGCACATGCCTAATTGATTAGTTAATATATATTTGCCTAATTGTTTTTCTTCAACAGAAAACCTATAATTTAAGTTTTATATTTACATTTATCAGGTACTCTGTTTTGTCAGTTACAGATATTTGAGATAAATGCGTTTACTATAAATTTGCTTTTAAGTAAAAATACAATCAAGTAATTTCTACTTCTCAAGGTTATTGTTCAAACTCATATAATGATAAATTATTATAATTATTTCTCCAAAATATCTAAAGGTTTTAACTTTATTTTCATTGATATTTCTTCTCAAAATATAATAATTTGTTTATAGATTCTAAGGTTTTCAAAAATTGTTCCAAAATATAAAAAGCAAAAAAAAAAAAAAAAAAAAAAAACAAAAAGAAAACCAAAAAAAACACACATGCCTCCTCCTGGACGAAGAACGTTGGTGTCCTGTGATTTTTTTATTATTTTTTAACCTCGACGTCTCTCGCCGGACTCGGTTTCCGTTAGCCGGACTTGGCATCGTCCTTACCGAGATTCGGAAAGCAGAGGTAAGCGGACAAGGCTCACCTTCTAAGGGAGAAGGGGAAAGATTGGATCAAAGATAATTTAAAGAGACAGGGTACGTACCATGGGTAACTCAACAGTGAAACTTCGTCTGGCCAACGAAGTTAAAGAACTGTTAAACAAACAAGGAACAGGAATAAAAACCAAGACAGCAACTGTATTCGTTGAAGCTATAGCCCAGGCTTGTCCTTGGTTTCTGACAGGAGGCTTTCTTAATAACAGTGATTGGGATTTGGTAAAGCAGGATCTCCAAAAGTTGTTGAGGGACCAGGGTCCAGATAGAGTCCCGATTGCTACTTTCTCTCTATGGAGATTGGTAAAGGGTGCTCTTTTAACTGATAAAGTGAAGATTAAGGAGCAGCTTGCTGAATGCAAACAGGCTCTTACTCAGGTCCAAACTGCTGCCACTATTGATCAGGTTATTCAACAAACTTCCAACATACTCGAATCTCAAAGTAAAATTAATCAACATATTTTGTCAGGGATTTTAGCTGCCAACCAAAGAATAGATTTACTTCAGGCTCAGGTAGAAGAATTGTCTGACCTGGTGCTTTTGGGTTGCGTTGACCAACGGGAACATTTGTGCATAACCTCTGTCAGATTTAATAATTCCAGGAATGCTTCCCGCATCATCGGTGCTTATTTGGCCAGAAATTGGTCCATGACAGCGGAAGAGATGATCCAGTCTCAACTAACTCAGATAGCTGCCTTAAACAACACCCGTGTCGATCCAGTGACCTTGAGTCAATTCACCACTTGGATATCTTGGATATATTCTGCCTTTTCCTTTTTTAAGGAGTGGGTGGGAGTAGGCATTTTTGGCACTATGTGTTGCTTTGGTGTGATTCTTTGTTTGTGGCTTCTCTGTCGCCTCAAGGCCCGCAGTGCTCACGATGGGGCTATGATCATACAAGCTCTTGCTGCTTTAGAAAATGGCAACTCGCCACAAGTCTGGCTTGTGCATCTTAAACAGTAAACCTTTGACATGGTCATTGCACCCCAAGTTACATTGCACTGGGATCGACATGTCCTTCTTTTGTCACTCTTCTAGTGTTGGAACTTCTACCATATCTTTCCTTTGTGCATACCTCTCCTCCCTGCCTTTCTGCACTAGGATCTTTGCTAGCTAATCTTACAGTCCAACTACACCTGCCATTTGATGGTGATGGTCATGGGTCCTGTTTATGGAGGCGGTTACCATAACAATGTCCTGTTGGCCACAACACGCTGAGCTGATCTTGTAGTACCCAGTGACGGGCAACTTCCACGCTTGCACTTCAACCTAAGACAGGGGAGTGGGGCCTCCCCAGAGACGGGTAAGCAGTGCAGGGGCGGTGGACGACCTAAGACAGGGGCTACTTGATTCCCTTTGACATGCAATAAACAAAAGAGGGGAACTTGCTGATAGCAGGCCTTCCCTGGCCCCCGGGGCCCAGCCCCCAATTCCTTGTTCTGCATGTCAAAGTGGCCAGTTCACAAGGCCATGACATATGTGCTCCACGGGAATGTCTTGACCTTTATCTAACAATGGCAGATGTCACAACCAAATTTCTCCCCCTCTCTATTGTCCGTGCCTTTCTCTTAGGGTGTTGCCAACTTAATTTTGTCTGCACTACAAAGACAGCCTCAGCTGTCCCCCTTTGTCTATCATCGTCACGATACAGGATGCGAGGCAAGGCACTGCACTTGAGTGATCCACTTGAGTGGACCTCAAGGGGAGCATGTCCTATTGCATGCGGGTTTGACGTCCACGCCCCGCCCCACGAAAAAAGGCGTCGGCTGATATGGAGCCAGATCTGGGGAAGGCGCCTCCTTAGGGCTGAACCATATGCAGCCACTTCTGCACAGTGGGATAGGACCTCTACTCTCGCCTGTATTGTCGTAATAAAACAAAAAAGGGGGAACTGTGGTGAGCCGTTTCTGTGAACTGTGGCCGCCATTACAAGATGGCGCTGGTTTCCCCTGTAGTCTGTGACAAACAACTCCTTATCAGAATGAGTTGGCACGCTGTGACTTGGCACCCTATGAGAAAAGTCCACGTGGCAGTTGTGCATTGGGGCTTTATCTGCTTTATTAAGGCTGGGGCACACGGGAGTAGGAGTAGTGGCAGTAGCAGTAGAAGTAGTAGTAGTGGCAGTAGGAGTAGCAGTAGAAGTAGCAGTAGGAGTAGCAGTAGAAGCTAAAAGACATGTCAATACAAAGGCCTGAATAAACAGCTGAAAGAAGAAAAAGTATCAAGGACCTGAATAAACTGCTGAAAGAAGATTCCTGAGTTGCGTCTTCCTTGCGGGCAAGGGGTCGCGACACCATTCCAAGTTTTCTGATGGATATCCATACTGCTCTCCAGAGAGGTTGCACCAATTTTCAGTCCCACCAGCAATGTATACCTTTATTTCCCACATCTACACCAACATTTATTGCTGCTTGTATTCTTGATAATTGTCATTCAGACTGCACTGAGATGGAATGTCAATGTAGTTTTAATTTGCATTCTCTAACTTCTAGAGATGTTAATTTTTTTCATAATTTTGACACTTCCAGATTCCAAACTAGGCAACAATTGCCATTCTAGAGTTTAGAAACCTCCATACTTAGGATCTTAACTCCTCTCATAGTTGGTTGGTACTCTTGAACTCTAGTACAATTTGTATTTAAATATAGACATGATTAAAAATTAAGCAATGATATTTATTTCTGTGAAAGATAATTTGTTTACATTGTGAAATCTATTTTTTATATTTATTAAATGATACTATAGAGATTTGAAACTATAACTTATGTTTTCTGTTTAATAGATTTTTTAAAATAAATTATAC
Source organism: Urocitellus parryii (assembly GCF_045843805.1). Lineage (NCBI taxonomy): Eukaryota > Metazoa > Chordata > Mammalia > Rodentia > Sciuridae > Urocitellus > Urocitellus parryii. The sequence continues at coordinate 119,074,689 of NC_135533.1, read as the reverse complement.
ATGGAATGTGTATATTATCAATTCTCTCAAATTTATGAAAGTTCAATATGTTACATTTAATCATTATTTATTCCTTTATTCCTTTATTCCTCTACCTGTGAGAAATAAGCAATGTAACTCCCCTTTTGCTTTTCTGTAGTTTTAATGAAATATTATGTCTCCACCTTCACATTGTTCTCTAAACAGATATTAATTTCTTGTAGATTTTTATTTTCCCAAAGGCCAAGTTCCACTTTCCCTTCAATTCAGAAGAACAAGACAAAACATCTTCTCTACTCCACTGCGGATCAGGAAGTTTATTTGTCCTCTCTGCATGAGTGTACCCAAGACACCAGTACATACAGAGTTTTCTTTGGATTATTCTCTCCCTAATTTTTGTCTCCAAGTATGAACCCAGAATATTTGAAGTCTTTACACCAAGCATCATGAAACAAATTATATAAAATGACCAAAGTTTCAGAAAGAAAATTGCAGAGAGAAAATAAACATGGGAAGGTGGGACTGCAAATTGTTGCAACCACTCTAGAAAGCAGTGTGAAAATTCCTCAGAAAACTTGGACTGCAACCATCATTTGACCAGGCTATCCCACTCCTCGGTTTATAGCCCAAGCACTTAAACTTACTACAGGGATGCAGCCACATCAATGTTTATAGCAGCTAATTCACAATAGAGAAACTATGGAATCAATTTAGATGCCCTTCAACAGATAAATATGTGGTTTACATACACAATGGAATATTACTCAGCCATAAAAAGAAATGAAATTATGACATTTGCGGGTAAATGGAAGGAACTTTAGACTATCATGCTAAATGAAATTAGCTAGCCCCCAAAATCCAAATGCCAAATTGTCTTTATGATATGTGAGTGCTAACTCTTAGCAAGGGAGATTAAGGAGGGTAAGTATAGAAGTACTTTGTGTTAGACAAAGGAGAATGAATGGAAGGGAGAGGGATGAGAATAGGAGAGACAGTAGAAGTGTGTGGGGAGCATGTCCTGGCTTCTACTGGTACCAGTAGAGACTGACTCAGAGCTAAGCCCACAGGTGAAGCATCACCATCTCACCTGGAGAGACAGAAAATGAGGGCTCCTGGATCACAATGGTCTACGAATCTACCACTAAAAATATAAGAGAGGCAGTTATTGTTATTAAGACCAAGGTCCTCTTCAGACACTGCTTTTATGTATCCTCAGAATGCAGTTCCCCTCCCCTGACCAGAACCATAAGAGACGAGCACTAGTAGAACCATCATCTGGGCCATGATGGGGGTCCTCAAAAGGACTTGATGTCCTCACACTCCTCACTGTGAGTTTGGTGTCCTCAGGGCATTTTCTTGCCTCTTTATACACAGAGGAAAGTTTTTTAAGCAAATTGAATTTTCTTTCTCATCCTGTTCTAGTTTTCACCCTGAATTTCCCTGGAGGAGATCATGAAAGAGGCAGATGCTGGGAACTCACATAGACCAGTGACTTCAGGGGAACTGAGACACATGAGTTTTAGTTGATGCCTTTCTCCAGATCAGGTTTCTCACATTTTTTTTTCAACACATGAATAAATATAATGTCTTGAAATTCAGAGATGGAATAAAAACAAGGATGAATTCTCCATATCTACCTACTTCATCTATTTTATTTCATACTCAGCCCTTATTGGTGAATATTTCTTTAATGTCCATGAAATCAGTGCTTTTACCCCTTGAGTTAACTGTCAGGCCCTTCTTTCTATGAATAGATCCCATTTTGATATTCTAGAGCCAGGCTTGTGGGGAGTTTTCTGGCCAGTTCCAGAGACAGGCGTTTTCTTCCACTCACTGAGTCCTGGGGACTGTCTGAAGCAGCCTCAGTGAAGCCCAGGGTAGTGATTGCAGACACAGACAGCAGCACCACAGGGCTGGGAATGCCACCTGCCTACACTCAGAAGTCATCAGTTGTATGCCTTTAGAACTAGTGGAAATGAAGAATTTGAGAGAAGGTGGAATATTATTCCCAATATCAAAAAGAAAAAATAAAACCATAATCATAATTGATAATAAAATTAAGAATATTTCTGATCATATTAGTGTGACTATCTCTACCTTTTTAAGACACTTTCACATTTGAAGATGATTAGAAATGCTAGATAAGGATAACTGGGGAGTTCAGAAATAAAACTCCTTCACTTTTTTGTGAAATAAGATTTTATTTTTTAAAATAATTTTTGTAACTCCAAAATAAATACAATTTCTAATTTGTTCATAATTATTTTATTAATACTATTATTTCCTTCCAAATCATTTTTGTTGTTTTAAGAGATCCGCTCATATTAGGAATAAAGATTCATAATAAAATATGTTATGATCAGTAGTCAAAACTATGCAATAGAGTGTCTATACATAGATTTGTGTACGCATGTTTGTAATACAAAAATAAAGAGGAGGATATGAAATTTGAGGAGGAAATAGAATTCCTAATTTTAATACATTAAAACCATAATACCATCAGTTTTATCATTTGTTAAAACTCACTGAAGGAAATTACCACAAAGTATTCAGATGCAGTATAAAATCAGGAAAAAATAATGGATTATAATGTTTACCACATATTTAAATACATGTGAATAAGGAACTCATAGTGACCCTGAAGTAATCCTAACCTCTGTAGTGAGCCCTGTGATACATCTGAAATTGTCTCAGACATTCTCAATGTTACATGAATAAACAGTTTGTTTTCCTGGGATGTTGACTTGGCAATTAGGAGCCAAAGGGAAAAGAAGAAATAGGAAACCTAAGAACAGAGAAGCTTCCAGGGTTCCAGTAGTTCATGTCATTGAAGCAAAGCAGCTCCCTGTGGATGAAGGTGATACAGCTTAATCCAGATAAAGGCTTATTTTGGACTGTGCATTTTGATCCTAAAGGACCATATTAATATATGCTGTACACTGTGGGAGTCCACAGTGTATTGATTGGTCCCATAAAAATCCCATTAAAGAGGGTCCTGTGATTCCATCTTTCTCCCCTAAAGTGACTCAATTTCCACTGCTGAGAGCTTAGAGTTGATCTCCCTGATTGTGACACCAGACATCGTCTCATAACTCTTGTACCTGCTCACCCTTCAAAGTCCATGTTCACATCCTTTGGAGACCTCAAGAAAAAAGAAAAAAAGGAGTCCTATTTTCATTCCAAACCCTTCCTATTGGTCAAAATAAGTCACACTCAGTCTACCAGGAATTCTACTTCATAACATACTGCTAAAATGTGCATGCAATTTGAGTCTCTGCCAAAGTTCCATACATAGAGGCTTTCTCCCAGGGTGGTAAGGTGGTAGTACCTGAAGGTACTATCTGGTGATAGTCCCTTGTAAGAGGTGGTGAGGCCTTGTGAGACAGCCTAAGGTCATTAAAGAGATGTCCACAAATATGATGGTTATACACAACTCTGTCCTCCCTCTCCTCCCTCATTCCCCTAACCCATCTCTCTCCACACCTTGGGATAATATGTGACTATTCACCTTGGCTCACCTTTTCCCATCTTATCACACTGTCACCAGTGTCCCAAACACATGAAGCTACTCATCCTAGGCTTAAACTTCCATATCCATGAACAAATATATACCTCTCTTTACTTTATATGTGCCCTGTATTGACTATGTTTTTTTATTAAACAAAGCAAGTAAACTAATACTAAGCAATGTTTGCAATTTTCTTCCTAAATTAAAATAGATTGCTGATTTCTTACTTTCAGTATTGAGATCTATCTTTTCTGATTTCTTCTCATTTGCTCTATAGTCTCCTTGCTTGTTCTTCATTTAAATTTCTTCCTGTTCTGTGACCTTTCTTCCATTCTTCCTAGACAACAGGCCTAAACAATCAATCCATGAGGGTTGGAGGATGAAATAGGAAGCAAGGGTGTGGGTCAGATCCCCATGCTCATGTGGCCCTACGAAACCCAGGTGCAGGAAAGTAACACTTTTTTGGGGATCTTTATTACAGAGCTGTGAAGCCAGTATTTCCCATTGTGGTTTGCTGCAGAGCCCTGTCCTGTCAGGTGTAGTCCAACATCACCCCCTGCTGGCCTCAGACCCGTCTTATAACCTGGCAGAGATTCTGGAAGGATAACTGACTACAGTAAAAGGACCTTTCTAATTTTACTCCCCTGACAGTTAAACCACCCTGATGTTTTTTTTCCCGAGAACTTTTTGTTTGTTTGTTTCAGTTTCTAATGATCTCCAGAATTCTAAATGCATTGTATATGGTACCATATATTTCTAAATTACCTGGTATTTGTTTTTGCTTCAACCATGTACTTTGGGTCATTCTCAGTCTATGAATTTTTGAAAACAGTTTAAAGTTCATGAGAGCTCACAATTGGTAGTACTTCTGCCTGTGTTGCTCTCACAGGTTTACCTATTTTCAGGTTGCTGCTTTTCTGACAGCCTCCTATTGCATTCTCTCTAGTGTTCTTCCACACCCAAATCTAAAGGACTTAGCTTCAGATATCTTTTCCCTATGGGAGTATACTATTGTCAGAGAATGAGTGTTTTCTGATTTGACTTGCTTCTCTATGCTCTAGTTTGCCCTTGATTGTCTACCTTACAAAAACAATTTTCCCTTGAAAATTGCTGGGAATTATGAAAAGGTTTTGCAAGAAATTAATTTATCCATAGAGAAGCAATAATAAGGGATAACAGGATGGGGAGATTTGTGGGAGCTCTGTTTAAACATGGAATCCTCATAATGTTTTAACCACAACCACCTTTGGGGTAATAAAGGAGGATATATTAAGAAGTGGGCATTTGTTGTTTAAATACCCAGGCAGGTCTATTATTGTTGGATACTATGTAAAATAAGGTGATTAGATGGTTTATTTCTACATCAAATAATCAAACACTTGGTAAGAGTCACAAATTTTGGCTTCTCAGTTCAGAAACAGTCGACTGTGTTATTTTCTAGTGGCATGATCTCTCCTTGATTTTGAAGATGGGATCCAGGCAGTGTGAGAGCTGTCACTAATGGGGGCTGTATATGTTAATAAGAGAGAAAGCTGGGGATAAAACTATGGTTTCCACCTTCAATTAAGAAGTTACAAGTACAATAATCCTGAAATAAATCTGGCTGTCCAGTATGTGAGCATTGTTACTCATTATATGTGCATTTGTTAAAGAATTAACTCTTTATGTTTATTAACTAACTAGTAGCTTCAGGTCTAGGCCCCAATAGATAAAGTGACTGTAGTTTTAGAAGAGACTATCACCTCTTTGGCCCAAACAGAACAGGAAGGACTGAAGAGGATTTCACATGTGGTGTCTACAGACATTAGATTCCTGGGGAGCTGCACTGAGATGTGTCATGAGGGTACATGAGTGCACAGCATCTCAGGTTAGGCTATAGTGATTCAGATAGCAAGAATCAGAAGGAGAATGAGAATTAAGAAAATCCTGGTTTCCCAGCAGAAAATAGTAATAAATTTTCACCTTTCCTGTACCTGCTCAAATTCTCAAGTTCATTGTTTTCATCATTAGTAGAATTATTTTCTGAGTTTCCTCTTGCTCTATTTTCTTTTGTGGCTCCATTGACTGCATTTGGTGAAAATCCCATATTGTTTCAAATGAAATCTCATCATTGTTTTATTAACCCAAAGAACTCAATGTACCTGAGAGAAAAAGGTGCATATCCACATAGCACAAAAATTCAAAACAATCTTGCATTTTTCTTTACTTATTCAGATATGTAAATGTCTGTCTATGAAATGCTGTTTCCTACCTTCTCTTCCCTGTTATAATTTAACTTCTCTCCCCAGTCCTAGAGCAACAGTGATAGAATCAAGATAATAGTGGAACTAACCCTTAGCTTCTGCCAATCTCTGCTTCTTAAAATTCCCACCACCTCCCAATAGCATGATGAACTGGGTGTCAAGGCTTTACTACATGGTACTTAGAGGGACTTCTCCAAACCAATGCACTAGGATTTACTTGGAAGGTATTAATTTGTTCCTGGTGGAATTCACAGTCAGCAAAATGGAACCCTTGGGAGGAGGAGGCCATACAGTAAAAGGATCATCTAGGGTTCAGTGTTCTATGTACAAGAAGATAGGTTTTCAGGCACCTCTGAAATATACGAATAGCATGTTCCAGATCATTTCCTATAAACCTAAAGATTTATTCACAAGCCTTCATGTGTTGCTGATAATGATGGCTGCTGGGTATTCCTCCATTTTGTCTATGCTTATGAGTAAGGGAAGGTTATCCTGTGTAGCTTGGACCATATTTTGATGGAGCTTCATCACTGGGTCACCTGAAACATTTGTGTAATTTTAGTGCAATAGAATATTTTAGATTTTCTTCAAATTATAATTCAACCCTTCTTAAAAATCACTCTGCTTTGTCTATTGAGTGACCCCAATTTGAACTATCTGGTTATTGATTGAAAATTAAATATATCTCATTCATTTTTGAATTTTGAAAACTATTCTTCCTACAGCTTCTAGTTTTCCTGTTATCAAACCTTGTGTAGATCTTTTCATAGGGATTTAAAGTTTCTATGAAGACATGATGGGGCCCCACATGGATTTGTTAAATGATTATATACATTTAATGGAGCCTTATGCTTCCTGACTGCTGATTTCTGTTTCATGAGTTGATGGAGATACTGTAATTCTCCATTATATATAAAAATATTATATATACACACATTTACATATAATATATACATAAATATCATATTTATATATAAATTATATATATATATATATATATAATTATAAAATTACCAGCACAGGTATGGTCACCAATGATTCCTATACATACTGGTTTCAGCAGAAGCCTGGAAAAATCCCCAGAACACTTATTTCTAACACAAACAATAGACATTATAAAACAACTGCCCAGGTCTCAAGTTCCCTCATTGGGGTCAAATGTGCCCTGACTATATCAGAGACCCAGCCTGAGGATGAGGCTGAGTATCATTGCTGGCTGGTGTCCAGTGGTGTACCATACAGTGAGTCACATGAGAAACAATGTCACAAACTGGCTGTTAGCTCAGCCTGAGTCTCTGAATGATCCCATGAACTGGAAGAAAATGATCCCTTAGCTCAGCTCTCCAGATTATCTAAATGAACTTTTAGTCTAAATAGTCCTTAGAATGTAAGAAGTGAAGAAAAGACACGCCATGATTCTTACTCTATCTTACTCTATCTTGAGCCCAACGTGGAGGAAATCACACTCCTGATTCAGGAGGAATTTTTTAGAAACCCAAGCTGAATTATTCATAGAAAAGTGTAAAATCTGAAACAGCTATGCTTACTGGTGTCAAACATTTATTCCTCCCGTACAAAATGTCTCATATTGTACTTTGCCAGTCAGGAACAAAAAAATAAATAGAAAAATGATAATCTCATTCTCTGTGCAAATAAAATTTGTTTCATTACATTATTTCAATAAATAATATTTTATTTCATCAAATCAAGGATATATGTGGATAAAATATGAATATTACCATGTGTTAAGTAGAAATTTTATTCTTTAGAAATAAACACACATTTCAGAATTTGAGTGGATCCAATAATTTTTGTATCAATCATTCCACAATTCTGACCATAATTCCTGCTTCCATCCAGATCAGTAGTCCCCTGATTATGTCACTGAATATTACTAGAAGTTCTTTCTTATGTTGTGATATGTGAGCCTACATGTGCTAACATTACAACATAACATTCTTCTGTATGTAACTACTAATACAAAAAAAATCTGAAGATAGCTGGCAGGAAATTTGAACAAAAAGGAAATGGACATGGGCTGACTAGATTGAGAGGACAGAGAGAACTTCCAGGAATATGGGGATCAGATTGATCTCTGGGGTAGGTACTGATGTAGCTCCCTTTCTTCTTTCCTCCCACTGCAGGATGGAGGATCTCTCCTTTGTACCACCTATGAGCAGAAGAATGATGTATCACACTAAATCCAAGTGGATCCTGATGTTCTGTGAAAGGAGCCACAGGTCAGCCATGAAGTGGTGGTGAGAATAAGAGCTGCATCCTGGTTTCATGCGGCCATGATCCTGAAGTAGACAGAGAAGCCAAGTGTCCAGGACAATCTAAACCTAGAGGAAAATGTGTGTGTGTGTGTGTGTGTGTGTGCGCGCGCACGCACGTGCGCACGCATGTGTGTTTGTGTGTGTGTGTGTGTGAGAGAGAGAGAGAGAGAGAGAGAGAGAGAGAGAGAGAGAGAGAGAAATGTTTATGTTCCTCCATGAACTCATTTCCACCCTCTGAGGAAGAGTATGAGTTTCAGTGGCCGCATCCTTTTCATGACTCTGCATACTCTGAGATCTGACTCTCCTTACAAAGCAGTCCCTGCTGATGATGCTCTTTAAGACCCTCCAGTATTCTGGAGCCTGAAGCAAAAAAAAAAAAAAAGAACCTAGTGTTTTAAAGCCTATTTCCACTGGAGCAGAGTTTATTATAAGGGTAGAGGAGAGCTTTGGACCCAGATTGCCACATGTTACAAATTCCACTTGGAGAACATACCCTGTGGAGTGAGGGATGCCTGCTCTCATCCTAAGGGCAGGTGTTGGATACAGGCACAAGACCCACAGGTGCAGGGTCCTCAGGGATTAGAATCTCAGGGCATACATTCAAAACATCCCTTATATTTCTATCCCCTGTCCCCATTTCTGCTGGTACCAGATTTTCCCATAGTCACCAATACTGTCCCAAATTCAGCAATGATAAACTACTGTGGCCCTCGAGTCCCCAGATGTCTTCTGGGGACTAGGAGAGATCCTTTACTTATATTTTGCAAGATCACTAAAGAATGGAATCTCAGAGACCTCAGCAAAATTACTGCACTGGGGGAAGTTCTGTCTTAAGACATGTTTGTAAACATATATTCTAGGGCTGAAAAAATAATTGCCTATATAAGAGATGCTTCCCACCTTCCTCTGTTGATTAGTTCAAAACTCATCTTGTGTAGGGCCTGAGTACCCACAGAGAAAGAAGAAAATTGGAAAAGTAAGAAAAACTAGGCAAAACTGAAAGGAAGAAAAAAAAATCAAAGTCTCTACATGTAAGTACTCAGTAGCTCAATAAAAATACCTCTTTTTGAAAATAAATTAATAATATAGTCATATTAAAGAGACTGATGAAGGTAGAGGGAAAAGAGATTCAGGAATGTGACAAGCATAGGAATGAAATTAGAGGTTTTTATGGTGGCCTGAATTCTAGGGACCCTCCTCCATACAGATGGAGATTGGAGAATGAAACTACACTGAAACATCTCATGTGTCTCTAAAACCCAATGTGGAGATTGGTAACAATCTGAAACTGCCAGACAGAGGCCTGATGGAGGAAAGAGCAGAAGAGAGACAGGAAAGAGTGTCTGAGAGATGGCATCAGTGAGAGTCCACATGTCTGCATCAACTGTACCTGTGTGCTGGTTCATACAGTGGGAAATTTATGACCAGCATAAGGGTCACTAGATCAGGCATTTACATGTCTCTAGTAAGACATGATTCATACTTTATGGAATATGCTGATGAAACTGCTTTGTGGATAAACATGTCTATATTCACCCACATTTCTAATTGCTGACGATATTATCTATTCTTATTTATTTACTGCAGAGACAATTGGGATATGTCCTTAGGTTCCATTTTATCATTCATCTGTGCCTTCCTGAGATGTCCTATTTTGTCTCAGTTTACAGGTATGTCATGGATTTCTGTCTCCTGTTCAAGAACACATCCTATTGCAGAAAAGTCTACACCACAAGCACCTCCACAGAAGTTTTTCATTGATAGCTGCATTCACTTCCATGAGCTCTAGCACAGTAATAATCAGCCTCATCCTGTGGCCCAGCCCAGACATGAGCAAATCCTTTGCATTTGCTTTTGCCTATTTACCCAGAGAAGCAGCTGGGGGCTTCAGATCCCTCATAGTTAATTGAGTCTGAGTGGTAGCTGAGAAGATACTGGAGAGGATTCCCAGTTTCTGCTGGTACCCGATTTTCCCATAGTCACCAATACTGAAGCCACTGCTCAGGGAGCTGGTGAGTCTGGCAGGTGCTCCAGGGCTTGGTGGTTCTGCTGAGTCAGCACAGGCTGGGAGAGCAAAGCCAAAAAAAAAAAAAAGGTAAACATTGGTGCTGAAGCAGAGTCCACATTTAAGCTGTTTGGATCCGAACTAGAGGGATGAAAGTAACAGAGAAGCTGATTAAAAACTATAAATTATGTCCTCATCTGAGCAGTGAAATAGTAGCAACAGAAGGAGTCTAAGCTATGGGGACACAGCCCTCTGAGTCTTAGAGTGGAGCTGCTGAGCACCAGTTCTCCTTTTCTTTCCCAAACTCTGGAGAAGAGGGGCTGTTTATGCAAATGTGTTTCTATCATGACTTCCCCAACCTCTCCTTGAGCCATGTTGCTGTAGCTCAGCTCACATTGCAGTTGTAAGAGGATGCCCCTTGAGAAAACCTTGGTGAAAAAAAATACCAAACCCCTATTCAGGGGATCTGCTAGAATTTACATCTGTGAGGGCAGCTCTCAGACCAGGGATGGTTTGAGTGAAATGTCCTTACTGAGCAGCTGTGTAGGGACAACAGGGCAGTTCCCCAGTGGACCTTAAATAGCTCCTCTTGGCCTAGAGAAGAGATCAGCTGATTTCTGCAATTCAGTAGGTCCATCTATACAAACAAGTATGGTCTGAATTCTATATAATTTTCTACCAATTCTTTGAGAGTCCAATTCAAGAAGCTGTTTTTGTCTTTAAGAGATGTAAACATACAATTAAGTACAATATAAAGTGTTAGCAACTCATTGAAGATGTAATAAAAATAATATAATTCTATGATAATTTAGAATGAGTATACATACTTGGTGCTTCACACACTGTGAATCAGTAGGTGGATTCCAACTAGTGTAATATAAACTAATGTGTTCTTTGATCTATATTTTATTTATTTTTTATTGGTTGTTCACAACATTACAAAGCTCTTGACATATCATATTTCATACATTAGATTGAAGTGGGCTATGAACTCCCAATTTTACCCCAAATGCAGATTGCAGAATCACATCAGTTACACATCCACAATTTTACATAATGCCCAATTAGTAATTGTTGTATTCTGCTACCTTTCCTATCCCCTACTATTCCCCCTCCCCTCCCCTCCCATCTTCTCTCTCTACCCCATCTACTTTAATTCATTTCTCTCCTTGTTTATTTTCCCATTCCCCTCACAACCTCTTTCTGATCTATATTTTAGATAATACAATTGTTTCAGTACTGAATAAACTGATAGAAGCACAAGGGAATGAAAGGTTTTCAGGAGGTGGGCTCTTCTCATGCCATATTTTACAGAATGAATTTCAGTCCTGTATATAACTTTTCTGCCAATTACTCATTTCCTTCCTTTATAAATTTTATTCAGTTCAAAAGCAGCACTTCTGTTGAAAGCAAGCCCCAAATTTGTTCATTATTTATTTGCAAGTTCTTGCATCAGAATCATTTGTGGGATTGTGAGTTGAGGTCTTGAATGTTGCAATTTGAGGGAGTCACATGATAGATTTTGACTTCTGGATTTGAGATTTTGTTAATGAATTTCTCACCATCTGTTAGTTGCAATAAATATTACTAGATGTTCATAAACTCACACTGATATCCAACACAATTGCTCATGGATACATCTTCTATGCTTAGAATTTTTACCATCATCCACCTACTTCTATGGTTTCTTTGCTCTGGTCTGCAGAACGAACATATGCTTTGGTACTGTCTTCACATAAACACATGGAATCCAGTTGATCCCACTGGTAACCTTCTCAATCAAGATCATGTTCTTTAGCTCTTGCTTAGACCTAAGGTCAAAATTTTTATTTGACATTTCATCTTGAATCAATTTAGTATCTCAACTTTAAATGTCTAGAAATCAGCATTTATCATGTTCTATGCCTTAGTTCTATTTTTCTCTCTGGGTTTCCTTTTCTGGTGGATTCACAAAGTCAATCTGGATACAAATGCAGTCATTTCTTTTTGTCAGGCTGAGTTCTGGGTTCTGTATATACAGAAGTGCCAAAACAAAAAAGAATTTCTGTTCTGAATGAACTTAGTTCCTAGTGGAGAAACACACAGTGAACAGTGTCACGGTGAGTTTTCCTCATGTAGCCAACACCACCGAAACATAGCATTTAGAGCTTGATTTTGACTGCTGAGGGCCCTTTGACTCACACAGAACATCAGCAGTGAATATCTCCAGATGGTGTCCATAACCTTCTCTCACTATGTAACTCCCTGTCCTGCTCCAGATGCACTGCTCACCTGAGTCTTGCATAGTACCTGTGTAGCTTTTCTCTTCCTATTTTCTTCAATATTTTTTTAATTACATACATGGTATTCATTGGGATATTTTACATATATGTGTTTGATAATTTATACCTAAAGAAACTGTTGTAGATTCTTTTCCAAATACAGATTAAAAACATTCATTTGGCAAAATCTTTTACTTCTTCCCAGGCATCCTAATTCAAGTCTTCCTCCAAAACCCTGCATAGAACCACCAGAAGATTCTAGTTGCAAAGAGAATTCTTATTTCTGGACCACAGACTAACTTTGTATCTGAGTTTTCTGCTCCTTCTGCCCCTACACCACTATCTTTACTTATTGCTAGGCTCCAAATAATCTACTACAGAAGTCCTTGTTGCCATGAATTGGGTGGACATTTACATTCATGGTAATTCCATATGAGGAAATTTCTAAATCTAAAATTTGACCACCTTTGCCACTACCAAATTTTCGAACTAAAATTTAAACAAAGAAATTCACAGCAAAAAATAAGGGTACAATTCCACCCATTTTTTCATATTTGTTTGACTGTAAAAATGTACACTTGATGTGACTATTGCACATTTTATCTTCATATTCTTTTATGATTAATATTCTAATGTTAAATGACAATAGTATCACTTTGAGTGTAATCAGTTATCCAGAATCAACAATTGATATAGATTCTAATGCATTTGAAAACAACATTGATTTCAATCATGAGCAACTTTGAGAAATATCTCACCAGAGATCCTGAGGGATAGTATGACATAAAAATTTCGTTGAGGATAGTTAGTTCTTCCTCAATAAGTGGTTTAAACCTCACACTCAACCTATACCCACATAGTAAAGTCCATCATTGGAAATTGACTTTCAGCTCAAAAGTGTTTTTATAGATAAAATTTTATTGTCTTATGTATTTCTATAAGACCTTAATTTTTAAGGATAAGATTTAATGAGAAAACTAAAATTAACATGTGATTTGATGTCTGAGCAAAAATTAGCATATGCACACTCTTTAATACCTGACCACCTCTGAGTAGTGACAGAGGAGAGCAGGTGTGAGAGAATTCCACACTAAAACCAACCCTGAGGGGCCTCCCCTTGCAATCCATCCTGTCTTGATTCCACTTCAGTTTAACTTCCCAGGCCTTGGACTATGACAGCCATTCAGATCAAGGGTCATGTCCTATCACATGTAGCCAAATGTACTTTAATCAGTGTGTGTGTGTGTGTGTGTGTGTGTGTGTGTGTTTGCATGCATGCACACATATACATGCACATAAGATTTAAAATTAAAGAAGGAAAAGTCTGGCCTTTTTCTTGGCCCCTGTTGGATAATTCTGACTCAGGGACCATACCTGCATTCATGCTCAGGTGCTGATTCAAGGTCTGTCCCCCGATAATTTAAGAAAGGAGAAGGTCCATAACAGTAATAAAACTAGATTAGTTTTAATTTGAAGCTTTGAGTGCATTCTATCTTAACAATCTCCTGATTTTAATGGATTTGATGCAGCTGAAAATTATGTTTAATTCAATAGAATTATATTGAAGTGTTTAAGGAATAAAGGCCAAACAGCTACTCTATATTCTCATTTACTGAGTTATCTGCTCTTCTGTGTAATCATGTAAAAAACTATTAACAGAGTGAGGCATCCTGAGTATAAGGATGTTTCAAGTCTGTGAACTCTCTGAAGAGGCCCTCTCTGTCTTTTTAACCTACTTTATATGACTTGTATTCTTTATTATAAGACTGCAATCTTGTAAAAATAGGTCTTTCATTTTGTTCTGTGACAAATTGTTATGAATCTCCAAGACTGAGTTGTTGCTGGGAATTCCTCAACTTATGCTGAATTGACACTAACTGTAGTTTGTCTCTTCCCCTGAACATGACTGGTGTCTCAAGCAAAGTCAGTATTAACCTTTGAGAGGTGCCCTTGATTCAGGTAATTTAAACACATAAGAATGATTTTACCTGCACACAAATAAACTCACTGTGTGAATAGCAATAGGGAGACTCCCAAAGCCATCTCAGATATAGAGCAGGCTCAGAATCCCCATCCTGGGGGTTCCATCAGTTCCCTATGTTTCTGGTGCTTTCTCTAACAGAAACAAATACCCTGAGAGCTCTGTGCCCAAGTAACTGGTGGAAGGTGACAAGGTGGGTGAAGCCCAGGTGCACCACATATGCACATGTTACCGCATTAGTCAGGGTCAAGATCTAGAATTTCAAGCAAAATATTCATAGCCCATATTTTATGGAATATTCATAATTGCTGAATATGTACAAATGTAAGAGAAGATGGTGACAAAAGGAGTCATCTGCAAACAGCTTTACAATCTTGAAAATATTTTTTTTATTATTGGTTGTTCAAAACATTACAAAGCTCTTGACATATCATATTTCAAACATTTGATTCAAGTGGGTTATGAACTCCAATTTTTACCCTGTATACAGATTGCAGAATCACATCGGTTACACATCCACGTTTTTACATATTGGCATACTAGTGACTGTTGTATTCTGCTACCTTTCCTATCCTCTACTATCCCTCCTCCCCTCCCTTCCCCTCCCATCTTCTCTCTCTACCCCATCTACTGTAATTCATTTCTCTCCCTTGTTTTGTTTTTTTTTTCTTTCTCCTCACATCTTCTTATATGTAATTTGGAATAACAATGAGTGTGTCCTTCCATTTCCATGCAATTTCCCTTCTCTCTCCCTTTCCCTCCCACCTCTCATCCCTGTTTAATGTTAATATTTTTCTCATGCTCTTCCTCTCGTCTCTGTTCTTAGTTGCTCTCCTTTTATCAAAGAAGACATTTGGCATTTGTTTTTTAGGAATTGGCTAGCTTCCCTTAGCATAATCTTCCCTAATGCCATCCATTTCCCTGCAAATTCCATGATTTTGTCATTTTTAGAGCTGCATAATACTCCATTGTGCATAAATGCCACATATTTTTAATCCATTCATCTATTGAAGGGCCTCTAGGTTGGTCCCACAGTCTAGCTATTGTGAATTATGCTGCTATGAACATGGATGTAGCAGTATCCCTATAGTACGCTCTTTTAAGGTCTTCAGGGAATAGTCTGAGAAGGGCAATAGCAGGGTCAAATGGTGGTTCTATTCCCAGCTTTCCCAGGAATCTCCATACTGCTTTCCAAATAGTCCACACCAATTTGCAGCCCCACCAGCAATGTACAAGTGTACCCTTTTCCCCACATCCTCACCAGCACTTGTTGTTTGACTTTATAATGGCTGCCAATCTTACTGGAGTGAGATGGTATCTTAGGGTGGTTTTGATTTGCATTTCTCTGACTGCTAGAGATGGTGAGCATTTTTTTATGTACTTGTTGATTGATTGTATGTCCTCCTCTGAGAAGTGTCTGCTTAGGTCCTTGGCCCATTTGTTGATTTGGTTATTTGCTTTCTTATTGTTTAATTTTTTGAGTTCTTTGTATTCTCTGGGTATTAGGGCTCTATCTGAAGAATGAGGTGTAAAGATTTGTTCGCATGATGTAGGCTCCCTATTTACCTCTCTTATTGTTTCTCTTGCTTTTTAATTGTGCTATTAAGTTCTATTGTTTCTTTATTAAGCTTTTGTCTGGTGGATCTGTACAATGGAGAGAGCAGTGTGTTGAAGTCACTGATAATTATTGTGTTGTGATCTATTTGACTCTTGAACTTGAGGAGAGTTTGTTTTATGAACGTTGCAGCGCCATTGTTTGGTGTGTACATATTGATAATTGTTATGTCTTATTGGTGGATGGTTCCTTTTAACAGTATATAGTGGCCTTCTTTATCTCTTTTGATTAACTTAGGTTTGAAGTTGATTTTATTTGATATGAGTATGGCCACTCCTGCTTTCTTCAGAGGACCATATGAATGGTATGATTTTTCCCAACCTTTCACCTTCAGCCTGTGTATGTCTTTTCCTGTCAGATGAGTCTCCTGAAGGCAGCAAATTGTTGGGTCTGGTTTTTTTTAATCCAGGTTGCCAGCCTATGTCCCTTGATTGGTGAGTTTAAGCCATTAACATTTAGGGTTACTATTGATATATGGTGTGTACTTCCAGTCATGTTTATTTATTTATTTATTTTAATTTGGCTTCTTTTTCCTCTTTGGTTATATTCCCCCCCCTTTACTGAGTTACCTCCCACTGTTAGTTTTGGGTGCTGTTTTTCGTTTCTTCTTCTTGTAGTGTTTTGCTCGAAATGCTTTGCAGTGCTGGTTTTCTGGCTGCAAATTATTTTAACTTTTGTTTATGATGAAATATTTTAATTTCATTGTCAAACCTGAAGCTTAATTTTGCTGGATACAATATTCTTGGTTGGAATCCATTATTTTTCAGTGTTTGAAATATGTTGTTCCTGGATATTCTCACTTTTAACGATGGTGATGAAAAATCAGCTGTCAACCTAATTGGTTTACCCCTGAATGTAATCTACCTCCTTTCTCTTGTTGCTTTTAATATTCTCTCATTGTTCTGTATGTTGGATATCTTCATAATAATGTGTCTTGAAGTGGGGCTATTACAGTTTTGTATGTTTGGAGTCCTGTGGGCTTCCAGAATTTGGCAGTCCAGTCCATCTTTCATTTCTGGAGTTTTATAAGATTATTTCATTCAATAGGTTGCTCATTCCTTTGGTTTGGACCTATATACTTTCTTCTATCCCAATGACTCTTAAGTTTGTTTTTTTTCATGACATCCCATATATCTTGGATGTTTTGATAGTGATTTCTTACCAGCCTTTCTGCATTGGCCATAGTCTTTTCAAGTTGATGAACTTTGTCTTCATTATCTGATGTTCTTACTTCTATTTGATCTAGCTTATTTGTAATATTCTCATTTGAGTTTTCGATTTGGTTTATGGTTTCCTGCATTTCTAGGATTACTGTTTGATTTTTTTTAAATCTCTATCTCCTGGTAGAGTTCATTTTTTGCTATTTGAATCTGCTTATGTAATTCATTTTCAATGTATTCTTTCATTGTTTGGACTTGCTGTCTAATGACTTCTTCAAGATTCCATTCCATCTGAGTCAGGTATGCCTTGAGTTATTTCTCTGTCCATTTTTCTGATGTCTCAGGTTATCCTGCATTGTTTGTAATCCTTTTTTCCCTTGTTTTTTCATGGTGCTCACATTACTTTCCAACTCTGTTTGCTGTGTTTCTGTTTTCTCCTATGAATTTGTTTTGGTTTTTATAGCTCCAAGATCTCTCCTTTGTGTTGGGAGTCAATGTTTAGAGATGTTGGATTTAATTGTGATTCAAGGTAAATTCATTATTTTTATTAAAGGCCAACATATTTTGATGGCATATAGAGAATTGAGGTTTGAACTTAGGATTTTATGTTAAGGTTGGGCGATTTGATTGTATGGAGGTTAGTATATCTTAGCTTTTTTGGGGTGTTGCTCAAATGCAGACAGATATTAACAAGAGAATAGACAGGAGTACTTGGGGGTTGTTAAGGGCTTAGGCAGACTATAGACTTACTCGTAGTATTCATCTATTTGCATTTACTAAATTACATGTAATCGGAGTGGTCATGGTTAAGAGGAAAGATAGGGAAAAAGTAAGGATGCAAACCAAGAAAGAGAGAGGGAGAGAAGAAAGAAAGTGAAAAAATAGAAAAGAAAAAGAAATGATAAAAAATAATAAAATACAGTAAAATAAAAATTACAATTTAAAAAAAATTAAAAAAGCACTGTTAGGCTTCTATTTTCTTCACTTCCAGTAGGTGATGCTGTGCCTTCCGGGCCAGGATTTTGCCCTCCGGCTGTAGGAAAAAATCCGTGTGAGGCAGCTCCCTCCTCCCCAACCTGGTGTCTCTCCAAACCTGTTAACTTAGGTTTATTCCTGGTGTCTAGTCTCCTTGCTTCTCCTGCCAGACAGGCCTTCCCCAGTGTGAGACCTCTCCTCAGTTCAAGCTATACTCGGGGCCTGCAGTTTCCTGGAAGTGGAGCGCAGCTATTGGGAACCAGCCCCCTATTGTTTTGATTCCCTCCATAGCCACTCCTCTGAGAGCTGGCGAGACAAGTTTAGTTTTCCCCACTGGTGGGAGGGGGAAGTTGGAGGTCAGGTGCCTTTACCTTTCCCCACGCCTCTATTCATGCTCTCTCTGATAATCATGCCCCCAGAAATCCGGGGAGAGATTTATGCGCTTTCCCCGCTGTATGGGAGAAGGGCTAAATGTCCCACACCTTTTCTATCGCTGAACTTGCTGCGATCTGTTGGAAACTGGCAATGGTGACATCACCTCTCCAAGATGGTGGCCACTGGCTTCCTTGGAAGGCAGATCTGGACTGTATCTCTCCCCCGTCTCAAAACCAGAACTCAGTCTGGAGGACAGTGAGGGCACAGTTGGCAGGACCCCACAGAATCCGCAGCACCATTTCTCTGCGTTGCTGGCAGGCTGTTTCTCCATGCACGCAGTCTCCGGCTGCGGGGGCAGGCTGCCAATCAATCAGCCTGAATCTCCAAGTGCACGGGTCACTCGCTATTGAGCCACAGTAATTGATCCTCAGGTGTTGGAAATCCTTCCTCTAGGTTTCGGTGCACCCCAATTTTGCTGGAAATTCCTAACAAGATAGCTTCTGGCCGTTCTAACTCGCTATTCACCTGCGCAGTGACATGGTACACGGGGGTGGTGCACTCTACTCTCCACCATCTTTCCCCTTTCACAATTTTTTTTTTTTAAAGAGAGAGTGAGAGAGGAGAGACAGAGAGAGAGAGAGAGAGAGAGAGAGAGAGAGAGAGAGAGAGAATTTTTAATATTTATTTTTTAGTTCTTGGCGGACACAACATCTTTGTTGGTATATGGTGCTGAGGATCGAACCCGGGCCGCACGCATGCCAGGCGAGCGCGCTACCACTGAGCCACATCTCCAGCCCCCCCTTTCACAATCTTGAAAGTATAATCCCATCAGAAGACACGTGACTGGGAACAACCATACATGCCCAATTAGAGACTCAATATTTCAAACACTGCTAAGAACATAATTGGATATGGGGGATATTTGATGTGAATTAAATTTATAAAATATCTGGGAAGGTATAAATTATTGATCAGGGATAAGGAGGCTCCTTCTGACCTGTGAGTCAGGACACTTGGAAATGAATGGAAACAAAGCACATCAGCCTGGTGGTTTTTGTCTAACTTCCCCTCTGCCTGTTTCACTGTGTGTAACACGTAGCTTCTCCCACTGTCATGGTCTGCTCCACAATGGTAGACATTCTCATCCTCTTCCTGGATTTTCTGGATGTCAGGATACCAATCTCAGTGGAAGCCTGAGCCTGAGAAGTGATCAGAAATCCCATCCTGCTTGGATCCCACAATGCCACTACTGCCCACTTGCGTTACAAACTGGGGGCTCTTCCCTGGGCTTTGCTGGTAGGAGGCCACCTTGTAATTACTGTAGCCACTGCTCAGGGTCCAGGTGAGTGTGAGTGTTTGTCACAGGGAGTAGCTATATCAGCACAGGTTGGGAGACGGACCCTGTAAACACAGACACATCACAGTGGAAGGGAGAGGTTGGGTGCATTTGTTTGGGTATCTGAGCCCATGAAGATAGACTCAGGATAGGGTTTTGACATTGGACACAGAGATCTGTCCCTACATGGGCAGTGAGTGAGCATCATCAGGAGGAGAAGAGCACTGACCATTTTGGACACGGTTGTCACAGTCTATCATATTATTGTCCCTGGATGAGAGTTAGTATTGCTTGTTATGTGGAAAGCAGGGAAGAATTTGTGGAGAAGGTCCATCTCAAATATATACTAGAATAAGATTCCTCACTTCTGATGAGGAACTTACTATCATCACTGAGCAAAATTGGGGGCTGCTGACAGCATTTTCAGCATGGTGATGAGCTTTAGTGGGGGACCAATACAACACCACTGTCCATGAACCTTTCCAGCACCAGGGCATTTTTCATTTAAGGCCAGCAGTGAACTATATTTCTATTTTTTTTTTTTTGAGAGAGAGAGAGAGAGAGAGAGAGAGAGAGAGAGAGAGAGAGAGAGAATTTTTTTAATATTTATTTTTTAGTTTTCGGCGGACACAACATCTTTGTTTGTATGTGGTGCTGAGGATCAAACCAGGGCCGCACACATGACAGGCGAGTGCTCTACCGCTTGAGCCACATCCCAGCCCGAACCATATTTCTTAATGGTTCATATTTCATAATGTCTTAGTCCCACCTTCCAATAAAAACATTTACAATCAGATCTCTTCCAATAACCAAGCTGGTACCACTGACTTCACTCCTCTCTTTACCACTATGATCTCTCTATAGAATCTGAACTTTTTTCACAAAGTTAAATCATAGTCTCTATCTTTCTTTTTAATCTTTGTTCACCTTCAACTCTCTGTGTGTCCTCCCCCTAATAGTCACAATAGACAATCTCTACCTTATGCAAAGACTTTGTCAACTCTTTTCCTTGTTCTGTCCTCTAACCTCTACCCAAGACCATCCAGTGTGCAGAACAATTTGTATTTCTGCCTAAACCAGTAAATTCAGCTTTCCCAAATATGTTTTCATGAATCTCACATTGCAGAGATTGAGCCCCTGAACAGCATCAATCTTCCTGGGCCACACAAAGCTGAACTTCTCTCTTGCCTTTTTCTATATTAGCTTTGGGCCCTGCCAGAGAAATTCTTTTCATATAGCTGAGCCAAAATTTTCATGAGCATCAGAATTTTGTTGTCACAATCATATCTTTAGATGTATAT
The DNA here is from genome assembly GCF_045843805.1 of Urocitellus parryii. Taxonomy (NCBI): domain Eukaryota; kingdom Metazoa; phylum Chordata; class Mammalia; order Rodentia; family Sciuridae; genus Urocitellus; species Urocitellus parryii. Next base: position 119,053,674 of record NC_135533.1, on the reverse strand, counting down.
GCTAAGAGAGATTCTACAAAATTTATGGTGAGTATTTTCTTTTTAATTCCCCAAATAATCTTTAAACCTTATTACCTACTGTCTTCTATCTCCCATCTTCTCATCCTCTTGTAATCAGTGAAAGATGGATTAATAAACTGGATATGACAGAAGAACATAAGGTTATAGGTGCCTATCACCATGGGGAAAGAAGCAGAGATGTAGCATTGGTGGATGATGCTTGACCAGGTGAAATCTTTCTCTGGCATATGATCTTTATTCTGACTGTAGTGAGGTTAGAATTCTGAATCTGGAGATGACCTCAGAGAATAGTATGAAAGCTTCATGAAGGCCCTCTTGCTGGTAATAGGAAAAGCCTCCACCCACCCTGAGAAGGTGCCCACAAAGACTAAAAGGTAAAGATATCTTTTGGCCTCAGGCATATGAGTGAAGTCTACCTGCCAGTTGGCCCCCAGGAATTGCCCTTGGGACTGGTGGGTATGGAAGATCTGATCTGAGGGGAGTATTGGGGTTAGTCCTCTGATAAATGGTACAGCTGGAAGTGAAGTGATGGAGGACTTTTACATCTTCAGGGATGAGTGAGAATAAAGTCTGCATGAAAAGTTTGAGGTTTTGAGGGCTGGTGTAGAATAAAGAATGTAGGTAAGAGAATAGGTCATGACTAGAGCAAGAAGTGGTGAGCTCCTGGTGAGGGGAAATCATAGTGATAGCAGGAGGATATGACATGGAAGCCTACATGGAAGCTTGGTCAGCCTTGGAATTGCCAATGGTTATAGGTGAAGATTCTGACTGGTGAGCCCTACAGTGGGTGATTCCAACCTTTGAAGGGAGCAAAAAACCTGAAGATGAGCTCAGATGAACTTTGCATTTGTTATGGAGGGTCCCTTTGTCGTTAGTAAATCCCTTTTCTTTCATATGGCCAAATGGGAGATAAGAACATGAAAGACATATTTGGAATTGGTGTAAAGAGTGAGGGAGTGATCAGCAGCCAGTTGGAAGGCTCAGGTGACTCTTATTAGTTCCCACTGTTGATTGGTGGTGTTTTGAGTTAGAGGTTTAGCTTCTACTGCTTCTGACAGAGATACAATACCATATCCCACCCGTCTTTCTCCCTCCCATATAAATGAGTTGCCATCATTGAACCACGTGTGTGGGGAGTTGGTTGGGTGGCCTTTCTGATGTTGGAGGGGCATGGAAGGAGTGCAGTTGTGGGTGGGCAGGTCAGCAGACACAGGGAGAAGAGATGCAGATGTATGGAGGAACAGGCTTGGAAAGATATACTAGTGTCATGTAGGAAGGAAAGTAGGAGAGACAATATGCAACAAGGGGGTAGGGTCCTCGATCCATTAAGGTCAGTAGCTCCTTCAGATGATGAGGTGAGGTGATAGTAATGTTTCCTCCCAAGGTGAGTTTTTTTGCCTCCTATACTAGGACATAGGTGGCTGCCAGAGCTCTGAGACAGGGGGTCAATCCCAAGATAGTAGGGTCCAGTTGTATGGACAGGTAGGCTAGTGGGGCAAATTTCAGTCCCTGCTGCTGGTCTAGCACCTGCAGGGCCAGATCCTTGTTTTCATGGACATATAGGAAATGTCAGGTAAGTGTATCTGTGGGGACTTTGAAAAGGGCCTGCTGAAGTTTGTGAAATGGAGCTCAGATGGCATTAGGAGTGATTGTCAATTATTTTTTCTTTGCCGCATCATATAGTGGTGCAGCTAAAAATGAAAAATTGGGGATCCAAGCTCAGAAATATCCTGCCAGCCCCAGGAAGGAGAGGATATCTTCTTTGGTGAGTGGGGTAGGCAAATTTCAAATCAACTGTTTCCAGTCCAGAGTGATGGCCTTATTTCCCTGAGACATCTGGTCTCCTAACTAGGTAACTGCTGGTAGTGAGAGCTGGACCTTTTTAGGAAAGACCTGGTAACACTTCTCAGAGAAAAAAATTAAGGAGGGAGACAGTGTCAGAAATAGGCAGGGAAGAACTGCAGAGAAGTAAACCATCCACATACTTGCAAACGGGTAGAGTGGGGAATAGTGAGACTCCAAATGTCTTGTGCCAGGGCTTGGCCAAAGATATGTGGACTATCTCTGAAACCTTGAGGAGGACTATCCAGGTAAGCTGTTATGAATGATGTGTCTTAGGGTTGGTCCAGGTGAAGGTGAAGATGTCCTGAGAATCCTGAGCCAGGGGAATGGTAAAGAAGTCATCTTTTAGGTTGATGACTAAGAAGTAGGAGGAGGAGCAAGGAATGGAAGAGAAGTTAGTGTTGGTATTTGACACCAGAGGGTAAATGGGTCTGACCACCTTGTTAATGATTTGCAAGTCTTGTACAAAGTGATATTGTCCATTAGGTTTCTTTTTGACTAAAATCGGAGTGTTGTAAGGGGAGTGGGTAGGTCTTATTAAGACCTTGTGCCATAGGCCCTTAATAATGGGATGTAGGCCCTGAAGACTGCTAGTTGGAAGAGGGTATTGAGGTTGGCAAGGGAAATGCTGAGGGTCCTTAAGATCAATTTTAACAGGAGGGACACATTGAGCCAGAGAGATGATAGAGGTGTCTCAAACTTGGGGGTTTACCTCCAGATGGAGAGACAGAGGGGGGGCTGTGGATTTAGGGTTTCCTGTGGAGATGTGGGTTGCTTCTGCAAGGGTTAGGATAAAAGAAAGTCTAGGATGGAATGTGATGGAAGCATGGAATTTGGCTAATATGTCCCTTCCCAACAGTGGGGTGGAGAATTGGGGCATTACCAAAAATTGGTGGGAGAAAAGATAGTTGTGAAACCTACAAGAGAGTGTGGGAGCTTTGAGGGGAAAAATTGTTTGTCCCCCAAGCCCAAAAATGGGGGAGCAGATGAAACAGTGGGTCCCCAAAACTCACTCAAGACTGAAGAAGTGGCCCCAGAGACTAGAAGGAAGTTAATTAGGCACCATAATAGTGACCCTGGGCTCCTGAAAGGTGATAGTATTCATGGGGGATGGAGTCCCCAGTACCCTGCAGTCATCCTTGGCCATTTCCAAAATTTCTGTGTTTGGGCTCAGCTCCCTTTTGGGGGCCGGGGCCCAGTGACTCCTTAATTGGCATTTAGGCCATGGACTTGCAGGTAGCCTGGGATTAGGACACTCACATGTCCTGTGTCCCTCCATCCCACACTTAAAGCAGAGCCCGGGATGTATTTTAGGTGGTGGGTATTTGGCTGGAAACACAGGGGTCTATGGGGTAGGTCCCCGAAGAGCCTGTGCCAGCATCTGAATTTTTTGTTTCCTGGCCTTCTCATCCTGGTTATGATACACCTTAAAGGCTGTGGCCAGGACTTCAGTCTGAGGGGTCAAGGGTACCCATTTCAGTTTTTTTTTTAAGTTTTTCCCAATTGTCAGGTTAACTCTGGGAGAAAAAGTAGGTCATTAGGAACTGTCTCCCATCAGCTGTCTCAGGGTCTTAATTAGTATATTGCTGGAGAGCCTTAGTCAATTTACCTAGAAAGGCAAAATGATTCTCATTTTTATCCTGAATGATTTCTTGGAGTTTTTCAAAGTTTACCACATTTTAAGTTCCCCATCTGAATCCTGCAACTAGGCAGGTAGAAAATTGGTCCCTTGGGGCCAATCCTGTGGTGGAACTGTAGTCCCTATTAAGATCCTAGTCAGGAACTGCTTGGACACCTTGCTGGTGGGCTGGGGTGGTTTGATGGACCTCATCAGTGTAGTTACAAACTTGTTTCCAGAGCCATCTGCATTCCTCTAGGAGAAAGATATTGGCCAGGTTGGTGTAAAAAGTAAGGCTAATGAAAAGTAAGGCTATATATTTGGAGTAAGTACTGCAACTCTTTTATGTATGAGACAGAGTTGGTGGTATAAGAACCAAGCATTTTTTCAATCTGTGCAAAGTCCGCTATGGAGAAGGGCACTTGGACCCTAACAATCCCTTTGGTCCCAGCAACCACTCTCCAGAGAGCCATGATTGGCATAGGGGTAGGGTGTGACTGGATAGGCTGTGAGTATGGGAATGCTTGGTGGGAGGACTGAAGGAGGAAGTGGGAACAGGGTCCAGAGAAGAAGGAGCTTAAGGGGTGAGAACCAACACAGACAAGGGAAGAGGAGAGCGGGAGAGGTCTGGGCGACAACATGGCAGTGACTTCTTGGCTGGAATAAAATCCATGGATGAGGAGGCACGAAGAGAGGAAAATTTATATGCCCAAATCACATGCTGTGGGTTGCAAGACAAACAGAGAGATTTGATTTGAGCGAAGGAGAGAGAAAACTTGGATTTATGAAATCTGCCCATTTTTTTATTGTTTGCAATAGTTGTAGAGATCCCCCAAAATGGCAAGAGTCTAAGGACCCATAAGGGGGCCAACAGTTTTGGTAATCTAAATGATAATTTGGCCAGTCCTGAGTAGAGAATTTTATCAATGTTTTTTGTGTTTGATCTCCAGGATTAGGCTGAGGGTTCCCAAATTGTTAAGGAGGCATTTGAGAGGAGAGTCAGCCAGCAGGTAAGAGCCACCTCCCATAATGCAATGGGGAAGGACATGATATGTTGGCTAGAGAAGTGTCCCAAATATCAAAACAAGACCTCAGGCCAAGGCATTGGTAGCCACCAATATCCATGGTGAGGGACCCCAGATGGGCTATGAATCACCTGGTGCCAGGCTTTTCAGAGTGAGAAAGGGGGCAGGGGAGACCCAAGCTTGAGCAGGAGAGGGGGTTTACTGGTTCTCAAGCTGGTGGAGGCCTGTAAAAAAGGGAAAAGACTCCAGGAGGACCACTGCAACTGTGAAAGTCTGGTTGGGGTGTTTTCCTCCCTGTGAGACACCACAGGGAGAACTGGACAATCGATAGCCTGTTTCCTGTTATGGTGCCTCAGTGGGTTTAGGAGTATAAAGTGGGAGTCTCACTAATTTATAGGCCATGGTGGATGCAAAGAAGGTGATCAAGAAGATGGGCACAGGTTGGTCTCCACTCAGGTGGTGATCTCCAGCAAGATAGGGTCCTGATAAAGGCAGGGAAGTACAATCCCAGTCATGGCACCAATAAAAGCACATCATCACACCAAAACAGAGGTTCATCCAAGAGATATATTGGAAGCGAGGGATGGCTGCCTCCAACCTGAGTGGAAAAGTGGCCATGTGCTCACCAGCACCAGGTTAAATAGGTTCATTAAAAGGGTGTGGGGGTTGAGCTGGTTGGGCCTCAAAATTCAAAAAGACCAATGTTCTTTCATTCGGACTTGCTATTGGTGGGTGGAAGGCTCTCTTGTAGGACTCTGCTATTGGTGGGAGGGGGCCAGGCAGGGTGAGACTATGTTGTGTTGATGGGTGGGAATGGATGGTGGAGTGGGAGTGGATAAGGCTTCCACTGGAAAATGGAAACTTTAGCTTAGTCAGAGTTTTATAAGGGGGAAAAATTGTGACATATGCAGTCGAGGGGAGAAATAAAGAATGTCCATTTTCTTCTTCCCCTTTCAATGCTTTATTCATTCAAATTACTCAATACAATTTTACTCTATTGGTTCTTAATCAAGAAAATGTCAGTCCTTAACACTAGGCATTGCAATAGACATAATCCATTCACAGCAAACAATTCTAGATTAATTAATTCTAAGCACCGCAAAACACACTTAATCATGATAAGCTAATGAAATTCCCTCTGAATGGTAAGTTCAAAAGTCTTAAGCCTTAGGCTTTAAGCTCAGCAAATGCACACTCACTCACACCATGGTGATCAGGTCCAGAACTAAGGCAGGCTTTCCTTGGCATGGAGTGGATAACTGGTTGAGGAGGGGGTTGTAGGGAGTTGTGGCTCTCACCAAGGTCCAGATGCTGCAGTAGAGTTTGAGAGTGGTGAGGATCATGCAAAGGCTTTGGAATGATGACAAGTGATGGGTTGTCGGGTCCTCATCAGGCTCTCCATCTTGAGTGCATCCTTGTTTTCCCTGGTTGAATCACTATTTATTTGCTCTATTGTTTGTACTAAATTTGGGGGGTTGACCCCCCTTTCAGTCCTTATCAGCTACCACTGGATTTCTCAATGACATCATTTAGCCTCGAATCACAAATATCTGATCTGGTGGTCTCCACACTGCTCTTCTCAACTTTCCATCTTATCAGAGGAGGACAGCCTGCAAGGGGCTTCACTCTGTTTATCAGGGTGATGGAAAGTAACTTGTTTGAGGCCATACTGGAAGGATCTATGGGTGTGCCTAGTGAGACTGCAGATTTCAAATTGGAGTTTTTAAAATGGAGTTTCTTAGGCTCAAGCCTAAGGCCATCCTAACACAGAGGAAATGAAAACTCCCTCATATCTAACAGACATAAATGTTGTGGGATTTCTAATTCACTAAATTTCTAAGAAATAATGAAAAATTTTATATGTTCAAATATTTAAAATGGTTAGGCAGAATATATCACAATTATTTCCCTCTACATTATCATTGTTATCAATGGTCTTTTATAATATCAAATATATATTTGAAGTCTTATCTCTCCCATGTTTTCATTGGTACATTTTTGTTATCATTCTACATAAAGATATGATTCTTTTGTTACTTATTCATACATCCACACAATGTAACAATATAATTTAACCAATATTTTCCCAAGTATTTCCACTTTATATTTCTTCTCCCTCCTCTTGGTTCCTTTCTTCTACTCTACTGATCTTTCTTTGATTTTCACTGAAATCTCTACCTTTTAAAGTTTTTTAAGTGGAATTTTTACAGAGATGAATAAAGATAATTCACATATGTAAAAGGCTTGACTTTGAGAGAAATGAGCCTTGTCCCTCTAACATTCATGTCTAACAGACCCTTGCCCTGTGACATGCAGTAAACCTGCCATCCCAAGCCTCTACTTCAGAGCTCTCAGCACACAGCGCAGTGTCCTGTGAAGTCTCTGTGTGGTAAATTCACTGAAGGTAGAGTGGACAGAATGTCTGCTCAATGAATCAAGTTTTCCTCTTTCAAACAGGAATAATGAGTTTTGGTAAATTAGCTTAAGATTGAGCAAAGAAGTTGCATTCGGTAAAGTATATGTACAGGTACACTTACCTGGAAATTTACATTTAGTATTAAATTTTGGAAGCTAATTCTAGATCACTTTCCTTTTGATCTTTTTTTGTTCAATTTGTATCACTTTACAAAGTGATCTAAAATTTTCAAAAATTTGGTTGAAGAAAAGGTAATGTTTCCCTGTTTCAATGATGTTTATTCTACATTTCACATTATATAATTCTCTCTGAGAAACTAGCCTCTATCTCAGTTCAAAGCCTGTACTTGGAAAGAGTCCCTCATACCTTGTCCTTGGAGAGACTCACAGAGCATTCCTAGGCTCATACCCACCCTGCTGAGTTATATACAAATAACAGGAGAGATCTGTAGCACCAGGTGTTTCTGACTCAGTCAGACAAGTTAAGGACCCCTAGCAACCCCCTAGCAACCACCAATCAGCATTAGACAGCAAAATACCTGGGATTCCAGATGACTCTCCCAGTAGTTTATGGTGGTTGATAACATGTTGGCAAACCATGTAGTTCAGCACCTACACCCCTTGTGGTTTAAATCAATCAGTTCAAGAGAATCCCCCTCTTCTACTAACCAATCATTCTTACCCAATTTGTTCCTGCCAATGAATGTGCTAATCATATTTTAGAGTTGTTTTATGATTTTCCCACAGTGTGTGATGATAAGAGATGCTATGATGTATTTGAAGTCCCTGCCTTCCCCAAAGAGATACAAAACTGCTGCAAACCCTGGGTTCGGGGCCTCTCAGCATCACCATTTGCTGTGTGCATGTGGAGGACTGAGCTAGCTCTTTGCTGCTTATATCAATCTTGGTCTCTGGTGGACTTTGAGGGGGTCCTGAATTTGAGCATAACACTATCTTATATTTATATGCATATAATTATAACTGTATCTCATTGATACCATGAATTATTGGTGATGAGTTCTGCTTCCTCACATGGTGAGGTTTGAACATTAGAGTAGCATGCCAAGGCAAGCATATAAAGCAGAGTGTATTAAAAAGTGGTATGATAGACTTCTTCCAGGAGGGAGAAGAGGGCCATAGCTTGTATCTTTGTATCCCAAGAAGCAAGGTGTTCTGCCCTTTTTATATGCCCTAGGATTCCTTTGTTTTCCTGCGCCCTTCCCCTTATCTTTCTCCTTCCTGTATAGGTGACTAGACATTTGACTAGGCCTAGGACGTGCTAGGTGAAATGACCAAAAGGTGAGAAAGAGTTGGGTTTAAGAAGGAAAGGAAGAATTGACACATTAATTAACAAGCTTAGGGAGGGGTAATTCTTGTAATCTTACCTTAGCAACAGGTTGGATCAGGGGGAGGTTCTTAATAATGTGGAGGAAGGGCTCTGATGGAATTAACATTTAAGACCATCAGGGGATAGTCTCCAACTTGCCTTTGTAGGGGTATGATTGAATGAATTGTGTGAACCTGTATCATGTACAACCAGAGAAATGAAAAGTTGAGCTCTATTTGTGTAAAAAATTCAAAAAGTAATGGTGATGGAGGTCACCAGGGTTACTGCTTTGTAATTCATTGAGATCTACCCTTAGAAACCTTACCCTTTAGTGTGTTTTCCTAAGATGTGTTTTATTTTACAGAATAAGTTTAGAAAATATCTTTTACCAAGTAAATACAATTTAATATAAAAATTTAATAACAAATACTAATATAAAAATTATTAAACAAAGAACACATACATCTATAAATTCTATACAATATAGATGTTATGTCTTTGAAACTGAAAAAATAACTTCTGCTCTGAGTCTTGTAGGCTGATTTTAGTTGCTCTGCACTGCTAATATCATCTCTCATGTGTCCCCGAGCCTAAATCACTGCTCTTCCAGGTGTTCTATAGAGTCTATAACACAGAACCAGGTAAAACATCACTTGGGATGAGTTGCTGGCCACAGAGATGGCCAGGACCACAGCTTTCCTTAGGATACTCAAGATGGATTTGGGACCTGATTTGTCCTGGGGTCTGGGAAGGGAGCACTGAGGCTGGTATGCTGCCCTCAAGAGCTAGTGAGTCATGTGATCCCTGCTGGCTTTCTGTACCTTAGTCATATATCTGTCTCTAAAGATGACCACTGAGGTCACTTTAAAAGTATGCAAAATATTTCACATCTCTGTAGGAGATATGAGTACACTAATATATTGGAATAACCTGAAGTGTTATACATCAATAAATGATGAATACAGTCAGTTCCCTTTCCCAAAGCATCACCATCAGGACTCTTTTCTGAATTCTTATTGCTTCTTTCACTTACAGAGTCAAGAAATTGGATCTTTTGGCTCAGCATCATATCTATCTTCAGAATTGTTCTAGTAACCAGAAGTTGAGATCTGGGTGTCATGAAGTGTCAAGGAATTGTATCATACAAATCATGCATTAGTGTGATTTTAATTAGAAAATTGACGCTTGTGCTGGGCATGTTAGAACAAAATTTCCGAGGAAGATCCCACAGCCTCACAAACACATACAAAATTATTACACATGGACATGCTCAGAGATACTTCCCCACTCTCATTCAAATAAATGCACACCACCAAAAAGAAAGCTGTTTCAGCATGATGGTAGATGGTCATAATCCTTCTCTGGATTATCACTTTATCACCACATCCCAATCCTCAAAAAATCCAATGTAACTTTTTACATAAAACAGGAAGGAATGTCTGACCTAACTAAATACAGAGGTTTTCCTCAGCATGTTAGGGGAGTTGAGAATACATTCTTATTTGCTGCAGCAACTACCTATAGTTACAGAAAGAAAGACAGTGTGAGCATGAGATCATTCACACAAGTCTACTCTTGGCTGTGGTGACATTAGATAACTAGAGGAGAAACAGGAATTGGGGCAAAGATCACAAAGTAAGGCAGAGAGGACACTTGTGAAAAGACATGAGCTTTGCATGAGGGATTTCTCAGGTACAATTTGATGACATGCACAAAATTCTTTCTATACCAAGGAAAAGTGCCACTGAGGAAAGTGCTCACTACACTCATTTGACAATGGTTGTTGTTATATGTTAATGTCATTTTGAATCATTCTCACAGGTGATAGATGCATAATTTGTAGTTGTATCACAAAAGAAATTGTATGAGTCACCTATAATGAATACTGTCATATTATCATACATGAATTTGAATTAAGAGAAAGAAAACAACATTTATATCGTAGACAAAGAAGGTTCACATTACCTAGGCAATATATTTTGGTATGTCTCCTCCCAAATCAATTGATGCCACTTCCATGATGACCTGATTGCAATCTAGGGAAATATAGGGTAACTGTCAGTATATTGGTTTGCTGATGAATTTCTCCAGGGGCTTCCTTACTGTGGACATGGGTAGAGTATATGGAGATGGTTGTTTAACACACATAGCCTCAATTGCTGATGAAATATGATTTTTTCTGAATGGCAAGAAAAGGAACATACCAGGAAACAAAAATTAAAAATAGAGAATAAATGGAAGGAACTACAACGAGAAATGAGATATTCTACTGTTACACTAGAAGGTTTTAGCATTCCTTTAAAACACTTGACAAAGCCATCAAGAATAAAAGAAAAAGTATACTCTTGAAACAATCATCTCTGTAATGGGTAAAATTACTTCCACCCAAATACATGTTTAAGTCCTAAGAGAGGTACCTCCAAATTTTACTGGGTTTGAAATGAGAGTCATTGTGATCTTAGCAATTAAAGGTATCTTCTTGGAGCAGAGTGGACACATTCTCCAAATAGGACATCTGTTCTCATAAGAAGATGGGGCACATTCATGAGGGACTAATGCCATGTGATGATGAAAGCAGAAAGTAAAGTGCTGCACTTGAAAACCAAGCAGAATAAGGATGGCCACCAAACCAGTAGACATTAAGAATGGGCAGAAAAAATTCTTGCCTAAAGTCTTCAGAAGAAGCATGGTCCTGCTAAAAGATCAATGGAGGATTTCTAGTCTATAAAGCTCTGAGATAGTACACTTGCATTTCTTCAACCCAAGAAAGCTGGTACTTGAATATGGAAACCCTACAAATTTACCAAACCATTATCAATCACAAAGATCTAATTAGCATTTGTACAAATACTTCATACGACAATGACAGAATAAAATTTGTTTTCAAGTTAACATGAGGAATTCATCAAGATATAGTCTATTTTGTCGCTAAAAATTCCTTGGCATGTTGAGAAATTGTGCAAATTTGCTGTCAGAATAAGAGAAGTTGGCAGATTGGAGGAAGGATGCACCCATGGCAGTTCTTAAGTTCCAGACTTAGAAGGCAATAAGACTGCTTCTCAGTGAGGGGGGAACTAAAGGAACTCACCACAACTTAATAGTAAATGAAAAAATAATCATGGAGGCATATAAGTTTCTGGCTCAAGCAAAGTAAATAATACATTACAAGATGGAAGAAAATTTAAGGTAGAGATAATATTCATTTCTTGTAGCTCTACAACCTGTAATGAAAACAGTGGGAATCCTGCTTCCTCTCAGGTGTACAAAAGAGGGGTCTCACTAAAACTCAATAGTGAACACTTAGGGAGTCTTGGAGAGCCAGAATCTTGGGTACATTAAACATAGACAAAAAACAGAAGTATGTAGGATCCCAGCTGGTGATGGCAGCAGCAGCAGCAGCAGAAGCAGCAGCAGCAATTGTGGTACTTCTAGATCACAGAAGGAGGAAAAACACATAGAAACAAAATAGACAGATTTAGTGTGAAATTTCTGAGGTCCAATAGGCAGCGTTTCCTTGGCTGAAGAAGAGGCTTCTTTGAACTATACACTGGTGCAAGAAAGGAGCTCTGTGATATCAGCGGTCCCCAGAGAGCAAGGCAGGAGCCACGTTGACACAGCCAAGCTGATGTAGCCACTGCAGAGGCCTGGATTTGGAAGATCTGAGCAGGTATGCATGCATGGTCCTGAAAGGCACCTGCCATAGGGCCTCGGCTTTACCTGGCTGAGCTAGAGCAAAACACATGGAAAGCACTCTGCCCTGGGGAACTCAAGTCAGAGATGTGGAGGAAAGCCCTAGTCCCTTCCCCCTTGAGTCTGTTGCCTCCCGTTGTTGTATTTGTTCAAATGCCAATTAGATCTATGTGATTGAAGAGGGTTGAGAATTTGAAGGAGCTGGTATAAAAATGGGCTTGTGTAAAGAGCTGCCCAGACAATAAGCCCAGGAAGCATGAAAAGGTCATTCCACAGGCAGCAGAGAGGGGGAAAAAACAAATCTGACTATCACACCCATAGTTAGTTGGAATTAAGAACAATATTCATGAAATCATCTGAATAGATGTAGAAAAGCTCTTGATTAAAAAGGAGAAATCATTCATTTCAGAAATATGGAGAAACCTGGAATAGAAGGAACTTAAATTTAATATTATAAAAGCCACATATGATAAATGCAAAGCCAACATCACACTGAACAGAGATAAAAATGAATGTTTTTTTCTAAAATATCAGGAACAAGACAAGAATGTTCACTTTTGCCACTTTTATGCCATGTATATTTCAGAAGTGAAGTCAGAACGAACAATCAGGTAAAAGTAGGAAATTAAAAGGATACAAAAAAGAAGACGTCAAATTATCCCTGTTATCTGGTGACATGATTCTATATTTAGAAGATCCAAAAGTTTTCACCAGAAGAATTCTAGACCTAATAAGTTTTGCAATGCAGCAGGATAAAAGTTCAACACACATAAATCAATAGCATTCCTATACTCCAATAGTGATGCCAGTGATAAAGAATTCAAGAAAACCATCCCTTTTACAAAAATCTAAAAAAGCTCCTAGAAATAAATCTACCCAAGAGGCTATAAGATTTCTACAATGAAAACTATAGAACACTGAAAAAGAAATGGAAGAAGACCTCAGAAGGTGCAAAGAACTTCTGTGTTCTTGGATAGTCAGAATAAAAATTGTCAAAATTGCCATACTATCAAAGCAATACCCAGATTCAATGAATTCAATACAATCCCCTTCAAACTACCAATGATATTCCTTACAGTATTGAAAACCGAGCCCTGAAATTCATTTGGGATAATAATAGTAATAGTAATAATAATAATAATAATAATAATAATAATAATAATAATAATTTGCCAAAGCAATTTTGAGCAAGAAAAATTAATGTGAAAGCCATCACAATATTCAATCTTAAATTTTACTACAGAGATGTATAGCAAAAATAGTATGGTTTGAACTGAAAATAGATATGAAGATCCAAGGAACAGAATATACTACACAGAGACAACCCACCTGATACTTACAGCCACCTATTACAAGGGCACCAAAATATATGTTAGAGAGGTCATTATGGTTTAAACAAATGGTGCTGGAAAAACTGGATACCCATAGAAATACTGGCAAGTATGGGAGAAAGAAGGTACAGTGACACGATATTGGTGAGACTGTAAATTATTATGACAACTCTCGAAAGCAGTGACACAATATTGGTGAGGCTGAAAATTATTATAACAACTCTGGAATCGGCAATGTGCAGATTACTGAAAAACCCTTGATTGTAACCCACAGGACTCAGCTATTTTACTCTTCTATGCTTATTCTATAGAACTACAAGTCACCATACTATTGTGATTCAATCACTTCAATGTTTGTAGCAGTCACCATAAATACATTATAAGATCAACCCAGGTGTCCATCAACAGTTGAAAGAAACAAGTGAACAAATTAAAGGTAACTAGATCTTTACTTCAAGAGCTATAGCATTGCTGAATAACTCAAAGCACATCAATTTGTTCATATCAAACAAAAGAAGAATTGGAACTTTGAATACACTAGAATCATTATTGCAAAATGGACACAATGACAGAATTTCCAAAGTACCTTTTTTGGACTTTTTCTTGGGCAAAACTCTGTTTGGTGGTAACAGGTGGACTCCTCTGGACCAAGACCTGTGGAAATCTTCTGGGTGTCTTGACTTCTTCCAATGCTAGCAAGAAAACATAGGGTCATCAATAGTAATTCAAATAATAGTTCAAACAGTTTTAATTGACAAATGATAATTGTAAATATCTGGGGGTATAATTTGAGCTTTGAATTAAAGTCTATATTATACACTAATAGCATGCCTAGTAACTTAAATAATTCTTGTATTTTTTCCAGTGAGAAGAACTCTGTCATTTTCAACAATAAGAATTATAATTATGTTAACTGAAATAGGTCAAGCACAGAAGGAAAAATGCTGCATAATACCACTCTTTTATGGCAACTAAAAATTGATCTCATAGAAGATGAGAGTAGAATATTAGTTAGCAGAATAGGGGAGACAAAGGTACAATTAAATATTAGGAAAAAGAGTTCTGATGTATTTTTGCAGTCTGTGATCAGTTAAAAATAATAAAATCTGTGTCTGGTGTTGTGGCTCATTTGGAGAGTGCTTGCCTAGCATGTGTGAGGCACTGGGTTTGATTCTCAGCACCACATATAAATTAATTAAATAAATAAATGAAATAACTTATACAAATACAATAAGTAATACATTTTTTAAAAAAATAACACATCATTGCTTTAATAATTTTTGAAGGAGGGATTGGAATATTTTTAGATTTCACACTACTGAACTCATTTTTCACCATTGGGGTAGCAAAGCACCTGAGTCAGATTGGGCTTTGGGATGATATTGCAATGTGTGAGGTCTAAAACCCAACAAGAATATTGTGTGTGCAAACACTAAGGCAGAATTATAGAAAGGCAGAGAAAATGGTAATCACAAGCAGAGCGGTCATGTGGCTTTTGTTCAAATCCTACCTCGAAATATTACACACCTGTGTAGTTAAATAAACCCATCTGTCCCTCAATTGTTTGCAAAAATGTTCATCTGATCCATGTAATGGTATAAGGCTGACAATGATCACACACAGGCAGCCTTAAGAAGACTGGTGCTTCATATAGGTTATAAAGTGTCCTGTCATTAAATAGGACACTTCATTACATGATACTTCATTACATGTGTGAATCATTGAGAGTGTTTGAACAGAGAGGTGTCAAACAGATGCCATCCTCCAGAGAAATGGATGAAGAAAGTCTATTCTTCATTCTTTACAAATGGATATCTGTAAAGCTCTTTGAGAATATCTGTGACCTCCTGTGACTCCATGTCAGCCTGAAGAGATGGGTGGAGCAGAGTCTTTCCCCCACAATTTTGAGTTTAGGTGTTTGAAATTTGGAGATTTTATGTGACTTGCCCATATTCACAACAGTGATGAGTGGTGGATGTGGGGCGGGAAAGTAGCTATTTACCTGGGATCAGAGATTCCTGAGCATTTTAGTCCTCTAGTGGATACCCTAGAACCAGGAACTCAGAACTTTTCTCATTCTTTCTCAAATACCCCACTCCTCAGGCCTCTTTGGCATGAGGCTTCAGTAGCAGATGGTTGAATGACACCAAGAGAAATGTTCAAGTCATAACCCAGGCTCCTGCCTCTTCTTTACAATTACTGACATATAAAATGATGGTTTCATGCAAATGAAGCCTAACTGGAGATCAAGGGTAGAGTCCACACTTGTGGCCATCTTTTCCCAGGGTCTTCTCACTGTCAGGTGCCTCTCAGTGTGCCTTCCTGATGAGAAGTTGACCACCCAAATAAATCATCAGAGCTCTGTGCTGCTCACCAACTGTTTCACTTTGACTAAGCAAGGAAACACGTGGGCTCAGCAATGGTATATATGGTAAATACTCAGCAAGTTCATCCCACTGCCTGTGGGGGCACTGCCCCAATTAAACCCTGGGTGGCTCAGGGCCTCACAGGGTGGCCAAATCTCTGCCCTTTCACTGCTTAGAATCTACCAGCAGAAATACTCCAGATTTTAATCAACTAAAGTGGCCTGTTTGTGATCTTGCTTTTGTGTGTGTATGTGTGTGTGTGTGTGTGTGTGTGTGTGTGTGTGAGATGCTTGATGTATTCATTTTTTAAAAAGTGCTTATGTACAAAGCAAGCACATTTTTGTTTCCAATAGTTAAAAGTACTCTTTAAAAAATTAAATTAAAACCAGAACATGGATTATATGGAACTGTTTTTCTCATAAGCACTTAAGTGAGTGAATGCACCACAAGGAAGCTATCACACACACATTGGGATACTCAGGACCACAGCTTCACACAAAAGATGATCACTGTAGGAGGGTGTCTGCACTTGGGTGAAGAATTGGGTTCCTGTTTATACCCAGGGGTGCAGGAGGTGTACAAGACTCACATCCACATTAGAATACCAACAACATCCTCTGGCTACAAGGTAGATTGTGCCTCACAGCTGAACCAGAGTTGTAGAACATGGGGTGACTGGAGGACATGAGTTGCCAGCACAGCCTGGCCCCACAGTGGCCATGTGTATCTTGGTACCACAGGGCAGAAGGTGAGGAAACTAAGGCAGCAACACCTGGCCTTGACTCAGGGGACCAGAGGCCATGGCCTACAACCAGTGCCCTTCTGCCTCAGGAGGCGGGTTATAGGAGGCATTGATAACACTGGCTCTGTCACTGGTCAGACCCCTGACTGAGCTGCAGCTCCTGGATGGCAGATATGGAGGTATGCAAGGCTTATCCCCAGCACTGAGCTCTGGTCAAGTTGTCTATGGAACTAACCACCTAATTGCTGTGCTTAATCACTTGTGTGTACAAATCAGGAAAAGGAGAGTTAAACTGCACATGTGGTGTGTCTCTTAGAACCATGATCAAAAGAGGAGAACAGTAGCTCTCCTACAAAGAGAGGTTTACTTAGATGTTAGAAACACTTAGTGATTGTAAGAGACTGGACACAGGAGGACTGGGCTGCAAAGTGAGCCACTGTCTCAGTGGGGTCTCATGAGGCACAGACTAGCTGGTCAGTTTGCTTGCTGTCCACTGAGCTTAGAAACATTTTACTAATCAAAGATTCTGATTAAAATTTTCAGAAGAACTGTTCTGGCTGCTAGGGACCAGTGTGTCCTTTATTTAAAGCTTTGTTCTGGGAGCTTTTGACAGACACTCAGGCATTTTACTGCTTCCCAGAGGGCAGCCTCTGCCTCCTCAGACTTTCAAATCTGAACCAACAACTGGCCAGATTTCCAGCCAGGGTGACCCTCACTGTGAAGGTAAAAACAAGACTGCATGCTCATCAATGGCTCCTGAGCGGACCACAGAAAGCTGCAGTGAGGAACACCCTCCCAAATCAACAGACAACATTTTCCAAAAATATTTTTTATATTTAATATTTCACATTAACTCACCTACAAAAAGCTACAAAAATCATACTTACCAGGACACATCTGTTAAATAAAAACACCATGTTAGTGTCCATATGCACAGGGCTATATACAAGGATTCTGGTTCTTGCTGTCCTTAGAACAACAGCCCATGCCCAGTGGGGCCCATCCTGGCAGGGCTGCAGGGAGGGGCAGCAGAAGCAAATCAGATCCTTCACACAGTGGCACCCTGCAGCCCTGTATCCCCCAAAACTTGCTCCGGTGTCAGGCAATGTTCCTGGCAGCCCCATGGAGTCTGGCAAGAAACAGGGCTTGGCCTCCCCAGTCAGGGTGAGCAGAGCATCCAGGCAGAAATAGAAGTTTCTGAATGAGAAAGACAAATGAAACCAAAAGTGTGACGGGTCTGTGGATAAGAAAAGAGACTCAAACAAAAATTCTGCCTCATCCACACTGAAATCAAACCAGGAGCCCCCTGTCAGGGTGCCACCCCCACCACAGTCTGATAGAGCCTGTAAGGAGTTTGTCTTCCACAGACCTTCCAGGTCAGCAGAGGTGAGCAGAGCTCCCAGCAGCCTCAGGTCTAAGGTTACTACGGAGCCTGAGAACTGGGGAAGCACAAGACCTGCTGTCCCCAAGCCCCAGGCAGCACAGAGCAGCGGGTGGGCAATAGGAACTGTGGGGATGAAGGGAGGGACAGCAGTACCAGGATGCTGGCCCCCCAGTACCAGGTCTCTGACTCCAGCAGCAATGACAAAATCCAGGAAGCCATCCAGCTGTGTCAGTTGGAGAAGACCAAGAAGGAGGCCAACAGGGATCTGCCACCAAGAGCCCAGCTCAGCAAGAAGAGGCTAAAAGTTGCCAGCAGCCTGGGCAGCTCACTGAAAGTGCCTTCCCTGATGCCCCCAGGAGAACACCCAGCAAGAGGAACCCAGCAGTCCCCAGGGGCACAGACCCCAGACCAGGGCCTTGGACTCTTACTACCACTCCAAGCCACCAAATAATGCCACAGCTGCTGCACCTCCAGCAAGCACCACCACCAGGAGGCAGCCTATGGAAAGGGCCTGGGCTGGGCAGACATGTTGGCTGAGTTGATGTGCACTGAAGTAATCTGGGATATTTCCAAGACCACCCTTGGTGGGCACAATGGGCCTGCATCTGTGAGCCCACTCTTATGTTCCCCAATGTGCCTTCCCATTCTAATGGGGACAGCAGCTTTGTGGACAGTGATGACAGCATAGAGCAGAAGAATAGGAGGTTTCTGCACCATGTCCACAGTCTTATCACCTGGAACAAATAGGATGCCCATTTTCTAGAAAGTGCTCCCTGTTTTTCCATTCACTCCTTGACTCTAGTGTATTCCTTCTGTGATATCTCTGGATTTCCATGTAAACCTGGGAATCGATGTGCCCATTGTCTTGATCACCCTGTTAATAAAACCTCACGGATACTGCCTGTTTTGAAAGTTAGCCATCTTCAAAGCCACTCAGAACAATCCTTATGGTATCTGCAAGGTTTGGGCTCTTACTTCTGGGTGGAAAGCCATGTGCTGCATTTCTCATTGGAGGAATGCTGGCCCTCTTGTGCAGCCAAAGATTGATAGCTCATCAGCTGTCCAGGTGTCAATGCTGGTCTTTCTGAAATCATGTTTCTGAGGAAGACTAAGATTTGGCATAAGTAGGATGTCAGACTGTGTTGATTGGGTATGTCTTGATAGCAGTACAATGTTATTATTCTTTTAAACACCTACACATGGATAAACAATAAATAAATGATAGGTAGAAAGGAAACTAAAGAACAGACAAAAAAATACAGCATTGATTGAAAGGCTTGAGCTACTATTCATCATTTCAATCCCAAGGGAGTTCTCCCTCCTAGGCCTGCCACTTACCAAGGTGGTTCTACCAAGGATGCCACTCTCAAATTTCTGACAAATCTTCAAATCTTCACTCACAATTTTAAAATTAATGAAAACACACCTACTTTTGAAAATTGGCCCCTGCATTGTTATTTCACCTATTAAGTACACCCATTTTTAGAAAAACTGCAGTGAAGGAAGATATGAAATCTAAGATAGAAGGTACTTTTCCAGGAAGCTCCAATATAGGGGAGATTACAATGTTATCTACTATTCAGATATCAGAGACCACATTAGCCTAATGATCCCAAGAATTTCCCTACCACCATAAACTGTCTTGTGATCAACAGAGGATGTCGTCCCCACATCCCTTCCCATGCCTACCTCTCTTTAATTTTCCTTTAAAAGAAGAGTTTGAGAACCCCAAAAGTGTTACTTACTATCCAGATGTCCCCTATCCTCCCTTGAATGTTTATTTTTCACTTTCCTAAATTAATCTCTATGCCTTAACTGGTGTCTCTTTCAATTTATTTTAGCAACATTTTGGGGGATTCCCACTCATCATGAGTTGAGGTCCCCCTCTTTGGTAACTCCTCATAATGCACATGAAGATTTATAGATTTATATATGCTCATACACTCACACACAGACCCCTACACACAGACTGTCATGGGGAAAAAAACTTGGATAAAATGTGTGTTGAATAATTATATGTATTATGACATGGTTCCCAATATGGGAAATAGTATTCTAGAATCTACAACAGAGGGAGAGGCCTAACCATCCTACCTGTGGTCGTGCCCACAACCTTGCTGACATGCACACTCTTTCCTTCTGAACATTGCTCTGTATGGACCCCTGGGATCAAGTCACCTATCCTGTTTCTTTTGAGGACCAACTTCTTTCTTCTGGATCCCGGAACAATTAAAATGACAGCACTCTGGTCAAGAGAGAGAAAGACTGTGTAAGTCTCAGAGGTCAGAGTTTGACAGGCTGCACTTTTCTTTATAGACGAAGACCCATGATTGAATGTTTGGATAAAAAACATGGTTTTTTGGGGAAAAAAAGATGTGCTCACAAGACTACCAACTTTCACAGAATTCTATTCCTGGGACGTGTGCCAATGTGCTTTCTTAAAAGATTAAGAGCTTGCTGATAATTCCCCCTGTGATATCCCCCTAACAAACAAGCATGTCACATACGAACAGATCTCATAAACAATCCAAATTCTTCCCAAAAAAACTTGGTTAATGCAATGAGCAATTGAAGTTTCTTCAACACAAGCAACTTCACCTGTTTATCCCCATTTTTTCTTTAAAACCCCAGTCTGCCTTTACCTTGATGGGACACTTGCTGGATTTCTAACTGAAACTGTATTTCCTGATTTGCAAATCTGTTCTGTACCTGAGTAGAATCTGTTTTTCATTTGAGCTTCAGCTTATTTATCCTTTCTTGGTTGGCAATTCTCAGTTTTGACAGGATCCTGCTGCACTCCTTGGTGATCAGGCACTGCCATACTCACAGCAGCCAACTTTCATTGTCATCTATGGAAACCTCCCTCAATGTCCCTTCAACATACAGAAATCCAGATGGATCCCAAGGCCTAAAGGACCTCTGGGAAACATGTTCATCTCATTCCATCCATTTCCCCCGGAGCAAATTTGTCCCTGGGCTGCTGTTCTCTCTTACAGTCTTGTCACCACTGGCTGATATTGAAGAACCACAACATTATGTTGCCAAAATGACCTCAATTATGGCCCAAGATACCTCTCCTTTTAAATGTCCTGGGAGCAGAGTTGCAGAGGGGGTTTGCAAGGAGAAAAATCATGGGTATCAGGGTTCTGGAGAGGGATGTGAGGCTGTAACTCCAAGTCCCTGAGGAGGGGGAGGAAAGACACAGAGGTTTTGGCTTCACTTCTCCTTTGCCTTTGTCCCTGTGGTTCACCCTCCCTGGCCATAAATTGTATGTTTCTCTCCACCATAGTACTGGGCCTTATCCTCAGCCTGAGTGTTGGCAATGGTTAATAGTTGTTAGCCCAGAGCTGGAGCCTGGGACATGATCAGAGATTCCATCCCCCTTGCTATGGTTGCCATCACTATTCACCTTCATTACATACTGGCAGCTCTCTACTGCCCTCTGCTTATTACCACCATATGAAGTAGTTGCTGTGTTCACTGCTCAGGATGTAGGTGACTGTGGCTGAGTCTCCCAAGTGATGAAGAAGCAGATGGGGACTGAATCAGCACAAACTGGGCACAAAGACTGGGAACTTAAAATTTTGTGAGTGACACTGAGTGCTCAAAACAATGGGGAAGACCTAACCTTAGGAGCTTTGTTTGGAGGGACAAAGCAAGAGGGTCCCAGTATTGCTTTGGGAATGTCTGGCTTATGGAGAAAACAAGGAGCAAGAAGCAAATGTGAAGCCAGTCCAAGGTGGGCGGAAGTTGTTTCCAAACACTATGTCCAGAGGCTGCCAAGCTGGGCCTGGACTAGACAATACCCCTTTTCATCCTGTGTTCTTGCAGATAGTTAAGTTAGAAGCAGTGGAAGCAATTTTTTTTTCTTCTCTTCAGCAGTTTGTTTGTCTATGCACTTGTATGAGCCCTGAGCCTGGTGATTTTGTGCTAGTAATTTTCTAATTTTAGAAGAAGGGCCACATGTGGCCAGCTGCAGTGGTGCATGCTTGGAATTCCAGCAGCATTAGAGGCCAAGGCAGGAGGATTGTGAGTTCAAAGCCAGCCTCAGCAACATAGTGAGGCCATAAGCATCTCAGTGAGATACTGTGTGTAAATAAAATATCAAAAAGACTGATGTCCCAGGGTTCAAACTTTGGTATGATGATTATGGAGGAGGAGGGAGAGAGGGTTAGAGTGAGGGGGTTTTAGGGGATGGGGAGAAGGAGTAGAAGAAGAAGGAGAAGGAGAAGAAGGAGAAGGAAGAGAAGATTAAAAAGAAGAAGAAGAGGAGGAGGAGGAGGAGGAGGAGGAGGAGGAGGAGGAGGAGGAGGAGGAGGAACATGTGGATGTCAGAGGTGGAAAGGGCAATTCACCTGGAAGCAGCAGCCTCAAGGAAAAATTAAAGAATGAATAATACCCTCTGCACTGGAACATTTCTAGATGTTCCCAGCCTGAGTGTCACAGTGCCCACTGATGCCTACAGAACAAATGGCACCCAAAGTACATCATCAGTTCATGCAGAATTACCAATTCTGAAACATTATTGCATTGTAGACTCTTTGACAAGCATCTTAAACAAGACACTTCACATCAGCATTTGCAATAACCCAAATTTATGCTTGAGTCCCCTGTGTTCTGGTGAAAAAAAAAAAAAAAAAAAAAATATATATATATATATATATATATATATATATATATATATATATATATTTTTTTTTTTAAAGATCTTGCTTAAGTCTCCCAAAGAGAGGAATTCTATCAAGAGTCCTTCCAGGAGACTCACCTCACAGCTGTTCTTTCTGACCATCCATGCACTGCTTCCCCACTATCTCCTTTTCCCTCACTCAGGCCTTCTGGACCCTCTTTTGAGAAGTCTTTTTCCCTTCAATCAAGTGTACTTTGTTCTCTTAGACAATGAAGGGGATATTTCTTCTCCTCCTTCCATGGCATGTTACAAACAAGAACCTCTGGAACTATGAGGAGAGACTGGTGTCCTGAACTTGAAAGCACAATGAGAAGGCACAGGATCATAAAGAACATGGACTCTGGGGCATGAAGACCAGATAATTTGCTGCTGGCTTGGCCCTGTTCAAGCTCTGAACTCAGGCAAGTTCCTCCTGCTCTCTGAGCCTCAGCTTCCACACCTGTGAAAAGATTAATGCTGGGAGCAGAGGGCAGTTGTGTTCAAAAGACTGAATTCATGGGTAATGTTGGATACATGCACACAGTCAGAGAAACACAGGTGCAGGGATGGCCATAGTGTGTGTACTGATCAAAGAAAGGTCCATCCTAACATCCTCCCTTCAGTCAGTCATCCCTTAATCCTTTTCTCAAATACCAAACTTGTCTCTATTCAGTTTTATTTTTCCAGAGTACTCTGAGCAAGGACTGGTGCTGTCCTTGCTGTGACTCTATTAAGAAAGGTCCTTGGAGTCAGTGTGATGTCTAAAAGTTGGGAAGGAGGTTCTGGAGTGTAGGATGCACCTTGGCACACTCAAGAACTGAAGAAGATTTCACTTGGGACTGTCTTCTGGATATGGCAGAATTTGATATCATTTATAGGATGCCAGCAAAACACTGTTCAGATTCTAGCTCTAAGTGGATTTTTTTTTTTGCGTTGGTTTGAGAATTATTTCAGTCTTTATAATTATTTTTTAAACACTGGGAAAGAAGTGCATTGTGAAAGAGATTTATAATTGTATAATTTAATGTATTTTAATATCAAAACATGAGTGCATAGGTCAGAGCCTGTGGCAATTTGGTTTTTGTCCCACTTCCCCATCTGACTGTTTCACTGTGAAAAGCATTATTGTGCCACAACGCACAGTAATAGTCAGCCTCATCTTCAAGTTGGAGCCCAGATATCTGCAGAACACCCGCATTGGCTGAGGAATCTTTGGATCCAGAGAAACGACTGGGGACCCCAGAGCCCTGGTGCTTGTATGACTCTGAGTAATAGCTCAGAAGATACTTGGGAGGACTCCCTGTTTTCTGCTGATACCAATTGATCCAGTAACTTCCAACACTTAAGCCACTGCTCAGAGTGCAGGTGAGTTTGGAAGAAGCTCCCGGAGATGCAGAGAGAGATGGCAGTTGAGTCAACACAGGCTGGGAGAGGGAACCTACAAACAGAGAAAAATAGATAGGATAGTGTCCATGGTAAAACTTCTCATAGGTTCATACCTGAAGAGTTGATTCAAACAATGAATTCAGAACTGCTTACTGAAGGTCTTTCCTACCTATGCAGTGAGAGAGCAGCAGGATGAGAAAAGGAGTCCAGGCCATGGTAGACACAACTTCCTATGTCCCACAGTGGAGGTGAGCTGCCACAGATCTCCTTTTCTTCCCCCTTTCTTCAGGGGAGGGGCTGTCCATGCAAATGTTTCCATCATGACTGCCACAGCCACCCCACCCCACCCCAGCCAGGTGCTGGGGTTCAGCTCAAACTGCAGACTAAAGAGAATGAAGGTTTCTTTTACCACTGTGGGGGAACCATGGGAGGAAGGACTGCAGAGACAAGACAAGTTTCCTGTCCAGGGGACTCTGCTATCCCAGAGTTAACACACTGGTAAGTCCCCTTCAGTTAACACATGGCCCCTCCTCCACACCAGGACTCCTTTGAGTGAATGGTCCATATTGAGAAGCTGTGTAGGGACCACAGGTTAGTCCCACAGTGTCCCCTGCTGGTCACAGGGCATACCTTCCCATGGTCCAAAATCTTGAGAGCCCAACAGGTTTCTGTAGCTCATCAGGAACTGTCTATATATAGAAAGTTGGATTCCTAAATACTGCAATTTTGATATGCTTCCATTCTCTCACCCTTTCAGAAGTTTTTCTGTATTTTGGAAAGCAGAAAATTATGAAAAAAAATGATAACTTAAGGAGTTAGGTCTCTCATAGAAGAGGATGCAAACTCCATATGATTTCTTGGGTATATAATCTAAAATATACATATGTTTTTACAGTTTTGTAATATTTATTTATGAAATAAACATATTCCCATGATTGGTGCCTAATTGAATTGCATTTTAATCTCCTACTTTAAGCCCTTTTAACTGTTAAATTAACTATTATATTAGGAAGCACATTGAATCTTAAGGCTTGCTGGTGTAGATCTCCTGTTGTGCCAGATTGCACTAGAATAAAGTCCAACCTGGGACATGCATTCTTGGACACTCAGCAATCAACCTCCTTCATTCACTCTCAATGCAGATACAATTTTTTATATGGACACAGAAGAAACCCATCAATATTTCCTCTCCACTTTTCCAACAAGGGTATTTGAGGAATTGAATAGTTGATTAAGGGACTATGCCTGATTTCTGTCTCTATCATATGTGTATCAGTCAGATGCTCCACCTCTCTTGAAATTAGGACTCTGCCTTCCTTCCTCACTTTCACTAAACTACTCTTTTTATCCCCAAGCTCTGCTGTGCTATTGGGTTTCCTGTATTCAAAAAGGTTGTGCTATACATTGTGGCCATATTTGTATTCTTTGAGATGGGAGGAGTGCACTATTTCTTATGCCATCGTGACTGTAGAAAGTGACACTGTACTTTCTAGAATTATTTTCTTAGATTGTGAATTTTTTAAATCTACAATAATATGTCACAGATTTTCAAAATTATTGGTATGGCATACAGTTTCTTACTTTAATCCATGGAACCTCTGCAATTTGTGTTGGCCCTGTCAGTGGTTCTCTGCTACAAATAAGCTTTGATTTTTAAATAAGCACATATAGAGGTAATGAGAGGTAATAAACACCTAGAGAGGCCAGAAGAAATTCACAACATCTGCTCCTTCAGAGTAGTAGTCTCTTGTACTTCTTAGTACCTGGAAAATTTTCTGGTGCCATAAAATGTGTAACTGTGGAAACTCTGATTAGAATTTATAAATTTTAATTAGTGTATGCCAATTATATTAAAAAGTTCAGAAGAGAATGTATTATATTATGAAGGACTAGAATTTATGGATTGTAACGTTTTTAATTTAATTAACTTTTTTTAAGTATTTATAAAATAGAGTAGTATAGATATTTTGACATATTTATGTAAACATGGAATATGACTTATTCTAATTAGGATCCCAGCCTTGTGGTTGTACATGATGTGGGGATTCATTGTAATATATAAATAAATAAATATGTGTGTTTGTGTGTGTGTGTGTGTGTGTACACAATTGTGTCGGTTATGTAATTTTTGATGAATTATTTATCTTAGGTGATACTTTACTCCACTTGTCAGATTTCTGTCTGTGGAACAAGAAATATAGAGACCCTCCAAATCTATTCTATTTGACACCCTCAGGCTGAGGAAAAAAGTCAAGACCTTTTTCTTTTAGAAGTCTCTGCTGTGTCATCTTCCTCAGTCTGGGGAAATGGCATTGACTTAAGAAGTTTCCCCTATTTTCCAGGACAATAACCCACCAAAGGTGCACAGACAAGTGTCTCCAATTGGCAGCACCCTGGATATAGCACTGCAGTTACATTCAGGACTCAGAGAAGTCCCTCAGTACTGGTATATTAACATAATACTCCCTCACTGATCCCCTGAGCTGTGCATAACCTGATTACAATCTTCAGATTCAAAGAGCAATGATGTCATTCCATAATGATAGGGCTAAATGCATTTTCAAACAGTGTCTACATAGTGAAGAATATCAAAGAGAGCACAGCTAATCTCTAACCAATGTTCCCTGCACATTTAAGTATTTGGGGCTTGTGTGATACTCAACAAAGTTTCATCATCACATGGTCAGTGACCATCCCCAAAAAAATGAGCTGTCCATCGACACAAGGGAGATGACTCCTCTCCCCAGATTTGCTTAGATGGCACATCATGTAAAAAATGTATATATTCCAGAGTATTGATTGCCCTTATTGTGTACCATATACAATGCAAATATCACTGTGTCTGTTCTGTCCACATTGGTAAGACTTTATAGTGACATTTACAAGAAGGAACTCAGAAAGGTTGAACATTTTCTATACTCTCATCACCCAAATGAGAAGACTAAGGCTGTACCAGGGAATCAGTATAAATTGAAGGCATATTGTCTAAGTGAAGTCCCCCTCACATCACAAAAAATAGTCTATTTTTTCTTAAACTAAGTGGGTAAAAGTCCATGCAAACAACAGTATTGGGTAGGAAGATTCCCAGATGGTTAGAGGAGATACATGGTTCAAGAATGGAATCAGTGTTCATATCCCTGGAGTCATCATGGAAAGATGAGGTTACTGTATGCCATGATAAAAATGTTTGGTTCCCCTTAAAATGTGCATATTGTAATCACAATACAATGACTGATTGCTTTAAGAAAAAGGGCCCTTTAAGGGACAGAATACTCATGAATGGGATTCGTGTCCTTAAAGAAGAGGATTGAGAAGGTGGCTGTGTACCATGTGTAAATGCATGAGAAGAAGCCCTCTGTGAACTAGAGAGTGGGCCATCAGCAGACACTAAATATGCCAACACTTGGATCTTGGACTTACCGGCCCCCATTAAGAGTAAAAATTAGTTATATTTTGCTTATAAGCCCATCAGTTTAGGGTAGCTTGATAGAGAACCCTGGAAGGGATGTGATGCTTGTGTAAGAGTACAGGACAGTGCAGAGTATCCTAGGTCAGGGAAAGTGACCCTCATGATGCACATCCATAATCCCATATAGTCAGTGACTTTTGCAGTGCAGGGATAAGGAAGGGAGGCCAGGCTTTGGCATGGTGTCCTCAAAGTTACCTTCCTTAGTTTCCACCCGGGTTAGGATACAGTATCTAGCATCTCTCTGATCTTCCTTAAAAGCTTTTGTAGAATGGATCTTCTTTATTTGAGTACATTCCTTATCTCACTGAAGTTTTGATATGAGCAGAGGATTCTTTTTTGTGCAGAACAGAAATGGTTACTTCAGAGCCTGATTAAGTGGGGTATCTGTTGCTAGGAGTCTCTGTACTCACTTTGTACAGACATATTATCATCTCACTGTCAAAGAACCTGTTTAATCATCATCGCTGGAAATACAGAATTTATTTTTTCTGAGCCTTTAGAGAGAAGAATAGTTCTCAGAGACTGACTAGATCTAGCAAGTGCAGAAGAAGGTAACGTTATACTTGGAGCTGGTCAGTAAGGCTGCACTTGGAGTGTGCTACACCTAGTGCTGCCCAGATGCTTAGAGTGTGCTATACATAGTGCTGCCCAGATGCATTCAGGCCCCCATGTTTCTGAGTCATGTATAGATTCTGGTAAGAAAAGCATGGGCCAACCACTTCTTCCTTATCTGTTTACTCCCTGGAGAGAAACTGAATTCTGAGAAATGATATTGTAGGATAGGAAGGTATTACCATTGGATTAAATCAATTTCTTATAATGGAGAAAAGAGGAAGACATTTCCCACACATTAATTCTAGGAAAATCAGATGCTGATTGAATTAATGAGAACAAGAACCACCATCTGAGCTACATGTAGTCCCAACAGTGACATCACCAAGCAGAGAGAATTCATCTGAGGCTTTAATCTCTCTTCCCCATGGGTCTGGAACACTATGTAAGGCTTAGAGTTGTCATGCCAAATATTGCAATGATAGTCTCATCTTCATTCTGCAGCCCACAGATGTGCAGAACACCTTCATTAGCTGAAGTATCATTTAGCCCCGAGAAGTGGCTGGTGATCCTGAAGCCATGCTATTTACTTGAGTCTGAATAGTAATAGAGGAGACACTGGGAAGTTGGGAAGGGCTTCCTGGCTTCTACTGGTACTAGTGTATTCCAAAGTCACCAACACTGAAGCCAAATCTGATTGTACATGTGAATCTTGTGGAGAGCGAGAGTGGCTGAGTCAGCCTAGACTAGGACAAGGAAACTGAAAACACAGATACTCAAGGTTGAGCATATGGGATCAAAGTTTGAGTTGCTGGATGATCTAAGGTGGTAGGGTCTGCCTCAAGTGAGGATCCTACCCCTTTCTGAGAAATGAGACAAGATCAGGAGAATAGAACCCCAGGCCATTGTGGACACATCCCCCCTGAGGTCCAACCTGGAAAGATATACCCATGTCATCTCTTATCCTCTCCACTGGTCTTAGTGGGAGGAGTTATTGAGGCAAATGTGGTCCTAGCCATTTCCTGTCCTACTCCTCTGCATGCATTCATTCAGGTGCTGGTTGATGGGAGTCTGGCAGGAAGCACCTCAAGAGGCCGTCCTAGGACCACCCTCAGATAGAACAAAAGTGCTCCTTCTGCACCACAGAGTGCAGCTCCACCATCTTTGTGCTTGGGAAATGCATAGCTCTGCAAATGGAGACAGTCCCATAGCTGCTCACTGGGCAGACTCACTGTCTCAGTCCAAATTATATTAATGGATCCATCTGAAAGCTTGGTCACTGTCAGTCCACAGATACCCATGACTGTGTCTCTGCTCTGTCCCAACGTAACCTGATGTTAATAAACATAGTTTGCCATTGAGGAATTTGGGGTTAGGAAGAGAAGGAAAATATTGCAATTGTGCAGTGTTAGAAGACTGTAGTGTGGTGAGAACACAGAGGATTCTGGGAGTAAAGATTCAAGTGGCTCCTTCCATAGGGATCAGAGAGAGAGATGACTGTTATCTGAACCTGACTGGAAATGACGTCCTGCTTGAGGAAAAACTAAAAACACCACATTCCTACTCTAACATTATCATTAACAAGATTATCATTCTACAAATCAAATAATGCAGGTTGTCTGCACTGAGAGAATTTCTCACTGTTAGGGTCTTGCATTTATTTGTTACCATAACACTGTATATCTCTGTTGCTGCTTCCTGATACAGAGAATCATGAATGGATAAGTTGGCACTTATTAATTGCAAATTCCTGAAAATATAGCATAATGTACTCCCACAATACTGCCTCAAATTTCAGGGAGTAGATGAATGATGATCCCATCCACAGTGATTATACTGTTCCATCATGACTATGAAGATACATGATTCCTTCTCCAGGCCCTGTTTACTTATATTAAACACTGATGTTTTGATCAAAAAACAATTTTAATTCATCTGTTTGATATGAATTGAAGAAGAACCCAGGACAGCAGGTATCTATCAAATTATAAAAGGAGCATGGAAGAGCTCCCTGGTTCTCTCATGTAAATTTATCAAGGCAAGACCTCAATTTCAGAAATGTTTTGCATCTCTGCAGGACAATACTGAAGCAAAATTGGTAGGCTAGATTATCACTGAATCTGGTGGCATGTTGTCCCAAAACTGCATCCTTTTTTTACCAGATGTTTTGGGGTAATCAACATAAAGAGCTCAAAGGCTCGTTCTCATAAACCTGAAAGTCACACCCCCCCAGGGAATTACTTCCTCCAGTGTGTTTTTTTAATTATTTGTATATCCTGGAGATTAGTGCTCTGTGTGACATATGTGTGGCAAAAATTTGCTACCAAAATATAGTCTTTCTTCACCTCATTGTTTATTTTGCTGAGAAGAAGATTTTAGTTTCAATTCATCCCTTTTGTTTTATGTCCTTCAGAACCCTTGTTAAGAAAGTTGGGGCCTAAAACAACATGATGAAGATTTTGGCCTACTTTTTTTTTTTTTATTAGGCGTAAGGCCTCTGGTCTAATTCCTAGGTCCTTGATCCACTTTGAGTTGTGTTTTGTACATGGTGAGAGATAGGTGTTTAGCTTCATTTTGCTGCATATGGATTTCCAGTTTTCCCAGCAACATTTGTTGAACAGACTCTCTTTTCTCCAATGTGTGCATTTGATGCCTTTGTCTAATAGGAGATCACTCTATTCATATTTTTTTTTTCTCTGAATCTTCTATTCTGCACCAGTGGTCTACATGTCTATTTTGGTGTCAATACTATGACATTTTTGTAACTAGAGCTTTGTAGTATAGATTAAGCTGTGATATTGTGATGCCTCCTGTTCCACTTTTCTTGCTAAGGATTACTTTGGCTATTCTGGGTCTTTAAAATTTCCAAATCAATTTCATGATTGCCTGTTTCCATTTCTATAAGGAATGATGTTGAAATTTTAATTGAAAATGCATTGAAGCAGTATAGCTGTTTGGGTAGTATGGCCTTTTGACAATGTTGATTTTTCTGCCTATGCAGGAGCATGTGTGATTTATCCATCTTCTAAAGTCTACTTAATTTCTTCCCTTAGTGTTCTGAAGTTTTCATTGTAGAGTTATTTCACCTCTTTTGTTGGGTTGATTCTCACATTTTTTTTCCTTTGGGACTATTATGAATAGGGTCGCTTCCCTAATTTCTCTTTCAGAAATTCATCTATGATGTACAGAAATGCTTTTGATATCTGGGTGTTGATTTTATATCTGCTCCTTTGCTGAATTCATTTATTAGTTCTAGAATTTTTCTGGTGAGTTTTTTGGATCTTCTACATGTAGAATAATGTCATCAGCAAATGGAAATAGTTTGAATTCTTCTTTACCTATTTGTATCACTTTAAGTTTTTTGTTTTCTCTGATTACCCTGGCTAGAGTTTTAAGGATGATATTCAATAGAAGTGGTGAAAGAGGGCATCTTGTGTTGTTTCAGGTTTTAGGGGGAATGCTTTCAGTTTTTCTTAATTTAGAATGATGTTGGCCTTGAGCTTAGCATAGATAGCCTTTACAATATTGATATATATTTTTATTATCCCTAGTTTTTCTAGTGTTTTGAACATGAAACAGTGTTGTACATCATCAAGTGCTTTTTCTGCATTGAATGAGATGATTATGCGATTCCTATCTTTAAGTCTATGGGTATGAAGAATTACATTTATTGATTTCCATGTGCTAAACCAACCTTGCATCCCTGGGATTAACCCTACTTGATAATGGTGCACTATCTTTTAAATATGTCTTTGCATTTGAATTGCCAGAATTTTAATGAGAATTTTTGAATCTGTATTCATTAGTGATGTTGGTGTGAAGTTTTCTATCCTTGATATTTTTTTTTGTTTGGTTTTGATATTAAGGTGGTACTGTCCTCATACAATGAGTTTGGAAGGGTTCCCTCCTTTTCTATTTCATGGAATCATTTGAGGAGTATTGGTATTAGTTCTTTTTTGAAGGTCTTATGGAACTCAGATGTGAATCTGACTATCCAGGGCTTTTCTTTATTGGTAGGCTTTTGATGGCATCTTCTATTTCATTTCTTGTACTTTATGTGTTTTAATTGTATGTATCCTCCTGATTTGGTTGAATAGATCATATGATTCTAGAAATTTTTTGATGTCTTCAAGATTTTCTATTTTGGTGGAGTATAAATTTCAAAATATTTCCTAATTATCTTCTGTATTTCATTAGCATCAGTCATGATATTTCCTTTTTCCTCACAAATTTCAGTAATTTGAATGTTCTTCTCTTCATTAGTATAGTAAAGGGTCTATTAATTTTTTTATGTTTTCAAAGAACAACTTTTTGTTTTGTCAGTTTTTTCAATTGTTTCTTTTTTTTTCAGTTTCATTGATTTCAGCTTTAATTTTAGTTATTTCCCGACTTTTACTAATTTTGATTTTGATTTACCCTTCTTTTTCTAGGACATTGAGATTTAATGTTAGGTAATTTATTTGTTGACTTTTTCTTCTTTTAAGGAATGAACTCAATGCAATGAACTTTCCTCTTAGTACTGCCTTCATAGTCCCCAGAGATTTTGATATGTTGTTTGTCATTTACCTCGAAGAAATTTTTAATCTCCATTCTGATGTTTCTACTATCCATTGTTCATTCAATAGCATGTTATTTAGTGTCCAGCTGTTGGAGTATCTTGTACTTATTAAATTTTATCATTAATTTCTAGCTTCATTTCATTATGTTGTGATAGAATGCAGGGTAGCATCTCTACTTTTTGTCTTTGCTAAAAGATTCTTTGTAGCATAATATATGGTCTATTTTAGAGAAGAATCCATGTGCTAATGAGAAGAAAGTGTATTCACTCATTGGTGGATGAAATATCTTTATATGTTTGTTAAGTGTAAATTATTGATTATATTATTGAGTTCTATAATTTCTTTGTTTAGTTTTTGTTTGGAGAATCTAGCCAGTGGTGAAAGGGGTGTGTTAAATTCACCCAGTATTATTGTGTTGTGATCTATTTGATTCTTGAAATTGAGAAGATTGTTGGATGTACATAGATGTTCTGTTATTTGTGGCATATAGATTTACAATTGGTATGTCTTGTTGATGTATGATTCCCTTAAAAAATAGAGCTGTTATTTCTTATTCCTTCTGACTAAATTTGACTTAAAGTTTACTTTATTTAATATGAGAAAAGAAGCTCCTGCTTTTTAAACAGTCCATGTGAAAGGTATGTTTTTCCCCAAATTTTCACCTTCAGTCCATGGATATATTTTCCCATGTAATGAGTTTCATGAAGGCATCATATTGTTAGATCTTTTTTAAAAAAATCCAATCTGACAATCTATATCTTGATTGATGAGTTTAGGCCATTAAAATTCAGAGTTATTATTGAGACATGGTTTGTATATCTGTTCATTTTTGTTTTTTAACTTGACTTAGTTTCTCCTTTGATTGGCTTTTCCTTTAGTGTAGTTTCTCCCTTTGCTGATTTTCATTGTTATTTTTTATATCCTTCTCATGGAATATTTGCCAAAAATGTTCTCTATTTCAGAATTTCTTGCAAATTCTTTTAACTTTTGTTTATCATAGAAGGTTTTTATTTCATGAAATCTAAAGCTTATTTCTCCTGGATATAAGATTCTTGGTTGGTACCCATTTTCTTTCAAAGGTTAGTATATGTTATTACAGGATCTTGTAGCTTTGAGGGTCTGTGTTGAGAAATCTGATGAGCTCTGAATTGTCTCTCCCTATATGTATTCTAATTCCTTTCTCTTCCAGTCTTTAAAATTCTATCCTTGTTCTGTATACAAGGCAGTTTCATTATAATTTGCCTTTGTTTCTGTTGTGATTTTGTACATTTGGTGTCCTCTAAACCTCTTGCATTTTATTTTTTAATTCATTCCTCAGATTTGGGAAATTTTCTTATTTTATGTCATTGAAGAAATTGTTCATTCCTTTGATTTGTATCTCCATGCCATCTGCTATCCTAATAACTCTTAAACTTGATCTTTGCATGTTATCCCATAATTTTTCGATGATCTTCTCACAGTTTCTTACCATCTTCACTGTTTGGTCAATTTTCTTTTCAATATTGTATATTTTGTCTTCATTGTCTGAGGTTCTGTCTTCCAAGATATTAATCTTTTGGTGATGCCATCTATTAAGTTTTTAATTTGGCTTATTGTTTCCTTTATTTCAAGGATTTATATTTATTTCTTTTTCAGAATCTCTCTTTATTGAAGTAATCTTTTGCTTGCTGCATTTGCTCATGTAGCTTTTTATCAAAGTGAGTTTTCGTTTCTTTGTTTGCTTTTTTATATCATTCTTTAGGTTGCAGAACATTTCAATTATGTACCTCCTATACTCCTTCTCCAACATTTTTTTTTTTACTGTTTTCACCATGGATTCTAAAAATGTAGTATATTGGCTTGTTGAGGGCACTTTCTTGCCTTATTTTTTCATGTTGTTCATGTTTCTTCCCTTCTAGCAGTGCAGAATCAAGGTATTATAGATGCTACCATATAAATTTATAGTGTCTTTGCAAGTTTTCAATCCCTGGTTAAAAAAAAAAAACAGAAAAGTCACCATATCACCATAAATGTCACAGAAATCAAC
Source organism: Urocitellus parryii (assembly GCF_045843805.1). Lineage (NCBI taxonomy): Eukaryota > Metazoa > Chordata > Mammalia > Rodentia > Sciuridae > Urocitellus > Urocitellus parryii. The sequence continues at coordinate 119,019,255 of NC_135533.1, read as the reverse complement.
TGGATCATTTGGGACTCTTCTGAAAATTTGTACTCCAATAAATTAAAAAATCTCCAATAAATCAATACATTTCTAGATAAATATGATCTGAAAAAAAATGAATCAAAAGGAAATAGAAAATTTAAACAGACCAATAACTTGTAATGAGATACAAACAGTAATAAAAATCTTCCAACAAAGAAAAATCCAGGGCTGAGTGGATCCCCAGCTGAGATCTTCCAAACCACTAAAGAATAGATAGTGCCAATACTCCTTAAATTATTCAATAAAATGAAAGGGAAGGAACAATTCCAAATTCATCCTAAGAAGCCTGTATAACACCTACACCAAAACCAGATAAGGACAATTCAAGGAAAAACAATAACAACAACAACAACAAAAAAGACCAATATCCATGTTGAATTTAGATGGAAATATACAGTATACATATTTTATCTCATGTATGAAATGTTCTATAGGGAAAAGGAAAAGAAATGTGGTGATACATACCATGGAACTAAAAGGGACATCAGTAGGTAAAAGTGAACAAGGGTGGAAGGAATTATGGGTTCCAGGGAGTGGTATTGGTCAAATTATATTGTTATATTTTGTTTATACATCAATATGCAGCAACAAATCCCATAATTATGTATAGCTATAATGAATCAATTTAAAATATGGTAAAAATATGAGGCTTTTTAGGAAATCACATTTTGATTCTCACCACAACCCTGAGAATAGGACAGCTCTCTATAACTGAGAGTCATCAGAATTCACATATAACCACAGTTATGTGGAAGTATAAATCAGCCTATCATTTAAGATAAAAGAATAGTCACAGATATTTGTGTGATAAAATCCTAGAAGGTGCAAAAAGGATCCCTGCACTAATCTTTACCAAGTGGTAGGCTTCTAGGGCAGTTATGTGGCTTTCTCTATATTAGATGTCCCTGTAGAAATGGGAATATGTAAGTCAAGATAAATGACTGCTGGAAAACCTAGAGGTGATGAGCCAATGGAGATCTAATCCTTGCTATTGAATTTCATCCTCTCTCTCTCTCTCTCTTTCTCTCTCTCTCTCTCTCTCTCTCTCTCTCTCTCTCTCTCCTCTCTTTTGTAAAGAGATATCTTATTTCCTCATGGAAATAAGATAATAGGTGGGGAATAAACATCGTAGTATATTCTTTTTAAAAGCTTTTTAGAATTCATTCTTTTTAGTTATTCATGACTCTACAGTATATTTTGACATGTTTATTCTAATTATTCTAATTATTATCCCAATCTTGTTTTGTACATGATGTGGAGAAATACATGTAGTGTATTTATATATGTCCTCAGTAAAGTCAAATTAATTATGCTGTCATTTCCATTTCAATCACTTAAGCCTTGAATTAATGCCTCCCATTGTTAAAAACAAAACAAAACCAAAACAACCCTCTTTTTTTCCTGTTAAAACAATGAGTTTATTATCCTTATTTTTCCTGTTCCAGGTGTTTTGATGCCAAGCCTGTGTTCTCTGAGATATGAGATATTCATGTGGGGAATTTGACCAAGTCCTCCAAGAGCAAAAAGCATAGAAGTGATCACCTATGAAAAAGAAAATGTGTGCAGTAGGGAACCCAGGTTTATTTGACAGATGCTGTGCCCCTCTCCAGGCCAAGGAGGTGGGTGAGAAGTGGCAGCTCTGACAGCTAGAGTGAGTCTCCCTTTCACTCTTCCAATGGGTGCACTGAAACCTGGACCACCATCATTTCAACCTAAGAAAAATTTTTGAATAAGTCAGCACAGAAGATGCTTTTGTTTTTCAAGAATGTTTCTATAGGCCAAGGCACATGTTCTTTGTTGGAGTGACAAAGGTATTTTACATCTGTTATGGTTTGGATGTGAGGTGTTGCCCAAAAGCTCACATATGAAACAATGAAAAGGTTCAGTGGAGAAGTGATTGAGTCATGAAAGTCTTAATATCATCAGTGATTAATCCCCTGATATACATTTGCATCTGGCAAGTGGACTCTCTCTGCGTTCAGAACACAATGTGAGGTGCTTCCGTACACCACACACTTCTGCCATGATATTCAGCCTCATCTCAGACCCAGACCAATAGAACTGGCCTTCTATGGACTAAGACCTCTGAAATTGTGAGCCCTCAAATAAACTTTTACTCCTCTACATGTTTTTCTTTTGTTGTGTCTTTAAGTCACAGCAGTGAAATAGCTGACTAAACAACATCTGTTAGTGAGTCAAATCTATTCCCTTGGGAGTCCCATGAAAATAATTTAGTACATCAGTATATTAGGCCACTATCTCATCCAATTGAGCTTTTCCTGCCAATAGACTTATGGCATTATTGCCAACTCTATAGCTTTTGTCCAGAGTGGTGTGAAACTTTTCTCATCCAACAACAAATGTTGTCTTGTGTCAGCCTTGATTTTGCACATCTCAAGGCTCTTCTGCTTGGAAGGAAAAAAATTTCCATTAGGCATGGGAGATTACATTCCATGTAGTTCTTGATGCAATTAGAAAACTGCTGCCATGCACTTAAATTGGTGGCCTGAATTTTTCAGAACTCTGGGTCAGTGGTCATCATGGGGAACTTTCCACACCCCCAGCCATCAACCTGGTGATAGAGATCAGAAACTGAGAGTCTAATCTGTAACTTGGTTGAAGGAATCTAGTGAGAGATAAAGAAGAGTACAGATGGTCAAGAGGAACAAAAATTGAACCCATGATTGATTGAAATGTTCCATCTGGGGCTTATCATCTGAAGAGACATGTGAAGTTCTCTAGTGGTGTTTCCAGCTGGACATATGAGTGTGGTTCCCCAGGTGCAATAGGGGAGTCATCTTCTGGTGGTGCCTTTCCTCTTTAGATGTGATGAACTGTGCTTTAACACCTGTGAGTTTCAGAGACATCTGCACTGTTAGGATTACATTGCTAGAGATAATTCACTTTTCCATGAGATTCTCCTCTGTTTCTTGTTTTTTTTTTTTTTCCCATTTCTTCAGCAGAGTGTCTCGTGGATGGAAAGAATGTGTAGGATCCTGAGAGTAGGGCATTGTCCTAGAGGAAGGAAACACCTACATGATGTTTTGGATGTTTCTCAGCTGCTGTACAGAATATTTGATTCTCTCTTGATATTTTAAACGTGGAGAATCCATTCTTCTTGGTGAGGTCTGAAAGGGTCTCCTATATGTAATCTCATAAGGGGTAAATTTCAGCCCAATTTTGGGGTACGGAGCAGGAGAGTAGGCAGTACCTTTTCTTAAATCAGACTAGTTTTCCTGACACATTTTTAGCTAGAGTCATTTTGTAACTAGACCATGGAATTTAGTGTGTTGTTTGTCTTGCAAATTCAAGAAATAAATTTCACAGACACAAATAGTGGAAGAGTTAGGGTAGACTAACCGAATTTATTAAGGTAATAGAAAGAAGCAGAACTACTGCAGGGTAGGGGTTCTAATAGAGGGTTTCCAGAGAGTGGCTGTTTTTTCAGGATTTATATGAATGTATGGTGTTAAGAAAGTCAGACCCAGAAAAAATTCTTTTGTAAGGCATGCAATGTCCATGAGCTCTTCATGAAGCCTTTGGTCCAGTCAGGTTAAGGTTTCTGAGTTATAGTTTGTCCCTTTTCAGAGAGATTCTGGGCACTGAGTCACAGATGTCTCATGCTCAGTTTATGTTAGGCTCATATTTGCATCTGAGGACTTTCTATTCTGTAACACTGTGGTATTTTTGTTAACAGAAATCTGACCTTGGTGGGGTCCAAGACTTCTATCTGCCTATTCTAGCTCTTTTCCTACCTCAGTTTTGGGATTTGGCTCATCTTTCTTTCTGTCTTTCTTGTTGATTGATGTATCATGACAGTACACAGTATTCTTTGAACAACTCAAGATTTACTCAGCTGTTTAATTACTTTTGAGATAAGGCATGAACATAATTGCATTGCATAGAGACATATATATTCTACCTATGTCACTGTCTAAAGTCAGTCAGTCTCAAGGCATTTCGGAGGCCATTTCTATTCTTGAGGGGTATGACTCAACACAACTAGAGAAAGTGTTTCTGGAAAACTTTTTAATATTTTCACTTTTCTTGGATATTTGATGGCAGTTCACTGTCTAATCTTTAAAAGTATATGGCCTTCAAAATGGGCCCCACCACAATTTGGCAGGCTGTTTTGGTCAGAGTTGCAACTTTGGGCCACCTCTTTATTGCCAAGAGCAACACCAGTCCTCTGAGATTTGGTCTAGTAAATTCTGTAAACATACCTGACCCATAATTAGAGACTTGGTGAATACAATAAACTATGAGAAATCCAAAGTTCCTACTAAAAATACAACTCTGTGAGGATTCAATAACAATTTCAGAGGTTCCCAATTATTGCAAACACTAGCTTTGAGTTTTTTTAGCATTTTCTCCAGAATATTCTGGTGTAAATGTTGTTCAATCAAATTGAAAAGAGAGGGGCATGATGGTGGATTAGAGGAATTTTTTTTTATTTTATACAAATAACTTTTTCTTATCATTTTGTACTAATCCTTTTTGCTTTTGCTGTCTTGTGTTTATGTGTTTCTCTCCCCTTCTGTCTTCTCTTGAATGTTCAATTTTTCTTCCTCCCCTCTCTCTCTCTTATGTTTTCTGTTGCCATTTTTTTCTTTTCCAACAGTGAAAGAAACAGGATTTATTTAAGGGAGAAGAAAATAAGCAGAGTTTTTTCTGGGTTAGAGGGGAACTGATAGTGGAGTTCCATTTAAGTGTACTATCTGGTGGTAAATATAGTTATCAGGTTAAGACTATTGTTCATGATTTATGCTAAATAGAACCTGGACAAAGGCTAAGGCTATTGGTTCAACTCAGGACTTTAGGGTGACCATGTCATTTTAGCCTTTGAGTTTGAACTTTCCTGTAGTCTTTACTCAGGTCCACTATCACTTCCATTTTCCCACTGCTTCTAGAACAAAGGTCAGCTGAAATTTCTGTCATTTCCTTTAGATAAGACATTTTGAAGTCCCTTATCCTAACTGCATGTTTTACTATCTACCCTCTCATTAATTTCTCACCTATGAATAACTGACCCTAAATGATGTTAGGGAAAGGAGTAACAACCTCTCTGGCTACTTCAAGCTCAAATGGGGCATTGACAAGGGAAAGGCAATCAGGGTCTTCCTGCAGTGGCCTATCTGAGGTCCCCAGGTAGATGGGATTTTTGTAATCCTGTGGTCCATTTGCAAGACTATCTGTAGCTGATTGACTCTAGGTGAGAGGATATCAATTTTACAAGAAAGGTCAATAGACAGGAGCCAATGATGTGGATTATAATTAAAGAAATAAGGAGGATCTAAGAAGGGAAGGATTCATGACTATCTCTTGGAACATAGGCAAAATGGGACTCTAACCAGCTAGAGCTGCAGCCTGCTACATTTCTTCATTTTTTTTTTCAAACTTGGACTTATTACTTGAATTCCCTCTTGCCTCCTTTATTCTTTTTGGTAATTGTTGGTTTTTGTCTTGCTTTTTTCCTTTCTCCTTCTCCCTTCTTTGTCTTTTCTTCTTCTAACTTTGCTCCTTTAAATGTATTTATTCATCCTATTAAGTTTTAACCTTTTATTTCCCTCCATGTCATTTCATCATGCATTTCCTGTTGCCTATATTATATTTGTTTGCTTTTTACATCAGTTCCTTGCCTCAAGTTTTGCATTTTATCTCTATTTTCTGTTTGGTGCTGCATACTGAGTGCAGTGCAGCACTTTGCTCATGTTTGGTGTGCACCTGATGCTGGATTCTGCTCCTTGACCAGCAGAGAAGAATAGCACATTTCTTCAGCCATGAACCAATCCTGCTCTACCTTTGGTATATATTTTAATTTAAAGAATGTAAGAGGTAATAATCCCCCCACCAGCAAACCCTCCCTGAGTGGGCATAAGTCTTACTCTTTTACACTCAATATCCAGTTGGAATATTAAGAATTATTTTCAGCATACCACCTACAGGGGCCATCAGCATGCATTGCCCCCTCACCCTGTGAGGTCACACCTCATCAATGAGACTAAAGGTAAGCACCTCAGAGGGGCAGCTGTGACCCTGTTTCCTACTTCTCCCTGTATTCTAACTTGAGCTGAATCCATGCCTACACAGAGCATAAAATTTCCAGATCCATCATCACAATGGGAAAAGGAAGTGATAGAATTGATTATAAGGAACACAGCCAATAACTGCAGGACCCATATGGAGAAAACTCCAACTCTTGGTAGGTATTTCCTTTCCCATTGTAGGAGAAAGTATAGAAGGCATATGATGTCTACATCACACCACCTGGAATTCCAGAGGGCCTCATTCTATTGACATATACAGATATTGAGACCCTCTGACTATGAACTCATTGTCTAGAATCAGTCCTCACTAGTCACATCCAGAGATGCAACAGGAAAAAGAGGCAACAAAGTGTATCTGAAATTAAATCAACACTACACAACAAACCCATTCTCCAGGCTACAGCACTAAGAGAAAACTGCTTACTAACAGGGGAATCAAGTAAAAGTTGGAAAGAGATCAGGCCTTAGTGATACATGCCTGTAATCACAAAAGATTGGGAGTCTGAAGTAGGATAATCACAAGTTTAAAGTCAGCCTCAGCAACTTTGACAGGCCCTAAGGAACTTAATGACACCCTGTCTCAAATTTAAAAATAATAATAGTAATGAAAAGTTCTGGGGATATTCAGAATTGAAGCACCTCGGGGTCATTCCTTCAACAACAACAGCAACAAAAATGATATCCATTTTATCAGTAGTGCAAATTTAAAAAAAAAAAGACAAGAAGATTCAGCAAGTTGCCTCATCCTATATTTTATAACTTTCTTGGCACTGATGGCAAGTGGATGAAATGCCAGACAAGGCACTCAAAAAATAATCTTTTTAAAAGATCAATGAAATCCAAGAGAATGCAAATGACAGGTGGAAGAATTAAAGAGGTTTATGCAAAATATGAATGAGCACTTGAATCTAGAGATAAATATTTTGAAAAAGAACTAAATAGAAATATCAGAAAGGAGAAGCTCAATATGTCACATAAAGCCTCAGTTGAAAACCTCAATGACAGTCCAGATCAAGCAGAAGATAGAATATCAATGCTTTAGAACAACTTTGCCAAAATAATATATTCAGGGAGCAATGAGAAAAAAAACAATAGGAAAAAATTCAGGGAACATAAAGACGTCAGTGATGCCATTAAAAAATCAGATATCTGAACACTTTGCATATCATGGGGAGAAGACCTAAGTCTATGGGAATAGAAAACATTTAATGAAAAGTCATAACAGAAAATTTGTTAAATCTGGAGCACTATGTTAGTTATGCATATTTGGGATGCATTTAGGATACCAAATAGCAATGTGTACAAACCAATCTTCACTACTGATAATTCAATTTCAGAAAAGATAAGACAAGAAATATGTAATATTACAAGCTATAAGAGAGGAGTTCCAGGTCACATTGAAAGGCAAACCCATATGCAAAACAGTAGATTTCTTATCAGAAACTCTCAAGGCCAGGAGGGTCTAAACTGATGTTTTTCAAGCACTGAAAAAACAGGGGTGCTAACTTAGATTAATGTACATAGCAAGGTATTGTTTTTCAGAATTAAGTAAGAAAGAAAGACTTTTCAACATAAAAATAAACTAATGGAATTTATGACCACTTGACCAGCAGGACAGAAAGTTCCACTACAGATAAAATGGAATTAACAGATTTCTACAGAATATTTCATGTGACAGCCATGTATACATATTCCACTAATCAGCACAAGGTAGATCATATATTGGGCCATAAAGAAAATGTTTAGAAATCCCTGCAAATTGAAATAATTTCTTGTATCCTTTCCAATTACAATAATTAGAAACTAGAAATCAATAGCAAGGAGACCTACAGATTTTTTTTTCACAAACACTTGAATATGACACAACTTACAATTAAACCATTGAAAAATCCCAAGAATTTGGAAACACAACATACTAGAACCTGTGTAATACAGAAGAAGCACTACTAAGAGAAAGAGAGAGACTTAATAATTTGCCTAAACATGCATCACCATGTCTTAGAAAAATGAACACAAACCATAGTCTAAGATCAGAATGAGGAAAGAAATAATAAAGATGGGGGCATAAATAAATAGAATGTAAACTAGAGGAACACCACCAAAGATCAAGGGAATAAAGAGTAGTTCTTTGTAAGGACAAAAAGAATTATCAGACCTTTAGCCAAATTAACAAAAGATTAGATGCAAAACAATAAAATAAGACTTGAAAAAAGAAGGTCTTACAACTGACACCATGGAAAATTGAAGGATCATTGGGGAGTGTTTTGAGCAACTGTATGCCAGAGTATTAAAAAATCTAGGAGAAAAAGGCAAATTTAGGAACCTCATTGAATCAAGAAGAAATAAACATTTTAATATATGAGTAACAAGCAAGGAGATTGAAGAACGACTAAATTTTTCTAACAAAGAAAAGCTCAGGTCAAGATGAAGTCACTTATAAATTTTACTAGATTCAAAAATAAACACTAACATCAGTGCTCCCCAAATTATTTCATTACCCAGAAGTAAAGGAATTCACCTACACTCAGTTTCATCCTCAGGTGGGCACCTGAGAAGCTCAGGCAGTTTTACTCCCAACAAGGGAGTCTGAGAACCAGGAAGGTGACCAAGAGTGTCTGTTGTTTGTGTTTTAAATTAGAGTCATGACACTTGCCTAGACTTCTGCTGCAACAAGTATGAGAAATGATCGTTGGTTACCAAAGCAGTTCTGGAGCCACAGATGAGGGTAACTGTTTCTCCTGAACAAGTGGTTAGTGAGGGCTCCTGCATCTCACAATCTGAGAAGTGGACCCTAAATTCTGAACAAAGCATGAGGAAGGACAACACAGGTCCATTACAATGGCTGGAATCTAAAGTCTTTATCATACTGAACACTTAGTGAGGAGAAGCAGACATGTCCAGACTGTGGTATGCATTTTGGGAGGATTCCCTGGCCCTAAAATTTAGGCCACACTTCCTGATGGCCCATGATTTCCCATTGAACTGCCTGGTATAGGGGTCACATTTATGTTGTTTATTATATAAATATGAGCCCTTTATTATCAACTTCCAAAACATGATCCTACATTCTGAGAGTGCTTAGATTTTCAGAAGTAGATACAGGATTGCTGTGTGCTGTAGATTTTTCCCATGGGAGGAAGCAGCTGCACTAGTATTGTGCATGGTTCACTGAGCAACTGTTCAGAATCCAATGAAGCTAAACCACTTGAGTTTCTTCTACCATTTTTCTATAAATATCCACAGTGCCCCCTGGAGGCCTTTTCCTCTAAAGCTATAAGGTCCCATTTGATAAAGAACTGTTAAAGTACTTGTATGATATTGCCACTGTATTCCCAAGACTGTCTCACATTCATTACTTGAGTTTTCTTTGAGAATTCCTGTTTATATCTATTTACCTGTTTTTGTTTGTTAAAATCATTCCCAATTGTGTGCAATTTAATTTTAGTGTTGCATGGTCTTCAACTATTCTGAAATTTTTAATAATTAACATACTTGTATTTATTTTGTAAAATGCTTCATTGTTTTATTATAATTGTATGATGATAATGGTGTTCACTGTACACATAATCAAACATAAAGGAACACTAATTTCATCAATTTTGTTCCACAGTATTCTACCTTATACTCTCCCCTAAACCTGCTTCTCTACTCTTCTGGTCTCATTTCAGTTGTTCTTTAATTGATAAATTGCAAATATTAATAAAATTGGGATTTACTGTGATATATTGGTACTTGCACATAGCATCATTTGTTTGGTGTCCTTTCACAGGACCTGCATGTCACCTTGTTTTCTCCCTCTCCTGGATCTTCTTTCTCTATTCAACATTTCTCTCTTCAAGGATCCAGTTCTTTCTTTCATGAGTGAATGTTACCAAGAGAAAAAGTAATAAAGATGGGACCTCATTCATTTGTGTTATGAATGAGATCAGGATTGATTTCATGACAAAATTGCTGATAAGATTGTTGATTTTGATCTTCTCATTGAATGCAGAGAAGGCTTAAGTGAAAAAATTATTTTAGTAATTATTCTATGGGGATGAAAAGAAAACAGAAAAATGAAATGCTCCATAATGGAGAATTAAATTTTCTTTTCATGCCATTTTAACTTTTTTCACTAGTTCAGTGAAAATAAAGTTGGTTACACAGATGGTCAGCCAAGTTTATACAACCATAGTACTCAAAAAACACAAATCTCTGATAAGCTATCTTTTTTTTTTCAAACTCTTTTGTTATTTTGTTACCAGGGATTGAACACATAGGAGTTCAGTTTCACCCCAGTAACCACCATCCTCATTATTTTGAGAAAGATCCTTTTGCTAAGATGCTTAGAACCTTGCTAAGTTACTGAGACATTTGAATTTGTAATTCTCCTGCCTCAGACTCCCAAGCCACTGAAATTATAGATTTGCACACTACACCCAGCTTTTACGGTTTGCCTGTTTGACAAAAATATGTGCATTATAGCATGCATTATTTCTAGGAGATTTATAAATGTTAGTGACTCTACCAAGAGAGAACACTTTTTTAAAAAATAAAAGTAGAATAGCTCCATCCTCTACTGTTTTTTAAGACCCGTTTTGTGGCCTAACATATAATACACCCTGCCAATGAATTTATGTATAATTGAAAAAAAATTTCCTAAGCTCGAGTGGTTAATGTGGGTGACAGTCTAAGAAGAATCTCACACAAGTGATTTAGGTAGTTGCAGCTAAGTTTCCCACAGTGAGCAGTTTTCCAGTTGTCTGTTTGGTTCTGCTTCTCTTAAAACCAATCGTTCTGATGTACATGCTGTAGAGTAAGTGTTTTTTTTTTTTTTACTCTGAATCAGACACCCAATGAAGACATATTATCTATTGACAGTAAGATACATAGACTTAGCAATTTTGCTTAGTTATCAGACCAGAGAGTTTTGTCATTCTGGATGAACAAAATTGCAACTCTGTGATGTGATATAACATGGCAAAATTCTTGCGCACACACCTTATCCACTGCATGTGGTGAATGCTGATTCACCATGTGTTCATTTTCATTCTGCTACTAACTCAATACAGGGTCACTCAATGGGATAATTCTTGTCAACATTCAGAAGAAAATATGGAGGAAAGAAGAAGGGCAATAGCTCTTCAACTTCTCTTGCTATTGTTCAGTTATATCCCAGGCCTTCTTTGATTCTACCTTATTGGGAAAAATAGACCCTAAACCAAGGCTTCATTCAAGGAAGCAGAGAATTCTGACTGGCATATTTGGAAATCATGATGCTATATGTGCACACATCTGATGCAGAGTCCTGTGTTCACCCAATTACTGGACACCTTATAAGTTGCTCACAAAAGCAACACCCATAATCATTGATAATCAGAAAGAAATTTGATGCTTCAAGTTGAATATTAGGATAAATGGCTTCTCTGTGGTATTTTGTTGTTGTTGTTTTGTTTATTTTTGTTTTGGGACAAATTGTCCCTCAGTTGTTGAAGCTTGCCTCCAAATTGTTATCTTACTGTCTCAATCTCCAACAGTATCTTGGATTACAGGCATGCACCACTAGAACTATTAAAAGAAACACTTTTCTGACCAGAAATCAAACTTGGGCCTTGGCAGTGAGAGCTGAATCCTAACCAGAGGCTCAACCAGAGTAGTTCTCTGAGTATTCATACAAATAGACCTACTGTTGAGTTTGTACAAGGATCTTCTGGTGGTTCTCATGTGTGGTAGTCAAGTGTTTCCTGGCCTTCACATCCAGTGAGCTTTCAGTACATTTTACTTGGTGAGAGCTGTCTTTCTTTTTGATTTTTCAAACATTTTACTATTGTGTGCCAAATCTGCAAGAGGTAATTTGGGCCTCAATACATGTCCATTGAATTCCTTCTAGTAGTGTTAAAGTGAGAGAATACACAAAAACATGGCAAAAGGTAGCATTCAGTCCACCTTGATTTTTAAACTTTGTTCTCTTAGCTGCAACTACCTAAATCACTTTTTTATCCCTGAAGGGATTGAAAGGGGTAGTTTTTAAGTTTCAGATCTTGCCATCTTTGCCACCCACCTTAGATGTCCTATCACATCTCCGTGGAAGATGAAGTATTTGTCAATTGGTAATACTCACTGGGAATCTCAGCTGACATGAGATTAAGGAGAAAACATTAAATTTACTAATTTCCCATTTAACTCACAGAAATTCAGAAACATGATTTGGAGTTACACAGACAGGACATATACCAAAATGGCATTTTTATCTTTTATCATGGACATTCCACCATCCTAGATACAACTGGAAATCCACACCTTCACTACCTGTACCGGTCTTGACTTCTCTGAAGTGTCAGCCCTTATTATCAGATTATGAAGATGACACAATTTTCTTAGGATAATTCTCATTCTCAAATGGGGTCCAGGAAATTTGACTCAGTTGCAGATATCCTGGCAATGTAAGAGACACCCTCAAAACTCTGACCTGAGCACATCGGGCAGGAGCCTTTACCTCACAATGATCTTCTGCTTCAAAGTAACTCCCTCAGAATAATGCATGCCAGCCCTCTAGCCTTTTTTCTCAGCCCCACCACAAGCCCTGGATTAGGAGAGATGTTCTCCAAAGTGAGGAGGGAAAAGGTACAGCTAGACCTGCCCATAGGCAAAATTATAAAATGCTGAGCCCAGTGAGCAGTGATAAGATGATAAAAGAACAATATTTCTGATTGTTTTCCATGAAATTTTGAAGAAAATTTTTTAGATCAGGAAGTCAATAATACAATGCATACAGTGAAGGCTGCCTTATATTGCTATCTATACTGATGGAGTTAAAAATCAAATTTTAATACATATATGGTCAGAGAAAAGTGTCCATCAACAACAACACACACAAAAAAAAAAAAACAGGGAGACCAGGTCATGATGTGTCCTCAGGATAATCAAGATAAATTCAATACAATGTGGAAGGGTCTCAAAAGGAATTTATAGAGTGGAAGACATCATTAAAGATGGAATATCTGTTGTGTGTATCTGAATATAAAATATAAACACCATCATTAGTCACAGAGAGGGTCAGTGGTTGTCTGAGAGGTTCTTTGAACAGAGATGGAGGGAGGATTCCCAAAGGTCAAGGAAAGATTTTAGGCAGGGGCATGAATTCCTTTGCCTTATTGTGCTGATGTTCATAAAGGTGTACAAATCAGTCAAAATTTATCAAATTTTTCACATATCTATGTTTTATATTGTACCAAATATTTCATATTAGAAAATTTATATAAAATTAGGCTAAAACATGAATAACAAATGTACACAATGAGGGTTAAGGAGAAGAAGGCATTATTGTAGAATTTCTGTCATTAGGGAAGAATGGAGGATGAAACCACAGGATTCCCCATCAGAGGTCAAATCTGAAATGATCAAAGTTGCACTGGATGCTTCATCACCTAAATTTTAGGGCAAAGATGCCACAGAATCCTGTGCAGTTCCTCAAGCTAAAGAGAAACACAAATTTATGTTTATATGGAGGCATTTCCCTAGGAACACACTGCTGTGAATAACACTAGGGACAGAGTACAAGAGGCTTCTCACTCAAAGAAGTGTCCATAGGTTCAGCTGGGCCTATACTAGTGCTAGCAGAAGAAGCCATAGGCCAGGCCTGAGCAAAGCTGCTGAGTTTTTGCCCTCCTGACAAATGGAGAAGAGGTTCTCTTACTTCCAAATAAGCCTGAAGCACTGTGCAAGCATGAAAGCTATTGTCATATGACAGAGAAATAGCCTCATCCTCAGGCTGGAGATCAGTGAGGGTCACTGAAGCATAGTTGCCAGACTTAGAGCCAGAGAAGTGATAAGGGATACCATAGGGTCAATTTCCAATTTCCATAGATGAGATGTTTGGGGGTAATTTCTGGGAGCTGCTCATACCAGTGCACATTCCAGCCATCCCTAACATTGGTGGTGTTTCCAGCTTAAGACATGGTGACTGTCTTTCCTGGAGTTCCAGAAATGAAGGCAGTTGAATCAGCACAAGGGCCCAGGATCTGTAAAAGGAAGAGACACAGAGAGGATGATGTTTGTCTAAAACCAAGAGTAGAATCAGGGCCCATATCAGAGAACACCTACATCCTATCCCTCCTCTATATTATGTCACCTGTGCACTGAACAGGAGGAATTTGAGGAGGAGAGAACCAGGCCATTGTGAAGGTCATCCTGTTCTCTGCCTTTTTTCATGACGCTGAGCAGAGGTTCCCTCAGGTCTCTAGCTTGCCCTCTTCATATTCTGAGAAGGGAAGTGTCTATCCATGCAAATTAGATCCCTCCAGATTTCCTGATTGCACCCTGGGCCCTGATTCACACTCTTATATATAAAGATTCCACGTGGGTGTGCAGGGGTTGGGTTGGGTTTTCTCATGGGTTTGGGAGGTTATGTGGGCTCTCTCTTGTCCAGCAAGAAGGTCCACAGAAAAGGGTAAAGGAGAGTGTGGCTACAGACTGATAATCAAGACCTCTGAAGACCAAGCAGCTATCAGGTCTGATTTTATTTTGCAATTTCCATGTATATATACTCAGGCGGTAGCTAAGCAGATTACAGGCAGCCACCAATGCAATTTCTGCTAACTGTCCTTGCAATGACTAATTGAGGAGTGGGCTGTGAAGCAAGTGCAGGGACTTCAACACATGGCCTCATGCCCAGGGCTGTTTCTATAGGGTAATGGCCTGTTGCTCACATCCCTAGCAGGAGGGGAGCCTGCCACTCAGAAGCTCTTAATGGATGCCATGTATGTAGTACTCAATGCACTTCTCCCCACAGGCGGTTACAGATGTGAGCCCTAACAAGAGAGCATCAGGCAGAGTCACGTGGCTCATTACAGTTCTGGTTACTTTCTGACCCATGTTGACTACTCTGCAATGCGCCCTATGAACCACGCCAAGACACATCATCATGTGACACTGTGGTCAGACCCCCTGAGACAGTCCTACATTACACTGCCTCTGCCTAGGGGGCAGGCCAGTGAGCCCCTCTTGTGCCCTCTCCATTACCTCAGGATGGCCTTCTTGCTTTCCTAAGACTCCTCATGGTGAATTCATGCATTGTTCATTTGACTCCTTCCTAGATAGGTCTAGGATGGTGTCTTTGATATAAATTCTTCTCAATTCAGGATTAAGTAGGAGAACATAAAGTTTTCTTTTTTATTTTATCTAGGTTATCCCCAACACACACACACACACACACACACATACACACACACACACACAAACTGTGCTCCAAATGTCCTTTCACCATGGACTTGGCAAGGGACTCAGTTGCAACTTTTATGAATAGCCATTTGATGCCATTTAGAAGACACCTTTATGCATGTTTTTAAGCTTTCTCAGTTCACATGTTTGTAACCCTTATTGTCAGCAAGTGAGACTGAGAAGTGTGACTATGTGTCACTCACAGCCATACAGCACTTTAGCCACCATTGTCTATGTGAAAGCCTGTCACAGAGGGTGAGGCACTGAGAAGACTCCAATTGCAGGAATCATAAATGTCTTCAGACATGGATAAAAATTCACTTTCTCCTAGGCACTGGCAGGGAAGCATGCAATGTCAGCCTGAATATTAGCCTTTGTTCATATTTATCATAATAATTCAGTCCATTTCAAAAAAGTCCTATGGTTCCAACTGAGAACCTAAATTATATTCTGAATTAAAAAAAAAAAACTTTTTATTTCCTTTCATTTTTTATTTGTTTTTATTAGATAGATGACAGTAGAATGTATTTTGACATATTATACATAAAAGAAGTATAATTTTGCATTCTCTGGTTGTATATGATGTTGGTAAGTATTTATATAGGCATATAGGAAAGTATTGCCTGATTAATTCTACTGTATTTCCCATTTCCATACCACCTCTCTTCCCTTAATCCCCCATTGTCTAATAAAAGTACTTCTATCCATTACTTCCTGCCTGCCCTTATTGTAATTTAACATACACATATCAGAGAGAACATCCACTCTGATTTGGGGGGATTGTGTTATTTCACTTAGCAGAATAGTCTCTAGTTTAACGCATTTACTAGAAAATGTAATTATTTACTTTCTATTTATCATTGAGAAATAATCCATTGTGTATATGTACCATATTGTCTTTCTCTATTTATCTGTTGAACGGTGCTTAGGCTGGTTCCATATTTTAGCTCTTGCAAATTAAGCTACTAAAATATTGATGTGGCTGCATCATTGTAGTATGCTGACTTTCAGTCCTTGAGTATAAAACAAGGAGTGGGATACCTGGGTCAAACAGTTGGTCCATTTTAAGTTTTCTGAGGAATCTCCATACTGCTTTCCAGAGTGCTTACACCAACTTGTAGTCGAACCAGCAATGAATGAGTGTACTGTTTTCCCACAACCTCACCAACATTTACCGTTGATTGTATTCTGGATAATTGCCATTCAAACTACAGTGAGATTGAATCTCAGTGTGGTTTTAATTTGCATTTCTCTAATTATTAGAGATGTTGAGTTATTTTTTCATAATGTTGAAAATTCTGGATCCCAAGATAGCTAACGAGTGACATTCTAGGGCTTAGAAACTTCCATACTTAAGAATGTAACTCACCTCATAATAGTTTGGTACTTTTCAACTCCAACACAATTTGTAATTGAATATAGACAGGATTAAAAATCAAATATTATGTTTTTTCCTCTCATAAGAGAAATAGTTTACTTGGTGGAATCTAATATTTTTCGTATTTATGAAAGTGATAGTATAGATATTGGGGTATATAACTATATTTCTAATTAATAGATTATTTTAAAATAAATTATACATGGGACATGTGTATTATCAAATGATTCAAATTTATACATTTAATACATTAAATTTTAATTATTATTTTCTCCTTTCTTGCTTCCTTCATTTATCTACCTGTGAAAAATTGGCAATATAGGTCCCCTTGTGATTTTCTTTAGTTTTGGTGAAAATTTATTCCTCCACCTTCACATGGTTCTCTCAACTTTAGTGACTGTTAATTTACTGTAGATTCTCACTTTCCACAAGCCAAACTCCACTTGCCCTTCAATTCAGAAAGAGGAAGACAAAAATGTTTTCTCTATTCCACTACAAATCAGGAAATGTAATTCTCTTCTTCATGAGTGTGCCCAAATGCACCAGCATATACAGAGTTTTTCTTTGATTAGTTTTTGCTCTAATTTAATCTCCAAATATAAACCCAGAATATTTAAACTCTTTACATGAAGCAACGTGAAACAAATTGTATAAAATGATGAATGTTTTGGAAAGAAAATTGCAGACAGAAAATAAGCACATGATATAAGAACTAGAAACTGGAGCAATCACTCTGGATAGCAGTATGGAGATTCCTTAGCAAACAGGGATTGGAACCACCTACTTATCCCACTCCTTGACATATACCCAAATGATGTAAAATCAGCATTCTACAGTGATACAGCCAGATCAAAGTTTATAGCAGCTCACTACACAATAGCCAAGCTATGGAACCAACTCAGCTGCCTTTCAACAGATCAATGGAAAAAGAAAATGTGGTATAAATACAGCATGGACTATTACTCATCAATAAGGAGAAATGAAAGTATGGCATTTTGGGGCAAATGGATGGAACTGGAGACTATCATTATAAGTGAAATCATCTCATACCCAAAAGCCAAAGGCTGAATTTTTCTCTATGATATGTGGATGTTAACCCATAGCAAAGGAGATTACAGAGATAAAGTATTGAAGTTCAGTGGATTAGACAAAAGGAGAATGAAGGAATGAAGGGGTGAGAATAGGAAAGACAATAGTATAATAGTATGAACCAGACATAGCTTCCCTGTGTTTATATATTAATAAACAATAAGTGTAACTACACATCATGTTCAACCACAATAATTGGATCAAAATTGTAATGGGTTGTACCTTTTATATGTATAATATGTCAAAATATACCCTACAGTCATGTATATATAAAAACAGCAAATAAAAAAGCATATGAAATAACACTAAATCTCATCTATCATGAGTGTGCTTATTAAAATAGTAATGAAATGAGCTACATGCCAATGAAAGGGTTTACATATTTCACAAAGACAGTGACATTAAACTAAACCTATACTGAAACTGTTTGTTCATTGTGAATCTAGGTGCCATAAGTTGATATGGAAATCACAAGGAATGATGACTTATGCTCTGTTAGCATGAACTCACCCATTCACTAAAACCAATCTGTGGACTACTGCAAGGATGCATACAACACTGGTTATTAATAAGACTAACCACTTAAATGAGGATATTATCTAGCCATAATAATTTCTTTCTTCATTAATTTAAATACAAATGCAAGTTCTAAGATTACTAATCTGGAAGTCTTTAAATGCAGACTATTTTTTTCAGCCAGACTTGATATTATGACAAAAGTAAAAAACCCATTTTATTGTTATGTTCTATGGCTTTCAAATACTGAAATTTGATATTGTATGAAAAATTTGTTATACAGAGCAAGAAAATTTATTTTTAACAATATTTGGGTTTACTACTTCCACTTGAAGCAGAACATCTGAATACTATTATTTGTGTAGTTTACATTAGTCTAAGATTAAGGAGTTTAAAAAGAAAGTAAATAAGCCAGGAGTGGTGGAACATGCCTCTAATTCTAGTGACTGGGGAGGCTGAGGCAGGAGGATTGCAAGTTCAAAGCTAGCCTCAGCAAAAGTGAAGCACTAGCAACTCAGTGAGATCTTGTCTCAAAATAAAATACAAAATATGGCTGGGAATGTGGTTCAATGGTCAAGTGCCCATGAGTTCAGTCACTTGTATCATCTCTCAAAAAAAAAAAAAAAAGAAAGAAAGAAAAAGAAAAAAGAAAAAGAAAGCAAATAAAAAGACAAAATCAAACAAGCTCTTACATGTCCATCTACAGAGATATCAGAGATGCTTACATGTTTAATCCAATGATTCTATTTTAAAGACAATGCATTTACAAAATCCAGTGTCTAATTTGTAAGTATAATTGCTGGGTCCTGATGGGTAGGCAAAGGAGGCTTGTGGCTAGAGGCATGGATTCCTTTGCCTGATTGTGCTGTTGTTCCCAAAGATGTGAAAATATCTCAAAATTTATCAAAATTTTCACATTTGAAGTGTTTATTTTCTGCCAAATATTTCCTGTTAGAAAACTTATATCAAACTACATAAAAATATGAATCACAGACATCCACAAAGAGGGTTAAGGGGAAGAAGACACAGTTCTTTTTTTCCTAGAAATTGGGAATAATGGAGGATGGAACAACAGGATTACCTGTCAGATGTCAAGTCTGAGATGACCAGAGCTGCATTGGCTGCCTCACCTCTAATTTTCAGGACAAAGAGAATACACCATACTGTTCAGCTCCTCAAGCTAAAGAGGAGCACAAATTTATGTTTATATGGAGAATATTCCTAGGAACATGCTGTTCTGAAAGACTAGGAGGACAGAGGACAAGAGGCTTCTCACTGAAAGAAGTGCCAGTAGATTCAGCTGGAACTATGGTAGAGCTAGCAGAAGAAGCCATAGGGCAGGTCTGAGCAAAGCTGTGGAGTGTTTGCCCTCCTGACAGATGGTAAAGTGGTTCTTGTCTTACTTCCCCATGAGCCTGGAGCACTGTGCGAGCACCAAGGCTGTTATCATAAGACTCACAGTAATAGTCAGCCTCATCCTCAGGCTGGAGCCCAGTGATGGTCAGTGAAGCAGAGTTGCCAGACTTGGAGCCAGAGAAACGATCAGGGACCCCTGAGTATCGATTACTATCATAATAGATGAGGAGTTTTGGGGCCATTTCTTGAATCTGTTGGTACCACTGCACATCATATCTACCAATATTGTTGCTGCTTCCAGTGCAGGAGATGGTGACCCTCTGTCCTGGAGTCCCAGAGAGTGAGGGCTGCTGAGTCAGCACAGACTGGGCCCAGGATCCTGGAAGTGGAAGAAACAGAGAGAGCGTGATTTTTGTCTAGAGACAAGAGTAGAATTAGGGCCAATATCAGAAGACTCCCACTCCCTATCCCTCCTCCATATCATGTCACCTGTACACTGAACAAGGAATGTGAAGAGGAGATAGGAACAGGCCATGGTGAAGGTCATCCTGAGCTCTGCTTTCTGTTTCTGATGCTGAGTGGAGGTTCCCCCAAGGCTCTCCCTTGGCCTCTTCATAATCTGAGAAAGGGAGGTTCTGTTCATGCAAATTAGTTTCCTACAGGTTTCTGAATGCATCTTGGGTCCTGTTTCAGACTCCTGTACATAAAGATGCCAAGTAAGTGTGCAGGGGTGGATTTGGGTTGGCTCAGGGGTGTGGGAGGTCACAGCTATGAGAACTAACAAGAGATCATCAGGCAGGACCAGGTGGCTCATTACAGTTCTGGTTACTTCATGACTCCTCTTAACTGGTCTGCAGTGCCTCCTGTTGTCCAAGCTCATACACATAATCATATGACATTTTTATCAAAACCTCTGAAATCCCAACTGACCTGCATCTCCACTAAAATTGCCTGAAATTGGGGACAGGCTGGTGAGTGCTTTGTATCCACTCCCATATCCTCAGGGTGGCTGTCTTGCTTTTGTCAGACTCCTCATGGTGAATTTGTGCATAGCTCACTAGACACCTCCCTTTATAGGACTAAGATTGTGTCTTTGAATCAATTTCTTCTCAGGTGAGAATTAAGCAGATGAACATAAACTTTGTGGTTTTATTAGCTTGCAGGGTACCATCACATTTATCCTCAACACAAAAACTGTTCCATGGGTTATTTCACACTGAGCTTGGCACAGAAATCAGTTGCAAAATCTTATGAGTAGCTACCTGATGCTATTTAGAAGATACTTCCACGTATGTTTTTAAGATTTCTCAGTTCTAATGTTTGTAACCTTTACTTTCAGCAATTTAGACTGAGGATGGTAACTATGTGTTAGTCACAACCAAATAGCCGTCCTGTCACCATTGGCTACATGGAATACCACAGGCACTGGAAGCAATAAAATGACTCAAATTGCAGGACTCATGAATATATTCAGACATGGATAAAAATGCATTGTCTCCTAGGCACTGGCAAGTATGCAGGTACTCTGGGCATGAAAATCATCCTTTTGTTTATATTTGTTTAATAATACTCTTTGTATTTCACAAGGGTCTTATGATTCCAACTGATGAAGTAAATCATATCCTGAATTTTTAAAAACTATTTTATTTCTTATTTGTTCTTAATAGTTATAGATGAAAGTAGATTGTATTGTGACATTATACATATATGGAGTCTAACTTCTCATTTTCTGGTTGTACATGATGGAGAATTACATTTTTGTATTTATATATGAACATAGGAAAGTAATGTCTGTGATTCATTCTACTATCTTTCATATCCCCATCCCCATTTCCTTCCCTTCATTGCCCTTTTTCTAATCTAAACTTCTGTTTTTTTCTTACCTTTCCTCATGGTTATTGTGAGTTAGCAAACATATATCAGGGAGAACATTTGACTTTTTTTGTGTGTGGGAATTTGGCTTATTTTACTTAGATAGTCTCCAGTTCTACCTATTTTCCGACAAATGCCATAATTTCATTTCTCCTTATGGCTGAGTAGTATTCCATTGTGTATATATACCACATTTTCTTTATTAATTTATTAGTTGAAGGGCATCTAGGCTGCTTTTCATATTATGGCCATTGTAAATGAAGTTGCTCTAAATATTGATGTGGCTGTGTCAAAGAAGTATGCCGTGTTTAAATCCCTTGGTATAAACTGAGGAGTGAGATAATTTGGTCAAATTGTGGTTCTATTCCAAGTTTTCTAAGGAATCTGTATAATGATTTTCAGAATGGTTGCACCAGTTTGCTGTCCAATCAGAAATGTATGAGTATACTTTTTCCCCAACATCCTCATCAACATTTATTATTGCTCCCTTTCTTAATGATTGACATTCAGACTGGAGTGAGATAAAATCTCAGTGTAGTTTTAATTTGCATTTCTCTAACTGCTAGAGATGTCCAATATTTTTTTTTCATAATTTTGACAGTTCCAGATCCCAAGATAGGCAACAAGTGCCATTCTAGGGCCTAGAAATTTCCATACTTAGGCATGTAAGCAACTCATGATAGGTTGGTACTTTTCAACTCCATCACAATTTGTAATTAAATATAAACAGGATTAAAAGTCAAGCAATTATGTTTTTTCTTTGAAAAAATAAATTATATATATTGTGGAATCTAATATGTTTCATATTTATGAAAGTGATAATCTAAAGATTGGTAATATATAATTTACATATTCTGATTAACATATTATCTTAATATTAATAAAACATGGAATGTGTGCATTATTAAGTAATTTAAATTTATAAAACTTTGATATATTAAGTTTTAATCATTATTTTCTCCTTTCTTCATTTTTTTCCTTCCTTCTTTCCTCTACCTATGAGGAATGGGCAAGGTAGGTTGGTTTGTGATTTTCTGTAGTTTTAATGAAAATTTATTTCTCCACCTTCATATGGTGCTCTCAACTGCAACGACTGTTAATTTTCTGAAGATTATTTTTTCCACAGACCAAGCTGCACTTTTCCTACAATTCAGAAAGAGAAAAAAATTATTTTCTACTCCATTGTTAATCAGCATGTTTAATTATCTTCTGATTCATAAGTGTAGCCAAATCCTCCACTACATACAGAGTTTTCTTTTAATTATCCTCTTCTCTAATTTTGTCTACAAATATGAACCCAGAATATTTAAATTCTTTACACCAAGCAACATAAAACAAATTATATGAAATTATCAATGTTACTGAATGAAAATTCCAGATAGAAAATAAGTGCATAATGGTGGCACTGCAAACTGGTAGAACCACTCTGGAAATCACTATGAAGATTCCTCAAAAAACTTGTATGAGATCCACTATTTGACTCAGTTTTTCCACTCCTCAGCACATATCTAAAGGACTTAAAAATCAGCTTACTACAGTGATGCAGCCATAACAACTTTTGTAGCAGCTCAATTCACAATAGCAGAACTATGGAGTCAACCCAGGTGCCATTCAATAGATGAACCAATAAAGAAAATGTGGTACATATACACAATGGAATATTACTCATACATAAGAAATTAAATTATGGCTTTTGCCAGTAAATGTATGGAAATGAGACTATCATGCTTGACACAGTCTGGCTGGGCACAAAATCATGAGACACTCAAGCAGGAACAAACTTTATTTCCAAAACTCCCGCAAATCCACACACAGAGCTTTCTCCCAGGACACACTACACCAACAAGAAATCCCTCCTCTGGAATTCCCTCCTACCGCACTCCCCCAACCAATGGGAACTCTCCAGGAGTCCCGTTAGAGCTCCAAAGTAGCAGGCTGAGGCGGCCAGCAGGAGTCTAATCTCCAATTGAATGCACATCTTAACATGATCATTATCATCTCAATGGCTTGCTGGCATCACCTTTCAACCCAAAATGCCATGCCTCATTCCTACTTGGCTATGGCTGTCAGCATCTCCCCCCTTCTGTTTAAATAAACAACAAGCAATGTGGCTTAGGGACCATGCCTGTTAGGTTGTCCAATACAACATATGGTTCTTACCCGTTGTCGGATGAGCTGACCTCTAGGTGTCAGCCTCCTGTCCTAGGTTGGTACCACTGCAATTGGATCATACCGTCACTGACTACCGGTCCAGCATACAGCCATACTTGTGGATAGGCCTATGCACCAGTGGGGGTTGAGGTTCTTTGCCCCACCTCTGTTGGCCCCAAATTTGGCCTTGGTTCCAGTGGGGAGGGTGAGGTTCTTTTTTTTTCTTGAGAAAAGCCAGCATAAAGCACTTTTATTGCAATAGTAAAACTTGAAACTCATACGTGGTGTGAGGGAAGAGGGGACAAAGCAACAATTTCTCTCACCAAATCACTACACAGGACAGCAAAGGGTAAGAAGGGGCTGAGGGACAAAAAGCCAGGAAACCTGGAGATCAGCAGAGAGCCAAGCATCAAAAAAACAAGCGGTGCTGAAGCTGCGTTGGCCAGCAGCGTTTTCTGAGAGAACACTCGAGGATGTGTCACGATGGCCGGGCTTTCACTGGGTGTTGAAGTCTACAAACAGCACCTTCAATTTAAACTTTCAATTAAGGTTCTTAAAATTTACGAAGTGGAACTTGGATAGCTTCGATATTACAAAAGTTCTGAAAATCCATTAGAAAAACCACAAGATGGAGGAAAGAAAGGAGAAACCCCCCCCCAAAAAAAAAAAAAAAAAAACCAAAAGACCCCAAACCAAAACCAGCCAGGTCACAAAGGTGGCTTCAGAGGGACCCTATTAAACATTCTTGCTGCTGCACTGCAAAGCCATAGCAGATTTGAGACGCTGTGGAGGGCTGAATTACTCTCCTATGTGAGAAATGTCCTTGTGTTAAATTCAAAGCCCTACCCAAAACTGCAGTGGGGAGGGGAGGGCCTTTTCCTCGCCAGCCCACCCCCTCCCTAGAACCCCTCTGCCTTTTGAAAGCAGATCACTTTCACTGCAATGTTGGACACTTCAGGTATCTGTCCCTGGGCCAGGAGGGTGAGGTTCTTTGCCTCACCTCTGTTGGCCCCCAAATTTTAGACCATCACTAGAAGAAGGGAGGAGGACACAGAAATGCTACAACACTAAGCCAACTGAGGGCTCCTTTGAAAAATTGTACCACCACTGACACCATCAGCAAAGATACTCCAGCATTACCACAATTCGCTGTACCAACAGATAGTTCACAATGTATACAAGTGATACATAGTCCAGGCAAGTTCTGCAAGCTGTTCAAAGTGGAGGAATCTATCAATATGTCCATTTCCTCCCAAATTAAATCGACACCTGTATGAGCATTACTTGTTGAGTTATCATTCATTGATGCATCAGTTTATACAGTTTACTGTGATAGCTATTGAAGAAGCTATAGTTTGGTTTCATCTTTGTCTTCACTGGCACTGGGATGAAGATAGGAATTCTGGCAATGATGGCTAAAAAAAATATGTAAAATTCCAACAGGTACTAAGAAAACAATTTTCTGAACAATTTACATTATCCTGAACAGAATTATTAAATATACTGAAAAGGAAAGGTGAAAGTAAACAAACAGATCTGTTAACCTCCTTATTTGTACACATATTAAAACAATCCTCAACAGCTGTTTACCCAATTTAAATTAAACCATTAAAATAACATGAATAAAAAAAAATATTTGGATCCATTTTTTTATGAGCGCTCCTCATATATGATCTATGGACATATGCACATACACACATACAACACAAAACACAAGTGTGCACACATAACCTACAACACATAAGACAATAGTAAAGGCCTCATAGCTTTACACAGGTGAAATCTCCATTGTAATGTTTAAAAACTCCACAGCCAAAAAATAAAACTGATCAGAAAAACATTAACCTAGGTCTATATGAGCTCAAAAAATAAAATAGAACTTTATGATGTGGGAAAATAAAATAATAAAATGGATATTGAAAAAAAGCATCCTGGTTAATCATTGTTGCAGATGTAAGAATAGCCAAGCTGGAGCTCTGGATGTCAGTTGTTATGGATTTGAGTCAAATCATCTTCTTTTTGGTCTGTAGAAATCGCTTTGGTTAGTCTCTCTGGAATCCAAATTGGCTGTGGTTCTCCCTGTTGAAACACATAAACAGAACCCCGACTCCAATCACTGGGACAGGGCCTTTCCATTGTCCTGTTAGAATACCCTTCCAAAGTACATTAGGCTTATGTACATTTTTTGGATACATATGCCTTTCTGCAGCACTAAAGCCTGATGAATCCAAATTTAAAAAGTTTAGAGTAAAAAGGTTATTTTAAGTTTATCTTTGGGTGATATATAACCCTTTCCAATTCCCTGTTTTTCTTTAATAACTACATTTTAATAGTTTGATGAGCTCTTTCAACTATGACTTGTACCTATGGATTGTATGGAATTCCTGTTATGTGAATAATGCCAAATGATGAGTAAAATTGTTTAAAAGAGGTGGAAGTATAACCAGGACCATTATCTGTTTTTAACTGTTTTGGAATGCCAACAGTGGCAAAATTTTGTAAGCATTGAGCTATAATATCTTTGGTTTTTCTCCAACATGAAGGGAGCCCATCAAAAATCCAGAAGAAGTATCCACTGTAACATGCAAATATTTTAATTTTCCGAATTCTGGCAAGTGCGTGACGTCGATCTGCCAAATATGGTTAGGTATCAGTCCTCTAGGATTGACTCCAAGATTAACTCATGGTAAAAAGGTCACACAATTTTGACATTGTTTTATTATATGTCTGGCTTGTTCCTTAGTTATTTTAAAACACTTTTGTAAAGTATTGGCATTGACATGGAACCTTTTATGAAAATTTGTAGCTTCTTCTAGTGTAGAGAAAATATGTATGTCATTTGTAGTTTTATCTGCTAAATCATTGCCCAAACTAAGGGCTCCAGGTAATCCTGTATGTTCACTGATATGTCCAATAAAGAATGAATCTTTTCTGTCCCAGATTTGACTTTGTATAGTGGAAAACAAATAGAAAACAGTAGAGGAAGGAGAAATCCTACCAGCATCTTCAAGGGATAGTATAGCATTAACCATATACTATCAGAAAATAAATTAAATACAGAATTTTTAAACATCACAAAAGCTTGTAAAACTGCATTAGGCTCTACCTTTTGAGCTGATTGTTTGGGTACTAAAAATGTAAAAGTTTGATCAGGGGTAACTACTGCTGCTGTACCATTATTTGACCCATAGAGAATATAATTGGAGCATTAATGATAGGTGTTTTTCTTGTCATTTTTTGAAAAACTACAGGATGCTAGGATCAAAAAGACAACAAAGGATTAGGTGGTAAGTGATTATCAAATGAAACATTAGATTTACACATGATTATTGCCCAAGTGTCTAACTCATTAGCTAGCTCATCAATTTGATCCATAGTATATGGAGTAATAATTTTGTTGGGAGAAATTCCAAACACTCCCTTTGCTGCTTTTATTCTTTGGGTATTAATTGTCCTACAGCCTCAGGATACCTAGTAAGAATAGTGTTACGAGAAAAAGATAAATACTCCTGTAGGAATATTTTTTGTTGGTAGTACAATAAATAATAAAGGCAAACCTTTTTCAATTCTATACAAAAGCATATTTTCCATATATGTTTTAATAATTTTTAAAGCCTTTCTTGCTTCAGGCATTAACATGCAGGATGAATATGGATCTGATGGATGTTTTAGGATACCAAATAAAGGTCCCAACTCTCCTGTTGGTATGCCTAGATATGGCCTCATCCAATTTATGTCTCCCAATAACTTTTGAAAGTCATTAAGTGATTTGAGTTGATCTACTCATATTTGAATTTTTGGTGGACGGACTATGGTTGTGGATAATAGAATTCCTAAATAATTCATTGGAAAATTTAATTGTAATTTATCTATTGCTATCTCTAGATTATAATTTTTTAAATAAATTTGTAAGTGTGGCATAACATTCTAGCAATGTGTTTCTATCTTCATGTGTTAATAATACATCATCCATATAGTGAAATATTTGTACTTCAGGATTTTGACTTCTAAGTGGCTGGATTACTTTATTAACATAAATTTGACACATAGTTGGTCTGTTAGCCATCCCCTGAGGGAGTACTTTCCATTCATATCTCTGATCAGGACCTTCATGATTCAGTGCAGGAATAGTAAATGCAAAATGTGGACTATCCTCAGGGTGAATTGGAATTGAAAAAAAAAAAAACTTTAATATCTGTAGCTAAAACATACCAGGGTTTTGGCAAAGAAGACAATTCAGGAATCCCTGATTGAGCAGGTCCCATACTAACCATCTCATTATTAATGGCTCTTAAATCTTCCAATATTCTCCATTTACCAGATTTATTTTTGATGGCAAAAATGGGAGTATTATGGGGAGATATGGAAGGCTGTATGTGTCCCTCTGCTAATTGTTGTTTGACCAGGTCATGGGCTACTTGCATCTTTTCTTTAGTCAGAGGCCACTGAGGAACCCATACTGGTCTTTCTGATTTCCAAGTAATTTTGATGGTCTCAGTGGCCCCTTCTGAAAACCCAATCCATGTCTATTTATTCCTTGATCTATTGGTGTTGCTATACCTTGTTCTTGTTCTCCTAATCTTTTTTTCTTTCCTAAAACCTTGTCTATCCCTAGTAGTGGGCACATTAGATTGATGTTATTTGTTAATGTCAAACCTAATTGATCTAGGACATCTCGTCCCCATAAATTTACAGGAAGATGATCCAATACATATGGCTGTATAGTTCCTTCACATCCTTCAGGATCCTTCCAATCTAATACCATTGCACTTCTATTGGGATTAGTCACCACACCTAGGCCTTGAAGAATTTTATTGGCTTGTTGTAATGGCCAATGTTTTGGCCATTCTTGACGAGATGTGATGCTAAGGTCAGCACCTGTTTCCAGTAGCCCATTAAATTCATGTCCTTGAATATTTAGTTGTAGCATTAGGCGAGAATCTAAATTTAAAGACAGCAGAGCCCAATCTACACCTATTGAGCCTAATCCCCTGGAATCTCTTTCTAGAGTACAACTGGAAAATTCATCATGCAGGCTGGGTATTATTAATAACTCTGCTATTCTCTCTCCTGGTAAAATTACTGATATACCTCTTGGAGAACTAGCTATAATTTTTATTTCACCTACATAATTGAGATCAATTACCCCAGGACTTATCATAAGTGCTCTTAGTGTAGAAGAACTGCATCCCAATAATAAGCCTACTGTTCCTTGGGGAAAAGGTCCTTTTACTCCTGTGGGAATTATTTGAAGTCCCATCTCTGGAGTTAGTACTGCTCTAGTGGAGGCACAGATGTCCAACCCTGCGCTCCCTCTGGTTTGTCTGATGAGGGATTTAGTGGATAATGTGTCCTGGGCACTAACCTGATGGTGTTTCTGGGTTCCTCCATTGCCCTGTATATTTGTGGTTGTGGGCCCTAGAGCATTGGGCACCCCCAGTCCGTTTTTTAGCAATGGAGCCCGATGCTTTTCTCCATGATATTGTGGGTAAACACCTGGTCCTTGTCCATTTTTTGATAATGGAGTACCCTCTATGGTGGTTTGAGAACTGCATTCATTAGCCCAATGTCTCCCTCTACGGCATCCTGGGCAAATACCCGGTATTCTATTCCTTTGATACGTAGTTTTGTTAAACCCTTTTTCTATGGGGCAATTCCTTTTAAAATGTCCTGTTTGTTCACAATTGTAGCATGTTTTTGGCCTGGCATCTAAATCCTGTTGTACTGCAGCTGCCAAGACTTGCCTTTGTTCATTAATGTCTCTACACAATTTAATATATGTGTTTAAATCTTCATGTTTCCATGGTCTAATAACCTCTCTGCAGCAACAATTTGCTTTCTCATAAGCCAGTTGTTTTATTAATGACATTGCTTGTTATGTATCCCCAAAAACTCTGGCAGCTGTTTGAATAAGCCTATCTACAAATTCAGTGTAAGGTTCATTAGCTCCTTGTATTATGTTAGATAATAGACCTTGTAAATCTCCATGTCCTTGTAAAGTTTTCCATGCCCTAATCACAGCTGAAGTTATTTGTGAGTATATGGCAGGATAATATCTAATTTGTTGCAGCTGACTCTCATAAGATCCCTTTCCTAACAACATATGTAGATTTCTCTGAGGAACACTGGCTGCTGCATTTTGCCTAGCCGTCTCTGTGCAAAATTCCTGATTGGCAACCTTCCATAACAGATATTGTCCTCCATTTAGCACAGCTTTGCACATACTAGCTCAATCTGCTGGTGTCATGTTCAAGTTGTTAATTGATTCGACCATACTTACAGTGAAGGGTGCTTGAGGACCATAGGTTGTTACAGCCTCTTTCAGCTGCTTCACTGTTTTGAAATCTAAAGCATGGTGAATTCTCTGCCCTCCTGCATCCTCAAATACAGTGCATGCTAATCTTTGAGGTCCTGTCTCAGGATCCCATCTATCAACTATGGGAGTTGAGGGCCACTCAGCATTTGTTGTCTCTGTATACATAGGTGGAGCTGTTTGTTGAATACTTATGCCATCTGGTGATACAAAGGTGTTAGTAGCAACCTCCCATAGTAACTTGTCCCGTGATAGCCTTTCCTTCCCTAAACTTTCTTCCCTTGTTGGTCTAACTCGAGAGACTTCCTCTTTTACTTGATCTAAAATGTCTTCTCCTTGACTTAGCAAACAAGATTGTACCAACGTCCATAATGGTAATGTGCCAACTGGCAGAGTTCATGGGCTTTCCTTTTCTGTCTTTTTAAAATCTTCACCATGATGGTTCCATTGTGATATATTTAAAAGCCTCTCTTTAATGAACCATGGGCTACACCTTTGTATCATCTTAAAGTATGCCCTAACTGTTCTTGATTTTACTGAGATGCTTCCTTCCTCTAGTAATTTACTTAACAGCCTTTCATTTTGGTTTTTACTAATTTTTAGTTCCATATTTCTGCTATAAAGATAACGCAACCCAACAAGATAACACAAAACAAAACTGAAACAAAATGAAACAAAAACGGAACAAAAATTCATTGTATCAGTTTTTCTATTTTCTTGACATGTGTATCCATGGTCTATCTCTATCTCCTTCTCAGGGCAGAACAACTTCAAACCTTGAGCCAACCACTTTCCCCAGTTTGCGTGAGAAAGTTCTAGGGACAGACAGCTTGAAACAAAAACAAAACAAATCAAACGAAGAACACATTGTTTTTTGAAATGGTCAACCATTCTCTCTCACTACACTCAGGGGCCAGCAGTTTCACTTTCCCACAGGCTTCAGGCGTCCCCGCACAGGCCACCAAATGCTGCAGTCTGGCTGGGCACAAATAACCAGGAGGTCAGGAGCCACTTGTAGATTCGAGCAGGAATGAACTTTATTCCAGAACCCACTCGAACTCAACGGGAATTCAACTGGAACCCCGTGAGAACTCAACGGGAACTCAATGGAAACTCTGTGAGAACTCAGTGGGAACTCCGCGAGAACTCAAAGTAGTGGACATCCGAGATAGCAGAAGCCGCCCTATTGCCAAACAGCAGAGGTCCATATACACAACTGAATACACAGCCTGCCCCAATCCAGCATCATCCAGTTACAGCAATCAGCCATAATCCCAATAACTATACACAGCTTAACTTAACCATCATCATCCTAATGGCTCACTGGCGCTACCCCTCAACCACTCCTTCTGGCAAAATGCCAGGCACCATCCTGACTTGGTTGTGGCTCCCAACACACTGCAAGGACAGTTGGCCAGAAATTGTATCAGTGGCTGCCTATAATCTGCCTAGCTAGTGTACATAACTACTGTACAATAAAATCAGACCTGCTTCCAGGTTGGTCTCTGGAGGTCTTCATTAGTGACTCTGTAGCCACAGTTCTACTCTACCGCATTCTGTGGACCTCCTCACTGGAAAAAAGATAGTCCACACATACCCCTGTCAGTGTCTTTTCTGGGGAAGGTTTGCATGGACTGTGCCTAACCTGAGACTTTATAGGTACCTAGAGAGTAACTGGTTTGTGGAAAGAATGAGTTCTGTGCTGAGACCAGGGGGCAGGCATCAAGGTTCTCACCTTTGAGCCCAAAACCTCCCAATGGAAGACCTACATTTTCCACATTGCCCAGACTTACATCAGTCACGTCTGTATCCAGGTGACAGGTGGTCCTGACAGAGGCTCCTGCCTCCCACAAGTACTTCAGCACTGCCTGCTCCCAGCCCAAGATAGAGAAAAAACACCCTATCTCATCACAGTCTTTAATTTTCTATTCCCTACACACACATTCCATAGAAGTAGGAAACACAATTCAAACAATTTTCTATGGCATTTGCAGGGGAAGGAGGCTTTTATATACTTTTATATACAAACTACATATACAATGAAAAATACATAAGCCTGAAAGTGAAAAACTGGGGACAAGTCAGCTCTAAACCCACTTTGGAAGCTTTTTGTGAATCTAGGGTTCTCTCTCCCTACCTGATTCTTCCTGAAATTGGTGCATAAGGGCTTTATGGATTAGTGTTTGGGAATTTAAAATTCATTGGAAATGAGGAAAGCACAGGAGCTAGAAAGGACAATTACTAATGGGCTTGAAAAGGAAATAAGCTGGTCTGAGGATTTTGTAGTAGAGTTCACAAAAAAATAAAGGATGAATTTCAAGGAAAGATATTAAAAACATTTCATGACTTTTCTGATAAAAAGTTCTTCTACATATTGTTATACTATATTATTGCTCTATGCTCACAATGATTTTATGGTTACCCCCACTTCCAATGCTGATCAATAATAAATGCCAATGAATACATTAGTTGAGAGATATTCTACCTCTTGTTTAGGAAAACTAGCTGTGGGTATGCACCACTGCTTGGAGACATGGCTAAATGAGTTCAGGATTTGGCCCTGATAGTTATACACAGATTTGACATAAAGTAATCCTCTGGGTACATAGGCTGTTTGCCAGTCTCTGCTTATGATGGAGCTGCCTTGGAAGTGTTCCTTAGACTCAGGCATTGTTCAGAGGACAGGCCATGCACTGTGATTGTTGGATAGGCACATCATAGCATAACACTCAACTGAAGGTCCCTTACATAAAAGAAACTGATGGACAACTAAGGAAGTGTGTGACCTTCAGTATATTTTAAATGCCATGGCATGTCTTTTCGTTGTATGAAAATTAAGTATAACTTAATGAATTTTATTACTATGTGAAAGTTGGTCTCTTCCCTTTGATTAATTGCAAAATTAACATCACTGGTGATGCTAACCACTGGAAGAAATGCTTTGACCTCAGTCTTCAGATCAGATTCAGAAGTTTTGTCTCTTTTGTAAGATATAATATTTGAATACTTATTTTGTGGACCATTTCCTTTCAAACAATTGACAGATATCCTTCCTTATGGACTTAAACAGAAAAAGAAACTAACCAGACCATTTTCTTAGCCTTTCTCTAGAATAAGTCATCATTGGGCTGCCAGATTAATCAGTGTCTGGTCTTATGATTTCCACATCCTGAGATCATGTTTCTATCCAGACTAAGTCATGGGAAGGTTTATATCTCCGTTGCTCATCTTGGTCTTACTGTGCTGAGAGTCATTGTAATGTATCACACATTGTACCTGTTTTACCCTCAGGTGGGCACCTTAGAGAAGCAGGAAGCTTTTCTGTCATCAAGGGAGCCTGAGAACCAAGAAGGTGACCAAGAATGTCTGCTGTTTGCAGCTCAAATCAGGGTCTTAGCACTTAGCTAGACTTCTGCTACAACCAGTATGAGAAGTGACCATTGGTGACCAAAAACTGTGCTGGAGTCACAGATTAGAGTGACTTTCCCTCCTGAGCAAGTGGTCAGTGAAGTCTCCCGAGTCCTGCAACCTAAGAAGTGGACCCTACAACTCAAACAAATGTGTCTAATATGAGGAAGAAAAACAGAATTTCCCTGTAATGCCTGGAATTCATATTCTCTTTCATCCTTAACACTAACTGTGGAGGAGAAGAAGACATCCAGACTGTGATGCATTTTGGAAGGATCCCCAGGCCCTAAAATTTAGGCCAAACTTCCTGATGGTCCATTACTTCTTAGGAACTGCCTGCTGAAGGGGGTGTGTTTGTATGGTATATTATATAAATTTGAGCCCTTTACCATCAACTTCCAAAACACAGCCCATTGTCTTCAGAGCATTTAGATTTTCAGAGATAGACTTAGGGTGGCTGTGTGCTGTGGGTATTCCCCATGGAAAGAAGCAGCTGCTCTAGCACGGTGCATAGTCCACTGAGCAACTAACTGTTCATGATCCAGTAGAGCTAAACTACTTGAGTTTCCATCAGTTTTCTACAAAGGTCCACAGTGCCACCTGGAGGCCTATTGGTCTAAAGCAAATGTTTGTATCACATTGCCACTGTTTCTAAGACTCTCTCATTAATTACTAGAGTTTTCTCAGCATTCCTGATTATATCTGTTTCTTTTTTGTTGTTGTTGTTTATTTATTTAATAAAATTATTCCCAATTGTGTATAATTCAATTTTACAGTTGCATGTTCTTAACCTTTTGGAAATTTTCTTATCATAACATACTTGCATTTATTCTATATAATGCTTCATTGATTTATTATAACTGTATGTTAATGGTGGGATTAACTGTACACATAATCATATATTCAGGAAACATTATTTTATTAATTTCATTCCCCAATATTTTCTCTTTCCCTCTCTTACACCCTTTTATAAACCTGTTTCTTTACTGGCCTTATTTCCATTTTTCCTTACTTGCTACATTGAAATTATTAATAAAATTGAGATTCACTGTGATATATTGGTATTTGCACATAGCACCATTTGTTTGATGTTCTGCTACAGTACCTGCCCATCTCCTGTTTTTTATCTTTCTCCTGGATCTTCTTTCTCTATTTAACATTTCTCCCTTCAAGGATTCAGTTTTTTTGTCATAAGTGTAAGTTATGAAGATAAAAAACAAATAATAAAGATGGGACCTCACTCATGATTGTTTTAATTTTAAGGGTTTAAAATTTGTTCTAATTTGTTTTATATAACGGAAGAACACATTTATTTCACGTCATACATATGTAGCACAATTTTTCATATCTCTGGTTGTACACAATAAAGAGGGACACCATTTGTGTCTAGATACATGTACTTAGAGCAATGATATCCATCTAATTTCATGAATGTTTTGAATGAGTAAATGAATTGTGTTCATGACCAACTTGATGATAAGGTTGCTGATTTTGAACTTCTCATTGGATATAGACAAAGCTTAAGTTGAAAATTGTTTTAGTAACTTAATATACAGGGTAAAAAAAGAAAAATGAGAGGAAATGCTCCAAGTTAGAAGGTTAAATTTTCTTTTCTTTCCATTTTCACTTTCTTAAGTCATTCTGTGGATATAAAGTCCAGCATGTAGCTGCTCAACCAGGTATACATGACCACACTAATCAAAATAGAAAAGCTTTTGTTTTTTGTTTGTTTGTTTGTTTTTGGCTTTTTGTTTCTTATTTATTTATATATTTATTTGTTTGTTTGTTTATTTGTTTGTTTGTTTCTGGGATTGAACCCAGAATGTCTTAATTACTGAGCCAAATCCCTAGTTCCCTATTTGTTTAGAGAGAGGGACTTGTTGTTTTTTAGGACCTTACTGACTTGCTGATGCTCATTTTGAAATTGTGATTCTCTTGCCTCAGCCTCCAAAGTTGCTGTGATTACAGGTGTATGCCACCACTCCCAGTTTTTAAGGTTTTGCTGATTGACAATAATGTATGCATGATAGCACTCACTGTTTATAAAAGAGTTATCAATGTCAGTGAAACTCCCAGGAGAGAACAAATAGTGTCTTAGAATAAGATTAAAAGAACTCCCTGCTCTTCAATTTCTCAAGGCTTGTTTTGTGGCCTGACATAAACTACCCTGCCAATGAATCTATGTTCAATTGAGAAGAATGTTCCTTAGCTCCAGTGCTAATGTGAGTGATAGTATGAGAAGAGCCTTATATTAGTTAGGACACTGTTTCCCACACTGATGATCAGGGTGAGCAGTTTTTCAGTTGTCTGCTTTTATCTGCCTCTCCTAAAATCAATCTTCCTGATCTACATGCTGTGGAGCAGGTAGAGCTTTATACCGAATCAGAGACCCACTGAAAAGACATTATCTGTTAGCATTGAGATGCATAGGCTTAGCAATCTTACTCTGTTATCAGACCAGATAGTTTTTGGCATTCTGGATGAACAAAATTGCAACTCTGTGATGTGAACTAACATGACAAAATTCTTGCTCTAACACCTTTTTCAATGCAAGTGATGAATGGTGATTCTCTATGTGCACATTTTTATTCTGTTACTAACTCAATACAGAATCACTCACTGGGATAATTTTTATCAGCCTTCAGGAGAAAACATGCAGGGGAGAAGGAGGGCAGTAGGTTATTCAACTTATTATGCTATATTCAGATATAGCACAGGCCTCCTCTGATTCTACTTTTTTTGGACAAAAAGCACTTGAGGCAAGGCATCCTTCAAGGAGGCAGAAAACTATGTCTGGCATTTAAAAGGACCTGGGATTTGGAAACCATGACACTATATGTGAACACATCTGTTGCAGAATACACCCAATTCCTGAACACCTTTTAAGTTGCCTACCAAAGCAATGTTCATAAACATTGATAATAAGACAACTTTGATATCCCAAGTTGAGTATTAGAGTAAATGGCTTCTCTATGGTATTTTTGTTGTTGTTTTGTTTTTAAAACAAGATTTCCCTCAGTTGTTGAAGCTTCCCTACAACTTGTTATCAATTGCCTCACCATCCAAAGTATCTTGGATTAGAGACATGTACCACCACAGATGGCAAAAGAAAGTCTTCCCTGACCAGAAATCAAACTTGGGCCATGGCAGTGAGAGAGCTGAATCCTAATCACTAGATCACCCAGAGAAGCTCTCTACAAATAGACCTGCTGTTGAGTTCACACAAGGGCCCTCTTGTGGTTCTCAGGGGCAGTAGTCAAGTTTTCTTGGATAGCTCTCTTGCCAATGTTTACCTTATGTACATGGTCAGGGAGTGAAGGGGAAGGGGCTCGGGGAGCAACACTCACTTGTCTTTTTTCTCCAGCTAGTTGTTGTACAGAGCAAGCTCCAGTTCTGTCACACACTCTGCCCATCTTATGGTAAGGGCCCTCATTTTTTGTGATTGTTCAAATATTTGATTATTCAATCTCAAATCTGCAAGGGACAATATGGGCTGTGGTTTATGTCCCTTGAATTCCCTTCAGTAGGTTTTAAAGTAAGAGAAAGCACACAGTGGCACTCAGATGGCTTGGATTTTTTTAAAATGTTTTGTCTCTTAGCTCCAATTACACAAATCCACTTTTTGTCCCTGAAGGAATCTAAGGGTAAGTGTCTCAGGTGAAGATCTTACCATCTTTGCCATTCTCCTTAGATGCCCTGGCGTATGTCCATGGAAGATGAGGTGTTTGTAAGAGATTGGACATAACCACTTAGAATCTCAGCAGGCATGAAAATAAGAAGGAAATATGAAAGGTACTCATTTCTGATTTAACTCACTGAACTTCAGAAACCTGACTTAGAGGCTGAACATGCCTCCAAATTTCCATGAATAAAATGATTTTTGAATGTTTCCTCATAAATGTGCCACAAGCCTAGACACACCTAGAAATCCATGCCTTCCCCACTTCTCCCTGTCCTGAGCTTCTCTGATGTGTCAGCTGTTATAATCAGCATAAGGAGATAATTTTCTTATGAGGATTCTTGTCATCAGATGGGCTCCAGAAATTGTAGTGCAGTTGCAGGGGTCCTTGCAGAGTTCCTAGCAATGTAAGAAACACCCTCAAAACTCTGAGCACACAGGGGCAGGAACCTTGCCCTTCAATGGTCTTCTGATTCCAAGTAACTCCCTGGGGGTCATCCAAGTCAGCCCTCTTACCTTTAATCTCAGTACTACCACAAGCCCCGAATTAACACAATCATTCTCCAAAGTGAGAAGGGGAAGAATGCAGCTAGACATTCCTACCGCCCCTATGAGAAGATGTTTAGCTCAGTGAACAGTGATCAGATAACAAAGGAAAAGGATTTCTGCTTGTTTTCCATCTATTTTTTTTTAAAAAAAATATCTTAGACCAGGAAGTCAGTAATCTAATCAATACAAACAAAGCTGGATTATATTGATCTCTATACTGATGGAGTTATAAAATAAAATTTTAATACATATGGAAGTAGAGAAAAGTGTGCATCAACACAGCAATATCCAGGAACCACAAAGGTCATGATTTGTCCTTATTAGAACCAATGGTAATTCAACAAATTGTGAAAGGGTCTAAAAATGAATTTATAGAGTGGAAGACATCATTCAAGAAGAAATATATTCTCTGTGTTAATAAATATATAAGGGATCCTGGTGAATATTCTCAGAGGGAATGATAGTGGTTGCCTAGGAGGTTTTGGGAGCAGAATTTGAGGAAGAATTTCCCAAGGTCAAAGGAGGCTTGTGGGCTGGTGAGAGATTCCTTGGCCTGATTGTGCTGATATTCCCAAATGTGTGAAAGTATCTCAAAATCTGTCAAAGTTTTCACTTATGCCAAATACTCCATGTTAGAAAACTTATAAAATTAGGCTAAAACATAAGTCACAGGAAACGAGGGATAAGGGAAAGAAAACACAGTTCCACAATTCTTGGAAATAGGAAAACAATAGATGATGGAACTGCAGTATTTCCCATCAGATATCAAGTTTGAGATGACCAGGGTTGTACTGGCAGCCTCATCACCTGAACTTCAAGAAAACAAGACTGAGCATCCTAAATGTTCTGGTCCTGAAGTTATGAAGGAGCAGACATTTCTGTTTATATGGAGACATTTTCCTAGAAACATCCTGCTATGAATGACTCTGAGGACAGAGGACAAGAGGATCCTCACTCAAGGAAGTGCCAATAGGTTATGCTGGGTCTATAGTAGTGATAGCAGAAAAAGCAAAAGACTGGACTTTAACAAAGCTGCTTAGTGTTGGGCCTCATGACAGTTGGTAAAGGGGTTCTTGTCTTACTTCCCCATGAGCCTGGAGCACTGTGTGAGCATCAAGGCTGTTATCAAAAGAATGACAGTAATAGTCAGCCTCATCCTCAGGCTGGAGCCCAGTTATGGTCAATGAACCAGAGTTGCCAGATTTGGAGCCAGAGAAGCGATCAGGGACTCCTGAGGGTTGATTACTATCATCATAGATGAGGAGTTTAGGGGTGTTTTGGGGTGCTGCTGATACGAGTTCACATAATTGATACCAATATTGTTGCTGCTTCCAGTGCAGGAGATGGTGACCCTCTGTCATGGAGTCCCAGAGAGTGAGGGCTGCTGAGTCAGCACAGACTGGGCCCAGGACCCTAGAAAAGGGAGAGACATGGAGAAGGTGATATTCATCTAGAAATAAGAGTAGAATCAGATCCCATATCAGAGGATTCCCAGACCCTATCACTCCTCCATACCATGTCACCTGTGCATTGAACAAGGAACCTGAGAGAGAGACAGGTCCATGCCATGCTGGAGGTCATCTTGGTCTCTGCCTTCTGTTCTTGAAGATGAGCAGATGTTCCCCCGAGTCTCTCCTATACCCTCTTCATACTCTGAGAAGGGGAGGATCTATCCATGCAAACTAGGTTCCCCCAGGTTACCTGATTACACCCTGGGTCCAGGTTCAACTCCTGTACATAAATATGCTAAGTGGTTGTGTGGGGGTGGAGTTGGCTCAGGGGTGTGGATTGTCAGAGCTGTGAGCCCTAACAAGAGAGCATTAGGCAGAGGCAGGAGACTCATTTCAGTCCTGGTTCCTTCCAGACTCCTCTTGACTGTTCTGCAGTGCTCGCTGTTGTGCAAGACCCTATATATTATTATGTGACAATCTGATCAGAACCCCTGAGATAGTCCTACATCCCCACTGCCTCTTCTTGAGGAAGCCAGTTAGCCCCTTCTATGGCCTCCCCATTATCTCAAGATGGCCTTCTTGCTTTCCTCAGACTTCTCATGGTAAATTTGTGCATAGTTTACTTGACTGCTCCCTGTACAGGACTAAGATGGTGTCTTTGATATAAATTTTTCACAGATCACGATGAAGCAGGTTAGCATAAAGTTTCTGGTTTTATTACCTTACAAGGCTTCCACTCTCTATTTTATCCACAACACAAAAACTTTGCTACAAATTTCCTTTTTCCCTAGACTTGGTAAAGAATCAGTTGTAAAATCTTACAGAGTAGCCATTTGATGCTATGTAGAAGACACTCCTATGCATGTTTTCAAGCTTTCTCAAATCTCCTATTTCGAATGCTTATTGTCAGCAAGTAAGACTGAGGGTAAAGACTAGGAATCAGTCACAGCCATGTAGCACTTCAGCCACCACTGGCTACATAAAATACCACAGGAACTGCGGACTCAGAAAGGACTCAGACTGCAGGAGTCATGAATATTTTCAGATATGGATGAAAATGCTCTCTCCTAGGCACTGGCAAGGATGGAGGTGATCTGGGCATGAATATCAGCCTTCTGTTCATATTTGTTCAATATGATTCACAAGGTCCCATGGTTCCACCTGAAGAATTAAATCATATTCTGAATTTTTAAAGACTTTTTTTCCTTTTATTTTTATTTAATTTAATTTAACCTATTATACATATATGGACTAATATCATCCCATTCTTGTGGGTGTATATGATATAAAATTACATTGATTATATATTCATATGTGCACATAGAAAAGTAATGTCTGATTCATTCTACTATCTTTCCTATTCCTTTTCCAGCATGATAGTCTCCAATTTCATTCATTTACTGACAAATGCCATAATTTCATTTGTCTTCATGGCTGAGTGACATTCCATTGTGTATGCATATCACATTTTCTATAGACATTTATCTGTTGAAGGGCACCTAAGCTGGTTCCATAATTTAAATCTTATGAGGTTAACTGCCATAAATATTGATGTGGCTGCCTCACTATAATATGCTAATTTTATGATCTTTGGGTATAAACTGAGAACTGGGATAAATGGTGGTTCCTTTCCAAGTTTCCTAAGAAATCTCCATACTGCTTCCCAGAGAGGTTGCACCAATATCCACACAAATATTTATTGCTTGTATTCTTGATAATTGTCATTCTGACTGGACTGAGTTGGAATCTCAGTGTAGTTTTAATTTGCATTATCTAAGTGAGAGAGATATTGAATTTTTTTTTCATAATTTTGACATTTCCATATCCCAAGATAGGCAACAATTGCCATTTTAGGGTCTAGAAACTTCTATATTTAGGATTTTAACTCCCCTCGTTGTAGGTTGGTACTTTATAACTCTAGTACAATATATATTTAAGTATAGACAATATTAAAAATCAAGGAATTATATTTATTTCTGTGATAAGATAAATTGTTTACATTGTAGAATCTAATATTTTATATTTATAAAATGATAGTATAAATTGGAAAATATAACCTACATTTTCTGATTAATAGATTATTTTAAAATAAATTCCACATGGAATGTATGCATTATCAATTCATTCAAATTTCTGTAAGATCACTGTGTTAAATTTTAATCATTCTTTCTTTCTTTATACATTCCTTTCTTCCACTACCTATGAATATTAGGCAATGTAACTTCCCTTGGGCTTCTCTGTCATATTAATG
The DNA here is from genome assembly GCF_045843805.1 of Urocitellus parryii. Lineage (NCBI taxonomy): Eukaryota > Metazoa > Chordata > Mammalia > Rodentia > Sciuridae > Urocitellus > Urocitellus parryii. The sequence goes on along the minus strand of NC_135533.1, from coordinate 118,977,973 downwards.
AAATATTATATCTCTACCTTCACCTCTACATCTAAACTGCTATAAATTTCCTGCAGATTTTAATTTTGCCAAAGACCAAGTTCCACTTGCCCTTCTATTCAAAAGAGCAAGACAAAACATCTTCTCTACTCTATTACAGATCAGGAAGTTTATTTGTCTTCTTCTTCATGAGTGTATCCAAGACACCAGAACATACAGAGTTTTCTTTTGATTATCCTTTCTCTAATTTTAACTCAAAGTATTAACCCAAAATATTTGAAGTCTTTACACCAAGCAACATGGAACAAATTATATTTTTAAAAAAGTTTTAAAAACGAAATTGCAGATAGAAAATAAACACATGATTTTGGGACTGCAAATTGTTGCAACCACTCTGGAAAGTAGTGTGGAGATTTCTCAGAAAACTTGGACTGCAACTATCATTTGACCATGCTATCTCACTCCTGGATTTAAAGCCTAGGCACTTAGAATTAGCACACTAGAGTGACGCTGTTGAGAGCCACAGCCAAAGGGGACCCAGCAAACTTCCAGCTGCCAGCAAACTTCCAGCTGATGATTGGCTCACAGCGACCCCAGCAACATCTAGCTGATTGGCTCCTCTGCAGTGATGTTCATTGGGCTATTTTCCTGCCCTTTCTGACCATGGAGCTGCTCATTGGGGGACTTCTTTGGCTCCTCTCATGCGACCCAGCCAATCGGCCTCAAAAGCAGGAGGATTGTGGGAGGTGGTGAGGCTTGTGTGGGTGAGAGGCTTGTGGGAAGCTGGTGGTGGCAGTTGGGCTCTGAGGTTTTTTTTTCCTGAGGAGCTGTTTTGTTTGGCGTTTGTAGTTCTAAAAATAAAGTTCATTTATTTTGACAAGTGGCTCCTGAATTGTGCCCAACCAGACTGCGGCATGACGCAGCCACATCAATGTTTATAGCAGCTCAATTCACAATAGCTAAACCATGGAACCAAACTAGTTTTCCTTCAACAGATGAATGTATAAATAAAATGTGGTGTACATACACAATGGGACAATAATCAGCCATAAAGATAAAATAAATTATGGCATTTGTGGTTAAGTGGATGGAATTTGAGAATATAATGCAAAATGAAATAAGCCTGTTCCCAAAAGCCAAATGCCAATGCTCTTTCTGATATGTGAGTGCTAACCCATAGCAAGGAAGAGTAAGGAGGGTAAGTATAGAAGTACTTTGTATTAGACAAAGGAGAATGAATGGAAGGGAGAGGGATGAGAATAGGAAAGACAATAGAAATATGAGGAGAGCATGTCCTGGCTTCTACTGGTACCTGTAAAGACAGACTCAGAGGTAAGCCCACAGCTGAGTGTCACCATCTCACCTGGAGACACAGAAAGTGAGGGCTCCTGGATCACAAAGTTCTGAGAATCTGCCACTAAAAACAATAAGAGAGACATTTATGGTTATTCAGACAAAAGGTCCCCCTGAGACACTGCTTTTATGTATCCCCAGGATGCATTTCCCCTCCCCTGACCTGATCCATAAGAAAGAAGCACTAGTAGAACAATCATCTGGGGCATGATGGGGGTCCTCACAAGCACTTGGTGTCCTCACACTGCTCAGTGTGATTTTGGCGTCTTCAAGGCATTTTCATGCCTCTTCAGACCCAGAGGAGAATTTATTTTATGCAACTTGAATTTCCTTTCCCTTCCTGTCCCAGTGTTCACCCTTAATTTCCCTGGAGGACATCATGAAAGAGTCAGATCTGGGAACTCACATAGATCAGTGACTTCAGGGGAACTGAGACACATGAGTTTTAGTTGATGCCTTTCCCCAGATCAGGTGCCCCACATTTATTCAACACATGCATAAATTTAATGTCTTGAAATTCAGAGATGGGAGGAAAAACAAGGATGAATTCTCCATATCTACCTGGTTCATCTATTTTATTTCAAACTCAGCCCTTATTGATGAATATTTTTTTTCATGTCCGTGAAATGAGTGTGTTTTTCCCCTTGAGTTAACTGTCAGGCCCTTCTTCCTCCTCATAGAGCCCATTTTGATACTCCTGGCCAGTTACAGAGACAGGCATCTTCTTCCACTGACAGAATCCTGGGGACTGTCTGAAGCAGCCCCAGTGGTGCCCAGGGTGGAGATTGCAGACACAGACAGCATCACAACAAGGCTGGGAATGCCACCTACCTCCACTCTAAGAAGCCATCAGTTACATGGCTTTAGCACTAGTGGAAGTGTACAATTTGAGAGAAAGTAGGTTATTCTTCCGAATATAAAAAAGAAGAAGAAAATAAAACCATATTCATCATACTTGAAAATAAAATAAAGAATATTTCATACCATATTAGTGTTAACATCTCTACCATTTTCAGACATTTTCACATTTGAAGATGATTAGAAAGGCTAGATAAGGATATTTGGCGAGTTTAGAAATGAAACTCCTTCAATTTCTTTGTGAAATAAGTTTTTATTTTTTAAATAATTTTTATAACGCCAAACTAAATACAATTTCTAAATTGCTCCAAATTATTTTATTAAATTTTCATTAATATTACCATTTCCTTCCAAATTATTTACTTTTGTTGTTTTAAGGGATTTACTCACATGAAGAATAAAGGTTCATAATAAAATATGTTATGGTTGGTAGTCAAAATTATTCAATAGAGTGTCTATACATAGATTGGTTTATGCATGTTTGTTTCTAATACAAAAATAAAGAGGAGGATCTGAAATTTGAGGAGGAAATATAATTGCTAATTTTAATACATTAAAACCATAATAATATCCATTCTATCATTTATGTTAAAACTCATTGAAAAAAATTACCACAAATTATTAAGATGCAGTATTAAAACAGGAAAAACAATGGATTAAAGTGTTTATCATATTTAAATACAAGTGAATTAAGAACTCATAGTGACCCACAACTAATTCTATCCTCTGTAATGAGCCCTGTGCTACATTAGAAATTGTCTCAGACATTCTCAACATTACATGAATGAAAAGTTGTTTTGTTTTGTTTTGTTTTCTTTTTTTTCTGAGATTTTGACTTGGCAATTAGGAGCCAAAGGGAAAAGAAGAAATAGGAAACCTAAGAACAGAGAAGATCAGGGGGTTCCAGTAGTTCCTGTCATTGAAGCAAAAGCAGCTCGCTGTGGATGGAGGTGACACTGCTTAATCCAGGTAAAGGTTTAATTTGGACTATGCATTGTGACCCTGAAAGACCATAGTGATATATGCTGTACACTGTGGGAGTACACAGTGTACTGATTAGTCCCATTAAAGTACAATTTAAGTGGGTCCTGTGATTCCATCTTTCTCCCTTACAGTGACTCAAGTCTCACTGCTGAGACCTTAGAGGTGATCTCCCTGATTGTGACATCTGATATTGTCTCATAACTCTCCTACCTGCCCACCCTTCAAAGTCCATGTTCGGCATCCTTTGGAGACCTCAAGAAAAAGAGTCCTATTTTCAGTCCCAACCCTTCCTGTTTCTCAAAATAAGTCATGCTCAGTCTACCATGAATTCTACTTTCTAACATATTGCTAAAATGTGCATGCAATTTGAGTCTCTGCCAAATTTCGGTACGTAGCGACTTTCTCCCAGGGTGGTAAGATTTTGTAGTGCCAGAATGTACTATCTGATGATAGTCCCTTGTAAGTGGTGGTAAAAGCTTGTGGGAGAGCCTCAGGTAATTAAAGACATGTCTACAAATATGGAGGTTATACAGAACCCTTTCCTCCCTCTTGCTCCCCACCCCCCATCTCTCTCAACATTCTGGGATAATATATGATCATTCACATTGCCTCACCTTTTCCCATCTTATCATACCTTCACCAGTGTCACCATCACATGAACCTAGTCATCCCAGGCTTAAACTTCCATATCCATGAACAAATATATACCTCTCTTTACTTTATATTTGCCCTTTTTTACTATGTTGATTTTATTAAACAAAGCAACTAAACTCATACTGAGAAAGTTTTGCATTTTTGTTCTGTTCAAAGATGGAGTCTTCATAATGTGTTAACCACAATGTCCTGTGAGATTACAAAGGAGGATATATTAAATTAAAAGAGATTGCTGATTTATTGTTTTTAGTATTGAGAACTGCTCTTTTCTGATTTGTTCTCATTTTCTCTCTAGTCTCCTTGCTTGTTATACATTTAAATTTCTTCCTGATCTGGGATCTTAATTCTATTCTCCCTAGACAACAGGCCTAAACAATCAATCCAAGAGGGATGGAAGATAAAACAGGAAGAAAGGGCGTGGGGCAGATCCCCATGCTTATGTGGCCCCAGGGAGCCCAGGTGCAAGAAAGTCACACTTTGTTGAGGACTCTTTATCACAGAGGTGTGAAGCCAGTATTTCCCATTGTGGTCTGCTTCAGAGCCCTGTCCTATCAAAAGTAGTCCCACATCATCCCCTGCTGGCCTCTTATCCTGGTTCTTGAACCCTCTTATAACCTGGCAGAGATTCTGGAAGTTTAACTGACTACGGTAAATGGACCTTTCTCATTTTATTCCCCAGACAGTCAAACCACTCTGCTTTGTTTGTTTGTTTTTTGTCCTGAGACCTTTTTTTTGTTTTGCTTTGTTTCAGTTTCTAATGGCCAACAGAATTACAAATGCACTGTATATGGTACCACATATTTCAAAATTACCTGGTATTTGACTTTGCTTCAACCATGCACTTTGGATATTCTCAGTCTAGACATTTTTGAACAAAGTTTAAAGCCTAAAGTTCAAGAGAGCTCACAAGTAGTAGTAACTCTGCCTGTGTTCCTCTTACAGGTTTACTTATTTTCAGGTTGCTGCTTTTCTGAGAGTCTCATGTTGTATTCTCTCTTGTATTCTTTCACACCCAAATCTACAGGCCTTGACCTCAGGTGTATCTTTTCCCTATGAGAATATACTATTATTAGGGAATGAGTATTTTCTGCTTTGACTTGCTCCTCTATGCTCTAGTTTCCCCTTGACAACACCAAGTTTCTTTTGAAAATTGCTGGGGATTCTGAAAAATATTTTCAAGTCATTAATTTGTCCATAAATAAGTAATAAGAGGAGAAAACAGGATGGGGATATTTATGGGAGCAACGTTCAAAGATGAAGTCTTCATAATGTGTTATCCACAATGACCTGTGGGGTTAGAAAGGAGGATATATTAAAAAGCAGACATTTCTTGTTTGAATAACCAGGCAGATTCTATCATTGTTGAGTACTGTGGAAAATAAGATGTTTAGATAGTTTCTTTCTGCATAAAGTAATTAAACAGTTGCTAAGAGTTTCAAATTTTGGCTTATGAGTTCAGAAACAGTTGTTATTTTCTAGCTGCATGCTCTCTTCTTTGTTTTGAATATGTGGTCCAGGCAGTGTAGGGGCATTTATCAATGGGGAATGTGGATTTTACGAAGTAAGAAGAGCTGGGGATAAAACCATGGTATCTGCATTCAATTAAGGAGTTAAAGGTACAATAATCCTGAAATCATTCTATCAGTTAAAGCTGGCTATCCATTATATATATATGTATATATATATATATATATATATATATATATATCCATTATATATAACTTTACATATTATATGTGCGTTTTGAAGCATTCACACAGTATGGTTATTAACTAAGTGCTATCTTCATGTATGGGCCCCAATGGATAAGGTGATTATAGGTTTGGGAGACACTAGCACCTCTTTGGCCCAAACAGAGGTTACAGGAAGAACTGAAGAGGAGTTCAGATGTGGCATCTGTAGACATTATATTCCTGGAGAGCAGCACCGAGATGTGTCATGAGGGTGCATAAGTGCACAGCATCCCATTTTAGGCTATTGTGGTTCAGACAGCAAGAATCCAAAAGAGAATGAGAATTTGAAGAAAATCCTGATTCTCAGCAGAAAATAGTAATAAATTTCCACCCTCCATGTACCTACTCATTCTCAAGTTCATTATTTTCATCATTAGTAGAATCTTTTCTAAAGTTTCTCTTGCTTTATGCTCTTTTGTGGCTTCATTGACTGTGTTTGGTTAAAATCCCACATTTTTTTCAATAAACACTCATCAATGTTTTATCAACCCAAATAACTCAATGTACCTGAGAGAAAAAGGCACATGTCCACATGTCACAAAATTTAAAACACCTTCTCTTACAAAAGACTCAGGGACAATCTTGCATTTTTCATCATTTATTCAAATATAATAAATATCTGCTCTATTAAATGTTGTTTCCTCCCTTTTTTTCCCTGTTATAATTTAACTTTTCTCCCTAGTACTAAATATAAGTGATAGAATCAAGATAATAGTGGAACTAATAACCCTTAGCCCCCACCAATTTCTGCCTCTTAAAAGTTCTACCGTGATGAACTGGTATCAAGCCTGTACCACATGGGATGTAGAGGGACACTTCTCCAAACCAAGGCACTATGATGATATATTTGGAAGGTATAAATTTGTTCCTGGTGGGACTCACAGGCCATTGGGAGGAAGAGGCCATACAGTAAACAGAACATCTTGGGTTTACTGTACTATACACAAGAAGATACGTTTTCAGGCACCTCTGAAATATGGGAATAGCATGTTCCAGATCATTTCCTAGTAACCTGAAGAGTTATTCATAAGGCTTTATGTCTTGCTAGTGATGATGGCTGCTGGGTATGCCTCCATTTTCTGTCTATTCTTATGAGTAGGGGAAGGTTATACTGTATAGCTTGGACCACATTTACATGCAACTTCATCACTTGGCCACCTGAAACCTTTGTGCAATTTTAGTGCAATAGAATATACTAGCTTTTTTTACAAATGATAATAACTCTTCTTCAAAATCACTCTGGTTTATCTATTGAGTGACCCCAATTTGAACTATATGGTGAAAAGCTGCAAATTGAATCTGTCTCATCCTTGTTTGAAATTTGAAAACTATTTATCCTACAGCTACTAGTTTTCCTATTATCAAACCTTGTGTAGATATTTGCATATGAATTTAAAGTTTCTATGAAGATATGATGAGGCCTCACATGGATTTGTCAAATGATTATATTCATTTAATTGTACCTCATGCTCTCTGACTGCTGATTTCTGTTTCATCTATTGAGGTAGATACTGTAATTCATACTGTTAGTTCAGCTTGAGTCTATGAATGACCACATGTGAATAATCCCATGAACTGAAAGCAAATGATCCCTAGGCTCAACTCTTTAAGTTATCTAAATGAATTGTTACTGTCATTAGTCCTTAGAATACAAGAATTGAAGAAAATACACACCGTGATTCTTACTCTATCTTGAGCCCAATATGGAGGAAATCACACTCCTGACTAAGGAAGAACTTTTCCAGAAACTCAAGCTGAATTCCTTTATGATTCATAGAAAAGTGTAAAGTCTGAAATAGCTAAGCTTGCTGGTATCAAACATGTATTCCTCCCTTACAAAATGTCTCAAATTGTACTTTGCCAGTCAGGAACAAAAAAACAAATAAATAAATATAAAAATGATAATCTCATCTCTGTACAAATGAAGTTTGTTTTATTACATTATTTCAATAAATAACATTTTATTTCATCAAATCAAGGGCATGTGGATAAAATATGAATATTACTATTTGTTTTGGTTAAATTTTATTCCTCAGAAATAAACACACATTTTAGAATTTGAGTAGATCCAATAATTTTTGTCTCAATCATTCCACAATTCTGACAGTAATTCCTGCTTCTATCCAGATCAGTAGTCCTACAGATGTTGTTGGATATTACTAGAAGTTTTTTCATATGTTGTAACATGTGTGCCTACATGCAACATTCTTTTGGATGTAACTACTAATACAAAAAATAAATAAATCTGAAGATAGTTGACTGGAAATTTGAGCAGAAAAAAAAATGGACGTGGGCTGATTGGACAGATAGGACAGAGAAAGCTTCCAGGAATTCGGGGGCCAGATTGATCTCTGGGGTAGGTGCTGATGCAGCTCCCTTTCCTTCTTTCCTCCCACTGCAGGATGGATAATCTCTCCTTTGTGCCACCTAAGAGCAGAAGAATGATGTATCACACTAAGGCCAAGTGGATCCTGACATTCCGTTAAATGAGCCAGAGCTCAACCCTGAACAGGTGGTGAGAAAAAGAGCTACATCCAGGTGTCATGGGGCCATGGCCCTGAACTGGACAGAGGAACCAAGTGTCCAGGACAATCTAAACCTAGAGGCAAGTGTGTGTGTGTGTGTGTGTGTGTGTGTGTGTGTGTGTGATATGAGAGAGAGAGAGAAAGAGAGAGGAGAGAGAGAGAGAGAGAGAGAGAGAGAGAGAGAGAGAGAGAGAGAGATATGAGTATGTTTATGTTCCTTCATGAATTCATTTCTACCTTCTGAGGAAGAGTATGAGTTTTAGTGGCCCCCCCACCTTCTCATGACTCTGCACACTCTGAGATCTGGCTCTTCTTGCAAAGCAGTTCCTGGTGATGATGGTCTGTAAGATCCTCCAGAATACTGGACCTGGGAATAAAAAATGACCCAGGGTTTTGAAACCTATTCTCATTGAAGCAGAGTCAATAGTAAGTGTAGAGGAGAGCTTTGGACCCAGAAAGCCACATGCTACAAATTCCACTTGGAGAACACACCCTGTGGTGTTAGGAATGACTACACTCATCCTAAGTGCAGGTGTGGGATACAGGCACAAGACCAACAGGCCAGGGGACTCAGGGCTTAGAAGCTCAGGGTAGGCATTCAAAACACATCCCTTATATTTCTCTTTCCTTTTCCCAATTCAACAACGATGAACTAATGTGGCCCTCAAGTCTCCATATGTCTTCTGAGAAATAAGAGAGATCCTTTACTTATATTTTGCAAGATCACTAAAGAATGGAACCTCAGAGACCTCAGAAAAATGACTGCAGTGAGGGCAGTTTTGTCTTAAGTCATCTTTGTAAACAGAGACTCTGGGGCTGAAGGAAAATAATGGCCTATATAAGAGATGCTTCCCACCTTCCTCTGTTGATTAGTTCAAAACTCACCTTGTATAGGGCCTTAGTGCACACAGAGAAAGAAAAAAAATGGGAAAAGTAAAAAAAAAAATAGGAAAAACTTAAATGAAGAAAAAAGTCAATAGCCTCTACATGGAGGTACTCAGCTGCTCAATAAAAATACCTTTTTTAGAGATAAATTAATTATATGGTCATATTAAAGAGTAGAGAAATTCAGGAATGAGGCAAGCACAGGAATAAAATTGGAGGTTTTTATGGTGGTCTGAATTCTGATGACCCTCCTCCCTACAGATGAAAATTGGAGAATGAAACTACACTGAAACATTTCATGTGTCTCTAAAACCCAATAGGGGGATTGCTGAGGATCTGACACTGCCAGACAGAGGCCTGATGGAGGAAAGATCAGAAGAGAGACAGGAAGGGAGCATCTGAGAGATGGCATCAGTACAAGTCCTCAAGGTTGTGTCCACTGGACCTGTGGGCTGGTTCAGACAGTGGGGAATTTATGGTGAGCCTAAGGGCCACTACAACAGGATTTGACATGTCTCTAGTGAGACATGATTCATACTTTATGAAATATGCTCATGAAATTGCTTTGTGGATGAACATGTCTACATTCATCTGTATTTCTAATTGCTGACTATATTATCTATTCTTATTTATTTACTACAGAGACAATGGGGATATGCCCTAAGGTTCTATCTTCTCATTCATCTGTGCCTTCCTGAGATTTCCTTTTTTGTCTCAGGTTACAGGTATGACATGGATTTCTGTCTCCTGTTCAAGAACACATCCTGCAGCAGAAAAGTCTACACCACAGACACCTCCACAGAAGCTTCCCACTGATAGCTTCATCCACTGCCATGAGCTCTAGCACAATAGTAATCAGCCTCATCCTCTGGCCCAGTACAAACATGAGCAAATCCCTTGCATTTGCTTTTGCCTATTTGTACCCAGAGAAGCAGCTGGGGACTCAGATCCCTCAAGGTTAATTGAGTCTGATTGGTAGCTGAGAAGATACTGGAGAGGATTCCCAGTTTCTGCTGGTACCAGATTTTCCCATAGTCACCAATACTGAAGCCACTGCTCAGGGAGCTGGTGAGTCTGGCAGATGCTCCAGGGCTTGGGGATGCTGCTGAGCCAGCACAGGCTGGTAGAGCTAAGCCGCAAAAAAAAAAAAAAAAAAAAAAAAAGGTAAACATTGATGCTTGAAGCAGAGTCCACATTTAAGCTGTTGGGAGTCTGAACTAGAGGGATTAAAGTAACAGATAAGCTGATCAAAAAGTATAAATCATGTCCTCATCTGAGCAGTGAAATAGTAACAACAGAAGGAGTCCAAGTTCTGGGGACCACAGCCCTCTGAGTTCTAGAGTGGAGCTGCTGAGCTCCAGTTCTCCTTTTCTTTCCCACCCTCTGGAGAGGAGGGGCTGTTCATGCAAATGTGTTTTCATCATGACCTCCCCAGCCTCTCCTTGAACTATGGTGCTTGAGCTCAGCTCACATTGCAGACTCAAGAGGATGCACCTTGAGTGAACCTTGGTGAAAAAAAATTCCACACACTTATTTAGTGGATCTGCCAGAATTTCCATCTGTGGGGGCAGCACTCAGACCAGGGATGGACTGTGTGAATGGTCCTTACTGAGCAGCTGTGTAGGGACAACAGGGCAGTTCCACAGTGGAGTGTACAGGTCACAGAATATGTAGCTCCTCTTGGCCTAGAGATGAGACTCCAGCTGATTTCTGCAATTCACTAGGCCCATCTCTATACACACAAGTATAGTCAGAATTCTATATAATATTCTACCAATTGTTTTGAGTGTGAATACTATATTTTTCCACTTCAAGAAGCTATGTTTGTCTTTAGGAGGTATAAACATACAATTAAGTACAATATAAAGTTTAGAAACTCATTGAAGATGTAGTAAAAATAATATCATTCTATGATAATTCAGAATGAGTATACATACTTGGTGAGTTACACATTGTGAAGCAGTAGTTGGATACCAACTAGTATAATATAAACTGATGTGTACTTTGATCTATATTTTAGATAATACAATAGTTTCAGTACTGAATAAACTGATAGAAGCACAAGAAAATTAAAGGTTTTCAGGAGGTGGGCTCTTCCTAAGCCATGTTGTATAGAATGTATTCCAGTTCTGCACATACCTTTTCTGCCAATCAATTATTTCCCATCTTTATACACTTTATTCAGTGCAGAAACAATTCTACTATTGACAACAAGCCCCAAAGTCCCTCATTCTTTATGTACAAGTTCTTGCATCAGAATCATATGTGGGATTGTGGGTTGAGGTCTTGAATGTTGCAATTTGGGGTAGTCACATGATGGATTCTGACCTATGAACTTGACATTTTGTTGATGTATATCTCACCAGCTCTTAGTTAATATAAAGGTTGCTAAATATTCATACAATTCACCCTGCTCTGCAACACATTGCTCATGGATACATCATCTTTAATCAGAATTTTTACCACCATCCACCTACTTCTGTCGTTTCTTTGCTCAGGTACTGGAGAACCAACATATGCTTTGATACTGTCTTCACATAAACAAATGGAATCCAGTTGATCCCATTGATCACCTTCTCCTCACATAAAGCCATGTTCCTTGCCTCTTGCTTAGACCTAAGGTCAAATTTCTCATTTGACACTTCATCTTCAATCAATTTAGTATCTCAAGTTTAAATGTATAGAAACCAGCATCAATCATGTTCTAAGCCTTAGTTGTATGTATTTTTCTCTCTGGGTTTCCTCTTCTGGTGAATTCACAAGGTCAAATCTGGATACTCATGCAGTTATTTCTTTTTGTCAGGTTGAGTTCTGGGTTCTGTATATACTGAAGTGCCAAACAAAACACAATTTCTGTTCTGAATGTACTTATTTTCTAGTGGAGAAATACAGAGTGAACAGTGTCACAGTGAATTTTCCTCATGTGGCTGATACCACCCCAAATATACCCACCCATAGCATTTAGAGACCACTTTTGACTATTGAGAGCCCTTTGACTTCCACAGAACATCAACAGTGAATATCTCAACTAGTGTCCATAAACTTCGCTCACTATGTACCTCCCTGTCCTGCTCCAGATTCAGTGCTAACCCAAGTCATGCACAGTTTCTGGGTAGCTTTTCTCTACCTCCTTTCTTCTTTATTTTATCTTTTTTTTTAAATTACATAATAGTATTCATTAAGACATCTCACATATATGTATATGATTTAAAAAAAAGTTTTTCTCCCTAAAGAAACTCTTGTAGATTCTTTTCCAAATCAAGATTTAAAACAAACAAACAAACAAACATTCATTTTGGCAAAATATTTTTGTGCTTCTTCTCAGGCATCCTAACTCAACTCCTCCTCTATGTCCTGCATAGAACCACAAGCAGATTCTATTTTCAAAGAGAATTCTTATTTCTGGACCACAGACTAATTTGTCTCTGAGTCCTTCTGCTCTTTCTGCCCCTAACCAACTATCTTTACTTATGATCAGCCTCCAAATAATCTACTACAGAAGTCTTTATTACCATGAGTTGGACAGACATTTCCTTTCATGGTAATACCATATGAGGAAATTTCTAAACCTAAAATTTAACCACTTTTGCCATTGCCAATATTTCTGTAACTAAAATTTAAACAAAGAAATTCACAGCAAAAAATAAGGGCACAATTCCACCCATTTTTTTATACTTGGTTGACTGTAAAAATGTATACTTGATGCGACTATTGCACACTTTATCATAATTTTTTAATTATTTAATATTCTAATGTTAAATGACAAGACTATCACTTTGATTGTAATCAGTTATCCAGAATCAACAATTAATATACATTCTAATGCATTTGAATACAACATTGATTTGAGAAATATCTCACCAGAGATACTGAGTGATAGTATAATGTGAAAATTTTGTTAAGGAAAGTCAGTTCTTCCTCCAGTAATTGGTTTAAGCTTCACATTAAACCTATACCCAGATAGTAAAGTCTATCATCTGAAATTGACTTTCAGCTCAAAAGTGTTGTTATTAGATAAAATTTTATTGTCTTATGTATTTCTATAAGACCTTAATTTTTGTGTAAGAATAAGAGATAATGAGAAAATTAAATTTAACATGTTACTTGATGTCTGAGCACAAATTAACATATTCACACTCTAACACCTAACCTGCTCTGAGTAGTCACAGAGGAGACCAGGTGTGAGAGAAATCAACCCTAAAACTAAGTCTGAGGGGCCTGCCTTTGCAATACATCCCATCTTGATTCCACCCTGGTTAAACTTCCCAGATCTTGGACCATGAGAGCCATTCAGAGCAAGAGTCATGTTCTATCACATGTAACCAAATGTACTCTAATCAGTGTGTATGTGTGTGTGTGCGCACACGCGCGTGTGTGCGTGCACATACACATACGTGCACATAAGATTAAACATTAAAGAAGAAAAAGTCTGGCCTTTTTCTTGACCCCTGGTGGATAATTCTGGTATGTGCCTCAGGGACCACACCTGCATTTATTTATACTCAGGTGATGATTCAAGGTATGTCCCCAGATAGTTTAAGAAAGAGAAGTACCAGCCTAATAATACCTAGTAGATGACTTGAAATTTGGAGAATTGAGTGTATCCTGTATGAACAATCTCCTGATTTTCATGGATTTCAGTTGGCTGGAGATTGAATTTAATTCAGTAGAATTATGTTGAAGTGTTTGAGGAATAAAGACCAAATAACTACACTGGATTCTCATTTACTAAGTTATTTGCTCTTCTGGGTAATTTAATCAAAAACTACTAGCAGAACAAGGCATGGTGAGCATAAAGATGCTTCAAGTCTGTGAACTCTCTGATGTGGCCCTCTCTATCTCTTTAACTGACTTGATATAATTTGTATTCTTTATTATAACACTGCAATCTTGTAAAATTGGGCTTTTATTTTTTTCTGTGACTAATTGTTATAAATTCCCAAACCTGAGTTTTTAATGGGAATTCCACAACTTGTTGTGAATTGATACTAACTGTAGTTTGTCTCTTCCCCTGAACATGATTGGTGTTTCAAGCAAAGTCAGTATTGACCTGTGAGAGCTGCTCTTGATTCAGGTAATTTAAACACATCACAATAATTTTACCTGAGCACAAATAAACTCATTGTATGAATAGCGATGGGGCAACTCCCAAAGCCATCTCAGATATACAGCAGGCTCAGAATCCCCATCCTGGGGTTCCATCAGTTCTCTCTGTTTGTGGTGCTGTCTTTCTCTAACAGAAACAAATACCCTGAGAGCTCTGTGCCCAAGTATCTAGTGGAAGGTGACAAGGTGTTTGAAGCTAAGGTGGACCATGTATGTTCATGTTACCACATTAGGTAGGGTCAATATCTAGAATTTCAAGGGAAATATTCATAGCCCACATTTTATGGAATCTTCATAATTACTGAATATGGACAAATGTAAGAAAAGATGGTGACAAAAGGAGTCTTCTGCAAAAAAAAAAAAAAAAAAAAAAAAGCTTTACAATCTCTAAAATAAAATCCCATCAGAAAACTCATGACTGGGAACAACCATACATGCCCAAATAGAGACTTAATATTTCAAACACTGCTAAGAACATATTTGAATATGGGGGATATTTAATATGAATTAAATTTATAAAATATCTGTGAAGGTAGAAATTATTGATCAGGGTCAAGGAGGCTCCTTCTGACCCGGGACACTGGGGTTTTGTCTAACTTTCCCTCTGCCTGTGTCACTGTGTGTTACACATAGCTGTTCCCACTGCCATGGTCTGTCCCACAGTGGTAGACATTCTTATCCTTTTCCTGGATGTTCTGGATGGTCAGGGACTTGTCCCAACCAGATTCTGAGTCTGAGAACTGATCAGGAATTCCATCCCCCTTGGATCCCACAGTACCACTACTGCCCACTTGCATCACAAACCAGGGACTCTTTCTGGCTTTGCTGGTACCATTCCACCTTGTAGTTACTGTAGCAACTGGCCAAGGTACAGGTGATTTTGACTGTTTGTCACAGGAAGACAGAAGCAGAGAGTAGTTGTATCAGCACAGGTTGGGAGAGGGACCCTGTAAACACAGACACATCACAGTGGAAGGGAGAGCTTGGGTGCATGTGTCTGGGGATCAGAGCCCATTAGGATAGACTAAGGATAGGGGTCTGAAATTGGACACAGAGGTCTGTCCCTACATGGGCAGTGAGTGAGCATCATCAGGAGGAGAAGAGTACTTACCATTTTGGACATAGTTTCCTGAGTTCCAGAGCAGGTGTGGGCTGCCTGCAGCCTTTCTTATCTCTGTCCACTGGCCTTAAGGAGGAGCAGCTCATGCAGATCTGTCTACACTCACTGTCTCTTGTGGTCTCCACGTCTTCTGTGCCTGGAATGATGCAAGACACAGTCTGGAGGGTGGTGATGATTTCATTTTCCTGATAGGCAGAGCGTGAGAGGAAGGAGGTCCTGGGACTAAACAGAAAATCACAGTTGCTGAGCTCACATTTGTGACAAAGGGTTCACTTTCTCTGTCCAACCCTATTGAGATGTGGATTCATATGCAGACATCTCCATCTGTGAACATATTTTATGGGCCAGAAAGTGTTTCATGATGTTCCTTGAAGATTACATATAAAAGTATACTTTCCTCTTGGGTTCTAACTCCACCTTTTCAATTTAATCCTAGAAATACAGATGGAGATATTACTGTATCAAGCAATTTGCCCAGATCAATATTACCACTGTATGTAGACTCTATATGCTTCGGGAGTCTATTGTTTCTAGAGGAAATTTACCATAAATCAATAACCAAACATGAAAGTGCCATGACACAGAAGAATAAAACTGGAAATCCTCACTTCTTACAGTCATTAGAAAAACTCAGAGTCCTATTAAAACTTTTTTTTAGTTCTATAATCATGTTCAATTTTCTCAGAGTGGAAGTTGGCTGAGCTGGGTAAGACACTTACCCAAAGATATATCTGAGCCAAAGTTCCAGATTTTAAATGACCCTGATCAAATGAATCATATTTATCCATAGCATTATGCCATTGGTCTAAGGGGAAAATTGTTATATATATCTATAATTACAAATTACTATAAATTAGAAGCTATTAACCAACACAAATTACTTATCTTACATTTTCTGAGGTCAGAAGAGTGACATGGATTTCACTGGGCTAACCTCAGAGTGAAATCAGGGTGTTGACAGGGCTGTGCTATCTTCTGGAGGCTCCAGGGGAGAAACCATCTTCTTGTTTTTTCCACATTCTAGGGGTCACCCACATTCCTTGGCTGGTGGTCACTTCCTCCATCTTCAAAGCTAGTAACAATAAATGGAGACTTTCTCATATCACACCACTCTGGCCACTTCTAACATTCTATTCCACTTTTAAGAGCCCTCATGAATCCTGTGTCTCCAGGTATATTCCAAGATTATTTCCTGATCTTCATGCAAGCTGGTAAGTAACAATAATTCCACATGTAATTTATCATCACTTTATCATACTTCTTGTAATTACTGTCATTTCTTACTTACATAGTGCTAACAGGGATTAGGGCATGAATGTCTTTGGTGTTCATTATTCTTCTCAAGGGAAGTTTTAACCTTTTATGCATACTTATTGAAGACATCACCAAAAGGCAGAAGCAAATGAAATTTGGGTTTCTGTGTTTTCATTACACATATATGATTCTTTATAGTACATTGGCTAATGTATACTTATATATAATTTATACTATAATTTTATTATATATATATATATATATATATATATATATATATATATATGAATGTACAGAGTGAAATTTGATATTATGGTTTTGTGGCTTTGTAACACCATATGTAACAGAGTAGGATTTTCTCTCCTTTTCTTGTGGGTTAATTGCACCATGTAAAACTTAGAGTCATCATGACATTTACTACAGTAATAATCAGCTTATCCTCAGGCTGCAGCTCAGAGATGTGCAGAACACGTGTATTTGTCAAGGCATCTTTGGTCTTGGGAAGTTGCTGATAGCCCAGAATTATGATACTTGAGTCTGAGCAGCATAGAAGACACAAGGGAAGGCTCCTGTAATCTGATACCATTCTAAGAAGTATCTGCTGACACTAAAGAATTGTTCAGAGTGCAGGTGACCCTGGCATGTGATCCAGAAGTTGTAGATATGGAGGGCAGTTGAAACAATACAACCTAGGAGAGGGGACCTGCAAACACAGATAAAAGTAGGAGGTGAGGTGAGAGCTAGAGAAAAATTTCTCATGGGTTCTGAGACTGAGTGGTTGATGTGAAGAAAGAATTGAAACAACCACAGTTAACCTGAGCATTAAGAGTGAAGCAGCAGGGGGAGTCCAAGTCATAGTGGACACAGACCCTGATTCTCACAGTGGGGATGGGCTGCTCCAGGCCTTTTTTAATTGTTCACCTTCTTCTAATGGAAGGCTAGTCATGCAACTGTGTTTCTCACAGTGGCTGCCCATCCCCTTGCAAAGCCCTGGTACCAGAGCTCAACACACAATTCAGATTGAAGAGAATAAAGTCACTGAGTCTATTCATTTATTGAAGTCTGGGTTTCAGACTGCAAGATACTACCTGCAATTACCATCATTTCTTACTTACATAGAACCTATTGGTGGCACTATGTAAAGTCATATGTACATACATAGATGTCAATTAAAAATGTTAGTGCTCTTCATATAGATTCTATAAAACTTGTATAAGTTCATTACAATTTAGAATATTACATGAGCTCTCTCTCATCCAGTGAGGAAGTCCACAGAACAGGGTGGAGGAGAGTGTGGCTGCAGTCACTATTCAAGACATCTGGAGACCAAGCTGGAAGCAGGTCTGATTTTACTGAGCAGTTACCATATATATTTTCTCAGGCAGTAGCTGGGCAGATTATAGGCAGCCACCAATACAATTTCATGCCAACTGTCCTTGAAGTGACCAAATGAGGAGTGGGCCATGGAGTAAGTCCTGGGACCACAACATGTGGCCTCAGGCCCAGGGCTGTGCCTACAGGGTGAGCGGTTTGCCATTCACGTTTCTAGCAGCAGGGGAGTGATTTGCCACTCAGGGACACTTAACATATACCATGTACACAGTATTCCATGCACTTGTCCCCACAGAAAATATTTAATTGTTCACCTAGATTCAACTATGCTCATATAAATATATATGTGTTGGATCTTAGGTATTTTAGCCAATTTAATTGTTTCAGTATTTGATAAAGTGAAGGAAATATTATGTATACACTGAATGGAATGTATTGTTTGCATCTGCCATGGCATGTTGTATATGAATCTCATCTAGATTGGAACACATCTTCCCTAAAAATCACTTATGTCCTTTCTTCATTCACTTGAACTAATGTAGAATTGTCTGTTTTGTGGACTCTGAGGTCACAAATCTCTCCTACATTTTTTTGAGTTCTCCCACTTGTATGGTTTGTGGGATTGTGGGTTGAAGGGTTAAATATTTGTTTTTGGTTTTTTTTTGTATATACACACACACACACACACACACACACACACCATATATACATATATTTGGTATAAATGATAGCCTTTTCAGCTCTGAATTTAACATTTTATTGATACATAAATCTTTATCTTCTAATTTAGTTTAAATGTTACTAGATGTTCTTAGAAGTCTCCCTGCTCTGTCGTGCATGAAATCATGGAGGCTGTACCACCATCCACCTGCTCCTGTGGTGTTTTTACTTACTGCCTGGTACCATGACACATCCTTTTCCCTGGCTCCACATTCACCCATATGATCCAATCCAACCTCAGGGATGAAGCCTATGTTCATTTCCTGATGTCTACAATCCAAAGTAAATCTTCTTATTCAACATCTCCCTTCCTTCGTTTCTTCCTTCCTTCCTTCCTTCCTTCCTTCCTTCCTTCCTTCCTTCCTTCCTTCCTTCCTTTTTTCCTTCCTTCCTTCCTCCTTCTATCCCTCCTTTTCACCCTTCCACATTTCCACCCTCCCTCCCTCTCTCTCTTTCTGTCTGTCTTGCTTTCTTCCTTTACTCTTTTTCTTTTTTCTTAAGGTACCAGGGATTTATCCCAGGATCTCACATATGCTAAACAACTGTTCTACCACTGAGATAAATCCCCAGCCTCATTGTATTTCCCCTTGAACAGCACAAAAAAAAATTCAAAAATATATAAGGCCCAGCACTCATGGTCATTGCCTCTTCCTGAGAGTTCTACTCAGGTGAACACACATATTAATTCATAAAATGGCAAATTGGTCCTTTCTGCTGAAAATTGATTGAGGATCCTACAACACCATGACTGCCCACCTATATCATGGACACTTCCCTGGGCCCTCCTGGTGCCAGTCTGCTCTGTAACCACTGCTGAGAATGCAGGTAAGCTTGACTGTTTTTCCTTAGGGAAGTCAATGCAGAGGGCAACTGAGTCAACACTGGCTAGATTGGGACCCTGGAAACAGAAAGCCTCATAGAGGCAAGTAAGGTTTGTTATTGGAGGGGAAAGGACAGGAATTGGTATTTGGGAGGCTATTCTCTGTGGAGGTTAGGACAGTGAGGAGGTCAAAGAGCAACCTGACCATAGTGAAGCTTTCCTGAGCTCTGTCATTCAGATCTCTAATTCTCTCACATCCTCCAAACAAGGCAAGTTGAAACTTTTCATGCAGCTGAGCTTCTCAGAGCAAATGGTGAGAAGGTTGATTCCAATTTAAATCTTGTTTTATGTCTAAATGTTTTCTTCTGGTTTCTGACCCTGTGATGACCTAGGATTCAAAGATTATAAGTATGCACCATTATGTATCTGCCCCTATGATTGTTCTCATATTGCCATGTATCCCTTTAATGACTGGGACCAACTCAGGTGCCTATGGGGCCTTTGGATTGGCAGTTGTAATTGGTGACCACCCAGAAATTAATTGGTGACAACTGTTGGGCTCATTTGTGTGTGTGTATGTGCATGCATGTTGTGTAAGTATATGGTATGCATGCCTGTGTGTGTGTGTAAATATTATTTAAATGTGTTTATTCAATGTATGTGTGTGTGCTTGCTTGTGCATACATACACATTTGTGGGTTACTTTCATGTGCTTCCTTTCTCTGAGGACACAGATTCTGGACCTGCCAATGTTGAGTGTGTAGAAAGATGCATTGCATGAATTTGATCTGTCTTAACTGTTGTGCATCCTGGAGGGCTGGGCATATTATGAATCCTTGCTCAGAAGTGGAGATTGAAATACTCATAGCCTTTGTATAATTCTCTGCCTATTTGAGTTTTTAGGAGTTGTCGAATTTTGCCCCTTCATAGTGCTTTCCATAGACTGTATAGATATGAGCTGTGATAAAGGTCTTTTAGTATTAAGTTTGTAGATGTATAGATTTTGTTTTTATCAAATTTGGAAATATTTTCTTGATAATTTTTCAAAAAAATGTACTTTTGCGCACACATCTTTCTGGAACTTTTATAATGTGTGTTTTTCTTTGTTTGAAGCTGTAACACAGGTCCCTTAGGCTTGGCACATTTTTTTTTTGGTATTTCTTTCCCTTTATTGGACAACATAATATAATTTGTTATAAACTTTAGTGCAGGTATTCTTCCTTTCTTACCTATTTAAACTAAATGAAGCATTTTTCCTACAATTTTCTTTAAAATTATCATCATGGCTTTCTTTATTTTTATTAGCATATTTATTACAGTTTAATAAATATGCTAATAGAAATAAAGTATAGTACTCCCAAAGACTTAATTTCCTCATTGATAGTTTCTATCTATAGTCTTTTGGTTTTGTGGTTTGTGTGTATGTTTGTATTTACTTTGCAGGTTTCACTATGTATGAGCTAAATTTCCCTGTTACTGCCTCATAATTTCATTTAAAAAATGGATTGAGGTATTATAATGTAATGACTCTGCAAATCAGAGCCATTACAAGGAGAGTTTTAATTTTGTTGATGTTGTTATCACTGCTATTTCTGCTGTGTTATTGTCATTGATGATGCATGGCTTTGGGGTTTTCTGGGCTATTTTTTTTTTAGTTATTTTTTTATAGTTGGACACAATATCTTTATTTTATTTATTTATTTTCATGTGGTGCTGACAATCGAACCCAGGGCCTCGCTTGTGCTAGGCAAGTACTCTGCCGCTGAACCACAAACCCAGACCTTCTGGGCTATTTTTTTAACTGAATTATTTGCATGTGTAATGGCTTAATGACATTAATGTTTAGCTAAATATTAAAGAAATATTTTTATAGATGCATAGAAGCAATATATCTCTCAGCTTTTGCTGAGTGTTGGGGTACATTTTTAACATTTGACTTTAATTAATGTAGCATCAGTTTATACCTCTGACTTGTCCTTCACTTCATCCTAGCAAAAATGCAATTTCAGCCAGAGGAGAGAGCTTAAGATCTTTCCCCTTTTTTATTGTGTATGCACATAGCCCAGGAACAAGAAAGTGGCCTTCTAGAGGCCTGGGGATATGTCGGAGATCTTTCATACCATCTAAGGGGTTCCTATGCCATAGTGTTTACTTCACATGTTTGGTCAGTCTCCTATTTTATTTTTAATTTTTTATACTTGCTCACTTATTAGCAATGTTAATTCATCACTCTGGTGGTTTTGATGTACAAATTGAGGATGAAGCTGCTTCAATTAAATAAGCTCTGAGTCAATTAAAACTACCATAAGTGCCCCTTTCCTCCCAGACTTCCTAGAAAGCTGATTCAGCAGCCTCTCTCTCTTAATTTTTATTATCCCTCTTTCCTTTTCTTTATCCTGTTACTGCCTCATAATTACTCCCTTTCACCATTTTCCCCTTAGAGATGCTTTTACATAGAAAAGGCTGAGCAGGTCTCTCCCAAGCTTCTCTTTGGCTCTTGATGCTGTATATGGGAAAAGGAGCACACACTTAACTGGTGCCACCTGTAACAGCTGGAGGAGAGGGATTGGTGGTGGAGGCCTCAGGCACAGGTCATCGTGCAAATAATTAGCTGATCAGCCACTGAAGCCATCCATTGGTCTCCACCTACATCACCCCTGCCCACACTGGGCCTTGTGCATTTCCTCCACCTCATCTCCCTCCTCAGTCAGGTCCTCCTATTATCCTCAGCATCAAGGTGAGAAAAATGAAGTAGTAAATTGGCTTCTGTATGACTCCATGTCAACATTGTGAGAGGTCAGTAGAGTAAAGGGAAGGGAACAGGATGAGGGAAGAGGGGACGTAGAGGGGGAGTACTTCCATCTACTCTACTGACTATTCTACTATATGCTTTTAATTTAATTTAGTTTAGTTTTTTTCTTTTAGTTGCTATCTTGTGAAGACAGTAATAGTGAGATTCATATATGTATGTAGGAAAGTTAGGTTAGATTCATTTCACTGTTTTTTTCTTATCCCATTCCTTCTCCCTACCTCTCAATCCCTTCATCTAGTGCACAGATCCTTCCATCTTTCTTGCATTTTAATGAATCCCTCACCTTTTCCGTTTCTCTGTATTAGGACTTTCTTGATAAGTGTTATGCTCCTTGTCTCCTAAACCACATTTCTCTTCATGCCTTCTTGATCCTGAACTTCCTTTGCAGCCTAAATAAAGTATTTCAGACAGAACCATGTGCTATAATAAAAGCCTATGGTCACAATAAGAAGCTGTCCATAAATAATAAATTAATAAAATAAAAATAAGATACAAGGTAGGAATGAGAATTCCCAAGAGCTGTCAACCTTGTTTAAAGTATAGCCACACTTTGTCTATTGTTTAGTTTTGTTTTACATGGTTTATTCTTTCTCCAGGTTTGTTAGTATGATCCTAATTCATAAGCCAACCCAATAGGATATTACCATTCCTTTTGTAACTTAGAAAACCAAACCAACTGCATGTTGTTGTATCTCAGGGCATTCTTCTCGCTCTAGCCAGATTCCTCTGTGCAAACTGTTGACAGTTCCTTTGACTGCTCATTGGTTAGGACTGATGTGATTTCTCTGACATGAATTTTCATACATTAATATCAAGGAGATGAACATAAAGTTTGTGGTTTTAACAAGATGAGGGATATCATCCAGTTTATTACCAGCACAGAAATCTGTTTCAAAGGTCCTTCACTCTTGATCTGTATTTACCGTATTTTTAAAAGAGTACTTTATGAAACATTACCATCTTATTTTTCTCTTCATGATGTATCAGTTGAATAAAATATTTGATACTTGTTACTTATATATTTAGTATAAACCATGTGCTTATTTTTGGACAAAATAGTCACTCCTTTTACTACCTTATTCACTGGCATAACTTAGAGAGTTATGCAGGACATTCCACTGTATTTGAAAAAAAAGAATTCCCTTTAATATCAGAGATTCTTGTTAGTGTCCTCATGTATTTCCAAACAGATAAGACATATTTCCATTCAATGCCCCAAAGATTTTCTAGAGACCCTTGCCCATTATAAGATAATGAAGTAGAGATGAATATTGGGGTCTTTGGTGTACAGAAGCTAGGAAAGTGGATGAGAATCTAATGGGGTTATATAATTTGAAAAATGAAGTTTCCAGAACTGAGTATATTACATTTTATTGGTAATGACAGAGCAAACCAGGTAGGAACTGGAAAGTCTTTGGTGCAGAATCCAGGAGAGTTTATTCAGAACTCTCAATGGCTGGTCTGTGTTCTGGTCTGTGGCCAAGTCACAGAAGACTCAGAGTCAGGCTCACCAGGAGGAGTTGACTGAGACAGCACCTCTGTGAACAGGACCCATGAGGTAGAAAATCGAAAGGGTGACATGGAGGATTCCTGGTAAGCAGTTGTGCTGGTGTCGGAGAAGAAGGAGGTGTCACATGGAAGGTGTCACCAGAGGAGAGACACTTGTGCTGAGCCCTGGGTTTGGACTTCCCCTGAGGAACATGGAGATGAGGCACCAGGATTTATGGAAATCTGATCTGATGTAAAGTTTCTTGAACCTTCTCTAGCTTTCTTACTTCTGGAAAGTGGTGATGCCTTCAGAAGGATTGTCTTTCTTTTCTTTTCTTTCTTTCTTTGTTTCTTTCTTTCTTTCTTATATATTTTTTGCTGTTTTGATGTTTTACCTCTACTCAGTCTACCAAATTATTTTCTCTAGATAAAAGCTATTGTGTTTTGTTATGGGGAAAGCAAGGAAGAATTTGTGGAGAGGGTACATCTCAAATATCTATTTGAATATGATTTCTCACTTCTGATGAGGAAATTACTGTCATCACTGAGAAAAGCCAGGGGCTGCTGACAGCATTTGCAGCATGGTGATGAGCTTGAGTAGAGACCAACCCAACACGACTCTCCATGAACCTTTCCAGCACCAGTTCACTTTTCATTTAAGGCCAGCAGTGAACCATATTTCTTAGTGGTTCATATTTCATAATGCCTCAGTCCCACCTTCAAATAAAAACAGTTACAATCAGATCTCTTCCAATAACCTTGCTAGTCCCACTGATTTCACTTCTCTCTTTATCACCATGATCTCTCTATACAATCTGGACTTTTCTTCACAAATTTAAATCATACTCTCTATCTTCCTTTTTAATCTTCATTCTCTTTCTACACTATGTGTGTCCTCCTAATTGTCATAATAGAGAGTCTCCACCTTATGTGAAGACTCTGTCACCTCTGGCCCAAGTTCTGACTTCTAACCTCTTCCCCAGACCATCCAGTGTGCAGTGTGTATTTTCACCTAGTCCAGTAAATTCATCTTCCCCAAAGGTGTTTTCAGGAATCCCACATTGCAGAGATTGAGCCCCTAAACAGCATCAAACTCCCTGGGCCACAAAAGCTGAACTTGTCTCTTGCCTCATTCTAAAAAAGCTCTGGGCCAAGCCAGAGAAACTGTTTTCATATTGCTGAGCCTAAATTTCCATGAGCACCATAATTTTGTTGTCACAGTCATATCGTTAGATGTAGATGCTAAGAAAGAGTCTATAAAATTTATGGTGTTTTCCCAAAATAATCTTTAAACCTACTTACAAACGATCTTTTATCTCCCTTCTACCCATCCCCTTGTAATCAGTGGACAATTGGTTCATAAACTGGATATTACAGAAGAACATGGGGAAAGAAGCAGAGAGGTAGCCTTGGTGGATGCTGCTTGACCAGGTGAAAACTTTCTCTGGTGGTAATTTTTTATCCCACTAAAGAACTGTGATGCATTTCAAAATCATCAACAAACAAATGGGGTAGGATGATTCATGGGATTAACCTGGTAAAATTATCAGGTTGAAAGAATAATAGTTATGTTATAATCAGTAGGTGGGTTTCTCCTGTACCTGGGAATTCAGGAACTGTTTAAGGCTATATTCTGAAAAAGATGACCAAGTTTCTGCTGTAACAAAGGACTGGGTCAAAAGAGATAGTATACCCTTCATTTGACACTGAAAGTGGATCAATCACACCAAAACAGAGGTTCAACCAAGAGAATTTTTGGAAGCAAGGGATGGCTACCTACTTACCCAAGTGGGGCCAGCGGCTGCTCACCACAAGCACCAGGTTAAGTGGGTCCATTCAAAGGATGGGGCACGAGCTGCTTCAGCCTGAAAATTTAAAAGGGGAAACACTCTCCCACTCTATCATTGGGCCACACTATTGGCAGGTGGAAGGCAGGCTCCCTTAAAGGATCCTGCTATTGCATTTGGGAGGTGGTTAGAGTGAAGACTGCATTGTGTTCCTGGGCAGGAATGGATGGTGGCTGGCAGGAGGGAGTACGGCTTCTGCCAGGAAATGGAAACATTAGCTTAGTCAGAGGAAATGAAAACTCCCTCATACCTAACATTCCTCCACCACCTTTTGTTTTGCTATAAATAGGGGATGGGATGTTTAATTTATCTGGCTACTTCCTGATGAAGTGGGGCGACATGGAAAAAGGAGGGCAGGGATGTCTGGAAACAGGGGCGAGAAGAAGCATTGTCATGAAGACCCAGGCACTGAAGCTGTAAATTTCCACTGGACTGAAATCCATGAAAGTTTCCTGAAGCCACAGATTGTAGATAGTCTCAACCAAACCCATGTCACTGCAAATAGAGGGATTAGCAGCTCTCCTGTTGGAGAACCTCCATGAATTCCATGAATCGGGTGAGCCACAAGATGAGCCTAAAGACATCAAAGACACCCAAAGGCAATGATAAGGAGAAGAAAGAGGAGACACAACACTAGCTTCTGGCTGGTGGTCCAGCAAGAGGGACTGGCTTAGAAAGGCCAGCAACCAGGAGGAGGCACATGAAGACAAATGGGCCTAGGAACCCTGGGTTACAGGGTAGTGAAGTTCCTCCAGTCGTATTTCCATATTTTAGCTCCATATCTGAAATGATGATGTTCCATCAGCAGTTGGTAGGGCTTTCACATGAGGAATAGGTGTCTTCTGAGGTAGCAAGTAGCTGGTAATCCCTGAGGAGAAGCTGGTTAAAGGTTTGATTAGATATTTTGTCTGTTTAATTTTGTATGAATTTCAAGATATAGGTTAGAAAGGCACAGAAAAAAAATCCAATTAGTTGGCCAAGTACTGGGAGGACCCTACCAAAAATAGAGCCTGGAAACATATTCCATAGAGAGGAATGGGCCAACTGTTACTTTCTTTTGTATAATTGCTCTTGTAGTTGTTTGATCTTGTTTTTTACCAATCCTGATTGATTAACATAGAAACAGCATTCTTCCTAAAAATATAGGCAAAGTCCTCCCTTCTCCACTGTAAGCAAGTCTAAGCTGTGGAGGTTTTGTAAGACCATGGCGACTAAAGAATCTAGCTGGCTTTGGAGGGTGAAGATAGTTTTTGGCTACCTGTTGTATATCCCATATCCATTGGCTAGATAGCTGGTGATAGCAGGTAAGGGAGGTTGTTATTCCTGCTGTTTCTGTAGTCAATCCTGAAGTTAATCCCAGAGTAGCCAGTAAGGGAAGAAGATGAATGGCTTTTTTATGACAGGGGTTTATGTGAGCTGTGAGAGGGATGGGAATACCCTTTTCCCCTGATACAACATCTATGGATGGAAAAATGGGTTAGGGTGCTTATGCCTCTCCATCTTAGGGAAACCAGTGGTACTCAGATATCCTACATAAAAAGGATTACTTAGAGATCGGTGAGACAAGAATTCTTGGAAGATATTTAATGTATAATTATTTGAGCACACTGTTCATCCTGTAATTCACCAACCAATGTGTTCCCAGAGGCGCTGAGACATATTTCAGCAATCTGATAAAGGGGAACCCCTGAAAGTTTTTGGGAGAAGTCAACTGTTGCAGAAGTGATTTCATTGAGGATTAGTGAGCCGTTGATCAATGAGGAGTTTAGTTGTATTGGGCTGGCAACTAGATGAGAAAATCCTGCCTTGAAGCATAGCCAGAATCTGTGAGCCAATGCTGGTTTAGCCAGATTTAGCAGATGATGAGTGGTATTAATGATCTGGTTTAGGAGGGAGTCCTTGGGCAAAGGCTCCCACCTGGCTGACAGATTTAAGAGCTTTTTGGTGGGATGGAACATATTATGTAATACCTGAGGTAGCTTCATATAAAGGAACTGGTGGTGAGCCTTATCTTGAACCCCTCCCCCATCTGCCATTCCAAGGTGAGTCTGTTAAGTTCAACAATGGACAATATCTCTGTTCCATTTGGAAGGGCATTGGTTCATCCAGGTTGAGGCTCTGCTTTACCTGTCCAATATCTAATCTGGCTTTGTTTACAAAGAGTTGCCTGAGAGTAACAACTTGCTTGAACATAGGTGCATGTTATAAAGTGGTCCTGCCTCTAACTCCCACAGTTACAGCAGCAATCCGAGATGCTAGATGAGGCAGACAAGATAAGTGTGAGAGAAGTGGATGCCAGGAGGGTGACAAAGGGAAGGGTGGGACTAGAGTGAGGCATGTCATTGTGAGGGTTTCTTGGGTTGAGGAAGGTCCTTCTAGTGAAGGCAGGGAAGCAACCCTCAGGCAAGAGATGTGAAGCTTTAAAGGATTCTCACAATGGTGGGGCAGATGTATG
Organism: Urocitellus parryii; assembly: GCF_045843805.1. Lineage (NCBI taxonomy): Eukaryota > Metazoa > Chordata > Mammalia > Rodentia > Sciuridae > Urocitellus > Urocitellus parryii. The sequence continues at coordinate 118,950,048 of NC_135533.1, read as the reverse complement.
TGTGGGAGGAGGAAGATGGACAGTCAGTCTGGGCTTCCTTGGTTGGAATTGGGGTCAGTTTCAGCCTGGAAATATGAATTCATGAGGCCAGTTTGCCTGGGGATTCCTGTAGGTGGAAAGCAGTGAGAGTACACTAGCTAACCCTTACCTCTAAGGCCCTTCCATTTGGGTGCCAGGGCAGGCATGTCACCAGAAAGAAGAAAGAAATATACCCAGTCACCTGGGGTTAAGGGGAAAGAGATGTATGACCTGGAGGAGTCCAGAGATAAGGCCACTTGGTGTTCTCATACATGTGTCCAGAGGAAGGTGAGGAGAGGAGAAGTGGGGCATTCTGGAAGAGCACTGGAGGAGGGTTTGGTGCCATGGGGTAAAGCAGGTCTCCCATACATCACCTCAAAGGGAGAGAGCAAAGTAGGTTTTTGGGGTATTACTCGGAGGTGGAATAAAGCCATAGGGAGAAGTTTAACTCAATCTGTATATAATTCAAGAGAAAGCTTGACCTCCTTTAGTGCCTGGTTTGTTCATTCAACCTTGCCTGATGAGGTGGGATGGTATGGTATGTGCAAGTGCCATGGGATATGGAGGGCTTCTGTAATATGTTGTGTTATCTGTGACGTGAACTCAGGGCTGTTGTCCAACTGTACTGAGGTGAGAGTTCTGAATATGGGATGAGCTCAGAGAGTAGGATGGAAGCTTCGTGGAGGCCCTCTTGTTGGTAGTAGGAAAGGCCTCTACCTTCCCTGAGAAGGTGTCCATAAAGAATAAAAGGTAAAGATATATTGGCCTTGGGCATATGAGTGAAGTCTACCTGCCAGTTGGCCCCCAGGAGTTGCTCTCTGGCCTATAGGGTGGGGAAGTAGCCCGGTCTGAGAGGAGTATTTGGGTTGGTCCTCTGACAAATGGTGCAGCTGGAAGTGAGCTGATGGAGGACCTTAACATCATCAGGGGGGAGTGAGAAGAAAGTCTTCAGGAAAAGTTTGAGGTTTTGAGGGATGTTGTAGAATAAAGAATGCAGATAAGAGAATAGGCCATGTCTGGAGGGAGAAGTAGTGAGGTCCAGGTGAAGGGAAATACTAGTGATAGTAGGAGGATGTGACATGAAAGCCTGCCTGGTAGCTTGGTCAGCCTTGGAATTTCCCATGGTTGTAGGTGAGGAGTCCGACTGGTGAGCCCTACAGTGGATGATCCCAACCTTTGAGGGGAGCAGAGAACATGAAGTAGGGCTGAGCTGAACTTTGCATTGGTGATTGAGGATCCCTTTCTCATTAGTAAACCCCTTTCTTTTCATATGGCTGCATGGGAGATAAGAATATAAAAGACATATTTGGATCAGCAGCCAGTTGGAAGGCTTAGAAAGATATAGTGGTGTCATGGAGGAAGAAAACCAGGAGAGAAAATAAGTGACAAGGGGGTAGTGTCTTCACTTCCTCACAGGTCAGTAGCTCCTTCAGATGATGAGATGAGATGAGATAATAGTAATGTCACCTCCCAAGGTGAGTTTTGTTTTTTGTTTTTTGGTTTTTGGTTTTTTTTGCCTCCTGTACTAGTACATAGGTGGCTGTCAGAGCTCTGAGATACTAGGGATATTTACTCCTGGATAGTAGGGTCCAGGTTTTTGGACAGGTAGGCTACTGGGGCAAATTTCAGTCCCTACTGCTGGCCTAATACCCGCCCTTTTTTTCATGGACATATAGGACAAAGGGTCATGCATGTCCAGTAAATGTAGTGTGGGGGCTTTGAGAAGGGCCTGATGAAGTTTGTGAAATGGAACTCAGATTTCGTTAGGAGTGATTGCCAATGATTTTTCCTTTGCCATATCATATAGTGGAGCAGGGAAAATTGGAAAAATTAGAGATGCAGGCTCAGAAATATCCTGCCAGCCCCAGGAAGGAAAGAATACCTTCTTAGGTGAGTTGGGTGGGCAAATTTCAAATCAAAGTTTCCAGTACAGGGTGATTTTTTTTCCCCTGAGACACCTGGACTCCTAAGTAGGTAACTTCTGGTAGTGAGAGCTAAACCTTTTGAGGAGAGACCCGGTAACCTTTCTCAGAGAGAAAATTAAGGAGGGAGACAATGTCATTCATGGAAATAGGTAGGAAATAATTGCAGAGAAGGAAATCATCCACATACTGAAAAAGGGTAGAGCAGGGAAGAGTGAGACCCTGAAGGTCTTGTGCCAGGGCTTGGCCAAAGATATGTGGACTATCTCTGAAACCTTCAGGGAGGACTGTCCAGGTTAGTTTTAGGGAATGATGTGTCTTAGGGTCAGTCCAGGTGAAGGTGAAGATGTCCTGAGAATCCTGAGCAAGGGAATGGTTAAAAAAAAAAAACATTTTTTATGTCAATGAAAAAGTAGGAAGAAGAGCAAGAAATGGAAGAGAAGATAGTGTAGAGATTTGGCACCAGAGGGCAAATGGGTCTGACCACCTCATTAATAATTTGCAAGTCTTGTTTAAGGTGGTATTGTCCATTAAGTTTCTTTATGGCTAAAATTGGAGTGTTGTAAGGGGAGTGGGTAGGTCTTATTAAGTCCTTGTGCCATAGGTCCTTAATAAAGGGATGTAGCCCTGAAGACTACTAGTTGGAAGAGGGTATTGAGGTTGGCAAGGGAAATGCTGAGGGTCCTTAAGATTAATTTTAAGAGGTGGGACATATTGAGCCAGAGAGAGGGTGGAGGTGTCTCAAACTTGGGGGTTTACCTCCAGAGAGAGAGAAGGAGGGGGGCCTGTCTATGGAGGGGTGCCTGTGGACAAGTGGTTTGCATCTGCAATGGTGAGGATAAAACAAATTCTAGGATGGAATGGGATGGAAGCCTGGAATTTGGCTAATATGTCCCTTCCCAACACGGGGGTGGGGAATTGGGGCATTGCCAAAAACTGATGAGACAAAAGATAATGGTAAAACTTACAAGACAGCATGGAGGTTTTTGAGAAGAATTGTACAACTCCTACCCCAACAGTGGGGGAACAGGATGGAACAGTGGGTCCCCCAAACACCCTCAAGACTGAATAAGTAGTCCCTGAGACTAAAAAGAAGTTAATTGGGCATCCATCCACCATTATAGTGACCCTGGGATCCTGAAAGGTAATAGCAGTCACCTGTAAGGGATTCCTAAGGCACCTTCATTCATCCATGGCCAGTCCCAAAAGTTCCAACTTTGGGCTCAGGGAGGGCCAGAGCATATCGTGGTCCAGTGATGCCTTAATTGGCATTTAGGGCATGGATGTGTAGGTATCCTGAGGTGAGGGCACTTGCGTGCCCAGTGTTCCTCCATCCCACACTTAAAGCAGGGCCCAGGAGTTATCCTGGGAGGTGAGTATCTGGCCAGAAACCCAGGGGTCTGAGGGATAAGTTCCCAAAGAGCCGGTGCCATCATCTGAGTTTTATGTTTCCTGGCCATGGTATACCTTAAAGGCTGTGAGCAGGATTTCAGTCTGCAGGGTCAAGAGTTCCCATTCCAGTTTTTTTTTTTTTTTTTTTAAGTTTTGCCCATATGTCAGGGTAACTCTGGGACAAAAATTGGTCATTCGGAGCTGTCTCCCACCAGGGTCTCAGGGTCTTAATTAGTATATTTCTGGAGAGCCTTATTCTATCTATCTAGGAAGGTAGAAGAGTGCTCATTTTGAATTTGAATGATTTCTTGGAGTTTTTCATACTTTACCACATTTTGAGCTGCCCATCTGAGTCCTGCAAGTAGGCAGATGGAAAATTGGTCCCTCAGGGCCAAGTCTGTAGTGGCATTGTAGTCCCAATTAGGATGCTGGTAAGGAACTGCCTGGGCACCTAGCTGGTGGGTTGGGGTGGTTTGATGGACCTCATTAGCTTAGTCACAGGCTTATTCCAGACCCATCTGCATTTCTCTGGGAGAAGGATATTGGCCAGGATCATGTAAATATCATGAAAAGTAAGGCTATAGACTTGGGGTAAGTACTGAAACTCCTTTATATATGAGGCAGAGTTTGTGGTGTAGGAACCCAAGCATTTTTCAATCTTTGAAAGGTCCACTATGGAGAAGGACACTTGGACCCTAACAATCTCTTAGATCCCAGTACGCTCTCTCAAAGGATCTATGATTGGAGTAGGGTGTGGCTGGATAGATGGTGTGCAGGAGTAAGTGGTAGGTGGACTGAAGGAGGATGTGATGGCAGGGCCAGGATATGGAGAAGCTGAAGGAGAGGGTACCAGAGCAGACAAGGGAAGAGGATATGGGAGGGGTCTAGGTGACAACCTGGCAGCAACTCATCAGCTGGATTGAAATCCATGGATGAAGAGGCAGAAAGAGCGGAGGGTTTTTTACGCCAAAAGGACATGCTTTGGGTTGCAAGAGATACAGAGAGAGAAAACTTGAATGTATGAAATCTCTGCACATTTTTTCAATTGCTCACAATAGTTGTAGAGATCCCATAAAATGGCAGCATCTAAGGACCCATAAGGGTTTGGGTTATCTAAGTGATAATTGGGCCAGTCCTGAGTAGAGAATTTTATCATTTTTTTGTTTTGATCTCCAGGGTTAGGCTGAGGGTGTCCAAATTGTTAAGGAGGAATTTGAGAGGGGAGTCTGCTAGAAAGGAAGAGGCAACCCCCATTATGCAATGAGGAAGAATATGATATGTTGACTGGAGAGGTGTCCCACTCAAACCAAATATCAAAACAAGACTTTAGGCTGAGGTTGTTTTTGTCACCAATATCCATGGTGCGGGACCCTAGAGGGGCTATGGATCACCTGGCAGCAGGCTTTTTGGAGTGAGAAAGAGGGAGGAGGTGATCCAAGCTCAAGGAGGGAGGGGCTTTACCAGTCCTCAAGCTGGCTGAGGAATGTAGAAAAGGGGAAATACTCCAAAGTACCACTGAGACTGTGAAGGTCTGGGTGGGATTTATTCTTCCCTGGGAGACACCACAGTGAGAGCTGGATGATCCATGTCCAGTTCCCTGTTATTGTGCCTCAGCGAATTTAAGAGTAAGAAGAGAGAGCCTCACTAATTTATAGGCTGATGATGGATTCAAAGAAGGTGATTGAGATGATGGGCACCAATCAAGGTTTTTGTTGTTGTTGTTGGTGGTGGTGGTGGTGGTGTGTGTGGCCTATCCATGATTGTGCAGCTGATGAGATTTATAAATTGATTTTCAAGAATGCATCTTTATGATAAAGTATGTGTTCATACCCAGGTAGTGATCTTCTGCGGAATAGGGGTCCTGCTTAAAAGGCAGGGGAACCCCATTCAATTCATGGTACAAATAAAAGTGGATGGATCACATGGAAACAGAAGTTCAACCAAGAGATATATTGGAAGCAAGGAAAGACTGCCCACCACCGGAGCACGGAGAGTAGCTGTGTGCCCACCAGCACCAGGTTAAGTAGGTTCATTAGAAGGGCGGGAGGTGGGGTAGCTGGTTGGGCCTGAAAATTCAAAAGGGGCAATGCTTTCTCATTCAGTCCTGATATTTGGTGGAAGGCAGGCTCCCTCATGGAGTCTGCTATTGGTGGGTGAGGGGCACACAGGTGGACTCACTGCATTGTGTTGCTGGGTGGGAATGAATGGTGTAGTGGGAAGGGGTAAGGCATCCACCAGGAAATAGAAACTTTAGTTTAGTCAGAGGAAATGAAAACTCCCTCATACCTAACATACATAAATGTGGGATTTCTACTTCACTAAATTTCTAAGAAATAATGAAAATTTTTATATGTCCAAATATTTAACATGGTTAGGCAGAATATATCACAATTATTTTCCCTGCAATATCATTGTTAACAATGGTCTTTTATAATTTCAAACATATCTTTGCAATCTTTTCTATTCCATGTTTTCATTGGTGCATTATGATTATTGTTGAACATAAAGGTGGAATTTTTTGTTACATATTCATACATCCACACAATGTAACAATATAATTTGACCAATATTTTCCCCAGTATTTCCCCTTTGTATTTCTCCTCCCTCCTCCTGGTTCGTTTCCTCTACTCTACTGATCTTTCTTTGATTTTCATGGAATCCTCTACCTTTTAATTTTTTAAGTGGAATTTTTAGAGAGATGAATAAAGATTATTCACAAATGTAAAAGGCTTGACTTTGAGAGAAATGATCCTTGTCCCCCTAAAATTCCTGCCTGGCACACCCTTACTCTGTGACATGCAGTAAGCCTGCCATTCCAAGCCTCTACTTCAGAGCTCTCAGGACACAGTGCAGTGTCCTGTGGAATCTCTGGGTGGAACATTCACTGAAGGTAGAGTGGACAGGGTGTCAGCTCAGTGACTCATGTTCTCCTCTTTGAAACAGGAAGAATGAGTTTTGATAAATTAGCTTAAGATTGAGCAAAGAAGTTGCATTGGGTAAAGTATATGTATGGGTATACTTACCTGGAAATTTACATTTAGTATTAAATTTTGGAAGCTAATTCTAGATCACTTTCCTTTTGGTCTTTTTGTTGTTGTTGTTGTTCACTTTAGATCACTTTATAAAGTGATCTAAAATTTTCAAAAATTTGGTTGAAGGAAAGGTAATGTTTCCCTCTTTCAATTATATTTATTCTACATTTCACATTACATAATTCTATCTGTTTTTTAAGAAGTTTAGAATTTTTTTAAGAGAGAGAGAGAGGAGAGAGAGATATTTTTTTAATATTTATTTTTTAGTTTTCGGTGGACACAACATCTTTATTTTGTATGTGGTGCTGAGGATTGAACCCGAGCTGCATGCATACCAGGCAAGTGCACTACCGCTTTAGCCACATCCCCAGCTCAAAGTCTCTCCTATCTTTATATGCATATAATCATAACTATATCTCATTGATACCATGAATTATTGGTGATGAGTTTTGCTTCCTCACATATTGAGGTTTGAACATTAGAAAAGCATGCAATATAAGCAGAATTTATTAAAAAGGAGGGAGAAGGGGGCCATAGCTTGTATCTTTGTATCCCAAGCAAGTGAGGTGTTCTTCCCTTTTTATAGTGCTAGGCTTCCTTTGTTTTCCTGCCCCCTTCCCCTTATCTTTCTCCTTCCTGCATAGGTGAATAGGCATTTGACTAGGTCTAGGAAGTGCTGGATGAAATGACCAAAAGGTGAGAATGAGTTGGGCTTAAGGGGGAAGGGAAGGATGGAGCAGCCAAGGACACATTAATTAACAACCTTAGGAAGAGGCAATTCCTGGGACAGGTTACCTTAGCAACAGGTTGGAGCAGGTGGAGGTTCTTAATAAGTGTGGAGGAAGGGCTCTGAAGGAATTTATATTTCAGACCCTCAGGGGACAGTCTCCAACATTCCAGATTCACTGAAAATTGACCTCCTTGATCCCACCTGACTTGATTTACCTATCTATACTGACTGCCTGTCTAATTCTGGATTCATTATCACTATAATAACAAAGACTTTTCTTTTGGCAACCAAATTCTGCTTAGCACTGTGATAGTAGAAGCAAATGTGACTCCATTATTTTATGATTTATTCTGTAAAACAACCATGCCAAGTAGAAGAGTCATGACTGGGGCAAAATGTTCTTTTCCTTTTGCTATAGAAACCTTTAAGAACACAGAACTACCTAATGGGGCATTGTTTCTGTAACTAGGGTAATGGGGCTCTGTTTCTGTAACTGGAGTGACTGGGCTAACTGTGATTGGTTAGGCTTCCCTCCGCTTGACTGACCTGTCCCTCTTCTGTAACCTGGTTTGCTTGCATTGTCTAGACCCCCGAACATCTCTTTTGCTGTTTTCAGGCCTATAAGGAGCACCCTTGCAATTGTTCCAGGCTAATCAGGGGAACAGCTTTATGTTCTGGTCAGCCGCCACCAGGTGTGCTTCAATAAAGGCTTGATTGGATTATACATGAGTGGTCTGGAAGTCAGTTTATGAAACCCTGGGACGAAACTTTAACTATAACAGCACCAATCAAGGATTTTTTTTTTTTTTTTTTGGTGGTGGTGCTGTGTGTGGCCATGATTGTGCAGCTGATAAGATTTGTACATTGATTTTTAAGAATGAATCTTTATGATAAAGTATGTGTACATACCCAAACATCTTGAAGCTCTGAACAATAGATTTGATGGCCTTTTCTCGAACAATAGACATGAGTTGTACTGAACTCAATGCTAGCTCAAAGCAGATTTATTATAAGAAGACAAGAAATACTACAAGCAAAGTATGAGGCTGGGCCAGGGTGTTTATATCTCACTTCCCCACCTGCATGTGTCACTGTGGAAATGGTTGCTGAACCACAGAGCACAGTAATATGTGGCCTCATCCTCAGTCTGGGCCTCTGTGATGGTGAGGGCATCTTTGTCTCCAAGCAGGGAGCCTGAGAATCGGGCAGGGACTCCTGGGACCCAATAACTGGTATTACCTATTATATCATGGGGTACCTGGTAGGGTTTCTGTTGGATCCAGTTAGCATAGTTGCTGGTGGTGACAGCTCCAGTACTGGAGCCACAGGTGAGTGTGACTGTCCCTCCTGGAGTTGTGGTCAGTGAAGTTTCCTGAGTCATCACAGCCTGAGAAGTGGAGCCTAAATACAGAGAGACCCAAGGATCAGCAGAGAATTTGTGGCATGATAGTTGCCTTCCCCACTCCCAATTCTAGCCCAGAAAGTTCCTCCTGACCTGTGCAGTGAGCCAGAAGTGTGAGCAGCAGAGGAGCCCAGGTCATGCTGCAGACAGTCCAGGGCTGAAATTTCAAGGCTGTTAACCACAAGGGCAGCTCCACAGCCTTTATTATAGCTCTTAACACCCTGTGGGAGTGGGGTGGGACTTTCATTCAAATGAGCTCTTCTCCAAGGGGGATTTCAGCTAGATCAGAGTTCCTGAGTTTTCACACATCAGTCACCATGTGTTATTGGGTCCAGGGCCTGGAGGCCAATTTCCCAGCTGCCCTTTTGTTCCCAGAAACTGACAAGCAGTTCCCTGTTGTTTCTTAAAGGGTTTCAACAATAGACCCTGTATCCCAGCAGATCTTTTCCTAATTGAAGAGAGAAGTATGGTCTACTTGTACATTAATATAAAGGATTCAATGAGAGAAGCATTACAAAGTGACAGTGGGTTATTAAATCAAACATGAGGAAGTGATTTGTACTTCATTTATCTCTTCACCAACCTTGTTACTTCACCAAAGTAACAACATTGTTACTTCTCACTCAGTGGCCATTGGAGAGAGTGTTGGGAGAAAACTTCTTAGGCTTCAAGATTGAAGTCCTTTTCCCAGGGTACTTTTCCAGGCCAAAGATGACACAGCTGGTGAGTTCTAATCAGTGATTAAGGGGCTCATCCCTCAGGTCAGGGATACCTTGACTGAATGTTCTGTATTGAACAACTGTCTGTGTATGGACCAAAGAGTAGTCCCAGAGCTCTTCCTGCACACACTCACCCTGGCCCCAAGTCTTCAAAGCCTAGCTAGCTGGTTTGTGCTGCTCATCAGGTCACTGCTTCCATGCACATATCCTTAGTCTGGTTCCAAAATAATGTGGTTCTGATATTTTGGATTCTAATAATTTGTATATGATTACTATATATTATCACTACCAGGAGTCCTCCTACCAAGAGGTGTTTGTGTGGTGCATTTTTCCAGTATGAACACTTAATCAACTCCTTCCATTCACTGGTACTTGGTTCTGATAGCAGTTATACTGTCAGAGGTGGGCCAAGAAGTTCATATGCTTATTTGCTCCCTGGGAGGAAGTGGCTGCTCTAATATCATACACTTGGACTAGTAAACAACTGTATATAATTCCTCTGAGTATGGTCACAAGCGCCCCCTGCTGTCTTAATTGTCTGAAGGAATGTGCCCTGAATTTTTCAACCAATAAGTGTTCATTTGTTTTGAAAAAAACAATGCCAGTGTATTACCCAGTCTGACTCATATTCATTTCTTGTCTCTTCTGTGCCCATGGTTCAAATACATTTCCTAGTGTTAGTTGAAATCCCTAAGTGCAATTCAGTGTCATTTTTGCATGGTCTTAAATTTACCTTCTTTGAATGAATAAAGGCAATTATTTTTATCAGCAACTGACTAATGATGTTATCCATTTTGAGCCTCATGTTGTATATACATCTGGTTTAGGTGAGAATTATTTTAGTAGTTTAGACAATTAAAAAAGAAAACATTCAAAGAAGTAGGATTAAAATATTTTTTTTGACATTTCATTGGAACTGAAATTCAGACTTGCAGATGGTCAACAGTCTATGTGAGAAAGCCCCTCAAAATATTCTGAATGCCAAACTTGGGTGAGCTTTCCTGGTTAAACACATTTTATTATTAAATCACATATTATTGCCAAGAGGGTTTAGCATTTTCTTGCATTGTCTATCACTGCACTGTGAAAAAAAAAGGGGGGGATTTGGAATATGGAAGCATTTTCTCATTAAAAAAATTTAAATGGATAGAGTTGGAGAATATAATGATAGGTGAAATTGGCCAATTCCACAAAACCAAATGTAGAATGTTTTCTCTGACTTAAGGGGACTATGGGAGGATTAGATGAACTCTAGATAGGGCAAAAGGGAGAAAGAAAAAGGGAGGGGTCATGGGGGTAAGAAAGATGATGCAATGAGATGGACATCATTATTCCAACTACAAGTATGAAGATACGAATGATGTGTCTCTATTTTGTGTACCATCAAAGACACGAAAAATTGAGTTCTATGTGCATAATATGAATTGTAATGCATTCTGATGTCATATATAACAAATTAAATGTTTAAAATGAATATTTTACAGATTGCATTTTGCTACTATAGAATTTGCTACGTAAAATATGCAAGATTATATGATAAGAATGAGGTTTATTTATTTTTTTATATTTGTTCTTTTTACATATAAGTGACAGCAGAGTGTTTTGGCATATTATACATAAATAAAATATAATATATTCTAATTAGGTTCCTATTCTTGTGGTTTTACATGATGTGGATTTACCCTATTCAAATTAACTTTCACATATCAGAAAGAATATTCAGCCTTTGGTTTTTTGGATTGGGTTGTTTCACTTAGCATTATTGTTTCCAGTTCCATTCATTTACTGGTAAAAAATGCCATAATTTTATTTTTTAAGGCTGAGTAATATTCTATTGTGCATATATTCCCCATTTTCTTTATCAATTCATCTGTCAAAGGGTACTTAGGTTGGTTCCATAGCTTGCTTATTGTGAATTAATGTATAATAAATATCGATGTTACTGTGTCACTGTAGTATGTTGATTTTAAGTCCTTTGTGTATATGCCAAGGAGTGGAATAACTGAACCAAATGATGATTTCATTCCAATTTTTCTAAGAAATCTCCATACTGCACTCTAGTGTAGTTGTACCAATTTACAGTTCCACCAACAATGTGTGCCTTTCTCTCCATATCCTTGCCAACATTTATTGTTACTTGCATTGATAATTGCCATTCTGACTGGAGTGAGATGGAATCTCAGTGTAGGTTTAATTTGCATTCCTCTAATTGCTAGAGAGATTGAATAATTTATCAATATTTTTTGATGATTTGTATTTCTTCTTCTATAAAGTGTTTGTCAGTTCCTTTGCCCATTTGTTGATTGGTTTGGATGTGTGTGTGTATGTGTGTGTGTGTGTGTGTGTGTGTGTGTGTGTGTGTGTGTGTAAGTTTTTTGGATTCTTTATATATCCTTGAGGTTAATGCTCTATCTAAGGTGCAGGTTGCAAATATTTTCTCCCATTCTGTAGGTTCTTTGTTTTTGTTCTTGATTTTTTTCTATGAAACTTTATTTTTGATACCATTCTATTTATTGATTCTGGATTTTACTTCTTGTTTTTTTGGAATCTTATTGTCTTATCAGTGCAGAGTCCATGATCTAATACCCGTGTCCTTGATCCACTTTGAATTGAGTTTTGTGCAGGGTGACAGAAAGGGTTAGAAATTCATTCTACTAATATGGATATCCAGATTTACCAGCACAATTTTTTGAGAGTCTACCTTTAATATACGTCATGGTGCCATGGTCTAATATGAGATAACTGAATTTGTATGGATATGCCTCTGTGTCTTCTATTCTGTTCCATTATTCTTTATTTCTGTTTTTATGCCAATAATATGCTCTTTTGTTACTGTAGCTCTGTAGAATAATTTAAGGTCTGGAGTTGTTGTGCCTCCTGCATTACTTTTTTTGCTAAATGTCACCTTCTTTATTCTGGGCTACTTATTTTTCCAAATTAATTTCATGACTGCTTTTTCTATTTTTATGAAGAACTTTATTGTGGTTTTAATAGGATTCTCAATATAGATAGTTGCTGATTCATCATTGGTATATAGGAATACTATTGATCTATGGGTGCTTTATAAACTGCTATGGTTTATTAGTTCTAGGAAGCTTTATGGCAGAGTTTTGTGTCTTCTAAATATAAAATCACAGTTCTGCAAATAGGAATAGTTTGAGCTCTTCTTCAATTGTAGTAGTACTTTAATTTGTAGTAGTTTAATTTCTGTCTTTTGTCTAATTGCTATGACTAGGATTTCAAGGCTATATTGAATAAAAATTGGTGAAAGAGGACATCTCTATATTGTTCCCTGTTTGGACCAGCCTTCCATTCCTAGAAGAAACCCCATTTGATTGTGGTGCACTATCTTTTAATATATTTTGTATGTTTTGCCAATATTTTATTGAGAATTTATGCATCTATGTTTTTCAGGGATATTGGTCTGGTATTTTCCTTCTCTGATGTATCTATGTCTGGTGTTGGTATCAGGGTAATATTAGCTTCATAGAATGGGTTTAAAAGGGTCATGGGTTTTTGTTGTTGTTGTTGTTATTTATTTTATGGAATAATTTGAGGAGTATTGGTGTAAGTTCTTCTTTGAAGGTCTTCTAGAACTTGGCAGATAATTTTTCAGGTCCTAGGCTTTTCTTTGTTTGGAGTCTTTTTATGGCATCTTCAATTTCACTGCTTTAAATTGATCTATCTAAACTTTCCGGGTCCTTTTGATTTAATTTGGGTTGGTCATATGTATCTGGAAATTTGTCAATATCTTCAAGATTTTCAATCTTATTGGAGTAGAGATTTTCAAAGTAGCATTTGGTTATCATCTGTATTTCAGTGGTGTCTGTAGTGATACTATCTTTTCATCACAGATTATAGTCATTTGAGTGTTCTCTTTCTTTTTCTTCAGTACATTGGTGAAGGGTTTATGAATTTTATTTATTTTTTTCTAAAATCAACTTTGGTTGTATGAATTTTTGAATTTTTTGAGCTCATTAATTTTTGTGATGATTTTAATTATTTTCTAATTTTGGTGTTATTTTGTTCTGCTTTTTCTAGGGCTTTGAGATGTAAAGTTGGGTTATTTATTTAGTGACTTTCTATTATTTTAATTCATGAACTTCATTGTGTGGGCTCTCTCTTGTCCATCAAGGATGTCCACAAAACAGGGTAGATTAGAGTATGCTGCTGAGTCATGAACCAAGACTTCCAGAGACAAAACTGGAAGCAGGTCTGACTTTATTGCACAGTTACCATGTGTATGTACTCAGGCAGTAGCTAAGCAGATTATAGGCAGCCACCAACACAATCCTTTGCCATCTGTCCCTGTGGCAATCAATGGAGGAGCAGGTCATGGAGCAAGCTGTGACTGCAACACATAGTCCTACATCCAATGCTGTGCCTACTGATTGAGCCGTTTGCCGCTCATGTGCCTAGCATGAGGGGAGTGGCCTGCTCCTCAAGTGTCCTTAATATATGCCACATATGCAGTACTCCATGCACTTGTTCCCACATTCAATGCAATGAACTTTCCTCTGAGTGTCTTCTAGTTGTACTACTATTCTCATTTACCTCTAAGTACTTTTCTTTTCAATTTTATTCCTGATTTTTTTCAGCTATCCTTTGATTGTTCAATCCAGGTGTTAAGAGTAGCTTTTATTTTATATTTTATCATTTATTACTAATTTAATTCCATTATGATGTGATATAGTGTAATTTATAATCTATATTTTATTTTGTATTTGTTAAGCATTGATTTGTGATCTAAGATATGGTCTATTTTAGATAAGGATTTGTGTGCTGTTGAGAATACAGTGTATTCAGTCATTCATGGATGAAATATTCTATACATGTCTGGTAAGTCTAAATCATTAATTATATTATTTTTAGTTCAATACATTCTTTATTAAGCTCTTATTTTGAATAACTATTGATTGGTGACATAGCCTTTTTGAAGTCACCCAGTATTATTGTGTTTTGAGCTATTTGATTCTTAGATTGTGAAGGGATTGTTTGATGAATGTGGATGCTTCATTGTTTGGGGTACAAATACTTAGGATTGTTACATCATGTTGATGTACGGTTCTCTTAAGCAGTATGAAATGATGGTCTTTGTTCTTTCTAAACAATTTTCAGTTGAAATTCACTTTATTGGGTATGAGGGTAGAAATTCCTGCTAAGGGTATATGAATTTTATTTACTTTTCATTATTTTTATTATTTATATTTATAAATAAATTATGATATTCACATGGATGATAAGTTTTTCCCATCTTTTACCTTCAGTCTATGCATGAATTTGTCTATGAGATAAGTCTTTTAGAGACAACATATCTTTGGGTCTTGTTTTTAAATCCAATCTCCCAGTCTGTTATGTCTTCTGATTGACACCTACTATTCTAAATGCCCTTGAATTTACTTTGGTTAGAGTGAAGGAAAGTTCTTGTCCAGTAGGGCATTATCTGGCACTCAGAGAATGTGATATTTTTCCCAAAATGTAGTTTCTGTCATAGGTGCTTTACTCTTAGTCTATTTCATGACAATAGCTAGATAATAGGAGAAGTGTCTCAGCTGAAAATCTTGGCGTCTTTGCCATCCAGTTTAGGTGGCCAGCAGGTCCTCTTAGAAGATGGAATGTTTGTGACATAGGGTGTGTCAACCACTGGGAACCTCAGCTGATGTGACATGGAAAGGGGCACATTAATTAAAGCCACTGTTTATTTATCCAAGTCACTGAACATCAGAACCAATTTGGAGAGTCTACAGATAAGAAAATCTACAAATGGTTATCATGGAGAAAGCATAGCTGCAGCCCTGGGTACAACTTGAAACTCTACACTATACCCAACTGTCCCTGCACTGAGACCCCTTCTCTTTTCAACTGTTGAAGGTCACACCCATGGATGCATTCATTCTCCCAAGAATGATGCTCTTGTCATATGGTCTCTAGGAAAGTGTTAGAGAAGTACTATTTATAACTTCTCATTCTTCTAGTTGTACATGATGTAGATTCACGCCAGTCAAAACTACATAGGGTAATAAACTCCAATTCATTCTACTATCTTTCCTACCCCCATACCCCCTCATCTCCCTTTACTCACATCTGCCTAATCCAAAGTACCACTATTTTTCCCTAACCACCCTCTAAGTGTGAAATGCTATACACATATCAGAGAAAACATTTGGCCTTTGTAAACAAACATTTTGCTTATTTAGCTTAGCATAATAGTCTCTAGCTCTATCCATCTATCTCCAAATGCCATATTCTCATTCTTCTTTAATAATGAATAATATTCCATTGTGTAAAATTACCACATTCTCTTTATTCATTCTGTTGAAGGGAATCTAGGTTGTTCCATAGTTTACATATTGTGAATTGAACTGCAATAAACATTAATGTAACTGCATCATTGCTGTCTCTTGAATCTAAGTCCTGTGGGTGTGAATTGAGGAGTGCATTAACTGGGTCAAATGGTAGTTCCATTCCATGTTTTCATAGGAGTCTTCATACTGTTTTTCATAATTTGCACCACTTTGCATTTCCACCAGCAATGTGTGAGTGTATGTTTTCCCCCTCAACTTCACCAATACTTACTGTTCCTTGTATTCTTGAAAATTGCCATTTTTGACTGTAGAGAGATGAGATCTTAGAGTAGTTTTGATTTGCATTTTTCTAATTGCCAGAGATGATGAACTTTTTAAAAATATATTTGTTGATGAGTTGCATTTCATCTTCTGTGATATTTATTCAGTTCCTTAGCCCATTTATTGATTGGGTTATTATTATTATTATTTACTGGTAACATTTTTAATTGATTTTTTTAGAAAACTAAATGACAGCAGAATGCATTACAATTATTACATATATACAGCATGATTTGTAATATCTCTGGTTGTATATATATAGTATGTTGACATCAATTTGTATCTTCATACATGTACTTTGGATGATGATGTCTATCATATTCCACCATCCTTGCTAATAAACTTTGCTCTCCCATTCCCTCCAACGCCTCTCCCCTATGTAGAATTCATCTCATCTATTCATCCCATGCTCCCCCTCCCTACTCCCCATGAGTCAGTCTCCTTACATCAGAGAAAACATTCGGCATCTTTTTTTTTTGGGGGGGGGGAGGGGGGATTGGCTAACTTCACTTAGCATCATCTTCTTCAACAACATCCATTTACCTACAAATGCCATGATTTTATTCTATTTTATCGCTGAGTAAAATTTCATTGTGTATATATACCACATTTTTTAAAATCTATTCATCCACTGAAGGACACATAGGTTGGCTTCACAGTTTAGCTATTGTGAATCCTGCTGCTATAAACATTGATATAGTTATACCCCTGTAGTACGCTGTTTTTAAGTCTTTTGGGTATAAACCGAGGAGAGGGATAACTGGGTCAAATGGTGGTTTCATTCCCAAATTTCAAAAGAATCTCCCTGCTGCTTTCCAAATTGCTGCACCAATTTGCAGTCTCACATACAATGTATGAGTGTACTTTTTTCTCCACATCCTCGTTAACACTTACTGTTTTTTATCTTCATAATAGCTGCTATTCTGACTGGAGTGAAATTATATCTTAGAGAAGTTCTGATTTACATTTCTCTAATTGCTAGAGATAATGAACTTTTTTTATATATTTGTTGATTGACTGTATATCCTCTTCTGAGAAGTGTCTGTTCAGGTCTTTAGCTAATTTATTGATTGGGTTACGTTTTATTGGTGCTTATTTTTTTTTGAGTTCTTTATATATCATGGAGATTAATTCTTAAACTGATGTGTAAAGGGAAAAAATTTGCTCCCAGGATGTAGGCTCTCTGTTCACCTCACAGATTGTTTGTTTTGCTGAGAAGAAACTTTTTAGTTTGATTCCGTCTTGTTTATTGATTCTTGGTTGTAATTCTTGTGCTATGGGAGTCGTATTAAAAAAGTTGTGGCCTAATCTCACATTATGGAGATTAGGGCCTACTTTTTCTTCTATTAGATACAGAGTCTCTCGTGTAATTCCTAGGTCCTTGATCCACCTTGAGTTGACTTTTGCACATGGCAAGAGATAGGGCTTTGATTTCACTTTGTTGCATATTGATTTCAGTTTTCCAGCCAGTTTTCCCAGCACCATTTGCATGTGTTTGGCATCTTTGATATACAATAATTGTAATTTTCTGGGTTAGTCTCTTTATTCTATAGCATTATTCTGTTTTGGTGCCAATACCATGCTGTTTTTGTTACTATTGCTGTGTAATATATTTTAAGTTCCAGTATACTGATGCCACCTGCTTCACTCTTCTGGCTAAAGATTGCTTTAGCTATTCTGGGGGTCTCTTATTTTTCCAGATGAATTTCATGATTGCTTTCTCTATTTCTATGAGAAATGCCATTGGGATTTGATTGGAATTGCATTAAATCTGTATAGTGCTTTTGGTAGTATGGTCATTTTGATACTATTAATTCTGCCTATCCAAGAGCAAGGTAGTTTTTTCATTTTCTAATGTTTTCTTTGATTTCTTTCTTTAGGGTTCTGTAGCTTTCATTGTATAGACCTTTCACTCCTCTTATTGTTTCTCTTTCATGTCTTTCATTAAGTTGATTCCCAAGTATCTTTTTTAGTTTATTGTAAATGTGGTAGTTTTTCTCAATACTTTCTCAGAGGATTTATCAGTGATGTACAGAAATGCTTTTGATTTATGGGTGTTGATTTTATATCCTGCCACTTTGCTGAATTCATTTACTAGTACTGGAAGTTTTTTTCTGTAGCATTTAGGGTCTTCTAGTTAAATAATCATATGATCAGCAAATAGTGATATTTTAAGTTCTTCTTTTCCTATACATATCCCTTTAATTTCTTTTGTCTCTCTAATTGCTCTGGCCAGTGTTTCAAAATTATATTGAATAGAAGTGGTGAAAGAGGGCATCCTTCTCTTGTTCCAGTTTTTAGAAGGAATGCCTTCAATTTTTCTCCGTTTAGAATGATGTTGGCCTGAGGCTTTGTGTAAATATCTTCACTCTTTTTCTTTCCAATTAGATAAATTTCTAGTCCTCTCTTCTGCTTTATCTAGTCTATTGTTAATTTCTGTTATTGTGTTTTTCAATTCAGTTATTATATCATTCAGTTCTATGACTTCAGTTTGATACATTTTTTATAATCTATTTCTTTGTTGAAATTCCGTTTTTTATGCATTGTTCTCCTGGCTTTGGTAAGTATCTTTACAATCACTCTCTTGAATTACTTATAGGGAAGATCTTTTACATCTGGCAAATATCCCAAAGGCTTATGTATTCAAGACTTGGTCCGAAATTCAACAATGTTCAATTTGGAAATTTGGAGAAGTGATTTGGATCAAGAAAGATCTCAAGTCATCAGTGGATTAATCCATTGAGGGATACATATTTTGTGACACCTGGGAAGGTAGTGGAAAGTATAGAGATAGGGCTTCCTCGGAGGAAGTAGGTCATTGCAATTGTGTCCTGGAGTGGTATGTCTATTCATTGGCCACTTCCTTCTCATTCTTTCAATCTCTGTTTTCCAGCTGCAATGATGTGAGAAGGTTTTCCTCCAGTACACCCTTATTTCATGATTTTTTGCCTTGCCTGAGGCCCAAAACTATGGAGTGACCAGAAATGAAACCTCTAAAACTGTAAAGCAAAATAAATATTTTATCTTTTAGGTTGTTTTTATTATGCATTTTTCCAGTGATGAAAATTCAACTAACTCAGCAATTCACATATTTCCATTTCATCAGCATCATTTTCTGTATATGTATTTTACTCTTTTACTTGGCACTTGCCCCTGTCTCATCATTTTCTGTGATTTCTGCACTCTAGCCAAGGCAATATCTAGGAGGAAATGGGCAAAAAACAGAACATTTGGAGTTACTGTTGTCATGAGCCTCTGTCTATATTGCTGTGGGTTGCATGGAGGTTCCCCTACATCCATGAACTGCTCCATACTCACAGTGAGCACTATCTTCTTCCTGAAAATACTGACCAAGGCCAGAGCCTAAGCCTAAAATGGGATCAGGCATCTCATTCAACTTGAATATCAGAAAGCCACTACTACCTTGGTCTTGCTGTATCTAGTTCACAACATATACATTGCAGTGCTGCTTTATAGTGAAGGGAAGTTTGATAAGAGGCAGATGCAGAGAATGACTGAGTCAGCATAGGCTTGAAGAGAGACTCTGGACACATAGGTCTTCATTAGTGCACCAGCTGTGATGCAGGGTAAGAAATATTAATGGGAAAAGGACAAATGTGAAGGACTAGGTCTTGGCAGTAGTGGAGTCAATGGAGGCACTGACCATTGCTCAGTCTTGACATGTGATTGACTAAGGGAGATGAGGAGAGAAGCCCAGGCCATAATGCTGAAACTTTCAGACTTCAGCTGAGCCAGTTCTCCCAAGCATCTTATTTCTTAAGCATCCTCAGGGCAGAGTCTAGCTCCCTTCCCCATGCAAACCTGGTTATTCACGTCTTCATTGGAGATTCTTTCCCCAAATTTAGGAACTGATGTTAAATGTTGCCCCTGGGGCACTGACTGCTTCCCATGGATACACCTGGTAGCTCCTTCATGAGGAAAGTGACAGAAAATTTTCCAACACAAATTTAACCCACATAATCACTGATATGAATTAAAACTGTGAAGAAAGTGAGTGAAGAAGTCAATAAGTCTAAAAATCAATATATGTCCCTGTGATTAACCCATTTCCATTACATGGAAAAAATATGATAAATTTTAGAATTCTTATATTTTCATTTTCATTTAATCATAATTTTTTCATTAAGTTTCTGTGAAGTTGTTATACTTGTACAAAAATAATAGAAGTAAAAATGAGCAAAGAAAAAAAGAGTAATGTTGCATAGAGATAATAAGTGCATAGTAAGTTAGATTTATCTTAAAAAAATAATCTATAGGACTTATCTGTTGGACCAACTGATATGTGATTTGCTCAACTTGGACCTAGTTCTTTAAACTGTATCCAAATGTCACTCACCAACTTTTTCCTATATGAGTATACATCATACCCCTGGAGGGCTGGCTAGTCAATGCTGTATAGATGACTATATCTCTTCACTAGACTGAGCCAGGCTAAGGAGGGGTTGATTTACCCTCTGAGGATTAGACATAAAGTTATACATGTATAATGGTGATTATCAGGGACATTGTACTAACTACTACAATTTGGGGGTAGCTGTGCCAGTCAACTTTCTATTACTGAAACAAAATACATAGCATAACTAAATATGAAATGAGAAAAATTTAACTTTGGTTCACAATTTTGGAAGTTTCAGCTCATAGGTTTTGCCCCTTTCTTTTGGACCTACGATGAGGCAGTGCATCATCATGGGAGCATAAGAAAGAGGAAGTTCCTTATGTCATAGTGGCTTGGAATCAAAGTTGAGGGAAAGAAGAAGAGACCAGAGATCCACAATCCCCTTCAAATTATACTCCCAATGACCTGATATCCTATCTGTCTCCAACTGTTAAGATGCATCACAACCTTCTTCTTTTTTTTTTTTAAATTAACCATTGGCACATAACATTGCCACTTTCTTTTCTTTTTTAATATTATTTATTTATTTTAATTAGGTACATATGACAGCAGAATGCATTTTGATTCATTGTACACAGTTACACCACAAATTATATTTCTATGGTTGTACATGATGTAGTGTCACACCATATGTGCGGTCATACATGTACCTAGAGTAATGATATCCATCTTGTTCCACCATCTTTCATGCCCCCATGCACCCATCTTACCCTTCCTCCCCCTTGTCCAATCAAAGTTTATCTATTTTTTCCATGATTTTCAACATCCACTTATAAAAGAGAACATTCGGCCTTTGTTTGGGGGAATTGGCTTACTTCGCTTAGCATAATATTCTCCATCTACTTATCTAAAAATGCCACACTTTTATTCTCTTTTAATTCTGGGTAATATTTCATTGTGTATGTGTACCACATTTTTTTTAAATCCATTTATCTAATGAAGGGCGTATACATTATTCCACAATTTAGCAATTGTGAATTGTGCTGCTATAAACATTGAAGTGGCAAATCAAAATTACTGCAAGATTTCATCTCATACCAGTCAGAATGGTATCTATCAAGAATACACACAACAATAAATGTTGTTGAGGATGTGGGGCAAAAGGCACACTAGTACATTACTTGTGGTGCATTGCAAATTGGTGCAATTAATCTGGATGGAGTTTCCTTAGAAAACTTGGAATGGAACCACCTTTTGACCTAATTATTCCACTTCTTGATCTATATCGTAAAGAGTTAAAAATAGTATACTATAGTAATGCAGCCACTTCAATGTTTATAGCAGCACAATTCACCACATTCTTATTATGTCAAACTGAGAATCAAGCCATTAACACACAGCAGACATGTCAAATCAGAAGTATGCAATGGCCTTCCATGGCTACTGTGAAAAGGGTGGAATGTTCTGGCCTGATTCAGGATGCAGGTGAATGTGTGACTATCATGTGCAGAATCTAGCTGTCCATTTTAAGAGGACATTAGTGAATGTGTTCTCACCAGAAATATTCCTCAAGTGCAGGTTCCTCAAAGAAGGTTCACTGTACATTGGTTACCAACTTGTCTGAATATAATCAGACAAAGTACCCATACACAAATTACATACTGTGAATTCATTACTTAGAGATTGGCAGACATTGCATAAGAAAAACTAGTTCTCAGGGAAGGTTGGTCCCAGAAAACTGATGAAATCTGCCTCATAGCAGATAGAATTTTGGCTGGGCCTGCTCACTTACACCACAGGTGAAGGATCCCCTAAACCAGACCAACCATAGATCTGGTGAGGAGGAGACTCAGCTTAGTTAGTTCTGGCTAGTACACCCTATCTCAAAATGTTGTATTCCCAACATATTTCATAATTAATTTTGAGAACCACCAGGGAGAAATGATGGAGAAGTGAGTAGGTACAAGGCCACCTGGAGAACTGTGTTGCATCAACCATGTGTGAGATTCTGTAATTGGGCTTACAGGCAAGAACTAAGAAAAGATTCCTGTCTTAACGTTTTGCATTCCAGCCCATAAGGTAGCCTTTATATGTATTTGAAAAGCAAGGAAGATTTCAGATAGCATCGCTGGCTCATTGAAATTGCAATCCTGTGGGATCACCCCTTCTAGGCTTTGGCAGGCATGACAATGTACTTATAATTACTTGTGCTAAATATAGTGTAAACTGAATCTAGAAGAATATTTGCATTTAGCCCTTTATGGAAATGTCTGGAGATGCAGGAAATCCAAGACAACAGGTTTATGTCTCTTTTCCTAAAGCCTAGAGTCTAAATTAGAATCTCCCTGTGCATTGCCACATTTTTATCAGCGACAGAAAATATTTGCAGGGATACAGAGATCTTGAGCTTTGCTGCTACCTGCTCTCTGGTATCCTAGTCTGAGAATCCCAGCAATATCTGCACCTTTGACTATTCATCTGTTTATATATATATATGTGTGTGTGTGTGTGTGTGTGTGTGTGTGTGTGTGTGTGTGTGTAAATGCCTTTCTCTGAGGTTCCATAGCATTTATCTTTCATTTTTTTAATGCTGTATATGTGAAAAGCCATTGTTTAATTGTGTGGTTCTAACCCAGATTTCATACCAGAAGGGCGGGACTTATTACCATTTATTGCACCAAGGCTGGCAACATAAAATGACATATTATTTGTATAATTGTCTTGATTCAAATATCTCATCAGAGTTTAGTAAGTTTCTTCCCTTCATGATTAATTCCATAGGCCTCAAGTATATAAGCTCTGATTAATATCTATTATGTGTCATTGGTCTTCTTAGATTTGTAGATATTTTTTTATTTTCATCAGATCTGGATGTTTTTATTATTATTTTTCAAATACTTTTTTTACTATCTTTATTCTTCTGAAAATATCATTTTGTGTTGGAAGGTACAATGATGGTGTCACATGGATCTCACAGGTTCTGCACATTTAAAAAAAAATTCTTAGATTTTTTCTGATTTTTCAGAAAGGACAATATCAGTTAACCTTTCTTAGGTTCAATGAATCTTCATGATATCTATGTTAATATTATGCATGTAATGAGGTATATCCCCCATCTATTCCTCTGTGATTATAGCCATGGTTTCCTTGATTTAATTATTTTTAAAAGATATTTATGATAGCCAATTTGACATTTCCGCCAAGTAACCTCAGATTTTGTGCTTCTTTAGGGATAGTTTCTATCCACTACTTTTTGTATTTTCTTTCATTGTTTTAATTAGTAGGTATTTATTTAAATGCATGGGGGCAATGCTTCTCTCAGGCTTCATCAAAGATGGTGTGTGTTTCATGACACATGAAACATGAGTTTTCAACTCTACTTTTGCCTTCTTTTTATTCTTGCAAAGATATTAAATTTCAGCCAGAAGAGAGTGCTTAAGGTTTTCTTACTTCTGACCTGGGCATCCACATTGTGATTGGAGTTCTAGTGCCTCAGAAATATGTCAGAGCTTATCAGAAAACTCCTAAGGATTTCCTCAGTTTTCTTGAAGACAATAATTCTTCTGCAGTCAGTACCAGAACTAATGCATTGAATCTCAAAAATAAACAAGCATTTGAAAACTTTTCTTGCCATTATGTACAAGTTTTCATCATCTTCACATTCAATTATCTAAGGTTTAGATAATTTACTAGCACCCTCTTACCATCTTCATAAAAATTCATAACTTCTTAATTAAGAAATCAAGCTGTCTTCTGTGATACTCGTGGAAAAGAACCTCAATATGGCAGCAGAGATTATTGCACTGAGCCCAGGTTTTGAATCTGGAAAGGAGAATGTCCTTATGCCTCATGTGGTGACAATGAGCAGATCAGCAGAAGCAAGAGAACCTGTCCCAACAACTTGGTTCCCAGGAAACTTATACAGGGATAAAATATATCTGGCTCTCTCAACATAAAATTTTTCAGAAATTCACCATTTTTGAATGTTGAAAGCATATACTTCCTGAGAGCTGTGTTAAAACTTGGTAATGAAGGAAACAATTTTTGGCCCACTCCCCCTATATTTAGGTCACTGTTTTACCCATATGGTACACCAATGCTTAGACCTGCACCACAAATTTAGTCAGATTCATCCTCAGAATGGATGTTGGAGATGGTTAATTTGTGGTCAGTCTCTAAACTGGAGTCTGAGAAGTGGTCAGGTATTCCATTCTTCTTGCTATTGTTCCCATCACTGCTAACATACATCACATACTGAGGGGTCTTTTGTGGCTTATGTTGATAACATGCAAGGCTGTGCTCACTATTTGGGTACAGGTGAGTTTAACTGAGGCTCCCAGGAATACAGATGTGGGGGATGACTGAGTCAATACTGCTTGGGAGACGAACCCTGAAAACAGAAAAACATCATTAAATCTTGGAAAAAGTACCAGAACAAATGATTTTTCTGACATAGGTTTGAGAAGCAGTATCAGTAAGCCGAAGATTGCTATGCTTAGGAAAATACTGGCCTGATCAGTGAAGGAGAAGTGTGAGGAGGAGGAATGGGGTCTAGGCCATGGTTCAGACCCCCCAGAGCTCTGCTGAAACCAACACAAGATACCAGTATTTATTCACCTTCAGTTGCCACAGGTGTTACAGAAGCCTTTTATGCATATGTGTTGCCTTTGCCTGGCTAAGGAAATTCAATCTCAGCTTTGGGTATACCAATATATGGTTGTCATTTCTTGTAGGGGTGGGCTTGCAGATCCCCAAGCATCCAAAGAAGTTTCAGGTGCTGGTCCTATTGAGACGTGAGTAAAGATCAGGATGTAGATTTCTGAGTCTCCAGCTGACACCTTCACAGACCTTCAGTGGTTATCCCAGAGTGTCCTCTGTTGCCCAAGCCAAGGTTCACCTTCCTGGTGACCAGGTGACACATTGGTCCTTATAAAGGAATCTGCCTGCTCCCTGCTCAGGGGAGGAGGGGACTATCCTCAAGGACAGCCTCCTATCCCTTTCAGTCTTCAGGTTTCAATTTGAACTTTCTTAGTGGGAACAGGACACAATTCACCCCAATTAATAGAATTCTCAGGGGAAAGGTGTCTCATATACAAACTGTATAAAATAAAAGGTTCTTTAACTAATAACAGGGACATGCAGACCACGAACTCACTTTCCAGGCTTGTCACAAATCAGGTTTATTTCTTCCTGATTCCTCACAAGTTTGGCTCATTGGGCTCATAACACTAAGAATCTATTATCATACTATGTAGCTCACTGAGTTCACTGGAAATGATAAAATCCTAAAAAAATGAAAGAAAATGAAATAATTAAATTGAAAAAGAAGGTGGTGGACCTGTGGGGCTTATTTAGAGAACAGAATTAGAATGACTAAGAGAGAAGAGGGTTGAATCAATATCAAAGGAAAAAAATCTCAAAATCTATTCTGGGTTTTCTTTTGTGTTTTGTTTTCATGGAAGGAGTTCTTTTATTCATTACAGAGCAAAAATACATACTATACATATTAAATTATTTTTCTCTTAGGAAGATATATTGAGTTTATTTAGACCTTTTTTAAATTAATGTAGTGCTGGGGATCAGACTTTGAACTCAGTGACTCATGCATGTTAGGCAAGCATTCTACCGCTGAACCATAACCTGAGCTCTATAGTTTGTATTTAATGAAATAAATAAGTTTTTGGAAGCTGCTTTTGAAGCATGATCAATAAGCGCCTTGTCAATAGTTGGATATTGTTACCAGGGCCCATTGCTTCTCTCACAAATTTCCCTATCAATTTCCAGCTCCATTAACTGTTATTCATCCTTTTCAGATTCAATGTCAAGAGTAGCTATTGTTATTTCTTAATTCTTTTCAGGGTAGTCAAAGAAAGTATAAATAATCCATCTTGATATAGGATACTTGTAATATTTCTAGTGTTCTGGAATATAATCTTCTAAAATTTCTGATAATTTAGATTCACCAATAAATACATTTACCAGAGTTATGCCAATGGCTACTGAAAGTCCAGTAAACAAAATATAGAATTTCAATAAATTTTTAAAAAATTAAAAATGCCTGTCATACTATGAAGAAGGTTTGATAATGAAGAGTTTTTTTTTTTTCCATTAGTCTGCACTATGTCAAACAGGAACTGGAAATATTAAGTTACATGGCAGTCTTCAGAAAAACATGGGTGAGGAACCCTCCAAATAGAATTTGAGTGGCAATGGGGCAGCCAGAGAGAGTTGTCAGTGCAGTGACAGGATCCCACTGCAACAAATTCATGGCTGACATGACTGTGACCTATCCCTGGGTTTTCTGCTATAAAGACCTTGATAGTATTACAAATATGCCCACACAATTAACATCCTGATTCTCACTTTTTCATTATTCACAGGATGTGTTAAAAGGATCCCTTGAAAATGGCAGGCACAAAATCTACATAAATGAGCAGAAGTGTTTGACTAATAGCAAGAAGATACTCTCATGTTCCCATTTCACATCTTGATGCCAGTGGAAAAAAAATAGAATTGTGTAAAAGCTATAATTTTACAATAGTGCCAATACTGTTTAACGTAAAGGGAGTAATTATGTATTTATGTGATTTATGTCTGACCCATTCCTTATTTAAGGAAATTCAATGGAGCCCAGAGCATTACAGGACCTCAAGTGGCCAGACTTGGAGAAAGCAACAACTTCTATGGGAAATTCCTGGTGTCAGTAAGTTTCATCAATCTTGTCTTGGGCTTATAATCTTTAACTACTGCAAGCACTACCCCTCATTATGATGTATAGGAACCTGTATACTCTGCAAGTTTTACATTTCTGTTACATTTCCTTAATGCTTTTGTGAATGATGTATTCTGTCATTCCCTCTACATACCATGCCATTTTAATATGTATGATTATTTCTTGAAAGAATATATGTCTCTCTTTAAAATGGTGAGAGTCTTCATTGAGGAACCCACTCTCCACTCAGACCTAGATCACAATTATGTTCTTCCTCATCCCTGTGGAAGGAACCATTCAGTTCTTAGTTCCCAATCCTCTGAATCCTCTCCTCTATGTTGTATTTTGATATGATACAAGAACCTTATTCCCATCTTATTCTCCTAGATTCTATGAATTTCACAGTGTCAGCAGCTGTCTATTATTATTAGCTCAGTTGGGACAGAGGGGAGTTTATCTGTTGACTGACCAGTGACCATACTTCCAGGAAGATTCCAGTAACATTATTTCCAGTGGGAAACTGAAATCTGTCCAGTGAGCAGCAGGGAATACTGTGAAGCTCTCTCAGTTTCTGTACAGTGGGTACCTACAGTTCTTTCTGTCTAAAGAATCAAGCTCTGTCTTCAGAGGGGCTCAGTGTGGAACAGAGATGACCAGTATGGAAGCAATTCTGTGTAAACAGCCCTTCACTTCCAGGCAATCAGAGAACACAAAAACAGCCGGCACTAACCATCTCTGTTCTGAGGCCTCATAGGGCTGTGTCCAGTATGACCTGGATTCTTCTCTTCCTCATGCTCTTCTTCCACAGCACAGGTAGTGCCAGGCTTTGAAAACCTAGGGTTGTTCCTGAATGGGTCATTCACACCAGCAGAGACCCTTAAACAGTTAGTTTAATCCTCATTTATACCCAAAGAATCATCAGTGTCTGTGTCTGCAGGTTCCTTTGTCCAGCTTAACCTCATTCTGCCATCCTGTCTCTTTCTCCGGGAGCATCTTCCAAGTTCATCTGAAACCTGATCAGTAGCTTCAGTGTGGGGTGTTTCCCACACTTGGTCTGTGCCCCTTCCTTGGCAAAGCTGATCTGTCCTTGATCACCTAGAACAAAACATGTGTCACTGGATTTAAAATTCAACTTCCTTCCTTTGCTCAGATAGCCAGGCCACATCAAACTTGAATAGTCTTTTCACAGGGCTTTGTTTCTTTGATACTTTTAACTATAGTTTTTATTTCTTTCCTGAGCAAATTTCCTATTAATATAGATACATTTTTCTCAAAGACATTTCAAGGAATTGTTTTTGGATCAATTGTAAAAAAACTATAATAACCACATTGAGGTTTTCAATGCACAAATAAGGAATATCTACTACTTTTAATTGTCTTTAATTTCTCTGGCAGTGCCTTGGAATTTTGTTTAAATACTTTCAGATATTTTCTGATATGCTCTGAATTACTTCATAGTTATGTAACTATACTATATTGCTCTTATTTTAAACTTCATGAATCTGTTTTGTTAGGAAAAAGTACATCATTCCTTTCTGCATGTTGGTATTATATATTGAAGCTCAGTTTGAAGATTTTAGGTCTGATTTATCTCTGAGTCACTCCTAGACCCTGAGCTGGGCATGGCCAAAATGAACCTCTTTAAACTTTCTCCAATTTATATACTCAGAAAAATTTTATATCCAACCAAGTGATTTCTGCTGATATAAAAATTAATAAGTTGAGATTACATGAACAATGAATCAATCTAAAAGTTAAACTGAAATATATATATATATATATATATATATATATATATATATATATATGCTGTATTCATATCTACTTGTCTGGGAGAACATTGGGTGCTGATTGGAAACTTGGAGATCTGTAGAAAGAAGTTATTCCTTGAATTATACCTAATCAGAGGCCCTACTAGCACAGGAGAGCTTTCTCACATGGGGCTAGGGTACAGTGTCAGCTTTTCCATATGGTAAAGTAATAACATTATTCTCAGGCTAGAGCCAGGAGATGAGCTACATTCGTGCATTGGCCAAGGCATCTTTAGATTCAGAGAAGTGTCGAGAGAAGTTGCAGCCCTATTGTTTGACCGAGTCTCACTTGAAACTCAGGTGATGCCACAAAGGGTTCATTGGCTTCTGCTGTTACCAATATATCCAGTACTTTCCAACAATGACATGAAGGGTCAAATGCAGGTGAGTCTAGGTGATGTTTCCTATGATACAGAGACCTTCCTCACTGAATTAGCATGTGCTGTGAGGGGGAACCTGCAAACAGACACAGTCAGGTAAATAAGGCTAGAACTAGAAGTAAGCTCCTTGCAAGATAAGAGCTAAAGGGGACTAACACAAGCTCAGGAGGTTAATCTGGACACTTGAGGCCTGTCCCTACCTATGCAGTAAGAGAAGAACAGCAAGAGGAAGAGGAGCTCAGGTCATGGAGGAAACATTCCCTTAATCCCTTTAGTGAGGCTAAATTGTCCCAGTCCTCCTTTCTTTTCCCACTCTCTATCAGAGACTTTTTCTGCAAGTGTCAGGGTCATAATTGCCCCAGTCCTTTGATAAGGTAAATGTTACTGCTCAGGAAACTAGGCCAGACCAGAGAGGGTACAGCTTATGTGAGTCCTTATCAGTTGTCACAGGGCACAGTTGCAAGTCCAGGTATCTTTTAAGTATAGGAGCCTACTAAGCAGATGGGTGGGGATGACAGGGCAGCCCTACAGGATCTCCTGCTGGTCAATGGACACACCAACACTATGACCCAGAAACTTGAAAACCCAACTTTTTTCTCACTATGGAACTTTAGACCTGGGAACTCAATAGGTTTCTACAGCTCATCAGGTTACTGTTTCTATTTACAAACCTCATGGTATGATTCTAAGACAATTTGATTCTGATTCATGCATTTTTACTGTGCTTTCTCACTCTCAAAATAGTCCCGTCTATGGGATGTGCAAATATATATAAATGATATCATAAAGTTTTAGCTTGCCTGAAAAATATGCTGAGAAATTCAAATCTCTTCATGGATATATGTTCCAGAAAGTCTACATATCTATCATCATATCTAGTTTTAATTAGTACACTTTATTTTTGAAAATAGTTTTAGATTAACAGGAAAAGTATATAGAAAGAACAGAGTTTCAATATATCCTGTGGCCTCAATTAACCTGTCATTTCTTTTAGATTTTTTCAAAAAGAGGACTTAATAAATAAATAGCAATCCTAGTTCTGTTACTCTATATGTGTAGGTGTGTTTTTAGAGGGCAAAATAAATGTAGCTTTCTAGAATAAATTTCAAAACATGCAGACATTTTTCATATTCCATTCATTCTTAATTCATCAATGGATTTCAACTACTCATTTGTCAATTGGTTTGTATTTATATCTTCCATGTTTCAGTGAATTTAGCTGTTTTACTATTTGGTAAAGTGAATAAAAACACAATAGAATGTACCATTTGCAGATGCAGGGTTTAATCACACCGATGTTCTATAATAACCAAGTCCTCACTGGCACATCCATTCTCTACCAACCATTCATTGCTTCAACCAGCTCCTCCATCCAGTACAGAAGCATCTTTTCTGTGAATGGCAAGCTAAATTGTTTTTTCTTTTTCTAAAATTACCCTATGAGAATTTTTGTGGGATTGTGAATTCAGTGGTTGAATATTAGATTTACTTTTATCATAATAAATAATATCTGTGTTTAACATTTTGTTGATGCATAACTCAGTAGATCTTAGATAATTTGAAAGTTACTAGATTTTCATATATTATTCCCTGCTCTGTGGTGCATTGGCTCATGGAATCTGTCCTCTCTGCTCAGACTTATCTCCATTATCCACTTGCTCCTGTGGTTTCTTTACTCAGAACCTAAAGGCACAATAAGTCCTCCTGCACTGTCTCCACATGAAGTCCTATGATCTAGTCTTTTCCGCTGGTCACCTTCAACAGGATGCATTCCTCCATATCTCTCTCCTGTTCTCCAGATCCCTTGGTCAACTTTGTTATTTAACATCTCCTCTTCAAACAACTGAAACCAAGAATATCCAGAAACCAAAACCAATCAAGACTTTTGCCTCAAATCTACTCTCACCCTTGGGATTCCTTTCTAGGTGAATATTCATTTTACAAACACATATTGACTTTGTCCTTCATGGCCACCATCTGGCTGTTCATAAGGCAGAGACAAATGAGAAAAAAAAAAAAAACAAATTCTCAACAAACCTAGTTTCTAGAAGTGAATCATAATGAATGGTCAAAGAGAAACATAGACACGAGGTACACACCACCTTGAATTTATTCATCCTGGGTATTTCCAGTTTATTCCTGACAGCTGAGGGCCCCTTGTCTCTCACAGGATGCCAACACTGAGTGTCTGCACACTCTACCTACAGCCTCCCCTCAGTCTACACCACTCCCTATCCTCTACTAAGTCCCTGAGAGCAGGTTCTCCTGACTGGACTCTATTTGACTTTGCAAACAATTAGATGACAAAATCTTTAAACTTCAGCACTCTCAGTCAGTTATCCCTTGATCTTTTTCCTTCCACACCAATCATATTGAAATCTTATGTTTATTTAGTTTTATTTTTCCAGAGTACTATAGGCAAGACTTGGTGCTGTCCCTGCTGTGACTCCCTGGAGGTATTAAGGAAGGTCCTTGGAGTCAGTGTGATGTCTAAAAGTTGAGAAGGAGGTTCTGGAGTGTAGGATGCACCTCGGCGCACTCAAGAACTAAAGAAGACTTCACTGGGAACTGCCTTCTGGATATGGCAGAATTTGATATCATATATAGGATGCCAGAAAAATACTGTTCAGATTCTAGCTCTAGTTTTTTTTTTTTTTTTTTTTTTTTTTTTTTTTGCATTCGTTTGAGGATGTTTCAGTCTTTATAATTATTTCCAAAACACTGGAAAAGAAGTGCAGTGTGAGAGAGATTTATAATTGTATAAATTGATGTATTTTAATACCAAAACATGAGTGCATAGGTCAGAGCCTGTGGCAATTTGGTTTTTGTCCCACTTCCCCATCTGCCTGTTTCACTGTGAACAGCACCATTGTGCCACAATGCACAGTAATAGTCAGCCTCATCTTCAAGTTGGAGCCCAGATATCTGCAGAACACCCGCATTGGCTGAGGTATCTTTGGATCCAGAGAAACGATTGGGGACCCCAGGGCCCTGGTGCTTACTTGACTCTGAGTAATAGCTCAGGAGATACTTGGGAGGACTCCATGGTTTCTGCTGGTACCAATAGATCCAGTAGCTACCAACACTGAAGCCACTGCTCAGAGTACAGGTGAGCTTGGAAGATGCTCCAGGAGATGCAGAGAGAGATGGCACTTGAGTCAGCACAGGCTGGGAGAGGGAACCTACAGAGAAAAATAGAGAAGATAGTGCCCATGGTCAAACTTCTCATAGGTTCATACCTAAAGAATTGATGCAAACAGTGAATCAAAAACTGATTCTTGAAGCATTTTCCTACCTATGCAGTGAGAGAGCAGCAGGATGAGAAAACAAGTCCAGGCCATGGTAGGCACAACTTCCTATGTCCCACAGTGGAGCTGAGCTGTCACAGGTCTCCTTTTCTTCCCTCCTTCTTCGGAGGAGGAGCTGTTCATGCAAATGTTTCTATCATGACTGCCCCAGGCACTCACCCCAAAATACCCCTGGGACTAGAGCTCAGCTCAGACTACAGACTGAGGAGAATGAAGGTTTGTTTACCACTTGGGGGAACCTTGGGAGGAAGGACTGCTAAGACAAGACAAAGTTTCCTGCCCAGGGGACTCTGCTATGCCAGAGTTAACACACTGGTAAGTCCCCTTCAGTTAACACAGGGCCCCTCCTCCAGACCAGGACTCCTTTGAGTGAATGGTCTTTACTGAGAGCTGAGTAGGGACCACAGGATAGTCCCACAGTGTCCCCTGCTGGTCATAGTGCATACCTTCCCATGGTCCAACATCTTGAGAGCCCAACAGGTTTCTGTAGCTCATCAGTAACTGTCTATATATTGAAGGTTGGATTCCTAAATGCTGCAATTTTTATATGCTTCCATTCTCTCTCCCTCTCAGAAGTTTTTCTGTATTATGGGAAGCACAAAGTCATGAAAAAATGATAACTTAAGGAGTTAGGTCTCCTATAGAAGAGGCTTCACACACCATATGATTTCATGGGTATATAATCTACAACATACATATATTTTTACAGTTTTGTAATCTTTGTTTATGAAATAAACATATTCCCATGATTGCCACTTAATTGAATTGCATTTATTCTCCTGATTTCAGCTCATTTAACTATTAAAGTAACTATAATGTTAGAAAGTACAGTGAGTCTTAAGGCTTGTAGGTGTGGATCTCCTGTTGGGTCAGATTGTACTAGAATAAAGTCCAACCTGGGACATGCACTCTTGGACATTCATTCATCAACCTCCTTCATCTACTCCCAATGCAGATACATTTTTTCCTATGGACACAAAAGAAACCCATCAATATTTCCTCTCAACTTTTCTAACAAGGATCTTTGAAGGATTGAATAGTTGATTAAGGTACTATGCCTGATTTCTTTCTCTACCATATGTTTATCAATAAGATGCTCTACTTTTATTGAAATTAGGTCTGTGCTTTTTCTTCCTCACTTCCACTAAGCCACTCTATTTAACCCCAATCTCTGCTCTATAGGTGTGTTTCCTATATTCTAAAAGGTTGTGCTATATATTTTATTATTCTTATTCTTTGGGATGGGAGGACTGCACTATTTCTAATGTCATCATGACTGTAGAAAGTGACACTGTCTATTATCTAGAATTATTTTCTTAGATTGTGGATCTCTTAAATCTACCGTAATATGTCACAAAGTTTCAAAATTATTGGTATGACATCCAGTTTCTTACTTGACCCCAAGATAGTTAATCCTTGGAACTTCTGCTATTTTTGTTAGCCCTGTCAATGGTTCTCTGTGAAAACTAAGCTTTGATTTTTAAAAAAGCACCTATAGAGGAAATAAACACCTGTAGAGGCCAGGACAAATTCACAACCTCTGTTCCTCCAAAGTGGTAGTCCCTTTAAGTTCTTAGTACCTGGAAAATTTTCTGTTGCAAGAAAATGGGTAACTGTGGAAACTTTGATTACAATTTATAAAATTTAATTAGTTTATGCGAATTACATTAAAAAGTTCAGCAAAGAAAGTATTATATTATGAAGAACTGGAAGTTATGAAATGTCATGTTTTTTATTTTATTTTATTTTATTCTCTTTTTAGGTATACATGACATTAGAGTATACTTTGACATATTAATGTAGACATGAAATATTCCTTATTCTAATTAGGATCCCAGTCTTGTGGTTGTACATGATGTGGAGATTCAATATTGTCAGATATATCATTTATGATGAGCTATTTATCTTAGGTGATACCTTACTCCACTTGTCAGATTTCTGTCTGTGGAATAAGAAACATAGAGACCTCCCAAATCTATTCTATTTGATACCCTCAGGCTGAGGAACAAAGTCAAGACCTTTCTTCTTTAGAAGTCTCTGCTGTGTCATCTTCCTCAGTCTGGGGAAATGACACTTGTAAAAAAAAGTTTCCCCTCATTTTCAGGACAATAACCCACCAAAGGTGCACACACAAGTGTCTCCAATTGGCAGCACCCTGGATGTAGTGCTGCAGTTACTTTTGGAGCCCAGATAAGTCCCTCAGTGCTGGTATACGAACATAATGTTCCCTCAATGATCCCCTGAGCTGTGCCTCACCTGAGGATAGTCTTCAGATTCAAAGAGCAATGATGTCCATCCATAATGATAGGGCCCAACAGGTTTTCAAAAAGTGTCTACATAGTGAAGAAAATCAAAGAGAGCACAGCTGATCTCAAACCAATGTTCCCTGCACACTTAAGTATTTGGGGCTTGTGTGATACTCAACAAAGTGTCATCAGCATATGGTCAGTTACCATCCCAACAAAACGAGTTGTCCATCAACACAAGGAAGATGACTCCCCTCCTCAGATTTGCTTCGCTGGCCCATCATGTAAAAAATGAGTATATTCCAGAGTAGTGATTGCCCTTATTGTATATCATATACAATGCAAATGATACAGTGTCCTATGTTGTTCCCATTGGTAAGACTTTATAATGACATTTACAAGAATGAACTTAGCAAGGCTCAAACATTTTCTACACTCTCATCCTCGCAATGAGTACACTAGGGCTGGGCTAGGGAAGCTGGGTAAATTGAAGGCCTATGCTCTAGGTGAAGTCCCCCACACTCCACAAAAATAGTCTATTTTTTCTTAAACTAAGTGGGTAAAAGTCCATGCAAGGAACAGTATTGGATAGGAAGATCCCCAGATGATTAGGGGAGATACATGCCTCAAGAACAGAATCAGTGTTCATGTCCCTGGAGTCATCATGGAAAGGCGAGGTTACTATATGTCATGATAAAAATGTTTGGTTCCCCTCACAATGTTTAATAAGAAGGACCCTTTAGGAGGCAGAACCCTCATGAATGGAATTAGTGTCCTTAAAAAAGAGGATTGAGAAGGTGCCTGTGTACCTTGTGAAAATTCAGTGAGAAGGAGCCATCTGTGAACCAGAGAGTGGGCCACCAGCAGACGCCAAATATGCAACACTTGGGTCTTGGACTTACCAGCTTCCATTAAGAGTAAAAAGTAGTTATCTGTTATATATAAGCACATCAGTTTAGGATGTCTTGATAGAGAAACCTGGATGGGATATGATGCTTGTGTAACAGCACAGAACAGTGAAGACTATCTTAGGTCAGGGAAGGTACTCCTGATAATGCACATCCACAATCCCATATAGTCAGTCACTTTTGAAGAGAGAGGTGTAAAGAAGGGAGAACAGACTTTGGCATGGTGTCCTCAAAGTTATCTTCCTTAGTTGCCACCAGGGTTAGGACACAGCATCCAGCATCTCTCTGATCTTCCTTCAACAAATTTGTAGGATAGGTCTTCTTTATTTGAGTATGCTCCTTATCTCACTGAAGTCCTGGTATAAGCAGAAGTCTATTTTTGTGCAGAACAGAGATGGTTACTTTAGAGCATGATTAAATGTTGTATCTGTTGCTAGTAGTCTCTGGGCTCACATTGAACAGACACAGTATCATCTCACTGTCAAAAAAACTGTTTGTTCAGCATCATTGGAGAAACAGAGCTTGACTTTTCTGAGCCTATAGAGAGAATAGTTCTCAGCAAGGAAGGTAACCTCACACATGGAGCTGGTCAGTAGGGATACACTTAGAGTGTGCTACACCTAGTGTTTCCCAGATGCTTTCAGACCTCATATGTTTCTGAGTCAGTTCTAGATTCTGGTAGGAAAAACATGGGCCAAAGACATTCTCCCTTATCTGTTTACTCCATGGAGAGAAACTTAAATCTGGAAATAATATTGTAGGATAGGAAGTTATTACCATTGGATTAAATCAATTTCTTACAATGAAGAAAAGAGGAAGACAGTTCCCACACATTGATCCTAGGAAAATCAGATGCTGATTGAAGTTATGAGAACAAAAGCCACTACCTGAGCTAGATGTAGTCCCAAACAGTGCAACAGTGACTGCACCAAGCAGAGAGAATTCATCTGAGGGTTTAATCTCTCTTCTCCATGAGTCTGGAACACTGTGTAAGGCTTAGAGTTGTCATGCCAAATATTGCAATAATAGTCTTATCTTCATTATGCAGCCCACAAATGTGCAGAACACCTTCATTAGTTGAGGGAACATTTAATCCAGAGAAGTGGCTTGTGATCCTGAAGCCCTGTTGTTTACTTGAGCCTGAGTAGTAATATAGGAGACACTGAGAATGTGGGATGGACGTCCTGGCTTCTACTGATACGAGTGTATTCCAAAGTCACCAGCACTGAAGCCAAGTCTCAGGGAATATGTGAGTCTTGTGGAGAGGGAGAGTGGCTGAGTCAGCCTAGACTAGGACAAGGAAACTGCAAACATAGATACTCAAGGTTGAGTATATGGGATCAATGTTTCAGTTGCTGTAAGATTTAAGGTGGTGGGGTCGGACTCAAGTGAGGATTCTACTTCTTCCTGAGAAATGAGACAAGATCAGAAGAATAGAACCCCAGGCCATTGTGGACACATCCCCACTGAGGTCTAAACTGGAGTGATCTACCCATGGCATCTCTTATCCTCTCCACTGATCTCACAGGGAGGAGTTATTGAGGCAAATGTGGTCCTATCCATTTCCTGTCCTACCTCTCTGCATGCATCCATTCAGGTGCTGGTTGATGGGAGTCTGGCAGGAAGTGCTTCAGGAGGCAGTGTTAGGACCACCCTCAGATAGAACAAAACTGCTGCATCTGCACCACAGTGTGCAGCTCCATCATCCATCTTTGTGCTTGGGAAATGCACAGCTGTGCAGATGGAGACAGTCCCACAGCTCCCCCTGCTGCTCACTGGGCAGACTCACTGTCTCAGTGAAAATTATATTAATGGCATCAACCTGAAAGCCTGATCTTTGTCAGTCCACAGATACCCATGACCATGTCTCTGCTCTGTCCCAACATAACCCGATGTTAATAAAGACAACTTGCCATTGAGGAATTTGGGGTTAGGAGGAGAAGGAAAATATGACAATTTTGCAGTGTGTGGAGACTGCAGTGTGGTGAGAGTGCAGAGGATTCTGGGAGTAAAGATTCAAGTGGCTTACAGAGCAATAGTGAAAAAAACAGCATGGTACTGGTACCAAAACAGGCGGGTGGACCAATGGTATAGAATAGAGGACACAGAGACCAATCCACAAAGTTACAACTATCTTATATTTGATAAAGGGGCTAAAAGCATGCAATGGAGGAAGGATAGCATCTTCAACAAATGGTGTTGGGAAAACTGGAAATCCATATGCAACAAAATGAAACTGAATCCCTTTCTCTCACCATGCACAAAAGTTAACTCAAAATGGATCAAGGAGCTTGATATCAAATCAGAGACTCTGCATCTGATAGAAGAAAAAGTTGGCTACGATCTACATACTGTGGGGTTGGGCTCCAAATTCCTTAATAGGACATCCATAGCACAAGAGTTAATAACAAGAATCAACAAATGGGACTTACTTAAACTAAAAAGGTTTTTTCTCAGCAAGAGAAACAGTAAGAGAGGTAAACAGGGAGCCTACATCATGGGAACAAATTTTTACTCCTCACACTTCAGATAGAGCCCTAATATCCAGAGTATACAAAGAACTCAAAAAATTAGACAATAAGATAACAAATAACCCAATCAACAAATAGGCCAAGGACCTGAACAGACACTTCTCAGAGGAGGATATACAATCAATCAACAAGTACATGAAAAAATGCTCACCATCTCTAGCAGTCAGAGAAATGCAAATCAAAACCACCCTAAGATACCATCTCACTCCAGTAATATTGGCAGCCACGATGAAGTCAAACAACAACAAGTGCTGGCGAGGATGTGGAGAAAAGGGTACACTTGTACAATGCTGGTGGGGCTGCAAATTTGCGTGGCCAATTTGGAAAGCAGTATGGAGATTCCTGGGAAAGCTGGGAATGGAACCACCATTTGACCCTGCTATTGCCCTTCTCAGACTATTCCCTGAAGACCTTAAAAGAACGTACTACAGGGATACTGCCACATCGATGTTCATAGCAGCACAATTCACAATAGCTAGACTGTGGAATCAACCCAGATGCCCTTCAATAGATGAATGGATAAAAGAAATGTGGCATTTATACACCATGGAATATTATGCAGCACTAAAAAATGACAAAATCATGGAATTTGCAGGGAAATGGATGGCACTAGAGCAGATTATGCTTAGTGAAGCTAGCCAATCCCTAAAAAACAAATACCAAATGTCTTCTTTGATATAATGAGAGCAACTACAAACAGAGCAGGGAGGAAGAGCAGGAAGAAAAGATTAACATTAAACAGAGACATGAGATGGGAGGGAAAGGGAGAGAAAAGGGAACTTGCATGGAAATGAAGGGAGACCCTCATTGATATACAAAATTACATATAAGAGGTTGTGAGGGGAATGGGAAAATAAACAAGGAGAGAAATGAATTACAGTAGATGGGGTAGAGAGAGAAGATGGGGGGAGGGGAAGGGGGATAGTATGGGATAGGAAAGGTAGCAGAATACAACAATTACTAATAGGGCATTATGTAAAATTGTGGATGTGTAACTGAGGTGATTCTGCAATCTGCATTTGGGGTAAAATTGGGAGTTCATAACCCACTTCAATCTAATGTATGAAATATGATATGTCAAGAGCTTTGTAATGTTGTGAACAACCAATAAAAAAAGGAAAAAAAAAGATCAATGGGATAGAAGATAGAAGCTGGCATCTGAAACATGGAAATTTATAAATTTATACTATGTATAAATTGATTTGATATTGCAAATCACCAGGATTAAAGGACTGTTCAAGAAAAATAAAAATAAATTTAAAAAAGGATTCAGGTGGCTCCTTCCATAGGGATCAGAGAGGGAGATGACTGTATTCTGAACTCAGTGGAAATTAGGTCCTGCTTGAGGAAAAACTAAAAACACCACATTCCTACTGGTGGGGTAACATTATCATTAACAAGATTATCATTCTACAAATCAAATAATGCAGGGTGCTCTGCACTAAGAGAATTTCTCACTGTTAGGGTCTTGCATTTATTTGGTGATTTTGCTGTCACACTGTGTATCTCTGTTGCTGCTTCCTGACACAGAGAATGATGAATGGATAAGTTGGCACTTACTAATTGCAGGTTCCTGAAAATATAGTGTATCATACTCCCACAATACTGCAGCAAATTTCAGGGAGTAGATGAATGATGATCCCATCCACAGTGATGTTACTCTTCCATCATGACTGTGAAAAGACATGATTCCTTCTTCAGGCCCTGTTTACTTAGATTAAACAATGATGGTTTGATTAAACAACAATTTTAATTCATCTATTTGATATTCAAATACCAACATTGAGGAAGAACCCAGGAAAATAAAATTCACCAAATTACAAAAGGAGCATGGAAGAGCTTCCTGGTTCCCTGATATAAATTTATCAAGGCAAAACCTCACTTTCAGCAATGGTTTACATCTCTGCAGGACCATTTTGAAACCAAATGCATGGGTAGGCTAGATTATGACTGAATCTGGTGGCAAGTTGACAGAAACTGCATCATTTTCTAGCATGGGTTTTCAGGGAATCAACAGGAAGAGCTCAAAGGCTCTCTCTTATAAACCTGAAAGGAACACCCCCCAGGGAATTACTTGCTTCAGTGTGTTTTTGAATTATTTATATATCCTGGAGATTAGTGTTCTGTGTGACATGTGTCTGGCAAAAATCTGCCTCCAAAATATAGGCTTTCTTCACCTCATTGATTCTTTTGCTGAGAAGAAGTTTTTAGTTTCAATCCATCTCATTTGTTGATTCTTTTTTTATCTAGGTAAGATAAATAAGAGGATAATGTATTGGGATAGTTTTGTTCTTGTTTACAATCAAAAAGCCTTATATAATCAGGGATTGATGAGAGTGGGAATGACAAAGGTACATTTCAGACTTTCATCAATAATGAAAAAATAAAGAATTTTTATAGACTTAAAACTTGTCATTAGTGCATTTAGACTTTGAAGAAAGAATCAAAATGTAAAATACCTCTATAATAATAAAATGTTAATAGAATTTGGCCACATACTAAGGCCATTTTTAGTTTGCTACCACTGTTAAATATAAGAAAAGTAACTTCTTGGTCCAAATTAGTGAAAACTTAAAAAAGATTGTCTTTAGAGAACATTATTTGAGGACAATGATTTTTCAGACAGATTCTGATATTCAAAATCACTATAACATAATTATGGATTAACCTTTAAATCGCATCTTAAAAACCTGTCAAATTTCCATTTCTCCATGAGATATTCTAACCACTGTGTTGTTCAATTTCACAGGATAAGCTTTCTTCATTATTATTAAAAACTTCATACATAGTAGGGAGATTCCCATTCATTGCTTTATCATCTTTTTGAAAAGACATAGGCAGACTTGCTAGACTAAAGCTGACATCTTTAAAGGCATGCAACAAGAATATCCCCACAATGATTGTGAAGAAGCCACTCAGAGTCCCAATAATATCATCAGCAGGCATATCTTGCCACTCCTTAAAAAGAATAGCTGAACAAGTTAAAACTGAGGTTTTAAAGAAAATATAATATATTGGTGGTACAAGGGAAGAGTTGAATATGTCCAGGGCCTGGTTTAGATAATTGATCTGTGTGCTCACACAGATGACAAGGCTCAGCAGCAGAATCTAGGCCAGGGGATGCTGCAGCCCAGGCTTTCCAGCTAACAGTTCTTTGATGGTGATGCCCAAGCCCTTTGCACAGTACACTGAAAATGCTCCAATGACAGAGAAGATTGTTATGTACACAAGAATATTTGTCTGTCCGTGGTGAGGTCCAATCACAAAGATTAATATCAAGGCCACCATGACCACAATTGTTGCAAATACCACAAAACCTGGATCCCCTAACTTGTGTGACATTTCATTTAATGTTTCAATCTCCTCTTCCTTTGGAGCATGGAAGACCATAACTGTAGATCCTAGAGTGCTTAGCAAACATCCAATTTTCCCATGAAGATTAAGTCTTTCATTTAGAAAGTATGAAGAAAGAATGGCACTTACGAGGACGCTGAGAGCTCCCAGTGGAGTCACTAGCGAGGCTGGTGCAAAGGCATATGCAACGAAGTTGGCCACCTCACCTGCCCCCATTGACAGTGGTCCAGACCACCACAACCATTCTTTAAGATATGCATGGCCACCTTGATCTGCTCTCATGGATCCTTTTCTGGCAAGTCACAGAAGGCCTTTTTTTTTTTTTTTCCAAAATGATACTCCCTCCTATGAAAATGCTGGAGGCCATAGCCAATCCCAATCCAATATAGAAATCATATTTTCCATGCCCTGAGCTCATTTCCTTTGTCACTTAAGAAGCTCCTGTGAATCACATTGATTACAGAACAGAGAAACTGCTGGCACTGAAGGCAGGGGTCTGCAGTCTTCACATATGTAAGTTTAATATGAAAACCAGGAATGATTTATTCATTCTCATTTTTTTATAAATACTACCCTTTATTTCAATTTAAAGTTTTTAACTTTACTGTTCCAGCCTAAGACAAAACTACTCCAAAGAAGTCATTGCATATGCGCCACCGACAAGGCGAAGGAGCAGGATTTCCATGGGATTGAGTGGCAACCAGATGCGCGGTGGATTTTCTCACTGCGGATTACTAGGAGAGCCCTGTCCAT
Source organism: Urocitellus parryii (assembly GCF_045843805.1). NCBI lineage: Eukaryota > Metazoa > Chordata > Mammalia > Rodentia > Sciuridae > Urocitellus > Urocitellus parryii. Next base: position 118,907,847 of record NC_135533.1, on the reverse strand, counting down.
CTCAGAACATGTGTAAAAGAAAGTGGTCCTGGAGGGGCTGTCCCTGACCCTAGACTTGCAGGCTGGCCCACAAGTCAGCCCCTTCTTGTGCCTGAAAAGGAGTAGAGACCTCACCCCTGGCAGCACGCGGATCTCAAGACTTCCCCTTGGCAATCCGACCCTGGGAATCTTGGCTCACATCCCAACACTGGCTGCTCCCTCCAGGGCTCCCGTGGCCACCACCTCCGTTGCTATCGAGGGGTAAGTGCGAACATCTGGGGCTGCTGCCATGGAGCATCCAGGGCTCCTGCCATGCAAGCCGCCTTCTCCATGGAAGCGTTGAGATAAACCTACCCCAGGACAACCTCCAGCCCGACCTTGGCCAGGACACCAAGGAGAACCTGAGCACTTCATTTGTTGATTCTTGATTTTATTTTGTGCCCTTCAGGAGTCTTGTTAGGGAAGTCAGGGTCTAATACAACATGATGGAGATTTTGGCTTACTTTTTCTTTTATTAGGCATAAGGCCTCTGATCTAATTCCTGGGTCCTTCATCCACTTCGAGTTGTGTTTTGTGCATGGTGAGAGATATGTGTTTAGTTTCATTTTGCTGCATATGGATTTCCAGTTTTCCCAACACCATTTGTTAAAGAGAATATCTTTTTGCCAACATGTGTTTTTGATGACTTTGTCTAATATGAGATAACTGTATTCATGTTGTTTTTTTTTCCTCTGTATCTTACCAGTGGTCTACATGTCCATTTTGGTGCCAATACTATGCCATTTTTGTTACTAGATCTTTGTAGAATAGTTTAAGCTGTGGTATTGTGATGCCTCCTGCTTCACTTTTCTTGTTAAGGATGCTTCAGCTATTCTGGGTCTTTAATTTTTCCAAATCAATTTCATGATTATTTGTTTCCATTTCTATGAGGAATGATATTGAGATTTTAATTGGAAATGCATTCACTCAGTATAGCTCTTTTTGTAGTATGGCCTTTTGACAATATTAATTCTACCTATTCAGGAGCATGTGTGATCTTTCCATCTCCTAAAGTATACTTTAATTTCTTCCTTTAGTGTTCTGCAGTTTTCATTGTAGAGTTCTTTCACCTCTTTTGTTAAGTTGATTCTCAAGTTGTTTTTTTTTTTTTTTTTCCTGAGGCTATTGTGAATGGGGTAGTTTCCCTAATTTCTCTTTCAGAAGATTTGTCACTAATGTACAGGAATGCATTTGATTTTATATCTGCTCCTTTGCTGAATTCATTTATTAGTTCTAGAATTTTACTGGTGGATTTTTTGGATCCTCTACATATAGAATCATGTCATCAACAAATGGAAATAGTTTGAATTCTTCTTTACCTGTTGGTATCTCTTTAATTTCTTTTTTCTGTCCAATTACCCTTGATAGAGTTTCAAGGATGATGTTAAATAGAAGTGGTGACAGAGGGCATCACTGTGTTGTTCCAGGTTTTAGGGGGAATGCACTGTGCAAGGTTGGTGGCTGTGTGAGTGGGTGTTGGGGGATTATAATTACCTTGATATTGCTTCTAGTTCCCAGCAGGTGTCCTTAGGACCACCTTAAGGGCTGAAAATTTGTTGAGCTCTTGTGAGTTTTTTATTGATTTTTTAAAAAATAAATGACAGTGGAATGCATTACAATTCTTATTAAATGTATACAGCACAATTTTTCATACCTCTGGTTGTCTTCATACATGTGCTTTGGATGATGATGTCTATCACATTCATGTCTTCATACATGTACTTTGGATAATGATGTCCTCTGGCAGAGGACCTAGAATGGCTGTGAGAGGGTGTGAGAGGCACCCAGAATGGCTGCTAGTCTCAGCCACAGAACTCTATTTAGATCCTTCAAGCCACCATCCTTGCTAATCCTCTGCCCCCCGCCTTCCCTCTCTCTCCTCTTCCCTATCCAGAATTCATCTATTCCTCCCATGTTCACCCCCACCCCACTATGAGTTAGCCTCCTTATATATAAAAAAAATTGCATTTGTTTTTTTGGGGATTGGCTAACTTCACTTAGCATTATTTTCTCCAATGCCATCCATTTACCTGCAAATTCCATGATTTTTTTTTCCTTTTTTATTGCTAAATAAAATTCCATTGTGTATATGCCAAATTTTTTTATCTATTCATCCACTGAAGGGCATCTAGGTTGGCTTCACAGTTTAGTTTTTGTGAAGTGTGCTGCTATAATTAATGATGTGGTTGTGTCCTTGTAGTGTGCTGTTTTTAAGTCCTTGGGGTATAAACCAAGGAGAGGGATAGCTGGGTCAAATTTGGTAACAAAACCCATGTTTCAACCTTTCTGATGGTTATACTTCATAATACCTCTGAATTTTTTTTTTTACCCACAAACGTGTAAAATGGTACCTGAATTTCCCTGAGTGTTTCAAGGCTGAGCATCATTGCATGTACTACTTTGACCTTGAATTTCTTATTCTGAAAAGAACCTGTGGATAATTTTATATATTTTTGAAAAGTTATTGTCTTCTCCTGGTTGATTTTTAGTTCTCTCTATATTTTTAAAATTTTATTTTTAGTTGAAGGTGGACAAAATAACTTTTTATTTTATGTATGTGTTGCTGAGGATTGTACCAGGGCCTCACACATGCAAGCTGAGCGCTCTACCACTAAGCCCCAGCCCCAGCTCCTAGTTATCTATATATTCTTGATATTGATGCTTTGTTATTTATATAACCCAGATTTTGTCTTTCAGCTGTAGCTTGCCTTTTAATTTTCTTTAACCCATTATGTCCTGGTATCTCTTATGTAATTGTTAACATCAAGACATAATTTAATGTTTTTCTGATGAACAAAATTTCTTAAGGGGTTGGGATTGTGTCTGTGGTAGAGTGCTCACCCAGCACACATGAGGCACTGGGTTTGATCTTTGGCACCACATAAAAATAAAATAAAGGTTATTGTGTACACCTACAACTAAAACAATTATTTTAAAAATTCCTTTGAATTTACCAATTTTTCATTATGATCAATATTTTGAGTCTTAAGAAATCTCCTATAATAAAATATTTATGCACATTTATTATAAATGCACTGTTTTACTTTGGATACTGTTTTTCATCCATTTTTTCTTTAGCCAATGATGTGAAACAAAGATCCTTTATCAGTCAATGTCTTTCAGACATAAAGCCAACTATTTGTTTTAGTTTTAGTTATTAAGCTACTAGATCCACGTATGTGTAACAAGTAGTTTGTATCATCACACTTCCAATGTATATTGAACCATTTCTGAGCTCTGCATTTGTAATTGGTCAGTGCATCTATCTTAAACCAAATACTATGACACTTTAACTTCCATACATCTACAATAAACATCTTTATTTGATAAAGCATTTTTTTAATATTCTCTTTTTTTCAGAAGTGTCTTGAAGGGCTTGGGATGTATTTCAGTGTGTTCTCGCCTAGCACATACCAGGCCCTAGGTTACATCCCTAGAAATACACACATGCACCCACTCAAAATGTTCTGACTATTTTTGGTGTGTTGCTTTTCTATATAAATTTCAGAAATAACTGAATGCAAATTTATCTACACATTTGGGTATAATTAATATTTTTATAATAGGAAGTATCCCCCTGTGAAGATAGCTACCTCTGCATTTAGGTAGGCTATCATTTACTGACCTTCAGTAAGCTTTCTCCCAGCTCCTTACTAAATTCAGGTATAGGATTTATTCTAGTCTTTATGACTATTTTTTAAGAGAGCAAATTGTCCATGTGGTTTAGAGAAATTCAACTGTTATATATTGATTCTAAATCTAGCCATGCTGGCAGATTTCTCATTTTAAATTTCTGATTTGTCTACATTTTCTTTTGGTTTTGTAAGTGGGGAAGCTTTTTCAAAGTACAATAATGTTCTTTCTCCTCTCTTTCCCTGTATTCCACAGTTCTGGCTCTGAGAATCATAATCTTGAACAGAAGTAGTAAGGGAATCAATCCATGACTCACCATGATTTCAAAGTGTGTACTTCTAAGGTAATGTAACAGTGATGTGGCAACTGTGGGTGCAGAGGTGAGTAGGGTACAGGTATACAGTAGAGACAATATTTAAATCCTTCAGTTATCTTCCTCATTGATCTAGATATGTTTAACCAGGATTGGGCCCATTATTATACCTTATTTTAGAGTATTGGCTCTGGTCTAAGGTGAGACATTCTAGAAGAGAGCAGAGGAAGAAAGACCCAATATTTCTGGGAGACTTATGACTGCAGATTAAATAAAAATATTACATGCCTTTTGGGTGGGACAACTGGGTCCACTGAACCTCAGGAATGTGAAGGGTTTCTTAAAAATAGCATAGGGGATTCTGAATCTCCTTTATGGTTTACAAATTTTGGAGGAAAGCCCCTCTGGTTGTTGTCACAAAAAGAGAGGTAGAAAAGGAACCCAGTGCAGGAGGAGCAATTCTGAGTTATAGATGCATGCTTGGCTATGAACTACTGGATAGGACAAGGTGTCATGCAGCCTCAACTTCTCCATCACAGTGTTAAACATTTTCACTGCATCAATTTCTCTCCACCCCCTGTAAAAAAATAAGATTCTGAGCACACAAACAGTTGTATTTCTCAAGATGAGGGAGGATGGGAGGGAAAAGAGGGGAATCATGTAGTGAAATTGATTTCCATGCATGTGTGCATTTGATAGGATAAACTCAACTACTATGCATAACTTTAAAGCTCTAATAATGATAAAAAACCACACTGCACCTCATAAACATATATGATTATCATCTGTAAAATAATAATAATAATAAATCAGTCTCAGTGTGACACAGTAATGTATGTACTGACTCCCACAGTTGAAATCTAGAAAGAAGAATGGCATGGCATGGCATACCATGTAAGAAATGCACCAGTAGGGGAAGTGTGATCTGTCAGAGTATTGGCATATTGCTACAGATGTCTTCATTCCATAAGAGTCTTGCCCAGTGAACTGTTTCCCAGGGGACATTTGACAAGAATAAAAATGCATCTGGATCACTTTTTCTACTATTTTAATGAGAATTTCAGTTTCTTTGTACCCAGAAACTTTCTGAGAGCAATGTGGCAACCTTGCAAGATAAATAGAGAAGAATTTTTGTCTCACTTCTCCATTGACCTGAGTCACTATGTTTTACCCAAATGGCACATCAATGCTATGTGATACACCACACAAATAGTCAGCTTCATCCTCATTCTGGATGTTGGATATGCTTAAGTAGCGATCAGCTCCTGAGCTGGAGCCTGAAAAGCAATCAGGAATCCCGTTCCCCCTGCCATGGGTGCCATCACTCTTAACATACATTACATACAGTGGGGCTTTTCCAGGCTGTTGCTGGTACCAGGAAATGTAGTAGCTGCTGTGCTGACTACTCAGGGTGCAGGTGAGCTTGACTGAGGCTCCCAAAGAGGCAGATACAGAGGGTGACTGAGTCAGCACAGGCTGGGAGAGGGAACCTAAAAACACAGAAATTTATTATATTCTGAAAAAAAGCACGCAAAGAAAGAACATTTATGCCATGAGTCAGGATGCCAAGGACAATGCTGACCTGTGCAGAACAGGAAGAGCATGAAGAAGAGGGCTGGAGTCCAGGCCATGGTATACACACCCCAGAGTTCTCCTGAAGCAACCATGCCCCAGGACTCTTTTATTAACCCTCAAAACCCAGAGGATAAAAGAGGATCTATTCATGCAAATCTGTGCCACTTACCTAGACCAACAAGCCCCTCCCTGTCTGTCTTTTCTCGGGGAAGTATGCATGAAGTGTGCACAGCCTGAAACATTCTAGATGCCTAGAGAGGTCTTTATTGAAATAATAAGCTCTGTCCTGACACCAGGAGTCAGGTGTCAAGGTTCTCACACATGAGGCCAAAACCTCTCCATGGCAGACCTACATTTTCCACATTGCCCAGACTTAAGTCAGTGCCATCTGTGTCCAGGTGACAGGTGGTCCTGACAGAGCCCCTTGCCTCCCAGAAATCCTTTAGCACTGCCTGATCCCAGTCCAGGATAGGATTAGGAACAATCTATCTCATTTCAGTTTTTAATTTTCTATTCTCTCCAATATCCCATAGAAATAGGAAACACAATTTGAACAATTTTCTATGGCATTTTCAGGTGAAGGGGGCTCTTATATACAAACTCTACATGCAATGGAAAACACATAAGCTGAGAATGAAGACTGCAGATAGGTGAACTCTGAACCCACTTATGAGTCTCTTTGTAAAACTAGTGTTCTCTCTTCTACCAAATTCCTCATGAAATTGGTGCATATGGACTTTATAGAGAAGAGTTTGGGAATTTAAAATTGTACAGTGTATGATTCATTGGATTCATTAAAAATGAGGTAAACTCAGGAGAAAAAAAGGAAAATAACTGATAGACTTGATGAAGAAATCAGCAGACCTGGGGCTTTTGTCATAGGAATCAAGAGAAAATAAAGTATGAATTTTAAAGGAAAAATGACAAAAACATTTCATGACTCTTCTGATAGAAAGACCTCTACATATTGTTATAGTGTTGTTCCATCCTATGCACAACACCATCTTATGGATATTCTGGCTTCCAATGCTGACCAATAATAAATATCAGTGAATACATTAGTTGAAAGATAATATACACCTCAAGCTCTGCTTGAGCTGCATTCTAAGCTTGAGTTGCTTAGTCATGGCTAAAGGCCCACAGTTTTTGGCTCTGGCAGTAGTACACGGATTTCTCATGAAGCAGTCCTCTGGGTACACAGGCGGCTTGCCAGTCCCTGTTTATGATGGAGCTGACTTGGAAGCATTTCCTGGATTCAGGCATAATTCAGAGGACAGGGCATGAGCTCTGCTTGTAGGGTAGGCACACCACAGAACTATCCTCAACTGAGGGTCCCTCACAGTGGTGACAAAACAGAAGATAATGGGCAATTCAGGAAGTGTGTCTTTCAGTGTATTTTAAAATGTGGTGCCAAGTTTTTGCATTGTACAAAAATTAAGTATAATGAAATGAATTTTTACTACACAACAGTAGGTCTTTTGCTTTGATTTATTACAAAATGAACATCAATGAAGATGCTGATCACTGGAAGAAATGATTTGACCTCAGTCTTCCGATCAGATTCAGGTGATACTATCCCTTTTGGAAGATAAAATAATTTAATCCTTACTTTATGTAAAATTTCCTTAAAAACAACTCACATATATCCTCCATTTTGGATTTAAACAGAGAGAAAAATGAGCCAACCCCGTATCTTAACCTTTCTCTAGGATAAGTCATCATTGGGCTGCCAGATTTGTCAGTGTCTGGTCTTATGATTTCCATATCCTGTGATCAGGTTTCTATTTAGGATAAGTCATGTGCAGGTTTAGATCTCTTTTGCCCACCTGGGACTGACTGTGCTGAGCATAATTGTGATGTATCACACATTGAACCCTATTCACCCTCAGGTGGGCACCTGAGAGGTTTGGGCAGATTTGCTCCCAAAAATGAAGCCTGAGAGCCAGAAAGGTGACCAAGGGTGTATGTTGTTTCTAAGCAAAACGTAGACACGAGGTTCATACCACCTTGAATGTATTCATTCTGGGTATTTCCAATTTATTTCTGAAAGCTGAGGGCCCCTCATCTTTTGTAGGATGCCAAAACCAAGTGTCTGCACACTCTGCCTAAAGTCTTTCCTCAGTCTAAACCACTCCCTGTTCTCTACTAAGTCCCTGAGAGCAGGTTCTCCTGACTGGAATGTATTTGACTTTGCAAACAATTAGATGACAAAAATCTTTAAACTTCAGCACTCTCAGTCAGTTATCCCTTGATCTTTTTTCTTCCACACCAATCCTATCTGTTGAGAGCCACAGCAGAAGGGGCCCAAGCAAACTTCCACCTGCCAGCAAACTCCAACTGCCAGCTGATGATTGGCTCACAGGGTCCCCAGCAAACTTCCAGCTGCCAGCAAACTTCCAGCTGCCAGCTAATGATTTTCTCACAGCGGCCCCAGCAAACTTGTAGTTGCCAACTGATTGGCTCCTCTGTGGTGATGCTCATTGGGCTGTTTCCCTGCCCTTTCAGACCACGGAGCTGCTCATTGGGGGACTTTTTTTGGCTCTGCCTATGTGACCCAGCGAATTGGCCTCAAGAGAAGGAGGGGTGGGAGAGGTGGAGAAGCTTGTGGGAAGCCGGTGGTGGCAGTTGGGCTCAGAGGATTTTCCTGAGGAGCTGTGTAGTGCGGTGTGTGTGTGTTCTAAAAATAAAGTTTGTTTCTTTTGACAAGTGGCTCTTGAATTGTGCCCAGCCAGACTGCGGCATTTGGTGGCCCACACAGGGGAAGGACTGAGGGTAAGTGATAAGGTAAACCGCTCTCCCCTGAGGGCAGGGCGAGAGGATGGGTAGCCATTTTAAGATTCTTCTTTTGTTTTGCTTCACTTTTATTTTAAGTTGCCAGTCCCTGGAGATGTGTAAGATGGAAGAAAAACTGCTCACATCTGAGTAACAGAGAGAAAGGACGGATGGACATTTCAGGAGGATAGAAAGGTATAATGATTTTCTGTTGTTCCAATTTTGTTTCATTCTGTTTAAGTTTTGTTTGGCGTTATCTTGTTGAGTTGTATTATAGTAGAAATATTCAAGTAAAAGAGAAGGTCTCTTGAGCTAGTCAGATAGAGAAAAATTTTCAAGTAAAAGAGAAGGCCTCTCGAGCTAGTCAGACAGAGGAAAAAAATCAGGTAAAAGAGAAGGTCTCTCGAGCTAGTCAGAGGAAAAAAATCAAGTAAAAGAGAAGGCCTCTTGAGCTAGTCAGAAAGAGAAAGAAAGTTTAGAGCAGAAAAAGCCATCATGGGAAAAGTTACAACAGGAGACTGCTACTAATACCTTTCTATCACCAGAGGGCATAAGTGTCCAACCAACAACACCACCTCCATATGCTGGGAGGCCCCCAACCCCTGCAGTTGATAGATGGGATACTGAGACAGGATCTCAAATATTAACATACCCTGTAATTGAGCAGGCAGGAGAGCAGTGAACCCACAATGCTTTAAATTTCAAAACAGTGAAGCAGCTAAAAGAGGCTGTAATAGCCTATGGTGATCAAGCACCCTTCACTGTAAGCATGGTCAAATCCATTATCAATTTGAACATGACACCAGCAGATTGGGCTAATATGTGTAAAGCTGTGCTAAATGGAGGACAATACCTGTTATGGAAGGTTGCCAATGAGGAAAAAGATTAGAAAAACAAGAACAAGGTATAGCAGCACTAATACAAATAGATCAAGGAACAGACAGACATGGGTTGGATTTTCAGAAGGGGCCACTGAGACAATCAAAATTACTTGGAAATCAGAAAGACCAGTATGGGTTCCTCAGTGGCCCCTGACTAAAGAAAAGATACAAGCATCCCATGACCTGGTCAAACAACAATTAGCAGAAGGACATATACAACCTTCTGTATCTCCCCATAATACTCCCATTTTTGTCATCAAAAAGAAATCTGGTAAATGGAGATTATTGAAAGATTTAAAGGCCATTAATAATGAGATGGTTATTATGGGACCTGCTCAATCAGGGATTCCTCAATTGTCTGCCTTGCCAAAAATCTGGTATGCTTTAGTTATAGATATTAAAGATTGTTTTTTTTAATTCTAACTCATCCTCAGGATAGTCCAGGTTTTGCATTTACTATCCCTGCACTGAATTATGAAGCTCCTGATCAGTGATATGAATGGAAATTACTCCCTCAAGGGATGGCTAACAGCCCAACTATGTGTCAAATTTATGTTAACAAAGTAATTCAGCCACTTAGAAATCAAAATTCTGAACTACAAATATTTCACTATATGGATGATGTATTATTAGCACACAAAGATAAAAACACATTGCTAGAATGTTTTGCCACACTTAAAAACTTATTAAAAATTTTAATCTAGAGATAGCAATAGATAAAGTACAATTAAATTTTCCAATTAATTATTTAGGAGTTCTATTATCCTCAACCATGGTCCACCCACCAAAAATTCAAATACGAGTATATCAACTCAAATCACTTAACGACTTTCAAAAGTTATTAGGAGACATAAATTGGATAAGGCCTTATTTAGGTATACCAACAGGAGAGTTGGGACCTTTATTTGATATCCTAAAAGGTCCATCCAATCCAAATTCACCCCGCATGTTAACACCTGAAGCAAGAAATGCATCAAAAATCATTGAAACATATATGGAAAATATGCATTTGGATAGAAGTGATATATGTTTGCCTTTATTATTTATTGTACTACCAAGAAAAAAATATTTCTACAGGAGTATTTTGGCAAGAAGGTCCATTATTATGGATACAATTATCTTATTCTCCTAACACTATTCTTACTAGGTATCCTGAGGCTGTAGGACAATTAATACTCAAAGGAATAAAAGGAGCAATGGGAGTGTTTGGAATTTCTCCCAATAAAATTATTACTCCATATACTATAAATCAAATTGATGAGTTAGCTAATGAGTTAAATACTTGGGCAATAATCATGTGCAAGTCTAAAGTTTCATTTGATAACCACTTATCATCTAATCCTTTATTGTCTTTTTGGTCATTACATCATGTAATTTTTCCAAAAATGACAAGAAAAACAGCTATCATGAATGCTCCAAATATATTCACTGATGGTTCAAATAATGGTACAGCAGCAATAGGTACACCTGATCCAATTTTTACATTTTTGGCACACAAACAATCAGCTCAAAAGGTAGAGCTTAATGCAATATTACAAGCTTTTGTGATTTTTAAAGATTCTGTATTTAATTTATTTTCCGATAGTCAGTATAGAGTTAATGCTATCTTATCCCTTGTAGAATTTCGCCTTCATCTACTGTTTTCTCTTTGCTTTTCACTATACAAAGTCTAATCTGGTACATTATAGGACATTCTTTATAGAACATATTAGGGCACATTCAGTATTGCCTGGAGCCCTTAGATTGGGCAATGATTTAGCAGATAAAACTACACATGACATACATATTTTCTCTACACTAGAAGAAGCTACAAATTTTCATAAAATGTTCCATGTCAATCCTAATACTTTACAAAAGCATTTTAAAATAACTAAGGAACTATCTAGACAAATAATAAAATAATGTCAAAATCATGTGACCATTTTACCACACGTTAATCTTGGAGTCAATCCTAGAGGACTGATACCTAACCATATTTGGCAGATGGATGTCACACATTTGCCAGAATTTGGAAAATTAAAATATTTGCATGTTACAGTTGATACTTCTTCCAGATTTTTGATGGGCTCCCTTCAGGCCAGAGAAAAAACTACAAAATTTTGCACTGTGGGCGTTCCAAAACAGTTAAAAACAGATAATGCCCCTGGTTGTACTTCTACCTCTTTTAAACAATTTTGCTCATTATTTGGCATTACTCACATAACAGGAATCCCATACAATCCACAGGGACAAGGCATAGTTGAAAGAGCTCACCAAACTATTAAAATGTACTTATTAAAGCAAAAAGAGGGAATTGGGAAGGGGTATATATCCCCCAAAGATAAACTTAAAATAACCCTTTTTACTCTAAACTTTTTACATTTGGATTCATCAGGACTTAGTGCTGTGGAAAGGCATACGTGTCCAAAAAATGTACATAAGCCCAAGGTACTTTGGAAGGATATTCTAACAGGACAATGGAAAGGTCCTGACCCAGTAATTGTCTGGAATCGGGGGTCTGTTTGTGTGTTTCCACGGGGAGAACAGCAGTAAATTTGGATTCCAGAGAGATTAAAATACTGACCCAGTGATTGTCTGGAGTCGGGGGCCTGTTTGTGTGTTTCCACAGGGAGAACAGCAGCCGATTTGGATTCCAGAGAGATTAACTAAAGCGATTTCTACAGACCAAAAAGAAGATGATTTGGCTCAAATCCATAACAGCTGATATCCTAAACTCCAGTTTGGCTATCCTTACATCTGCAACAGAACCAGGATGCTTTTTACAATATCTATTTTATTATTACCCTTTCCCACATCATGAAGTTCTATTTTGTTTTTTGAGCTCACACAGACCTAGGTTAATGTTTTGCTGATAAGTTATATTTTTTGACTATAGAGTTTTTAAATATTGCAATGGAGATTTCATTAAAAAATTAATTCATTTCTGTAAAAAGTTATAAGGCCTTTACTATTATGTTATGTGTTGTATGTATTATGTGTGCACACTTGTGTTTTATGTTGTATGTTTGTAAGTACGTATGTCCATATATCATATATGATGAGCACTCATGAAAAAATGGATCCAAATTTTTTTTTATTCACATGATTTAAAAGGTTTAATTTAAATTGGGTAAACAGCTGTTGAGGATTGTTTTAATATGTGAACAAAAAAGAAGGTTAACAGATCTGTTTGTTTACTTTCACCTTTCCTTTTCATTACATTTAATAATTCTGTTCAAGATAATGTAAATTGTTCAGAAAATTGTTTTCCTTTAGTGCCTTCTGGAATGTTACATAATTTTTTCTTTAGCCATTATTGCCAGAATTTCTATCTTCATCCCAGTGCTGGTGAAGACAAAGATAAAACCAATCTACAGCTTCTGCAATAGCTATCACTGAACTGCTTGAAGAACTTGCCTGGACTATGTATCACTTGTATGCATTGTGAAATATCTGTTGGTGCAGCGACTTGTGGTAGTGTTGGGGTATTTTTGCTTATGGTGTCATCAGTGGTACAATTTTTCCAAAAGGAGCTGTCAATTGGCTTGGTGTATCTTCCTCCCTTCTGCTTGTGATGATCCTTCAGTTAAAATTTGGGGGCCAACAGAGGTGAGGCAAAGAACCTCACCCCCCTGCTGGTACAAAGACCTACCCACAGGTGTGACTGTATGCTTGACCAGTAGTCAATGAAGGGTAAGATCCAATTGCAATTGTACCAACCTAAGACAGGAGGCTGACGCCTTGAGGTCAGCTCATCCGATGATGAGTAAGGAGCATATGTAGTATTGGACAACATAAGGCAGGCACGATCCCTAAGCCACATGCTTGTTGTTTAAACAGAGAAGGGGGGATGTCGAGAGCCACAGCCAAAGAGGCCCCAGCAAACTTCCAGCTGCCAGCAAACTTCCAACTGCCTGCTGATGATTGGCTCACAGGGGCCCCAGCGAACTTCCAGCTGCCAGCAAACTTCCAGCTGCCAGCTAATGATTTTCTCACAGCGGCCCCAGCAAACCTCTAGTTGCCAACTGATTGGCTCCTCTGTGGTGATGCTCATTGGGCTGTTTCCCCGCCCTTTCAGACCACAGAGCTCCTCATTGGGGGACTTTTTTTGGCTCTGCCTATGTGACCCAGCCAATTGGCCTCAAGAGCATGAGGGGTGGGGGAGGTGGAGAGGCTTGTGGGAAGCTGGTGATGACAGTTGGGCTCTGAGGGTTTTCCTGAGGAGCTGTGTGGTGCAGTGTGTGTGTTCTAAAAACAAAGTTCATTTCTTTTGACAAAGGGCTCCTGAATTGTGCCCAGCCAAACTGCGGAATCTTTAAACTTCAGCACTCTCAGTCAGTTATCCCTTGATCTTTTTTCTTCCACACCAATCCTATCGAAATCTTGTCTTTATTTAGTTTTATTTTTCCAGATTCTGAACAAGGGCTGGTGTTGTCCCTGATGTAATTCTCTAGAGGTATTAAGGAAAGTCCTTGGAGTCAGTGTGATGTCTATAAGTTGGGAAGGAGGTGCTGGAGTGTAGGATGCACTTTGGTGCTCTTAAGAACAGGAGAAGATTTCACTGGGGACTACCTTCTGGATATGGCAGAATTTGATATCATATATATGATTCCTGCAAAATACTTTTTAGATCTTAGCTCTAGTTTTTTTTTTTGTAATGGTTTGAAGATTATTTTAATCTTTATAATTATTTTTGAAACAATGGGAAATAAGTGCAGTGCAAGAGATATTATAATTATATAAATTAATGTATTTTAATATCAAAACATGAGTGCATAGGTCAGAGTCTGTGGCAAATTGGTTTTTGTCCCACTTCCCCATCTGCCTGTTTCACTGTGAAAAGCATTATTGTTCCCCAACGCACAGTAATAGTCAGCCTCATCTTCAAGTTGGAGCCCAGATATCTGCAGAACACCTGCATTGGCTGAGGTATCTTTGGATCCAGAGAAACGATTGGGGACCCCAGAGCCCTGGTTCTTGTTTGACTCTGAGTAATATCTCAGAAGATACTTGGGAGAACTCCCTGGTTTCTGCTGGTACCAATGTATAGAGTAGCTACCAACACTGAAGCCACTGCTCAGAGTGCAGGTGAGCTTGGAAGATGCTCCCAGAGATGCAGAGAGAGATGGCAGTTGAGTCAGCACAGGCTGGGAGAGGGAACCTACAGAGAAAAATAGGGAAGTTAGTGTCCATGGTAAAAAATTCTCTTAGGTCCATACCTGAAGAGTTGATACAAACAGTGAATTGAGAACTGCTTACTGAAGGTTTTTCCTACCTATGCATTGAGAAAACAGCAGGATGAGAAAAGGAGTCCAGGCCATGGTAAGCACAACTTCCTGTATCCCACAGTGGAGGTGAGCTGCCACAGATCTCCTTTTCTTTCCCCCTTTCTGCAGAGGAGGGGCTAGTCATGCAAATGTTTCCATCATGACTGCTCCAGGCACCCCACTCCACCCCAGCGAGGTGCTAGAGTTCAGCTCAAACTACAGACTAAATAGAATGAAGGTTTACTTTACCACTTGTGGGAACCTTGGGAAGAAAGACTGCCAAGAAAAGACATAGTTCTCTTCCCAGGGGACCCTGCTATGCCAGAGTTAACACACTGGTAAGTCTCCTTCAGTCAACACAGGGCCCCTCCTCCAGGCCAGGACTCTTTTGAGTGAATGGTCTTTACTGTGCAGCTGTGTAGGGACCACAGGATAGTCCCACAGTGTCCCCTGCTGGTCATAGTGCATACCTTTACATGGCCCAACATCTTGAGAGTCCAACAGATTTCAGTAGCTCATCAGTAACTGTCTATATATTGAAGGTTGGATTCCTAAATGCTGCAATTTTTATATGCTTCCATTCTCTCTCCCTCTCAGAAGTTTTTCTGTATTATGGGAAGCACAAAGTCATGAAAAAAAAAGATAACTTAAGGAGTTAGGTCTCCCATAGAAGAGGCTGCAAACTCCATATGACTTCATGGGTATATAATCTACAATATACATATATTTTTATAGTTTTATAATATTTGTTTATAAATAAATCTATTCCCATGATTGCTACCTAATTGAACTGCATCACCTACTTTATGCCCTTTTAACTGTTAAATTAACAATAATGTTAGAAAGCACAATGAATCTTAAGACTTACATGTGTAGATCTCCTGTTGTGCCAGATTGTACTAGAATAAAATTAAACCTGGGACACGCATTCTTGGATACTTAGTAATCAACCTCTTTCTTTTTTTTTTTTTTTTTTTTTTTTTTTTTTTTTTTTTTTTTTTTGTTTTTTAAAGAGAGAGTGAGAGAGGAGAGCGTGAGAGAGGAGAGAGTGAGAGAGAATTTTTAATATTTATTTTTTTAGTTCTCGGCAGACACAACATCTTTGTTGGTATGTGGTGCTGAGGATCGAACCCGGGCCGCACGCATGCCAGGCGAGCGCGCTACCGCTGAGCCACATCTCCAGCCCCAGTAATCAACCTCTTTCATCCACTCCCAATCAGATACATTTTTTCCTATGGACTCAGAAGAAACCCATCAATATTTACTCTCCACTTTTCCAACAAGGGTATTTGAGGGATTGAATAGTTGATTAAGGGACTAGAGGCCAGCACAAATTCACAACATATGCTCCTTCAGAGTAGTAGTCCCTTTCAGTTCTTAGTACCTGAAAAATTTTCTGGTGCCAGAAAATGTGTAACTGTGGAAACTCTGATTATAATTTATAAAATTTAATTAGTTTATGCCAATTACATTAAAAAATTCATCAGAGAAGTTATTATATTATGAAGGACTGGAATTTATGGATTGTAACATTTTTAATTTAATTTATTCTTTCTTTTTAAGTATACTTGAAATAGAGTAGTATAGATATTTTGATATATTTATGTAAACATGGAATATGTCTTATTCTAATTAGGATCCCAGCCTTGTGGTTGTAATTAATGTGGAGATTCATTGTAATATATAAATAAATAAATATGTGTGTCTAAGTGTATATATATATAATTATGTCAGTTATGTAATTTTTGATGAAATATTTATCTTAGTTGATACCTTACTCCACTTGTCCGATTTCTGTCTGTGGAACAAGAAATATAGAGACCTTCCAGATCTATTCTATTTGATACCATCAGGCTAAGGAACAAAGTCAAGACCTTTCTCCCTTAGAAGTCTCTGCTGTGTCATCTTCCTCAGTCTGGGAAAACAACATTGAAGAAAAAATTTTCCATTGTTTTCCAGGACAGTAACCCACCAGACTTGCAGGGACAAGTGTCTCCAATTGGCAGCACCCTGGATATATAGCACTTCAGTTACACTCAGGACTCAGAGAAGTCCCTCAGTGCTGGAATATGAATCCAATGTTCCCTCAATGATCCCCGGAGCTATGCCTCACCTGATGATGGTCTTCAGATTCAAAGAGAAATGTTGTCCATCCATACTGATAGGGCCCAACAGGTTTTCAAACATTGTCTACCTAGTGAAGAAAATCAAAGGGAGCACAGCTGATCTCTAACCAATGTTCCCTGCACATTTAAGTATTTGGGGCTTTTTGATACTCAGCAAAGACTCATAATCGCATGGTCAGTTACCATCCCAACAAAATGAGCTGTCCATCAACACAAGGGAGATGACTCCCCTCCCCATATTTCCTTAGCTGGCCCATCATGTGAAAAAATGTATATATTCCAGAATAGTGATTGCCCTTATTATGTGCCATATGCAATGCAAATATCACTGTGTCCTGATCTGTTTACATTGGTAAGACTTTATAGTTGTATTTACTCAGCAAGGCTAGAAAATTTTCTGTACTCACATCATCCCAATGTGAAGACTAAGGCTGGGCCAGGAAACTGGGTAAATTGAAGGCATATACTCTAGGTTAAGTCCCTCTCACCTCACAAAAATAGTCATTTTTTTCTTAAACTAAGTGGGTAAAATTCTATGCAAGCAACAGTATTGGCTAGGAAGATCCCCAGATGGTTAGGGGAGATACATGGTTCAAGAATGGAATCAGTGTTCATGTCTTTGGAGTCATCGTGGATATTTGAGGTTACTGTATGCCATGATAAAAATGTTTGGTTCCCCTCAAAATGTACATATTGTAAACCCAATACAATGACTGATTGCTTTAAGAAAAAGGGCCCTTTAGGGGGCAAAACCTTCATTAATGGGATTAGTGTCCTTAAAGAAGAGGATTGAGAAAGTGGCTATGTACCATGTGTAAATGCAATGGGAAGAAGCCATCTGTGAACCAGAGAGTGGGTCACCAGCAGACACCAAATATGCAGACACTTGGATCTTGGACTTATCAGTGTCCACCAAGAGTAAAAAGTACTTATCCATTGTGTATAAGGACATTAGTTTAGGGTGTCTTGATAGATAAACATGGATAGGATATGATGCTTTTGTAAGAGCACAGGATAGTGCAGACCATCTTAGGTCAGGGAAGGTACTCCCGATAATGCTCATCCATAATCCCATATAGTCAGTCACTTTTGTAGAGAAAAGGGTAAAGGAGGGAGGTCAGACTTTGGCATGGTATCCTCAAAGTTAGCTTCCATAGCTTCTGCCAGGATTAAGACACAGCATCCAGCATCTTTCTGATCTTCCATCAGTGCTTTTGTAGGATGGATCTTCTTTATTTGAGTATGCTCCTTATAACACTGAAATCCTGGAATGAGCAGAAGATTCTTTATATGCAGAAAAGAGATGGTTACTTTAGAGTCTGATTAAGTGGGGTGTCTGTTGCTAAGTGTCTCTGTTCTCACTTTGTACAGACACAGTATTATCTCACTGTCAAAGGAATTGTTTGATCAGTATCAATCGAGAAACAGAACTTGATTTTTCTGAGCCTATAGAGAGAAAAATAGTTCTCAGAGAGTGACTGGAACTAGAAGGTGCAGGAGAAGGTAACCTCACACTTGGAGCTGGTCAGTAGGGCTGCACTTAGAGTGTGCTACACCTAGTGCTGCCCAGATGCTTTCAGACCCCATATGTTTCTAAGTCAGGTCTAGATTCTGGTAGGGAAAACATGGGCCGACCACCTTCTTCCTTATCTGTTTACTCCCTAGAGATAAATTGAACTCTGAGAAATGATATTGTAGGATAGGAAGGTATTACCATTGGAGTAAATCAATTTCTTACAATGAAGAAAAGAGGAAGACATTTCCCACAGATTTATCCTAGGAAAATCAAATGCTGATTGAAGAAATGAGAACAAGAGCCACCACCTGAGTTAGATGTAGTTCCAAGCAGTGCAACAGAGACTGCACCAAGCAGAGAGAATTCATTGGAGTGTTTAATCTCTCTTCTACATGGCTCTGGAGCACTGTGTAAGGCTTAGAGTTCTCATGCCAAATATTTCAATAGTGTCATCTTCATTCTGCAGCTCACAGATGTGCAGAACACCTTCATTAAATGAAGGTATCATTTAGTCCAGTGAAGTGGCTGGTTATCCTCATGCCCTGCTGTTTACTTGAGTCTGAGTAGTAATAAAGGAGACACTGGGAAGGTGGGAAGGGCTTCCTGGCTTCTATTGGTACTAATGTATTCCAAAGTCACCAACATCAAAGCCAATTCTCAGGGTACATGTGAGTCTGTGGAGAGGGAGAGTTACTGAGTCAGCCTAGACTAGGACAAGGAAACTGCACACACAGATAACAAGGTTGAGCATATGGATCAAGTTTGAGTTGCTGGAAGCTCTAAGGTGATGGGGTCTGACTCGAGCGAGGATGCTGCCCCTTCCTGAGAAATGAGACAAGATCAGGAGTAAATAGAACCCCAGGCCATAGTGGACACATCCTCCCTGAGGTCCAAACTGCAGGTACCCTGACATCTCTTATCCTCTCCACTGGTCTCACAGGGAGGAGTTATTGAGGCAAATGTGGTCCTATCTATTTCCTGTCCTACTCTGCATGCATTCATTCAGGTGCCGGTTGATGGGAGTCTGGCAGAAAATACCTCAGGAGGCAGTGCTAAGACCACCCTCAGATGAAACAAAACTGCTACACCTGCACCACAGTGTGCAGCTCCACTATCCATCCTTGTGCTTGGGAAATGCACAGCTGTGCAGATTGAGACAGTCCCACAGTGCCCCCTGCTGCTCACTGGGCAGACTCACTGTCTTAGAGCAAATTATATTAATGGCATGGACCTGAAAGCCTGATCACTGTCAGTCCACAGATACTCATGACCATGTCTCTGCTCTGTCCCAATGTAACACAATGTTAATAAAGATACTTTGCCAAAGTATTTGAGAAATTTGGAGTTAGGAGGAGAAGGAAAATATTACAATTGTGTAGTGTGAGAAGAGTGTAGTGTGTGAGAATGCAGAGGATTCTGGGAGTAAAGATTCAATTGACTCCTCCTATAGGGATCAGAGAGGGAGATGACTGTTATCTGAACCTAAGTGGAAATGAGGTCCTGCTTGAGGAAAAAACTAAAAACACCACATTCCTTCTGGTGGTGTAACATGATCATTAACAAGATAATTATTCTACAAATCAAATAATGTTGGATGATCTGCACTGAATTTCTCACTGTTAGGGTCTTGCATTTATTTTGTGATTTTGTTGTCACACTGTGTATCTCTGTCTCTGCTTCCTGGCATAGAGAATCCTGGATGGAATAATTAATCACTACTAATTGCAGGCTCCTGAAAATATAGTGTAACATACTCCCACAATATTGCAGCAAATGAAAGGGGATATTTCAGGGAATAGATGAATAATGATCCCATCCACAGAGATGGTACTGTTCCATAATAACTGTGAAGAGACATGATTCCTTCCCCAGACCCTGTTCACATACATTAAACCATGATGGTTTGATTAAAAAACAATTTTAATTCATCTGTTTGATCTTGAAATATCAACATTGAAGATGAACCCAGGACAACAAAGTCTGTAAATTAAAAAAGTAGCATGGAAGAACTTCCTGGTTCCCTGATGTAAATTTATCAAGGCAAGCCTCATTTTCTGCAATGTTTTGCATCTCTGCAGGACCATACTGAAGCAAAATGCATTGGTAGGCTAGATTATCACTGAATCTGGTGGCATGTTGTCCAGAAACTGCATCCTTTTCTACCATGGATTTTCAGGGAATCAAAATGAAGAGCTCAAAGGCTCTCTCTTATAAACCCAAAAGGCACACCCCACAAGAACCTACTCCCACCAGTGTGTTTTTGAGTTATTTATGTATCCTGGAGATTAGGGCTCTGTGTGATGCATGTGTAGCAAAAATTTGCCACCAAAATATAGGCTTCCTTCACCTCATTGTTTCTTTTTCTGAGAAGAAATTTTTAGTTTCAATCCATCCCATTTATTAATTCTTGATTTTATTTCTTGCCCTTTAGGAGTCTTGTTAAGGAAGTCAGGGCCCAATCCTACATGATGACGATTTTGGCTTACTTTTTCTTTTATTTGTGTAAGGGCTCTGGTATATTTCCTAGGTCCTTGATCCACTTTGAGTTGTGTTTTCTGCAGGGTGAGAGATATGTGTTTATTTTCATTTTGCTGCATATGGATTTCCAAGATTACCAGCACCATTTCTTGAAGGGACTCTCTTTTCTCCAATGTCTATTTTTTGTGTCATATGAGATAACTGTACTTATGTAGGTTTATATTTGTATCTTCTATTCTGTGATGGTGTACATGTCTATTTTGGTGCCAATACCATGCCATTTTTGTTACTATAGATATGCAGTACAGTTTAAGGTCTAGTATTTTGATGACTTCTGCTTCATTTTTCTTCCTAAGGATTGTGTTGGCTATTCTAGGTCTTTTATTTTTGCAAATAAGTTTCATGATTTCCTATTTCTGTTTCTATAAGCAAGATGTTGGGATTTTAACTGGAAATTCATTGAATTGGTATAGCTCTTTTAGAATTATGGCCTTTTGACCATATGAATTCTGCCTATCCAAGAGCATGTGCAATCTTTCCATCTTTTAAAGTCTACTTTAATTTCTTCCTTTAGTGTTCTGCAGTTATCTTTGTAGAGCCCTTTCACCTCTTTTGTTAGGTTGATTCTCAATTTTGTTTGTTTGTTTATTTTAGGCTATTTGGAACAGAGTAGTTTTCCTGAATTCTCTTTCAGAATATTTGTCACTGATGTACAGAAATGCATTTGATTTGTGGGTGTTGATTTTATATCTTGCTACTTTGCTGAATTCATTTATTATTTTTAGATTTTTTGTGTGGTGGTATTTTTGTTCTTCTACAGATAGAATCATCAAATGGTGATAGTTTGAGTTATTCTTTACCTATTTGTATTACTTCAATTTCTTTGTTCTAATTGCCCTGGTTAGAGTTTCAAGGATTATGTTGAATAGAATTGGCGAAAGAGGGGATTCCTCTGTTGTTCCAGTTTTTAGGGGATATGCTTTCAGTATTTTTTTCTTTTTAGAATGGTGTTGGCATTAGGCTTAGCATAGATAGCTTTTATATTGTTGATATATGTTTCTATTATCCCTAGTTTTTCTAGTGTTTTGAACATGAAGTGGTGCTGTATTTTGTCAAATACTTTTTCTTCATTAAATGAGGTGATTATGTGATTCTTATATTTAAGTCTATGGGTGTGAAAATTACATTCATTGGTTTCCATATGTTAAACTGACCTTACATCCCTGGGATGAATCCTACTTGATAATGGTGCACTATCTTTTTAATATGCTTTTGTATTTGATTTGCCAGAACTTTAATGAGAATTTTTGCAACTATGTTCATTAGAGATGTTGGTCTGAAGTCTTCTATGCTTGAGGTTTCTTTGTCTGGTTTTGATATCAGGGTGATACTGTCCTCACAGAATGTGTTTGGAAGTATACCCTCCCTTTCTATTTTATGTAATAATGTGAATACTATAGGTATTGGTTCTTATTTATAAGTCTTGTAGAAGTTTGCTATGTATCCATATGGCCCTGGGCTTTTCTTGGTTGGTAGGCTCTTGATGGCATCTTCTATTTCATTGTTTGAAATTTATCTGTTCAAATTGTATATATCCTCCTGATTTGGTTGGGTAGATCAAGTGACTTTAAAAATATCTTAATGTCTTCAAGATTTTCTATTTTGTTGGAGTATAAATTTCAAAATAATTTCTAATTATCTTCTGTATTTCATTATTGTCTTTCATGATATTTTCTTTTTCATCACAAATTTTAGTAATTTGAGTCTTCTCTCTCCTTTTCTTCATTCGTATAGTTAAGGGTTTACTATCTGTATTTTTTCAAAAAATGGCTTTTTGTTTTGTGAGTTTTTCAATTACTTTTTTGTTTCAGTTTCATTGATTTCAGCTCTGATGTAATTATTTGTTGTCTTCCACTACTGTTGGTTTTGCTTCCCCCCCCCCCCCCCGCCCAGGGCTTTGAGATGTAATGTTAGGTCATTTGTTTTTTGACTTTTTCTTCTTTTAAGAATTGAACTCAGTGCAGTAAACTTTCCTCTTAGTGTCCCAGACATTTTGATATTTTGTATCGGTGTGCTCATTTACCTCCAAGAACTTTTTTGTCTCCATTCTGATGTCTTCTACTATCCATTGTTCATTCAATAGCATATTATTTAGCATTCAAGTTTTGGAGTCACTTGTACTTTTTTCCATTTTATCATTTATTTCTAATTCCATTCCATTATGATCTGATAAAATGCAGGGTAGTATCTCTATTTTTTTTTGTATTTGCTAAAAGTTGTTTTGTGGAATAATATATGGTTTATTTTAGGGAAGAATCCATGTGTTGATTAGAAGAAAGAGTATTCACAAATTCATGGATGAAATATTCTGTATATGTTTGTGAAGTCTAAATTATTGATTGTATTCTTGTGTTCTATAGTTTCTTTGTTTAGTGTTTTTGGAGGATCTAGCCAGTGTAAAAAAGGTTTGTTAAATTCGTCCAGTATTATTGTGTCGTGCGTGGCCTATTTGATTCTTGAAATTGAGAAGAGGATGTTTGATGTACCTAGATTTTCTGTTGCTTGTGGCATATAGATATACAATTGTTATGTCTTGTTGATGTAGGATTCCCTTAAACAGTATGAAATGTCCTTTCTATTCCTTTATTTAATATTAGGAAGGAAACCTCTGCTTGTTTACACAGTCCATATTAGTGGTATGTTATCCCCTCAACTTTTCATCTTCAGTCTATGGATATCTTTTCCCAAGAAATGAGTCTCTAGAAGGCACCATATTGTTAGTTTTTTTTTTTTTTTAAATTCAATCTGCCAGTCTATCTTTTGATTGATGAGTTAGGCCATTAAAATTCACAGTTATTATTGAGACACGTTTTGCATATATGGTCAATCTTGTTTTTTTTAACTTGACTTGGTTTCTCTTTTGATTGGCTTTACCTTTAGTATAGTTTCTCCCCTTGCTGATTTTTATTGTTATTTTTCACTTCTTTCTCATGGAATATTTTGCCAAAAATGTTCTCTATTTCAGGCTTTCTTGTTATAATTTCTTTTAACTTTTGTTTATCGTGGAAGGTTTTTATTTCATCAAATCTAAAGATTAGTTTTGCCAGATATAAGATTTTTGGTTGATATCCATTTTCTTTGAGAGCTTTGTATATGTTATTACAGGATCTCCTAGCCTTGAGGGTCTGTTTTAAGAAATCTGATGAGCTCTGAATTTCTCTATATGTCATCTGATTCCTTTCTCTTGCAGCCTTTGAAATTCTATCCTTATTTTGTATGCAAGGCATTATAATTTTTCTTGGTGTAGGTCTGTTGTGATTTTGTATATTTGGTATCCTCTTGCATTTCATTTTCCAATTCATTCTTCATATTTGGGAAATTTTCTGATTTTATTTTATTGAAGAGATTGTTCATTCTTTTGATTTGTATCTATGTGCCTTCTGCTTTACTGATAATTATTAAATTCTCTTTTCATGTTATCCCATAATTTTTGGATAATCTACTTATGTTTTCTTACCATATTTACTGAGAGGAACTTCTGAGTCTGCCAGCACGTGTGGGACTGGCCTTTTGAGTCACTGCTAAGGACCTACAGTGGAAGAAGAAATATTTGAGGCACATCAACTGCCTTATAAAGGATGAGGCTCAGTCTAACCAGGACAGGCCCCCCAAGCCCCTGTGAGTGCTATGTGGGAAATAGGCCTCTGGAATCAGTGGTTCTCAGCCAGATCATTCATCACCACCCAGCACCTCCATCATGGAGGCCTCCATCTGGAATTGACTGGGCTCTGCTGTCTCCTCTTAGAGCCACCCTCCCACCTCAAACATTAGTATGACACTATTCCCCATACTTCCCATTGCAACTTCTGCCTTTCCTCTCAGGCCCTATCCCAGAATATTTGCAGGCTTGGCTCCACAGTCGGTTTTTCCCCTAAGGGGCCATCCTAATGGACATAGATTTGCCTTCCCAGGCCCTCCTCTTGGAGCCTTCACCTAGCTCCTATAGGAGTTTTCTCCACTCTCCCTCAGACTCAAACCCCAATAGGACCTACACAACCTCAGTCATCAACACCTCCAGCACACCATCTTTTTTTTTTTAAGATCTTTTGCCCATTTCATGGGTTTTGTTTTGTTTTTTGTTTTTCTTTTTATTGGTTGGTCAAAAAATTACATTGATCTTGAAATGTCATATTTCATACATTTGATTCAAATGGGGTATGAATTCTTATTTTTCCCAAGTATACAGATTGCAGATTCACATTGGTTACACATCCACATTTATACATACTGCCATACTAGTGTCTGTTGTATTCTGCTGCCTTTCCTATCCTCTACTATACCCCCTCCCCTCCCCTCCACTCCCATCTTCTCTCTCTATCCCATCTACTGTAACTCATTTCTCTCTCTCTTTTTTCCCCTTTCCCCTCATATCCTCTTATATGTAATTTTGTATAACAATGAGGGTCTCATTCCATCTTCCATGCAATTCCCCTTCTCTCTCCCATTCCCTCCAACCTCTCATCTCTGCTTAATGGTAATGTTCTTCTTATGCTCTTCCTCCCTGCTCTGTTTTAAGTCACCCCCCCTTATATCAAAGAAGACACTCGACATTTGTTTTTTAGAGATTGGCTAACTTCACATAGCATAATCTGCTCTAATGCCATCTATTTCCCTGCAAATGCCATGATTTTGTCATTTTATAGTGCTGAGTAATACTCCATTGTGTATAAATGCCACATTTTTTATCCATTCATCTATTGAAGGCCATCTAGATTGGTTCCACAGTCTAGCTATTGTGAATTGTGCTGCTAAGAACATTGATGTAGCTATATCCCTGTAGTATGCTCCTTTTAGGCCTTTTGGAAATAGTCCAAGAAGAGGAATAGCTGGGTCAAATGGTGGTTCCATTCCCAGGTTTCCAAGGAATCTCCATACTGATTTCCAAATTGGCTGAACCAATTTGCATTCCCACCAGCAATTTACAAGTGTACCCTTTTCCCCACATCCTCACCATCACTTGTTGTTTGACATCACAATGGCTGCCATTCTTACTGGAGTGAGATGGTATTTTAGAGTGATTATAATTTGGATTTTTCTGATTGCTAGAGATGGTGAACATTTTTTGTGTATTTGTTGATTGATTGTATATCCTTCTCTGAGAAGTATCTGCTCAGATCCTTGGCCCATTTGTTGATTGGGTTATTTGTTTTCTTATTGTTTAATTTTTTGAGTTATTTGTATACTCTGGAGATTAGGGCTCCATCTGAAGTGTGAGGGGTAAAAATCTGTTCCCATGATATAGGCTCCCTATTTAGCTCTCTTATTGTTTCTCTTGCTCAGAAGAATCTTTTTAGTTTAAATACATCCCATTGTTGATTCTCAAATTTAACTCTTCTGATATAGGTGTCCTATTAAGGAATTTGGAGCCCGACCCTACAAGATGGAGATTAGAGCCAACTTTTTCTTCTGTTAGATGCAGAGTCTCTGGTTTTATTCCTAGCTCCTTGTTTCATTTTGAGTTAACTTTTGTGCATGGTAAGAGAAAGGGATTCAATTTCATTTTGTTGCATATGGATTTCCACTTCTCTCAGGACCATTTGTTGAAAATACTATCCTTTCTCCATTGCATGCTTTTAGCACTTTGTCTAATATAAGGTAGTTGCAGTTTTCTAGATTGGTCTCTGTGTCCTCTATTCTGTACCATTGGTCTACCAGCCTGTTTTGGTACCAGTACCATACTGTTTTTGTTACTATTGCTCTATAGTATATTTTAAAATCTGGTATTGCTATACCACCTGTTTCACTCTTCCTGCTTAGAATTGCTTTTGGTATTCTGGGTCTTTTATTTTTCAAGATAAATTTCATGATTGCTTTTTCTATTTCTTCAAGAAATGCGGTTGGGATTTTGATTGGCATTGCATTAAACCTGTAGAGTACTTTTGGTAATATCGCCATTTTAATGATGTTAGTTCTGCCTATCCATGAACAAGGTATATCTTTCCATCTTCTAAGGTCTTCTTCTATTTCTCTCTTTAGGGTTCTGTAGTTTTCATTGTATAGGTGTTTCACCTCTTTTGTTAGGTTGTTTCCCAAGTATTTTATTTTATTTTATTGAGGATATTGTGAGTGGGGTAGTTGTCCTCATTTCCATTTCAGAGGAATTGTCACTGATATACAGGAATTCCAGTACCATCATCTTCAAGATCTGGCAAAACACTCCACATTTGAAGCAGAAGCAGATTTTATCCCTGGGACCACCATCCAGCTCATCCTTAAGGTACTGATGGAAAGAATCCCTGGGTCCTGAATTATGCCATCTTTACTGTTTGGATACCTGGAAGCTCCAGGTACAAATTCAGACCTAATCTTATTCTTGGCAGTGGATTCACCAGACTTGGACAGATCATTCAGCCATTGGGGCTTACACATCTAGATACTCCTTCTTGGATACCCAGAAACTTTCTGCTGTCACCTAGGCTGCATGGTCCTCTGGTACATATAGTGCATCTGCCTCTGCCTCTGTAGCTGCCACTCTAAGGCCAGGCCTGTGGCCAGAGGTTGGCTAAAGTATAGGCAGCCCCAGTCAACATGGGCCAACCAACATTTATTAACCTCAAGGCTGGCAGTGTTGATGAACATAATGTAAATGGCAGGATAGAATTGTCCCAAGATCTGATATCTGCCATAATGGCAATGAGCATATTTTCAAAAAGCAGAGGAACCTCATGAACCAGAAAGCTATATGGGACAAGGATGGACCTGAACACTTACGGTCACCTAACTAGAGCACCTCCAAGGGGACCAAAGGACATAAGACAAAGAGCAAACAGGGGCAAGAAACCACTAGTATTCCTAACCTTACTGCCATTCCCTAAAGACTTCCCATACATAAACCCCAGTACCACCCCTAGAAAAAGTCCCTCTAATGTGGAAGAAAGGTGATCTCATACATTGTTGGTGGGACTACAAATTCTGTAACCATTATGGCAAGTAGTATAGAGATTCTTTAGAAACCTTAAATAAAACCACTATTTGACCCAGTTATCCCACTCCTTGGTCTATATGCAAATGAATTAGAACCAGCATGATATAGTGACAGAGCCAAACCAATGTTGATAGAAGCTCAACTCAAATACTCAAGCTATGGAAACAACCTAGATGTCCTACAATGGATGAATAAATAAATGAGATATGGCATATACACACAAAGGAATATTACTCAGCCATAAAGAAAAAAATGAAATTATGGCATTTTCCAGTAAGTGGAGGGAACTGAAGAATGCCACACTAAGTAAAATATGGCAATCACCTAAACCCAAAGACCAAATTTTTTCTCCTATTTATGGGTGATAATCTCAAACAAGGCAGGCTGGGGAGGAAAATAATACAAATGAATTGGACTAGACAAAGAGTAACGATGGGCAAGAGGGAGGATGGAAATAGGAAAGACAGTAGAATGAATTGGTCATAACTTTTCTTGTCCTGTATTTATATACATGGACAGGGAAATTCCACATGTACAACCACAGAGTAGGAACCTAATAGAATAAGTTATACTTTATGTATGTATATTCTGTCAAAATACATTCTTCTGTCATGTATAACTACAAATAAAAATTAAAAAATATAAGAGATGTCCTCTAGTTCCATGTCTGTGACCATGACACCAATGGGGTCTTGCAGCATGACTTGCCCCTGGATCTGATATCTGTCTTTAGGGCAACGTTCATCTCCTTTCAAGGACCACACAGCACTAGTGGGTAAACTTGGGCCTGAATACTTGCAGCCCCACTAACCAGAGCAAGACCATGGTGACCATGTTACAATGGACAAAGGGCAACTGTGTGCTGGGAATCATTCCTTTAAGTACCATTGCCAATGGACCACCCAAGCAGAAACCCACAAGTTCACCACAGGGCACCAGCACCAAGGTGCACCTAAGTGCTGGCCTCTCAGCCTGAATGCTCTGCTTCTCATATGTCCAGAGTGAACTGGAACCTCTCATTTATGGTCCCATTCTCATCTGGCTAGGACTCTGCTGGATCCAGGAGGACTGGGCCAGCTGCCAGATCCTTCTTCTCCAGGTCAGGACCTGCCCATGTGGGGTTCAGGTGAAACACGCTGCCCTAAGGCAACATCCACCTCTATTGCAGGACACTGATGAGTAGCATACAACAGATCTTGCTCTGACCTCTGGGATCCTGGGGTAAATTGGAGGCTCAGAGACACAGCATTCTATTCCCAACTACTTCCTAGGGAATTTCTTCCTGAAACGTGGCTAGTAGGAGGCTGGGATCTTACTTGGGCTCACTGGTTTTTGTCCTCACAAACACAGACAGAGGCCTTGGCCTGGCCCTCTCTGGTTTGCTTGTGGTTTGGAATTCTTTGGAGCTCATTGAGTGTCAGCCATTTTTATGATCAGGGAAATAGAAATTATCAGATTTGTTGTACAGGAGAGTGGGAAGAGCTAGAAGTTAAATGCAGAAAGAAGGCTATGGGGAGATCTCTGTGGTTATTTGTAACTCTGGTCAATGCTTAGCCCACACTATCAGGAAGCTCTCTGGGATGAATTTTCACTGACTCTTCTGCTTGTAGCTCTGAATTTATGAGCAAGAAAAAAGAAGACTGCTTACTAAAACATAGCATATTGCATAGGCATTATAGACATAAAGTCACGGGTAACTGAATGATTATTTTGTAACTTGAATTTTGGGTCAGATATTAGGAAAGTTGGAAAAATATCATGTTTTAAACTTTCCTACTTTTACATAATCAAGACTCTTCTGATGATACAAAAGTATTGGACACCAAAAGAGGACTCTGCTGCACAATAGAAATGTTGAAGGGGAAGATGGAATAGTGATAACTGCTTTAAGCTAGGAAGCTCCCAGATTTCAACAGTCCTAACCTCCCCTCAGTTGGGCCTCAGCCAGCTTTGCCTCCAGTAAACAGAGCCACAGGAGCATCCTATCACCTCTGCCATAGAATGGTCAGTCTGGATTGTTCTTCCCCTTGAAGACTCATCAGGGCACTCAGTTTGCCCAGGGCACCCACCACAGACTCACAGGGCTGCCCACACTAAAACAATTGCCCCTGGGACCAATACAAAGCTCAGCCAACTGGTTCTCTCTCAACCTATATCACCCCATCATCTTCCTGTCTGCTAAATGTGAAGAACTCTGTTTACTATGATGACCCTCAGAAAAGTTTTTTTCCATGTCCTACAACTGTTACCCATGGATGAGCATTTCTTCCACATTGCTGGCTGCCCCACCATTTCTTCTGCCACCTTCTCACCCTGGGCCTTCTTTGAGAAAATCAGTGAGGATGAAGAGTATCCCAGGCATAGCCTGCAGTTGGTGAGCCTGGAGTCTTCCCCTTCAGAGATGGAAAGGCTCAAGTGGAGCTGTATAA
This sequence comes from Urocitellus parryii, assembly GCF_045843805.1. Lineage (NCBI taxonomy): Eukaryota > Metazoa > Chordata > Mammalia > Rodentia > Sciuridae > Urocitellus > Urocitellus parryii. The sequence continues at coordinate 118,877,875 of NC_135533.1, read as the reverse complement.
ACTGGTAATGACATTGCTCAGGGAGCAGAAGCTCACACAGAAGTTTCATATCTCAGCTCTATCTTGGGAGCTCTATGTGCCAATATTTCCCTGTGGTATTTCAGACCTGGGCACAAAGAAACATAGGCATTTGGGGCCATTGAGAGCATAAAAGCAGACTGTGCACCCTCAGTGGCATGGGTAACTACTCTAAAGTTTTCCATAATGTGCCTTGGGCAGTGTTGAGTGCTAATATCATGGAGCAAGCTAGATCTGTAGCCTGAACTTTTGTATCTGATGCTTTCGATCTTTAGAGTATTCCATTTGCTCAGCTGTGCCTTGGCCACTTAGTCCAGGGTCTCTGACCAGAGTCTTCCCTTATTAGGGGGCTTGGGTAGGCCAGAGTGATGTAGGCTGCCAAAGAGAAACTTCCTACTCCTGTGCCAAGCAAGGTGTCAGTTGGCTGAGTAGGTGGTTTGAACTGCAGGAAGCCTTGAAAAGGGCAATGGACAACATCATCTTCAGGAGACCAGACATGCACAGAATGGGGGTAATGGCCAGTTCTCCCAGAAAGGATCTCTCATAGGACCTGAGATAAGCACCAAGGAGGCAGTTTACCCAACCTTTTATGCCCAATAGTGGGATGCCATCAGGATGACTTGTGATTGGCGCCCACAGGCCTGGGAAGGTAAGAATGGCCACCCAATAGAGAAAAGCCACTAGGTGCTATGAACAGGCTTTATGTAGGACCCTTCTCTCAGGTGCCTGCCTCCAAGGGTGGGAGCCCAGGGTGAGGGACAAAGCTTTCCCTGAAAACTGCACATGGCAATGGTTAGGTAAGGTGGGATTTTGGAGTCCCGGAGGTGAAAACAAAGTTCAGCTGCCAATGTGGTTTCAGGCAAAGTGGTAATCTTAGATATGTTGCCAGGATGCAGTTTTGGAAGGTTTGAGCAGAGAATATATTGGCATTCAGAAAACCAGCCATGGCATGAGGCATGGTCATTCCAGGAAGGGACAAAGCCATTAAGGTTCATATGCATTCACCTTTTGTGGGAGGGAGAGGAGTGGGAACTATGTGCCTGGGTGCATGCATGGGGCTGGTGGGGCACTGGTGCTCAGGCTGTGGATCCAAATCCCACTGTCCCACCAGCTGACCCAGTGAGGTTTCCTGATCTATTAGGGAGGGAAAGATGTTGGGTTTTAGTGGGTCAGTAGGTATTGTAATGGGAGAGATCCTTCCACCCATGGCCAGGCTCCAGAGCTTTCAGGGGGTAGTCAGGAATTTTTTATACCCTATGTAGTGGGAGTCATTTGGGAGCAGGGTCCCTAGACCTGCATCAACTGCATCAGGAGGTAGCCTCAGGATCAGGGACTTTGTGTCCTTCTGCCCATATTCTGGGAGCACAAGAGAGTATAGCCCCTGAAACAGAAGTGCAGGCACCACCTAGTGTCTGGCTGGGGTGATAGCTGAGTGGCGGATCAGGGCAGGCTAGGAGGAACAGCTGACTACCCTGTGACTCATAAGGTTTTCATGGTTATTGAAGCCAGAAAACCTGAGCTTGTGTTATCACAACTTGGATGTGACAGTTGCAGTCATTTGCTTCCTATCTTCTAGCCACTGAATTCTCCAATTTTGTTTGACTTAAATTCTCTAGGAACAACACTAGGAACCTGAATCATTTTCTAGTCCTATAGAAGGTTCTCTTAGCTGAGGTCAATAAAATACAGAAATCTATACAGATATGTAGCTCATTTAAATACCCATTTTTCATGTCTTACTTGTCATTTTTGTTTGATTTTCATGAGTTGAAGAACACTCTGTCAGATTTTGTCTTTTTTCAATTTGATGTTTTCCATATTGTGCCTGCAGCAGTGCTGGGTGCTATGTCTGGCTTTTGGAGAACAGGGAAGACCTGTTTCCTGCACTTCCACATCCAGTTGGTCCAGCTCTCCACTACTATGGGGTAGTTGCCAGGTTGGCTGCACAAGTGGGCTGGCATCCAATAGAAGTGAAGGTGACAGGGGTCAGGGTGGCACCAGACTTCCAACCAGCAGTGTAACTTTCTAATTCACTGGGCAGGTGGGGACTAGGATACCACCTGTGGGTCTTAGGTTTAAGATGCCTGCATTTCAGGTTAAGTAACATGTTGTCCTTGCTTTCTCAGGGGAACTTTTCTCTGATACTTTGTGTCTTCATGAGGGCCCCAAGATGAGCACCCTACATGCTGCCAGGAATAGAGCAGGGTGGCTGGTGAGAGCTGCCATTGGGCCTCTGAGGGGAAAATCAACTAAAGGTGATAGGTAATGGGCCAACACAGAACTGGTCCTGCAGGTGTTAGCCAGTGAGCTAGTGTAGATGGTGTCACCAGGGTCTCACCCACTGTACCTGGAACAGCACATTCTGTCCTCTCCTGGCCCAGCAAAGATATGAGCTATCTCTTTTCTCTAGACTTGCTCCAGAACAAGCAAGAGAGAAGCCTTGGCATACCCTGATACAGAACTTCTGATGGGGAAGGAAGGCGTTGGGTTTGTGATTAGGAGCTTTTTTGATAGCAGGAATCCCTTTGTTTATGTTGGGGCCCCAGAGCTGTCAGAGAGCTGTCTGCTATCTGAGGTGGCCCTGCTCAGACAGAAGGGGAATACCAGGGGAAATGTTCCTGGCTTAACAGAATCTGCAGGTGGTAGTAGCTTTGGGATCAGGCTTCTGTGTCCTCCTGCAATTTCCCTGGGAACACTGGAGTGGACAGCCATTGAGAATATAAGCATGGGCACTATACAGTATCTAGCTGAGGGGTTTAGCAGGGTAGCTTCAGTAGGATTGCTTACCCTGTACCCAAAGATGCTTTTCCTAGGTATGAAACCAGGAAAAACCAAGCTTATATGATCACAAAATCTGGTTTTATTCATGTTTGTGCTGCTTTCTTCAAATCTTGGCATCAAGATTCTCCAATTTTTTAAGTGTGTCTATTATTTAGCTCTTCTGGGGACAAATTTAGGCCTCCTACTGGTTCCACAATAAGTGTTCATCTTTGACCAGTTCAATCCAATAGAGAAAACTTTCAGACCTAGGGATCCCCTTACTCTTCACTCTCAGCAGGTTCAAGTATTCACCAGTATTGGCTTTTTAATAATGGAAGGACAATCTGCCAGTGTGTGATTCTTCAAGCTCAAACTTCTCATAACCTGCCCCCAAGCAGCCCTGGGTGCTCCACACCCGATAACTGTCAACAGTTTCCAATCTAAGATGCAAGTTGTCTCCTGGGTCAGTTTCTGCACTGGGCAAAATTTTAGGTGAGCAGGGGCCATGAAGAGCAGAGTGAGAGAGTTCTGTGGCTGGGACCAGCAGCCATTCTGGGTGCCTCTCACAGCCATTCTGGGTCCTCTGCCCCTCCAGGCTCCATTGGACCCATAAACCAGCTATATATGCTAGGGTCACTGTGCCCACTGAGCCTTGTGCAGTCTCCCATGGCCTGCTCATCCTCCTGGGCATGGAAGGTGATGATGGCCTGCAAACAACATAGTGGTCTGGTATCCTGGAAGAACCCAGACTGCCCCTATGCCAGATGAACCCCGAGCAGCCCAACGAGCCCCACTCCACTTCTGGTGTGAAGAAGTTGGGGATGAATTGCCAAGAACATGCCCCTGGGGTTCAGTGACTAGGTCCTCTCCTACATGCCAACACAGCTGAGCAGGTACCTGTCTTGTGCCTTCCTCTGAGGCTCCTCTGCTTGCCCAGGTGGAGGTGAAGTCATAGTGCTGCCACTTGTTTGTGACATCAGGAGTTACCCACAGAGCAAGGTTGTCATAGAAGGCCCTAAACAGGATCATTGTTGTCCAAGACTCAGAAGGACCCACAGGTGAGAGAAAACAAGTACAGTCTTCTTTAAGGGCATGGGATCACCACACATTTGAATCCAAAGTTGTTGGATGCCAGCCTTTTCACTTAGAATGCCATAGTTGCCAATTGCTTTGCTGTCATTTCACAGGAGCATTGTTATCACAGTTAGACTTTCATTGAGAAAAATCAAAACAAAGATAACAGGTTTTTCAGAAGAAAGAAATGTTGGAATCTTCAACAGAAGTTACTTTCTGGAAGCTAAACTTAGTGTCATGGCTCCTGATGTGAATCACTGAAAAATTAGGACCACCTTAAGGGCTGAAAATTTGTTGAGCTCTTGTGGGTTTTTTAAATGATTTTTTTTAAAAAACACAAATGACAGTGGAATGCATTACAATTCTTATTACATTTATACAGCACATTATTTCATATCTCTGGTTGTTTATAAACTATGTTGGCACCAATTCATGTCTTCATACATGTACTTTGGATGATGATGTCTGTCACATTCCACCATCCTTGCTAATCTCCTGCCCCCTCCCTTTCCCTCTCTCCCCTCTTCCCTATCCAGAATTCATCTATTCCTCCCATGCTCCCCTGCTCTACTCCACTGAGTTAGCCTTCTTATATATAAAAAATTGGAATTTTTTTTGGGGGGATTGGCTAACTTCACTCAGCATTATTTTCTCCAATGCCATTCATTTACCTGCAAATTCCATGATTTTTTTCTTTTTTATTGCTAAATAAAATTCCATTGTGTATATGCCACATTTTTATCTATTCATCCACTGATGGGCATCTAGGTTGGCTCCACAGTTTAACTTTTGTGAATTGTGCTGCTATAAATATTGATGTGGCTGTGTCCCTGTGGTATGCTGTTTTTAAGTCCTTGAGGTATAAACCAAGGAGAAGGATAGCTGGGTCAAATTTGGTAACAAAACCCATGTTTCAACCTTTCTGATATTTATGCTTCATAATATATCTGAATTTTTTTAACCCACAAAGGTGTAAAATGGTACCTGAATTTCCGAGTGTTTCAAGGATGAGCATCATTGCATGTACTACTTTGACCTTGAATTTCTTCTTCTGAAAAAAACCTGTGGATAATTTTATATATTTTTTACAAGATACTGTCTTCACCTGGTTGATTTTTAGTTCTCTCTATATTTTTTAAATTTTATTTTTAGTTGTAAGTGGACAAAATAACTTTTAATTTTATGTATATGTGCTGAGGATTGTACCAGGGCCTCACACATGCAAGCAGAGCGCTCTACCACTAAGCCCCAGCCCCAGCTCCTAGTTATCTATATATTCTTGATATTGATGCTTTGTTATTTTTATAACCCAGATTTTGTCTTTCAGCTTGTAGCTTGTCTTTTAATTTTCTTTAACCCATTATGTCCTGGTATCTCTTATGTAAGGGTTAACATCAAGACATAATTAAGTGTTTTTCTGATGAACAAAATTTCAATTTCTTAAGGGGTTGGGATTGTGTGTCAGTGGTAGAGGGCTTACACAGCACATGTGAGGCACTGGGTTTGATCTTTGGCACCACATAAAAATAAAATAAAGGTTATTGTGTACACCTACAACTAAAAGAAAATATTTCAAAAATTCCTTTGATTTTGACAACTTTTTCACTATGATCAATATTTTGAGTCTTCAATAACACAATCAATAACCTAGACTTAACCAACATATATAGAATATATCAACCATCATTAAGTGGATATATTTTTTTCTCAGCAGCACATGGATCCTTCTCAAAAATAGACAATATACTATGCCATAGGGCAACCCTTAGTAAATATAAAGGTGTGGAGGTAATACCATGCATCTTATCTGATCATAATGGAATGAAACTGGAAATCAATGATAAAAGAAGAAAGGAAAAATCCTACATCACTTGGAAAATGAACAATATGTTACTGAATGATCAATTGGTTACAGAAGACATAAAGGAGGAAATAAAAAAAATTAGAGATAAATGAAAATACAGACACAACATATCAGAATCTATGGGACACAATGAAAGCAGTTTTATGAGGGAAATTCATTGACTGGAGTTCATTCCTCAAAAAAAGAAAAAAAAAACAGCAAATAAATGAGCTCACACTTCATCTCAAAACTCTAGAAAAGGGAGAGCAAAACAACATCAAATGTAGCAGAAGGCAATAAATAATTAAAATCAGAGTGGAAATCAATGAAATTGAAACAAAAGAAACTATTGAAAAAATTGACAAAACTAAAAGTTGGTTCTTTGCAAAAATAAATAAGATCGACAGACCCTTAGCCATGCTAATGAAGAGAAGAGAGAGAACTCAAATTACTAACATACGGAATGGAAAAGGCAATATCACAACAGACAGTACAGAAATACAGAAGATAATTAGAAATTATTTTGAAACCCTATATTTCAATAAGATAGAAGATAGTGAAGACATCGATAAATTTCTTGAGTCATATGATTTGCTCAGATTGAGTCAGGAGGATACACACAATTTAAACAGACCAATATCAATGGAGGAAATAGAAGAAGCCATCAAAAGACTACCAACCAAGAAAAGCCCAGAACCGGATTGGTATACAGCAGAGTTTTACAAAACCTTTAAGGAAGAATTAATACCAATATTTTTCAAGTTATTTCAGGAAATAGAAAAAGAGGGAGCTCTTCCAAATTCATTCAATGAGGCCAACATCACCCTGATTCCAAAAGCAGACAAAGACACTTCAAAGGAAGAAAACTACAGACCAATATCTCTAATGAACCTAGATGCAAAAATCCTCCATAAAATTCTGGAGAATCAGATACAAAAACATATAAAAAATTGTGCACCATAATCAAGTAGGGTTCATCCCTGGGATGTAAGGCTGGTTTAATATATGGAAATCAATAAATGTTATTCACCACATCAATAGACTTAAAGATAAGAAACATATGATCATCTCGATAGATGCAGCAAAAGCATTTGACAAAGTACAGCGTACCTTTATGTTCAAAACACTAGAAAAACTAGGGATAACAGGAACTTACCTCAACATTGTAAAAGCTATCTATTCTAAGCCTCAGGCTACCATCATTCAAAATGGAGAAAAATTGAAGGCATTCCCTCTAAAATCTGGAGCAAGACAGGGATGCCCTCTCTCACCACTTCTATTCAATATAGTTCTGAAAATACTGGTCAGAGCAATTAGACAGATGAAAGAAATTAAAGGCATAAAGATAGGAAAAGAAGAACTTAAATTATCACTATTTGCAGGTGACATGATCCGATACCTAGCAGACCCAAAGGTTCTACAAAGAAACTACTAGAGATAATAAATGAATTCAGCAAAGTGGCAAGATATAAAATCAACACACATAAATCAAAGGCATTCCTGTATTTGTTTTTTAAAGATTGACTAGCTTTGATATAAGGGGTGTAAACAAGGACAGGGTAGGGACGAAGAGCTTGAGAAGAATATTTACAGTAAACAGGGATGAGAGGTGGGAGGGAAAGGGAGTGAGAAGGGAAATTGCATGGAAATGGAAGGCGATCCTCAGGGTTATACAAAATGTCATATAAGAGGTAAGGAGGGGTAAGTCAAGAGAATACAAATGGAAGACATGATTTACAGTAGAAGGGGTAGAGAGAGAAAAGGGGAGGGGAGGGGAGGGGAGGGGAGGGGGGATAGTAGACAATAGGACAGACAGCAGAATACATCAGACACTAGAAAGGCAATATGTCAATCAATGGAAGGGTAACTGATGTGATACAGCAATTTGTATACGGGGTAAAAGCGGGAGTTCATAATCCACTTGAATCAAACCGTGTAATATGATGTATTAAGAACTATGTAATGTTATGAACGACCAATAAAAAAAAAATTAAAAAAAAAAACAAAGGCATTCCTGTATCAGTGACAAATCTTCTGAAATGGAAATGAGGACAACCACCTCATTCACAATATCCTCAAAAAAAAAAAAATACTTGGGAATTAACCTAACAAAAGAGGTGAAAGATTTATACAATGAAAACTTCAGAACCCTAAAGAGAGAAATAGAAGATCCTAGAAGATGGAAAAATAGACCCTGTTCATGGAGAGGCAGAATTAACATCATCAAAATATCAATATTACCAAAAGTTCTCTATAGGTTTAATGCAAAGCCAATCAAAATCCCAATGGCATTTCTTGTAGAAATTAAGAAAGCAATCATGAAATTCATCTGTAAAAATAAAAGACCCCGAATTGCAAAATCAATTCCAAGCAGGAAGAGTGAATCAGGCTGTATACCAATACCAGACTTCAAACTATACTACAGAGCAATAGTAACAAAAACAGCATTGTACTGGTACCAAAACAGGCGGGTGGACCAATGGTACAGAATAGAGGACACAGTAACCAATCCACAAAACTACAACTATCTTATATTTGATAAAGGGGCTAAAAGCATGCAATGGAGGAAGGATAGCATCTTCAACAAATGGTGCTGGGAAAACTGGAAATCCATTTGCATAAAAATGAATCTGAATCCCTATCTCTCACCATGCACAAAAGTTAACTCAAAATGGATCAAGGGGCTTGATATTAAATCAGAGACACGGCGTCTGATAGAAGAAAAAGTTGGTTATGATCTACATACTGTGGGGTCGGGCTCCAAATTCCTCAATAGGACACCCATAGCGCAAGAGAGTTAACAACTAGAATCAACAAATGGGACTTACTCAAACTAAAAAGTTTTTTCTCAGCTAAAGAAACAATAAGAGAGGTAAATAGGGAGCCTAAATCCTGGGAACAAACTTTTACTCCTCACACTTCAGATAGAGCCTTAATATCCAGAGTATACAAAGAACTCAAAAAATTAAACAATAAGAAAACAAATAACCCAATCAACAAATGGGCCAAAGACCTCAACAGATACTTCTCAGAGGAGGACATACAATCAATCAACAAGTACATGGAAAAATGCTCACCATCTCTAGCACTCAGAGAAATTCAAATCAAAACCACCCCAAGATACCATCTCACTCCAGTAAGATTGGCAGCCATTAGGAAGTCAAACAACAACAAGTGTTGGTGAGGATGTGGGGAAAAGGGTACACTTGTACATTGCTGGTGGGAATGCAAATTGGTGTGGCCAATTTGGAAAGCAGTATGGGGATTCCTTGGGAATGGAACCACCATTTGACCCAGCTATTCCTCTTCTCGGACTATTCCCTAAAGACCTTAAAAAAGCGTACTATAGGGATACTGCTACAACGATGTTCATAGCAGCACAATTCAAAATAGCTAGACTGTGGAACCAACCTAGATGCCCTTTGATAGATGAATGGATAAAAAATGTGGCATTTATACACAATTGAATATTACCCAGCACTAAAAAATGACAAAATCATGGCATTTGCAGGGAAATGGATGGCATTAGAGCAGATTATGCTAAGTGAAACTAGCTAATCCCTAAAAAAAATGCCAAATGTCTTCTTTGATATAAGGAGGGCAACTAATAATAGAGTAGGGAGGAAGAGCATGAGAAGAATATTACCATTAAACAGGGACGAGAGGTGGGAGGGAAAGGGAGAGAGAACGGAAATTGCATAGAAATGGAAGGAGACCCTCAATGTTATACAAAATTACATATAAGAGGAAGTGAGGGGAAAGGAAAAAAAACTAGAGAAATGAATTACAGTAGATGGGGTAGAGAGAGAAGATGGGAGGGAAAGGGAGGGGCATAGTAGAGGATAAGAAGGGCAGCAGAATACAACAGACACTAGTATGGCAGTATGTAAAAACGTGGATGTGTAACCAATGTGATTCTGCAATCTGTATACGGGGTAAAAATGGGAGTTCATAACCCACTTGAATTAAATGTATGAAATATGATATGTCAATAGCTTTTAATGTTTTTAACAACTAATAATAATAAAAAAGAGTTTGCACACAGGAAAAAATATTTTGAGTCTTAAGAAATCGCCTATAAGAAAATATTTATGCACATTAATTATGAATGCACTGTTTTATTTTGGGTACAGTTTTTCATCTATTTTTTCTTTTGCCAATGATGTGAAACAAAGACCCTTTATCAGGCAATGTCTTTCATACATAAAGCCAAGTATTTGTTTTAGTTTTATTTATTAAGCTAATAGATCCACATATGTGTAACATGTAGTTTGTATCATCACATTTCCAATATTTATTGAACCATTTCATAGCTCTGCATTTGTAATTGGTCAGTACATCTATCTTAGACCAAATACCCATAAACATCTTTACTTTGTAAAGCATTTTTTTATATTCTCTTTTTTTTTCAGAAGTGTCTTGAAGGGCTTGGGATGTATTTCAGTGTATTCTTGCCTGGCACATACCAGGCCCTAGGTTACATCACTAGAAACACACACATGCACACACTCAAAATGTTCTGGCTATTCTGGGTCTTTTGCTTTTCTATTTAAATTTCAGAAATAACTGAATGCAAATTTATCTACACTTTTGGTTATAATTAATATTTTTATAATAGGAAGTATCCCCCTCTGCATTTAGGTAGGCTGTCATTTACTGACCTTCAGTAAGCTTTCTCCCAGATCCTTACTAAATTCAGGTATAGGATTTATTCTAGTCTTTATGACTATTTTTTAAGAGAGCAAATTGTCTATTTGGTTTAGAGAAATTCAACTGTTATATAATGATTCTAAATCTAGCCATACTGGCAGATTTCTCATTTTAAATTTCTGATTTGTCTACATTTTCTTTTGGTTTTGTATGTGGGGAACTTTTCAAAGTACAATAATGTTCTTTCTCCTCTCTTTCCCTGTATTCTACAGTTCTGGCTCTGAGAATCACAATCTTGAACAGAAGTAGTAAGGGAATCAATCCATGCCTCACCACGATTTCAAAGTGTATACTTCTCAGCTAATGAAACAGTGATGTGGCAACTGTGGGTGCAGAGGTGAGTAGGGTACAGGTATAAAGCAGAGACAATATTTAGATCCTTCAGTTGTCTTCCTCATTGACCTAGATATGTTTAACCAGGATTGTGCCCTTTATTATACCTTATTTTATAGTATTGGCTCTGGTCTAAGGTGAAACATTCCAGAAGAGAGCAGAGGAAGAAAGACCCAATGGAGAATATTTCTGGGAGACTTATGACTGCAGATTACATAAAAATATTACATGCCTTTTGGGTGGGACAACTGGGTCCACTGAACCTCAGGAATGTGAAGGGTTTCTTAAAAATAGCATAGGGGATTCTGAATCTCCTTTATGGTTTACAAATTTTGGAGGAAAGCCCCTCTGATTGTTGTCACAAACAGAGAGGTAGAAAAAGAGCCCAGTGCAGGAGGAGCAACTCTGAGTTATAGATACATGCTTGGCTATGAACTACTGGATAGGACAAGGAGTCATGCAGCTTCAATTTCTCCATCACAGTGTTAAATATTTTCACTGCATCAGTTTCTCTCCACCCCCTGTAAAAAAATAAGATTCTGAGCACACAAAGAGTTGTATTTCTCCAGCTGAGGGAGGATGGGAGGGAAAAGAGAGGAATCATAGTGAAATTAATTTCCATGCATGTGTGCATTTGATAGGATAAACTCAACTACTATGCATAACTGAGAGGTTGGAGGGAAAGAGAGAGAGAAGGGAAATTGCATGGAAATGGAAGGAGACCCTCATTGTTATTCAAAATTACATATAAGAGGATGTGAGGGGAAAGGGAAAAAAACAAGGAAGATAAATAAATTACAGTAGATGGGGTAGAGAGAGAAGATGGGAGGGGAGGGGAGGGGAATAGTAGAGGATAGGAAAGGTAGCAGAATACAACAGTCACTAGTATGGCAATATGTAAAAATGTGGATGTGTAACCAATGTGATTCTGCAATCTGTATACGGGGTAAAAATGGGAGTTCATAACTCACTTAAATCAAATGTATGAAATATAATATGTCAAGAGCTTTGTAATGTTTTGAACCAATAATAAAAAACTCTAATAATGATAAAAAACCACACTGCACCTCATAAACATATATGATTATCATCTGTAAAATAATAATAATAATAAATCAATCTCAGTGTGACACAGTAATGTATGTACTGACTCCCACAGTTGAAATCTAGAAAGAGGAATGGCATGGCATACCATGTAAGAAATGCACCAGTAGGGGAAGTGTGATCTGTCAGAGTATTGGTACATTGCTACAGATGTCTTCATTCCATAAGAGTCTTGCCCAGTGAACTATTTCCCAGGGGACTTTTGACAAGAATAAAAATGCATCTGGGTCACTTTTTCTACTATTTTAATGAGCATTTCAGATTCTTTTTACCCAGAAACTTTCTGAGAGCAATGTGGCAGTCTTGCAAGATAAATAGAGAAGAGTTTTTGTCTCACTTCTCCATTGACCTGAGTCACTGTGTTTTACCCAAATGGCACACCAATGTTATGTGATACACCACACAAATAATCAGCTTCATCCTCATTCTGGATGTTGGAGATGCTTAAGTAGTGGTCAGCTCCTGAGCTGGAGCCTGAAAATCGATCAGGAATCCCGTTCCCCCTGCCATGGGTGCCATCACTCTTAACATACATTACATACAGTGGGGCTTTTCCAGGCTGTTGCTGGTACCAGGAAATGTAGTAGCTGCTGTGCTGACTACTCAGGGTGCAGGTGAGCTTGACTGAGGCTCCCAGAGAGGCAGATACAGAGGGTGACTGAGTCAGCACAGGCTGGGAGAGGGAACCTAAAAACACAGAAATTTATTATATTCTGAAAAAAAGCACGCAAAGAAAGAACATTTATGCCATGAGTCAGGATGCCAAGGACAATGCTGACCTGTGCAGAACAGGAAGAGCATGAAGAAGAGGGCTGGAGTCCAGGCCATGGTATACACACCCCAGAGTTCTCCTGAAGCAAACATGCCCCAGGACTCTTTTATTAGCCCTCAAAACCCAGAGGATAAAAGAGGATCTATTCATGCAAATCTGTGCCACTTACCTAGACCAACAAGCCCCTCCCTGTCTGTCTTTTCTGGGGGAAGTATGCATGGAGTGTGCACAGCCTGAAACATTCTAGATGCCTAGAGAGGTCTTTGTTGAAATAATAAGCTCTGTCCTGACACCAGGAGTCAGGTATCAAGGTTCTCACACTTGAGGCCAAAACCTCTCCATGGCAGACCTACATTTTCCACATTGCCCAGACTTAAGTCAGTGCCATCTGTGTCCAGGTGACAGGTGGTCCTGACAGAGCCCCTTGCCTCCCAGAAATCCTTTAGCACTGCCTGATCCCAGTCCAGGATAGGATTAGGAACAATCTATCTCATTTCAGTCTTTAATTTTCTATTCTCTCTAATATCCCATAGAAATAGGAAACACAATTTGAACAATTTTCTATGGCATTTTCAGGTGAAGGGGGCTCTTATATACAAACTCTACATGCAATGGAAAACACATAAGCTGAGAATGAAGACTGCAGACAGGTGAGCTCTGAACCCACATATGAGTCTCTTTGTAAAACTAGTGTTCTCTCTTCTACCAAATTCCTCATGAAATTGGTACATATGGACTTTATAGATAAGAGTTTGGGAATTTAAAATTGTACAGTGTATGATTCATTGGATTCATTAAAAATGAGGAAAACTCAGGAGACAAAAAGGAAAATAACTGATAGACTTGATGAAGAAATCAGCAGACCTGGGGCTTTTGTCATAGGAATCAAGAGAAAATAAAGTATGAATTTTAAAGGAAAAATGACAAAAACATCTCATGACTCTTCTGGTAGAAAGACCTCTACATATTGTTATAGTGTTGTTCCATCCTATGCACAACAGCATCTTATGGATATTCTGGCTTCCAATGCTGACCAATAATAAATATCAGTGAATACATTAGTTGAAAGATAATATACACCTCAAGCTCTGCTTGAGCTGCATTCTAAGCTTGAGTTGCTTAGTTATGGCTAAAGGCCCACAGTTTTTGGCCCTGGCAGTAGTACAGGGATTTCTCATGAAGCAGTCCTCTGGGTACACAGGCGGCTTGCCAGTCCCTGTTTATGATGGAGCTGACTTGGAAGCATTTCCTGGGCTCAGGCATAATTCAGAGGACAGGGCATGAACTCTGCTTGTTGGGTAGGCACACCACAGAACTATCCTCAACTGAGGGTCCCTCACAGTGGTGACAAAACAGAAGATAATGAGCAATTCAGGAAGTGTGTCTTTCAGTATATTTTAAAATGTGGTGCCAAGTTTTTGCATTGTACAAAAATTAAGTATAATGAAATGAATTTTTACTACACAACAGTAGGTCTTTTGCTTTGATTTATTACAAAATGAACATCAATGAAGATGCTAATCACTGGAAGAAATGATTTGACCTCAGTCTTCCGATCAGATTCAGGTGATACTATCCCTTTTGGAAGATAAAATAATTTAATCCCTACTTTATGTAAAATTTCCTTAAAAACAACTCACATATATCCTACATTTTGGATTTAAACATAGAGAGAAATTAACCAACCCCTTACCTTAACCTTTCTCTAGGATAAGTCATCATTGGGCTGCCAGATTTGTCAGTGTCTGGTCTTATGATTTCCATATCCTGTGATCAGGTTTCTATTTAGGATAAGTCATGTGCAGGTTTAGATCTCTTTTGCCCACCTGGGACTGACTGTGCTGAGCATAATTGTGATGTATCACACATTGAACCCTATTCACCCTCAGGTGGGCACCTGAGAGGGTTAGGCAGATTTGCTCCCAAAAAGGAAGCCTGAGAGCAGAAAGGTGGCCAAGGGTGTATGTTGTTTCTGTTTCAAATCAGGGTCCTGGCACTTGGCTAGATTTCTGCTACAACAAGTATGAGAAGTGATCATTGGTGACCCAAACTGTGTTGGAGCCACAGATGAGAGAGACTGTCCATTCTGAGCAAGTGGCCATAAGGGGCTCCCGAGTCCACAACCTGAGAAGTGGACCCTAAAACCCCAACAAAACATGTCTAGAATAAGGAAGGACAACAGCGAGCCACTACAATGGTTGGAATCCAAAGTCTTTCTTATCCTGAACACTGAGTCAGAAAGAGAAGAAGACATGTCCAGGTTGGGGTATACATTTTAGAACAATTTCCTGGCCCTGAAATTTAGGCCAAACTTCCTGATGGCCCATGATTACCCATTGAACGGTCTGGATATAGGGGGCATGTTTACGTGGTGTATTATATAAATATGAGCCCTTTACCATCAACTTCTAAAACATGGTTGTATGTCCTGAGAACACTTAGAATTTTAGAACAGACACAGGGTGGCTATGTTATGTGGACTTTCCCCATGGGAGGAAGCACCTGCACTAGCACTGTGCAGGGTCCATTGAGTAACTGTTCCTCCAATAAATCAAAACCACTTGAGTTTCTACCAGTTTTTTACAAATGTCCACAGTGCCCCCTAGAGGCCTTTTGGTCTAAAACTATAAGGTCCCATTTTATAAAGAACTGTTGAATTACTTGTATTACATTCCCACTTTATTACCAAGACTGTCTCACATTTATTACTTGAGTTTTCCTCGAGTATTCCTATTTATATCTATTTAACTGTTTTTATTTGTTGGTTGAAATCATTCTTAATTGTGTGCAATTTAATTTTACTGTTGCATGGTCTTGAATTATTCAGAATTTTTTATAATTAACATACTTGTATTTATTTTGTATAACGCTTCATTGGTTTATTATAATTGTACGTTAATAGTGGCATTCACTGTACACATAATCATACATTCAGGAACCATAATTTCATCCATTTTATTCCCCAATATTCTCCTTTCCCCTCACTTACACCCTCCCTTAAGTCTGCTTCTGTACTCTACTGGTATCATTTCAGTTGTTTTTTAATTGGTGCATTGAATTATTAATAAAATTTTGATTCACTTTTATATATTGGTACTTGCACATAGCATCATTTATTTGTTGTCCTTTCACAGGACTTGCCTATCACCTCATTTTCTACCTCTTCTGGATCTTTCTTCTCTATTCAACATTTCTCCCTTCAAGGATCCAGTTATTTCTTTCATGAGTGAAAGTTACCAAGAGAAAAAAGTAATAAAGATGGAACCAATGAGTACAGCAATGAGTACAGGAATCGATTTCATGACCAAATTGCTGATAAGATTATTGATTTTGAACTTCTCATTGAATGCAGAGAAGTCTTAAGTGAAAAATTATTTTAGTAATCTAATTTGCAGGGCTAAAAAGAAAACAGAAGAGGAAATACTCCACATTGGAGAATTAAATTTTCTTTTCTTGCCAGTTTTATTTTTTATCTGGTTCAGTAAAGATAAAGTGAGTTATGGTCAACAAGGTCTATATAACCAAACTACACACACACACACAAAAAAAAAAAAAAGCTCTGGGCTGAGGTTGTGACTCAGTGGTAGATTGCTTGCCTTGCAAGTGTGAGGCCCTGGGTTTTATCTTCAGCACCACATAAAAATATACAAGTAAAATAGAGATATTGTGTCCTACTAGAATTAAAAATAAATATTCTTTTTAAAAAACAAGCCTTAAATAGCTATCCTGTTTTTTTTTTTGTCTTTGTTATTTTGGTATCAGTGATTGAATGCAGAGGGGTTTAATTGCCCCAGTTACCCTCATACCCATTTTTCTTTTTTAAAAAAAGAATGTTTTACTATAGTGCTTACATCCTTGCTAAGTTGCTGAGGCTGATTTTAAAATTGTAATTCTTCTTCATTAGCCTCCCAAGCTTCTGGAATTACAGGTCGGCACTACCACACCCATCTTTTAGTGTTTCCTTATTGCCAATAATGTATGCATTATTTCTAGATTTGTAAATGTCACCAAGAGAGAACAACTGGTCTATCAGAATGAAGCTAGAATAACTCCATCCTCTTTTATTTTAAGTCCTTTTACGTGGCCTAACATATAATCTACCCTGCCAATGAATTCCTGTTTAATTAAGAAGAATGTTCCTAAGCTCCAGTGGTTAATGTGGGTGACAGTATAAGAATAGTCTCTAAGTTAAGGCATGATTTCCCACACTGCTGAGTTTGAGAGCAGTTTCCCAGTTGCCTGCTTGTATCTGCCCCTTCTAAAATCAATCTTGCTGATGTACATAGTATAGAGCAAGTGGTGTTTTACACTTCTTCACCAGCACATAGTTTTCTTTTGATCAACCTCTTCTTTAATTTTATTTCCAAATATGAACCCAGAATATTTAAACTCTTTACACCAGGCAACATAAAACAAACTATATAAAATTATCAATGTTTCAGAGTGAAAATTGTAGATAGAAAATAAGTACATGATGGTGGAACTGCAAATTGGTGGAATCACTCTGGAAATCAGTATGGAGTTTCCTTAGAAAACTTGGAATGGAACCACCATTTAACCCAGTTATCCCATGCCTCTGATAGCTTGATGCCAACCCTAGCAAGGAAGAGTAGGGAAGGGAAGAATAGAAGTTCATTAGATTAGACAAAGAGGAATTAAAGGAAAGGAAGGGGAATGAGAATAGGGAAGACAGTAGAATGACTCAAACATGACTTTCCTGGGGTCAGGTATGAATAAATGACCAGTGTAACTCCTTATCATGTTCAACTACAAGAATGGGATCAAAATTATAATGGGTTGCACTACAAATATGTATAGTATTCAAAATATACTGTCATGTATATCTAAACACATCAAGTAAAAAAAAAAAAGAAAATAAGCACATGAAATAACACTAAATCTCTCTTTCTTCATTAATTTAAAAACATTTGGAGGTTAAAAATAAATGCATGTTCTAGGATTACTGAGTGAAAGCACTTTAAATACATGAGGATCTTCTCTTGGCCATGTAGCCAGGGATAGATAAGCTGGCTTTGGAAAATTTCTGTGGCTCTCCCATGGCAAATAAATAATCTAACATTATATCATAAAGGCCTGGAAAAAGATGCAATCAATGCTAAAGTAGATAGGAAAAAAACTTATAATCAGATTCAAAGTAATAAAATTGAAACAAAACAATTTAAAAAATAGAAAAAAGTTATATTGTGGAAAAAATAAATTAAATTGATAAACCCTTTGGCAAGTTAATGAAGAAAGGAGAGAGAAAACTCAAATAATTACTTTTGTGATGGACAGTATTGAAATGTTCATGATAATAAGTAACTACATTTAAAATCTATACCCTAGTTAAATGGAAAATCATGAAGACATTGACAAATTTCTAGATACATTGACTTATCCAAATTGAATGAGAAGGACATAAGAAATTTAAACAAATCATTTCAAGTAATGAAATTGAAGACTCCATCCAAGGTGTACCAACAAAGAAAACCCCAGTATATATGGATTCTCAGCCAAGACTTCCAGTCCTCAAAGAAGAACATCAACCTCCTCAAATTATTTTATGAAAAAGAAAGACCATTCCAAACACATTCTATAAAGCTAAAATCACCTTGATAACAAAATCCAAAGATATATGGTGTAAACAAAATTTCATATTAATGTTCCTGATGAACATAGAACCACAAATCCTTCATTAAAAAACTGGCAAAATACATGCAATAAACATATTAAAAATATAGAGTATAATGATGAAGTTGAGTACATCCCAGGGATGTAAGGTTGGTTCAACATATAGAAATCAATTAATGTAATTTATCAGTTCAATAGACTTAAAGACAAGAATCTCATGATTATCTCAATAGATACAGGAAAAGGCATTGGACAAAATTCAATATGCATTCATGATACATCCTATCATATTTATGTGATAGAAAGACCATATCACAACATTGTAAAATCAATATATTCTAAATCCAAGGCTAACATCATTCTAAATGAAGAAAAACTGAAATTATTTCCTCTAAAAATAAAACAACCAGGGATGCCCTCTTTCACCACTCCTATTCAACATAATTGTTGAAACCCTAGAGCAATTAAACAGAAAAAATACATTAAAGGGATATGAATATGAATAAGGAAAAAAGACTCAAACTATCCCTATTTATTGACGACATGATTGTATATTTAGAAGACCCAAAAAACTCCACAAGAAACCTTCTAGAACACATAAACAAATATAGCAAAGTAGCAAAATATAAAATTAACATGCATATATCAATTACATTTATATACACTAATGAGCAAATCGGCTATAAAAGAAATTGGGAAAATTATCCCATTCACAATATGCTAAAAAAATAAAATGAAATACTTGGAAATAAATTTAACAAAAGAGGTGAAAGATGTCTACAATGAAAAGTCAGAACATTAATGAAAAAAATTGAGGAAGATCTTAGAAAATGGAAGGACCTTCCATGTTCTTGGATAGGCAGAATTAATATTTTCAAAATGTCCATACTACCAAAAAAGCTATAGGGATTTTAAGGCATTGCCTATTTAAATTGCAATTAAACTTTTCATAGAAATAGAAAAAACAGTCATTAAATTCATTTGGAGAAATAAGAGGCCTAGAATAGCCAGAGCGATTCTCAGTGGGAAAACTGAAGCATGAGGCATCACAATACCAGACTATAAATTATTCTACAGAGCTATAGTAACAAAAATTGGCATGCATTGGCACCAAAACAGCCATGGAAACCAATGGTACATACTAGAACACACAGAGAAAAACCTACATAAATGTAGTTATCTTATACTAGACAAACACACCCTAAACAGAAACTGGAGAAAAGATAGCATCTTCAACAAACGGTGCTGGGAAAACTGAAAATCCATATGCAGCAAATGAAACTAAACCCCTGTATTTCATCCTGCACAAAATTTAACTCAAAGTGGATCATGGACCTTGACATTAGGACAGAGACTCTCTGCCTACTAGAAAACAAATTAGGCAGAACTATCCATCATGTCACCTGAGGAATCAAATTCCTCAACAAGATTACTAAATCACAAGAAGTAAAATCAAGAATCCATAAAAGGGATGCTATCATTAAAAGTCTTCTTCACGGCATAGAAAAAAAGAACATGAAGAGAGAACCTAGAGAATTGGAGAAAGTCTTGGCCAACTGTACCTCAGCTAAAGCATTAATCTCCAGGATTTTTTATTTTTTTAAAAAAGTAACACACACACACAATCACCCAATCTATCAATAAGTGGGTAAATGGACTGAACAGACACATCACAGAAGAATATATGTGAACAGGTAACAAATGTATAAAAAATGTTTCACATCTCTAACAATTAGAGATATACAAATTAAAACTACACTGAGAATCTCATTTCGGTAAGAATGGCAATTATCAAGAATACAATAACATTAAATGATGGCAAGTATATTGAAAAAAGGGTACACTCATACAGTGCTAGTGGGACTGCAAATGGGTGCAAACACTCTGGAAAGCATTGTAGAGATTCTTCAGAAAACTTGAAATTGAACCAGTAATTGATCCAGTTTTTCCACTCCTTGGTCTATACCCAAAGGATATATAATCAGCATACTATAGTGACAAAGCCACATCAATATTTACAGCAGGTCAATTAACAATAGCTAAACTATCAAGCCAACATGGGTGCCCATCAACAATGAATAGATAAAGAATATGTGGCACAATTTGGGTGTGGTGGTGCACTCCTTGTAATCTTAGCTCTTTGGGAGGCTGAGGCAGGAGGATCATGAGTTCAAAGCCAGCCTTAGCAAAATTAAGATGTTAATCAATTCAGTGAGACCTGTCTCTAAAGAAAATATAAAATAGGGTTGGAAATGTGGCTCAGTGGTTGAGTGCCCCTGAGTTCAATGATGAGTACCCCACTCACCCCCCAAAAAATGTTAGAGGAGGAATAGATGAATTCTAGATAGGGCAGAGGGGTGGGAGGGAAAAGGATGGGCAGGGGATTAGCATGGATAATGGAATGTGATAGATATCATTATTCAAAGTACATATATGAAGACACGAATTGGTGCCAACATTCTATATATACACCAGAGATAAGAAAAGTTGTGCTGTATATGTGTAATAAGAATTGTAATGCATTCCGCTCTCATTTTTTTTAAATCAACAAAAAAAGAATATTTGGTACACATACCCAATGGAGTAGTATTCAGTACTCAGCCATAAAGTAGAATAAAATTGTGGCATTTACTGGTATGTGGATGGAATTGGAGACTATCATGCCAAGTGAAATAATCCAATACCAAAAAAAAAAAAAAATACAAAGGCTGAATGTTCCCTCTGATATGTGGATGCTAACTGACAATAGGTAGGAGGGAGCAGTAGTGAAGATTCACTGGATTGGACAGAAGGGAGTGTCTGGAAAGGATGAGGGATAGGAATGGGAAAGAGTAGAATGAATCTGACATGTTTCCTATGTTCACATATGAATACAACACCTGTGAAACTCCTCATCATGTACAACCACAAATGGAAAGTTAAACTCCTTTTATATTATGTCAAAATATGTTATACTGTCATTTATAACTAAAAAGAATAAATATAAGGAATTATATATAATCATATGTATATATGTGTGTATGTAAAAAAAAAAGAGAATGTAATTAGTTGTGGCAGAAATGGTGTCCGGATATAAAGAATTAATTCAGGCCAATTACTCTCTATGTTCCCATTTTCTCTTCCACCTGTTATGACATAGCACAACAGCATTTCCAGATGCCAGTGTTATCCTGATGTGCTTCCCCATCCCTAGAATCATGAAACAGATAAACTTTTACTGTGGGGCATGTTTCTAATCCCAATGACTTGGAAGTCTGAGTCAGAAGAACCACAAGTTAAAGAATAGCTTCAGGAACTTAACAATGTCCAAAGTAACTTAGAATGAATGACCTTGTCTCAATATAAAATTAAAAAGTGCTGGTGAATATAGCTCCATGGTACAGGTTCCTAAATTCAATCACCAGTATCCTCTAGAAATTAGGAATAAAAGTTTAGCACTGCTTAAAGGTGAATAAAAATTGTGTAATATGTAAGCAGCTCTGACCATCCATCAGAGAAGGAAGAATCAGTGCCTGGAGGACTGAATAGTTTTAGGGCTCTAAGAAAATATTTACTTTATAACAGAAGAAACATGAATATAATCCAGGATGGATTATATTTCCCTCTATTCTGATGAGTCTTAAAATATATTTTAATTTACATGTGATCCATAAAAGGGTCCATGAAAAAAGATGCGTGCAGGAACCACAAAGATCATGATGTGTCCTCAGTAGGATGAAGCGTAATTCAACTCATCATGGAAGACTCTCAAAAGCAGTTTTATAGGGTGGAAGAAGACATTGAGGAAGGAACACCTGCTGTATGATTTCATTTATAAAACTTTAAAAGAGTAAAAACTGCCCAAATATAACAGAGAGCAAGCCACTGGCTGCCTGGGAGGTGCTATGAGACATGATAGATGGAGTATTCCCACAGGGAACCGGAGGCTTGCAGGGTGGGTGGATTTCTTGACCTGATTTGCTGATGTTCCAAAATTTGTGAACATATCTCAATATTTGTATAAACTTTCACGCCTGGGTGGTTCATGTTTGTCAAATATTCCACAATAAGAAAATTTATGTAAAAATAGGCTATAACAGGAATCACTAGAGTTCATAATGAGAGCCAAGGAGAGTATAACAGAGCTCTGGAACTCCTGGAAATAGAAAGGATTGGATTCCTCCTCAGAGGTAGTCTGACTTGACCAGGATTGGACTGGCTGCTTTGTCACCTAAACTTCAATGGAAAAAATCATAGGATCCAGTTGTTCCCATCAAGTTAAAGAAGAACAGCACTTTCTGTTTCTATGGAGTACATTTCCTAGATACAGGATACCATGGATGAATCTAGGACAGAGGATAGAAGGCTTTTCACTTCCAGGCAGTGCCTGGAGATGCAGCTTAGCCCTCAATAATGGCAGTAGAAGAAGTCACAGGCCTGGCCTGAGAAGGAGCTACTTGCTGAATGTTCATTCTGCTGGCAGATGAAGAAAGGGTTCTTTTGTCTCTTCCCCATGGGTTGCGACCACTGAGGCTCTGGTCATAAGATTGACAGTGGGAGGCAGACTCATAATCAGACTGGAGCTCAGTTATGGATAGCAAACCTGCACTACCAGACTTGGAGCCAAAAACAGTGATGAGAGACCCTTGATTGCATCCTCAGCCCTGGCCCAGAACTCTCTAATTGGGGATGTCCTGGGGGTGTTTGAGGGTGGGTTTAGGTGAGTAATGGTTTTGTGGGAGGTCACAACTACTATCTCTGAGCAGAAAGCTTTAGGCAGGGCCAGACAGATTATTACATCTCTGCTTACTTCCTGAACACTCAACAACCAAACTCAAGCACTCCCTAGTATCTATATCTAAACACAACATTCTGGGATCTGGTGACCCAAGCACCTCAGAGATAGCCTGCCTCTGGGGCAGTGGTGAATCTGTGCATGGACTACTTGACTGCTCAATGTTCAGTATCAAAGTGTTTTCTGTGATAAAATTCTCTCAGATCAAGATAAAAAACAAGAACATAAAGTTTTTGGCTTTATTAGCTTGCACAGTAACAGTCATATAATTCCTAATGCAAAATCTTGTTCCAAAGATTTTTTTCAGCTTGCACTTGGTAAGGAGATAAGTTGCAATATCTTGTGGGTTGCCATTTGGTGCCATTTAGGATAAGATACACGGATACCTGCTTTTAGACTTCCTCGTTTGAAACAATCTTAATCTTTATTATCAGCATGTAACATGTAGGGTTGTGAATATGAGATAGTCATAGCCATATGCTACATAAACCACCATTGACTACATGTAGTGCCACAGGGGGTAGAGGCCCTGAAAGGACCTCAGGTACCAGAACTCATGAAAGTCTTCAAAAAAGTGCACATGGTTCTACTCATTTGGTAGGGATGCAAATGACCCCACAGGAACACCAGTCTTTTTTTAATGTTTGATGAATAAGTCAGTAAATTTCCCAATAGTTTGTGGTTCTAATTGAAAAAGAGAATAATTTTCTGGATGCTGGCAGCTCTAGGTGTACCATAGGCCACAATTGCCTGCCTAGAAATTTCATTATTTAAAAATGTAACTTACTTTTTGATGTGTATTTTTCAACTCCAAAAAAATTTGAAAGAAAATATAGACAGAGTTTAAAACTATATAGTCAGGAAATAATGACACATATCTCTAACCCCAGCAGGTCAGATGTCTAAAAAAAGGATTTAAAGTTCAAATATATTAAATATATAAATACAATTTAAACTTAGAAAATAATCAGTTGTCTGAGGCAATTTTTTAAAACACATGTTAAAATTGTTTAGGCTAATTACTACAATTAATTATCACAAATTGGATTTTGAGGATAAAGGAACCTCCTCAATTTACAAAAGCCTAAAATTTTGAAATACAGATGGCATGGCCTTATTCATCTTTAGCATTAATTTTTACATTCAGTCACAGGGAAGGTAGTTTTAAAATAAATGTTAAATGTGCTTAGGGGGCAATAATTTAGGTCTAGTGAAAGAACAGACACGGAGTAACAAGTTGCCTTGGCAGGAAGAGGTGTGTAATGGTGTAGATTGCTATGGAACAGAAACACAAGGAAACCATTCCACATGGGCTCACATAGGCCTCATAGATGACCTTCATATTTACATGTATATATGAAGACCCCAGAGGTAAACTGAGAAAAGGAAGAGAGTGGCCCCAGGAAAGATGAACAATGACCATGAAGGAGGTACCTGCCATGGTAGCTCCAGAGTAGACCCCACAGGAGGTGCTGCTCCCAGAGGGGCCGGTGTCCTGCTAGGGCCTGACTCTTCCTAGAGCAGGACTTTAGAGCCTGAGGTTATAAAGTCCATGGAGATTTCAATCTTGTCAGACAGCTTGTTTGAGCCAGAAATCTGATGGCTAAAGTATTATCCAATCAGATAAGAAGATCACAGGAGGTTGTGAAGAAGTATAAGGCAGTGCAATAAGGGAGAATGAAGAGAGGACCTGAGGGAGGGGTTCCATCAACCTGATGATAATAACCTCTGCTATGAGCACAGGGAAAGGGTTAATAAAGTATGACTCCAAGCTCTCAGGGTTGGATGATGATGAAGAAGCCAGGGGCTCCATGGACTGAGGAAGGAACACAGGGCTAAATCCACTGCCTCTCTTTTTTTTCTCCCAGGTCATGAGGTCTATCAATGGCATTCAAGGCCAGTCCAGGGATCCTGAGGCCCAGAAGCAGAAACTGCATGATGGTCTTGAAAGACACAGAAGGAACCGCATCACTAGAGAGGACACTCAGGTCAGGAATTATTACTTCAGAGGAAGAAGGAACTAAAAGGAGAGACAATGTTTTCTAGATATAAACAGCTTTTCCCCTTCCCTCCCTCCTTCCTTCCCTGTCTTCCATTAGCTATGATACTTAGGTAATGTATATCCTTTTGTGATTTGCTTAATTTAAAAACAATTATTTGATGTTGATGACATTTATTTTATTTTATTTATTTAGTTTTTTGTGGTGCTGAGAATTGAAACCAGTGCTCAAGCCACCTCCCATTTCAGTTTCCTATTAAAACAGCAATGCAATTATCCACTGGGATGATTAAAATAGTCAATGATGATACTGACATAAAAAATAAACAAATTCTGAAGCTGTCATTCACTGTGAGTTCAGGTACCTGAAAATATACATTCAGGCTAGTACATGCTCAATTATTTACTAAAGCCAAGCTGTGATTGACTGCAATGATATGGTCACATACTCTGTCTTGAAAGAAGGGATAAGCCATGCAACTGAGGATATTAGCCTACCATTTTAACCACTTTCCTCATTGAATTAAAGTGCAGTTTCTAAGAACATTGAACGTTTAAAAGAGAGTATTGTTTCAATCAGATTTACTATTAGATAAGTAAAATAAGTCTGTTTTATACTTCTCCTGTTCTGAGGCTTTGGCATATTTAAATATGTTAACATTAGGGTTTGAAAAATATAGAGCATGAAAACTTATGTTTAAAAGTCTTCTTCTTTGTTACTTTACAGCAAAGAATTTGGACCAAAACATCTGATTTTTTTTCATACATGTATTTTTTGCATGATTGTAAAATTATGGAATTAAGAAAACACAAACAGAAATAAAATCTAAACAAGGCCATGGGTGTCATTCTGTAGTGGCATCATGACTTTTTATACATTTATTTCCTGGTGCCTTCTTTTTTCAAAGCCAATTCTGAGAATTCATTGTATAATTTCCAGAAAAAAATCACTGAGTCCTGGTGGTAGACATTGATCTCCATTGAAATATTATCACATGTAATATATAGTACATATGTATACCTTATATTTTAAATACATTTTTATCATATAGAGAGATAATGATTATGGCTTATCATCTGAATGAATTTCACTTTCTGTGACAAAGTTCTTTTACCAGTAGAAATTGGTAAGAAGTGAAAATATTTGTTAGTTTTGAGAATATATTTTTTATATTCATTTTTACATTTTAGAGTTTCTATGTGAGTTTATGGAAGACAAATACAGTGTGGCACCATGGAAACCAGATTCCCATATTTTGTGTTATTTTAAATTCAGTGAGGTTCTTATTTACTCTAGTAAAAGTGACATAAGCTCAGAATTTCAGGGGCTGAAGGCTTTTGTCCCACTTTCTCATCTGTCTGTACCTCTGTGGTAGCATTGCTTTGATACACCTGACAGTATTAATCAGCCTCATCCTCAGGCTGGAGCCCAGAAATGTGCAAAAATGCTGCATTGGTTGATGCATCTTTGAATCCAGAGAATCTATTGGGGACCCTGGCCCCAGTTTCTTGACTGAGTCTGAGTAGTAGTACAGGTAGAGTTGGGGAGGGCTCCCTGGCTTCTGCTGGTACCAATACATGTTTCTACCACTAACACTGAGGTCACTGCTCAAGGTGCAGGTGAGTCTGGTGGTTGATCCCGGAGATGCAGAGATGCAGAGATGTATGGTGGCTGAGTAAGAACAAGCTGGGACAGGGAACCTGTGAACACAGACACAATATAGTGAAGGACAAAGCCAGGGGGCTGTGGCATAGGGATCTCAATCGGAAGATAATGGCCCAGATTATGGGTCTGCCTTGGGCCTCTAAAGACTGTCCCTAACTGTATATTGAAGGAGAAGCAGGAGGAGAAGAGGAGTCTAGGCCATGGTGGATACAGCCCCTTTTTAGTCCTCACCTCTGTGGTTGGGCTCCCTAGACCTCTCTTATAACAGCCTCACTGGTTGTACACAGGAGGGGCAGCTCATGCAAATGTTCTCTCATCCTCTGTCTCTCCCACATGGACACTCAGCGTCTGGGTCCCTGATCCAGGAAAGTTTGCATGGTGCACTAATTTGCCTAGTAAGTGAACTTAATAGGAACCAACTGATGATTCACACCCAGGCTTCTGTGCATGAGAGACTGCCAGGTCTAGAGGGACCTGTGTACCAAGTCACTAAGGAACCAAAGGGCCCATCCCTGAGACCTCAAGTCAGTTGAGGACTGCCCAGCTGTGATTTATCTCTTGTCTTGCCCTTGGGATAGTCTCATCTTCCCATCTGCTGGTCTCAAAACAAACATTTCATAATGGACCAAATTCATCTCCACTTTGTTTCTTGAATGCCTGTCTATATTACTTGAATGAAATATCTAGCAAGGACAATGGAGGTGCAGTCCTGAGGTAGCCATCACTGACACCTTCTTCTGTGGGTGCTGAACTA
Organism: Urocitellus parryii; assembly: GCF_045843805.1. NCBI lineage: Eukaryota > Metazoa > Chordata > Mammalia > Rodentia > Sciuridae > Urocitellus > Urocitellus parryii. The sequence continues at coordinate 118,850,437 of NC_135533.1, read as the reverse complement.
GTGGGCAAGGCAAAAATAGAAACATGACTCAGAAGAGCCTTCAAACAACTCTGAATCTGAGGAAAAAATGCCTGGAGCAGAAATAGAGATGTGTTAATGTGAAGGTCTCTAAGGAGGGGCATTTGCTCTGGATTCTAAGTGGGAATGAAGTTCACTGAGGGTAAAACAGATGTTCATGGGGGAGACAATAATGTACCAGGAACGTACAATCTTTCTAGAGCAACATGGAAAGAAGACAATGGAATAGAGATGTGGTAACTGTGGGTGCAGAGGTGGGAAGGGCCCAGGGTACAACAGAGACAAGATTTAGGTCCTTCAGGTGACTTCCTTAATTACTTGGATATGTATAACCAGAACAGTGCTCATTATTATGTCTCAAAGTATTGGCTCTGGTCATTGGAGGCTGAGCATGGATGGAGTTAGAGATTATAATACTAAGATTATAATGCTAAGTGAAGTTAGCTGATCCCAAAAAAACAAATGCTGGATGTTTCCCCTGATATAAAAAGTCGGATTCAAGTGTAGTAGGGATGGGGAGCATGAAAGGATTAAATGAACTCTAGATAAGGCAGAGGGGTGGGAAGGAAAGGGAGTGGGCATAGGGTTACAAATGATGGTGAAATGTGATGGACATCACTATCCAAAGTACATGTATGAAAACACGAATTGGTGTAAATATACTTTGTGTATAACCAGAATATGAAAAATTTGTGTTCTATATGTGTTATATGAATTGTAATGCATTCGGCTGTCATACATAAATTTAAAAAAAATTAATAAAAATATAATAGTTTTGGTTAAAAAATAATAATTTAATATATTCACACCAATAAATTTATAATTATAAAAGAAAATTTTATTAGGGTATGTACTTCACAAAAAGTACATACCACACAAAATACAAACACACACACACACACACACACACACACACACACACACACATACACACACAGATGAAGTACAAGAAAGAGGATAATCAATTAGTTTTATGAGTTGTAGGTATTACCATATTCCTTTCTAGGTATTTCTTTCTATATGAATTAATTCAGATCAAATAAATAGTTATCAAAGGCCATTATTGAACTGGGTACTTCTCAAGGGGGCACATAAACAAAATGCATTGCTATATAATATCTTATTAGCACTTCATATTTATTCTGTCCTTTGAGTGTAAACTGAGGAGGGGGATAGCTGGGTTAAATGATGGTTCCATTCCAAGTTTTCCAAGGAATGTTCATAGTACTTTCCAAATTGGTTGCACCAATTTGCAGTCCCACCAGCAATGTGTGCCCTTTTCCACACATCCTTGTCAACACTTGTTGTTTGTATTCTTGACCCAGGTAGATCACATCAATATTTATAACACCTAAATTTACAGTAGCTAAATTGTGGAACCAACCTAGATGCCCTTCAATAGATGAATGGATAAAGAAATTGTGGTATATATACACAATGAAATATTACTCATCTTTAAAAAAGAATGAAATTATGGCATTTGCAGGTAAATGGATGGAGTTGTAAAATATCATGCTAAGCAAATCCCCAAAAAGCAAAGACCGAATGTTGTCCCTGATAAGTGTATGATGATCCATAATGGGAGAGGGGCAGGGGAACTATGGATGAACTTTGATTTAACAAAGTGGGGGAAGGGAGGAGAGGGGACGTGGGAGTAGGAAAGATGGTGGAATGAGATAGATATCATTATCCTAGGGACATATATGATTGCGCATATGGTGCAACTCTACATTGTATACTACCAAAGAAATGAAAAGCTATGCTCCATTTTTGTATGATGAACAGAAATGCATTTTTACACCTATAACTAATTAGAACAATTAAAAAACAAAATTTAATAAATTTAAAAATTGAGGGGTCATGAAATGAAATTGGTTTCCATGCATGTATGAGTTTGATGGGATAAATCCAACTACTATGTGTAACAACAACAACTAATAATAATAATAATAATAATAATAATAATAAAACACTGTATCATCTATATTTTATATATATATATATATATATATATATATATATAATTATCATTTGGACAATAATAATAAATCAAAATCAGTGTGACACAGTAATGTATGTACTGGGTTCCACAGATGAAATTGAGAAAGAAATGACATGTCAGGCCATGTAGGAAATTCACCAGTAGAGGAGTGACATCTGTCACAGTATTTGCACATTGCTACAGATTTCTTCACTCTATAGGAGGCTTGCCCAGTCATTTATTCTCATGGAACGTGTGGCAAGAATAAAAATACATCTACGTCACTTATTCTAAAATTTTAATCACCAATTTAGATTCTTTGACCACCAGGGCCTTTCTGAGCGACAAGTGGAAACCTCACTAGTTGAATAGAGAGGAGTTTTTGTCTCTCTTCTCCATAGACCTGTGACACTGAGGTTTACCCTAATGGCACACCAATTCTATGTGATAAACTTCAGATATAATCAGTTTCATCCTTGTGCTGGATGTTGGAGATGCTTAAGTAGCAGTCAGCCCCTGAGCTGGAGCCTGAGAAGAAATCAGAGATCCTATTCCCCTTGCCATTGTTTCCATCATTGTTAATATACATGGCAAACAGTGGGGCCTTTCCTGGATGTTTCTGGTACCAGGAAATTAGTACCTGCTGTGCTGACTACTTAGGGTGCAGGTGAGCTTGACTGAGGCTCCTAGGAAAGCAGATGCAGAGAGTAATGGGGTCAGTGTAGGCTGGGAGAGGGAACTTAAAATCACAAAAATAATTATATTCTGTAAAAAGCACACAAAGAAAGAACATTTCTGGCATGGGGCAGGATGCAGGGGACCATGCTGACCTGTGCAGTATAGGATAAGGGAGAAGAAGAGGACTGGGATCCAGGCCATCAAATACACACCCCAGAGTTCTGCTGAAGCAGTCATGCCTTGGGACCCTTATTCACCCTCAAACCCCAGAGGACAAAAGAGTATTCATTCATGGAAATCTGTGCCACTTACATAGGCCAACAAGCCCCTCCCTGTCAGTGTGTCTTTTGGGAGGAATTATCTATGAGTGTGCCTAGCCTGAGATTTTCCAGTTGCCTAGAGAGGTCCTAGTTGTGGAAAGAATGAGCTCTCTGCCAATACCAGGGAGCAGGTGTCAAGGTTCTTACTTTCGAGCACAAAACTTCTCAATGGCAGACCTACATTTTCCACACTGCCTAGACTTAGGTAGGTCATATCTGTATCCAGGTGGCAGGTGGTTCTGACAGAGACTCCTGCCTCCCACAAATCCTTCAGTCATGCTGCTTCCAGCCCAGTATAGATAGAAGAACAACATATCTCACCACAGTCTAACTTTCTATTCCTCACCACACACAACCCATAGTAACAGGAAACACAATTTAACCAATTTTCTTTGGCATTTGCAGGGGAAGGAGGCTCTTATATACAAACTCTACATGCAATGAAAAATATATAAGCTGAGAATGAGGACTGGGGAGAGGTCACCTCTGAACTCTTTCTGAGGCTCTTTGTGCAACTAGGGTTCTACCTACCTGATTTCTCCTGAAATTGGTGCATATAGACTTTATGGATTAGAGTTTGGGAATTTAAAATAGTATAATGTATGATTCACTGAATTCATTAGAAATGAGGAAAGCACAGGAGCTAGAAAGGAAAATTATTAATGGGCTTGAAAGTAAATCAGCTGACCTGAGCTTTTTTTGGTAGGGTTCAAGAACAAAACAAAAGATTGATTTTCAAGGAAAGATGTCAAAAACATTCCATGACTTTTCTGTCAGAAAGACCTTCTTTATATTGTTATAGTGTGATTCCATCCTATGATTACCAACATCTTAAGGATGTCCCCAAGTTCAATGTTGACCAATAATAAATGCCAGTGGGTACATTAGTTGAGAGATAATACTTCTGTTTAAAAAATGAGCTGTGGGCACGCACCACTGCTTGAGGTCATGGCTAAAGGCCTTCAAGATTTGGCCCTGGCAGTAGTATGGAAGATTCTCATAAAGCAATTCTCTGGGTACACAGGCTGCTTGAAAGTTCCTGCTTATGATGGAGAATCCTTGGAGGTATTTCCTGGACTCAGGCATCATTCAGAAGACAAGGAAGGCACTGTTATTGTTGTTTATGCACACCACAGCATAACACTCAACTGAAGGACCCTCACAATGGCAACATTACAGAAGCTGATGGACAACTCATGAAGCATGTGTCTTTCAGTATGTTTGAAAATGCTATGGCATGTCTTTGCATTGTACAAAAGTTAAGTATAATGAAAGAAATTTTATTTCTACATTAAAGTGGGTATTTTCCCTTTGATTTATTGCAAAATGAACATCATTGGAGATGCTAACCACTGAAGAAATGCTTTGACTTTAGTCTTGAAATCAGATTCAGACATTACTGTCCCTTTTGGAAGATAAAATAATTTAATACCAATTTTATGAAACATTCCTCAAAAAAAATTGACAGATACCCTCCATTTTGGACTTAAACAGAAACAGAAACTAGCCATCCCCTTTTCTTAACCTTTCTCTAGGGTAAGTCTTTATTGGCTTGCCAGATTTATCAGCTTCCCATATCCTGTAATCATATTTCTATCCTAAGTCATATGCAGATTTAGATCTCTGTTGCCTATCTGGGCCTGACTATGCTGAGCATTACTGTAGTGTATCACATACTTAACACGTTTCACCATCAGGTGAGCACCTGAGAGGATCAGGAGGCTTTGCCCCCAAAAAGAGAGTTTGATAACCAAGGAAGATAACCAAGAGTACCTGTAGTTTGTGTTTCAAATCAGAGTCCTGGATGCTTGGCTTGATTTCTGCTGAAACCAGGATAAGTTGATCATTGGTGACCAAAATTGTTCTAGAACCACAAATGAGAGTGATTTTCACTCCTGAGCAAGTGGTCAGTGAAGGTCCCTGAGTCCCACCATCTAAGAAGTGGACACTAAAAGCTAAACAAAACATATCTAGAATGAGGAAGGACAACACAGGGCCTCTAAATAGCTGGAATTCAAAGTCTTTATCATCCTGAACACTGAGTGAAGAGAAGAAAGAGAAATATCCAGGCTATGGTATGCATTTTGAAAGGATCCCTGTCCCTGAAGTTTAAGCCAGACTTCCTAATGGCCCATGATTTCTCACTGAACTGCTTGTTTCAGGGGATGTGTTTGTTTGGTTTATTATACCATCAAATTCCAAAACATGGTACTCAATCCTGAGAGCACTTAGGTGTTCAGTGCCGCAGTCTGGCTGGTCACAAAATAATTGGCAGGTCACGAGCCACTTGTACGTTCAAACAGAAACTACTTTATTGCCAGAACCCCACGGGAACTCTCTAGAACTCCCCATAAACTCCACGAGAACCAACGGGAACTCAACCGGAACTCTGAAAGAACTCAACAGGAACTCAAAAGTAGCGGGCACCTGAGGTAGCAGGAGCTGCCTTATTGCTGGACAGCAGAGGTTTACATACACAACTGAATACACAGCTTGTTTCAATTTAGCATCATCCAGTTACAGCAGTAAGTCATTATCTTAATAATTATACACAGCTTAACTTAATTATCATCATCTTAATGGCTCGATGGAGTTACCTCTCAAACACTCCTTCTGGCAAAATGCCAGGCGCCATCTCCACCTGATTGTGGCTCTCAACGTTTCAGAGGTATACCCAGGTGCTGTGGATTTTCTCCATGGGAGAAAACAGCTGCTCCAGCATTGTGCATAGTCCACTAAGCTATTGTTCAAGATCCAATAAAGCTAAACCACTTGAGTTTCTACCAGTTCTCTATAAATATCCACAGTGCCCCCTGAAGGCCTTCTGGGCTAAAGCTATAAGGTCTCATTTGATTAAAAAAAAAAAAAAAAAAAAAAAACTGTTGAATTTTTTGTGTGACATTGCCACTGTATTTCCAAGACGGTCTTACTTTCATTACTTGAGTTTTCTTTGAGCATTTCTTTTTATAACTATTTTTCTATTTTTGTTTCTTTGTTTGTTAAAATCATTCCCAATTGTGTACAATTCAATTTTAGGGTTGCATGTTCTTAACATCTGGATTTTTGTCATAACATACTGTATTTATTTTGTATAATGCATCATTGGTTTATTATGATTCTATGTTAACAGTGGGATTAACTGTACCCATATTCATACATACATTCAAAAAAACCATAATTTTATCAATTTCATTCCCCAGTATTTGTTCTTTCCCTTCATTACACCTTCCCCTAAATATGCTTCTCTACTCAACTTGTTTCATTTCTGTTTATCATTAATTGGTGCTGCTTTGAAGTTATTTATAAAATTATTAATAAAATTGGGATTTACTGTGATATATTGGTACTTGCACATAGCATCATTTGTTTGGTGTCATTCCACAGTATCTGCCCATCCCCTCATTTATTCCCTCTCCTGGATATTCTTCCTCCATTTAACATTTTTCCCTTTAAGGATTCAGTTCTTCTTTTCATATGTAGAAATTATCAAAATAAAAAGTAATAAATATAGGACCCTACTCATGAGTGTTTTGAAGACTAAAGGAATTGTTTTCATGACCAACTTTCTGATAAGGTTATTGATTTTGGCCTTCTCATGGGATGTAGAGAAGGCTTAATTTCAAACTGATTTTAGTAATTTAATCTATGGAGTTAAAAAGAAAAACAAAACAAGTAATGCTCTAAGCTATAAGGTTGAATTTTCTTTTCTTTCCATTTTCACTTTTTTAACTAGTTCAGTGGAAATAAAGTCAGTTATGCAGATGGTCAACCAGGTCTATATGACCACACTACTCAAAAATACGCCAAGCTCACAAGAGCTTTCCAGTTTTTTTTTTTTTCTGTTTTCTTTTGTTGGTGTCAGAGATTGAACCTAGAGGGTCTTAAACACTGAGCCACATCCTAAGTCCCCACTATTTTTAGAGAGAGGTCTTTCTATGTTTCTTAGATCCTTGCTAAGTTGTTGAGGCTGGTTTTGGATTTGTAATCTTCTTACCTCAGCCTCCCAACCTGCTGGAATTACAGGTGTGCACTACCACTCCCATCTTTTAGGGTTTTCCTGACTGACAATAATGCATGCATGATAGCACACATTGTTTGTAGAAGAGTTATTAATGTCAGTGAAACTTAAAGGAGAGAATAACTGGCCTCTTAGAATAATATTAGAAAAACTCCTTCCACTTCAATTTCTTAAGATGTGTTTGTGGCCTAACATAAAATCTACCCTGCAAATGAATCCATGTTTAATTAAAAAGAATGTTCCTAAGCTCCAGTGGCTAATGAGAGTGACAGTCTGAGAATTGTTTCATATTCCTTAGAACACTGTTTCCCACACTGATGATCAGGGTGAGCAGTTTTCCAGTTGTCTGCCTGCATCTGTCTCTCCTAAAATCACACTTGCTGATCTACCTGCTGTGGAGACATTTTCCTAGGAACATGCTGCTGTGAAAGACTCTGAGAACAGAGGACACTCAGTGAAGTGCCAGGAGGTTCATCTGGGCCTAGAGTACTGGTAACAGTAAAAATCAGAGACCAGGCTTGAACAAAACTCCAGGGTGTTTGCCCTCCTCACAGATGGTAAAGAGGTTCTTGTCTTACTTCCCCATAAGCCTGAAGCACTGTGCTAGCATTGAGGCTTTTGTCATAAGACTGACAGTAATAGACAGCCTCATCCTCAGGCTGGAGCCCAGTGATTGTCAGTGAAGCAGAGTTGCCAGATCTGGAGCCGGAGAAGCGATCAGGGACTCCTGAGGGTCGATTACTATATTCATAGATGAGGAGTTTGGGGGCTGTTTCTGGGAACTGCTGATACCAGCTTACATAATAACCATCCCCAATATTGTTACTGCTTCCAGTGCAGGAGATGGTGACCCTCTGTCCTGGAGTCCCAGACAGTGAGGGCTGCTGAGTCAGCACAGATTGGGCCCAGGACCCTGGAAATGAGAAAAACATGGAGAGCATAATTTTTGTCTAGAAACAAGAGTAGAATCAGGGTCCATATCAGAGGAATCCCACACCCTATCCCTCCTTTATATCTTATTACCTGTGCACTGAACAGTGAATGTGAAGAGGAGATAGAACCAGGCCATGGTGAAGGTCATCCTGAGTTCTGCCTTCTGTTCACGATGCTGAGCAGAGGTTCACCAAAGTCTCTCCCTAGTCCTCTTCATACTCTGAGAAGGGGAGGATCTATCCATGCAAATTAGTTTCCTTCCTGTTTTCTGACTGCACCCTAGGTCCTGGTTCAGACTCCTTTACATAAAGATACCAAGTGAGTGTGTAGGGTGAAGCTGGGTCACTTTAGGGGTAGGAGTTCACAGCTGTGAAGCCTAACAAGAGAGCATCAGGCAGAGCCAGGTGGCTCATTACAGTTCTGGTTACTTCCTGACCCCTCTTGACTGGTCTGCAGTGCCCCCTCTTGTCCAAGCCCATACACATCATCATGTGACATTCTGATCAGAACCCCTAAGACAGTCAAGCATCCCCACTGAATCTGCCTAGGGAAGCAGGACAGTGAGCTCCTTTTGTGGCCTCCCCAATACCTCAGGGTGGCCTTCTTGCTTTACTCAGACTCTTCATAGTGAATTCATGTGTAGTTTACTTGACACCTCACTGTACAGGACTAAGTTGGTGTCTTCAATATAAATTCTTCTCAGATAAAGATGAAGCACAATTAAGAAGTTTCTGATTTTATTAGCTTGCAGGGTACCATTATGTTTATCCATAAAACAAAAACTTTGTTTCAGAGGTTCATTCACCTTGGAACTTAGTTGTAAAATCTTATGAGTTGCCATTCAGAAGATACTTTGAATGGATATTTTCAAGCTTTCTCAGTTCACATGTTTTTAAATCATATTGCCAGAAAGTGACTGAGGATTGTGACTCTGTGTCAGTCCCAGCCACATAGCACTTCAGCCACCATTGGCTACATGGAATGCCACAGGAACTGTGGACCCTGAAAGAACTGAGATTGCAGGATTCATGAATGTTTTCAAACGTGGATGAAAATAGGCTGTCTCCTAGCCACTCGTGAAGATACAGGTGGTCTGGGCAAGAAAATCAGTCTTTTCTTCATATTTGTTCAATATGATTCAGTCTATTTCACAAGGGTGAAAAAATTCTACTTGAAGAATTTTTAAAATCTTGCATTTTTTAAATTTTTATTTGTTTTTTATTAGTTATAGATGACAGTAGAATATATTTTGATGTATTATACATACATGGAGTATTACTTCCCATTTTCCAATTGTATATGATGTAGAATTACATTGATTATATGTTCATATATGCAAATAGGAAAGTAATATCTGATTCATTCTACTATTGTTCCTATTCTCAATCCCCCTCCCTTCCCTCATTTTCCTTTGTCTAATCCAAAGTACTTTTATTCTTCCTTATCCCCCAACCCTTATTGTGAGTTAACTTGCACATATCAGTGAAAACATTCACCCTTTGTTTTTTTTTTCTGTGGAGGAGGGACTGGCTTAATCCATGTAGCACCATGATCTCCAGTTCCATCCATTTACTGGGAAATACCACAATTTTCTTTCTCATTGTGTATGAGTAATATTTTATTATGTATATATGCCACATTTTCTTTATAAATTTATCTCTTTAAGTGAAAGTAGCCTTTTTCCATAGTTTAGATATTGTGCATTAAGCTGCTATAAACATTGATGTCGCTGTCTCACTGTAGTATGCTCATTTTAAGTCTTTTGGATATAAATCAAGGAGTGGGATAGCTGGTCAAATGGTGATTCCATTTCAAGGTTTTTGAAGAATATCCATATGGCTTTCCAGAGTGGTTGCACCAATTTGCAGTTCTACCAGTAATGTATGAGTGTATCTTTGCCAAATTTATCATTGCTTGTTTTTTTGATAATTGCCATTGTGACTGCAGTGAGCTGGAGCTTCAGTATTGTTTTAATTTTAATTTCTCTAAATGCTAGAGATGTTGAATATTTTCTCAAAATGTTGATTGTTCCAGATCCCAAGATAGGTAACAAGTGTCATTCATTCTAGGGCCCATAAATTTCCATACTTCAGAATGGAACTCAAGTCATGGTAGGTGGCTACTTTTCAACTCCAAAAAAATTGTAATTAAATATGAAATTAAAATCAAGCAACTATGGCTATTTCTGTGAGAAAAGAAATTATGTACATTGTGAAATCTAATATTTTTCATATTTATGAGAGTGATTGTATAGAGATTGGAAATATAACATTTTAAAATAAATTGTTTTAAAATGAATTATACATGGAATGTGCACTTTATCAAGTCATTTAAATTTATAGAAGTTTAATATATTAAATTTTAACCATTATTTACTCCGTCCTTTCTTTCTGGTTGAGACATTTTTGTATCTAGAAATTCAATTGAGGAGCCCAGGTCCCACATGTTTCTCTGATTCTGAATTGTAGTGCTCAGATACAAGTCCTGCTAGTACCAGTATATGTTTTCTCTACCACCTGTTCAGAGTGCAGGGGAGTCTGGATGTTCACCAGAAGGGGAATGGTGATGTCAGAATAGGAAAAGAGAAGGAATCTGCAAGCACAGACACATCAGTGTGAAGGGAAGAGGTAGGAGAAAGTAATCTGGGTATTTGAGGCAGAGGGTAATGATACAGGTTAGGTGCCTGCCCTAGGCCTCTGAGGCCTGTACCTATCTGTGCATTGAGAGAGCAGAAGAAGGAAGAAAGGAGTCCAGGCCATGGTGGACACAGCCCCTTCATAGGCCTCACTCTGATAACTCCAGTGCCCCAGGCCTCTTACTCCAGCTCTGTTGACCTCCCTGAGTGGGGGCTGCTCATGAAATGTGTCTCTACCACCTGTCTCTACCCCCTGTGTAATCCCAGTGTCTGGGTCCCTTACCAAAGGAGAATGGCAAGATGCATTAGCTTACTTAACAATTGGGGCTTAAGAGGAAACTACTTCTAGGAACACACCAATGTCCATGTGCATGGGACTTTACCCATCTGTATGTCTCTTTATATTCCTAGGGTGACTTTCGCATTGACCAGAAATGTTCTACCAGTACTATGCCCATCATTATATTTCATATTAGAGCATCTGCTCTCAAGAGGTTGTAAGATAATATTGGGACAAAGAGATCAGGCAGAGGATATTTGTTTTCATATGGTGAAAGATGAGAATAGAAGAAATAACAAAGAGGTAAAATGTCAAGTGCCTCTTAGGTGTGAAACCTGGGCACAATAAATGCCTGGTGGGAGAGGAGCAGGTAATCCATAGAACAAGATGAGGGAAAGTAAACACCTGTGTTCATATTCACACAGTGAATCCAGGTGGAAAAGCAGGTCAGAGGACAATTTGTTGTACACTTGTCACATCATGACCATGGTATAAAAAGATGGAAAATACTTAGTAATTTCATGGATAATCCCTGCAGCAGAGAATGATCCCTCTTCCATAGGAATAATGCTGAAGTTAAATTAACATTTAATTGGTAAATTAGATGAGTCATTCATTTCTTTTTTCACTCATTTATTCTTTGAGAATGAAGGAAATGCATCATATGCATCAGACAATAAAGATATAATGTGAATTCAAGGAGTGATCCCAAGTCATGGGAGCAGCAGAAGCCAGGCAGAAGAGGGATGGAATTGCCCCAAAAGATATTCCAGGCCTGAGAAACTCCTCCTACTCATAAAGGTTAGGGAAGAGGGGTATCTCAGTAGTGGCAGGGCCTACAAGTAGCAAAGGATCTAATTCTCTGAAAGACCTCAGCTTTGACTTCATGTTGGGACCAAGTATGGGAGTAGAAAGAGGGGAATAGGCACAGCTTCTGTCCTGAGGGTGAATGCATCACCAAAGCTGATTGTAGCAGCCCAGGAAGTACCCATCACACATCTTACAGGGAACCTTATTGAGGAACCAGATTTGATGTCAGGCCTCTGCCCTTGGCTGGCTCCAGGCAGTGCTGAATTCTGAGATAACTAGTGTGGGATTCTTCTGTGGGAACTTATGGCCTTCTAATAGGCATCCAGGTTCCAAGAGTCACTCAGCCTGCATATTCTCTCTCAGCCCTGCCTGTGGTCCAAGGATCTTTCTACCTAATCCTTCCTAACCCTGCTCCTGTCACAAATGTCAGAACTGTGGTCTGAAGGTGCCTGTCCTCCTCCAGCTTCTTTTCATCTTGTCTCCTCCCAAAGCATTATCTTATCTAACATTTGCATCTGTTTTTCACAGCATTCAAACAAACAAACAAAAAATAGCTCAGAGATAAAAGTAATTTAAGGGAAAACTTATTCTTGTTTGGCAGATTGATATAAATTTGTAAAAACTAGTAAGATTTAATATAAAAATAGTAATTCAAATATAACATAAATATATATGTGAATATATTTAAATGTAGGTAGATAAGTTTACTTACCCCATCTAGCTTATAATCATGCATATGTGAGCACACACACAGAATGAGAAAAAGAAAACAAATAGAAAAGCATTTTTTTTACATATAACATGGATTACTATATTTATTTGTCTATACTTCCTTCTATATAAGTTAATTTAGATCAAATAAATGTATCTGAAATACTGGTATTATATAGACCTCATCTCAAGTAGGCACTGAGATAAAATATATCATCTTATTATTTCCTATTATCCCTTCCTGTTTACCCAGCAACTGAAAGTACTGAAGGAATCATATGCCCTGCTGTTTCATTTATGCAGCCACAGGTGCTCACCATGAATCAGCATCCACTGGACACTCATACTCTTATTCTGTCCTGTTTGTTCCAGAATGCACTGTGTATACCAGGGAACTTTAGGGCTATAAGGTGATGCAACAGATCCCCCTGATGTATTCTCTACAGTAAGGAAAATTCTTCAGGTTTGCCAGGAGTTTCTCTATTTCAAAGACTGACTGAGAGTGCTACCAAATTTCATTTTTCATAATAGCAAATATACTGGAGATATTGGTTTGTGCTTTTGCATTATGGCTGGGTTATTTTCCATTCTTAATCATGAGAACTTATTGCAGTTGTATTATTTATTTCAATCACAAAAATTAAACCTAGGTTTCAAAAGGTTAATAACAGCAGTAATAAGCATATATCAGGAAATTTCCTACATAAGGTTTTATTTCCATCTTTTTGTGTATTACCTCACCATAACAGTTTATCGTATTATTTTCCATTGAAAAAGCAGAAAACTAACTCAAACTGCATTTTCACACATTCCTTTTTCACCTGTTCATCCAGTGTTGAATGCAATAGGACCTGTTCCTATCCTGGTAAAACTTCCAGTCCTGCACCTTTGTGTCTTTCGTCAGAAGAGTAAGCTCAGTGGATAGTAGGAGAGTGTTTGGAAGTCAGAATTCTATGGGAGTTTCTAGTAATACAGATACTAGGTAATCGTATGATGCAGTGGAGTATGCTGTTATTCATATTAACCACTGAAAGTGTGCATAAAAGGAAGTTTTGCAGAAACCCCTCTTATTTTTTGGCTACTGTTTGCAATTAGATACTTGATTTTTGCAATAACTTGATATTTTTAAATCGGTTTCTGAATGTTTTAGGGATTCTTAGTTGAAATATGGGAATAATTTAGAAATGGATGATGAGTATGATGGCATATTAACCATAAATCTCCACAAATAAGTTTATTACATAATCATCAAACCAAAACTGTGTTATAATCATAACAAAATAAAAATAATTTTGCTTTTATAACTTAAAAGAAAATTAAGTACTAATTTGATCCATAATCAAATCAATGTATGAGAAGAACTAATGGTCATTTGTTCATATTTTCAATGAGAAGCATGTTAAAGGTAGGGAATGATGCTCTGAAACTTCCTGATCCTTACTAATTTGGAAATGAGTTCCTCTGCTCCCCGTCCCAAAGAGGGAGAGTGGAAGCCTAGTGTAGGAGAAGGCACACTGAGAAATGGATACACTCTGGGAGAGAGAAGATGGGGCACATGGTATGAACCACTGGTAGGACAGAAGTCATGCAGCATCACCTTCACATGAAAGTCTTGATAATTTTCACCACCCCCTGTCCCCTGTAAAGTATGAGACATTCTGAGCACATGAAGGGATTTTGGTTGTACCTCTCTATAGGTTTACATTATTGTGTAAATACCATTACCCAACATGTGATGGTGATGGTACTTTTGTTTACAGGAATGGAACCAGAGAATAGATTATGGAACCTAGAGGGGCAGGTATTTGTGCTCTAGATAACTGTGCAGACAGCATGACATGGCAAATGCTGGTGCTACCTAGGTAGTGACTTGAAGAGACTAACCCAGAGCTAAGGCCACAGGTGAATGTCCCAGTCCCACCTGGAGACAGAGAGTGAGGGCACCTGAATTACAGTGGTCGAAGAATCCACCACTAAAAGCAATAAGAAAGACAGTTATAGTTATGAAGTAAAAGGTCCCCCTGAAACACTTGTTTTTATGTGAGCATCTCTTTCATTTTAAGACACTTTCACTTTTGAAGATGACTAGAAATGCTAGATGAGGATAATTGGGATGTTCAGAAATGAAAGTCATTTAATTCCTTTGTGAAATAATATTTTTCTTTCAAAAATGGTGTTCAAAATTTCAAACTAAATACAATTTCTAAATTGTTCATAATTATTTTATTAAATTTTCATTGATATTATTGTTTTCTTTCAAATCTTTCATTTTTTATGTTTTAAGTGATCCACTCATATTAGAAATAAAAATTCATATTAAAATATATTATGGCCAGTAGTCTAGTATATCTCACAGTTGTCTGTACATACATTTGACTGTGTGTGTGTGTGTGTGAGTGTGTGTGTGTGTGTGTATGTGATAATTCTAAGAAAAAGAGGATGTTTTGAAATTTAAGTGAGAAGTAAATAGAAATGCTAATTTTAATGCATAGAATTCTAATTTTGTCAGTTTTTATCCTTTACATTAAAACTCACTGAAAGAAAATGACAACAAATCATTGAGATGCAATAAAAAATAGGAAAACCTATGGGTTCAAGTATTCATCACACATTAAACCTCAGATGAATTAGGAAATCACAGTAACTGGAAAGTAATCCTAACTTCTGCAGTGAACTCTGTGCTACCTCTGAAGTTCTCTCAGACATTCTCAAGGTACCATGAATTAACAATTTTTCTCCTATGATATACATTTAACAATAAGGAGCCAAAGTCAAAATGAGGAATAGATAGCCTAGGAACAGAGAAAATCTCAGGGTACCTGGAGCTCATGTCAGCAAAGCAAAAGCAGTTCCATTGTGTATGGAGGTGATACTGCTTTCTCCAGGTAAGAGTTTAAATTGAGCTGTGTATTTTATCACTGAAGGATAGTACTGATATATGCTGCCCACTGTGGGAATCCATATTTATTAGTGCCATTGAAATCCCACTGAAATGGGTCCTGTGATTCCATCTTTCTCCCCTACAGTGACTCAAGTCCCCATGCTAAGAGCTTAGAGGTGATTTCCCTGATTGTGACATCTGATCTTGTCTCATAACTCTTACACTTGTCCACTCTTAAATGTCCATGTTCAGCATCCTTCATAGACCTCAAGAAAAAAAGTTCTATTTTCAGCTCAAATCCTTCCTGTTAGTCAAGGTAAGTATTTCTCAGTCTAACATAAATTCTACTTCCTATTATACTGGTAAACTGTGTGGTTAATATGAGTCTGCCAAAGTTTTTCCCAGGGTGATAGTACCAAGAGGTACTACCTGATATTAGGGCCTTTTTAGAGAGGCTTCAGCCATTAGAGGCATGTCCACAAATATTGTGCTTATGCATCCCACTTTGCCCCCTGCCTCTCTCTATCTCTCTCAACTTCCTAGAATAAGATGTGACCACCTTGGCTCACCCTTCCCCATATTACCATACCTTTACCAGTGTCCAAAATATATGGAACTAATAATCCTAGGTTTAAATCTCCATATCCATGAACCAAAATAAACCTCTCTTTACTTTATATGTACCCTGCATTGTGTATCTTTTTTTAATTTAAACCAAATTAACTGTACTCATTTTGAGAAAATTTTGCATTTTTGTTCATTAATTAAATGGGTTTATTGATTTCTCATTTTCAGATCTATACTAGTCTAATTTCTTGTAATATTCTCTACAGTCTTCTTTCTTATTTCTTCATCCTATTTCTTATTCATCTTATCCTATTTAGCTTCTGCAACCTCCTTATTTATTATCCTATTTCTTATTCATCTTATTTCTTCTTATTTTATCTTATTTCTTCGGCTTTGTGACGATTCTTCCATTCTGCCTGGACTTTAGGCCTAAGCAATCAAGCCTTGAGGCTGAGAGGATGAAACAGGAAGCAAGGTATTGGTCAGATCTCAGTATTCACGTGGCCCCTTCAAGCCTAAGGGCAGGACAGTTACACATTGGTGAGGACACCTTCTGCATAGGGGTGTGAAGCCAGTATTTCCCTCTTTGGCCTCCTGCAGAGCCCTGTCATGTATAGTCCATCATTGACATCTGCTGGCCCCTGATCCTGGGTCTTTAACACCTCTCAGAGATTTTGGAAAAATAACCTGACTATAGTGAATAGATATTTCTGGTTTTATTTCCCTGAGGTCTTTCCTGAGTCTCCTATTGTTTTCCCTCACCCACTCAACAACAATGGCACTAGATTTCTGTTTTTATTGTAAGAATATAAGATTAGCAAGGAATGAGTGTTTTCTGCTTTGATTTGTTTCTCTGTTCCCCAATTAACCCTTAAATGTCTATCTGAAAAAAACAATTTTATTTTGACTCTGATAGAATGTAAGTTATTTTATTCTAGTTTTATATTTTTCCATGTATTTATATATTTATATATTTCCATATATTTTCCATATTATATAAGTGAGCATTGATATGAAATAACATCGCTATAAATGTAAATTACTGTTACATTGGGGCTCCTACAACAGGTCAACCAAGTGAGCCTTGTGAATATTTATATGAGAGGAAAAATTCTTAATCAGTTTCAGTTGTTGAGAGTTTTATGGATTTAAGGTGGCTAGGTTTATAAAGTCTAAGTCCAAAAACCTGATAAGTTTACAAAATTCCTGAACCTGAGAAATATATAGGGAACTTTTGCGGCTTACCAGGGAAAAATGAACATGGGAGATGGGAGATGGTTCATTCTTCATCAGATAATCCAATGATACACAGTTTCCCTAAGTTTTCAGAGCTCAGGGGAGATCAGCAAAGCCTGAGAAAGAATTGGGAGACATGAAGGGGGTTGCAGAAGCTAAACAGGAATGTGTGCTGCTCATAAGCAGAGACAAAGTAATGAGGCACAAAGGAGTGGTGATTTTTTTTCCTCAGTTCATGCTACATTAAAGATCTTTTTGGCATTGATGATGTAGCCAAATGAGAATAAATCAAAGAGCATGTTGGGTAGGAGTTAAAACATGATAATCAGCCTTTCTTATTTTTTTTCTTATTCTTCATTTATTCATTAGTTTATTATATACTCAACAATGCATATATAGCTTTTTTACCCTGTGTTAGTAAATTTCATGCTTTACAAAAATGAGCTTATTATTTACACAGTAACTTAATATGCTAGATACTATTATTATCCCATTTTAGACATGAAGAAGTTACATCTCTGGGAACCTCTCAAAGTTCACAGTTAGTAATCATTTTTTCCAAGAGAGTATTGTCAAAATTTGACACAGAAAAACTCCTCAATTCCTCCTCTTTCTGTATTGTATCTTCCAACAAATTTATTGGGTCAACTCCCTTCATTTAGACATGGAGTACAAAGTAATTGTTCCTATCAGTGTCCCTTTGAACTGTTAGGTATGTAGTTTAAAATGTTTATTTTAAAACATAAAATGTTTAAATTTAAAAATGTTTATTTTAAAGTGTAGTTTGGGTCCTCATTGTAAATACAATCATGAGGATTTCAGTTTTGCAAGTAAATAAGTACACAAATAAGACAGGAAACTCACAGTTAATAGAACATCTGAAAAAAACTTGGTTGTTATAAAAAAAGTAAAAAAAAGAGCCAACTTAACTAATTATCTGAGGGAATAACAAATTCAAAGAATGGTTTATTCCTCTCTCTTTCTGACTCAAGTTTTATGGAATTACTGGATGCAATAATGCACTGGCTTTTAATTCTAAAGGTCTCAACTTCCTATCATCAGGGAAACTGAACCATGGAAAGTGTTGAACTCTGCTCTCAGATCTGATGTATGCACACACATGTGCACATACATATATACACACATACATTTAAATATAGCGTTAAGTTGACTTGGTCATTTCTATTCAGGAAAACTCCATAACCATCAATATGAAATATTCATTAAAGAATCAGAAGTTTCATGCCAGAGAAACAATAATGATATCAGACTGGCAATAATATTGTCAACTGATTGAGTGTTTGCTACAAAGTCACTGTGTTATTCAGTTACATAGTTTACCTTGAGTAAGGAGGAGAAAGAGACATGTCCAGGCTGTCGTATGCATTTTGGAAAAATTCACTGTCACCAAAGTTTAGCCCAGACTTCCTAATTACCCATGATTTCTTACTAAAATTCATGGATGAAGGGAGCATGTTTGTGTGATGAATTATATAAATATGAGCCCTTTACCATAAACTTCCAAAACATGGTCCTCAGTCCTCAGAGCACTTAGATTTTCAGAGGAAGACCCAGGATGGCTGTGTGCTGTGATTTTCCCCATGGAGGAAGCAGCTTGTCTAGCAGTGTGCATGGCCCACTGAGCAACTGTCCATGATCCAATAGAGCTAAACCACTTGAGTTTCTACCAGTTTTCTAGAAACATCCACAGTACCCACTGGAAAATTTTGGTCTAAAGCTATCAGGTCTTATTTAATAAAGGACACTTGAATTATTTGTATGATGTTCTGGCCATATTTCCAGGATGATCTCACATTCATTACTGGAGTTTTCTTTGAACATTTCTATTTACATTGATTTATTTGTTTTTATGTCTTTGTTTGTTGAAATCCCATTTCTCTTTTTCTTTACTTGATGCATTAAAATTATTAATAAAATTAGAATTCACTGTGATATATTGCTTTGTGCACATAGTATCATTGATTTGGTGTACTTCTACAGGACCTGCCATCCCCTTACTTTCTTCCTCTCTGGAACTTCTTACTTTATTCAATAATTTCTTCCTTCATGGGTGCAGTTCTTTATTTCATAAGTGAAAGTTACCAAGAGAAAAATAAATAAAAATGAGAACTCACTCATGAGTGTTTTGAATGAGGTAAAGAATTGTTTTCATGACTAACTTCCTGATAAGGTTATAATTTTAAACTTCTCATTGGATGTAGAGAAGTCTTGAGTAAAAAATAATTTTAGTAATTTATTCTACAGGGTTAAAAAAGAAAGAGGAAATGCTTCAAGTTAGGGGATTAAATTTTCTCTTCATTTTCATTATTTTTTAAATTAGTTCAGTGGAAATAAGGTTGGTCATGCAGATGGTAAACCAGCTCTACGTGACAACACTACTGAAAAAAATAATAATAACAAAACTCATGTGGACATATTTTCTGTTTTGTTTTCTTGGTATCAGAGATTGAATCCAGAGGGACTTTATCACTGAGCCATATCCCCAGCCCCAACTGTTTTTTTTTTTCAGAGAGAGGATTCTTAGGTCCTTGCTATGTTGCAGAGCTGGCTTTGAATTTCTGATCCTCTGCCTCAGCCTCTCAAGCTGCTGGAATTCCAGGTATGCACCACCACAGCCAGCTTTTAGGGTTTCCTTGTTTAACAATAATGTATGCATGATATCATACATTGTTTCTAGGAGAGATATCAATGTCAATGATTCTACTAGGAAAGAACAACTAGCCTCTTAGAATAAGATTAGAACTCCTTGCTTCTCAATTTCTGAAGACCTGTTTTGTGGCCTAATATATAATCTACCCTGACATTTAATCCATGTTTAATTAAAAAGAATGTTTCTAATCAAAAAGGCTATTATGGGTGACAGTCTGAGAATAGCCTTATATTACATGGAACACTGTTTACTACACTGATGATGAGGGTGAGCGGTTTTCCAGTTGTCTGTTTGCATCTACCTCTCCTAAAATTATTCTTGCTGATCAACATCCTGTGGAGCAAGTGGAGCTTCATACTGAATCAGATAACCACAGAAGACACATTATAGATTAGCATTGAGATGCATAGACTTAGCAATTTTACTTTGTTATCAATCCAGATAGTTTTTGTCATTTTGGATAAATACAATTGCAACTCTTGATGTGAAATAACATGGCAAAATTCTTGCTCACAAACCCTTTCTACCACATGGGATGAATGGTGTTCATTTCATATGTTCACTTCATTATTTCACTTACTTAATATGGGATATCTCATTGGGATTATTCTTGTTAGCCTGCAGAAGTATACATGCAGGGAAGAAGAAAAGTAATAGCTCTTCAACATATCATGCTATTGTCCAGATGTAGCATAGGCCTCCTCTGATTCTACTTTATTGAGCAAAACAGTCCTCAGCCAAGGCACTCTTCATGGAGGCAGAGAAGTATCACTGGCACTCCAAAGGACCTGGAATCTTGGAAACCACGACACCACATGTGCACATGTATGATGCAGAGTCTTATGTCTAACTAATTCCTGGACACCTTTTAAGTTGCTCACCAAAGCAATGTTCATAGCCTTTGATGATCAGAAACAACTTCAATATTCCAAGTCAAGTATTAGGATAAATAGCTTCTCTGTGGCATTTTTGTTGTTGTTTTGTATTGTTTTGTTTTAAGGACATGTTTGCCTGTCAGTTGTTGAAGCTTGCCCACTGGCACAGCTTCCTGAGTTTCTGGGATTACATGTATTCAGCACCACAGGTGGCAAAAGAAAGTCTTCCCTGACCAAAAAATCACACTTGGGCAATATCAGTAAGAGAGCTAAATCCTAACCATTAGATCACCTAGAGCATCTTACTCATACAAATAGACTACTGTTGAGTTTACACAAGAACCTTATGGTGGTTTTCATGGGCAATAATGAAGATTTTCATACCTAACTATACTCTACAATGTTCATCCTATTTCCGGGAGTGAAAATACACTCACTTGATCATTTCCTCCATCTGCTTATTGTACAGAGCAAGCTCTGAATGCAGCCTATTCCCCTCACTCTGGCCAAATTGAAATTTTTCTCATGGGTATGACATAGTCATGGATACAGCTGAAATACACACCTTTACCAAATGTCCCTGACCTGAGCTTCCATGTTGTCTCGGCTGTTGTTATCAGCATATGGAGATATCACAAATTTTTAGGAGTGTTCATGTCATCAGATGGACTCCAGGAAGTATACTGCAGTTATAGAGGTCCTTAAAGACATCATGGTAATATAAGAGACATTCTCCAACCTCTCTGACCTAAGCACACAGGCCAGGAGCCTACCCTCCCAGTGCTCTTCTGCTTCTCAGTAACTCCCTGGGAATCATGAATGTTAGCCCTCTTGCCTTTTATCTCAGACCCACCACAGCCCTGAATTTGGACAATCACTCTTCAAAGTGGGGAGATAAAGGGCCCATCTAGGCATATCCACAGGCCCATTGAGGAAATGTTGAGCCCAGTGAAGAGTAAGTAGATATTAAAGGAAAAGTGTTTCTAATTGTATTCCATCAAAGTTTGAAGGAAAGATCTTAGATCAGGATGTCAATAATACAATGAACACAATGAAAGCTGGATTATATTGCTCTCTATGCTGATGGAGTTATAAATAAAATTTTAATATAAAAGTGATCAAAGTGTCTATCTATACAGAAATATTGAGGGACCACAAAGGTCATGCTGTGACCTTAGTAGAATCAAGGGAAATTCAATATAATATAGAAGGCTCCCAAAAGAAAGAAATCACTCAAGAATGAATAAGTTTCCAAATATAAAAGTTATATTAACGAAAATATGCTGCATATTCAAAGAAAGAAAGTCAGTGGTTTTCCTGTATGGTTCTTTGAGCATAGATGGAAGGAGCATTTCAAAAGGGCAAAGGGGGCTTTGTGTGCTGGTGTACAGTTTCCTTGGCCTGAGTGTGTTGATATTCCAAATGGTGTGAAAATATCTCAAAATCTCTCAAAGTTTTTAGTTATGTATATTTTATTGTCTGTCAAATATTGCATGTTAGGAAACATAAAATTAGGCTAAAGCATGAATCACAGATATATACAATGAGGGATAAAGAGAAGAAGACACAGTTCTAGAATTCCTGGAAATAGGAAAAATGGAGGGTGGAAACACAGGATTCCCATCAGAGGTCAAATCTGAGGTGACCAGGGTTGCACTGGCTGCCTCATCACTTGAACTTCAGGGCAAAGAGACCACAGCATCCTATTCAGATCCTCAAGCTAAGGAGAAGCAGAAATTTCTGTTTCTATGAAAACATTTTCCTAGGAACATGCTGCTGTGAATGACTCTGCAGACAGAAGACAAGAGGCTCCTAATTCAAAGAAGTACCAGGATATTCATGTGGGCCTATAGTTGTGGTTGAAAAAGCCAGAGATTAGGCCTGAGCAAAGCTGCTGGATGTTGGCCCTCCTGACATATGGTAAAGAGGTTCTTGTCTTACTTCCCCATAAGCCTGAGGCACTGTGTGAGCCTTGAGGCTTTTGTCATAAGACTGACAGTAATAGTCAGCCTCATCCTCAGGCTGGAGCCCAGTGATGGTCAGGGAACCAGAGTTTCCAGATTTGGAGCCAGAGAAGTGATCAGGGACAATTGAGGGTCGATTACTATTTTCATAGATGAGAAGTTTGGGGGCTATTTCTGGGAACTGCTATTACCAGCTTACATAATAGCCATCCCCAATATTGTTGCTGCTTCCAGTGCAGGAGATGGTGACCCTCTGTCCTGGAGTCCCAGACAGTGAGGGCTGCTGAGTCAGCACAGACTGGGCCCAGGACCCTGGAAGTGAGAAAAAACATGGAGAGTGTAATTTTTGTCTCGAAATAAGAGTAGAATCAGGGTCCATATCAGAGGACTACCACATTCTATCCCTCCTCCATATCATGTCACCTGTGCACTGAACAGTGAATGTGAAGTGGAGACAGGGCCAGGCAATGGTGAAGGTCATCCTGAGCTCTGTCTTCTGTCTTCTGTTCTGTTGCTGAGCAGAACAGTCTCCCCCTTGCCCTTTTCATACTCTGAGAAGGGGAGGGACAATCTATGCAAATTAGATTCCTCCCTGTTTTCAGACTCCTGTACTTAAAGATGCCAAGTGGGTGTACAGGGGTGGAGTTGGGTTGCTTTAGGTGGTGTGGGAGTTCACAGCTGTGAGGCCTAACTTGAGAGTATTAGGCAGGGCTGGTTGTTCATTATAGTTCTGATTACTTTCTGACTCCTCTTTAGTGGTCTGCAGTGGCCCCTATTGTTCAAGCCCATACACATCATCATGTGACATTGTGATCAGAACCCCTGAGACAGTCCTAAAATTGCACTGCATCCCCACTGTCTCTGCTTAGTGTCCAGGACAATGAGTCCCTTCTGTGGCCTCCTTATTATTACCTCAGGATGTCCATCTTGCTTTCCTCATACTCCACATAGTGAATTCCTGCATACCTCACTTGACTCTTTCCTGGACAGGACTAAGGTGGTGTCTTTGATATAAATTTGTCTTAAATCAAAATTAAGCATATGAACATGAAGTCTCTGGTTTTATTAGCTTGCAGGGTAAATCTAATTTATTATATACAACATAAAAACTTTGTTCCAAAGGTTCTATCACCTAGTACTTCGTGAGGAACTCAGTTGCAAAATCTTATGAATAGTCTTTTAATGCCATTTGGAAGATACACATATGCATGTTTTCAAGCTTTCTCAGTTCACATGTTTGTAACCCTTATTGTCAGCAAGTGAGAATGAGAGTTGTGACTATGAGTCCATCAAAGCCATATAGCTTCAGCTACCATTGGCTACATGGAATGCCACAGGGACTGTAGATCCTGAAAGGACTCAGACAGCAGGACTCAAGAATGTTTTCAGGCATGGATAGAAATGCACTGTTTTAGGCAATGGCAGGGGTGGAGATGGTCTGGACATGAATATCAGTCTTTTTTTTAAATTTGTTCATTAGGTTTCAACATATATCACAAGGGTCCCTGTGGTTGCAGCTGAGGAAGTAAACCATATTCTGAATTTTTAAAAACTTTTATTTAAATATACATCATTATTGCTGTATGTATATATGTAACTGCATGACCAATGTGATTCTGCAACCTGTACACTCAGAAAAATGAGACATTATATCCCATCTGATTTAAATGTATGATATGTCAAGGTCATCGTACTGTCATGTGTAATTAACTAAAACATATAAAAAAGAATATTAAATAAAAAATCTTTTATTTTATTTTTAAATTGTTTTTATTAGTTATAGATGACAGTAGATGGTATTTTGACATATTATACATATGTGGATTATAACTTCCCGTTTTTCTGGTTGTATATGATATAGAATTACAATGATCATGTATTTATATATGAACATAGGAAAATATGTCTGATTTATTCTACTATCTTTCCTATTCCTAATCCCCATCCCTTTCCTTCATTACCCTCTGTCTTATCCAAAGTACTTCTATTCATATTTAAGTCCTGCCCTTATTTGAGTTAACACCCACTTTTTAGAGAAAATATTCAGCCTTTGGTTTGGAGGATTGGCTTATTTCATTTAGCATGATAATCTCCAGTTCTATTCATTTACTGGCAAATACCATAGTATCATTTTTCTTTATGACTAAGTAATGTTTCTCTCTCTCTCTCTCTCTCTCTCTCTCTCTCTCTCTCTCTCTCTCTCTCTGTGTGTGTGTGTGTGTGTGTGTGTGTGTGTGTCTGTGTGTGTGTGTGTGTCCTTCAACATTTATCCATTGAAGGGCACCTAAGCTGGTTCCATAGTTTAGCTCTTGTGAATTTAACTGGTATAAATATTGATGTGGGTGCATCACTGTATGCCAATTTTAAGATCTTTGGGTATAAAGCAAGAAGTGGGGTAACTGGAACAATGGTGATTCCTTTCCAAGTTTTGTGACAAATTTCCATATTGCTTTCCAGAGTGGTTGCACAAATTTGCAGCCCCACTAGCAATGTTTGAGTGTGCATTTTTCCCCACATCCTTGGCAACACTCATCGTTGCTTGTATTCTTAATAATTGCCATTGCAATTGGCATGAAATTGAATCTCATTGTAGTTTTAATTTTCTTTTTCTAACTGCTAGAGTTGTTGAATATTTTTTTTCATAATTTTGACACTTCTGGATCCCAAGATAGGCAAGAATTGCCATTCTAGGGCCTAGAAACTTCCACACTTAGGAACATAACTTACCTCCTAGTAGGTTGGTACACAATTTGTAATTAAATACAGACAGGATTAAAATCAAGCAATTATATTTATTTCTGTGATAAGATAAATTGTGTACATTGTGGAATCTAATGCTCATTACTTTTATAAAGTAATAATGTATAGATTAGAAAATATAAGATATTTTTGATAGATTATTTTAAAATAAATTATACATTAAATGTGTGTCTTATAAACTCAAATTTTTAAAAAATAATACACTAAATTCTAATTATTATTTCTTCCATCCTTTCTTCTTTTTTCCTCTACCTGTTATAAATATTAACTGTAGGCCTCCTTGTGAATTTCTGTAGTTTTATTGAAAATTCATTTCATCACCTTCACATAAAACTATGTGAAGTGCAATGACTGTAGATGTCCTGCAGATTCTTTCTTTCCACAGGACAAGCAACACTTGCCCTTCAATTCAGAAAAAGCAAGACAAAAAAATCTTCTCTACTGAAGATAAGAAAATTTAATTCTTCTCGTCTTCATAAGTGTACCCAAATCCACAAGCACATACAGAGTTTTCTTTTGAGCATCCTCTTCTTTAATTTTATCTCCAAATATGAACCTAGAATATTTGAACTCTTTACATGAAGCAACATGAAACAAATTATATAAAATAGTGAATATTTCAGAAAGAAAAATTCAAAAGAAAATAAGCACATGATATTGGAACTGAAAATTTTTGCAGCCACTCTGGAAATACATATGGAGATTCCTTAGAAAACTTGGAATAGAACCACCATTTGACTTAGCTATCCCAATTGCAGTTTATATCCCAAGCACTTAAAATTAGCATACTACAGTGATGCTGCCACATCAATGTTTATAACAGCTCGATTTGTAATAGCTAAGCTATGGAACCAACCTTGATGCCATTCAACTGATGAATCAATAAAGAAAATGTGATATACTACAAAATGGAATATTACTAAGCCATAAAGAGAAGTGAAATTATGGCATTTGTGGGCTAATGGATGAAACTTGAGACTATCATGCTAAATGAAATAAGCCAAAACCCCAAAGTCAAAGTATGAGTATTCTCTCTTATATGTGGATCCAAACCCATAGCAAGGGAGAGAAGGGAGGGTAATTATAGAAGTACTTCATATTAGAAAAGTGGAAAGAAGGGAAAGGAGGAGGATAAGAATAGGAATCATACAGTATAATGAATCAGACATAACTATTCTGTGTTCATTTATGTACATATAACAGATATAGTGACCAGTGGAACTCCACATCATATTCAACCACAATAAAAGGCATCAAAATTGAAATGGGTTGCACCCAATGTATATGTATATAATATGTTAAATATACTCTGTCATGTATATCTAGGCAACAAATAAAAACATCAAAATGAGCACATGAAGTAACACTAAATCTCATCAATCATAAGACTGTGCATACTAAAGTAGCAATAAAATGTGCTACACATTTATGGGATGATTTGAATATTCCAAAAAGGCAATAAAGTGAAAATAAATATATAGTAAAACAGTATGTTTACTGTTAATCCAGGTGCCTTAAAGTCATGTGGAAATCAAAATGAATGATGACTTATGCTCAGCTAGCATGGGCTCACCCATTTTCTAAAGCCAATCTGCACAGATACATGAATATATATATATATATATATATATATATATATATATATATATATATATGTTATTCATGTAAAATAAACCACTTCAATGAGAATATTAGTCTATCATTATAATCCCTTTCTTCAATTATTTAAACACAAGTGCAGGGTCTAAGATTACTGACCAGAAGCACTTTAAATAAAGATTATTCTTTCAACGATGCTTGAAATTATGATAAAAATAAAATAAACCAATTTTACTGTTATGGTCTAAGGCTTTGGAATATGAAAAATTGAAATTAAGTTTCAAAAATATTTTATAAAGGGCAAAAAAAACTTCTTATGAAAACTTTTAGTTTTTACTGCATCCACTTGAAGAATATCTAAATTGTATTGTTCACATGGATAGTTTACATGAGTCTATGATTAAGAAGTTTTGAAAAAGAAAATAAAAGAAAAAAAATAAAACAATCCCTTACATCTCAATCTGCAAGGACATTATGGATATTTACATGTTTTATTCAATGATACTGTTTAAGACAAAGCATTCACGGAATTCAGTGTCTAATTTTCAATTAAAATTGCTGAATCTGGAAGAGTTGAATGCTGATAGCTGCTGAAATTTTATTACATTTATATAATTATGCATAACTTATAATTAAAATAATATGTTGTTATGTACTGAGTTATTATGGGCTATCACCTTGATGGGCTTCAACTTCTGCGCCATATCTCCTTTACTGGTGATGATTGATAATTTTATTATTTTTAGTATTAGAATAAATTTTTGTAACTTTAACAGTTTCTACGAGCATTATGTCATGGGAGAGAATTATGGTGTGCCACTAATGTAAACCAGACTCTGATGTCTAACTTTATAAACATTGAGGGCCTTAACTGCCACAGTAAAGTGACATAAACTGGACCCTCTACAAATGAGAGTCTCACTTGCTCATCTGGTTGTTTCACTGTCATAAATGTTAATTTCATAAACAGGAGAGTAATGATTGGCCTTGTCATCAAATTGGAGCCCAGAGATTTATAAATATACTTCATTAGTTGAGACATCTTTGTATCCAGAAATTCAACTGCAGAGCTCAGGCCCCAGCTGTTTCTATGAGTCTGAATAGTAGTACTCAGATACAAGTTCTGCTAGTACCAGTACATGTTTTTCTACCAACAGTAGGTTTCTATTCAGAGTATAGGTGAATCTGCCTCTTGACCCAGGGATATAGAGAAGGGGAGTGGTCATGTCAGAAAAGGAAAAGAGAGAAAATCTGAAAGCACAGACATCAGAGTAAAGAAGGGGATTGTAAGTGAAAGTAACTTGGGTATTTGAGAGAGAGGATAATGACACAGATTAGGGGCCTGCCCTAGGCCTCTGAGGCCTGTACCTACCTGTACATTGAAAGAGCAGCAGAAGAAGGAAAGGAGTCTAGGCCATGGTGAACACAGCCTCTTCATAGGCCTCACTCTGATAACTCCACTGCCCCAGGCCTCTTTTATACCAGCTCCACTGTCCTCCCAGAGTTGGGGCTGCTCATGCAAATGGGTCCCTACCCCTTGTCTCTACCCTCATGTGTACTTGCAGTGTCTGGGTCCCAGACTAAGGGAGTCTGTCATGATGAACAAGCTTAGTTAATAATTGGGGCTTAGGAGAAAACAACTTCAAGGACCATACCATGTGCATGGGACTTCGTACATCTGTACATCTTTTAGGTTCCTAAGGAGACTTCTGCATCAAGGAGAACATGTTCAACCAGATCTGTGCCCGATATTACATCTCATATTAGAGCATCTACTCTGGGGAAATTGTAAGACAAAATTGGGACAACGGGATCTGGCAGAAAGAATTTGTGGATGTGCACTGTAAGATGAGAGCAGAGGAAATAAGGAAGAGGTGAAACATCAAGTGCATCTTGGGTGTGATACCTGGGACAATGAACCTCTGGTGGGAGAGGAACAGGTAGTCCATAGAACAAGATGAGGGAAAGGCAACACCTGTATTCTAATTCACAAAGTTGAGACCAGATTTTAAAAAGCTGGTTGAAGGAGGTTTTGTTGTGTATTTGACACATTGTGAACATGGCATGAAAAGGTGGAAATTATTCAGGATTTTCAGAGATAATCAGTGCAGAAGAGATTCATCTCACTCCCATAAGAATAATGCCAAAGGTAAATGAACCACTAGTAGAGGAATTAGATGAGTTATTCATTTCTTATTTCCTCCATTTATTCATTAAAAATGAATTAGATGTTTCACATGCATCAGACACTTGAGACATCTAGAGAATTTAAAGAATGGTCTCAGGTTATAGAAACAGTAGGAGTCAAACACAGAAGGAGATTGTATTTCCCAAAAGAATACTCCAGGTCTGAGGACCTCATCCTCATACAGGTTACAAAAGACGGATATCTCAGTATTTACAGGGCCTGAAGATATCAAGGGCTCCAAATCCCTGAAATACCTCAGCTTTGACTTCATGTTGAGTCCATATAGGAAAGTAGGCACAGCACCTGTGCTGAGGAACAATGCATCACTAAAGCTGATTGTAGCAGCACAGGAAGTACTTCTAATGCCTCTTACAGGGGATCTTACAGGGGAACAATAGTTGATGTCAGCCCTCTGACCTTTGATGGTTCCAGGTAAGGCTGACATCTTCAGTTAACTAGTTCAGGGTCTTTCTGTTGAACTAGTGTCCCTCTGATGGGATCCCAGGTTCCACTCAGCCTGAAAAGTGTCTCTCTGAGCCCTTCCTATGATCAGAGGATCTTCCTACCCAATCTTTCCTTACCCTGCTCCTGTCACAGGTGGGACTCCATACATCTATATATCAGAACTGTGATCTGAATGTGCCTCTCCTCCTCCAGTTCTTTCCCACTTTGCCTCCTCCCAAAGTATTTTATTTAACATTTGCATCTAATTTTCATAGTCTTCAAAATAAAAAAAAAATGTCACTTTAGTGGGAAAAGTAGTTTAAAGAAAAAATTGAGAAAACTTGTTCTTTTTTGGTTGATTGATACAAACTGAAAAAATTCACAGTATGACTTTATATAAAATTAATAATCCAAATATAACACACATATATGTATGAATAAATTTAAATGTGGTAGGTATATTTATTTTTAACATCTCCCTTACAAACATACATAGATGAGAACACACAGAGAATGATAAATAGAAAAATAAAAGGAAAAGCAATTATTTTTACAGATAACAGGCATTACTATATTTTTGTCAATACATCCTTCTAAATGAGTTAATTTAGATCAAATAAATATATCTCAAATACCAATATTATATAAACCACATCTCAAGCAGGCCATGAAATAAAATATATTATTTTATGATTTTTGTATTATTACTTCATGTTTACCCAGCAACTGAGGCAATGAATGAATCATGTGCCCTACTGTTCCATTTATGCAACCACAGATCCTCACCATGAATGAGCATCCACTGAGCACACATACTTCCCTCTGATCTGTTTCTCCCAGAGTACTTTATGCATACCAGCTAGAATAAAGACAACATGGGAATGCCACAGATTCAATTTAATACATTCTCTACAATGAGGGAAACCCTTCATGTTTGCCAGGAAGTTTTATGCTTTGAAGACTGAGGGAGAACTCCAACAAAGCACCTTTTTCAGATTAGCAAATATATTGGAAAAAATGGTTTGTATTTTTAAATTATGGTGGGATTAATTTCCATTCATTCTAATGAGGTTATTTAGCAGTTGTATTATTTATTTAAAAGACAAAAAAAGTTAGATCTGGATTTTTAAATGTTAATAAAAACAACATCACATAGCAATAATAAACACATATCAAAACCTTACCTACAGAGTGTTTCCTTTCCCTTTTGTTGTGTATTACCTCAACATAAAAGTTTATATCATTTTCTATGGATAAAGCAGGAAACTAACTCAAACTGAATTTTCACACAATTCTTTTTCACCTGCTCATCCAGTATTGAGTGTAATAGGGCCTGTTCATGTCCATGTATAACATTAATTGCACCTTAATGTTCTTCAACAGGAAAGTCACCCCAGTGGATGATAAGAGAGTGTATGGAAGTCAGACTTGTATGATACTTTCTAGTTACATACATACTATGTATTCATATGACCCCCCTGAAAATATGCTTACAAGAAAGTTTTGTAGAAATACCTATCTTTTAGCTGCAATTTGAATTTAGATTATTTTTCTTTGCAATGACTTGATATTTTTAATATGGGAATAATTTAGACATAGATGAGAATTCTGATTGCATATTAATCATAAATCCCCACAACTAAGTTCACAGCATAATTATAAAAGCAACATTGTATTATGTTATAATCATAAAAACATTATCAAAGCAATTTTGCTTTTATAATTTAAAAGCAAATTAAGTACTAATTTGATCTCCATAATCAAATCAATATATAAGAAAAGTCTAACAATCATTAATTAATATTTTGAATGAGAAGAGTCTTAAAAGTATGCGGGATAGGATGAGTCTTCCTGATAGTTACCTATTTGAAGACTAACTCCTCTGCTCATTGTCCAAACTGAAAGGGAGGGTGGTAGCCTAGAGTCGGAGGAGGCACACTGAGAAATGGATACACACTGGGAGAGAGAGGATGAGGCACATGGCATGAACCACTGGTAGTCATAAAGTCTCATCTTCACAGGAAAATGTTGAACATTTTCAACTATGAATGTCTCTCCACCACGTAAATTAAGAGGCATTCTGAACACATGAAGAAGTTTTTGTTGTACTTCCCCATGGGGTTAGATCACCATGTGAATACCACTACTCATATAGAGTGCACCATAATAGTCAACCTCATCATTCGTATGAGACCTTATGATGGTGAGGGCAGCTTTGTTACCAAGGAAGGAAAGAGAGACTAGAACAGGGACCCCAGAGGGAGTTTGTACTATAGACAAGTTAGTGGGGACAATGTCCTGGTGTCTGCTAGTGCCAGTTTGAATAGTGACCTGTGGAGACTAAGCCAGAGCTAAGGCCACATGTGCCTCTGTCCCACCTGGAGACACAGAGAGTGAGGGCTCCTAGATCACAATTCTGCAAATCCACCACTAAAATCAATAAGAGAAACAGTTATTGTTATGAAGAAAAAGATACCCCTGAGACACTGCTTTTATGTAGGGACACCAAGGATGCAGTTACCTTCCCCTGACCTGAACTTAAGAGAGGAAATTCAGTATTAACATGAACCAGGCCAGGGTGGGGATCCTCACAAGCATGTAGTATCAATACAATTATCACTTTGAGTTTGAAATTTTAATTCCTCTTCAGACCCAGGTAAAGGTTTTCCATGCAAATCAAGTTTCCTTTCTCTTCCTGCCCCAGAATTCATCCTAATGTCCCCTGGAGGAGATCACGAAAAAAGTAGAAGCTGGGAACTCAAGTAGACAACTGAGTACAGGGGGCCTGACACGCAAAATTTTTAATTGATGCCTTTCCCCAGATCAGGTTCCTCACACTTCTTCAACTTAGGCATAAATTTCATCTCTTGAAATTCACAGATGGAATGAAAACAAGAGTGAATTCTCCATGTCTACCTAGATCATCTATTTTATTGCAAACCCAGAATTTCCTGGTGAACATTTCTTTCCTGTCCATAAATGAGTATTGTTCCCCCTTGAGGTACTGTCAGGGCCGTATCCCTCAGCACGGATTCAATTTTGAAGCTCTGAAGCTAATTGTAGGAAACTCCCTGGACAGTTCCAGAGACAGGGGTCTCCCAGTTAGTGAATCCTGGAGATTGTCTTAAGCAGCCCCAGTGGAGCTTATTATTGAGTTTGCAGATGCTGACAGCAGCAACACAAGGCTTGGGATGTCAATTGCATTCATCAGTTATATGGCTTTAGGACTAGTGGAACTGCAGAATTTGAGAGAATGTGGGATATTCTTCCCAATATCAAAAAATAAGAAAATCATGTTCATTATACTTGAAAATAAAATTAAGAATATTTATGATCAAATTATTAACATCTCTAACATGTTTAAATCATTTTACTTTTTAAGATGATTAAAAATGCTAGATGAGTATAATTGGGGAGTTCAGAAATAAAACTCTTTTAATTCCTTTGTGAAATAAGATTTTCTTTTAAAAACATAGTGTACCTTATTTCAAACTAAAACACAATTTCTAAATTGTTCATAATTACATTATTGAATTTTAATTTTTATTATTGTTTTCTTACAATTTTTTTCAGTTCTTTATGTTTTAAGAGATCCACTCAAATGAGGAATAAAGATTCATATTAAACTATGTTATTGCTAATACTCAAGGGTATCTATAGTTGTTTGTATATACATATGATTGTGTGTGTGTGTCTGTGTGTGTCATAATTCTAAGTTAAAGGGTGTGATCTGAAATGTAATAGATAAAGAAATTGAAATTCTAATTTTAATACTTAAATCATTATTATCAGTTCTTATCCTTTACATTAGAACTTACTAAAAGAAAATGATAACAAATTATTCAGAGGCAATAAAAACAGGAAAAAAAAACAATTGGTTCAAGTATTGATCACACATTTAAATACAGATGAATTAGGAAATCCTAGTGACCAGAAAGTAATCCTAAAATATGCAGTGAGCCCTATGTTACCTCTGAAGTTGTCTCAGACATTCTCATGGAACCATGAATTAGTAGTTTTTTCTCTTGGGATGTCTAATGGCAATAAGGAGCCAAAGGCAACAGGAGGAATAGGAAACTTGGAAGACAGAAAATCTCAGGGTACTGTGGGAACAAGCACATGATCTACTGCATACATGGCATACATGAGTCCCAAATCACTCCCCTGTGCAAGGCCTGTGATCCGCAAACCCTTTACCCCATAGGCAAAGCCCTGGACATGAGGCACCTTGCTGCAGTTCCTGTGCTTGCTCCATGGCCCACTCCTGTTAGCTGCAGGGACAGTTGTACAGTTGTAATGTTGGCTTCCTGTAATCTGCTTAGCTACTGCCTGAATATATATATATATATATATATATATATATATATATATATATATATATATATATACATGGTAACTGTGCAAGAAAATCAGATCTGCTTTCTACTAGGTCTCCAGTGGTCTTGATTAGTGGCTCTGCAGCCACACTCTCTTTTACTCTGTTCTGTGGGCCTCTTCACTGGACAAGAGAGAGTTCACACTGGGTACCAGGAGCTCATGTCAGCAAAACAAAAACAGCTCCATTTGTGGATGGATGTGGTACTGCTTGATCCAGATAAGAGTTTAAATTGAGCTGTGTATTTTATCCCTGAAATATTGTATTGATATATGATGCACACTGTAGAGATTCATATTGATTAGGTCTATTGAAATCCCACTGAAGTGGGTCC
The DNA here is from genome assembly GCF_045843805.1 of Urocitellus parryii. Taxonomy (NCBI): domain Eukaryota; kingdom Metazoa; phylum Chordata; class Mammalia; order Rodentia; family Sciuridae; genus Urocitellus; species Urocitellus parryii. Next base: position 118,816,159 of record NC_135533.1, on the reverse strand, counting down.
TGTGATTCCATCTTTCTACTCTGCTGAAAGCTGAGAGGTGATCTTTCTGATTGTGACATCTGAATTGGCTCATGAATCTTATACCTGCCCACCCTTCAAAGTCCATGTTCATCATCCTTAATAGACCTCAAGAAAAAAAAGTCATATTTTCAGCCCAAACTCTTCCTGTTTGTCAAGGTAAGTTTTTCTCAGATTAACATGAATTCTACTTCCTAACATACTGCTAAACTGTGGGTGGAGTGTCTGCCCAAGTTCTATACATGGAGACTTTCTCCCAGTGTAGTAGTACCAGGATGTATTACCTAGTGATAGTACCTTTAAGGGGTATTAGGGCCCTATTAAAAAGCCCTCAGGCATTTGAGGCATGTCCACAAATATAGTGCCTATATACACCACCTTACCCCCACCTCTCTCTATCTCTCTCAACTTCCTGGAATAAGATGTGACCCTTCCTCATCTTACTGAAGCCAGAGTTAGACAGGCAGTCAGTATAGATAGGTAAAATGAGTCAGGTCAGATAGAATCAGGCCAATTTTGAGTGAGTTTAGCAAGATGGGGACTATCCCCTGAGGGATTGAAATGTTAATTCCTTCAGAGCCCTTCCTCCACCATCATCAAGAACTTGTCCCTGCTCCAGCCTGTTTCCAAGGTAAGCTTTCCCAAGGATTGCTTCTCCCTACAGGGAGCTATTAGGTTGTTAAGGTTGGGTGCTCCATTTTGCCTTCCCCATTCAGCAACCTGTTTCACACCTTTTGTGCATATCACCCAGCATTCCTGGGCATAGTCACATAATCAGGAAAAAAAAAAAGATAAGGGGAAGTGGGGATGAAGACAAGAGAAAAGAGGAAGCCCAGGACACATAAAAAGGGCGGAACACCAGCTCTATGGCCCCCTTCTCCCTCTCAATAGAAGTCTTTGTTACACCTCTTCAAATCAACCCTGCTTTATATACTTGTTGAGCTTGTTTCTCTTATGTTATAACTTCAACACCTGAGGAAGCAGGACTAGTCACCAATAACCAGCAATATCATTACCATACCTTCACCAGTGACCCAATCATATGGAACTAATAATCCCAGGCTGAAAACTTTAAATCCATGAATCAAAATAAACCTCTCTTTATTTAATATGTACCCTGCATTGTCTATGTTGTTGTTGTTGTTATTATTATTATTATTATTATTATTATTATTATTATTAAAACTAAGTCAACTAATACTGAGAATGTTTTAATTTTTTTCATATATTAATGGGCTTTTTGTCTTCTTATTTTCAGTATTGAGATCTACACTTGTCTGATTTCTTGTCATTTTTTCTCCAGACAGTCTTCTTGCTTATTTTTTCATCTAAATTTGTTCCTGCTCTGTGATCATTCTTCCATTCTACCTGGACAATAGACCTAAGCAATCAAATTATGAGAGAACAAAGTAGGAAGAAAGGGTATGTGTTAGATCCCAGTATTCATGTGACTCCTGGGGGCCCAGGTTCAGGAAAGTCACACCTGGGTGAGGATACCTTCTGCACAAGGCTGTGAAACCAGTACTTCTGTATGTGGTCTGGTGCAGAGCCCTGTCCTGAGTATTCCAACATTGTCTCCTGCTGGTTTCTGATCCCTTTCAGAGATCTGGAAGGATAACCTAACTACAGTAAATGGACATCTTTGGTTTTATTTCCCTAATGGTAAAGCCACCTGGTGTTTTGTTCTGGGAACTTGTTTTTTTTTCCCCTAATGATCTTCAGAACTCTAAATTTACTGTTTATGATCCCACACATTTTATAGTTACCTGGTATTTGACTTTGCTTCAGCCAGGTATTTGGGTTATTCCCAGTCTATGAACATTTTGAACAAAATGTAAAGGCTAAAGTTCAGGAGAGATCACAGATAGCAGTAATGCTGCATGTATTCCTCTTACAGGCTTACTTTTTATCAGGTTACTGCTTTTCTGAGTCTTCTGTTGTGTTTTCCCTCACTCACTCAATTGTAATAGTCTTTGGCTTCAAATGTCAGTTTTCTTTGTGAGAATATAAGAATTTCAGGAAATGAGTGTTTTCTGCTTGGGTATTGTTCTCTGTTCTCTAATTGACCCTTAAATGTCTACCTGAAAAAACAATTTTATTTTGACTCTGATATAAGGTAAGTTATTTTATTCTAGTTTATATTTTTCCATATGAGTATTAGTGTGAAATAACATTGCTATAAATATTAATTACTGTTACACTGGTGTTTTTATAACATCTCAACTAAGCAACCCTTGTGAATATTAACAGCAGAGAAAAAATTCCTAATCACTTTTCGTTCCTAAGAAATACATAGATTTAATGTGAACAGGATTATAAAGTCTAAGTCCAAAAACCAGATATTTTTACAAAATTCTTTCTCCTGAGGAATATGTAGGGAAAAGCATAACTTTTGTGTTTTAACTGGGAAAAATGAACATGGGAGGTTGGAGAGGGTTAATTCTTCATCAGAGAATCCAAAGCTACACCAGATTGAAATCAGAAGAAAAGGTGTACAGTTTCCCTAAGTTCTCTGAGCTCAAGGAAGATCAGCATAAGCATGGGAAAGGATCAGGAGATTTGTAAGGAGTAGCAGAAGCTAAACTGGAGTGTGTGTTGCTCATAAGCAGAGACAAAGAAATGAGGCAAAGAGGAGTGGTGATTTTTCTCAGTTCATCCCAGGTTGTAGATCTCATTAGCATTAATGATGAATCCAAATGAGAATAAAGGAAAGAGTGTATTGAGTGGGGGTTGAAAAGTGATAATCAACCCTTTTCTAAAAAAAAAAAAAAATGTCTGTTTTTAGGCTGGAATCTAGTGGTACCCAATGAGGCTCTACTGACAAACCTTAGGCCTGAGTTTAGGGCTGAATCCTTAATGAAGTGTCATTTATATATGAGGTAACATGATCTGGGTCTTCTTCCAGAAAATCCTGTGTACCAATTGTCACAGTATCCTCCAATGTTTCTATGGCTCCCTGTGTAAAACAAAATGACCTCAGGGACTGAAGTGTGTCATTGGCCACAATAATATTTCTCATAGTGATCAACGCAGATGGGGGGATTTGTACAAAAATATCAGCCTGATTGCTGTTATGGGCTTTACCTCTTCACCAACTTTAAATTAATATGCTTATATACTAAATATGCATTTAAGTAAACACATTTAAGTCCTCTAAATTTTGTAATCAAAGCTTCTGAAATCTCAGGAAAACTGAAAATAATTAAACACCAAAATCACCATAAAACCAAATACCAACAAAAATAAAAATGATAACATCCAAACTTTTTATTGTGATCAATATGGTGATCTGATTTTACAACCAGACATTGTTGATTTAGATTGTTTTATCTGGGAAAAAAAAAAAAGCAGCAATCAGAGACCTTTCCACCAGGTGGACGTTCCTCCACAGCATGTTCTCTGTTGGTAAATATGGCGCCCAGAGTGCTTCTCTTCCGGGAGCTCAGGAATATTGGTAAAGATGGTGCCCAGAGTACTTCTTTTCCAGGAGCTCAGGTCCATGACGCACTGAATGGTGCATGAACCATCACCTCCAATCCCTGTGAATGGCACGAACTTTAAATGGTGCACCTCCATTCCCTGAAGTGGTGCGAACTCTCAGCCAATGAAGAAGTAACAGCCCACCCACTCACCTTGCTCCTCCTCATCCTGTGTTAAGCCCATAAATATCAATAACCTGTTCGTGTTCCTTCTCTTACTCTTACTCTCTCTTACTCTCTTGCTCTCCCTCTCTCTCTTACTCTCCCCTCTCTCTCCCCCTCCCCTCTCTCCCTCTCCCCCCTCTTCTCTCTCTCTTCCCTCCTCTTCTCTCTCTCTCTCTCTCTCTCTCTCTCTCTCTCTCTCTCTCTCTCTGGACCCCCTTCTCAGATTACATCTGACCTCTGATTCATAAGCCTTAGAGAGGAACTGAGGGGAAAGAAAACTGAGGGAAAAGGCCATTTGGAGTTTCACCATAGGAAATGTCATAGACAGAGTAGCAATTGGAAACCTTGTACAAGATTCTGCTTGGGAGTCATCACCTCATATTGAGAACATCAGGGTGAAGATCACCTTGGGAAGCACAGGAGGCAGCTCAGCCTTTACTAGACCTGAGGCTAGTGGGCTTAGCCAGCTGTGGAAAACATCATGAAAGCCCTTCCACAGCTCTTCTTTGACACTTATTGTCACAGGTTAATCTTTTTGGTTCTAACAGATGAATGCTACAGAGTTTGCCACCATCATTGGGCACATTACTTTGCCTGGAATGCCTAGTAATATGTTGCAAATAAGCACAATTTCATCAATATTAACATACTGTTTGTCATTTTAAAATTATGCAATATAGAGAAGAAAGAGCACAGTATTGTCAATGTGATAAGCTCTACCAAAATTCTAATCCCCAACAATTTAAACTCTCTATCTGAAACATTAACAGGTCTTCTCAGAGGAATTTCACCTTGAGTTGAGTCTATAAATTTGAATGAGGATAGCTTGGAATTTTGCATTGTGGTAGATTTCTAGCTTAGCAAGTTGGAGGCCCACAGTTGAATCTCTAGAAATTATATATATATATATATATATATATATATATATATATATATATATACACATATATATAATATTTAAATTACATATTTCATATTACATATTATATTGCATTACTGGAGATTTACACAAGGTTTCTGAAGAATCAATGTGAATGGAAAATAGGATAGGGAGATTCTTCAGAGCTGTGTTCAAAGACAGAATCTTCATAACGTGGTACACACAAGAACCTATGGGTAGAGAAAGGAAGAACATATTAGAAACTGAACATTTCTTGTTTAAATACCCAGGCATGTACTAACACTGTTGTATAGTGTGGAAAATATGGCAATGAGATGTTTTCGGTATCTATAAAAGAATCAAATGCTTGGTCAGGAGTCATATATTTTCGCTTCTCTGTTTAGAAATAGTTGACTGTGACCTTGACTAGTGGCATGCTCTCATCTTAGTGTTGAAGATAGGGTTTAGGCAGTGTGAGGGCAGTCACTAATGGGGAATATGGACTCCAAGAACAGAGAAGACTTAGGGATACAACACTGAAACCCCTGTTCAATCAAGAAGTAAAGAATAAAATAATCCTGAATACACTCTATCTGATAATGCCGACTTTGCACTTTTACTTAGTCATTCATGCAGTATGTTTATTAACTAATTAACTAGTATCTTCAGATCTGGGACTCAAGTGACATGGTGAATGTAGGTTAAGAAGAGACTAGAACCTCTTTGATTGTCCCAAACAGAGATTGCAGGAAGGACTAAAGAGAAGTTCAGATAATTCAAATGTGTGGAATATTTCTTCACAAACACTTGAGAGTTAACCACCATTTTGGACTTATATATGAACTGAAACTAACCAGCCCCTTTCCTTAACCTATCTTTAGGGATAGTCTTCATTGGGCTGCATAGTGGTCAGTTTCTGGTCTTATAATTCCCATATTCTGTAATCATATTTCTATCCAGGTTAAGTCATGTGCAGGTTTAGATCTCTTTTCCCCATCTGGTCTGACTGTGCTGAGTATCACTGTAATATATTACACATTAAACTTTTACACCCTCAGGCTACACTCCTGAGAGATTCAGGCAGCTTTGCCCACAGTAATGGAGCCAGAATATAAAGATGGTGACCATGAGTGTCTGCTGTTTCTGTTTTGAATCAGTGTCCTGTGCACTTGGTTCAATGTCTGCTGCGACCAGTATGAGAAGTGATCATTGGTGACCAAAACTGTTCTAGAGCCACAGAAGAAAGCGACTGTCTCTCCTGAGCAAGTGTTCAGTGAGGGTTCCTGAGTTCCACAATCTAAAAGTGGACCACGAAACACAAACAAAACATGTGTATAATGAGGAAGGACAATACAGGGTCACTACAGTAACTGGAATCTGTACACTGAGTGAGGAGGAGACAGAGATAAGTCCAGGGTATGGTATGCATTTTGAAAGGATCCACTGGCACTAAAGTTTAGGTCATGTTTCCCAATTACCCGTGATTTCTTACTAAAATGCATAAATGAAGGGGGCATATTTGTGTGGTGAATTATATAAATATGAGCCCTTTACCATGGAACTTCCAAAACATGGTCCTGGTCCTCAGACCACTTAGATTTTTAGAGTAAGACCCAGGGTGGCTGTGTGCGGAGATTTTCCCCATGGGAGGAAGTAGCTTGTCTAGCACTGTGCATGGTCCACTGAACAACTGTTCATGATCCAATAAGCTGAAACACTTGAGTTTCTACTAGTTTTCTAAACTATCCACAGTGCCCACTGGAGGACTTTGGCTTAAAGCTATAAGGTATCATTTCATAAAGAACTGTTGAATTATTTGTATGATGTTCTGGACATATTTTCAGGATGCTCTCACATTCATTACTTGAATTTTCTTTGAGCGTTCCTATGTATATCTATTTATCTGTTTTTGTTTCTTTGTTTGTTGAAATCATTCCCAGTTTTTTGCAACTCAATTTTAGTGTTGCATGTTCTTATACTTGCCTTAATTTTTTATCATTAACATACTTGTGTTTATTTTTTATAAAACCTCATTGATTTATTATAATTGTATGATAATAGAGGGATTCATGGTACATATTGTCTTACATAAGGAAACATAATTTCATCATCAAATTAATTCACCAGTATTTTGTTTTCCTCACTTACACCCTCCTCTAATCATCTTTCTCTATTTATATGTTTCATTTCTCTTTTTCTTAAATTTTACATTAAAATTATTAATAAAATTGGGATTCACTGTGATATATTGCTACAAGCACATAGCATCATTGGTTCGGTGTCCTTTCACAGTACCTGCCATCCCCTCATTTTATTCCTAACTGGATCTTCTTTCTTTATTCAATATTTCTGCCTTCAAGGATCCAGTTTTTTTCTTTCATAAGTGGAAGTTACCAAGAGAAAAATAAATAAACATGGTAACTCACTGATGTGTGTTTTGAAGGAGGTAAAGGATTTTTTTTCATGACTAACGTGCTTATAAGGTTGTTGAGTTTGAGCTTCTCACTGAATGTAGAGAAGACTTGAATAAAAAATTATTTTTGTAACTTATTCTACAGAGTTAACAAAAGAGGAAATCCTCCAAGTTAGAGGATTTAATTTTCTTTTCATTTCGTTTTCAGTATGATTGTTTTATAAATAGTTCAGTGGAAATAAGGTTGGTTAGGCAGATGTTCAACCAACTCTACATGACTTCACTACTCAAAAATAAATAAATAAATAAAAAACCTCACATAGGCATTCCTTTTTTTTTACTGTTTAGTTTTATTGGTATCAAGGATTGAACCCAGAGGGGCTTTAAGTCTGAGCCATGTTTCCAGCCCCAACCATTTTTTTTCAGAGAGAATGTTTTGCTAAGTTTCTTAGGTCCTTGCTAGGTTGCTGAGGCTGGCTTTGAATTTGTGATCCTTCTGCCTCAGCCTTATAAGCTGTTAGAATTAAAGATGTGCACCACCACATTCAGCTTTTAGGATTTTCTTGTTTCACAACAATGTATGCAAGATAGCACACATTATTTCTAGGAGAGATATCATTGGCCATGGTTTTACCAGGAGAGAACAACTACCCTCTTAGAATAAGATTAGAACTCCCTCCTCTTCTATTTCTGAAGACTTGTCTTGAGGCCTAATATATAATCTACCCTGCCAATGAATCTATGTTTAATTGTAAATAATGCTCCTGTGCATGGTCCACTGAGCAACTGTTCACAGGCTAATGTGGGTGACAGTCTGAGAAGAAACTCATATTACTTAGGACACTGTTTCACACACTGATGATCAGCGTGAGCAGTTTACACTTGTACTTGCATCTACCTCTCCTAAAATCACACTTGATGATCATCCTGCTATGGGCAAGTAGAATTTTAAACTGAATCAGACAACCACTGAAGACACATTCTCAATTAGCATTGAGATGCATAGACTTAGCAACTTAATTGTGTTATCAGACCAGACAGTCTTTGTCATTCTGGATCAACACAATTGCAACTCTTGATGTGAAATAACATGGCACAATTCTTGCTCACATACCTTTTCTACCACATGGGATTAATGGTGATTTTTCATGTGTTCATTTCATTTTTTCACTAATTCAATATGGGATCACTCATTGGGATATTTCTTGTCAGCCTGCAGAAGGAAACATGCATGGGAGAAGGAGAGTAGTAGCTCTTCAACTTATCATGCTATTGTCCAGATGCAGCACAGGCCTCCTCTTTCTACTTTATTGAGCCAAACAGTCCTCAGCAAAGGCACTCTTCAGGGAGGCAGAGAATTATGTCTGGCACTTGAAAGGACCTAGAAACTTGGAAACCATGACACCACATGTGTACAAGTCTGATGCAAAGCCTCATGTCCAACCAATTCTTGGACACTTTTTATGCTCACCAAAGCAATGTTTCTAGCATTTGATGGTCAGAAACAACTTCAATATTCCAAGTTGAATATTAGGATAAATAGCTTCTCTGTAACATTTTTATTGTTGTTTTGTATTGTTTTGTTTTAGGGATTATTGTTCCTCATTTGTTGAAACTTGTCTTTAAGTTGTTATTCCCACTGGATCAGCCTCCTGACTATCTGGGACTACATGCATTTACCCCCACAGATGGCAAAAGAAAGTCTTCCCTGACCATAAATCCAACTTGGGCCATGGCAGTGAGAGAGCTACATACTAAACACTAGATCATCCAGAGCATCTTACTCATACAAATAGACTTACTGTTGGGTTCACACAAGGACCGTCTTGTGGTTCTCATGGGAAGTAATGAAGTTTTTTCTGGATAATTGTACTCCCCAATGCTCACCCTATGTCCAGGGGTGAGAATGCACTCACTTGACCTTTTCCTCCAGCTGTTTGTTTTATGGAACAAGCTCTGGATGCAGCCTGTTCCTCTCTCACTCTGGCCACCTCATGGTAATCAACCTTTTTCTTTTTTGATTGTTCAAACATCTGATTATTGTGCCCCAAATATGTAAGGGACAATCTGGGCTCACATTTATGCCCCTTGAATTCCCCTCTGTTGATTTTAAAGTGAGAGAGTGCACAACAACATAGCAAATAGGGTGGCCCTCAGAACTCCTGGATTTTTTAAACTTTTTTCCTCTTAGCTAACACTATCCAGATGAACATTTTATCCCTGAAGGAATCTAATGGAAGTTTCTGAGGTCCAAATATTGCCATCTTTTCCACCCCCCCCCCTTAGACGTCCTGGTGCATCTCCTTGGAAATGGAGATTTTTCCCAGATATGTTTTATAAACACTGAAAGTCTCATCTGAGATGAGTATGAATGTGAAAGGCACTCATTTCTTATTTACCTCACTGAAATTCAGAAAATTTTGTACCCTCCACATGAAGAATGTGCATTCAAATGGCTTTGAATACTTTCTCTTGGGTGCCATAGTCCTGGACACACTTGGAAATATGAACCTTCAACAACTGTCCCTGTCCTGAACCTCCCTGATATGTTATTTACTGTTATCAACATATGGAGATTCCACAATTTTCTTAAGAGTATTCATGTCACCAGATGGGCTCCATGAAATGTGCTGCAGATAGAGAGAGAGGTCTTTGCAGAGATTGTGGTAATATAACAGACATGCTCCAATGTCTCTTACCTCAGCATACAGGACAGAAGCCTCATCCTCCCAGTGCAATTCTGATTCCAGATAACTCCCTAGGAGTTTTGCATGCCAGCTCTCTTGACTTTTATCTCAGTCCTACCACAAGCCCTAAATTAGGACAGTCACTCTTCTAAGTGAGAAGATGAAGGGCCTGGCTAGGCATATCCACAGGCCCATTGAGGAGATGTTGAGCCAAGTGAAGAGTGAGAAGATATAAAAGGAAAAGGGTTTCTAATTGTACTCCATCAATTTTTGAAGGAAAGATTTTAGACCAGGATGTTAATAACACAATGAACCTAATAAATGGTGGATTATATGGCTCTCTTTACTGATGGAATTATAAAATACAATTTTGATACAAAAGGAATCGAAGAGTTCATCCACACAGAAATATTTAGGGACAACAAAGGTCATGCTGTCCCCTTAGTATAATCAAGAGAAATTCAACACAATGTGGAAGGGTCCCAAAAGAAATTTATAGACTGAAAGAAAAAATTCAAAAATGCATATCTGCTGTGAGTTTCCAGATGTAAAAGTTATATTAAAGGAACCTGACCAATATTCAAAAAAAAAAAAAAAGTCAATGGTTGCCTGGATGTTTCTTTGAGCAGAGATGGAGGGAGGATTCCAAAAGGCCAAAGGGGGCTTTGTGTGCTGGTGGATGGATTCCTTGTCCTGCATGTGTTGATATTCCCAAAGGTGTGAAAATATATCAAAATCTCTCAAAGTTTCCATTTATATTTGTTTTATTGTCTGTCAAATACTGAATGTTAGGAAACTTATATAAAATTAGGCTAAAACATGAATCACAGATATACATAATGAGGGCAAAGGAGAAGACACAGTTCTAGAATTCCTGGAAATGGAAAAAAAAATGGAAAGTGGAAGCACAGGATTACCACCAGAGACCAAGTCTCAGATGACTAGGATTGCACTGACTGCCTCATCGCCTGAACTTCAAGGCAAAGAGACTACAACATCCTGTTCAGCTCCTCAAATTAATGGGAAGCAGGAATTTATGTGTTTTAGAAGACATTTTCCTAGGAACATGCTGCTGTGAATGACTATGAGAAAAGAGGAGAAGAAGCTCCTCACTCAAAGAAGTGCCAGGACATTCAGCTGGGCCTGCAATAGTGGTAGCAGAAAAAGCCAGAGACAAGGCCTGAGCAAAGCTGCTGGGTGTTTGCCCTCCTGACAGATGGTAAAGGGGTTTTTGTCTTACTTCCCCATGAACCTGAAGCACCGTGGGAAAACTGAGGCTACTGTCATAAGACTGACAGAAATAGACAGCCTCATCCTCAGGCTGTAGCCTAGTGATGGTCAGTGAACCAGAGTTGCCAGATCTGGAACCAGAGAAGCGATCGGGGACCCCTGAGGGTCGATTACTACTACCATAGATCAGGAGTTTGGGGGCCGTTTCTGGGAGCTGCTGGTACCACTGCACACTATAGCCATCCCCAATATTTGTGCTGCTTCCAGTGCAGGAGATGGTGACTGTCGCTCCTGGAGTCCCAGACATTGAGGGCTGCTGAGTCAGCACAGATTGGGCCCAGGACCCTGGAAGTGAGAGAAACACAGAGAGCATAAGTTTTGTCTAGAAACAAGAATAGATTCAGGACTCCCACACTGTATCCCTCCTCCATATCATGTCACCTGTGCACTGAACAAGGAATGTGAAGAGGAGACAGGACCAGGCCATTGTGAAAGTCATCCTGAGCTCTAACTTCTCTTCCTGATGCTGAGCAGAGGTTTCCCTCAAATCTCCCCCTTGCCCTCTTCATACTCTGAGAAGGGGAGGGACAATTTATGCAAATTAGATTGCTCCCTGTTTTCTGACTGCACCCTGGGTCCTGGTTTAGACTCCTTTACATAAAGATGACAAGAGAGTATGCAGGAGTGGAGTTGGGTTGGTTTAGGGGTGTGGGAGTTCACAGCTGTGAGGGCTAACAAAAGAGCATCAGGCAGGGCCAGGTGGCTCATTACAATTCTGGTTCTTTCCTGACTCCTCTTGACTGGTCTGCAGTGCCCCCTATTGTCCAAGACCATACACATCATCATGTGACATTCTGATCAGAACCCCTGAGACAGTCCTACAATCCCACTGCATCACTACTGCCTCTTACTAGTATCCAGGAGTCAGCCCCTTCTGTGGCCTCCTCATTACTTCAGGATGGCCTTCTTTCTTTCCTCTGACTCCACATTTTGAATTTATGCATACTTCACTTGACTCTTTCCTGGACAGGACTAAGATGATGTCTTTGATAAAAATTCTTCTCAGATCAAAATTAAGCAGGCGAACATAAAGGCTCTGGTTTTATCAGCTTGTAGGGTAGCATCTAGTTTATTAAACACAACACAAATCATTGTTCCAAAGGTTCTATCACTGAGTACTTGGTGAGGAACACAGTTGCAAAATCTTATGAATAGCCTTTTGATGCCATTTAGAAGATACTTACTTGTATGCATGTTTTCAAGCTTTCTAATTTCACAGGTTTGTAACCCCTATTATCAGCAAGTGACACTGCGAGTGGTGACTATGACTCTGTCACAGCCATATAGATTCAGCTACCATTGTCTACATGAAATGCCACAGGGACTGTAGATCCTGAAAGGATTTAGACAACAGGACTCATGTTTGTTCTTAGATATGGATGTAATGCCCTATTTTAGGCAATGGCAGGGATGGAGGTGGTCTGGACATGAATATCAGCCTTTTGTTCAAATTTGTCCAATAGGTTTCAGTGCATTTACAAGGCTTCCTGTGGTAGCAGCTGAGGAAGTAAATCATATTCTGAATTTTTAAAAAACTTTTATTCTATTTTTAATTGTTCTTATTAGTTATAGATGACAAGAGATGGTATTTTGATATATTACACATATGTGGATTATAACTTCCCACTCTTTTGGTTACATATGGTATAGAATTACATTGGCCATATATTTATATATGCACACAGGAACACATGTCTGATTTATTCTACTATCTTTCCTATTCCTGTCACTCCTCCCTTCCCTTGATTACACTCTGTCTTATCCAAAGTATTACTATTCATCCTTAAGTCCTGCCCTTATTTGAGTTAGCACCCACTTTCAGAGAGAACATACAGACTTTGGTTTGGGGGATTGGCTTTTTTCACTTAACATGATAGTCTCCAGTTCCATTCATTTACTGGTAAATACCATAATTTCATTGATCTTTGTAGCTAGCTAATATTTCATTGTATATATATATATATATATATATATATATATATATATATATATATAATATTTTCTTTATCCATTTATCTGTTGAAGGGTACCTAGACTGCTAGACTGGTTCCATAGTTTAGCTCTTGTGAATTTAACTGGTATAAATATCCATGTGGATGCATCACTGTAATATGCCAATTTTAAGACCTTTGGATATAAACCAAGAAGTGGAGTAACTGGAACAAATGGTGATTCCTTTCCAAGTTTTGTGAGGAATCTCCATACTGCTTTCCAGAATATTTGCACCAATTTGCAGTCCGACCAGCAATGTATGAGTGTATCTTTTTTTCCCCACAACCTTGGCAACATTTATTACAATTTCTATTATAACTGGCTAATTTACATTGTACTGGGTTCTAATTTCCATTGTAACTGATGGAATCTCAATGTAGTTTTAATTTCCTTTCTCTAACTGCTAGAGATGTTGAATATTTTTTCTTAATATTGACACTTCCAGATCCCAAGATAGGCAACAACTGTCATTCTAGGCCTTAGAAACTTCCATACTTAGGAACATAACTCACCTCATAGCAGGTTATACTTTTTATCTCCAGCACAATTTGTAATTAAATATAGACAGAATTAATATCAAGCAAATATATTTCTTTCTGGGATAAGATATGTTGTACGTATTGTGGAATCTAATAGTTGTTGTTACTTTATAAAGTAATAATATATAGATTAAAAATATAATTTAAATTTTCTGATTAATAGATTATTTTAAAATAAGTTATACATAAATATGTGCATTAGAAAGTCATTCAAATTTTTAAAAGTTTAATATATTAAATTTTAATCATTATTTTTTTCCTTTCTTCCTTCATTCCTTCCTCTACCTGTTAGGAATAGATACTGTCAGCCCCTTTGTGAATTTCTGTAGTTTTAATGAAAATTCACTTCTTCACATACAACTATGTGAAGTACATGACTGTTAATGTCCTTCAGATTCTTTCTTTCTACAGGACAAGCTCCAGTTGCCTTTCAATTAAGAAAAAGGCAGAACAAAAAAAAAATCATCTCTACTGCAGATCAGGAAGTTTAATTCTGCTCTTCTTCATAAATTTAGCCAAATCCACCAGCACATACAGAGTTTTCTTTTGATCATCCTCTTCTCTAATTTTATCTCCATTACATGAACCCAGATATTTGAACTCTTTTTGTCAAGCAACATGAAACAAATTATATATAATGACCAATGTTTCAGAAACAAAATCGCAGATAGAAAATAAGCAAATAATAGTGGAACTGCAAATTGTTGCAACCACTATGGAAAGACATATGGAGTTCCTAAGAAAACTTGGAATGGAATTCAGTGGAATTGCACATCATGTTCAACCACAAGAAAGGTATCAAAACTGAAATGGATCACAACCAATGAATATATAATACGTTAAAAATACTCTCATGTCATGCATATCTAAGCAACAAATAAAAATATAAAATGAGCACATGAAATAACACTAAATCTCATTTATCCTTAGACTGTGCATATTACAGTAGCAATGAAAGGTATTATACATTTATTGAATGGTTTGAATACTCCACAAAGGCAATGAAGTGATAATAAACAAAAACAGAAACAGTATGTTCACTGTGAATCCAGGTGCCTGAAAGTCATGTGGAAATCAAAAAGAATGATGACTTATGCTCGGCTAGCATGAGCTCACCCATTCACTAAAGCCAATCTGTGGATTATTCTCTAGATGCATGAATACACTGGTTATTCGTAAGAAGAATAAACACTTCATGAGGATATTAGTCTATCATTATAATCCCTTTCTTCATTAATTTAAACACAAGTGCTGGTCTAATATTACTGACCAGAAGCACTTTAAATATAGATTTTTCTTTCAACCAGACTTGCTATTAAGATAAAAGCAAAATAAACCAATTTTATTGTTATGGTCTAAGGCTTTGGAATATTGAAATATGAAATCAAGTTTGAAAAAGAATCTTATACAGGGCAAGACAACTTCTTATAAAAACTTTTGTTTTTTACTGCTTCCACTTGAAGGAGAACATATAAATTCTATTATTCACATGGATAGTTTACATGAGTCTATGACTAGGAGTTTTCAAAAAGCAAATAAAAGAGGAAAAAAAACACAACTTTACATGTCAATCTGAAAAGACGTCTTGGATATTTACGTGTTTAATTCAATAATACTTTTTTAAAGACAATGCATTTACAGAATTCAGTGTCTAATTTGCAATTATAATTGCTATATTCTGATGGGTAGACACTGATTGCTGCTGAAATTTTGTTAACTTTATATAATTATGCATAATTTATAATTAATATAAAATGTTGTTATATACTGAATTATACTGATATTATGGGTTATCATCTTGATGGGCTTCAATTTCTATGCCATATCTCTTTCACTGGTGATAATTGATATTTTTTTTATTTTTAGTATTAGTATGAATTTTTGTAACTTGTACAGTTTCTATGAGAATTGCATAATGGTAGAAAATTATGGTGTCCCACTAATGTAAACTAGATTCTATTGTCTCATTTTATAAACATTAAGCCCTTAGCAGCTGCATTAAAGTGACAAATACTTGGACCCTCTACAAATGAGGGTCTTGTCTCACTTGCTCATCTGGTTATTTCACTGTCATAAGTATTAATTTTATAAACAGGATTGTAATAATTGGCCATGTCCTCAAATTGGAGTTCTGGGATTTACAAATACAATTTATTAGTTGAGACATCTTTGTATCCAGAAATTCAACTGGGGAACTCAGGCCCCAGCTGTTTCTCTGAGTCTGAGTAGTATTGCTCAGATACAAGTACTTCTAGTATCAGTACATATTTTTCTACCAATAGTAGGCTCCCATTCAGTTCAGATGAATTTGGCTCTTGATCTAGGGATGCAGAGAAAGAGAGTGGCCATGTCAGAATAGGCAAAGAGAGGGAATCTTCAAGCACAGACACATCAGATTTAAGGGCAGAGGTAGGAGAAAGTGACTTTGGTATTTAAGGAATAGGGTAATAATTCAGGTTAGGGGCCTGTCCTAGACCTCTGAGGCCTGTACCTACCTGTGTATTGAGAGAGGAGCAGAAGAATGAAATGAGTCTATGCTGTTGTGGACACAGCACTTTCATAGACCTAACTCTGATAACTCCACTGCCCCAAGCCTCTCTTATACCAGCTCCACTGTCCTCCCAGAGTTGGGGCTGCTCATAAAAATGGGTCCCTACACCTTGTCTCTACTCCATGTGTACTTGCAGTGTCTGGGTCCCTGACTGTGGAAGGATGGCATGATGAACAAGCTTGATTAATAATTGGGGCTTAGAAGAAAACAACCTCAGAGACCACACCATGAGCTTGGGACTCTGTACATCTCTACCTCTATTTAGGTTCCTAAGGTGACTTCTACATTATCCAGAACATGTTCAACCAGGTCAATGCTCATCATTATATCTCATATAACAGCATTTGCTCTGGGAAAATTATAAGAGAAAATTGGGGCAATATTATCGGGAAGGAGGAATTTGTGGTTGTGCAGTGTAAGAGGAGAGCAGAAGAAATAGGAAAGAGCTGAAATATCGAATGCATGTTAGGTATGAACATCTGCTATGAGAGGAGCAGGTAGTTCATAGAACAAAATGAGGGAAAGGCAACACCTGTTTTCTAATTCACAAAGATAAGTCCAGATTTTTTTTTTTAAAAGCTGATCAGAAGAGGTTTTGTTGTACATTTATCACATTGTGAACATGGCATGAAAAGGTGAAATTATTCCAAAATTTCAGAGACAATCAGTGTAGAAGAGATTCATCCCATCCCTGTAGAAATAATGTCAAAGTTAAATTAACAACTAGTAGGGAAATTATATGAGTTATTCATTTATTCTTTCATTCATTTTTTTCTTTAAGAATGAATGAGATGCTTCACATGTGTCAGACACTAGAGATATGTGGAATTTAAAGAGTGGTCCCAGGTTATGGGAGCAGCAGAAGTCAGGAACAGGAGGGGATTGTACTGCCCCAAAGAATACTCCAAGCCTGAGGACCTCCTCCTCATTCAGCTTAGAAAAGAGGGGTATCTCAGTATTTGCAGGACCTTGAGACAGCAAGGGCTCCAAATCCCTGAAAGACCTTAGCTTTGACTTCATGTTGGGTCCATATAGAGGAGTAAGATTATGGGAATAGGAACAGCACCCATCCCAAGGGTTAATGCATCACTAAAGCTGGTTGCAGCAGCCCATGAAGTTCCAGTAAAACCTCCTACAGGGGATCCTACAGGTGAACAACAGTTGATGTTAGCCCTCTGCCCTTTGATGGCTCCAGACAATGCTGACATCTGCAGTAACTAGTGCAGTGTCCTTCTGTGAGAACTAGAGTCCCTCTGATAATAACCCAGGTTCCTGGAGCCATTCAGCCTGCAGATTCTCTCTCAGGCCTGCCTGTGGTCAGTGGATCTTTTTACTCATTACTTTCTTTCCTTGCTCTTGCTCCTGTCACAGATGTTAGAACTGTGGTCAGAAGGTGCCTGTTCACCTCTAGGTCCTTTCCACTTTGTTCCCTCCCAACGCATTATCTTATTTGCATATTCTTTTCATAGCCTTCATATTTAAGAAATGCCAGTTTAGAGAGAAATTAGTTTAAGGGAAAAATGGGGAGAACTTTTTCTTTTCTGGTTAATTGAGTTAAATTGTAAAAATTCACAGTATGATTTTGTATAAAATTAATGATCCAAATATAGTATACACATATGTATGAATAAATTTCAATGTAGTAGGCATATTTACTTATCACATCTGCAAAACAAACATAATGTGTGAGCACACACAGAGAATAAGAAAAAGAAAATAACATAAAAGCAATTATTTTACAGATAACAGATATTACTGTATTTCTTCACAGATATCTCCTTCTCTATGAGTTTATTTAGATCAACAAAATATACCACAATACCAGTATTAAATAGATCACATCTAAAGCAGCCACTGGAATATAAATATATTATTTTATGATTTTCTATTATCACTTCATATTTACCCTGCTACTGAAGGCATTTAAAGAATCATGTGTCCTGCTGTTCCATTTATGCAACCACAGGTCCTCACCATGAATCAGCATCCATTGGGCACACATACTTCCCTCTGAACTGTTTCTCCCAGAATGTACTATGCACACCAGCTAGAATAGGGACAACATGGGGATACCACAGAATCCACTTAATGCATTCTCTACAATGAGGGAAACACTTCAGGTTTGCCAGGAAGTTCAATACTTGAAGACTGAGGGAGGACTCCAACAAAGTACCATTTTCAAAACTAGCAAATATATAGTAGAAATTGTGCTTTGGGATTATGCTGGCATTAATTTTCATTCATTCTTATGAGGTATTTTTAGCAGGTATATTATTTATGTAAGTCACAAAAAGTTAAACCTGGATTTTTAAGAGTTAATAAAACCAATATTATGTAGCAATAATAAATACATACCAGGACCTTACCTACATAGTGTTTCCTTTCCGTCTTATTGTGCATTACCTCAACATAACAGCTTATAATATCATTTTCTATGGATAAAGCAGAAAACTAACTCAAACTGAATTTTCACACAATTCTTTTTCACCTGCTCAGCCAGTATTGAGTGCAATAGGGTCCATTCATGTCCATGTATAACTTTCAGTCCTGCACCTTAATGTTCTTCAACAGGAAAGTCACCCCAGTTGATGCTGAGAGAGTGTATAGAAGTCAGTTTTGTATGATAGTTTCTACTTATGTAAATCCTAGGTATTCATATGATCCTCTGAAAATATGCTTACAAGGGAGTTTTGCAGAAATACCTGCTATCTTTTGGCTGCAGTTTGAATTCAGATCATTTTTCATTGCAATGACTTGAAATTTTTAATATGGTAATAATTTAGACATGGATGGTGATTTTGATTGAATAATAATTATAAATCCCAACAATAAGTTTATAACATAATTATAAAAGCAACATTGTATTGTTAGAATCATGAAAATTTTGTAAAAACACTTTTGCTTTTAAAATTTAAAAGCAAATTAGTGCTAATTTAATCTTCATAATCAAATCAATATATAAGAAAAGACTAACCATCATTTGTTAATATTCTGAATGAAAAGAGTCATAAAGGTACAGGACATACCCTGAATCTTCCTGACAGTTACCTGTGTGAAAATTAACCCCTCTGCTCCTTGTGCAAACTGAAAGGGAAAGTGGAAGCCTAGAGTAGGAGGAGGAACACTGAGAAATGGACACATACTGGGAGGGAGAGGATGAGGCACATGGTGTGAACCACTTGTAGGAGAAAAAGCCTCATCTCCAGTGAAAGTGTTGAACATTTTCACCCTATAAACATGTATCCATCGTGTAAATTAGAGACATATGAACACATGAAGATATTTTGGTAATACTTCCCCATGGGTTTACATCACTATGTGAATACCACTACCCATATAGAGTGCACTGTAATAATTAGTCTCATGGATAGTCTGAGCAAAGATGATGATGAGGATGGCATTATTTCCAAGGAAAAAAACAGAGAATAGATCAGGGACTTCATATGGGCAGGAGTTTTCACTATAGATAATTCATTGGGAAGCATGTCCTGGTGCCGGCTAGTACCAGTTAGGGTAGAGACTTGTGGAGACTGACTTGGAGCAAAGGCCACAGGTGAGTGTCCCTGTCCCACCTGGAGACACAGAGAATGAGGGCAACTGGATCACAATGGTCTGAGAATCCAATACTAAAAGCAATCCCACAGAGGGATTTTGCTGCCTCAGGCTTTTCTTATTCTCTCTGCTGATTTCAGGGAAAATAAATGACTATTCAGGTAAATTAAACTCCTCCCTTCCTAATTTCTCTGAGTACATCTTACCTCTAATTTATAAGTGGAAAGCATTCTGAGGGAGATGCCCATTCTGAGACTCACCATAGGAAATGTCATAGACAGAGCAGCTATTGGAAACCTTGCACAGGATACTGCTTGGGAGCCATCTCCAGGCCCTGAGAGCACCAGGCTGAAGACATCCTTGGGGAACACAGGAGGCAGCTCAGCCTCTGCTAGACTTGAAGCTAGTGGGCTCAGCCAGCTGTGAGAAACACAATGGAATGCCCTGCACAGCTCATCCTCACCACCTTGTGGTCAAAGGTGACTCTTTAGGGTCCTAAGTGTTGAATGCCACAGAGTTTCCCAATATCATTTGATACATTTTTTTCTGGAGTGCCTGTGTGATAAGTTTCATATAGACACAATTTCATCAGATTAGCATGTTCTTTGTCACTTTAGAATTATGCAATATAGGGAAGAAAGAATACAATGTTGTGAATGTGAAGAGCCAAGCTTATGCTGTATTTGTACCAAAATACAAATCCTAAAAATCGAAACTCACTATTTAGGACATTATGTGGAACTTCTGTTGCACTGTGAGTTGAGTCTATAAAATTGAGTGAGGGTGCCTGGGAACATTGTATAGTGGTAAAATGCTTGTTTACCATCTTGGAGGTTCTCAGTCGAATCCCCAGCAATTATTTATATATGTAAATTGATAAATATTATATTGCATTAATGGGGATTCTTGAAAAGTTTCTTATGAAATTAATTTGTCCATACAGAAGCAATGAGAAGGGAAAACAGGATGGGGAGATTCATGGGAGCTCTGTTCTAAGATGGAATCTTCATAACCTATTAACCACTAGGATGTGGTGTAAGAAAAGGAGAATTTATTAGGAACTGAACATTTCTTACTTGATAACCAGGCGGTTACTATCACTGTTGAGTACTGTGGAAAATACTTCAATTAGAAGTTTCTTTATCCATAAAAGAATTAAACACTTGGTTAGAAGTTACAAATTTTGGCTTATCAGTTCAGAAGCAGTTGACTGTTATCTTGTCTAGTGGTACATTCACTTTGGTATTGAAGATGGGGTCCAAACAGTGTGAGAGCAGTCATTAATGAGGAATGTGGATGCTAGGAAGATAGAAGAGTGGGAAATAGAACACTGATATCCCTGTTCATCCAAGGATTAAAGGGTTAAATAATCTGAAAAATATTTTATCAGATCAGCCTGGCTGTCCATTATGTGTGCATTTTTAGCTCACCATTCATGCAGTATACTTATTTTGGGGGGAGGGGACAAAATACCTTTATTTTATTTAATTATTTATATGTGGTGCTGAGGACTGAATCCAGGGCCTCACACATGACAGGTGAGCACACTAGCACTGAGCCACAACCCAAGCCCAGTATGTTTATTAACTAAGTAGTATCTTCGGGTCTGGGCTCAAAGTAATAAGGTGATTGCAGGTTTAGGAGAGATTAGCACCTCTTTGATTTGTCCAAGCAGAGGTTACAAGAAGGACCGAAAAGGAGTTCAGATGTAGCATGTGCAGACCTTTACATTCCTTGGAGGCTGCACTGAGGTGTACCATAAAGGGTGTGTGAGTGCACAGCATCTCAGACAGCAACAGTTAGAAAGAGAAAGAAACTGAAGAAAATACTCATTCTCAGTAGAAGATGATAACAAATTTTTACCCTCCTTGTACCCTGCTCAAATACTCAAGTTCATTTTTTTCTTCATTATTAGAGTCTTTTCTAAACTTCCTTTTGCTCTCTGCTACTTTGTGGCTTCATTGACTGAATTTGGTAAAAAAAAAAAAATCCCACATTGTTTCTAGTGAATGCTCACCAATGTTTTTTCAACCTAAAGAAGTCAATGTGCCTAAGAAAAAGGCAATTCTACTCTCAAAGTGATGCAGATGGCACAAAAATTCAAAACAACTTCTCTCAGAAAAGTCTCAGGAACAATGTTGTATGTGTCCTCAGTTAATCAGGTATAGTAAATGTCTGATCAATGAAATACTGTTTCATACCTTCTCTTTCCTGTCATAATTTAACTTCTCTCCATAGTCCTAATCCTATAGTGATAGAATCAAGATAGGAGTGGAAATAACCCCACTTCTGGTTATCTATTTCCCATTCAAATATGGTTTCTCTTTATCTTAAAGCTTACCTTTGGTATCAATTAGATGGTTTGAAAATTGTTTTCATACTGGATCTTACTTAGGGATGCCCATTAAACTGTTCCTGTGGCTAGGTCTTTGAGTTAGCTCTATAACTATATCAAAATACTTGAGAAAATCAACTCATATTTTTGGAGCACTTTCCCATGACCTAGCAGAGCAATTACCTTTTTTTTTCATTTGTTCTATTTTATTTTTAATTTCTTTTTTTTAAATTTGTTTTAATTAGTTACACATGACAGTACAATGATCTTGACATATCATACATTTGAATCAGATGAGGTATAACTTCTCATGTTTTTGAGTGTACAAGTTGCAGAATCACATTACTTTTGTGTCTGCAGCTAGGTAGCACATTGTAGTAAGTATGTATATAAGAGAAGAAGTATTCACCTCATTGCCAAATGCAAAAGGAGAAAAAGATGAGGGAGCCAGGATTCCAGTATCCTCTTTATGGTTATGCCATCAATGATGAAGAGCATCCACCATTCTCTGCCTCATAAAAGTCCCACTGCCTCCCACTAGCATCATGGACTGGAGATCAATCCTTGACCACATAGAACATAGATGGGTGATTCCAAAAACCAAAGCACTAGGACTTATTTGGAAGGTGTTAATTTGTGCTTGGAGGAACTCACAGGAAGAAACAGTGAACCATTGCTAGGGGAGGCCATGCAGTACAAGGAACAAGTAGGGTTCACTTTTGATGTAGAAGAAGCTAAGTTTGCAGGCACCTCTGAGATACGGAAATAGCATATTCAGGATTATTTCCTAGAAATTCAAAGATTTATTCACAGGCCTCCATGTCTTGCTAATGATAGTAGCTGCTGGGGGTCCGCCCACTGCCTATGCTTCTGAGTGGGGGAAGGTTGTTCTGTGTAGCTTGAAT
This sequence comes from Urocitellus parryii, assembly GCF_045843805.1. Lineage (NCBI taxonomy): Eukaryota > Metazoa > Chordata > Mammalia > Rodentia > Sciuridae > Urocitellus > Urocitellus parryii. The sequence continues at coordinate 118,793,353 of NC_135533.1, read as the reverse complement.
CATTTTTTCAATCAGCTCCATCACTGGGTCACCTGAAACCTTTGTACAATTTTAGTACAATAGAATATTTCAATCTTTCTCCAAATTTTAATAGTTCAGTGTTTCTGCACAATATCTCTATTGAGTCTATTGAGTGCCCCCAATTTGAACTATGTGGTGACTGGTTCCAAACTGAATGGATCTTATCCTTGTTTGAATTATTAAAATTGTTCACCATACAGCTCCTAGTTTCTCTATTATCAGACCTTGTGCAGATCTCCTTTTTGCATATGAATTTATGGTTTCTTTGAGGACATCATGGGGCACCACATAAGTGTGTCAAGTGACTATCTTCAATTAACAGAAGCTTCATGCTTCCTAACTTCTTATTTGGGTTTTATCAACTGACTTAGATACTATACTCTTCTTCAGGATCATCTCTGCTCTATGGTACAATGTGGACATCCTGATCACAATGAGATGATTACAGATCATATCATTGCTGAAATTATTTGTTCTCAAATATACAGAGAGATAATAGTTTCTATAGGTATCATTCTAAATATTACTTTTTAAATTAAAAATTTAAATGTTCTATTTTTAGGTACATTCTCTTTTTAATTTAATATTTTATTCCTTTTGGTGATGCATGACATTAGATTTCATTTTGAAATAATTATAGCATAAAATATATCATTGTAATTAGGACACTATTTCTATCAATGTAATGATGGTGGAATTAACTGTGGTATTCCCATGCCATATGTGCATAGGAAAATCATGTTAGGTTTAATCTTCTGTCTTTGTTTTTCTATCTGCTCCCTTCCCTCCATCCCTCTGTTTATTCTATGGAAATTATATTTTTCCCCTACCTCCAAAACCTTTATTTGGGTGAGCTTCAATTTATTAGTGAAAGCATTCATCCTTTGGTTTTATTGGGATTTGCTTATTTCAACTAACATGATAGTCTCCAGATCTATCCATTTACTGGCAAATGTCATAAAGTCATTCTTCTTTTTGGCTAAGTAATTCTCCATTATCTATATATAAATTACATTTTTTCTTATCAATTCATCTGTTGAAGAGCTCAATATATGCATCTTTTTGATAACAAAGTGTGTTGGGTCTGCTTCCTAGTATTGAAGTCCATCCTAAGCCCATTTCAAACAGCTGAAGTTTTATTTCACACTCTTTGCAAAATTTTTACTTATTCACAAAATTTACTTATGCAATCCTCATTAGGTGAATAACAAATTTTTACCCTCCCTGCACCCTGCTTAAATTCTCAAGTTCAATTTTTTTCTCATTATTATAGTCTTTTCTAAACTTCCTCTTGCTCTCTGCTACTTTGTGACTTCATTGACTGCATTTGGAAAAAAAAAATCCTACATTGTTTCTAGTGAATGCTTACCAATGCTTTATCAACCCAAATAATTCAATTTTCCTGAGATAAAAGGCAATTCTACTCTCAAAGTGATGCAGATGGCACAAAAACTCAAAACAATTTCTCTCAGAAAAGTTTCAGAGACAATGTAGGTGAATGTCCAGATGCTGTGGGGCTCTGTGGATAACAAAATGGAACTGGGTTTCTGTGTGTGTGTGTGTGTGTGTGTGTGTGTGTGTGTGTGTGTGTGAGAGAGAGAGAGAGAGAGAGAGAGAGAGAGAGAGAGAGAGAGAAAAGTAATGGAATCAAGTATCAATAAGTATCCATCCATGAATTTCTACCCAGTGAAGCTACAGGTGCTAGCCATCAACAGGTATCATTTGTTTTGTCTTTGTATTTTTACTCACTGAGCAGGTGACATATTAGGGAAGAGGCTCTAGAGAATGTCTAGAAGCCTGGGTACACTGTAAGGCTTCAGTGTCAGCCACTGACAGATCCCACAAGGTGTCCATGTCTTGTGATCCTGCCATGGGTGGACTGCCTCATTGTGAATGTTTTAATTGTTCCTGAGAGGAGGTTCATTTTTGTCAAAAAATTTCTGCTGTCTAGATCTGAGCAGGTGGAGTTAGTGATGTCACCAATGGCTTAGTCTAACATGTCATGAAGTCAATGATTCATTACAAAGCCTCAGGCTTTTGACTTCTCATACTGTGTTTAGAAACAATAAAGCTTCTGAATGAATTTTTAGTGTCATTAGTCATTAGAAGGAAACCCATAATGTGATATAAAATAACTTCCATTTAGAGTGGCCCTATTAGAAAGAGACAGGTGAGGCTGGGGATGTGGCTCAAGCGGTAGCCACATCACCTGTCATGCTTGTGGCCCGGGTTCGATCCTAAGCACCACATACAAAGATGTAAGATGTTGTGTCTGCTGGAAACTATATATATATATATATATATATATATATATATATATATATATATATATAAATTCTCTCTCTCTCTCTCAAAAAAAAAAAGACAGGTAATAATAGGTTTTGGCTAGAATGTGTGGAAATAGGGACATTCACACATTGCTCATGGCAAGGAAAATAGATACAGCCACTGTGTAAAGCAGTAGGCATTTCCTCCAAGACAGTTAACATATAGCCCCCAAATTTCAATTTAATACCCAACAGAAAAGAAAACACATCCATAGAAGAATGTGAAGTGTGCATACCACAGAATGTAGCAGAATTATTCATATGCCAAAAGACTTTAAATACTCAAGTATCCAATGACCAATACATGGATAAGCAGAGTAGTTTACCTATATAATGGAGTTTTAAATAACAGTAAAAAGGAACATAGAACTAATATCACACAGTTGCATTCCTGTGTGTTAGTATGTTGAAAACTAATAAACTAATAATTACTTAATGTATTAATCTATTAAGTTAAATATAAAATGGTGTTATGAATGAAAATTACAGTATTACTAGATTTTAGACTAAAATTGTTTCTTTGTAGTATGACAAAAGTAATCTAAACTTGGACTAAGTTGGGTTGTACAACCTTGAATATACAAAATAAACACATCCTATTGTGTACTTCATTGGATGTAATTGATGGTATGCAAATTATATCTTAATAAGTTTTCCAAACATGAAACACAAGGTTCTAACTTGTTATGGTTTTGATTAAATTTCCTCCAAAAGCTCAGGTGTAACACAATACAAGAAAGTTTAAATGTGAAATAGTTGAGTTGTGAGAGCATTAGTATAATCAGTGCATTAATCCCCTGATAGGCATTAACTGGATAGTAACTGTGGGCAGGTGGTTTGTGGCTGGAGATGGTGGGTCTCTAGGGGCATGACTTGGAGATTATATTTTGTCCATATGGAGAAGAGAGTCAGTCTCTCTCTCTCTCTCTCTCTCTCTCTCTCTCTCTCTCTCTCTCTCTCTCTCTCGCTTTTGCTCCCACACTTTTCTCTCATTTCTATTTTTTTCTTCTGTTTTCTCCCTGGTGTGATATCTTAAGTTGCTTCCCTCAAACACACTATTTTTCTCTCATTTGCTGATGTTTGGCCTCATCTTAAGCCCAAAGCAAATGAGCCAGCTGTATATGGACCTAAGAAAATGAGAGAGCCAAATGAATATTTACCCCTTAAAGTTATTCTTGTCAGGTATTTTGGTTGCAGAAACCAAAAAAAAAATGTCTAAAACACAGCTCTTGCTAACCATTTTAAGCTGGTATGTTGCTAAGTATCAGGTATTCCGACATGGACACTGTTATGTTTGCCATAATAACCAATGTTGATTCTCACAAGCACTTAGTCATGTGGGGATCAGCATTATGGGAGGATGAGGGCAGGTTTATCTCTCACTGCCCCAATTTGTCTGATATGCCATATATTCACTAAGGTCTTTGTCCCCCATTGAACAGGATAAATAAGCATCACCCTCAAGCTGAAGGCCTGAGATACTGAGGGATTCTATGTTGCCAAAGTGAAACCTGAGAAGTGATCAGAAACACTCAGAGTCAAGAATTACTATTGATCAGTGTTTGGGGTACAACACCAGGAATCTGTTGGTACCATTCCATAGGATAACATCCAATATGATTGCTATTTCCAGTGCAGGCGAAAGTGACTTTCTGTAACACAGACCCTGAAACTGAGGTTTCTGATCAGCCCAGACATGTGACCAGGACCCCAGAACAGAAGAGGCAGAAACACAGATATTAATTTCCTACATGCTGTTTCCAAATTTAAAAAAAGGTAAAAGTAGCCCAGGTGTCCCACATCATTACTTTTCTTTATACAGTTCATCTCCTGCAGATTATGAGGAGGGTGAGGCATGCAGCCCATGATGAAGATTCCTAAAGATCTCTCATTCCTGAGGACCCACAGCTGCATCAAAGCCACATACTGTTTTGATTTTTTTTTTTTGCACTGAAGAGGAATGGCACACCTCCAATATAAAATATGCCCTTCCCCTGAATAGCATCTCATTCCCTGAATTCAGAGTCCTTTTCTGATTAGGAATGGATGAAACCTGTTCTCAACTTCTCTGGACTTACTAGATGGAGCTCTCCATAATGCCCTAATCACCAGGATCACACAGTAATCAATTACTGATTTCCAATTAGTTAGGCTGACTGCAAACCTTTTTTTCCTTAAGAACTGGACACTCAGATTTAAGTGCACAGCAAGAGGTCCTGTAGAATGAATTTGCTTCCTCAATGTCTTTTCCACCTCACCTTCCTTAGAAAGAGGGGCAACTCTGCACTGCCCATGTTCCTCCTTCACAGACTGTAGCTTCACAGACTGAATCTCCCTGAATTCTGAGATGTAGTATTGTGAGAAGTTTGACAGTTGCCAATCCATTCACTGAAAACTTATTTTGAGTTTAACACACACCAGCATGACAAAGGGCAGGGACTCACAATTCTGGATTCTGCTGCCTGCAGGGGACCACTCAGTGTCCAAGATCCCAGTCTCTTTAATCACCATCATCATCATCTCAACTGCTTAGGTACACTTGTCCTAGAAAGATTCTCTCCTGAAACCATGTCTGCCTCTGTAGAGATGATCAGGATTAATGTTAATGTTTGTTTTTTTTTCCTCAAGCACTGAAATGAGATATGAAATGGGACTTGTCTACAAATCTTAGAAGCCACAAAGTTACCCAGTGCTAAAGGCAATAGTAACCCTCAGTGACAAGGGAGATGTGAGCTGCACAGTAGGAAATTGATGATCTGTATCCACATGTAAGAACCTTGCTGTCTTCTCCTGAGAAGCAGTGACAGTCACACAATGCCTCCAGGCTGCTCAGAAAAGCCCTGTTTCCAGATCTCAAATGCCAGGATTAGCCTCAGAAGTCTGGGAGCAAATAACTATCAAGACTTTTTTTTTCTAACTGAAGGATGTATAATAACTCACATTGTTGTTTCTATCACAGATCTTGTCACCAGGGTTCCAGACATTAGGGATGGATGACACAACTGACCTCATGCAAGTCCTTAGAAATGGGAGCACAATGATAGATAATTATGAAGTTAGGCTCTGAATGACCCAGAGTCTATGGACCAAGGGAACGTGGCAGTCATGAGGGTCACATTATGGCCACTTTCTCTGAACCTAGCATCAGCCAACTGATTATGGAGAAACAGATATAAAATATAATGGACCTCAGCCACAGTAAATTCCCTCATAGTCCTGCATCCTATAGTTCCATCAGCCATCTGATTATAGAGAAACATATATAAGATATAATAGACCTCAACCATAGTAAATTTCCTCAAAGTTCTGCATCCTATAGTTCCATCTCAAGGACTGTATTGTAATACGTGAGTCCTGTAATTATCTTGTGGCCCCAAAACTTCCAGTTTATTTTTAGAACCATACTGAATAAAGACACCATCAGGGTGTGACAGAAAGTGACTTTAAGGAGAAAAAATAGGGTAAGGAAGCCAAGCTCATGCAATAATGGAGAAATAATAGAGGGCATTAAGGCACATGAATGTTTTATAAAAAATTATGACAAATCAAGTTGTTCTATAACCTGGAGTAACCGGTTGTTTTCCTGCAACATTTTTGTTAATGCCTCATATCTAGGTTCATGGTGACTCATGATGAGCAAAGGAAATGACTTTCCAGATTCTTTAAAGCCTCAGAGAATTCAGCAGAAGGATCCCTGTTTCTTCAGAAGTCTTTCCATTAGCAACATGAGGCATAATTGAAGACCTGGGATATTTCTTCCATCTTCGGGTCAATATTGAACACATTGCTTAAATTTAAACTCAGTGGTCAATCACTCTGATAATGATATCTTGACATAATTTCAGATTGCTGATCTCACACAACTACATTCTTAGTTTAAAACTTCATAAAAAAAACTCATAAGTAAATATAATTAGAAAAAAAATATGGTCACACCTCTATATCCTTGCAATTGTCTCAAATAATTCTCCTATTCACAGATAACCATAACAATGCCAAATATTTGATGAGAAAATTAAGATTTCATAGTCCAATATTCTAGTACATTATTCGAATCCTTAAAAATCTCCAAAAACACATCAGAAGTCATCTTACTTCAAGCTTTCCCATGGCACCTTTTTGTTGATTTCTTTTCCATCTCTATATCACAAATGTAGCATTAAACATCACTGTTTCTCCATAATGGGTCATGTTTGTTGACTACCATGTCATGCTGCGCCAGGTATTTGTTCAGTTTCCCCTTCAATACACTCTGCACTGAATCTTGAATCCTTTCATTGGTACCTGATGGGCACACTTTGATGTCTCCAAATAACCTCTAGGTCAAGTGTACATTCTTGGGGTGTGTCTTATTAACTATCTCTCCACCTCTTTCCTTCATTTCATTCAGACTCATCTGCAGTTATTTCTCCTCTACCCACTGCACACTGAGGTCAGTTGCAAGTTCTCCTAGCTAATGTGATGAGACAGCACATTTAATTTTCTTCTATTCCCAGAAAATGCTATTGGCAAGTCTGGAAACATAATTCCTTCATCCATCCTTATGTTATATTTCCATTAATCTTGAAGATATCATATTAGATATAACGACATGGGGTTAGGGTTCTTTGCTTCACAGAAACCCTCACTGGGGAGGTAACTCCCTAATGCCCTGATGGCATTCTTAACTGCTTCTCATACACCTACCATGAAAGAATGGTCGGAACTGCTGCCCTTGGGGAACAACTGTGGAGACAGATATCCTAAAACTTAAAGTAATTGTGCTTGGTATGATTGTCCCAGAGGTAGAGATGGCAGGGAGGGAACAATCTGAAGTGTAAATGGTAGATATTTGGCATAATTCATGATTATGTGGTGTTGGAAGTTTATGGAAAAGATTTAGTACCTGAACAGAATTTCACCTATTCTAAGCATTACATCTGATAAATCCCTTTATAGAAATAAGTCAGAAAATAAGAAAATACTTCTAGCTTTCTTGTTCTTTTAAAATTGTTATTATGCATTATAGTTGAATATAAATATAGGGGTTTCATTTTCACATGATTGTAAGTATGGGATATAATTTGCTGCAATTCAGTCCCCAAGTGTTTCCCTTTTCCTTACATCTTCTGTCCTCATTCCCGTTTCATCTATCAGTCTTTCTTCTATTTACAGTTCTCTTTAAATCAGTGCGTTATAGATACCCATAAAGGTGAAGCTCACTGCTATATATTCATATGTGTACATATGATAGTTTGGTCAATTTCATTCCACTATTCTTCCCTTTTTCAGTCACTTCTCTCACTACCTTAAGACCCTTCCCCTATTGCACTGAGTTCTATTCTATTTTCATAAGATTCCTCTCAGCCACACCTGTGTTTATAGCAACACAATTCACAGTAACCAAGTTATGGAATCAGCTCAATTGCCTTTCAGCAGAAAAATTGATAAAGCAAAAACAGTGGTATATCCACACAATGGAGTTTTACGTAGTCATAAAGAAGAATGAAATCATGGCATTTGCTGTTAAATTAATGGAAACAGAGTGAGATAAGCACCCAGATATTCAAGTTCTGTCTCACAGGCAGAAGCTAGAACAAAATAAGGGCAAAAATCAGGAGGCAGATCTTTATTTTTTAAGGTCTTTTAGAATCAATATATGCAACTCTATTTCCAGCTATTCAGGAAGCTGAGACAAGAGGCTCATGAGTTCAAAGCCAGCCTCACAAATTACCAAGACCCTAAGCAACTTAAAGAGACCCAGTGTCTAAATAAAACATAAAAAGTGCTGGGAATGTAGCTGGATGATTAAGAACCTCTGTGTTTAATCCCCAGTACCAAAAGATCAATATATGTATTTCCTATAATACAATCAAAACCCAGCAGTTTAAAACTAAGCTTTAGAATTTATTTTGTTTGGTGTGTGCCTATTAGATAAGTAATTCTAATCATCATTATTTACTGAGTTGTGTTAATGATCTAAGATTAAGAGACATCATTAACTAAGACTTTTGCATACACCCAATATTGTGCACCATGCAGTCAGCCTATGTCTTCCCATCATTCAATGCTCCACTCTGCTCATTGCAGTAGAGAGGAGAGGAAGCTAATAAAAATTAATGTCATTCCTAGTTGAACATGGTAAATTGTAATAAGTAGCATCATCTCCAGACTGGAACCAAGAGAAAAGGAGGCATACTAACAAACCAAGAGCAAGGAATCTTTTTAAGAACTCTGAGTACAGTGTTTCCTGAGTAACAAGAGTTTGGGAAAAATGTTGCTATTTCAGTGCAGGTGATTATGGAATTCTGTCATAAGGTCTTGTTCATTGACAGTCCTGTCTATGTATCAAACCCCAGAGGGAAACAAAGAGAAAACAATGATAGCAATGTAGCACAGCGAGGCTCCTGCATTGAGACTTTCACCTTGGACAGGTCAGGCCCCATCTGTGCAAAGACTGAGGAGGAGGATAAAAGAGAGGCAAGGTATGGGGCAGGAACTCCAGAATTCAGCCCCCTGAGACTCTACATAAGACCCAGTCATGGAGAATCCTCTACATGCTAATGTTTCTCTTATCATTGATCATTTTCCCATCCCTGAGGAAGAAGTAAAGTCTTCTAAGCTCTCCGTCCACCACAAAATGATGGCACTGTGTGTTCTGCAAGTTTCTTTTAAAATTCTAACTTGCTAACTTTCAGGGCATGGCAGAAGAATGGTTTTACAGTCTGACATTTGAATTATCCATTTTCCATAGCTCCCTTACTCCATGGCCTGATTAACAGAAGCTATGAAGTATGTTAGAAATCCTTTCAAGTGACAATAAAGATAAAATATCTGCATGATTCTATGGCTCAAAATACATTTTATGAACTGAATCTCAACTGAGGAAGGCATCTATTCTGGTTGTACATTTTAAACAGTTTTATAATAATATTATTCAATTCCACCCCACTGATTTATTTGATCTGAAATTATTTATTTATTTGATCTGGATTTATTTGATCTTAAATAACACACATACATTGGAGTTTTTAAAACATTTCCACTTTGTGATAACCCTGTACCAGGAAACCATGTGTGTTCAGGATTTTACAACATTGTAAATCAAACTTAGTTAATTTTCCCTTGAGAAAATTCATTAGATAGGATGACAGGAGCCATCAATTGACTTACCCACTGTCACATATCATTATCATCATATTAGACCTACTGACAATTTGTGTGTAATCTAAAATTCAGTGGCACTTCTTCAAAAGAAATAGCCTAGAAAATAATACTTTAAAAGAAAGAGGCATTTACATTTCAGTTTTGATTGGATGGATTTCTCACTGGAATTTAGAGAGGAGATTAAAACATGAGCTTTGGAAATATTCAGGTAGAAACAATGGAGTCAATTTTAAAATGTCCTCAGCTTCTCTCAGAGCTGCACGTGGTCATGTGGCCAAGTGTCAGGTAAGGAGGGAAAACCCAGGAACTGATACGATACGCAGAACATTAGAGGAGAGGAAAGGCCAAGAGAGTTTCTGCCTGCACAGGTGGCCTCTCTGGTTGGAGTAGATCTATTTGAAAAGACAAGAAACTTCCAACATTCAATCTCAGAGTTTTCAAGACAGATTTAGTGGCTTTTTTCTTAATCTTTCATGTTAATTGAGGTTCATATTGATTGCCATCTTCATTGTCATGTGGTAATTCCTTCCTCCCTGTTTCTCCAGCAAATCCTAGGTGCTGAGCACCTGATATAAATTCTCCCATGACTTCAGACAAAGCCAAAAACTGTAAGAGCTTTTATTCTCACTGTGCTTGTTCACTCTATCACTCTCTAAACCCCATTCCTTATTTTTTTTTATGTTATGATTTCTATCAATTTCCTAAAATTCTCAAACCTTTAGTTCATAAATTAAGAAAGTTATAATCCACAGCTGGGGATGAAAATAAACTTGTATAAGTAAGGTAAAAATCAGAGACTAAGCCCTATTATTCCAGTCTGGAAAGGAGTCTATTTTTACTCTTCAGGTAACAACACTGTATTCACACATAACTGTTTTTTTCATATATTCATCATTTCCATGAGCAATCCATGATGTGCAATCCCAGTCCAGCCATCTATTTCTCAAGAAGTACATGATGGAAATCCAATTACCTATGGCTCTGCTCTTGAGAAACAAAAAAAGAAACATTCAGCAATGTTGACAGTCAGCACAACAAGACACTTATGAACCCCCTTATAATCTTGGTAACGAGGGTTAATAATTCAAATTTTGACCCACTTCTTTATTCATCTGGGTTTCAAAGCTTTAGCCATATGGTTCAACAATCTTAAAATTTACACAACAGATATATTCATCTTCATTCTCAGAGTAGTTGTTAGAGATGTCTAAGTAGCAGTCAGCCAAAAAGTTGGAGTCTTGGAAGCAATCAGAGATTCTGTCTTTCTTATTCGGGCTTTCATCACTGTGGAGATGAATCACATACAGAGGCACATTCCCTGGGCTGCCGGTAATACTCTAAAATGTAGAAGGTGCTCTTCTTACTGCTTAGGCACATTTGAGTTTGGCTGAGTCTACCAGGAATCAGATACAGAAGGCAACTATGTCAGCACTGGCTGAGAGTGGGACCTGAATATACAAACTCATTATATCCTGGAATAAGGAGAGAATGAGAGATATTAATGGCAAATAGTTTCAAGTTGTTTGAGTGAGTTGAGGAGATGGATGTTGAGGACTGTCCTGACTTGTACACTGAAGGAGGCGGGTGAGAAAGAAAAGTAGGATGAATGTCATGGTGCAGAAACCCCAGAGGTCTGCTGGGACAGATAAACTGAAGGTCTCTCGTATAAACCCTCAAGCATCAGAGGAGTAAGACAGGCCCTTTAGGCAAATTGGCTCCTCTCATTATGGCTGACAAAATCAATTTTGGGGTCAGTTTATGGCCCAAACTCTGGGCACTATTTCTGGGATAAAGTGGGGAGTGGATTGGATTAAGGCTCTCTGTGGGCAGAAAGTCCCTGAATACTAGGCCCAATAAGTCTTCATCAAAGACAAGGAGGCAAGTTCATAGCTGACAGCCCCACAGGCCCTATAGCATTTCCACAGAAGTTCTTTCTGCCTGGATCAAGGTCATCCTATCTGTGAGCATATGACAGGTGGTCCTGACACAAGCTTCTGCCTCCATCAAGCACTTTGCCTCTGCCCTCTCCTTACCCAATGGCTGAGTAAGGCTCCTTTTCAGGACCAGCCTCTGACTCCACCCAAGTATTTAGGTTTCTATTGGTCCAGCTTAGTAGGAAGAGGAGATATAAATTATTTTATATTAGATGACAACCTGAGGGAAAGGGGTGTCTCATATTCAAACACTACTGAGAACGTAAGTCCAATATTGAGTCCTGGGGGAGTTCAGGAATGAACTCACTTCTCAGGCTGCTCAAGAAGCCTGATTTCTCTCTTACTACTTGATTTCTCATAAGATCAAGCAGGTAACAGCATATAACAGTGAGTAATTGGGAAGATAAATTGGTACACTCTATAATTCAGCAATACAGTGCAAATGAAGAAGATGTGAAATTAGAAAACCTACAAAGAAGTTGAAAATTAAAACCATGAGCTTAAGGATTCATATGAAGTTAGGAATTAGAAAGGTTTAAGAAACAAGATATGTGACTGTCAACTTCCAAAGACAGATGTCAAATGCTTTCCCTGGATTTTCTGCTATAAAAACCCTGCTACCAACTGAGGAGGTCACAGTGAAGAAATGGTAAGAAAGAAAGAATCAATGAAGTAGGGAAGTGATGAATAATGACTAGATGTGACAGCAATTGGGAGATGACACAAGAGCTAGAGGAAAGTCAGGTCAGTGTGAAGTTTGTTCTGTGCTTGATTTGTGTTATGCTTCTACTTTTCAAAGCAAATCTAGTCTCACCCAGACATTTACCTATACTTTTTGTTGTCTCCCAAAATGACTTAGTGAATTTTTCTTTAATCAAAACTCTGGTTTAAGGTCTGGGGGTATAGATTGGTGGTAGAGTGCTTTCTTACATGTGTAAGGTACTGGGTTTCATTCTCATTACCACAAAAAATAAATAAAGATATTGTTTCCAGCTACAATAAAAAAATATTACACAAAAATATTGTTTTATTTTTTTATTAGTTACACATGAGAGTACAATGATCTTGACATATCATATATTTGACTCAAATGGGGTATAATTTCTCATTTTTCCAAGTGTACAGGTTGCAGAATCACATTGATTATACAGCCATGTATATACTTAACAGCAGTACTAGTGTCCATTTTATTCTGCTGCCCTTCCTATCCCCCCTTCCCCTCCCCTCCCCTCCCATCACTTCTCTCTACACAATCTAATGTGACACACTTTTTCCCCCCTCACATCATCATACATGTATTTTGTATAACAATGAGGGTCTCCTTCCATCTTCCATGCAATTCCCCTTCTCCCTCCTTTTGCCTTCCACCTGTCTTCCCTGTTTAGTGGTAATCTTCTTCTCATGCTCTTCCTATCTCATTTTGAGTCACCTCCTTATATCAGAGAAGACATTTGGCATTTGTTTTTTAGGGATTGGCTAACTTCACTTAGCATAATCTGCTCAAATATCATCCATTTCCCTGCAAATGCCATGATCATGTTATTTTTTAGTGCTGAGTAATATTCCATTAGTTATAAATGCCAAATTTTTTTATCCATTCATCTATTGAAGAGCATCTAGGTTGGTTCCACAGTCTAGCTATTGTGAATTGTGTTGCTATAAACATTGATGTGGTTGTGTCCCTGTAGTATGCTCTTTTTAGGTCTTTTGGGTATAGTCCGAGAAGAGGAATAGCTGGGTCAAATGATGGTTAAATTCCCAGTTTTTCAAGGAATCTCCATACTGCTTTCCAAATTGGCTGTACCAATTTGCAGTCCCACCAACAATGTATGAGTGTAACTTTTCCCCCACATCCTCACCAGCACTTGTTGTTTGACTTCATAATGGCTGCCATTCTTACTGGAGGGAGATAGTATCTGGAGTAGTTTTAATTTGCATTTCTCTGATTGCTAGAGATGCTGAGCATTTTTTGTGTATTTGTTTATTGATTGTATATCCTCCTCTGAGAAGTGTCTTTTTAGGTCCTTGGCCCATTTGTTGACTGAGTTATGTATTTTTGTTGTTGTTTAACTTTTTGAGTTCTTTGTTTACTCTATCTGATGTGTGAGGGGTAAAAATTTGTCTCCAGGATGTAGGCTCCCTATTTACCTCACGTATTATTTCTCTTGCTGAGAAAAAAACTTTTTAGTTTGAATTCATCCCATTTCTTGAATCTTGGTTTTAACCCTTGTGCTACAGGTGTCTTATTAAGGAATCAATGCAATTCTGATCAGAATTCTAATGGCATTCATTGCAGAAATAGAAAAAGCAATCATGAAATTCATCTGGAAAAATAAGAGACTCAGAATAGGTAAAGCAATTCTAAGCAGGAAGAGTTAAACAGGTGGTATAGTGATACCAGATTTTAAACTATACTACAGAGCAATAGTAACAAAACAGCATGGTACTGGCACCAAAACAGGCTGGTAGACCAATGGTACAGTATAGAGGACAGAGAGACCAATCCAAAAATTACAACTACCTTATATTAGACAAAGGTGATAAAAAACATGCAATGAAGAAAGATAGCATCTTCAACAAACGGTGCTGAGAGAACTGGAAATTCATATGCAACAAATTGAAATTGAATCCCTTTTTCTCACCATGCGAAAAAGTTAACTCAAAATGGATCAAGGAGCTAGGAATCAGACCAGAGACTCTGCATCTAATTGAAGAAAAAGTTTGCCCTAATCTCCATCACTTGAGGTCAGGCCCCAAATTCCTTAATGAAACACTTGTTTTATTGTGCAAGAGATTGTTCTTGGGTTTCTGTTTGCTAAAGTGTTTCTTTCTTTTTTATACCTTTCTTATAAATTGGGTGACAGGAAAACATAGGTATTCATTTTAGGGAAAAGGGATTTTAAAAATGCAGAAATTCACTTGCCACTTTCAAACCAGTGACTCACAATCCAAATTTTAAAAGATACACAAAGGAGCTAGACATGGTAGCACAGGTCTGTGATCCCAGTGGTTTGGGAGACTGAAGCAGGAGGATCACAAGTTCAAAGCCACCTTCAACAACTTAGTGAGGACCTAAGTAACTCAGCGAGACCCTGTCTTTAAACAAAACATTAAAAAACTGCTGGTAATATGTCTCTGGTTAAGACCGCCTGAGTTTAAACCTTAGTACCAAAGTAGTAATAGTAGTTGTAGTAGCAGTAGTAATACTACTACTAGTAGTAGTAGTAGTAGTAGTAGTAGTAGTAGCAGTAGTGGTAGTAGTAGTAGTAGTAGTAGTAGAAAACTAAAAAGAAAAAGAAGAACAAGGAGGAGGAGAAGAGGATGAGGAGAAGGAGGTGGTGGTGGAGGAGGAGGAGAGGAAGAGGAGGAGGAGGAGGAGGAGGAGGAGGAGGAGGAGGAGGAGAAGGAGAAGAAGAAACACAGAAGGTCCCTATGCAACTGTGCAAATTAAACTCTGAGAAGCACTGATCTAAGAAATACAGAGACAAACGTGTGTGTTTGGTAATAAAATGTTCTTCATGCTTCAATGTATTCTACTTCTTCCATATATGTCCCACAGACTTGCCTTGTTTACTCTTCTGTTCATTATGCACCACCTTTAATGTACTCAAGGATCTCATTGAAAGGGTAGTCATATTGCTCTGGGGTTAAGAAATCTGCAAAAATATCAAGCAACATTTTATTAATGAGAATATTATCTCCTTGAGTTCATATCTTTGCATATTGGTGTCAGAGAAAATTTGAGATTACATAAAATTGTAATTTTTATATTAGTGCTTCTAATCTTAATATTAAAGAGTAAGGCCATGTTTATATATTTTAACACAGAAATTTTTGATTTTAGCCTTAAGTCAAAATCACAGTCCTCAAAATTAGAAGCCTAAGCAGAAATATAATCTTACTTAGTTAAATTATAGATCAATTATAGAAAATCGCAGGCAAGTTTAGTAAAAATGTGATATAGAGTATAAGGTCTATTCATTTCATAAGATGACAATGACAATGTACCATAAACTTGGTGTACATGTAATGTATTCTTTTATTACTTCTTGTAACTAGGCATCCAAAAGCCATAAATGAAATCCTATTCCCTGTGACAATTCTAAAGTAATCACTCTTTTTCCTTTCCTGGCACCTGGTTGGTTGTAGACACTCTGGGGTGTTCCTTGACCCTATAGTGTGTGCCTCTATATTTACATGACATTCTTTGGGTTTCTCTTTTTTCTCAGGGGATTTAGTTATATTGGATCAATAGATCACCCTACTCCAGTAGAGTCTCATTCTACTTAATGACATCAATAATGACTCTGTTTTTAAATAAGGTCACAATCTTCTTGGATCATCACTTCAATATGACCTCTTGGGGGAAAGTATTTTAACAAATAACACTAGAGAAGATGGAAATTTGCCCTAAATGTTTTATATTTTTTTAAATATTTTTAAAGTGATATACAATGTATGTGTACTAAAATTAAATATAATAAAATTGACTTTACTAACACAGAGAAGAAAATTTGCTGCTTTTCTCTTACTTGGTAAAAGGAATATCACTGGAGATGCTTCTTTCTGGAGAAAATACATGACATTTGTGATACAGGTGTTCCTTTTCAGAAAGCAAATAATTGAATTCTGTTTTTCATGGCACACCTTCACCCAAAAATTCATTAACATCCTCCACTTTATAATTCAATCAGGAAAAAGATATATTCAGACCTTCAATCATATTTCTCTATGTGGATAGTTAACACTACACTTCCTGAGAGCTCAGAATCTTATGGACTCCATCTTCATTAAGTTTGTTCCCAGGCTCAGTAATAAGCATGTTTTTTTTTTCCTCTTTCCACATCTGGGTTTTACTGTGCTGAGACCAGAATACACTGGCAGATCTCCACCTTATCCTCACACTGAGATCCCCTGAGGGTCTAAGGAGGGAGCCTAAAAGCCTCACAGGTAACCAGGAGTGACCATGGCATCGTAAATGATTGACTTAGGGACTTAGAAAGGCCTCTTCTGGAAACAGAAAAGCAACCACTAGTGACTGATAGAAAGCAGCAGCCTCTGGAGAGTTACTGTCCCTCCTGTGGACAGGGTGAGAACTCCATTAATCAGCAGAGCCTAGAACAGGACAATCAAATGAAAACAAACCTGTTCAGAATGAGGAGGAACAGGAGGATCATTCCAAAGGCAGTACTCTGAAACCTATGTAAATCTGAGAATAGTGTGAGCTAAGAAGGAAAGAGAAGGGCAGGCATCCAGTTCATTGTGGGGACATTTTAAAGATCCCAATGGCTGCACAGCAGGACTCTACTGCTCTGTATCTTCCCCTAAGTTTTCTGAGTGAGGGCCTGAGGTTGGGTGCTGAATTAGGCATATATGAGCCCTTTTCCAAACCAAAGCACTGGTGCTTGGTTCTTCAGCTCATAGAGAAGTTCCACTGTCAGCGGGACTGCCATGTTGAGAGCTGAGTTTGCCCCATGGAAGGAAGCACCTGCTATAACCTCCATTTCATGGCAGTGAATTTGATCCAAGGAAATTATTTGTGGTATGTGAGTCTGTTTCATGCCTTGACAACTTCTGAGAATTGCATAGTGCCCATTCCAATGATTTGATAATTATACTTAAATGCTCTTTTTGTGTTAAATATCTCTCTAATACCAGAAGTTCAGATGCACTGTGTTTATCCTTGAGTCCCTCTGGAGTTTTATTTTTCATTTTGTTATATTTTTCAGTTGTATAAAATTCATTGAGTTGGCTTGAATTACTTATTATTATTTTATTAAAATTTGCTTCCTTTTTACTCATTTCAAGATATTGGAACTTGCCCTTGAAAAAGTTCAGCAAAATACATTAAGCTTGACATCTCCCTTACCCTGTATCTTTGTCATTGAAGCTGGCCAAATGTGTCACAGTGTTACTTAAGACTAGAGGAGCTGCTATAAATATTGAGGACACTGTGTTAGTGTAATATAAATTTTTAAAAAATATTTATTTTTTTTCAGTTGTAATTGGACACAATACCTTTGTTTTATTCATTTATTTTTATGTTGTGCTGAGGATTGAACCAAGGGCTTCACATGAATTAGGCAAGCATTCTACACTGAGCCACAACCCTAGTCCCTGTAATATGATGTTTTTAAGTCATTTGGATATAAACTGAACATTGGGTTAGCTGTGTCAAATGTTGGTCCCATTCCAGGTTTTCTGAAGGATCTCCATATTAATTTCCATATTGGTGGCACCAATTTTCATTCCCACCAGCAATGTATAATATACTTTTTTCTTCACATTCTCACCAACACTTATTGTTGCTTGTGTTTTTGTTAATTACCATTAGGACTCCAGTGAGAGGAAGTCTTATAAAAGGGTTGATTTGCATTTCTCTAATTGTTAGAGATATTGAACATTTTATATATATATATATATATATATATATATATATATATATACATAATTTGCTATTAACTTATCATAACATTGCAAAGCAAAAGCTCCTAGATTCTGGGAGTGAAAGATATCTGTTGAATATTTGCATCTTAAATCCAAAAAATGTACTCCATATGCTACAGACTGCCTCAGATCACAGACACATTCTTCTGTGGTTTCTGAATGGAACACCTTGTCTCTTCCTGCTGCTTTATAGGCATAGAGAAGAAACAAATACTCAAGTTTTTAGGTAGGTCATAGGCAAGTGCTTACATAGTGTTTCCCATTTTGTGACTGTAACCATTCATTCTGCCTTCCTTTCTTCTCTCTCTGGCTTTTGCAAAAATTTGAGTATTTCTGAGAACACAATGATTTTCAAGAATATCAACCTTCATCTAATCCTTCTCTAAGAGATGCCAGTTGCCATATTGGGATGTAATAGTGGAGAATATGTGTGATGTTGATGCAGGGCACACAGATCTTTGTTCCAGGACTGTCTCTACTATTCATTTCTGGCTTCAACCAATCACCTCACATCTCTGGCTTTGGTTCTCTACTATATAAAATGAGATGTTGCTTTTAGTCAGCTTTTAATCACTGTGACCAAAATAACTCACAATAATATCTTAGAGAAGGATAAGTTTATTTTGGGCTCATGGTTTTAGTTCATGGATGTCCCACTCCATAGCTTCAGACTCAAAGTGAGACAGACCATCAAGGCAGAAGGGCCCAGCAGAGGAAAGCTGCTCAGGACATGGCAAAGTCAGAAAGCAGAATGGAGTTGGCTGCAGCAAGAACAACCCTTCCAGGACACACTCCCAGTGACCCAAACGAAAACCCAGATATTTTTACAAAATTCTTCCATGTGAGGAATATGTAGGAAAAATCACAACTTTAGTGTTTTAACTGGGAAAAATGAACATGGAAGGTTGGAGAGACGGTTTATTCTTCATTAGAGAATTCAAAGCCACACCAGAGTGTAATCAAAAGCTAAAATGCACAGCATCCCTAAGTTCTCTGGGCTCAGGGAAGATCAGCAAAGTCTGAGAAAGGTTCAGGAGATGTGAAGTGGGTAGCAAAAGCTACACTGGAGTGTGTGTTGCTCATAGGCAGAGACAAAGTAAAGAGGTAAAAAGGAGTGGTGATTTTTTTCTCAGTTTATCCCACATTGGAGATCTCATGGACATTAATGATGTACCCAAATGAGAATAAAGGAAATAGTGGGGTGAGTAGGGGTTGAAAAGTGATAATCAGCCTCTTTTTTAAAATTTTGAGCCTGTTTTTAGGGTGGAATCTACTGATACACAATGAGGTCATACTGACAAACCTTAGGCCAGAGTTAAGACTGAATCCTTAATGACTGATGACTTATATATGAGGTCAGAGATCTAGGTCTTCTTCCAGAAAATCCTGGGTACCAATTGTCACAGTAATCTCCAATGTTTCTATACCTCCCTGTGCAAAACAAAATGGCCTCAGGCTCTGAGGCTCATTACGTGATTTTCAGGTAGAGTTATACATATATGTACATATGTGGGAATTTCTACTCCATGAAGGTTCACAATCAACTCTTAAGCTCTGGAACTTTAAAAATCCCCAATGGGCATTAGATGAGATAAGGATGGAAGTTAGTTCCTATTGAAGCCAAATTTAAAGATACTTAGTTAATGTATTTAAGTAAATTGGGTCTGATATTGAGTCTAATAGAGTAAAACAGGGTTGAGTCTAATGAAGAAAATGGAGATCCATCTGAGTCTGGAAAATCAGAAATCATACCTGGGAGATTGAAACGTTAACATCCCCAAGGCCATGGCCCATTCTAAAGAAGAGTTAATGAAGCAGCTCCCAGGAGATAGGGAGGAACTAATCAATTCATTCTAAGCCCTTCCTGCCTGCACCACTTCTCCCCTACCCCATGGGTCCACCTGTTCCCAAACTTTTGGCCTTACAAACGGCATACCACATCCCATGCATAATAAATGGAAATAAGCAAAAAAAAAAAAAAAAAAAAAAAAAAACAGAAATTTAGAAGGACAAAGAAAGAACAACTTAGAATTAAATGGGATGGAACTTCCTCATCCCATGGACTCCATCTGCCTTTCAGATCCCCTTCTTCCTGGGGGGTAATCTGTTCTGCTATCCGTTAATAAAACCTTTTACTTTCTAAACTAAACTTACCTTAGTGTGCTTCTCAGGTGTCATATTTCAGCATTCAGGGGAAGCAAGACTCTTTAAGGTAACTGGTGGAATCACTATGATGCTAGAAGAACCTACCTATGAAAGTCCACATTATCCTGAGTGCTATCACATGAAAAAGAATGTAATCCTTGGGACTTCCCTCACTCAACTTCCCAGGAAGACTCTCAGAGTTTTCTAATCAATGGTGGAACCTCTCCTTCAGTCACTCATGTCCCTGAAGAAAGTTTTCCAGTTTCACTCCCAAACTTCTTACCACTTCCCTTTCCCAATACCTAACTTTCTCTACTTGACATCAAACCAAATGTGCAGATACCCAGCAAGGGAGCCAGGCCAGCCATGGGCCTAACATTTCTCTGATGCCTCCATCCTCTCAAAGCATTTTGCTAGTGTCTCCATACCTGAGAGCCTGTTAAAGCCCAAAGCACAAAAAACTAGAGACAATCAGGAGGGTTCTTCTTTGAATCCTTAAAGAGCAGAGAACATACTGTGGAGGAAGTTTTATCTACTGGAAGGGACTCTGAAGTTTGGCCAAGAATAAAGCTCATTTACTGCTTTTTTATCCATATAATAAAATCTAAATCTACAACATCTGGTTGTAAAATCAGATCACCATATTGATCACAAGAAAAAGTTTGGATGTTATCATATTTATTTTGTTGTATTTGATTTTATGGTGATTTGGGTGTTTATTTATTTTTAGTTTTCCTAAGATATCAGAAGCTTTGATTACAAAATTTAGAGGACTTAAATGTATATTTACTTGAAGGTATATATAGTATATAAGCATATTAATTTAAAGTTGGTGAAGAGGTAAAGCCCATAACAGCAAGCAGGCTGATAATTTTTTATCAATTCCCCATATGCCTGTGTCACTATGAGAAACATTATTATGGCCAATGACACAATAAGAGTCAGCCCCATCCAAGATGCAGCCCAGAAATGAGACAAAGTGATGAATTTGTTGGGACATCTTTGAAACAAGAGAAGAGGTCAGGTACCTCAGTGACAAGTAGAATATCCAAATCTGAGTAGTTTCCAATATAAAATCTAGAATTATTCCCAATCTTGTGCTGAATCCACTGTCATTTTCCAGCAACACTGAAGATATTGCTCAGGATGCAGGTGAATCTGACAGATGCTTCAGGAGGTGCTGAAAGGGAGGGTGGCTGAGTCAGCAGAGGCTGGGCAGAGAACCTGAAAACACAGACAATCATGGGTGCTGGAGTCCGACCATATCTAAAATACTGCTCATCTAAACTAAAATAATTGATATAGGATGGGAGCTGTCCTGGGTCTCTAAGACCTGTCCCTATGTGTGTAATGAGAGAGTAGCAAGAGGAATGAGGGTACAGGCCATGGTAGACTGCTGCTTGATCCCCACAGAGAGACTTTGCTAAATCAGGCTTGTCTTATTTTCTCTGCTCCTTTCAGGTAAAAAATAGTGGTTGTTCAGAAAAATTGAACTCCTTTTCCTGCTTTCTCAGATTACCTCTGATCTCTGATTCATGAGCCTTTGAGAGGATCTGAGAGAAAGAACCCTGAAGGAGATGCCCATTTGGAATATCACCATAGCAGATGTCATAGACAGAGCAGCTTTTGGAAACCTTGCACAAGATCCGGCTTGGGAGTCTTCACCAGGCCCTGAGAGCAACAGGGCGAAGGTCACCTTGGGAAGCACAGGAGACAGCTCAGCCTTTACTAGACCTAAGGCTAGTGGGCTCAGCCAGCTGTGAGAAACATAATGAAAGCCCTTCCACAGCTCTTCTTTGACACCTATTGTCACAGGTCAATCTTTAGGGTCCTAAGACCTGAATGCTACAGAGTTTGCCACAATCATTGGACACATTGCTTTGCCTGGAATGCCTAGTAATGAGTTGCATATAAGCACAATGTTATCAATATTAGCATACTGCTTGTCATTTTAAAATAAGCAATATAGAGAAGAAAGAACACAATGTTGTGAATGTGATAAGCTCTAACAATACTCAAATCCTCAACAATTAAAATTTTCTATATGGGACATTAATAAGTCTTCTCAGAGGAACTGCACCTAGAGTTGTGTCTATAAAATTGAATAAGGATAGCTTGGAATGTTGCACTGTGGGGGAGTGCTAGCATAGCTTGTGGGAGGCCCACAGTTGAATATCTAGCAATTACATATATACATACACTATATATTTAAATTACATATTTTATATTACATATGATATTGCATTGCTGAATATTTTCACAAGATTTCTGAAGAATCAATGGGAATGGAAAACAGGATAGGGAGATTCTTCAGACCTCTGTTCAAAGACAGAATTTTCATAACATGTTACACACAAGGACCTGTGGGTAGAGAAAGAAGAATAATATTAGAAACTGGACATTTCTTGTTTCAATAACCAAGCAAGTGCTATCACTGTTGTATAGTGTGGAAAATATGGCAATGTGATGGTTTCTCTATGTATAAAAGAATCAAATACTTGATCAGGAGTCAGATATTTTGTCTTCTCTGTTTAGAAACAGTTGACTGTGATCTTGACTAGTGGCATGCTCTCATATTAGTTTTGAAGATGGGGTTCAGGCAGTGTGAGGGCAGTCATTACTGTGGAATATGGACTCCAAGAACAGAGAAGACTTAGGGATACAACAGGGGAAGCACTGTTAAATCAAGAAGTAAAAAATAAAATAATCCTGAAAACACTCTATCAGCTAATGCACATTATTATGTGCACTTTTACTTAATCATTCAAGCAGTGTGTTTATTAACTAACTAGTACCTTCAGATATGTGCCTCAAATGATATGATGAATGTAGGTTAAGAAGATACTAGAACCTCTTTGATTGTCCCAGAGATTGCAGGGAGGACTAAAGAGGAGTTCAGATAATTGTATGGAACATTTCTTCACAAATGAACTGAAATTAACCAGCCTCTTTTCTTAGCCTATCTTTAAGGACAGTCATCATTGGGCTGAAGAGTGGTTCGTTTCCGTTCTTATGATTCCCATATCCTGTAATTATATTTCTATCCAGGCTAAGTCATGTGCAGGTTTAGATCTCTGTTCCCCATCTGGGTCTGACTGTACTGAGCATCACTGTAATGTTTCATACATTGAACCTGTTACACCCTCAGGCTGCACACCTGAGAGGACCAGGCAGCTTTGCCCACAGTAAGGGAGCCTGACAACAGGGAATGTGACCATGAGTGACTGATATTTCTGTTTCAAATCTGTGTCCTGGGCATTTGGCTCATCTTCTGTTGCAACCAGTATGAGAAGTGATCATTGGTAACAAAACTGTTCTGGAGCCAGAGATGAGAGTGACTGTCACTCCTGAGCAAGTGGCTAGTGAGAGTTCCTGAGTTTATAATCTAAAAGTGAACTCTAAAACACTCTATAAGGAGAAAGGGCAACACAAGGCCACTACAACAGCTGTAATCTGAGCACTGAGTGATGAGGAGAAGGAGGCAAGTCCAGTGTGTGGTATGCATTTTGGAAGGATCCACTTGCACTAAAGATTAGGCCAGGTTTTATAATGACCCATGATTTCTTACTAAAATGCATGAATAAAGGGGACATATTTGTGTGGTGTATTATATAAATATGAGCTCTTTACCATCAACTTCCAAAACATGGTCCTCAGTCCTCACAGCACTTAGATTTTCAAAGAAAGACCCAGGGTGGTTGTGTGCTGTGATTTTCCCCATGGGAGGAAGCAGCTTCTCTAGCATTGTACATGGTCCACTGAGCAACTGTTCATGATCCAATAAAGCTAAACAACTTGAGTTTCCATGAGTTTCCTAGAAATATCTACAGTGCCCACTGGAGGACTTTTGGCCTAAAGATGAAAGGTCTCATTTCATAAATAATTGTTGAATTATTTGTATGTTATTCTGGCTGTATTAGCAGGATGCTCTCTCATTTGTTACTTGAGTTTTCTTTGAGCATTCCTATTTTTATATATTTATCTGTTTTTGTTTCTTTGTTTATTGAAATCATTCCCAGTTGTAGGCAATTAAATTTTAGTGTTGCATGTTCTTATACTTGCCTGAATTTTTTATCATTAACATACTTGTATTTATTTTGTATAATGCCTCATTGGTTTATTATAATTGTATGATAATAGTGGGATTAATGGTACATAAAATTTTACATCAGGAAACATATTTTCATCATCAAATTAATTCCCAATTATTCTCTTTCCCTCAAATCCTCCTCCAAGCCACTTTTTCTACTATACTGGTCTCTTTTCTGTTTTTCTTTACTTGCTGCATTAATATTATTAATAACATTGGGATTAACTCTGATATATTGCTACATGTACATAGCATCCTTGGTTTGGTGTCCTTCCACAGGACCTGTCATTCCCTCTTTTTTTTCTTCCCTGTATCTTCTTTCTTTATTCATTATTTCTCCCTTCAATAATCCAGTTCTTTCTTTCATAAGTGGAAGTTGCCAAGAGAAAAATAAATAAACATGGAAACTGTCTCATGAGTTTTTTGAATGAGGTAAAGAATTTTTTTCATGACTGACTTGCTTATAAGGTTGTTGATTTTGAGCTTATCATTGAATATAGAGAAGGCTTGAGTAAAAAATTATTTTAGTTACATATTATATAGGGTTAAAAGAAAGAGGAAACACTCAAAGTTAGAGAATTAAATTTTCTTTTCATTCCATTTTTAGAATGATTGTTTTATAAATAGTTCAGTGGAAATAAGGTCAGTCAGTCAGGCAGATGTTCAGCCAGGTCTACATGACCATACCATTTAAAAAAAACAAACAAACAAAAAACCCAACCTCAGAAGGGGCATTTCTTTTCTTTTTTTCCTCTTTTGTTATCTTGGTATCAGGGATTGAACCCAGAAGGGCTTTAATCACTGAGCCATATCCCCAGCCCCAACCGTTTGTGTTTTTTTTTTTCCCCCAGAGAGAGTGTTTTGCTAAATTTCTGAGGTCCTTGCTAAGTTGAAGAGGCTGGCTTTGAATTTTTGATCCCTCTGCCTCAGCCTTTCAAGCTGTTGCAAATACAGCTGTGCACCACCACAGCCAGATTTTAGATTTTCTTGTTTCACAATAATGTATGCATGATAGCACACATTATTTCTAGGAGAGATAGCAATGGCCATGATTGTATCAGGAGAGTAAAACTACCTCTTAGAATAAGATTAGAACTCCCTCCTCTTCAATTTCTGGAGACTTCATTGTGGCTTAATATATAATCTACCCTTTCCATGAATCCATGTTTAATTGCAAAGAATATAAGTTCATGGTTCACAGAGAAACTGTTCCAGAGGCTAATGTGGGTGAAAGTCAGAACACTATTTCCCACACTGGTAATCAGAGTGACCAGTTTTCCAGTTTTGCTTGCATCTACATCTCCTAAAATTATTCTTACTGATCATCCTGCTATGGAGCAAGTGGAGATTTATATTGAATCAGACAAGCATGAAAGACATATTATCAATTAGCATTGAGATGTATAGACTTAGCAATTTTATTTTGTTATCAGATCAGATAGCCTTTATCATTCTGGATGAACACAATTTCAACCCTTGATATGAAATAACAGCAAAGCTCATGCTCATAAACCTTTTCTACCACATGAAATGAAAGGTGATTCTTCATGTGTTCGTTTAATTCTTTCACTAACTCAATAGAGAATCACTCATTGGAATAATTCTGGTTAGCCTGCAAAAGGAAACATGCATGGGAGAAGGAGAGTAGTAGCTATTCAAATTATCATGCTATTGTCCAGATGTAACCCAGGCCTCCTCTGATTCTACTTTATTGAGCAAGACAGTCTTTAGCTAAGGCACTCTTCATGGAGGCAGAGAATTATGTCTGGCACTCCAAAGTATCTGGAAACTTGAAAACCATGACACCACTTGTGCATACATCTGATGCAAAGTCTCATGTCCAACCAATTCCTGGACACCTTTTAAATTGCTCACCAAAGCAATGTTCATAGCCTTTGATGATCAGAAACAACTTCAATATTCCAAGTTGAGTATTAGGATAAATAGCTTCTCTGTGACATTTTTTGTTGTTGTTTTGTATTGTTTTGTTTTGGGGACAGATTGTTTCTTAGTTGTTGAAACTTGCCTTCAACTTGTTATTCCCACTGGCTCAGCATATTGAGTTTCTGGGATTCTGTACATCCACCACCACAGATAGCATAAGATTTTGTCCCTGAAGAAATCTAAGGGGAAGTTTCCCAGATCTAGATTTTGCCGTCTTCATCATTCTCCTTAGATGTTCTAGCACATCTTATTATAAAATGAGGTATTTCCCAGATATTGGTTATAAACACTGGGAATCTCAGCTGAGATTACTAGAAGAGGGAAACCTGAAAGGCACTCATTTCTTACTTACCTCCCTGAAATTTAGAATCCTGATTTGGACTCTCCACAGGAAGGATATGTACTAAAATGCCTTTAAATCTTTTCTCATGGATGCCATAGACCTGGACACAGTTGTAAGTACTCACCTTTAACAACCATCCCTGTCCTGAACCTCCCTGATGTGTCATTTGTTGTTACCAGCATATGGAGATTCCACAATTTTCTTAGGAGTATTCATGTCACCAGATGGTCTCCATTAAACATGCTGCAGTTAGAGAGGTCTTTGAAGAGACTGTGGTAATATAACAGAAATGGTCAAATCTCTCTGACCTAAGCACACAGGACAGGAGCCTAACCCTTCCAGTGCTCTTTTGCTTCCAAGTAACTTCCTAGGAGTGTTTCATGTCAGCCTTCTTGCCATATATCTCAGTCCCACCACAAGCCTTGAATTAGGACAGTCACTCTTCCAGATGAAGGGCCTGGCTAGACCTATTCACAGGCTCATTCAGGAGATGTTGAGCCCAGTGAAGAGTGAGCAGATATCAAAGGTAAATGGTTTCTAATTATACTTCATCAATTTTTGAAGGAAAGATATTAGATCAGGATTCAATAATACAATGAACACAACAAAGGCTGAATTCTATTGCTCACTATACTGATGGAATTATAAAATAAAATTTTGATACAAAAGTGATCAAGTGTCCATCCACACAAAAATATTTAGGGAACACAAAATATTGTCATGCTGTAAACTTGGGATAATCAAGGGAAATTCAACACAATGTGGAGGGTCCCAAAAGAAATATATAGACTGGAAGAAATCATTCAAGAATGCATATCTGCTGTGAGTTTCTAAATATAAAAGTTATATTAAGGGAAACCTGACCAATATTCAGAAAACAAATTCAGTGATTGCTTGGTTGTTTCTTTGAGCAGAGATGGAGTGAGGATTCTGAAAGTGCAAAGGGGGTTTTATGTGCTGGTGGACAGATTCCTTGGCCTGAGTGTGTTGGTATTTCCAAAGGTGTGAAAATATCTCAAAATCTCTCAAAGGAGAAGACAATAGAAATAGAAAATGGAAAATAGGAAAAAATGGAGGGAGGAATCACAGGATTCCCATTAGATATAAATTCTGAGATGACCAGGGTTTCAAAGGCTGCCTCATCACCTGAACTTCAAGACAAAGAGACTACAACATCCTGTTAAGCTCCTCAAACTAATGAAAATCAGGAATTTCTGTTCTTTAGAAGACATTTTCCAGGGGTGGATCGAAGATGGTGGAGTAGAGGAGATACTGTTTCTGGCTGCTCTGGGCATGAATCTGAGAAAGCTATCAAGTGGCCTCTCCATGGGGTCTTGCCTTGACACAATACAACATCCCAGAGAATGTGACAGGACCACATAGAGCGGATTTTCTCAGAATCCACTAGAGCTGCAAACACCCAGCAGAACTCAGAGCCTCTGTATTCTGATAAGACTCCACACTCCAGTGCCAAAGCCTGCAGTTTGAGCACATGTGTGGCTCTCAAGCAGCAGAAAAGAAACACCAAATCAGCACCTCTGCAGAGCAGCAGAACTCCAGACTACATTGGCTCCCACACAGGTCACTGGACTGCATTCTAGCCACAGCACAAGGACATCCCAGCTCCCCCAACTTCACCAGACATCCCGACAGGGGAAACAGATGAACTCAATCTTAGTAAACCTTTCTCTCCACTTTTTGGTGGGCGTGGCTACCCATGCAGATCTGCAACTGAACAGGTGATATATTGTTGATATTGGGAAGTGTCAACATTGTTCTTCCCCACTAAGGAGGGATCTTGGAACTACACAAGAGCACTACAAATATATAGGGTAAAAACAATAACACACCAGTCCCATGGAGTTGGAAAGAAATGTGGGAAACATGAAAAGATAAGGGAAGAAAGTACCACAAACAATTCAAGACAACCCATCTTTAGAAGACTTAATAGAAACAGCAGAAAAAAAATGAGAAAGTAAAGTTTTAGTATTTACATGAAACAGATGTTTTGGAATCTCAAAGAAAACATTGGACAACAAATGCAGACAGTGAAAGGTCACTTTGACAATGAGCTACATAAACAAATCCAAAAAGCAAAAGATCACCTCTACAGGAAGATAGATGTTATTTTAAAAAAAGAAAAGAAATCCTTGGAATGTAAGAAATAATAAACCAAATTAAAAACACAAATGAGAGCATCACCAGCAGAGTGGACAATGTAGAAGATAGGAAATCAGACAAAGAATACAAAGTATATTATCTTTAAAAGAACATTGAAAGCACAGCAAAATGAGAAGAAACCATGAGTAGAACATCCAAAAAATATGGGATAGCATAAAAAGACCAAATTTAAAAGTTATTGGAATTGAGGAAGAAATAGAGGTCCAAACCAAATGAATGAGAAATCTGTTCGATGAAATAATATCAGAAAACTTTTCAGACATGAAGAATAAAATGGAAATTCAAATCCAAAAAGTCTAAGAATGCCAAATGTGCAAAATCACAACAGATCCACTACAAGACACATTATAATAAAAATGTCCAATATACACAATAAGGAGAGAATTTTAAAAGCCACAAGAGAAAGGAATCAGTTTACATATAGGGGCAAACCAATTAGGATAATCGCAGATTTTTCAATACAGACCCTGAAAGTTAGAAGATCCTAGAACAACACATTTCAAATACTGAAAGATAATGGGTTCCAACAAAGAATCTTTTAACAGGCAAAACTAAGCTTCAGATTTGAATATGATAAACATGATAAACAAAAGTTAAAGAATTTACAGCTAGAAAATTGGCACTAAAAACATTCTTGCCAAAATATTTCATAAAGAGGATATGAAAAACAACAAAGAAAACCAGCAGAGGGGGGTAGTACACTTAAAAGAAAGTCTAATCCATGAGGAAAACTAAGTCAAGTTAAACAGCAAAAATAAACAATTATGGCTGGAAATACAAACCATATCTCAATAGTAACCCTAAATGTTAATGGTTTAAACTCACCAATCAAAAGATATAGGCTAGCATATTGGATTAAAAAAGGATTCAACAATACGCTGCCTACAGGAGATTCGTTTGATAGGAAAAGACATACACAGGCTGAAGGTGAGAGGTTTGGAAAAATCATACCACTCCCACGGACTGTGGAAGCAAGCAGGGTCTCCATATTCATATCAAATAAAGTAGATTTCAAGCCAAAGTTAATCAAAAGGATAAATATGGACATTACATACTGCCCAAGGGAACCATAATCCAAAAAGACATAACAATCATGATTTTATATATATATATATATATATATATATATATATATATATATATATATCCCCCAAGAAATGGTGCAGCTATATTCATCAAACAAACTCTTCTTAAGTTAAAGGGTCAAATCAACCACAACACAGTAAACTTGGGTGACTTTAACACACCTCTCTCTCCACTGATGAGATCTTCCAAACAAAAGTTGAATAAAGAAACTATAGAGCTGAATAACACAATTAATAACTTAGACTTAACTGTCATATATAGTATATATTAACCAGCATCAAGCTCATACACTTTCTTCTCAGGAGCACATGGATTCTTCTCAAAAATAGATTATATACTATGCCACAGGGCAACTCTTAGCAAGAGATACTACCATGAATTGTATCTGATCATAATGGAATGAAATTTGAAATCAACCACAAAATAAAGGACAAAAAATTCTGCATCACATGGAGACTGAACAATATGCTACTGAATGAACAATGGGTTACAGAAGACATCAAGGAGGAGATTAAAAATTCTTAGAGATAAATGAGAACACAGACACAGCATATCAACAATCTCTGGGATACTATGAAAGCAGTACTAAGAGAAAAATTCTTTGCATGGAGTTAATTCCTTAAAAGAAAAAGTCAACAAATAAATGACCTCAAGCTACATCTCAAAGCCCTAGGGAAATAAAAGAACAAATCAGCAGCAAAAGCAGTAGAAGGCAAGCAATAATTAAAATCAAACCTGATATCAATAAAATCAAAACAAAAAAAATTAAAAATAGACAAAACTAAAAGTTGGTTCTTTCAAAAAATAAAAAAGATTGACAGACCATTAGCCATGCTAATGAAGACAAGGAGAGAGAGAACTCAAATCACCAGCACAAGTGATGAAAAAGGCAATGTCACAACAGACACTACATAAATACAGAAGGCAATTAGAAATTATTTTGAAACCTATACTCTATTAAAATAGAAGACAGTGAAGGCATTGATGAATTCCTTAAGTCACATGATCTGCCCAGATTGAGTCAGGAAGATATACACAACAAAACAGACCAATATCAAGTGAGGAAATAGAACAACCCATCAAAAGACTACCAAGCAAGAAAAGCCCAGGACTGGATAGATACACAGCCGAGTTCTACACAACTTTTAAAGAAGAACTAATGCCGATACTCTTCAATTTATTTCAGGAAATAAAAAAAGACGGAGTACTTCCAAACTCATTCTATGAGGCCAATATCACCCTGATTCCAAAACCAGACAAAGACTTCAAAGAAAGAAAACTTCAGACCAATATCTCTAATGAACATAGAGGCAAAAATCTTCAATAAAATTCTGGCAAATTGAATACAAAAACATATCAAAAAGATTGTGCACCATGAACAAATGGGACTCATCCCAGGTATGCCAGGTTTGTTCAACATATGGAAATCAATAAATGTAATTCATCACATCAATCTACTTAAAGACAAGAATCATTTGATCATCTTGATAGACACAGAAAAAAAACATTTGACAAAATACAGCACCCCTTTATGTTCAAAACACTAGAAAAACTAGGGATAACAGGAAGATATATCAACATTGTACAGGCTATCTATGCTAAGTCTCAGGCCAACATCATTCTAAACAGAGAAAAATTGAAGGGATTCCCTCTAAAATCTGGAGCAAGACAGGGATGCTCTCTCTTACCACTTGTATTCAACATAGTTCTTTTTTTTTTAATTTTTAATATTTATTTTTTAGTTCTCGGCGGACACATCTTTGTTGGTATGTGGTGCTGAGGATCGAACCCGGGCCGCACGCATGCCAGGCGAGCGCGCTACCACTTGAGCCACATCCCCAGCCCCCTCAACATAGTTCTTGAAAAACTGGTCAGAGCAATTAGACAGAGGAAAGAAAGTAAAGAAATGAGTATAGGAAAAGAAAAACTTAAACTAGCACTACTTAATGACAATATGATTCTATACCCAGAAGACCCCAAAACTTCACCATAAAACTTCTAGAACTAGTAAATGAATTCAGCAAAGTACTGAGAGATAAAAATATCAACATCTATAATCAAAGGCATTTCTGTATTTCAGTGACAAATCCTCTGAGAAGGAAATGAGGAAAACTACCCCATTCACAATATACTCAAAAATCAACTTAACAAAAGAGGTGAAAGATCTATATAATGAAAACTACAGGACCCTAAAGCTAGAAATCAAAGAAGACCTTAGAAGATGGAAGGATCTACCTTGCTTTTGGATAGGCAGAATTAATATTATCAAAATGACCATACTACCAAAAGCACTTTTGGGATTTTGATAAAAATTCAATTTTGATCAAATTCCCAATGGCATTCCTCATAGAAACAGAAAAAGTATTCATGAAATCCATCTATAAAAATAAGAGACCCAGAATAGCTAAAGCAATTCTAAGCAGGAAGAGTGAAGCAGGTGGTATTGCTATACCAGACCTTAAACTATACTACAGAGCAATAGTTACAAAACCAGCATGGTATTGGCACCAAAACAGGCTGGTAGATTAATGGTACAGAATAGAGGACACAGAGACTAATCCACAAAATTACAATTACATTAGACAAAGGTGCCAAAAATATGCACTGGAGAAAAGATAGTATCTTCAACAAATAGTGTTGGGAAAACTGGAAATCCATATGCAACAAAGTAAAATTGAACTCCT
Organism: Urocitellus parryii; assembly: GCF_045843805.1. Taxonomy (NCBI): domain Eukaryota; kingdom Metazoa; phylum Chordata; class Mammalia; order Rodentia; family Sciuridae; genus Urocitellus; species Urocitellus parryii. Next base: position 118,761,005 of record NC_135533.1, on the reverse strand, counting down.
ATCTCTCACCATACACAAAACTTAACTCAAAATGGATCAAAGACCTAGGAATTAAGCCAGAGACTCTGCATCTAATAGGAGAAAAAGTAGGCCCTCAACTTCATCATGTGGGATTACGCCCCAACTTCCTCAAGAAGACTCCTATGGCACAAGCATTGAAAACAAGAATCAATAAATGGGATGGATTCAAACTAAAAAGTTTTTTTTTTCCCAGCCAAAAAAAAAAAAAACAAATCTGTGAGGTGAATAGAGAGTCTACATCCTGGGAGCAAATTTTTACCCCTCACATATCAGATAGAGCATTAATCTCTAGGGTATATAAAGAACTCAAGAAGCTAAGCACCAAAAAACAAATAGCCCAATCAACAAATGGGCTGGGGACTGAACAGACACTTCTCAGAAGAGGATATAAAATCAATCAACAAATATATGAAAAAATTTTCATCATCTCTAGCAATCAAAGAAATGCATATGAAAACCACTCTAAGATATCATCTCACTCTAGTCAGAATGGCAGCTATTATGCAGACAAACAATAACAAGTGTTGATGAGGATGTAGAGGGAAAAGGTATACTCATACATTGCTGGTGGGATGGCAAATTGGTGCAGCCAATTTGAAAAGCAGTATGGAGATTACTTGGAAATCTGGGAATAGAACCACCATTTGACTCAGCTATTTATCTTCTTGGACTATACCCAAAGGACTTAAAAATCAGCATATTATATGGACACACCACATCAATATTTATAGCAGAACAATTCACAATAGCTAAACTGTGGAGCCAATCTAGATGTTCTTCAGTGGATGAATGGATAAAAAAAGTAGCATTTATACACAATGGAATATTACACAGCATTAAAAAAGAACAAAATCATGGCATTTGCAGGGAAATGGATGGCATTGGAGAAGATAATGCTAAGTGAAGTCAGACTTGAAGTAAAAAACAAATGCCAAATGTTTTCTCAGATAAAAGGGGGGTGACTCATAGTCAGGTAGGGATTGAGAACATGGGATGATTAGATTAATTCTAGATAGGGAAGAGGGGTATGGGGAAAGATAGAGGGAAGGGGATTAACAAGGATGGTGGAATGTGATGGTCATCATTATATAAAGTACATGTATGAAGGCTTGAATTGGGTGTCAACATACCTTATATACAGAGATATGAAAAATTGTGGTGTGCACAAAAGTTAATTCAAAATGGATCAAGGAGCTTGATATCAAATCAGAGACTCTGCATCTGATAGAAGAAAAAGTTGGCTCTGATTTACATATTGTGGGGTCGGGCTCCAAATTCCTTAACAGGACACCCATAGCACAAGAGTTAATAACAAGAATCAACAAATGGGACTTACTTAAACTAAAAAGTTTTTTCTCAGCAAGAGAAACAATAAGAGAGGTAAATAGGGAGCCTACATCATGGGAACAATTTTTACTCCTCACACTTCAGATAGAGCCCTAATATCCAGAGTATACAAAGAACTCAAAAAATTAAACAATAAGATAACAAATAACCCAATCAACAAATGGGCCAAGGACCTGAACAGACACTTTGCAGAGGAGGACATACAATCAATCAACAAGTACATGAAAAAATGCTCACCATCTCTAGTAGTCAGAGAAATCAAAACCACCCTAAGATACCATCTCACTCCAGTAAGATTGGCAGCCATTATGAAGTCAAACAACAACAAGTGCTGGCGAGGATGTGGGGAAAAGGGTACACTTCTACATTGCTGGTGGGGCTGCAAATTTGCATGGCCAATTTGGAAAGCAGTATGGAGATTCCTTGGAAAGCTGGGAATGGAACCACCATTTGACCCAACTATTCCCCTTCTTGGACTATTCCCTAAAGACCTTAAAAAAGCATACTATAGGGATACGGCTACAATGATATTCATAGCAGCACAATTCACAATAGCTAGACTGTAGAACCAACCTAGATGCCCTTCAATACATGAATGCATAAAAAAATGTGCCATTTATACACAATGGAGTATTACTCTGCACTAAAAAATGACAAAATCATGGAATTTGCAGGGAAATGGATGGCACTAGAGCAGATTATATGAAGCTAGCCAATCCCTAAAAAACAAATGCCAAATGTCATCTTTGATATAAGGAGAGCAACTAAGAACAGAATAGGGAGGAAGAGCATGAGAAGAAGATCACCATTAAACAGGGACAAGAGGGGGGAGGGAAAAAGATGGAGAAGGGAAATTGCATGGTAAAGGAAGGAGACCCTCATTGTTAATCAAAATTACATATAAGAGGAAGTGAGGGGAAAGGGGAAAAAAACAAGAGAGAGAAATGAATTACAGTAGTTGGGGTAGAGAGAGAAGATGGGAGGGGAGGGGCCAGGAGGGGAGGGGGGATAGTAGAGGATAGGAAGGGCAGCAGAATACAACAGACAGTAGTATGGCACTATGTAAAAAAGTGGATGTGTAACCAATGTGAATCTGCAATATGTATTCGAGGTAAAAATGGGAGTTCATAATCTGCTTGAATCACATGTATGAAATATGATATGTCAAGAGCTTTGTAATGTTTTGAACAACTAATAATAAAAAAGAAAAAAAAGAAAAATTGTGGTATATATGTGTATTAAGAATTGTAATGCAAAAAAAGAAGTACATGTATAATGGCATAAATTGACATGAACATACTTTATATACAGAGATACTAAAAATGTGCTCTATATGTGCAATAAGAATTGTAGTGCATTCCAATGTTGTTGTGTATTTTAAAAATAATAAAATCTTTTTTTAAAAAAAAAAAAAAGAAGACATTGTCCTAAAAAATGCTGCTCTGAATTACTTTGAAGAGAGTGGACGAGAGGCTGCAAAACCATGCAAGGAGTTTCAGCTGGACCTATAATGAAAGGTAGCAGTAAAAGCCAGAGACCAGGCCTGAGCAAAGCTGCATACTGTTTGCTCTCCTAACAGATGGTAAAGGGGTTCTTGTCTTACTTCCCCATGAGCTTGAAGCACTGTGAGAGAACTGAGGCTACTGTCATAAGACTGACAGTAATAGTCAGCCTCATCCTCAGGCTGTAGCCCAGTGATAGTCAGTGAACCAGAGTTGCCAGACCTGGAGCCAGAAAAGCGATCAGGCACCCCTGAGGGTCGATTACTATCATAATAGATGAGGAGTTTGGGGGCCGTTTCTGGGAGCTGCTGATACCAGCTCACACCAAAGATTCCAATATTGTTGCTGCTTCCAGTGCAGGAGATGGTGACCGTCTTTCCTGGAGTCCCAGACATTGAGGGTGGCTGACTCAGCACAGACTGGGCCCAGGACCCTGGAAGTGAGAAAAACACGGAGAGCATAAGTTTTGTCTAGAAATAAGAGTAGAGTCAGGATCCATATCAGAGGACTCCCACACCCTATCCTTCCTTCATATCATGTCACCTGTGCACTGAACAAGGAATGTGAAGAGGAGACAGGACCAGTCCATCCTGAAGGTCATCCTGAGCTCTGCCTTCTGTTCACAATGCTGACCAGAGGTTCCCACAAGTCTCTCCTTTGCCCTTTTCATACTCTGAGAAGGGGAGGATCTATCTATGCAAATTAGATTCTCCCTGTTTTCTGATTGCACCCTGGGTCTTGGTTCAGCCTCCTTTACATAAAGATGCCAAGTGGGTATGCAGGGGTGGATTTGGGTTGGTTTAGGGGTGTGGAAGTTCACAGCTGTGAGGCCTAACAAGAGAGAATCAGGCAGGACCAGGTGGCTCATTAGAGTTCTGGTTACTTCCTGACCCCTCTTGACTGGTCTGCAGTGCCCCCTGTTGTCCAAGCCCATACACATCATCATGTGACATTGTGATCAGAACCCCTGAGACAGTCCTACAATTCCACTGCATCCCACTGCCTCTGCCTAGTGGCCAAGCCAGTAAGCCCCTTCTGTGGCCTCCTTATTGCCTCAGGATGGCCTCTTGCTTTCCCCTGACTCCACATTGTGAATTTATGCATACTTCACTTGACTCTTTCCTGGACAGGACTAAGATAGTGTTTTTGATATAAATTCTTCTTAGATCAAAATGAAGCAGGTGAACATAAAAACTATGGTTTTACTAGCTTGCAGGGTAGCATCTAGTTTGTTAAACACAACACAAATCTTTGTTCCAAAGGTTCTATCACCTAGTACTTGGTGAAAAACTCAGTTTCAAAATCTTATGATTAGCCTTTTGATGCCATTTAGAAAATATTAGTATGCATGTTTCCAAGCATTCACAGTTCACATGTTTGTAACCCTTATTGTTAACAAGTGATACTGAGAGTGGTGATTATAAGTCCATCACAGCCATATAGCTTCAGCCATCATTGTCTACATGGAATGCCATGGGGACTGTAGATCCTGAAAGTACTCAGATAGCAGAACTCATTAATGTTTTCAAACATGGATGGAAATGCACTGTTTTAGGCAATGGCAGGGATGGAGCCTTGTGTTCAAAAGATCTTAGTGTTTTTCACAAGAGTCCCCATGGTTATAGCTGAGATATTAATCATATTCTGAATTTTTAAAAACTTTTATTTTATTTTTAATTGTTCTTATTAATTTTAGATGTCAAGAGATTGTAATTTGACATATTTCACAAGTGAACTCTAACTTCTCATTCTTCTGATTGTATATGATATAGAATTACATTTGTCATATATTTATATATGCACATAGGAAAATGTGTCTGATTTATTCTACTCTCTTTTCTATTCCTATCGCTCCTCCCTTCACTTCATTACCCTCTGTCTAATCCAAAGTATTTCTATTCATACTTAAGCCCTGCCCTTATTTGAGTTAGCACCCACTTTTCAGAGAGAACATGCAGCCTTTGGTTTGGAGAATTGGCTCTTTTCACTTAGCATGATAGTCTCCAGTTCCATTCATTTACTGGTAAATACCATAATTTCATTGCTCTTTATAGCTAGCTAATATTCCATTGTGTATACATACCACATTTTCTTTATCCATTTATCTGTTGAAGGGCACCTAGGCTGGTTCCATAGTTTAGCTCTTGTGAATTTAACTGGTATAAATATTGCTGTGGGTGCATCACTGTAGTATGCTGATTTTAAGACCTTTGGGTATAAACCAAGAAGTGTGGTAACTGGATAAAATGGGGATTACTGTCTATGTTTTCTGAGGAATCTTCATACTGCTTTCTAGAGTGGTTGTACCAATTTGTAGTCCCCCCAGCAATGTATGATTATACCTTTTTCCCTACATCCTTGGCAACATTTATTGTTGCCTGTATTCTTAATAATTTGCATTGTAACTGGCATGAGATGAAATCTCACTGTAGTTTTAATTTTCTTTCTCTAAATGCTAGAGATTTTCAATGTTTATTTCATAATTTTGACACTTCCAGATCCAAGATAGGCAACAATTTTCATTCTAGGTCCTAGAAACTCCCATATTTTAGGAACATAACTCACCTCATAGTAGGTTGGTACTTTTTATGTCCAGCACAATTTGTAATTAAATACATACAGAATTAAAATCAAGCAATTATAATTATTTCTGTGATAAGATAAATTGTGTACATTTAGAATCTAATACTTGTTACTTTTATGAATAAATATATAGATTAAAAATATAATCTACATTTCCTGATTAATAAATTATTTTAAAATAAGTTATACATGAAATGTGTGCACTATAAATTCACTCAAATTTTTTAAAATTTAAAACATTAAATTTTAATCTTTCTTTCTTTCTTTCTTTCTTTCTTTCTTTCTTTCTTTCTTTCTTTCTTCCTTCCTTCCTTCCTTCCTTCCTTCCTTCCTTCCTTCTTGTCTCTACCTGTTAGGAATAGGCACTGTTAGCCCCTTTGTGAATTTTTGTAGTTTGAATAAAAATTCACTTTTTTTCGAGTTCATATAGAACTATGTGAAGTTTAATGACTGTTAATGTCCTGCAGATTCTTTCTTTCCATGGGACAACTCCACTTGCCTTCAATTCAGAGAAAAACAAGGCCAAAAAAAATCCTCTCTATTGCAGATCAGGAAGTTGAATTCTGCTCTTCTTGATAAGTGTACTCAAATCTGACAGCACATACAGAGTTTTATCTCGATTATCCTCTTCTCTAATATTATCCAAACATGAACCTAGATATTTTAATTCTTTACATCAATCAATATGATACAAATTATATAAAATTACCAATGTTTCAGAAAGAAAATTGCAGATACAAAATAAACATATCGGAACTGCAAATCCCACCATTCTGGAAAGACACATTGAGATTCCTCAGAAAACATGAAATGGAATCACCATTTGACTCAGCTATCCCACTATCAGATTATACAGAAACACTTAAAATTATACAACAAGCAATTAAAATAAACACACTACAATGATGCAGCCACATTAATGTTTATAGTAGCTCAATTCACAGTAGCTAAACTTTGGAACCAACCTAGATTCCATTCAACAGATGAATCAATAAAGAAAATGTGGTATACATACAAAATGGAATATTACTCAGCCATAATGAGAAATAAAATTATGGCATTTGTGGGAAAATGCATGAAACTTGAGACTATCATGCTAAGAGTAATAATCCAAACCTCAAAGCCCAAGTATGAGTGTTCTCTCTGATCTGTAGGTGTTAACCCATAGCAAGGGAGCGTAGGGAGGGTTAATATAGAAGTACTTCAGATTATAAAAAGTGAAATGAAGTGAAGGGAGGGGGATAATAATAAGAATGACAATAGAATCAATCAGATATAACTTCTCTATGTTCATTTATGTACAAACACATATAATGGCCAGTGGAACTCCACATCATTTTCAACCACAAGAAAGGTATCAAAATTGTAATAGATTGCACCCAATGAATATATAATATGTTAAATATACTCTAATATTATGTATATCTAATCAAAAAATAAAAAATAAAAATGGCACATTAAATAATACTAAATCTAATATATCTTTAGACTGTGCATATTAAAATAGCAATGAAAGGTGCTACAAATTTATCAATTGGTTTGAATATTCCACAAAGGTAATGAAGTGAAAATAAACATATACACAAAGAGCATGTTCACTGTGAATCCAGGTGCCCGAAGGTCATGCAGAAATCAAAAAGAATGATGACTTATATTCAGCTGGCATGAGCTCACCCATTCACTAAAGCCAATCTGTGGAATACTGTCTAGATGCATGAATACACTGGTTATTCATAAGGAGAATAAACCACTTGAGTGAGGATATTAATCTATCATTATAATCCCTTTTTTAATTAATTTTAACACAAGTGCAGGGTCTAAGATTACTGACCAGAAGCACTATAAATACAGATTATTATTTAAATCAGGCTTGATATTATGATAAAAATAGAATAAATCAATTATAATTGTGTTCTAAGGATTTGGAATATTGAACTATGAAATACGCATAGTTTAAAATTAAAATAAATTTTGTTATAAACTGAGTTATAATGATATTATGGGTTATCATATTGATGGACTTCAACTTCTTTGCCATACCTCCTTACTGCTTTTAATTGATAATATTATTATTTTTAGTATTAGCATGACTTTTTGTAACAAGTACAGTTTCTATGAGCATTGTGTAATGGGAGAGAATTGTGGTGTGCCACTAATGTCAACCAGACTCTAGTGTCTTATTTTATAAACATTGAGGGACTTTACTGCCACAGTAAATTGACATAAACGTGAATCCTCTACAATTGAGGGTCTTCTCTTACTTGCTTATCTGGTGGTTTCACTGTCATAAGTATTAATTTTATAAACAGGAGAGTAATCATCGTCCATATCCTCAAATTGGAGCCCAGAGATTTAAAATACACTTCATTGATTGAGACATCTTTGTATCCAGAAATTCAATTGGGGAATTTGGGCCTTAGCTGTTTCTCTGAGTCTGAGTAGAACGGCTCAGATATGAGTCCTGATAGTACCAGTACATGTTGTACATTTTTTTTTTTTTTTACCAATAGTAGGTTCCTATTCACTATTCAGTGCGGGTGAGTTTGGTTATTGATCCAGGGATGCATAGAAGGGGAGTGGCCATGTCAGTATAGGAAAAGAGAGGGAATCACAGAAACATCAGGGTGAAGGGAAGAGGTAGGGGAAAGTGACTTGGGTATTTGATGAATAGGATAATGACTCACATTAGGGGCCTGCCCTAGGCCTCTGAGGCCTGTACCTCCCTGTACCTCTCTCTCAATAGAGAGAAGTAGAAGGAGGAAATGAGTCTAGGCCATGGTGGATGCAACCCTTTCATAGGCTTAACTCTGCCTATTAAGGGCTGCTCATGCAAATGGATCACTACACCTTGTCACTACCCCTTGTGTACTTGCAGTGTCTGGGTCCCTGACTAAGGGAGGGTGGCATGATGAAGAAGCTTAGTTAATAATTGGGGCTTAGGAGAAAACAAATTCAGAGACCACACAATGCACATGGGACTCTGTACATCTGTACATCTCTTTAGGTTCCTAAGGTGACTTCTGTATTAACCAGAGCATGTTCAACCAGTCTGTGCCCATCATTATATCTCATATTAGAGCTACTTCTCTGGGAAAATTGTAAAACAAAATTGTGACAATGTGATTGGGCAAGAGGAATTTGTGGGTGTGCAAAACAAGAGAGAGCAGAAGAAATAGGAAAGAGCTGAAATATCAGGTGCATCTTAGGTGTGAACACCTGGTGTGAGAGGAGCAGGTAGTCATAGAACAAAATGAGGGAAAGGCAACAAATGTGTTCTAATTCACAAAGATGAGGCTAGATTTAAAAAGAGCTGATCAGAGGAGGTTTGGTTGTACATTTATCACATTGAGAACATTACATGAAAAGGTGAAAATTATTCTGGAATTTCAGGGACAATCAGTGCAGAAGGGATTTATCCCACTCCCATAGAAATAATGTAAAGGTAAATTAACCACTAGTAGGGGAATTAGATGAGTTTTTCATTTCTTCTTTCATTTATTTTTTTTCAAGAATGAATGAGATGTTTCACATTAATCAGTCATTACAGATATGTAGATAATTTAAAGAGTGGTCCCAGGCTATGGGACCATCAGGAAGGGATTGTATTGCCCCAAAGAATACTCCAAGCCTGAGGACCTCCTCCTCATTCAGGTAAGAAAAGAGAGGTATCTCAGTTTTTGCAGTGCCTGAAGACATAAAGGGCTCCAAATCCCTGGAAGACCTTAGCTTTGACTTCATTTTGGGTATATATAGAGGAGTAGGATGATGGGAATAGGCACAGCACCTATCCTGAGGGTTAATGCATCAATAAAGCTGGTTGTAGCAGCCCAGGAAGTATCACTAACACCTCTTATAGGGAATCCTATGGGGAAACAAGAGTTGATGTTAGCCCTCTGCCCTTTAATGGCTCCAGGCAATGCTGACATCTTCAGTATCTAGTGTAGGGTCCTCTGTGGGAACTAGTGTTCCACTGATAAGAACCCGGTTCCTGGAGCCACTCAGCCTGCAGATTCTCTCTCAGGCCTGCCTGTGGTCAGAGGATCTTTTTGCCCAATACTTTCTCTCTTTGCTCTTGCTTCTGTCTCATGTGTTAGAACTGTGATGGGAAGGTGCCTGTCCTCCTCTGGGTGCTTTTCACTTTTTCCCCTCCCAAAGCATTATCTTATTTGCATATTATTTTAATAGCCTTCAAATAACAAAAAAATTGCCAGTTTACAGTGAAAATTAGCTTAAATGAAAAAAAGGGAAAAACTTTTTCTTTTTTGGTTGATTGACATAAATTGTAAAAATTCACAGTATGATTTTGTATAAAATTAATGATCCAAATATAATGTACACATATGTATGAATACATTTAAATGTAGGTAGGTATATTTACTTATCACATCTTCCAAACAAACATACATATGTGAGCACATACAGAGAATGAGAAAAAGAAAATAACAGAAAAAAAAATTATTTTTACAGATAACAGGTATTACTATATTTCTTCACAGATACCTCCTTCTCTATGAGTTAATTTAGATCAACAAAATATACCTCAATAGCAGTATTAAGTAGACCACATCTCAAGCAGCCACTGGAATAAATATATTATTTTATGATTTTTCTATTATCACTTCATGTTTAACCAGCAACTGAAGGCATTTAAAGAATCATGTGTCCTGCTGTTCCATTTATGCAACCACAGGTCCTCACCATGAATCAGCATCCATTGGGCACACATACTTCCCTCTGAACTGTTTCTCCCAGAATGTATTATGCACACCAGCTAGAATAGGGACAACATGGGGATACCACAGATTCCACTTAATGCATTATCTACAATGAGGAAAACACTTCAGGTTTGCCAAGAAATTCTATGCTTGAAGACTGAGGGAGAGCTCCAACAAAGTACCATTTTCAGAACTAGCAAATATATTGGTGTGTGCTTTAGAATTATGGTGTGGTTAACTTCCATTCATTCTCATGAGTCTTTTTAGCAAGTGTATTATTTATGTAAACCACAAAAAGTTAAACCTGGATTCTTAAAAGTTAATAAAAGTAACATTACATAGCAATAATAAACACATATCAGGACCTTACCTACATAGTGTTTCCTTTTCCTCTTGTTGTGTATTACCTCAATATAGCAGTTTATAATATCATTTTCTATGGATAAAGCAGAAAACTAACTCAAACTTAATTTCCACACAATCCTTTTTCACCTCCTCAGCCAGTATTGAGTGTAACAGGGCCCGTTCATGTCCATGTATAACCTTCACTCCTGCACCTTAATGTTCTTCAACAGGAAAGTCACCCCAGTGGATGATAAGAGAGTGTATGGAGGTCAGTCTTGAATGATAGTTTCTAGTTATGTAAATACTATATATTTATATGACCTCCTAAAAATATGCTTTCAAGGAAGTTTTGCAGAAATACCTGCTATCATTTGGCTGAGGTTTGAATTCAGATCATTTTTCTTAGCAGTGACTTGAAATTATTAATGTGGCAATAATTTAGACATGGTTGGTGATTTTGATTGAATATTAATCATAAATCCCAACAAATAAGTTTGACATATTTGTAAAAGCAACATTGTATTGTTAAAATCATAAAAATATTATAAAAGCAATTTTGCTTTTAAAATTTAAAAGCAAATTAGTACTAATTTGATCTACATAATCAAATCAACATATAAGAAAAGACTAACCATCATTTGTTAATATTTTGAGTGAGAAGAGTCTTAAATGTATTGGCATACCCTGAATCTTCCTGACAGTTCCCTATTTGAAGATTAACGCCTCTGTTCATTATCTGAACTGAAAGGGAAAGTGGAATCCTAGAGTAGGAGGAGAAACACTGAGAAATGGACACACACTGGGAGGGAGAGGATGAGGCACATGACATGAACCACCGGTAGGAGAAGTAGTCAGCCTCATCTTCACATAAAAGTGTTGAACATTTTCAACCTATAAACATGTCTCCATCATATAAATTAGAGACATCTGAATACATGAAGATATTTTGGTTGTACTTCTCCTTGGGTTTACATCACTATGTGAATACCAGTACCCATACAGAGTGCACAGTAATAATTAGCTTCATCATTAGTCTGAGCCACTGTGATGGCAAAGACGGCTTTGTTTCCAAGGAAGGAACCAGAGAATAAATCAGGGACCCCAGAGGGGCAGTGGTTTGCACTATAGATAATTCACTGGGAAGCATCATTTCCTGGTGTCTGCTAGTACCAGCTTGGGCAGTGTCTTGTGGAGACTGACTTGGAGCTAAAGCTACAGGTGAGTGTCCCTAACCCACCTGGAGACACAGAGAGTGAAGACTCCTGGATCACAATGGTCTGAGAACCCAATACTAAAAGCAAGAAGACAGACAGTTATTGTTATGAACAAATGGTCTCCATGGGACTCAAAGGATGCAGTTACCCTCCCCGAACTGAACCATAAGAGAAGTAAGTCAGTATAAACATTATCCAGGCCATGGTGGGATTCTCACAAGCACATAATGTCATTACACTTCTCATCATAGATCCCATTTTCATACTCTGGAGACATGTTTGTGAGGAGCTTCCTGGCCAGTTCCAGAGAGGGGGAACTCACTGTCTGAATCTTGGAGACTGTCCCAAACAGCCTCAGTAGAGCCAAAGATTGAGATTGCAGACACAGACAGCAACAGTACAAGGCTCAGGATACCACCTGCCTTCACATAAGAAGTCATCAGTTATATGGCTTCAGCACTAGTAGAACTGTAGAATTTGAGATAAACTGGGTTATCCTTCACAATATCAAAAATAAGAATAAAAGGAAACCATGTTCTTCATACTTAAAAATAAAGTTAAGAATATTTACAATCAAATTAGTGTGATGATTTTAATACATAAATGCTGATTTTAATACATAAAATCCTAATTATATCAGTTTTTATCTTTTACATTAAAAGTCACTGAAAAAAATGACAAGAAATTATTCAGATGCAAGAAAAACAGGAAAACATATGGGTTCTAGTATTTATCACACATTAAAATACATATGCATTAGGAAATCATAGTGACCAGAATGTAATCCTAAACTCTGAGGTGAGTCCTGTGCTACCTCTGAAGTTCTCTCAGACATTCACTGGGTACCATGAATCAACAGTTTTCTTCCTAGGATGTCCACAAGGCATTAAGGAGCCAAAAGGCAAAATGAGATATATGAAGCCTAGAAATAGAGAAAATCTCAGGTTACCAGAAGCTCATGTCAGCAAAGCAAAAGCAGCTCCATTGTAGATGGAAGTGATACTGCTTGAATCAGGTAAGAGTTTATATTGAGCTGTGTATTTTATCACCGAAGGAGAGTATTGATATATGCTGCAGACTGTGGAAAACCATATTTATTAGTCCCATTGAAGTCCCCCTGAAGAGGGTCCTGTGATTCCATCTTTCTCCCCTACAGTGACTAAGTCCCAGTGCTGAGAGATGAGAGGTATTATCCCTGATTGTGACATCTGAAATTGTCTCATAACTCTCATACATATCCACCCTCAAAGTTCATGTTCAACATCCTTCATAGATCTCAAGAAACAAACAAACAAAAAAAAACATGTCCTATTTTCAGCCTAAATGCTTCCTGTTCATCTAAGTAACTCTTTCTCAGTCTAACATGAGTTCAACTGCCTAACATACTGGTAAACTATGGGTTTAATTTGAGTATCTGCCAAAGTTCCATATATAGAGACTTCTTCCCAAGGTTATAGTACCAGGAGGTACTTCCTGGTGATAGTATCTTGTGAGAGGTTGTAGGGCCTTAAGAGAGATAGCCATAGTTCACTGGTGTCATGTCCCTAAAATGGTGGTTTAGCACCACCCTGTCTGCCCTCTCTCAACTTTCTGGTTTATGATGTGAACATTCACCATGGCTCACACTTCCCATTTTATCAAATACTCACCAGTGTCCAAAACTTATGGGACTAAAAATCCCAGGCTTAAATCTCTATATCCATGAACCAAAATAAACCTCTCTTTACTTTATATGTACCCTGTATTTTCTTTGTTCTTTTATTTGACTTTTTTGGTACATAAATTCAGTGGGCTTGCTGATTTCTTTTTTGTTGTAATTTTTTATTTATATAGACAGAAGAATGCATTACAATTCTTATTACACATATAGAGCACAATTTTTCATATCTCTGGTTGTATATATAGTATATTCCCACCAATTCATGTCTTCATACATGAAATTTGGTAAGTAATGATTATGACATTCCACTATCATTAATTACCCCATGCCCTCTCCCTTCCCTTCCAACCCCTCTGTCCTAAGTAGAGTTCATCTATTTCTCCCATGCTCCCACTCCCTATCCCACTATGAATCAGCTTCCTTATATAAAAAAAAAAGTCGACATTTGGATTTTTGGGGATTGGCTAACTTCAATTAGCATTATCTTCTCCAATACCATCCATTTACTTACAAATGCCAAGATTTTATTCTCTTTTATTGCTGAGCAAAGTTTCATTATGTATATATGCCACACATTTTATGCATTAATCTACTGAAAGGCATCTAAAATGGTTCCATAATTTAGCTATTGTGAACTGTGGTGCTATAAACATTGATGTGTCTGTGCCCCTGTAGTATGCTATTAAGTCCTTTGGGTATTGATCCAGGAGAGGAATAGCTGGGTCAAATGGTGGTTCCATTCTCAATTTCCCAAGTAATCTCTATACTGCTTTCTATAATGGCTACACCAGTTTGCAGTCCCAGAGGCAGTGTATGAGTATACCTTTTTCCCCACATACTCGCCAACACTTATTGTTGTTTGTATGCATAATAACTGCCATTCTGACTGCAGTGAGATAAAATCTTAGAGTAGTTTTGATTTGCATTTCTCTAATTGTTAATGATGATGAAAATTTTTTCTACGTATTTGTTGATTAATTGTCATCATCTTCTGAGTGATGTCTCTTCAGGTCCTTGGCCCATTTATTAACTGGGTTATTTGTTTTTAGTGTTTCAGTGGTCTTGCTAATTTCGTATTTTCGGTATTAACATATACACTTGTCTGATTTCTTCTCAATTTCTCTCCAGACATTCTCCTTGCTTGTGTCTTCACTGAAATTTCTTCTTGCTCTGTGACAATTATTCCATTCCAACAAGAAAACACACCTAAACCATCAATCCATGAGGATGGGAGGATAAAATAGGAACAAGGGTGTGGATCAGATTCCTGCAAGAGCAAGAAAGTCACAGTTTAGTGAGGACATCTTCTGCACAGAGGTGTGAAGCCAGTATTTCCCTTTGTGACCTGATTCAGAGCCCTGTCCTGTTGTAGGTAGTCCAACATCATCGCCTACTATTCTTTGATGCTCTGTCTTCAAACCCCTCTCATAACTTGGCAAAGACTCTAGAATGAACATCTGACTATAATAAATGGACCTTTCTGATTTTATTTCCCTGACAATAAAACTACTATGGTCTATTTTACTGAGTACTTTTTTTTTCTTTTGGTTTCTAATGATCTCCTGAACTCTAAATACACTGTTTATAGTCCCATATATTTCATGATTATCTGGTATTTGACTTTGCTTCATCCAGGTACTTTGGGTTATACCCAGTCTATAAACTGTTAAAAGAAGTTTAAAACTTGAAAGGAAAGTGACCAAAACACTTGGAGCAACCAAGAGATGTTTATTGCAGCAGTGCAACAGAGGAGAAGAGAGAGAGAGAGAGACAGAGAGAGAGAGAATGCAAAGGAGACAGAGAGAGCAAGAGAGAGAGAAAGAGAGAGAGAGGCCGGCAGGAGGGAGTTTTTATAGTCCAAATCAAATGGGGTCTCTGGGTCTGCAAGCTGCCTTGTTGATACACAAGGGATTGAGTGTTCAGCCTTGAGCAGGGACTTGGGTGTTTGGGCTTGGAACAAACAGGTGATAAAGAACCAGATGGAGTGTTAGAGAAGCCAGGTCATCCTGCAGCTAACTTTGTTAGCATGCCCTGCAGACAGCTTACTCAGCCTGTCCTGCACCTAACATTTTTCCCTTTTTGTTTTTCTAAGTGACATGGGGGATGGCGTAAAGTCCTCTAGCTACTTCCTGCTTAATGGTGGGTGGCATAGGACCTAGAAGGGGAAATGGAGAAATGTTCAGGGGACAGGTCTGAGAACATCAGGGCACCCAGAAATAACACTCAGCGGCTATAGACAACTATTTCGGTAGGGATAAAGTCCATAAAAGTTCCTTGAAGCCACAAGTCATTGATGGCATCAAAACCATCCTGGAGGGAGGAGATTCTTGGTATCAGCCACTGGTCCTGTAGCAGGGACTCTGGGAAGTATTGAAGGTGGCTTGGTTGAATCCAGTAATGTTAAGGTTAACAGCCTGATTTCAACCAGTGGAAGAGCAATTACCTTGACCCATAAATTGAGAGTGGGTGGTGTCACCCTGGTGCCATGTCGCTTGGATGTTAAAGCACCATCTGTGGTTGGGATCAAAACTTGAGAGAGACTAATGATTAGTAAAAGAAGAAGAGAGTTGGCAAAAAATCTTGAGTTTAGTGGGCATCATGGAAGTCCAGGACTGGACATTTGGAACAGGTGCCTTTTTAAGGTGGGAGACATGGTACCAGGGGGGTGTCTAAATGCTTGGTCACCATTGGGGTAGTAAGTATGACTGTATGGGGTTACATCCAGCGAGGTTCCAATGATTGAGAATGCAGTTCCTGAAGAAGGACTAAGTCACCCAGTTGAAGAGGGTCCAATTCAGTTCCTGGTTGTGCTGGGGATGAGGCAATGAATGGCACAGGAAGGCATGGTCTGCATGTTCCCTGAGAAGTGAGGGCTGGACCGTTGTCTGACTGGGTGGAGGTGGGAAGTCTGTACCTGGGAATGATCTCCTCAATGAGGATGGAGGCGATGGTGTCAGCAATTTCCCTGGTTGTGGGGAAGGCATCTATCCAACCTGAAAAAGTATCAACCAAAGTATGTAGGGAGTGAAGCTTTTTGTGCCTAGGCACATGAGTGAAGTTGATCTACCAGTCTTCACCTGGCTAGTGACTCCTCATCTTATGTGTGAGGAGTTTAGGTTTGTTGCTTCCTTGTGGGGATGCTGTAGAGCAGACAGAACAAACAGAGTGGACCTGCCAAAGAGTAGTTCTCATTCCTAGGAAGTGAAAGAGGGATTGTAAAATCTGGAAAAGTAGTTAGGGAGGGTTTTAGGTGGGAGCAGAGTCTCTGGAGCTAGAGGAGTTGGTCATGAGTCATAGGTCTCCATCTTGGGCATCAGGGGCTGGTAGTTGATTGACTGACTAGTTGGTGAATTTATGTATCTGATCTTGCAGGAATTTCTGTAGGCAATTTAGTAGACATGGTCCTATTAGGAGAAACATAAAGAAGACTAATGGGGTCTTGCAAGGGGGAGGAGCCAAGGCCATACTTGACTGAACATTTCCCATGGAACCTGTTGGCCTAGTTGCTGTCTCCTCTTTTCTAGCTGTTCTTGTCCTTAATTACTCCCAGGAATGATTGTGCTTTGGCTTAACTGTTTTTGGTAGGTGTTTAAGGTCAAGCTGGTCAAAATTGACTTTGTTTCTATCTATTGTTAAGAGTCAGCCGAGTTCCGATAGGGGTCACTTGTGGGGGAACTTGAGAACAGCTTCTTGGTTCTGTTAGTGCCATTTGCACTAGGATAAGTCCAGGTCTTGCTTGACCATGTGGCTTCCTTTGGAAACATCAGAAATGTCTCCTGTCTCCAATGACCCTCCTATTCAGAGCAAGTGCACTGATTGGCTTTTCATTCTCCAGTGGTCTCATTAATCTCCCTGATCAGGAGGTTATGTGGTCCAGAGTTGCAAAGCTCTTTAGAGAAGTTCCCTGTTCCCTGGATTCAGACTGACTCAGAGGGCCAGAGCCAAATATTTTTGGGGGAGCCATTTTAATTTAACTTTAAGTCTTGATCGTAAACATCCAGCAAAGTCAGTTTCACCTTAAATTAAGAGTACTGGGCTTTAGCTGAAGTCTGGCCTACTTTGGAGTCATTCTGACATGTAGTAAGATGGGAGGCATAGCCTTATCTTAGGTAAGGCGGGGTCTTTATAAATCTTAGGTAAAGTATTCTAGTATTGAAGTTGATCTTTGTTTCAAAATATCATTTTATAAAGTTTACATATATTGTTGTTTGATGTCACATGAATAATAGATAACACAATATGGTATTATATTTAAATTGTACCCTAGTTTATAGAACTTTATATTAATCATATTGATAACAGGTCCAGTTTTAGAAAATTAAATTATATAATAAATCTCCAATATGTTATTTTTATAAGCCTAAAATTATCATGCAACATTTTGGAGAGCACCAGCTTGATATAATGTTTTTTGTTTTTTCTTAAAAAGCTTCTATCTTAAAGACTTATATTCCTGGAAAATATAAACACATTTAATATACAAAGAAGAGTAATAGTACCATAATTACTATTGATGTTTTTATATTAATCAAGTTTAGCTCTTAAAGAAATAACATATTACAATATTGCAAAATAACAGTTGTTGTTTAACCACAGTTGTATAATGCTTAATTCCTTCAAGATTACTTGCTTAAAAAAAACTTACATATATAACCAACATACAGAGACCTTCTTTATCCCTTACTTAAACCTATATAGCTAACCAATGTACACAAACCTTCTTTATCACTTGCTTAAACCCTCTTATTTACTTAATCACATAGACTCTCTTATCCAGAAACACATTTTCCTTCTATTGAATCCATACCTAAAACCTTCTAATTTCTCTTTCCCATCTGTTAACTTATTCTTTATTCATACTTTGAAACAATCCTTGTAAATTTCTGAACTTAGACAAATTATTCCATTTCAATAAGAGATATTTTGTTATACATGATTAACATCTGTTGACCATTTCATGAAACATAAACAATGTTTAGGTATATAGAATTATACTGTTGTAGGAACAGACAAGGCAAGGCACCTAAGATAGCACCAAAGATACGGAAACAGTCTTATTTGGTTGCAGCTGGATTCAGAGAGCACAGCTTCTGCTGTAATCAATTAATCCCATGAACCCCAAGTTTAGGTAGTTTCAGAATTTTGCACCCAGCATATATAGGGAGGGGCTCAGAAGTTCACAGTCTGCAGAAGTTCACAAAAAGCAGTTTTTTCCTCTGTTCTGGGCAAGTTAACCCTTCAAGGACACCTGGGAAGGGGAGAGCTTCTTTTTCCTTTTCTTTCCTCCCCCTGCCAGCTGTTACCATGGAGCCCAGTTAGTAACTCCCTTATCTTAGAAATGTAGTCATCACTGTGAAGCCCAGCTCAAAGCCAGAGGCCTTGTTTACATATTTTTGTGAAACACTAGTAAGGGGGTGTCCAGCACCTGAAGTGCTGATTTTTCCAGACTGTGGCCAAGTAAAACATGGCAACATGAAAAGAGGAAGTTTATCTACATTAAACTCTTTTGTAGAAATTTTTTGCTGACAGTCCTAAAATCAGCTATGGTGAAGATTATGGAGAAGGTCAGTTAAGACTTTTCTGTGGGCCTGGGTAGGGAGGGAGAAGACTGGAAGGCGGGGCTGAGAGCAGCACCAGTGAATCTGAGAATGAGGAATGATATGTAAAAGAATAATGGGAAAGGGGTTTGGGATTTTTCCCTAGCAAGGAAAACTTGAGCTGCAGAACAGGTAGAGCAGAGGGGAGGATAGGAGTGAATATCCCCAAAAGCCTATAAGAGACTTTAATTCTTAGTAACCTGTTTTCAGAGATGACAAAGCAACTTTAAAGGCCATTAACTCCAGATCTTGGATAGAGGTCTGAGGGCTCTCCTCAACTTGTTTGAGCTTTGGGTTAGCTGGTAAGAGGACCTGGTGGGACCCAGATGTGGGCACTGACAGGAGAAGAGAGGAGTGAGTGGGTGGAGGGGTACCTCAGTACTTGCTACCTCAGCAAGGGGGCAACGGTTTGAGGAAGGGTGGTGGTATACGTTTTTGATCTAGTAATTGGAGTGGAGAAAGCAGGTTACTGAGGTGGGAGTGATGGCAGAGAGTCTGGGGCAGAAGGTTGAGGGTGAGAATCTATTGGAGCTGGGCGATAGGGTGGAGGTTCATCAGCAGGGTCAAAAGTAGTGGATGAGTTCAGAGAAGGAGAAAGTTGGGGATCTGTGGTTGGGGGGGTTGGTTTGCAGGCTAGAAAAATTTGTGGAGGTTTGCAAGAGGTCAGAGAACAGGATTGGATCAGAGCAAGAAGAAAGTGATCTCTACCCATTTTTTTGAATGCTCACAGTAATTGTAGAGATCCCTTAGAATGGAGGGATCCAGGGACCCAAAAGGGGGTCATCTGCTTTGGTTGTCTAAGAGATAAGTGGGCCAGGCGTGGGCCAGGCCTAGGTGCTATATTTGATCAATTTTGGGGGGTTTGATATCTGGTGTCAAGGAGAGGGTTTTGAGGTTATGCAAGAGGCATTGTAGGGGAGAGTCGACCAGCAGAGGGGACGCATTATCCATGTCGCAAACGTAGTATAAGGAGGAGGGAAGAGGACGCAAATGTAGTACAGGGGAGAAGGAAGGATACTCAAATATAGTATAAGGGAGAGGGAAGGAGACGCAAAGATAGTATAAGAGAGAATGAGGAAACTGATTTATTGGCAAAAAGACGTGCCTTAGTGGCAGGTTCCAGCTGCAGAGATTGGTAGTCACTGAATCCTGACAGTCAAAGCTCTCATCCTGGCCAGAGCTGGAGCCGTGGGAGACCTTGGCCAAGGTTTTTCGGGACCCCTCCTGGAGAGGCCGGATAGTCCCAGGGCCAAAAGAGGGGAAAGAGAGAGACAGGGCAAGAGAGAGGAAGGGAAGGGTAAGTGTTTCTCTAGCAGCCAAGTCTTAAAGGTGCGAGGACTAGGACTTTATGAGCCACTGAGACCGTGAAGGTCTGGGTGGGGTGTGATGTTTGTTCTCTGTTGTGTGTTCCCAGAGGATACACAGTCCTTTGTGGGAGACCTACAAAGCCTATGCTGGTAAACTACCAGCTGGGAAGGGAAGGGGATGATTTTGAACCCAAGAGTCTAATCTGCCCAAGGAAGGAGTCCCTGAGGGCCATCGTTGCCTTAAAGGCTGTGGTGGGGTGCTTTCCTCCCCACAGGTTGGCAAAGAGGTTTGCCAGACAATCAACTGTTAAATCCTCCTGACACCACCATTGGGTTTAGGACTCTAGGAAGGGGAAACTCACCATTCAAAGGCCGGTGGTGGATGGAGTTCTGGCGGTCGAGAAAATGGTTTCAGGCCATCCAGTGAGTGGCACTTCCAAAGGAAAGGGACCCAAAAGTGGGTTTTAACCCTCTCCCATGTTTTGGCACCAATGAAAGGAAGTGACCACAACACTTGCAGTGACCAAGAGATCTTTATTGCAGCAGTGAAACAGAGGAGAAGAGAGAGAGGGAGAGAGGGAGGGAAGGAGAGAGGGAGAGAGAGAGAGAGAGAGAGAGAGAGAGAGAGAGAGAGAGAGAAGAGAGCACATGCACAAAGGAGACAGAGAGAGAAAGAGAGAGTAAAAGAGAGAGCGGGAGAGAGAGGCCTGGCAGGAGGGAGTTTTTATACCCCAAATCTAATGGGGTCTCTGGGTCTGCAAGCTGCCTTGTTGATACACAAGGGGTTAAGTGTTCAGCCTTGAGCAGGGACTTGGGTGTTTGGGCTTGAAGCAAACAGGTGATAAAGAACCAGATGGAGGGTTAGAGAAGCCAGGTCATCCTGCAGCTAACTTTGTTTGGCATGCCCTGCATACAGCTTACTCAGCCTGTCCTGTACCTAACAAAACTGAAAGCTAAGGAGAGGTCACAAGTGTTAGTAACTCTGCCTGAATTCCTCTTACAGGTTTACTTATTGACAGGTTGCTGCATTTCTAAGAGTCTCCTATTGTATTCTGCCTCACTCCACTCTACAGGCCTTGGCTTCAGATGTCTATTTTCCTTGTGAGAATATAATATTATCAGGGAGTGTGTGTGTTCTATTTTGACTTGCATCTCAGTTCTCTAATTTGCCCTTGAATGTGTACTTTAAAAGAAACGCAAACTTATTTTGACACTGATGTATGTCAGTTATCTTCTTGTAGTTTTATATTTTTCCATATATGATTTATATAAATAGCATTTCTATAAATATAAATTACTGTTATATTGGTGTTTCTACAACTGCTCAACTAACCAACCCTTGTAAATTTTTGTATCAGAGAAAAATTCCTAATCAGGTTCATTTATGAATATCTCCATGGATTTAAATGTTGGTAGGTGTATAAAGTCTATGTCTAAAAAAACCTGATATTTTTTCCAACACCCTTCCACTTGAGAAATATTGAGGGTAAAGCATAATTTATGAGGTCTAACAGGGAAAAGAGCATTGGAGGGTCTGAGAGTTATGTACTTAGAGGGGAGATTTTATTCTTCATCAGGGAACCCAAAGCCACATCAGAGTGAAATCTGAGGAAAAAATGAAGCACACCTTCCCTATGTTTTCAGAGTCAGTGAAACAATCAGGAGACATGAAGGGGGTTGAAGAAGCAACATAGGAGTGTGAGTTACTCATAGACAGAGATAAAGCATGAAGGGGCAGACAAGAGGAGTTGTGATTTTGTCTCAATTCACTCTAGAGTGGAGACAATTGTGGCATTGACGATGTAGCCAAATGGGAAAAAGGAACAGTGTATGCTTGTTGGGTGGAAAGTGATAATCAGCCTTTTCTATTTTAAGCCTAAACTTCCGGCTGGAACCTGGTGGTACTCAATGAGGCCCTACTGACAAACCTTGGACCTAAGTTTAGGACTGAATCCTTGATGACTGAATACTCATATCTGAGGTCACAGATCTAGGATTTCTCCCAGGAAATCCTGGGTACCAATAGCCCCAGTAATCTCCAATGTTTCTATAGCTCCCTGTGTAAAACAAAATGGCCTCAGGCTCTGAGGCACACCATGTGATTTATTGGTATAGTTACCATATATGTATATGTGGGGAAATTTCTGCTCCCTGAAGTTCCACAATCTACTCCTAAACTCTGGAATTTTGAAAAGCCCCAATCGGTATTAGAGGAGAGAAGTCATTTCCTAAGAGGCCAGAGAAACCTACATATAAAAGTCCACATTATCCTGAGAGGTGTCACACAGAGAAGAGTGTCATCCTTGGGACTTACTTCACTTAACTTCTCAAGAGGACTCTCAAGAGTTTTCTAATCAAAGGTGGAGCCTCGCCTTCAGTCACATTCATCAAGAAAGTTTGCTGTCTTCAGTTCTAAACTCCGTACCACTTCCCTACCCCCAATGCCTAACATTCAATCCTTGACATCAAAACTGAATATGCAGAAACCCAGCAAGGGAGCTAGCCCTGTGCTTGAAATTTCTTCATCCTTTATCCTCACAAAGCATTTCATATCTTAATGTCTCAATCCCTGATTGCCTGAACAGCCTTGAGCTCAAAAACTGAAGACAAATTAGGTGATATTTTTTCTGAATCCTTGAAAAACCAAGCTTATGCTGTAGAGGAATATCCATATCTTGGAAGGTCTCATGCCCTTGGCCAAGAAAAAAAAACTGGTATATTCAGAGAAAAAATCTAAATCTTCAGGATATGGTTATAAAATCAGATTACCATATAAATCACAAAAAAGGTTGGATGTTATATTTATTTTGGTGTTATTTTTAGTTTTCCTGAAATTTCAGAAACTTTGATTAGAAAAATTAGAGGGAAGACATTGTGACCCAGAACTCACTTAAATTCATATTTAGAGTTAAAAGCATATTAATTTGAAATTGGTGAGGAGTTGTAGTCCAATACCTTGAGCAGGCTGTTTTGGTTTTTTGTATCAATTCCCCATATGCCTGTCACTGTGAGAAGCATTAATGTGGCCAATGACACAGTAATTGTCAGCCTCATTCTCAAGCTGCAGCCCAGAATTGACCAAAAGGGATGAATTGTATGGGACACCTTTGGATCCAGAGAAGGGGCCAGAAATCCCAGAGCCATGTAGAATATCCAAATGTGAGTAGTATCTCAGGAAAAATCTAGAGTGGTTCCCCATCTTGTGCTGGTACCACTGTATCCATTTTTCAACAACATTGGAGACATTATTCAGGGTGCAGATGAGTCTTACAAATGCTTCAGGAGGTGCAGAAAGGGAGGGGGGCTGAGTCAGCAGAGGTTGGACAGAGAACAATCATGGGTGCTGGAGTGGGAATCATATTTAAGATAGTGGTTATCTGAACTAGAAGATTAATATAGGATGGGGGTCTATCCTGTGTCTCTAAGACCTACCCCTACCTGAATAATGAGAGATTAGCAAGAGGAATGAGGGTACATGCCATTTTCTCCACAGAGGGAATTTGCTATCTCAGGCTTGTCTTACTCTCTCTGCTGCTTTCAGGGAAAATAAGTGGCTGTTCAGGTAAATTGAACTCCTCCATTCCTGCTTTATCAGAGTACATCTGATCTCTAATTCATAAGGGGAAAGTATGCTTAAGGAGATGCCCATTCTGAGTTTCACCATAGGAAATGTCATAGACAGAGCAGCTATTGGAAACCTTGTACAGGATCCTGCTCAGGAGCCATCACCAGGCCCTGAGAGCACCAAGCTAAAGATCTCCTTGGGGAGCATAGGAGGTAGCTCAGTCTCTGCTAGACCTGATGTTAGTGGGCTCAGCCAGCTGTGAGAAACACAATGGAATGCCCTGCACAGCTCTTCTTCACCACCTTCTGATCAAAGGTCCATGTTTAGGGTCCTAAGTGCTGAATGCCACAGGGTTTTCCAACATCATTTGATATATTTCTTTGCCTAAAATGCTTGTGTGATAAATTGCACATAGACACAATTTTATCAGTATTAGCATGTTCTTTGTCACTTTAGAATTTTGCAATAAAGGGTAGATAAAATAAAATGTTGTGAATGTGAAGAGCCAAGCTCATTCTGTATTTGTACCAAAATACAAATCCTAAACAATCACAACTCACTATTTGGGACATTATGGGGGACTTCTATTGCACTATAAGTTGAGTCTATAAAATTGAGTGAGGGTGCCTGGGAATATTGCACAGTGATAGAGTGCTTGTTTAGCATGTGGTAGGTCCTCAATTGAATCCCCAGTTATTATTTATATATGTAAATTAATAAATATTATATTGCATTAATGGGGATTCTCAAAAGTTTTCTTATGAAATTAATTTGTCCATAGAGAAGCAATGATAAGGGAAAACAGGATGAGAATATTCATGGGAGCTCTGTTTTAAGATGAAATCTTCTTAACCTGTTAACCACAAAGACATGGTGTAAGAAAATAAGAATATACTAGAAACTGAACATTTCTTATTTGAATAACCAGGCTGTTTCTATCACTGTTGAGTACTGGGGAAAATATTGCAATTTGATGGTTTCTCTAACCATAAAAGAATTAAAAACTTGTAAGAAGTTACAAATTTTGGCTTATCAGTTCAGAAGCAGTTGACTGTGACCTTGTCTAGTGGCATGCTCTCACTTTGGTATTGAAGATGGGGTCCACACAGTGTGAAGCAGTCATTAACATGGAATGTGGATGATAGGAAGAGAGAACAGCAGGACATATAATCCTGATATCCCTGTTAAATGAAGAAGCAAAGGGTAAAATAATATGGAAAATATTTTATCAGCTCAGCCTGGCTCTCAATTTTGTGTGCATTTTTACCTCATCATTCATGCAATATGTTTATTTATTTTTATTTTTTGGACACAATACCTTTATTTGATTTATTTATTTACTTATTTGTTTGTTTATTTATTTATTTATATGTGGTGCTAAGGATCAAACCCAGGGCCTCACACTTGCTAGGCGAGCACTCTACCACTGAGCCACAACCCCAGCCCAGTATGTTAATTAAGTAAGTAGTATTCTCAGGTCTGGTACCCAAGTGATAAGGTGATTTCAGGTTTAGGAGAGACGAGAAACTCTTTGATTTGTCCAAGTAGAGGTTACAGGAAAGATTGAAGAGGAGTTCAGATGTGGCATCTGTAGACCTTTTCATTCCTTGCAGGCTGCACTGAGATGTGCCATGAAGGGTACATGAGTGCACAGCATCTCAGACAGAATCAGAAAGAGAAAGAGAATGAAGAAAATCCTGATTGTCATTAGATGATGATAACAAATTTTTACCCTCCTTGTACCCTTCTCAAATTCTCAAGTTCATTTTTTTCTCATTATTAGAGTCAATCCTACACTTCCTCTTGTTCTCTGCTACTTTGTGACTTCATTGGCTGCATTTGGTGAAAAAAAATCCCACATTGTTTCTAGTGAATTCTCACCAATATTTTATTAACCCAAATAATTAAATGTGCCTGAGAAAAAATGGCAATTCTACTCTCAAAGTGATGCAGATGGCACAAAAATTCAAAACAACTTCTCTCAGAAAAGTCTCAGGGGCAATGTAGGTGAATGTCCAGATGCTGTGGCACTCTATGGATAACAAAAATGGAAGTGTGTATGTGTATATGTGTCTTTGTGTGTGTGTGAAAAGAGATGGAATCAACTATCAATAAGTATCCATCCATGACTTTCTACCCAGTGAAGCTGCAGGTGCTAGCCATCAAATAATCTTTATATTTTTATTCACTGAGCAAGTGACATATTAAGGAAGAGGCTATAGAGAATGTTTGGAAGTCTAAGTTCAATGTAAGGCTTCAGTGTCAGCCATTGACAGATCCCACAAGGTGTCCATGTATTCTGATCTTGCCATGGTTAAACTACCTCACTGTGAGTGTTTAAATTGTTCCTGAGATAAGGCTTATTCTTGATCCTGCCATGGTTAAACTACCTCACTGTGAGTGTTTTAATTGTTCCTGAGATAAGGCTTATTCTTGCTCTCTATATCTGAGCAGGTGAAGTTAGTGATGTCACCAATGGCTTAGACTAACATGTTATGAAGTAAATGATTCATGAAAAATCCTCAGACTTTTGACTTCTCATACTGTGTTTAGAAACAATAAAACTCCTGAATGAATTCTTAGTGTCATTAGTAATTACAAGAAAACCCATAATGAGATATAAAGTAATTTCCATTTAGGTTGGGTGTATGAAAAAAGACAGGTAATAATTAGTTTTGGCTAGAATGTGTGGAAATAGAGAAACTTGCACATTGCTCATGGCATGGAAAATTCAGAGCCTCTGTGAAAAGCAGGAGGCATTTTATCCAACACAGTTAACCTATAGCCCCCAAATTTCAATTTAATACCCCAAAGAAAATAAAACACATCCACAAAGGAATGTGAAGTGTGCATAACACTGAATGTAGCAGAACTACTCATGAATTCCAAAGATTTTAAATATTCCAATATCCAATGACTAATAGATGGATAAGTATAGTAGTTTACCCAAATAATGGAGTTTCAATTAGCAGTAAGAAGGAACACATAACTGATATCACATAATTACATTATTTTATGTTAGTATGTTGAAAAGAATAAACTAATAATTACTTACAGTGTTGATCTATTAAATTACATATAAAATGGTGTAATAATGAAAGATATAGTATTACTAGTTTTTAGACTAAAATTGTTTCTTTGTAGAATGATAAAGTAATCTAAACTTGGATTAAGCTGGGTTTTACAAACTTGAAAATACAAAATAAACACATCCTGTTGTGTACTTCATTGGATGTGATTGATGGTATACAAATTGTATCTTAATAAGTTTGTCAGACATGAAACACAAGGTTCCAACTTTTTATGGTTTTGATTAAATGTCCCCTAAAATCTCCTGTGTAACACAATGCAAAAAAGTTTACATGTGAAATACATGATTTGTGACAGCATTAATATAATCAGTACATTAACCCCCTGATGTGTATTAACTGGATACTAACTGTGCACATGTGGGTTGTAACTGGAGAAGGCATGTCTTTGGAGATTATATTTTGTCCATATGGAGAAGAGTCAGTCTCTCTCTCTCTCTCTCTCTCTCTCTCTCTCTCTCTCTCTCTCCCTCTCTCTCTCTCCCCACCTCTTCTGTCTTCTCTCTGGTGTGATATCATAAGTTGGTTCCATCAACCACACTATATTCCCTGATATACTGATATTCTGCCTCATCCTGAGCACAAACTAATTGAGCCGGCTGTCTATATACCTATGAAAATGTGAGTGCCAAATAAATATTTCTCCCTTAAAGTTATTCTTGTCAGGTCTTTTGGTTGCAGCAACAAGAATCTGTCTAAAACACAACTCTTGCTAAACATTTAAAGCTGGTATGTTGTCTAAGAGTCAGGTATTCAGACTGGTCACTGTTATGTTTGCCATAGTAACCCATGTTGATTGCCAAAAGCACTTAATCTTGTGGGCAACAGCATTATGGGAGGATGAGGGAAGGTTTATGTCTCAGCAGCCCATGGGTCTGATATACCATATAATCACTAAGGTCTTTGTTCCCATTGAACAAGAAAAATAATCATCACCCTCAGGCTGAAGGCCCGAGATACTCAGGAATACTCGAAGTCTGTCATAACTGAGAGTGAGAAGGATGGCACTGAGAATGGGAAACAAAACTATTTGAAAACATGAAATATTTCAGAATGATTTCATGAAAAAAGTTGAAGATTTCCCAATTCCTTGGTGTCATGGAGCCAACTAGGTGCAGTTTGTAAAAGTCACTCTACAGTTATTTTGTGACACAAACTGAAGAGAACAAGGTGTCTGGTGCTGATTTTATGAAGTTACCTGCAAGCTGTAATAAAAGCCCCTTGGATTCACATCACTTCTTAGAGCATCAGCTTCTGATGGGTTTAATAGCACCCGAAATGCACATATGTGAGATCCTCAGGTGAGTCAGAAAGCATATGTTCTATTGGCAAAAAATAAATATAAGTCCTGTAGAATTCAGTTTGGACACTTCCCAGAGGATGGATCTGGCCATTTAGCTGGGAAGCCCCCATGAAAGGTAGAGTATGGTTGAGAAAATAGTATGTTTTCTTTCCTTTGTGTTGAGGTGATCACAGTGGCCGAGACCTCCAGAACTAAAGCCCATCAAGGGCCAGTTACATACATTCCTAAAGGGCTTGTTCAAGATGAATTTTTAACTTCTTCCTCAGGAATGGGAAAATGATCAGTAAAGAGAGAAACATTAGCATGTAGAGGATCTTCCTTGACTGGATCTTGTGGAGAATTAAAGTGGCCCCAATCCATTTACATTTCTATTGTACAAGTATTTGATAACTTTCCTGATAATATTTGAATGAATACACCACCAGTGAAACCCCAAATATGTACAATCTCAAGAATAAAATGTTAATCAGAATGTTATATTCCATATATTATAATCTGTTAAAATATACCCTACTGTCATGTATATATATAAATAACAAATAAAAATGGATTAACATAAAATAAACATATAGTATAGGGTAATTTTTATAGCATGCACACTGCTTGGGACTTCTCCAACATTAGTTAGCACAGTTTCCAATCTCATGTTACTGAAAATACTATTCAATTATCAAAATTTTTGTTTGAATTGTCTGCTATTTTTTTGCTCCACAGATGGGGACTCAAAGCTCAGAGATATAAAATCCAACCTATATGACCAGATTGAAGGGCATATAGATGATCCAAAGAAGCCAGTTTCAGGTAGCTGAGGATAGCTCTTAACTGAGTGGTTTGAATGAAAGCCACTTTTGACTCCTGGGAGGGAACATTTGACAGTCTTTACATCTATTTTGTTGTCACAATTGAGGGAAGAATGTTAATAGAATTTAGTGGTTATAAAGCAGCAATTATGCTGAACCAGGAAGCTAATGGAACTAGATGGGACTGAAAATAGAAACTAGGGTTAGCTAAATGGTGTTGCCACTTCTGAATTAAATGTGTGTACTATACCAACATTGTCTTGCATTTTCTTTCAACTTCCAGAATCCTGAACTCTTTTCTGCAGTTTTGAGCCTCAGTCTCACCTTGACAATTGGAAGAGGTGGCAGGACATTCCAGAGATAAGAGATGTATCCTTTCCAGCAGACAGGAGATTCTCATCCTATGCCCAACAAGTATTACTTGGTGCCAAGGTTATATTAGCATGAACTCTTGTTGACAGTTGTGATATGGTTTATGGGTTCCCTGTGAGCATAGAGAAGACTTCTGGTTACCCTTTGTTGAATAGGTACCTGGCAGAGCAAATATGAACTGAGCAGTTGAGCCTGCAGAGGAGAGGCCAGACACCAGCCCGTGGCCAAAAACAAAAATATCAGTGGCAGTGTAGATGATATGGATTAAACTGCCTGAGAAGTTGCTCATGAAGTCCCTGCAGGTAAAAAAATTCTTACAGCATTGAATGCAAAAACTGATGCAACGGTATGAAAGGCTGACAAGATGAGGGATTTGAAAGACAAGTAAAAAGACTGGGAGGCCAGAGTACTGTCACTGGATAAGAATCTATGTACCTTGAAAATGTTCCTCAGAATCTTCCATAGTACTGATGGACTCTAAGGAGGAGAAAGAAGAAGATTAACATCTGCAATTCCACCCAGTTCCAGCCAAAGTCTCTGATTGGTAGCCATCAGCAGCTCCAACTCAGGGGAAAAAGTTCATCATGTTCCATTAGTGAAGCAGAGTTGGTGGACTTGGAAAAAATAATTTGGCCAGAGACCAAGAGAGCCCCTGGCCAGTTTGTTGTTATGACTGTGAGATTTAGGGGTGCCAAAAGGTGACAGAGGCAAGATACTCCATGTAGTACATTTATTACTTCTGTACAAACTTTATCTCAGATGTCCTAAGAGTTGAAAAGAACCAAAAGTGAGCCAAGATGTGCTAGAAACTGGCAGGGGGCCAAGAAAGCCCAAGTATATTAGAAGCCATCAGAGGCAAGAGACCTATTATTTATGTAAGTAAACCAGAAACAAGCATATACCTTGCAGGTAAAAACCCTATACTTTCCAGTTTTTAGTACACTGACATCTCCAGCCATGAACAACTTCCTCTGTGTGTGGCGGTGGCTTTGGAGCCAGAGATAGCTTATTTTTTTTTTTTTTTTTTTTTTTTTTGGTATATGTACAAGACAACATAGCCGGTGAACTGAACTGAAGCATCCCACATATTGATAAGTAGTGAATGTTGTGCCATGTACTGGATGCTAGTTCTGTGACCAGAACTCTGGGAGTAAGCCACCAGGAAAGATGACTAAAGGGCATATTACTGGCCATGCCTCCCTGAGTGGCTCAGGGAATAATGAAGCAAATTCCTTGACTAGAGTGTGCTGTTTAGTATGGGTACCTCCAACCTACCTGGTGGCTTGATTGCATCACTGCTTACATCAAGGAGTGAGAAAACTATGCAGAATGTATCTAAATAATGGGGTTTGCCTTTCAAATAGGATTCACTAGTAGAGACCTGCCTGCTCATGTGTTTTGGTGCTCAGGAATATCCACAACACCTAACTGTTTGAGCCACAGAAGATCAATTACTGCATGGATGTGTCCCTTTGACATAATGTCAGGTTGATTGCATTGGTATTTTACTGAGATAAGACAAGGCCAATTTCCCTTTTCAGCAGTGGATACAGCTACAGTTTTTTGTCAGTGGTCAAGTGAATCTGTATATGACAATTTGTGTTATAACAGTTTTGATACCCTGTATATCCAGACCATTACAATAGAATGTGATAAAGATACTCATTTTGAGCTCTAGATGGGTAGCAATGGGCACAGATTGAATGGAGATTGCACTTCCCACACCACCCACAGGCTGCAGGCATGATAGAAAGATGTAATGACCAGCTTAAATAAGGAATGAAGTATGTAGTCAATCCACATTCAAAGAATGGGTGTGTATAGAATCTCTTGTCAATTAAGAGTGCTGAGTAAGCATCCCAAATGAGGGAAATAGTTTTGTGCAGGCTTTTCCACATCACACAGTGTGATCAATACAGATCCTGGTGACTACAAGAGATGTTGTACTTCAGCCTGCTTTTGAGAGGCAAGGAGATGTGGTCTTTGCTGTTCCCACTGGATTAGATGAGGGACAAACTGTGAATTCAACATGGCTCTGGACAATAAAGACCCCCAATTTTTGTTGGATATCCTTGGTAGCCCAGTGGATAAAAGGACTAGAGTGTGATCTCATTGTGATACCATGGGTAACTATCAAATGACTATTCTGTGTACATGTGACTTCACTGAATCCTGGAGACTAAACTCAGATTTTAAAGGGCAATTATGTTATTTCCATTGGTCAAGTATAAATTCCCCAATGCTGGAGAACACTGATCCTGTTGAAGTTCAGGACCAAGCCATACAAATATGGTGTCTCTGTCCATGGAAGCCACCTCACACTGCCACTGTGGTTCCTGGGATTCAAACCTGGAATGCATTCTCCTGGATGGAGAATAATTTAATAATAATCTCAAATAATTTCCCTGATGATATGAATTACCTGCACTAAAGCCTGTAATTACATTGTTCTTTGGTCTGTAGGTCTGTTCTCACAAACACCACTGTGAACTGGCACTAAACCTAGAGTAGCAAACACCTCTGCCTGCTGATTATGCAATAGAAGTGCCTGCGATTTTTGCCGCCAGACTCCACTGGTGAATCTAGATTATGTCCCTGGGCAATTGGATATGGCTTGTAAAGACTTTTATTGCTACCTCAATATGGGATAAAACTTGTAATGGTTTTTATGAATACTAGGTAATAGGACTTGTTTTTGATTCCCTGTTTTTGCAGGTCACATTGTTGTTGTAGCCTGTGGATATATGGCTCTGTTATCCTCACTAAGACATTAAGGAAGACTTGAAATATATGACTTTTGTGGTGAGGATTCCCACAGGGGTGAATTCTAATGCATTTCAAATGGTTATAGTTAGGCTCTCTTCTGAGGCTTCCAGAAGATTGTGTTTTCACTTTGTCATCTAGGTCATGAACACCATCAGTGTATGCCCTCAAGGTCTTATTTGGTTGTGACCATGTACCCATTAATGTTAACTGTTGGCAGTGTATTCTTTGTCTACCCTGCATATAAAAAAGCCCTATGGAAATGGCTCAGGGGGGTGAAAACAAATGGCTGGGTTCTGAATCTGGAGCTGGGATTAGTTAAATTTGATGCTACTTCTGAATAACGCACGTTTATGATTCCAGTTGCATATTGCATCTACTTCCACCTGCCAAGATTCTGAATCTCTTTCTCCAGGTCTGAGACTCAACCTCAGCACAACACTTTATCTAAAAATTCAGTGGCTACTGCTTGGAATTTTCTATCATGTCCTCTAAGTGGGAGGGATAAAAAGTTCATTATTCAAAGAGGATCTGGGCAGCATGTTCCTGAAGTAATCCTACTTCATTATTAAGGTGCAATCACTAGGTGAGGGCTCAATTGCTCATGATTTAAAAAAATGCTAGCATGTCTGTCTTCTTTATAATTTTCACAGAGCCTCTGAGAATCACAGCTTGTATTTGTTGGGAATGTTGCAAGTGAGAACTGGGTATTAAACCATGAGATCCCTCCTTGACAAGTGCAGAGGTTTCATAATCTTCACTTTGAGTCAATAATAAATGAGGACACAATCTTTTCACTTATTTAAAATGGTTTTTATCTAATTCCATTCTTCTCAAATAATTTCCCTGATGTTAATTAAAAAGTCTAGGCATTTACACTAAAATTTTCAAAGATATGTGTGGGGAACTTGGGACATATCACAGTGTCATGCAGAATCTCTATACAGAAAATGAACTATGTAGAGATAGGCCAGGGTTTTCCTTCTGTGGCTTGGAATTTTTACAGTACACAGTTTGAGTAAACAGAAGAAGCAAAGAAAGTTATTGCATTACTGAGTAAAAAATGTCTTGTCATATTACTTCATATTTATTTTGATTTTTTTAAGCAGGAGTTAACACTATTCTTTTTAGATTTTATTTTTAGTGTCTTATTTCTTATTTTTCTGATAAAACTGGGATATTGGACTTTTCTGTAGTCTCACTTGAGAGTATCTAGAAAGCACACTTAATAATATGCACACCTAGATTCATAGTGCGTTCATTATCACTGGATCAGATGGTTGGTGTTTAGCAGGATCCAGTATCAATCTAGAATTTACATTTGAGTGGAGTCTAGCTCCCTATTTCTCCAGGGAACTATATTGTGATTTTTCTATTAAAGTTTGCAAAATACTGCAAATGATGTTTAGTTTTGCTTTTCCTGATCAGACACTCTTTCTAGACAAGTATTTGACAAATAATGATTGACAAGAATGCTTCTTCCATACAGAGAATGCAATGTGTTTTGCTCTAGAACCCTGAAAGCTGGTTTTCTACCTTGAGAAAGGGTAAAAACAGTTCTTCCAACTAAAGAACGTGTACTTCCAGTACAAAAATGGACCTAAAGCAGTGTAGTGATTTATTTTTGGATATAAAACTTGTGAGATGAAATAAGTTTTCTTTTACATTGGAAGGCATGTCCATATGTGCTATGGACTAGGGGATTACTAGTGGATTTTTGAGCTCACTGACATTATGGGCCTCTAACACTTCATAGGAAACCCTAACTCCCATCATCTAGAGTTGTGTGTATTATGAAGAACTCTGAAATATGTTTCATTCTGCTAATTTATTTCCTTCAAGCAGTTAAATTTCAACAACATAATGTATATATGTGATGTTCTGTGGAATGTGCAGAGTCTCCAGGCTTTTCCAGATTTGACAAAATAAGAGATTTAACATATTCTTGTCACAACATTTTTTTAATTACAGCAAGTTGAATACATTAATATTTACAAAATAGATACTGTTTTCCACTAAAATTTTTGTGATTCCTCTAAACAAAGCTTGAACGAGCAGAAAATATGATTAAGAAACCTTACTCATGGATTTAAAGATTCCATTTATGAATTCACGAGAGTTGGATAAATACTAGTTGAAAGATTATTGAATCTTTAAAAACTGTTGCTTATTAAAATCTGTAAACTTGAACTGTAAGACAAAATTTTTAAGAGCCCATAAAATTTATCAAAGTAAATTAGAGTACAATAAATGTTTTATGAAACTATTTAGATTCTAGCCAGTGCTATGGCTAATATTATAAACTGAACATTTTATTAATTGTACTCATACTAGTTCTACACACAGTGAACAATACAACCACAATAATCAACTTCAAGCTAACAACAAAGTTGCAAGGTCCATAAGAAGCTTCTTCAGTGGAAAAAAGTATGATGGAACATTTAAAACATTTAAAAAGCAGATAAAGCCTTTTAACAGTATAACAAGTTTTTTATGGTGCAGACATTTAGATGAAAATGTTAGATGAAAATCTAACATTTAGCTGACTAATTATAGTATAAAAGATTATGACAATGTTTATTACACAGTTATGATTTAAAATAGTACTAAAATAGAAAGACATATACTACATGTTCATATACTCTTATCAGCAATATCTGGATTTTGATGAATCTGTAAGAAATAAGTAAAGTGTCAAATATCTTCTCTTGAGTCAACAGAAAACATAGATATTAGCAAATGTTGGATTTTCCTTTTTTTACTACCCACTATGGATTCAAATTTGAAATTCTCACACATAAGCCAATATATTATTAACATTTAATGGTGTGTATGAACACACAGACTACTAATTAAATATGGGAAATTAAAAATATACTTTCAAGTTAATGAATTTTGCCAAAAAATCACATTCAAAAATCTGAAAGATGTACAAAAATGAACTTGTAAAATAATTAATAAAGCTGTCAGCTGAACTTCCATAAAAATATGCCTATAAACAAGGATCAGTGATTCCACACTTGTGATAGTCTGGTGGGAAGACATTCCCCAGTGAGAGCCACTTAGTCTGACTCCTATACATGAAGAAGAGTTTCTGAATATAAAATCTAACAGTCTATGATAGCCTTTGTTAAGTCACCATCTTTATTACATTTAGGGTTATGGAGGTGCATATTGACTGCCATCTTCACTGTCATGTGGTCAGTCCCCACTTCATGTTGCTCTGACAAATTCCAGGTGCCGAGCCCCTGACAAAAATTCCCCCATGACTTCAGACAAAGCCAAAAAATGTAAGAGCTTTTAGTCTCACTATGCTTATTCACTTTCTCACTCTCTCCACCCACCTTATTTATTTATTTTTTACCTTGTGCTCTCTATCAATTTCCTAAAATTTTCATATATTTAGTTCATAAATTAAGGAAGTGATCATACAAGGGTGAGCATTAAAATAAACTTGGATAAGTAAGGTAAGAATGAGAGCCTAAGCCTTACTCTTCCAATCTGGAAAGGAGGCTATTTTTACCTCCCCAAGTAACAACACTGTATTCATATACATTTGGTTTTTCATATATTCATTTACATGGAATAATACATTATGTACAATCCTACTCTGGCCCCACACTTCTCAAGAAGTTCATGACTGAAATCTATGGCTCTGCTCTTGAGAAACAACAACAACAATAAAAAAAACATTCAGCAGAGTTGATGGCTCAGGACAATAAGACACTTACAAACCCCATGTAAATCTAGGTAAGGAGGGAGAGAAAACATCTTTTGATCCACTTCCTCATTCATCTGGGTCTCAGGGCTTTTCCCACATTGTTCAGTAATCTTACAATTTACACCACAAATATATTCATCTTCATCCTCAGAGTAGTTGTTGGAGATACCTAAGTAGTAGTCAGCCAGCAAGTTGGAGTCTTGAATGCAATCAGAGTTTCTGTCTTCTTTGTTCTGGCTTTTATCACTGTAGAGATGTAATACACACAGAGGCACATTCCCTGGCTGCCAGTGATACCCTAAAATGTAAAATGTGCTCTGCTTACTGCTCAGGTTGCAGTTGAGTTTGGCTGAGTCTGCCAGGAGTCAGATATGGAGGGCAACTATGTCAGCATGCCTGGGAGTGGGACCTGAAAACACAAACTCATTACATCCTAGAATAAGGACAGAATAAAAGAACATTAATGGCAAATAGTTTCAAGGTGTTTTGAGTGAGCTGAGGAGATGGATGCTGAGGACTTCCTAACCTCTACAGTAAAGGAGGAGGATGAGAAAAAAAAAGTAGGATGAATGGCATGGTGCAGAAATCCCAGAGGTCTGCTTAGGCATTTCTACTGAAGTTCTCTCTTATTCACCCTCAAGCCCCAGAGGAATAATACAGGCCCTTCAGGCAAATTGGCTCCCCTCATCCTGGCTAACACAATCAATTTCGGGGTCAGTGTGTGGCCCAAAATCTGGGCACTATTCCTGGGATAAAGTGGGGAGAGCAGGTGGCCTTGATTAAGGCTCTTTGTGGGCATAAAGTCCCTGAATACTAGGCTCAATACGTCTTCATCAGAGATAAGGAGGCAAGTTCATAGCTAACAGCCCCACAGGACCCTCTATAGCATTTCCATAGAAATTCCTTCTGCCTAGATCAAGGTCATAATATCTGTGAGCATATGACAGGTGGTCCTGATAGAATCTTCTGTCTCCCCCAGGGCCTTTGCCTCTGTCCTCTCCTGATTCAGTGGCTGAGTAAGGATCCTTTGCAGGAACAGCCTCTGACAACACCTCAGTCTTTAGTTTTCTATTGAGTCCTGCTTAATAGGAAGAGGATATATGAATCATTTCATATTAGAAGAAAATCTGAGGGAAAGTGGTGTCTCATATTCAAACATTACTGAGAAAATAAGTCCAATTGCTGAGTCCTGGGAGAGTTCAGGAATGACTCACTTCTCAGGCTGCTCATGAAGCCTGATTTCTCTCTTCCTAATTGATTTCTTACAAGATTGAGCAAATAAGAGCAAATAAGTGAATGAGTGTGAAGATAAAATTGTACACTCTATAACTCAATAATACAGTGCAAATGAAGAAGATGTGAAAGTAGAAAACCTACAAAGGAGTTGAAAATTAAAACTATGAGCTAAAGGATTCACATGAAGTTAGGGATTAGAAAGGATTAAGAAACAAGACATGTGTGTGTCAACTTTCAAAGACAGACATCAAATGCTATCCCTGGATTTTCTGGTTTAAAACCTTGCTATTAACTGAGGAGGTCACAGCAAAGAAATGGTAAGAAAGAAAGAGAGAACCAAGAATGAAGTAGTGAAGTGACGAATTATGACTAGATGAGCAGCAATTGGGAGATCACACTAATGCTAGAGGAAAGTCAAGTCAGTATGAATTTTGTTCTGTGCTTGATTTCTGTTCTGCTTGTACTTTTCAAAAGAACCCTAGTCTCTCCCAGACATTTACCTGTATTTTTGGTGTCTCCCAAAATGACTTAGTAGATTTTTCATTAATCAAAATTCTGGTTTAGGGACTGGGTCTATAGATCTGTGGTAGAGTGCTTCCTTACATGTGTAAGGTACTTGGTTTCATCCTCAGCACCACAAAAAAATAAAGATATTGTATCTAACAACCAAAAAATATATATTACCAAAAAACACAACATTTGGTTTATTGTGCAAGAGATTATTATTGGGATTGTTATAGTTAAAGCTTCATCCCAGTGTTTCATAAACTGACTTCCAGACCACTCACGTATAATCAAATCAAGCCTTTATTGAAGCACACTAGTGGCGGCTGACCAGAACATAAAGCTGTTCCCCTGATCAGCCCCAAACAATTGCAAGGGCACTCCTTATAAGCCTGAAAACCATAAAAGGGATGTTCGGGGGGGTTAGCCAATGCAAGCAAGCCAGGTTACAGAAGTCAGACAGTGCAGTCAAGCAGAGGGAAGCCTAACAAATCACAGTTAGCCCTGTCACCCCAGTTACAGAAACAGAGCCCTGTAACCCTAGTTACAGAAACAATACCCCATTAGGTAGTTTTTAAATGTGTTCTTAAATGTTTCTATAGCAAAAGGAAAAGAACATCTTGCCCCAGTCATGACCCTTCTATTTGGCATGCTTTTTACAAGATAAAGTCATAAAACAAAATGGAGTCACATTTGCTCCTACTATCACATTCCCCACTGGTTTTAGTAGGTTTGATGTCAATCTTGCACATCATTAGGCCTCAGGTTTTTTCCATCTTTCTGTGTCTAAGGGACTATATTGGGCTTGCAAGACCATAAGTCTGACCTCACCTACATTCTTTGTATATGGTTTAGGAGGGTTTTTAAAAGGCAGAGTCTTACAGTAATACCAATCAGGAGAAGGACTAGGGGCCCAACCATGGCTGAAATGATGGTAGTCAAACAAGGGGACCATGAGAATAGGTTTTTAGAATCAATTGCCTAAAGTTTCTAGTGCTTCATCTCTTTCCTTTTTTCTGTTTCTCACAACCACCAAACTGTCCTTTATTATCCCAGAATGGTTTGCATAGAAACAAGTTTCTCCTGAAGCTATACAAAGTTCTCCTTGTTTCAGAAAGAGACCATCTAGTCATCATCTGTTTTGTAAGACTATTTCTGTCAGAGAGTCTAGTGAAACCTTTAGTTTGGAGATTGACCTTTCTAGTTTTCCTAAATCTATATCTATTTGATGACTGAGGGACTTCCCAAACCAGCCAGGAGGCGAACTAAAATGGGGGCAGCCAGTCTATGTTGATAAATCAGTGGGCCCTGGCCTTTTAATAAGTCCAGATGTTTTTTTTTCCTTTTACTCCATCAAAATAGTATGTTACATAGTTCAGAGTTATTGGCATTTGGAGATTTAGGCAAGGAGTTCAAAGTGGGACCCGGGAAGCACAATTTTTGGTGAATGGGGAGTTGTTCCACTTATAAGTTGGGTTGAGGAAGCAAGTGTTTCTTTCTGGGACACCACCCAGTGTGATCTTGGGAGTAGTTTTCCAGGTACATCTTTCTGAGATCGACATATTGGCGAACATCTATATTGACTGTAATTTTTTTCTCTAATATTAGGGACCTCCAACTGCCGTAAGGGAAAAGGGCAATGACCGTTTTTGCTACTTCAAGCTGAAAGGTTGCAATGTGCAGTGGGGCAAGCATTTTGGAGTCCCTCTTTAGAAACTGAATGGGTCAAGGAGTCCATGGTAAAAATCTGGTTCAGGAAGAACAGGGTTTAAATTCACCTGGGGTGGGCACTTCTATGAGAGAAACAAAAAGACATGAGTGCTGAAGTAAGATTAATATAAAATAGCAGTTGTAGCATCTGGAACCTGTTCATGAATATCATGAAAATGATAGAAATTAATAATTGTTTACCAGGAGGCAGAATACCGGAGAAATTGTCCCCATAACAAGGCCTAACAAAGCCTATTAAGGCACTTTTTTTAGAGAACATAAATCTTTAACATTATCAGAATTATCAGAAATGTAGACACAACATTTAGTTAAATTAGTTAATGTCATCTGATTTTTGTAAAAATACTTTTTTGGCATGACCTCTGTGTTCAGTAAACATCCTTTTGTTACTTAGGGCTAGATAATTATATTAATAAACACTGATTACCTCTATCTGTGTAGGAGGTTAGGAAGATCTATAGGCCTTAAACTGAATAAAAACTTCTGGAAATGTTTATTGGTAGTTATCAGGCATTTTTGCCTAAGAATTTTTCTTCTGTTGTCTCCAGTTTTACTCATTTTGAGGGGTGTTAACATGAGTCTACATTTTAAGTTACATTAAAATAACTGTTGTTTCTATTTAAATGCCCAGGAATGGCCGTGCTTTGGTTTTAACTGTTTTTGCTAGGTGTTTAAGACCAAGCTGTTCAAACTGACTTTGTTTCTATCTATTGGTAAAAGTCAGTTGAGTTTCCCTGGAGGACATTCTTGGGGACCTTGTGAGTAGCATTTTAGCTCTGTTAGTGAAATCTGCATTAGGATGGGTCAAGGTCTTGCTGACCATATGACTTCCCTTGGAAGCATCAGGCATGTCTCCCTTTTTCAATGACCCTCCTCTTTTGCAGCATGTACACTCATTGGCTTTTGGTTCTCCAGGGGTCTCATTAATCTCTCTTATCAGGAGATTATGTGGTCCAGAGTTGCAAAGCTTTTCCCCCAATTCTGGGTTCAGGCTGACTCAGAGGGCTAGAGCCAAATATTGTTTTTTTTTTTTTTTTTTTTTTTTGCCCCTTTATTTTAACCTTAATATTTAAATTTGGCCTTAAACATCCAGCAAGTCACTTTTATCAGTTTTAAAGTAAGAATATTGGGCTTTAACTTTAATGTTTATAACTTTTACAGTTAATTTTTACATACCACAATATCCTTATTTTATTTATTAATTTACATAATGCTGAAGATCTGCCTGAAGGCAGAAGATGACACCTTAGCATCCACTGTATGATCCAATCACTGTATGCCAAACAAGGCAGCTTGCAGACCCAGAGACCTATAAAAACTATCTCTTGCCAGGTCCTCCTCTTTTGCTCTCTTCTTTTTTTCTCACTTTCCCTGTCTCTCATTTTTCTTCTCACTTTTTTTCTCTCTTTTTCCTTCTCTCTCTCTCTCTCTCTCTGTCTCTCTCTCTCTCTCTCTTTCTCTCTCTCTCTCTCTCTTTCTCTCCCTCTCATGTTTTAATCAGACACTGTCAAAGTAAAGGTCTCTTGGTTGCTCTGAGTGTAGTGGTCAAGTTTTTTTTTTAGTTATAATGAAAATACAAAGTGAAATTACCAATAGTAAAAACATATTTAACTTGTATATAATTTTGAACCTTGGCTGAATTATACATTATATTTTCTATTTGATATCACAGTAATCTTTCCAATAAAGTTGATTTTTTAATATAACTTTAAATTAACTGAAATCTGGCCTACTTGAAGTTATTTTAACATGCTGTAAGGTGGGAGGCAGAGCCTTATCTCAGGTAAGGTGGGGCTCTTTACAAATCTTAGGTAAAGTGTTTTAGTTTTAAAGCTGATCTCTGTCTGTCTTTTTAGATATCATTTTATAAAGTTTACATATATTGTTTCCTGACTCTGTATGAATGTTAGTATTACAATATGACATACATCTAAGACATTAATTAAGGAAAGGCTGAGAGCCCGTAACATTTTTTTGAAGCGTTAAGTGGCAAAATGTTTTACAATATTAATCATTAAATAGATTAGGCTCTCATCACTTTTAAAAACATCTTTAAATTTTTATATCTTAGTGTAAAATGTGTAACATAAGATTTGGTTACAAAACATCAAATAATATAAATAAATCCCCAATAAATTTTATTATCTTTATAAGTTTAAATTACTATTACAGACAATTTTAGTTTGGAGAATACCAGCTTGATAAAATGATCCTTTAAACCTTTCACCTTAAAGACTTGTAAATCTGAAAGATATGAACACATTTAATTTGTAAAGAAGAGTAATGTACCACAGTTTTATTAATGTTTTTATATTAACAAAGGTTAGCTTTTAAGGGAAAATCTAGACTTTGTAATTTAGGGCAGTACTTTAAACTAACAGTTGCTGTTTAGCCACAGATGTATAAACCTTAATTTCTCCAAGATTACTTTTTTTAGAGGATAAAACTTAACTGACACAATGTAAGTAATATTTTTAGAAGTTTTTGACATCTTAACATATGAATATATCAGTACATTATTATTTGTCCTTAGGGAACAACCTTAAATAGTTTTAACTATTTGTGTTACATATATAATCAACTTAGTTACATATAAACCTTTTAATATTTTTTCTTTTACTTATAGATGTTAAAAACAGTATCACTTGAAATTCTTCTTTCTGGAGAAAATACATTGACATTCGATAGATATGTCCAAGAGTTTCTTTTCAGATAGAATCCAAGAGTTTCTTTTCAGAAAACAAATAATTGCCTCTGTTTTTCATGGCACACCTATACCAAAATAAGTCATTAATATTCTCCTCTTTAGGATTCAATCAGGAAAAGGAACATTCTCTCTATGGATAATTAACTTTAGGCTGCCTGAGAGCTCAGAATCTCATGGGCCACATCTTACATGATCAAGTTTGTTTCCAGGCTTAGTCATGAGCATGTTTTTGTCCTGTTTTCCCATCTGGGTATCACTATACTGAGACCCACAGCACACTGGCAGATATTAACCTTGTCCTCACACTGGGCTCCACAGAGGGTCTAAGGAGGGAGCCTAAGAGACTCACAGGTAACCAGGAGTGACCATTGTTTGCATCATAAATGAGTGTCTTATGTACTTAGAAAGGCCTCTTCAGGAAACAGAAAAGCAACCACTAGTGACTGCCTCTGGAGAGTTACCATCCCTCCTGTGGACAGGGTGAAAACTCCATTAGTCAGCACAGCCTAGAACAGGACAATGAAATGAAAACAACCTGTTAAGAATGAGGATAACAGGAGGATCATTCAAAAGGCAGTTCTCTGAAATATATATGAATATGGGAAGAGTGGGATCAAAGAAGGAAGGAGGAGGGCAGGCATCCAGTTCATGGTGGGGACATTTTAAAGATCCCAATGGTCCACAGCAAGACTCTACTGCTCTATATCTCCCCCATAGTCTTCTGAGTGAGGGCCTGAGGT
Organism: Urocitellus parryii; assembly: GCF_045843805.1. NCBI lineage: Eukaryota > Metazoa > Chordata > Mammalia > Rodentia > Sciuridae > Urocitellus > Urocitellus parryii. The sequence continues at coordinate 118,718,183 of NC_135533.1, read as the reverse complement.
TGAGTGGTGAATTAGGCACATATGAGCCCTTTTCCAATATGAAAGCATCCTCCTGCTCAGAGAGAAGTTCCACTATCAGAGGGGCTGCGGTGTTGTGATCTGAGTTTGCCCCATGGAAGGAAGCACCTGCTATAACCTCCATTTCAAGCCAGTGAACTTGGCTCAAGAAAATTATTTGTTGGCCATCTGAGACTTTTTCATGCCTTGACAACTTCTGAGAAGATCCATAGTACCCACCAATAATTTGATAATTATACTTAAATGCTCTAGTTGTGTTAAATATCTTTTTAATACTAGAAGTTTAGATGCACAGTTTATCCTTGAGTCTCCCTGGAGTTTTATTTTTCATTTTGTTCTATTTTTCAGTTATATAAAACTCATTGAGTTGGCTTAAATGACTTATTTTTATTTAATTGAAATTTACTTCCATTTTACTCATTCCAAGAATATCTGAAATTGTCCATGAAAAGGTTCTGCAAGGCACATTAAGCCTGACATCTCCCTTACCCTCTATCTTTGTCATTGAAGTTGGCCAAATGTGTCACAGTGTTACTTAAGACTAGAGGAGATGCTATAAACATTGAGCATGCTGTTAGTGCAATATAACAATTTTTCAAAATATGTATTCTTTTAGTTTTAATTGGACACAATACCTTTGTTTTATTTATTTATTTTTATGTAGTGCTGAGAATCAAGCCCAGGGCTTTGTACATGGTAGGTGAGCACTCTATCACTGAGCCAAAACCCCAGCCCCTGTAATATTATGTTTTAAAGTCCTTTGGATATAAACTGAACAGTAGGATAGCTGGGTCAAATGTTTATTCCACTCCAAGTTTTCTGAGAAATCTCCATATTACTTTCCATAGTGGTGGCACCAAGTTGCATTCTCTCCAGCAATGTATATGTGTACTTTTTTTTCTCTACATTCTCAACAATACTTGGTATTGCTTGGATTTTTGGTAATTTCCATTAGGACTACAATGAGAAAAAGTCTTAAAAAATTGTTCATTGCATTTATCTAATTGTTAGAGATGTTGAACATTTTTTTATATTTATTGATCAATTAATTCTTCTGTGAAGTTTCTCTTCAGTTTCTTAGCCCACATATTGATTTGGTTATTTGTTTTTTTGGTGTTAAATTTTTTGCATTCTTTATATATCCTGTATATTCATGTTGGTGTGTAGGTTTTAAAGATTTTCTCCCAAATGTGTAGGCTCTCTCTTCACATTATTGATTGTTTCCTTTGCTGGAAAAAGCTTTTTAGTTTGTATTAATCCCATTTGTTGATCATTTTTTTAATGGGGGTTAGGGTTAGGGTTAGGGTTAGGCTTGATATAAAAAGTGTTTGTGATAATCTCTTCTGAGGTCTGTAAAATAAATATGCGGAGTCAATTCTTGCAAAAGCCAACCTCCAAACAAGAGCACATTTGGTTCAGATGCACAGTACAAAGGCTTGAGCCTGGTTCTTTCTGGGACTCTTCACCTGCTTGTCACTGTAATGATGGTTTATATACCACTGAATACATCGGTGTTCAGGATCATGCTTGGACAGATTCACTGTTATGGTTGGTTTATGTATAGGCTAGAAGCCAGAGAATTTTACAGGGTTCTCAGAAATAAGTTTCTCTTTGTGTCTTTCATGAGGCCCAAGCAGTGCATCCACATGGAAAGTAAACATTTCTCCAAGAATTATGGAAACAGAACTTTCCTTAATCTTCATAGCCTGGAGAGTGGACCTTAAAACCAAGAGACTGATTGGTAAATAAAAAAATATAGGAGCCTAAATGTCCCATGTTGCAATCTCCACTTCTATTTCCATGATTCTGCAGTGAGCCAGAAATGTGAGCAAGAGAGGAGCCCAGATCATAGTACAGACAGACTAGGTGTATGATTTTCAAGAATGATCACACCAGAAAGACAGCCCCAGAATTCTCATTAAAACTTTTTACACAGTTCCAGCCACACTGGCCTCTGTGGGGACCCAGGCACACAGCATGCCTGGTCCACCCCTTTCCTGGTGGGGCAGACTCTCACCAGAGCCTAGCCTCTGGTTCATGACTGCCTTCTGAATAGAGGGCTACAGCTGGAGCTGAGATCTAGCCCAGACTGCCCAAAGCAGCCCAAGCAGGTTCCAGGCTCTCAGCTAGCCTGGTTCACCCTTCCCTCAGTGTGGCAGACACCACAAGAGCTAGCCTTTGGCATAGGACCAAGCCTTCGGACAATTATGTGAGGTTAAGCCCAGAGGCTCAGATCCAACCATACTGGCCTCTGTTGGGTCCAGGCACCTAGAAGGCCTGGTACAGCCCTTTCCTGGTGCTGCAGACACTCACCAGTGCCTAGCCTCTGGTGTAGGACCACCCCTTCTAACCAGTGGACTACATAATCTGGGAGCCAGACAGCCCACACCATCCCACAAGGGATCCAGGCTCTCAGAAAGCCTCATTCACCCCTCCCCTGACAGAGCAGACATGGCCAGAGGCCAGCCTTTGGCACAGGATCACCCCTTCTGACCAGCAGACTACCACAGGAGGTCAAGCCCAGTGCCCAGATCCACCCACTTCAACTTAAGTGGTACCCAGATACAGGATATAGTAGCATTCATTGAGGGACACCAATAGGGTCTGGAAGCCCAACATCAAGGTGAGGTACAAACAATCTGCACAGGTACTGCAAGAATATAGGAACTAAACTGTAATATCTCAGATCCCCACTGCAAGAAAGGAACACACATAGAAAGCATGGGAAAACAAGGGAGGAAAGTGCCCCAAACAAACCAAGACACTATAACAACAGAACCCATGTACAGCGAATTTGACAAAATTTCAGAGAAAGAGTTCAGAAGAGTCATAATTTAAATAATCTGTGAATTTAAAAATGATCTAAATGAGCTAATACAAGCAAAGATTGATCACTCCAACAATGAGATAAGAGAGCAAATACAGGTAGTAAAATATTACTTCAAGAGAAAGAGACTCTGAAAAAAAATACAGTCAGATCCTTGAAATAAAGAATACAATAAATCAAATAAAAAACTCAATAGAAAGCATAACCAATAGACTAAATCACTTGGAAGAAAGAATGTCAGATAATGAGGACAAAGTATACAATCTGGAAAATAAATTTGATCACACAGTGAAGATAGTTAGAAACCAAAAACAGAACATACAAGAATTATGGACAGCATCAAAAGACCAAATAAAACAGATATTGGGATAGAGGAAGGCACAGAGTTTCAAACCAAAGGAACACATACTCTCTTCAATGAGATAATATCAGAAAATTTCTCAAGCATCAAAAGCAAATACAGAATAAGGATAAAATCTTAAAATCCACAAGATAGAGGAATCAGATCACATATAGGGGAAGACCAATTTGAATCTCAGCAGATTTTTCAACCCAGACCATAAAAACCAGGAGATTGTGGAACAATATTTATTTACCATGCTCTGAAATGAAATTTATGCCAACTAAGAATCTTATATCCAGCAAAACTAAGCTTTATATTTGATGAAGAAATAAAAACTTTCCATGATAAACAAAAGTTAATAAAATTTACAACTAGAAAGCCTGCACAGAACATCCTCAGTAAAATATTCCAAGAAAAAGAAATGAAAAACATTATGAAAATCAGCATAGAAAGGGATTACACTAAAGAAAAACCTAATCAGAGGAGAAACAAAGTCACATTAGATACCAAAAATAAACAAAAATATTTGAGAATACAAATCATGTCTCAATAATAACTCTGAATGTTAATGGACTTAAGTCACCAATCAAAAGACATAGACTACCAGATTAGATTAATAAAAAAAAACAAACAATGCTGTCTCCAAGAGACTCATCTCATTGAAAAAGACATTCATACTGAAGGTGAAGAGTTGAGAAAAATCATACCACTCACAGACTTGTGAAAGCAATCAGGGGTTTCCATCTTCATAGAAAATAAAGTAGACTTCAAACTAAAGTCAATCAAAAAGAATAAAGATGAACACTATATACTCAAGGGAACCATACACCAGTAAGACTTAACAATTATAAATATATATTCTCCAAACAATGGAGCAGCTATGTTCATATAAAAAAAAAAAACTCTTCTCAAGTTCAAGAGTCAATTAGACCACAACATAATAATTTTGTTTGACTTTAACACACCTCTTTCATCACAAGATAAATCTTTTAAGCAAAAGCTGAACAAAGAAATTATAAAACTTAATAATACAATCAATAACTTAGACTTAACTGACATATATAGAATATTCTATCCTTCAGTCAGAGAATATACTTTCTTCTCAGCAGCACATAGATTCTTCTGTAAAATAGACCATATACTATGCCACAAAGAAACTATTAGCAAATATAAAACAGTAGAGATATTACCCTGCATTTTTCATATCATAATGGAATGAAATTAGAAATCAATGATAGAATAAGAAAGACAATCCACACCTGAAGACTCAATAATATGCTACTGAATGAACAATGGGTCACAGAAGACATCAAGAAGGAGATTAATTTTTTTTAGCAGTGAATGAGAATGCAGATACAAAATATCAAAATCTCTAGGACACTTTCAAAGCAGTTCTAAGAGGAAAGTTCATTGCATGTAGTTCACTCCTTAAAACAAGAAAATGTCAACAAATATGACTTAACACTACATCTCAAGTCCCTAGAAAAAGAAGAACAAATCAACACCAAAAGCAGCAAAAGACAAGAAATAATTAAAATCAGACCTGAAGTCAATGAAATTAAAACCAAACAATTGAAAAAATTGACAGAACAAAAAGTTGATTCTTTCTTTGAAAAAATAATTAAAACCAATGAACCTTAGCTAATGAAGAGAAGAAGAGAGAAAACTCAAATCACTAATAAACTCGATGAAGAAGGAAGTATCACAACAGACACTATGGATATACAGAAGATAATTAAAAATTATTTTGAAAACTTGTACTCCAAAGAAAATTGAATATATCAAAGGAATTGCCAAATTTCTAGTCATATAATTTGCCCAAATTGAGTCAAGATCATATACACAAGTTAAACAGATAAATTAAATTTCAAGCAAAAAAAAGCAGACACTACCAAAAGTCTATGAATTAAAAAAGCCAAGGACCAGACAGATACACAGCCGAGTTCTACAAGACCTTTAAAGAATAACTAATACCAATGCACTCCAATTTATTTCAGAAAATAGAAAAAGAGGCAGAACTTCCAAACTCATTCTGTGAGGCCAATATCACTCTTATTCCAAAACCTGACAAAGTCACATCAAAAAACGAAAATTTCAGACCAATATCTCTAAAGAACATAGACACAAAAATTCACAATAAAATTCAGGTAAATGAAAAACAAAAACATATCTTGGAAAAAATAAATCAAATTGATAAATCCTTTGGCATGCTAATGAAGAAAATGAGAGAAAACACAAATAACTAAAATTTGTGATGAAACGCTATTTTGATGAACACCATTGAAATACACATGATAATCAGAAAACTACCCTTAACATCTATGCTAAAATAAAACAAAAAATCATAAACACATGCACAAATTTCTAGATACATATGACTTAACAAAATTGAACAAGAGGACATAGAAAATTTAAAGAAATCAATTTTAAGCAATGAACTTGAAGACACCATCCAAAGCCTACCAACAAAGAAAAGACCAGAACTAAATGGATTCTCAGGCAAGATTTCCAGACCTCAAAGAATAACATCAACCTCCTCAAATTATTTCATGAAATACAAAGGAAAGAACCTTTCAAACAATTTTTTTAAAGATAGAATCTCTCTGATAACCAAACCAGAAAAAGTATATCATATATACACAATTTCAGACCACTATCCCTGATGAACATAGAAGCACAAATTCTTCATTATAAACCTGTCAAATACATACAAAAAAGCATATTTAAAAGATAGTACACAATGAGACGTTGTTTATCCCAGGGATGTAAGTTTAGTTCAACCTCTGGAAATCACTAATTAACTTTTCAGCTCAATAGACTTAAAGACAAGAATAACATGATTATCTCAATAATTGCAGAAAAGGCATTGGAAAAAAATCAGCATCCATTCATGTTCAAAAGCAGTACAAAGACTAGGGATAGTAAGACCATATCTCAACATTGTAAAAGCAATATATTCTAAACCCAAGACTAACATCATTCTAAATGAAGAAAAACTGAAAGTGTTGCCTCTAAAACCTGAAATAAGCCAGGTATGCCCTCTTTCACCAACTTTATTCAACATAGTCCTTGAAACCCTAGCCAGAGCAATTAGAAGAAAAAATTATAGGGATATGACAAAGAAAAAAAGACTCAACCTGTCCCTATTTGCTGATGGCATGATTGTATTTTAGAAGACCCAAAAAACTCCACAATATATATTTTGGAACTCAAAAAATTAACAAAGTAGCAGGATATAAAGTAAACATGCATAAATCAATTACATTTCCACACCCTAATGATGATTTAGCTGAAAGAGAAATTGGGAAAATTATCCCATTTACAATATCCTAAAAAAATAAAATGAAATGTTTACAAATAAATTTCGCAAAAGAGGTGAAAGATGTCTACAAAGCAAATTACAGGACACTAAAGAATAAAAATTGAAGATCTTAAAATATGAAAAAACCTCCCATGGTCTTGGATGGGCAGAATTAATATTGTCAAAATGGCCATACTATCAAAACAGCTTTAAAAATTTTAAGGCATTTCCTATCAAAATTGCAATTATGTTCTTCTTTTCTATGAAGAAAAGAATGTAGAAAAAGCAGTCATTGTATTCACTTGAAGAAATAAGGGACCTAGAATAGCCAGGGCAATTCTTAGTGAGAAAACTGAAGCATGAGGCATCACAATACCAGACTGCAAATTATTCTAGAAAGCCACAGTAACAAAAATGGCATGGTATTGACACCAAATCAGACATGAACACTGATGGTACAGAATAGAACATGCAGAGATAAACTCACATAAGTATGGTTATCTCATAGTATCCAAAGGCACTCTAAACATACATTGAACAAAAGAAAGCATCTTCAACAAATGATGCTGGGAAAACTGAAAATCTATATGCATCAAAATGAAACTAAACCCCTGTATTTCACCCTGCACAAAATTCAACTCAAAGTGAATCATGGACCTTGACATTAGAACAGAGATCCTGTGCCTACTAGAAAACAATTAGGCCCAACTCTTCATCATGTCAGGTGAGGAATCAAATTTCTCAACAAGACTCCTAAAGCACAAGAAATAAAATCAAGAGCCAATAAATGCCTCTGACTTCAATGCCCAGTATCTCCCCCCCACAAAAAAAAAAAAAAAACATTTGGTACATATACACAATGGAATATTACTCAGTCACACTCAAAAACTTCTTCACAGCATAGGAAAAAAGAACATGAAGAGAGAACATAGACAACCGAGAAAATCTTTGCCATCTATACGTCAGATAGAGCATTAATCTCCAGGATATATAAAGAACTAAAAAAAAGTAACAAAAAATAAATAAATAATAAAAATAAATACACCAAACAATAAGTGGATAAATTAACTGAACAGACACATCACAAAAGAAAAAATGTGATCAGGTAACAAATGTATGAAAAAATGTTCCACATCTCTAGCAATTAGAGAAATACAAATTAAAACTACACTGAGATTTCACCTCACTCCAGTCAGAATGGCAATAATCAAGAATACAATAAAATTAAATATTGGTGAGGATGTTTGGAAAAAGGTACACTCATACACTGCTAGTGGGACAGCAAATGGATACAAACACTCTGGAAAGCAATGTAGAGATTCTTTAGAAAACTTGAAATTGAAACACTATTTGACCCAGTTATCCCACTCCTTGGCATATACCCAACGGACTTCCTTTCAGCATACTATGGTGATGCAGCCACATCAATATTTATAGCAGCTTACTTCACAATAGCTAAGCTATAAAGGCAACATAGATGCTTCTCAATGATGAATGGATAAAGAACACGTAGTACAATTTTGGTATAGTGGTGCAAACCTATAATCCCAGCAGCTTGGAAGGCTGAGGCAGGAGGATCACAACTCCAAAGCCAGCCTCAGCAAAATTGAGGTGCTAAGCAACTCAGTGAGACCCTGTCTCTAAATAAAATACAAAATAGGGCTGGGAATGTGTTTCGGTGGTCAAGTGCCCCTGACTTCAATGCCCAATATTCCCCCCAAAAAAAGAAGAAAAAAATGTGGTACATATACACAATGGAATATTATTCAGTCATAAAGTAGAATGAAGTATGGTATTTAGTGGTACATGGATGGAATTGGAGAGTATCATGCCAAGTGAAATAAAAATAAGCCAATACAAAAAAGCTGAATACTCTCTCCAATATGTGGATGCTAACACAAAATAGGTAGGTGGAAGTTCACTGGATTGGACAGAGGAAAATGGGTAGAAAGGATGAAGGATAGGAATGGGAAAGATGGTAGAATGAATCAGACAAAACTTTCCTATGTTCATAGGAAACATATGTGTAACTCCTCATCATGAATAATCACAAAAATAAGATGTTAAACTTTATATATGTATGATACATAAAATGTGTTATACTGTCATGTATAACTAAAAAGAACAAATAAAGGGAATTATAGAGAATCATACATGTGTGTATGTAAAAAAATAAAAATAAAAGTATGTCATTAGTTATGGCAGAAATAGTCTCTGGATATAAAGAAGTAATTCAGGCAAATTTACTTTCAGTGTTCCCATTTTCCCTTCCACCTGTTGTAACACAGCACAACAGCATTCTTAGATGCCAGTGTTATGCTAATGGGCTTCCCAGTCTCTAGAATCATGAAATATATAAACTTATACTGTTCAAAATTTATACATCCTGTGGTATCGTCATTGGAATTCTAAAATAATTAATACCTGACCTCTAGCCTGGCATGGTGGTACATGCATGTAATCCCTGTGACTTGGGAGTCACTGGTATCCAAAAAATTACCTCTAGAAATTAGGAGTAAACATCAGCACTATTTAAAGGTGGATAAAAATTGTGTAGTATGTAAGCAGGTCTGACTTCCATTAGAGCAGAAAGAACAAGTGTCTGGAGGACTTAATAGTTTGGGGGCACTAAGAAAATATTATTTTATAACCAGAAGCAATATGAATATAATCCAGGATGGATTATATTTTCCTCTATTCTGATGAGTCATAAAATATATTTTAATTTACATGTTATCTACAAAAAGGATCTCTGAACAAAGAAGCATGCAGAGACCACAAAGATCATGATGTGTCCTCAGTAGGATGAAGTGCAATTCAACTCATCATGGAAGACACTCAAAAGCAGTGTTACAGGGTGGAAGAATACATTAAGAAAGGAAAACCTACTGTATAATTCCATTCATAAAATGTTTTAAAAGTATAGACTGAGCAAATACCACAGAGAGCAATTCACTGGTTGCCTGGAAGGTGGTATGAGAACAGTTAGAGAAAGTATTCCCACAAGGCACAGGAGGCTTGTACGGTGTGGTGAGTTTCTTGACCTTATGTGTGCATGTTCTCAAATGTGTGAACATATCTCAATATTTGTACAAAATTTCACTTCTGGGTAGTTCATTGTCTGCCAACTATTCCACAATAATAAAATGTATATAAAAATAGGCTACAACCAGAGTAACTAGAGTACATAATGAGAACTAAGGAGAGGATCACACAGTTCTGGATCTCCTGGAAATAGGGAAGAATGGATGGAGAAACCACAGAAGAAGATATAAATTCTTCCCAGATCAGGATTAAGCAGGTGAACATAAATATTTCAGGGTACCATCATCTTTATTTACAACACATGTAATTCCCCATCAGATGTCAAAACAGATAATCAGGGTTGCACTGGCTGCCTCATCACCTAAACTTCAGGGAAACGAGACCACAGCATTCGGAATGTTCAGCATCTCAAGCTAAAGAGGAGCAATGATTTATGTTTATATGGAGACATTTTCCTAGGAACATGCTGCTGTGGATGATTCTAAGGACAGAGGAAAAGAGGCTCCTCACTCAAAAAAGTGATTCAGGAAATTCATCTGGGCTTATACTACTGGTAGCAGAAAAAGCAAAAAAACAAGCCTGAGCAAAGCTTCTTGGTGATTGCTCTCCTGACAGATGGTAAAGGGTTATTTTTTCTTACTTCCCCATGAGTCTGGAGCACTGTGGGAGCATCAAGGCTAGGGTCATAAGACTGACAGTAATAGAGAGCCTCATCCTCAGGCTGAAGCCCAGTGATGATCAGTGAAGCAGAGTTGCCAGACTTGGAGCCAGAGAAGCGATCAGAGACCCCTGAGGGTCGATTACTATCACCATAGATGAGGAGTTTAGGGGCTGTTTGGGGGAACTGCTGATACCAGTTTACAATATAGGTACCAATATTGGTGCTGCTTCCAGTGCAGGAGATGGTGATGCTCTGTCCTGGAGTCCCAGAGAGTGAGGGCTGCTGCGTTAGTACAGACTGGGCCCAGGACCCTGAAAGAGAGAGAGACGCAGAGAGAGTGATTTTTGTCTAGAAAATAGAGTAGAATCAGGATCCATATCAGAGGACCCCCACAACATATTCCTCCTCCATATCATGTCACCTGTACACTGAACAAGGAATGTGAAGAGGAGACAGGACCAGGTCATGGTGAAGGTCATCCTGAGCTCTGTCTTCAGTTCACAATGCTGAGGAGAGTTTCCCCCAAGTCTCTCCCTTGCCTTCTTAATACACTGAGAAGGGGAGGGTCTATCTATGCAAAATTGTGTCATCCAGGTTTTCTAATTGCACCCTGGGCCCTGGTTAACATATTGTATATAAAGATGCCAAGTGGGTGTGCAGGGGTGGAGTTGGGTTGGCTCAGGGAAATGAAAGGTCACAGCTGTGAGCTCTAACAAGAGAACGTCAGGCAGAGCCAGGTGGCTTATTACAGTTCTGGTTACTTCCCAACCCCTCTTAATGGGTCTTCAGTGCCCCCTATTGTTCAAGCCCATACACCTCATCATGTGACATTCTATCAGAAGTCCTGAGACAGTCTTGCATCCCCACTGAATATGCAGGCGAGTGAGCCCTTCTGTGGCCTCCCATTACCACAGGGTAGCCATTTTGCTTTCCTCAGATCCTCATGGAGAATTTATGCATAGTTCACTTGACACTTCACTGTACAGGACTAAGATGCTGTCTTCTATATAAATTCTTCCCAGATCAGGATTAAGCAGGTGAACATAAATGTTTCAGAGTACCATCATCTTTATCTACAACACAAAAGCTTTGTTTTGGGGTCTGTTGTGAAAACTTATGGGTTGCCATTTAGAAGGTACTTGTGTGCATGTTTTCAAGCTTTCTCATTTCACATGTTTGTAACACTTATTGCCAGTTAACTTATTGAAAGTGACTGAGGATTGTGACTATCAGCTATGCACAGCCATTTAGCTTCAGCCACTATTGGCTACATGCAATGTCACAGGGACCGTAGACATTGAAAGGACTAAAATTGCAGGACTTGTGAATGTTTTTAATCATGGATGAAAATGTCCTGTCTCCTAGCCAGTGACAAGGATGCAGGTGGTCTGGGCATGAATATCAGCCTTTTCTTCATATTTGTTCAATATGATTCAGTGTATTTCACAAGGGTGAAAAAATTCCAACTGAGGAATGTTTTTAAAATGTTTCATTTCCATTTTTAATTTTTACTCATTTATTTTTATTTTTATTATTGTTTGATCTTACTACTAGAATGTATTTTGACATATTATACATACATGGAGTTTAACTTCAATTTTTTTAGTTGTACATGGTTTATAATTACATTGGTCATTTGTTCATATATGAATATAGAAAAGTAATGTCTGATTCATTCTACTATCTTTCCTATTCCCAATCCCCCTCCCTTCCCTTCATTATCCTTTGTCAACCCAAAGTACTTTTATTCTTCCTTACATGTCTGACCTTATTGTGAGTTAACATGCACATATCAGAGAGAACACTCACCCTTTGTTTTGTGGAGATTGGCTTTTTTCACACAGCATTGTAGTCTTCAGTTCCATCTATTTACCAACAAATGCCACAATTTTCTTTCTCTTTATGTCTAAAAATATTCCATTGTTTATATATACCACATTTTCTTTATGAATTTATCTATTTAAGGGCACCTAGGCTTTTCTCAAAGTTTAGATATTGTGAATTAAGCTATTGTAAACATTGATGTGACTGTCTCAGTATAGTGTGCTCATTTTATGTCCTTTTTGTACAAACTTAGGAGTGGGATAGCTTAATCAAATGGTGGTTCCATTGCAAGCTTTCTGAAGAATCTCCATATGGCTTTCCAGGGTGGTTGCACCCTTTAGCATTTCCACCGGCAAAGTATGAGTGTACCTTTATCAAATTTATTGTTGCTTGTATTCTTGATAATAGCTATGGTGACTGGAGTGAGATGCAATCTCAGTGCAGTTTTAATTTGAATTTCTCTAACTTCTAGAGATGTTGAATATTTTTTCACAATTTTGATTGCTCTAGATCCCAAGATAGGTAACATGTGCCATTCTGGGGCCTAGCTTTCATACTTAGGAATGTAACTCAACTCATGGTAGATTGGTACTCTTCAATTCCAGCAATATTTAAATATAGACTGAAGTAAAAATCAAGCAGCTATTTTTATTTCACTGAGAAGAGAAATTATGAACATTCTGAAATCAAATATTTTTTTTCATATTTATGAAAGTGGTAGTATAGAGATTAGAAAATACAGTATTTTAAAATGAATTACCTTTAAAATTACATTTTAAAATAAATTATACATGGAATATGAACATTAGCAAGTTATTCAAATTTATAAAATTTTAATATATTAAATATCAATCATTATTCCTCTTTTCTTCTTCTTTCTTTCCTCTGAAAGGAACAATTATAGGTCAACTTGAGATTTTTTGTAGCTTTAATCAAACATTGTGTTTATCTAAAATTTATTTTTCCACCTTCACATGGTTCTCTCAACTGCAATGAATGTTAATATCCTGCAAATTTTTCCAGCTTCACTTTCCCTTCAGTTAACAAAAGAGCAAGACCAAAAGATCTTTCTACTCCACTGAAGATATAAAAGTTTAATTCCCCTCTTCTTCATGAGTGTACATATGTCAACCAGCACATATAAAATTTTCTTTTGATTATCTTCCATAATTTTATCTTCAAATATGTACCCAGAACATTTGAACTCTTTACACCAAGCACCATGAAAATAATTATATAAAATGACCAAAGTTTCCAAAAGAAAATTGCAGATAGAAAGTAAGCACATTATGGTGCAACTGAAAACAGGTCCAATCACTCTAAAAAGCAGTATAAATATTTCTTAGAGAAATGAATTACAGTAGATGGGGTAGAGAGAGAAGATAGGAGGGGAGGGGAGGGGGGATAGGGGATAGGAAAGGTAGCAGAATACAACAATTACTAATTGGGCATTATGTAAAATTGTGGATGTGTAACCGACGTGATTCTGCAATCTGCATTTGGGGTAAAATTGGGAGTTCATAACCCACTTCAATCTAATGTATGAAATATGATATGTCAAGAGCTTTGTAATGTTGTGAACAACCAATAAAAAATAAAAAAAAAAGAAAAGAAAAGAAAAAAAAGAAAGTTACAGGAGGAAGTGGCAGTCATGGCAAGAACAATTAAACTTTTAGCAAATTACTAAAGGTCAAGAATGTGCTAGTTTGTCAGATTAGGACATCCAAGAGCCCAGACAGATAGGTGCTCCCCTCGAATGTTTTCTAGGTAGCATGAGAACAATCAGGGCCATGCAGAGATGCAGAGTGGCTTTCAGGAGAGGATCAGTGACTGCTGAGGGAAATGCAGGAGGCCCTACATGTGGCTCTGGGCCTTTCTCTTCTAGAAAGAACAAAACATAAACCTCTGAAGGAAGGGTAACAAACCCTCTGACACCATGGGCTCAGTCTAAGATCCGCTGTTCATGTGGAAGAGGCATAAACAAAACGCATCCCTGGAAATGACAGACAAAATCCAGGAAACTAAGGAATTTCATCAGAGAGGAAAACAATGTTAAAAGTCAAATGGGAAATGCTAGAAATGAAGAAACAGAAAAATGGAGCAAGGATGAATTCTATTCATGAGCTTATTGACTCAGGAAATATTTGAGGAAGTAAGAACAGATCCCAAATCAAAAACAATTGTATTAATTTTCTAGGCCTATTGTAATACATGTCTAAAATCCCTAAGAGTTCAGAAAAAAATTATTCATTTACCTCTGGAAAATAAAAATGTGAAATCAAGGTGTTTTTAGGGCCATGCTTCCTCTAAAGTTTCCAGAGAAGCCTTCTTCTGTGCTTCTTCGGATTTCTGGTGCCATCAGATATTCCTTAGCTTGTGGTTCTCCATGTTCTCATGGCCTGCTCTCTGTGGCTCTAATAAGGACACTTGCAATTGGACTGAATGTTCAGATAATTAAGAATGATCCTGTCTTTAGATGCTTTACTTAATTATATCTGCAAGGACTCTTTATCCAAATAAAATCACATTCAAAGGTAAAAAAAAATATTTCTTAGAAATCTTGGAATGGAACCATAATTTGATCCAGTTACCCCACTCCTCAGCATATACCCAAAGGACTTAAAATCAGAATACTACAATGACTCAGCCACATCGATGATTATAGAAGCTCAATTCACAATACCCAAGTTATGAAACCAACTCGGGCACCTTTCAACAGATGAATCAAAAGAAAATGTGGTATATATACACAATGAAATATTACTCAACCATAAAGAGATATAAAATTATGTCATTCTCTCATAGATGGATGCAACTGAAGACTATCATGCTAAGTTATATAAGCCAGTCCCAAAAAACCAAAGGCCAAATGTTCTATGTGATGTGTGGATAAACCCATAGCAACTGAAAGTAGGGAGAAGAATTGAAGATCATTGGATAGACAAAGAGGAATAGAGGGAAGGGAGGTGCAATGAGAAAAAAACAAAGTAGATTAAATTAGACAAATCTTTTCTTTCTTATTTTCATTTATTCATATAAATGAATAAATAAAAAAGAAAGTGTAACTCTACATTATTTTCAACAATAAAAATAGAATCAAAATTGTAATGTGTTTGTTTCACCTCATGTGTGTGTGTGTGTATATATATATATATATGTATATATATATATATATGTATATATATATGTATATATATATATATCAAGATATATGCTGTCATAGATATCTAAAAACAACAAATAAAAAAGAAAATAAGCACATGATATTACTCATCTATTATTAGAATGAGCATATTCAAATAACAATGAAATGAGTTACACCTTTATGGAATGGTTTAATATTCCACAAACACATTTTTTTTGGAAATAAACATATACTGAAACTGTATATTCACTGTGAATCCGAACTGAATGTGAAGTTGAAATCAAAATGAATGATGACTTATGCTCAGCTAGAATAAGTTCACGCATTCACTAATTTCAATCTGTGGATTACTGCATAGACACTTGCATACACTGGTTATTCATAGGAAGAATAAACCCACTTACATGAGGATATTAGCCTACAATTATACTTCTTTTCTTCATTAATTTAAACTCAATTTTAGGATCTAAGATTAAAGAGATGGAGGATTTTAAATGCACACTGTTCTTTCAACCAGACTTGATATTATAACAAAAGTAAAATAAACCAATTTTATTGTTATGTTCTAACGTTTTGAAATATTGAAATTTGAAATTAAGTTTGGATAATATCTCACATGGTGCAAGAAAACTTACTTTTAAAGCATCATTCTTACTGCTTCCACTTGGAGCAGAACATCTGAATTCTATTATTCACATAGATAGTTTACATGAGTCTACAATTAAGTAGTTTTTTTTTAAAAGCAAATAAAGAGACAAAGTAAAACAAGCACTTAAATATCAATCTGCAGAGACATCACAGATGTTTACATGTTCAACTCAATGATACTGTTGTAAAGAAAATGTATTTACAAAATTCAGGTCTAATTTGCAGGGACAATTTCTGGGCCCTGATGGGTAGATACTGATCGATACTATAAATTTATTATGATCAATATGTAAATTTATTTCATATACATATACAATTATGTAAGAAAAATAAAAGGAGCCACAGAAACAAGATGCAGAGGGAGGAAAGATGGCTGCTCATCCAAGTTCTGATTCAGAATATTAGTTCTCAGATACAAGTCCTGCCATTACCAGTACATGTTTTCTCTACCACCTGTTAAGAGTGCAGGGGAGTCTTCGTGTTGATCCAGGGATGAAGAGAAGGGAAGTAACCATGTAGGCTTAGGCAAAGAGAGGGAATCTGCAAGTATAGAACCATCACAGTGAAGGGCAGAGGCAGAGATCAGTGACTTGGCTATCCAAGGCAGAGGGTAATGACTCAGGTTAGGGGTCTACCCTAGATTTCTGAGGCCTATACCTACCTATGCATTGAGAGAAGAGCAGAAGTAGGAAAGGACTCCAGGCCATGGTGGACACAGTCACTTATTAGGCATCACATGGATAAATCCACTGCTCCCCTCCCTTAACCAGTTCTATTGGCCTCCCAGAGTTGGAGCTGCTCATGAAATGTGTCTCTACCATGTATCTCTACCCCATGTGTAGCCCAGTGTCCGAGTTCTTTACCAAGGGAGGGTGGCATAATGCACTAGCTTACTTAATAACTGGGGTTTAAGAGGAAACTACTTCTAGGACCACACCAATGTCCAAGTGCATGGGACTCTACCCATGTGAACATCTGTGTAGATTCCCAAGGTGACCTCTGCATTGACCAGAACACGTTTAACCAGAACTGTGTTCATCATTATATCTCATATTAGAGCATCTCCTCTGGGGAAAAAGTAAGACAAAATTGGTGCGAAGATATTGGGCAGAGGGCATTTGTTGGTGTATGATAAAAGATGAGAACAGAGGAAATAGAAAAGAGGTGAAATTCCAAGTGCCTCTTGGGTATGAAACCTGGAAATAAATCTCAAATAGGAGAGGAGCAGGTAGTCCAGAGAACAAGATGAGGGAAAGGCAACACCTGTGTTCAGATTCACACAGTGAGGCCAGGTGGAAGAGCAGGTCAGAGGACAATTTGTTGTACACTTGTCACATGGTGATCATGGTATGAAAAGGTGGAAATTATTTAGTAATTTCAGGGACAATCCTGGCTGCAGGGAATCATTTCACTCCAATAGGATTAATGCTGAAGTTAAATTAACCTCTAGTTAGGGAATTAGATGATTCACTCAATTCTCTTTTTACTCATCTATTTTTTAAGAATGAATGAGATGCTTCATATACATCAGAAAATAGAGATAATAAATGAATTTAAGGAGTGGTCCCAGGCCATGGGAGCAGCAGAAGCCAGGCACGAAAGGGATGGAATTGCCCAAAAGGATACTTCAGCTTGAGAAATTCCTTCTCATACAGGTTAGGGAAGAGAGATATCTCAGTAGTTGCAGGGTCGGAAAGTATCAAGGTTTCCAAAGCCCCGAAAGACCTCATGTTGGGACAAGATATGGGAGTAGGAAGAGGGGAATAAGCACAGCCCTTATTCTGAGGGTGAATGCATCACCAAAGGTGGTTGTAGCAGCCCAGGAAGTACCCATCACATTTCTTACAGGGGATCCTACAGTGGAACCAGATTTGATGTCAGGCCTCTGCCCTTGGCTGGCTACAGGCAATGATGACTTCTGGAGTAACTAGTGCAGGGTTCTTCTGTGGGAACTAGTAGCCTTCTGATGGGCACCCAGGTTCCAGGAGCCACACAACCTGCAGATTCTCTCAGCCCTGCCTGTGGTCAGAGGGTCTTCCTACCCAATTGTTCCTCCCCCTGCTCCTATCACAAGTGTCAGAACTGTGGTCTGAAGGTGAAAGTCCTCCAACAGGTATTTTTCAGTTTTTCTTCTCCACCCAATCCATTTTTTTTTATTTTTATTTTTTTGTAGTTGTAGATGGACAGAATGATTTTGTTTTATTTGTTTATTTTCATAAATAAACAAGGCAGAGGGCAATGACTCAGGTTAGGGGTCTACCCTAGACTTTTCATGTGGTGCTGGGGATCAAACCCAGTGCCTCAGTCATGCTAGGCAAGCGCACTGCCACTGAGCTACAGCCCCAATCTATTATCTTATCTAACATTTGCATCTGCTTTTCACAGCCTTCAAACTAGAAAAAAAATGGCTCAGAGAGAAAAATAACTTAAGGGAAAAAACAGGAAAACTTATTCTTGTTTGCTTGATTGATATAAATTTGTAAAAATTCACTATAAGATATAATAAAAATAATAATTTAAATATAGCATCAATATGTATGTGAATATATTTAAATGTAGGTAGGTAAATTTACTTACCACAACTGCCATATAATCATGCATGCGTAAGAACACGCAGATAATGAGAAAAAGAAAATGAAAAAAAAAGCAATTTGTTTTATATATAACAGGTATTACTATATTTCTTTGTAGATACTTCCTTCTATATGAGTTAATTTAGATCAAAGAAATATATCTAAGTACCAGTATTATATAGATCACATCTCAAGTAGGCATTGAAAAAACAAGGGAGAGAATTAAACAACAGCAGATGGGGTAGAGAGGAAAGATGAGAGGGAAGGGGAGGGGGGATAGTAGGGGATAGGAAAGGTAGCAGAATACAACAGTCATTAATATGGTATTATGTAAAAATGTGGATGTGTAACTGATGTGATTCTGCAACTTGTATTTGGGGTGAAAAATGGGAGTTCATAACCCACTTGAATCAAATGTATGGAAGATGATATGTCATGAGTTTTGTAATGTTTTGAACAACCAATAAAAAAAGAAATAAAATAAATTATCTTATGATTTTCTATTATCCCTTCATGTTTACCCAGCAACTGGAGGCACTAAAGGAATCATGTTTCCAGCTGTTCTATTTTTGCAGTCATAAGTTCTCACCACGAATAAGAATCCACTGGGCACACTTACTCTCCCTCTGTCCTGTTTGTTCTAGAATGCATTGTTCACACCAGGGAACTTTAGAGCTACATGAGGATGTCACAGTTTCCCCTGATGTACTCTCTACAATGAGGAAAACCCTTCAGGTTTGCCAGGAATTTCTCTGTTTCAAAAATATTTTTCAGAATAGCAAATATACTGGAGATATTGGTTTGTGCTTTTGCAATATGACAGGCTTATTTTCCATTCATATTCATAATGACTTTTTGTAGTTATATTATTCATTTCAATCACAAAAACCAAATCTAGATTTCAAAAGGTTAGGAAAACAACCTAACATTGCAAATATAGTGTATATTAAGAAATTTCTTACCCAAATTTTCTTTCCTTCTTGTTGTGTATTACTTCAACATAACAGTTTACAATATTTTCTTCTCTTGATAAAGCAAAATACTAACTCAAACTGAATTTTCACACATTTCTTCTTTACCTGTTCAGCCAGTGTTGAATGCAATAGGACCTGTTCCTGTTCAGGTAAAACCTCTAGTCCTGAACATGTGTGGCCTTCATCAGGAGAACCAGCTCAGTGCATGGTAGAACAGTGTTTGGAAGTCAGAATTCTATGGGAGTTTTTAGTAATGCCGATACTAGATAATTATATGAAACACTGAAGTATGCAGTTATTTATATGAACCTTAGAAAGCATGTATAAAAGGAAGTTTTACAGAAATCCCTCTCATTTTTTGTCTGCTGTTTTCAATTAGATACTTATTATTTGCAATGACTTGATATTCTCAAATCAGTTTCTGAATGAGTTAGGGATTTTTAATTGAAATATGGGAATAATTTAGACATTGATGATGGGTGTGATTGCATACTAATCACAAATACACACAAACAAGTTCATTATGTAATTATAAAACCAAAATTGTGTTATGTTATAAACATAATAAAAAAATAAAGGCAATTTTTCTTTTATAACTTGAAAGAAAATTGAGTACTAATTTAACCCATAATCAAATCAATGTATGAGAACTACTAATGATCATTTGTTAATATCTTAAATCATAAGCATCTTAAAGATAAGGGATAATTCTCTGAATCTTCCTGATGGTTACCTCTTGGAGAAGAGTTCTCTGTTCCTTGTCCCAAGCAAAGAGGGAGAGTGGAAGCCTAATGTAGGAGAAGTCACTCTGAGAAATGAATACACATTGGGAGAGACAGAGTGAGGCACATGGTATGAACCACTTGTAGGACAGAAGTCATGCAGCATCACCTTCACATGAAAGTGTTGAACATTTTCACCCTCTCACTCTCTCTCTACCCTGTAAAGTATGAGACATTCTGAACATGCACAGATGTTTTGGTTGCACCTCCCTGGAGGTTTAGATTACTGTGTGAATACCCATATTGAGGGTGCAGCAATAATCAGCCTCATTGTTTGTCTGAGCCCCTGTGATGCTCACGGCAGCTTTGTTTACAAGAATGGAACAAGAGAATAGATTATGGAATCCAAAGGCAGGTATTTGTGCTCTAGATAAGTGTGTATGAAGCATGTCCTGGCAAATGCTGGTGCTAGCTTGGGTAGTAACCTGAAGGGACTAACCCAGAGCGAAGGCCACAGGTAAGTATTTCTGTCCCACATGAAGACACAGAGAGTCAGGGCTCCTGAATCACAGTCATCTGAGAATCCACCACTAAAAGCAATCAGAGAGAGAGAGAGTTATAGTTATGAATAAAATGGTCCCCCTGACACACTGCTTTTATATAGGCACCCCAAGGATGCAGTTCACCTCCCCTGACCTGAATCAGAAGAGAAGAAAAACAGTTAAAACATGATCCATGCCATGATGGAGATCTTCAAATAGACTTGGTGTCTTCACATGAGTCACTTTAATTTGGTGTCCTCAGGACATTTTAATGCTTCTTCAGACCCAGAGAAATGTTTTTTTTTTTTTTTTGTTGTTGTTGTTGTTGTTTTTTAGGAAAATCCTTCCTTTCTCTTCCTGCTCCAGAATTCAGCCTGATGTCCCCTGGAGGAGATCGTGAAAGAGGCAGATCCTGGGAATTCACATAGACCAGTGAGTACTGGGGGCCTGACACACATGAGTTTTAGTTGATGATTTTCCCCAGATCAGCTTCCTTACACTACTTCAACTCGGGCATAAAGTTCATCTCTAAAAATTCAGAGATGGAATAAAAACAAGGGTGAATTCTCCATTTCTACCTAGTTCATCTACTTTATTGCAAACCCAGTACTTGCTGGTTAACCTTTTTTTTTTCCTGTCCATAAATGCATATTATTTCTCCTTGAGTTAACTGTCAGGCCCTTTTTCTTCACCATAGATCCAATTATGACACTCTGAAGCCAGGTTTGTAGGGAACTCTCTGGACAGTTCCAGAGAAAGGAGTCTCCTACTAACTAAATCCTAGAGACTCTCTCAAGCATCATCAGTGGATCCCAGAATTGAGAATTCAGATACAGACAGCAACAGCACAAGGCTTGAGAAGCCACTTACCTTCACCAGTTGTATGGCTTTAGGACTAGTGGAACTGCAGAATTTAAGAGAAAGTGGA
Organism: Urocitellus parryii; assembly: GCF_045843805.1. Classification (NCBI taxonomy): domain Eukaryota; kingdom Metazoa; phylum Chordata; class Mammalia; order Rodentia; family Sciuridae; genus Urocitellus; species Urocitellus parryii. The sequence goes on along the minus strand of NC_135533.1, from coordinate 118,696,632 downwards.
ATATTCTTCCCAATATCAAAAAATAGGAAAACCATGTTCATCATACTTGAAAATAAAATTAAGAATATTTATGATCAATTACTGTGAATATCTCTAACATTTTTAAAACACTTTCACTTTTTAAGATGATTAAAAATGTTAGATGAGGATAATTGGGGAGTTCAGAAATGAAACTCTTTTAATTTCTTTGTAAAATAATTTTTTTTAAAAAAATATGGTGTTCTTTATTTCAAACAAAAACACAATTTCTAAACTGTTCATAACTACATTATTAAATTTTTATATTTATTATTGTTTCCTTCCAAAATTTTCAATTTTATATGTTTTAAGGGATCCACTCATATTAGGAATACAGATTCATATTAAACTATGTATGGCTAATAGTTAAGTGTATCACATAGTTGTCCATACATACATATGATTATGTGTATATTGAGTTTTTTGTGTGTTTGTGTGTGTGTGTGTGTGATAAATCTAAGATAAAAGAGTGTGATCTGAAATTTAAGTGAGAAAGAAATAGAAATCCTAATTTTAATACATAAAATCCTATTGTTTTTTTATCCTTTTCATTAGAACTTACTAAAAAATGATAACAAAATTAGTCAGATGCAATAAAACCAAGAAAAACAATGGGTTCAAGTATTTATCACACATTTAAAAACAGATGAATTGGGAAGTCGTAGTGAACAGAAAGTAATCCTAACCTCTGCAGTGATCCCTGAGTTACCTCTGAAGTTGTCTCAGACATTCTCATGGAACCATGAATCAACAGTCTTTCTCCTGGGAGGTCTAATGGCAATAAGAAACCACAGGCAAAAGGGGGAATAGGAAACTTGGAAGAGAGAAAATCTCAGGGTACTGTGGAAACAAGTGCATTGAGTACTGCATACATGACATACATTAAAGGCGTCTGAGTTGCAAATCACTCCCCTGTGCTAGGCATTTGAGCAATGAACCTCTTACCCCATATCACAGCCCTAGGAATGAGGCTGCTTATTGCAGTCCTTGTGCTTGCTCCATGGCTCACTCCTCGATTGGTCACTGCAGGGACAGTTGGCCAGAAATTTTGTTGGTGGCTGACTGTAACCTGCTTAGCTACTGCCTGAATACATATGTGTGTGTGTATGTATATATATATATATATATATATATATATATATATATATATATATATATATATATAGTAACTGTGCAACAAAATCAGACCTGCTTCCTGCTTGGTCTCCAGATGTCTTGATTAGTGGCTCTTCAGCCACACTCCCTCTACTCTGTTCTGTGGACCTCCTAGCTGGACAATAGAGAGCCCACATAGGGTCCAAGAGCTCATGTCAGCAAAGCAAAATCAGTTTCATTGTGCATGGAGTTGCTTGATCCAGATAAGAGTTTAAATTGAGCTGTGTATTTTATCCCTTAAAGATTGTACGGATATATGCTGCACACTGTAGAGATTCATATTGATTAGTTCCATTGAAATTCCACTGAAGTGGGTCCTGTGATTCCATCTTTCTACCCTACAGTGACTCTGGTCACACTGCTGAGAGCTTAGAGGTGATATGCCTGATGGTTACTTCTGACATTGTCTCATAACTCTTATACCTGCCCATCCTTCAAAGTCCATGTTCATCATCTTCACAGACCTCAAGAAAAAAAAGTCCTATATTCAGCCCAAATTCTTCCTGTTTGTCAAGGTAAGTCTTTCTCAGTCTAACATGAATTCTACTTTCTAACAGACTGCTGAACTGTGGGTGGAGTGTCTGCCAAAGTTCTATACATATAGACTTTCTCCCAGTGTAGTAATACCAGGAGGTACTACCTGGTGAGAGTACCTTGTAAGAGGTATTAGGGCCCTATTAGAGAGACTTCAGCCATTGGAAGCATGTCCATAAATATAGTGCTTATACACTCACCTTGCCCCCCACCTCTCTCTAGCTCTCTCAACTTACTGGAATAAGATGTGACCATTCAGCTTGGCTCACCCTTCCTCATCTTACTGAAGCCAGAATTAGACAGGCCATCAGTATAGATAGATAAAATGAGTCAGGTCAGATAGAATCAGACCAATTTTGAGTGAGTTTGGCAAGGTGGGGACTGTCCCCTGAGGGATTGAAATGTTAATTCCTTCAGAGCCCTTCCTCCACCCATATAAAGAACCTGCCCCTGCTCCAAACTGTTGCCAAGGTAACCTCTCCCAAGGATTGCCCCTCCCTACAGGGAGCTATAAGGTTGTTAATATGATGTCGTTGGCTACTCCATCCTGCCTTCCCCCTTCAGCCCACCTGTTACCCATCTTTTAGGCAACTCACTCAGCATTCCTGGGCCTAGCCACATAAGCAGGAAAGAGAAAGATAAGGGGAAGTGTGGATGAAGGCAAAACAAAAAAGGAATCTTAGGACACATATAAAGAGCAGAACACCTTGCTTCTTGGGATACCAGAAAACCAGCTATGGCTCCCTCCTCCATCCCAGTAGAGTCTTTGTTACCCCTCTTTACATAAACCCTGCTTTATATGTTTCTCTAATGTTCTAACTTCAACATGTGAGGAAGCCAGACTCATCACCAATAACCAGCAGTATCATTACCATACCTTCACCAGTGTCCCAATCATATGGGACTAATAATCCCATGCTTAAACCTCCAAATCTGTGAATCAAAATAAACCTTTCTTTACCTTATATGTACCCTGCATTGTCTATGTTAATTATTATTATTATTATTAGTAGTAGTAGTAGTAGTAGTAGTAGTAGTAGTAATACCAAGTCAACTAATACTGAGAATCTTTTGCATTTTTTTTCATAAATTAAAGGGGCCTTTTGACTTCTTATTTTCAGTATTGATATATACACTTGTCTAATTTCTTGTCATTTTCTCTCCAGACAGTCTTCTTGCTTATTTTTTTTCATCTAAATTTGTTCCTGCTCTGTGGCCATTCTTCCATTCTGCCTGGACAATAGGCCTAAGCAATCAAACCATGAGAGAATGAAATAGGAAGCAAGGGTATGTGTTAGATCCCAGTATTCATGTGACTCCTGGGGGCCCAGGTGCAGGAAAGTCACACTTGAGTGAGGATACCTTCTGCACAGGACAATGAAGCCAGTATTCCCTTATGTGGCCTGGTGCAGAGCCCTGTCATGAGTAGTCCAACATTGCCCCCTGCTGGCCTCTGATCCATCTCAGAGATTCTAAAAGGATAACCTGACTACAGTAAATGGACATCTTTGGTTTTATTTCTCTGATAGTAAAACCACAAGGTGTTTTGTCCTTATAACTTTTTTTTCCTAATGCTATCCAGAACTCAGATGCACTGTTTATGATCCCATATATTTCATAATTACCTGGTATTTGATCTTGCTTCAGCCAGTGTTGCGACCCCTTGCCCGCAAGGAGGACGCAACTCAGGAATCTTCTTTCAGCAGTTTATTCAGGTCCTTGATACTTTTTCTTCTTTCAGCAGTTTATTCAGGCCTTTGTATTGACATGTCTTTTAGCTTCTACTGCTACTCCTACTGCCACTACTCCTACTGCTACTCCTACTGCCACTACTTCTACTGCTACTCCTATTGCCACTACTTCTACTGCCGTGTGCCCCAGCCTTAATAAAGCAGATAAAGCCCCAATGCACAACTGCCACGTGGACTTTTCTCATAGGGTGCCAAGTCACAGCGTGCCAACTCATTCTGATAAGGAGTTGTTTGTCACAGACTACAGGGGAAACCAGCGCCATCTTGTAATGGCGGCCACAGTTCACAGAAACGGCTCACCACAAGCCAGGTATTTGGGTTATTCCCAGTTTATGAACATTTTGAACAAAATTTAAAAGCTAAAGTTCAGGACAGAAAATAAGTTGCAGTAATGCTGCCTATGTTCCTCTTACAGGTTTATTTTTATCAGATTACTGCTTTTATGAGTCTCCTGTTGTGACTCTCACTCCATTCTATAGGTCTTGGCTTCAAATGTCAGTTTTCTTTTTGAGAATATAAGATTATCAGGGAATGAGTGTTGTCTGCTTTGATATGGTTCTCTGTTCTCTAATTGACCCTTCAATATCTACCTGAAAAACCAATTTTGTTTTGACTCTTATATAAGTTATTTTCTTCTAGTTTATATTTTTCCATATGAGTACTGGTATGAAATAACATTGCTATAAATATAAATTACTGTTACACTGGTGCTCTTACAACATCTCAACTAAGTGACCCTCGTGAATATTTACATAGGAGGAAAAATTCCTAATCACTTTCAGTTGCTAAGAGATTCATGGATTTAAAGTAGGTAGGTTTATAAAGTCTAAGTACAAAAACCAGATATTTTTACAAAATTCTTCCACCTGAGGAATATGTAGGGAAAAGAATAACTTTTGTGTTTTAACTAGGAAAAATGAACATGGAATGCTGGAGAGGGTTTGTACTTCATCAGAGAATCCAAAGCTATACCAGAGTGTAATCAGAAGGAAAAGATGCACAGCTTACCTAAGTTCTCTGAGCTCAGGGAAGATCAGCAAAGCCTGAGAACAGATCAGGAGACATGCAGGGGGTAGGAAAAGCTAAACAGGAGTGTATGTTGCTCATAGGCAGAAACAAAGTAATGGGGCAAAAAGTAGTGGTGATTTTTTTCTCAGTTTATCCCAGGTTGGAGATCTCTTCGGCATTAAGGATATACCCAAATGAGAATAATGGAAAGAGTGTATTGAGTGGGGGTTGGAAAGTGATAATCAGCCTTTTTTAAATTTTAAGTCTGTTTTTAGGTTGGAATCTAGTGGTACACAATGAGGCTCTACTCCACATACCAACAAAGATGTTATGTCCACCGAAAACTAAAAAAAAAAAAAAAAAAAAAAAATATGGGGCTGGGGATGTGGCTCAAGTGGTAGCGCGCTCACCTGGCATGTGTGCGGCCCGGGTTCGATCCTCAGCACCACATACAATGAGGCTCTACTGACAAAACTTAGGCCTGAGTTTAGGACTGAATCCTTAATGACTGATCACTTATATATTAGGTAACATGATCTGGGTCTTCTTCCAAAAAAATCCTGGGTACCAACTGTCACAGCAACCTCCAATGATTCTATAGCTCCCTGTGTAAAATAAAATGACCACAGGCTCTGAGGCACATCATGTGATTTACAGGTAGAATTACACCTACATGTACATGTGTGGAAATTTCTGCTCCATGAAGGTCCGCAATCAACTCTTAAACTCTGAAATTTTGAAAATCCCCAATGGGTATTAGATGAGAGAAGGATGGAAGTCAGTTCCTATTGAAGACAGATTTAAAGATAGGTAGTTAGGGGGCTGGGATTGTGGCTCAGCAGTAGAGCACTTGTCTAGCACGTGAGAGACCCTGGGTTTGGTCCTCAGCAACATATAAAAATAAATAAACAAAACTGAGGAATTGTGTCCAACTACTTCTAAAAAGTAAATATTTTTTAAAAAAATGTAGTGTAGTTTGGTACATCAGGTCTGATATTGAGTCTAATAGAGCAAAACAGAGTTGAATCTAAGAAAGAAAACAGAGATCCATCTGTGTCTGAGAAATCAGAAACCACACTTGGGAGATTGAAATGTTAACATCCCCAAGGCCCTGGCCCATCCTAAAGAACAGTTAAGGAAGCAGCTCCCAGGAAATAGGAAGGCACTAATCAATTCATCCTAAGCCCTTCTTGCCTGGACCACTCCTTCCCTGCCCCATTGGTCTACAGGTTTCCAACCTTTTGGCCTTCCCAACTGCATCCTCCATCCCATGAATGATAAATGAAAATAAGCAAGATAAAGGACAGAAATGTAGAAGGCCAAAAAAATAAAATAAACTTAGAATTTAAAGGGATGGGACTTCCTCATCCTATGGACTCCATCTGCCTTTTGGATCCCCTTCTTCCTGGGAGGAAATCTGTTCTGCTAACCTTTAATAAAGCTTTTTATTTTCTAAACTAAACTTGCCTTGGCGTGCTTCTCTCGTGCTATACTTCAGCACCCAGGGAAGCAGGACTCTTCAAGGTAACTAGTGGAATCACTATGATGCCAGAAAATCCTACCTATGAACGTCCACATTATCCTGAGTGCTGTCACATGAAGAAGAGTGTCATCCTTGGGACTTACCTCACTTAACTTCCCAGGAAGACTCTCAGAGTTTTCTAATCAATGGTGGAACCTCTCCTTCAGTCACTCATGTCCCTCAAGAAAGTTTGCTGATTTCACTCCTAAACTTCTTATCACATCCCTACCCCAATGCCTAACTTTCTCTACTTGACATCAAACCAAAAGTGCAGATACCCAGCAAGGGAGCCAGGACAGACCTGGGCCTAAAATTTAGCTGATGCCTCCATCCTCACAAAGCATTTTGCTTAGTGTCTCCGGACCTGAGAGCCTGTTACAGCCCAAAGCACAAACAACTAGAGACAAACAGGTGAGATCTTCTCTGAATCCTTGAAGAGCAGAGACCATGCTGTGGAGGAATGTCCACCTGCTGAAAGAGTCTCTGAATCGTGGGAAAGAATAGAACTCATTTGCTGCTTTTTTTCCAGATAAAACAATTTAAATGTACAACATCTGGTTGTAAAATCAGATCACCATACTGATCACAAGAAAAAGTTTGGATGTTATCATATTTATTTTTGTTGTTATTTGTTTTTAGGGTGATTTTGGTGTTCATTTATTTTCAGTTTTCCTAAGATTTCAGAAACTTTGATTACAAAATTTAGAGGACTTAAATGTATATTTATTCAATATATATTTAATATATAAGCATATTAATTGAAAGTTGGTGAAAAGGTATAGCCCATAACAGCAAGCAGGCTGATATTTTTGTACCAATTCCCCATCTGCCTGTGTCACTATGAGAAACATTATTGTGGTCAATGACACAGTAATAGTCAGCCTCATGCAGGTTGCAGCTCAGAAATGAGAAAAAGTTATGAATTGGTTGGGATATCTTTGAATCCAGAGAAGAGGCCAGGAACCCCAGAGCCAAGTAGAATATACAAATATGAGTAGTATCTTAGGAAAAAATCTATAATTGTTCCCCATCTTGTACTGGTCCCACTGTATTCCTTTTTCAGCAACATGGAAGACATTGCTCAGGGTGCAGATGAATCTGACAGATGCTTCAGGAGGTGCTGAAAGGGAGGGTGGCTGAGTCACCAAAGGCTGGGGAGACAACCTGTAAAGAGTCAATAATGAGAGCTGGAGTGGGAACCATATTTTAAATACTGCTCATCAGAACTAAAAGAATTGATATATGATGGGAGCTGTCCTGAGTCTCTAAGACCTGTCCCTAAGTGTGTACTGAGACAGTAGTGAGAGGAATGAGGGTACACCTGAGTCTCTAAGACCTGTCCCTAAGTGTGTACTGAGACAGTAGTGAGAGGAATGAGGGTACAGGCAATGGTAGACCGGTGCTTGATTGCCACAGAGAGACTTTGCTACCTTAGGCTTGTCTTTTTCTCTCTGCTGCTTTCAGGGAAAATAAGTGACTGTTCAGATAAATTGAACTCCTTTCTTCTTGCTTTCTCATATTGCATCTGATTTCTGAATCAGGAGGCTTAGAGAGGATCTGAGGGGAAAGGATGCTGAGGGAGATGCCCCGTTCTGAGTTTACCATAGGAAATGTCATAGACAGTGCAGCTATTGGAACCCTGCACAGTTCCTGCTTGGGAGTCATCACCAGGCCCCGAGAGCATCAGGGTGAAGATCACCTTGGGAAGCACAGGAGACAGCTCAGCCTTTACTAGACCTGAGGCTAGTGGGGTTCAGACAGCCTTGGGAAACATCATGAAAGCCCTCCCACTGCTCTTCTTTGCCACCTATTGTCACAGGTCAATCTTTAGGGTCCTAAGGGCTGAATGCCACAGATTTGCCACCATCATTGGACACATTGCTTTGCCTGGAATGTTTAGTAATAAGTTGCACATAAGCACAATTTTATCAATATTAGAATGCTGCCTGTCATGTATAAATTATGCAATATATTGGGTTGGGATTGTGGCTCAGCAGTAGATCACTCGCCTAGCATATGTGAAGCCCTGGGATCGATCCTCAGTACCAAAACAAATAAATAAAATAAATATTTTTTTTAAATATGCACTATAGAGAAGAAAGAACACAGTGCTGTGAATTTAATAAGCTCTATCAAAATTCTAATCCTCAACAATTGAAACTCTCTATATGGGACGTTAAGGGGTCTTCTCAGAGGAACTGCACCTTGAGTTGAGTCTATGAAATTGAATGAGGTTAGCTTGGAATGTTGTATTGTGGCAGAGTGCTAGCTTAGCATGTTGGATGCCCACAGTTGAATCTCTAGCAGTTACATATATACATACACTATGTATTTAAATACAAATTTCATATTACATATGATATCACATTGCTAGAGATTTTCAAACGTTTTCTTAAAAATTTAATTTGTCTATACAGAATCAGTGGCAATGGAAAACAGGATAGGGAGATGCATCACAGTTCTGTTCATAGACAAAATCTTCATAACATGTTACACACAAGAACCTGTGCGTAGAGAAAGGATGAATATATTAGAAACTGGACATTTCTTGTTTGAATAACCAGGCATGTGCCTGTACAAGAAGTACTTCAGAGATTAGATATAATCTGAGAAAGAAGAAAGGAAGGAGTTTAGTTCACCAGAACAGCCACATATTTTCCCTGAGGACATCAGAAAGAATAAGACAAGTCTGAAGTAGCAGAGTCCTTCTGTGGGAATCAAGCACTAATCTACCATGGCCTGTGCTCTCATTCCTCTCTTGTGTATTGTGAAAAATATGACAATGAGATGGTTTCTCTATGCAGAAAAGAATAAAATACTTGATAAGGAGTCGGGTGTTTTGGCTTCTCTGTTTGAAAACACTTGACTGTGACCTTGTCTAGTGGCATGCTCTCAACTTAGTGTTAAAGATGGGGTCCAGGAATTGTGAGGGCAGTCACTGATGGGGAATGTGGATGCCAAGTACAGAGAAGAGTTGGTGAGAGAGCACTGGAAGCCATGTTTAATCAAGTAGTAAAGAATACAATAATTCTAAAAATGCTTTATCTGCTACGGCTAGCTGTCCATTGTGTGTGCATTTTTACTTAACCATTCATGCATTATGCATATTATCTAACTTAGTATCTTCAGATTGAGCCTCAAGTGATATGACGAATTTAGGTTTAGGATAGACTAGCACCATTTTGATTGGCCCAAATACAGATTGCAGGAATGACTGAAGAAGAGTTCAGATAATTCAATTGTGTGTAACATTTCCTCACAAACAATTGACAGTCATTATCCATTTTGGACTTATATATGACTGAAACTAACCAGCTCCTTTTCTAAAGCTGTCTCTAGGGACAGTCAACATTGGGTGTCAGAGTCGTCAGTGTCTGGTCTTATGAATCCCTTATCCTGTAATCATATTTCTAACCAGGCTCTATTATGGGAAGGTTAAGAACTCTGTTCCCCATCTGGGTCTGACTGTGATGAGCTCATTGTAATGTATCATACATTAAACCTGTAACACCCTCAGGCTCAGCACATGAGAGGATCACGCAGCTTAGCAAAGGAGCCAGAGAACAAGGAAGGTGACCAAGTGTTTATGTTGTTTGCATTTCAAATCAGGGTCCTGGGTTCTTGGCTAGACTTCTACTGCAACCAGTATGAGAAGTTATCATTGGTAACCAAAACTGTTCTGTGTTGGGGTTTAAGTGTGCAGAGTTTAGCTCCCTCAGCCTGACACCTTGCAAGAAGCTGTGGCTGTGATTTAGGTCAGCTGAAGGCATGCCTCTCTAGGAGGAGGAAAAGTCCTCTTCCCCTTATCACAAGACACAAGCTTCTGCATGGTTTGGCCTAGAGGAAGAAGCTTCCTGCATACTGGACCTGGGAACAGTACATTCGGGGATTAGATAATGTCTACAAAGAACTTTGGGAGGGTACTTATCAAAAAGAACAGGAACAACTTGAATTTAGCTCTGTGTACCCGCTGAGGCATGATATTTGGGCTATGTGGGTGAAGTGCTACTGAAGAATTGCTTGCTTTGTTAGAAGAAGAATATAAAAGAAACATGCGAATAAACCTCAGCATGCAGTTGCAATTGCTGCCTTGGCTCTGCATCCCCTGTGTCCCGGTGATTTCGAGACCCGAACGCACTAGACGTTCACAGTTCTGGAGCTACAAATGAGAGTTATTGTCCCTCTTGAGCAGGAGAACAGTGAGAGCTCCTGAGTCTCACAATTTAAGAAGTGAACCCCCAAACCCAAACAAACAATGTCTAGAATGAGGAAGGACAACACAGGGCCATTACAACAGCTGGAATATAAACACTGAGTGAGAAAGAAAAGGAGACATTTCCAGGCTGTGGTATGAATTTTGTAAGGATCCCCTGGCCCTAAAGTTTTAGACCAAACTTCCTAATTACCCATGATTTCTTACAAAATGCATGAATAAAGGGGGCATATTTATGTGGTGTATTATAACACTATGAGCCCTTTACCATCAACTTTCAAAACATGGTCCTCAGTCCTCAGAGCACTTAGATTTTCAGAGGTAGACCCAGGGTGGCTGTGTGCTGTGATTTTCCCCATGGGAAGAAGCAGTTGCTCTAGCACTGTGCATGGTCCACTGAGCAAATATTCATGATCCAATAAAGCTAAACCCTTTGAGTTTCTACCAGTTTTCTACAAATGTCCACAGTGCCATCTGAATGTCTTTTGCTCTAAAATGATAAGATCTCATTTGATAAAGAACTGTTCATCATTTGTTTGATGTCCTGGCCATATTTCCAAGACAATATAACATTCATTGCATGAGTTTTCTTTGAGCATTTCTATTTATATCTATTTATCTGTTTTTGTTCTTTGTTTTTTGAAAGCATTCCCAGTTGTGTGCAGTTCAATTTTAGTGTTGCGTGTTCTTAACCTTATCTAAATTTTTATCATTAATATACTTGTATTTATTTTGTATAATGCCTTATTGGTTTATCTTAATTATAAGATAATAGTGGGATTTATGGTCCACATAATTTTACACATAGGAAACACAAATCATCAATTTAATTCCCCAGTATTCTCCCTTTTCCTCCATATACCATCCCCTGTGTCTTTACTCTACAGGTATCATTTCTGTTTTTCTTTACTTTCTGCATTAAAATTTTTAATAAAATTGGGAGTCACTGTGATATATTTCTACATACACATAGCATCATTGGTTTGATGTCCTTCTACAGGACCCACCATCCCTTCGATTTCTTCCTTCATGAATCTTTTTTTACTCAATATTTCTCCCTTCAAGGACCCAGTTCTTTCTTTTATAAGTGGAACATAATAAGAGAAAAAGAAATAAAGATGCGACCTCAATCATGAGTGTTTTGAAAGAGTTAAAGAAATGTTTTCTTAACTAACTTCCTGATAAGATTATTGAGTTTGAGCTTCTCATTGGATGTTGACAGAACTTAAGTAAAAAATGATTTTAGTAATTATTTCTACAGGGATAAAAAAAAGAAAGAGGAAATGCTCCAAGTTAGAGGATTAAATTTTCTTTTTGTCTCATTTACATTTTTTTAACTACTTCAGTGAAGATAAAGTCAGTCATGCAGATGGTCAACATGACCACACTACTCAAAAAAAAAAAAAAAAAGCACAGATGGGCATTACTGGTTGTTTTTTGTTTTTTTTTTTTTTTTTTTTTTTTTGGTTTGTCTGTTTGTTGGTTGGTATCAGGGATTGAACTTAAAGGGGCTTAATCACTGAGCCATATCCCAGCCCCAACCATTTTATTGTTGTTGTTGTTGTTGTTGTTATTGTTGTTGTTGTTGTTTTTGCAAAGTTTCTTAGGTTCTTGCTAAGTTGCAGAAGCTGGCTTTGAAACTTGTCCTCCTGCCTCAGCCTCCCAAGCTGCTGGAATTACCACACCCAGATTTTAGGGTTTTCCTGTTTGACAATAATGTTTGCATGATAGCACATATTGTTTTTAGGAATATTATCAATGTCAGTGATTCTACCAGAAGAGAACAACTAGCCTCTTAGAAGAAGATTAAAACTCTTTCCTCTTCAATTTCTGAAGACCTGTTTTGTGGTCTAATATATAACCTACCCTGCCAATGAATCCATATTTAATTGAAAATAATGTTCCTAAGCTCCAGTGACTAATTTGGGTGAGAGTCTGAGAAGAGCCTCATATTAGTTAGGACACTGTTTCCCACACTTCTAATCAGTACAAGCAGTTTATTAGTTGTCTACTTGCATCTCCCTGTCCTAAAATCAATCTTCCTAATCTACCTGCTGTGGAGCAAGTGGAGCTTTATACTGAATCAGACACACACTGAAAACACATTATGCATTATCATTGAGATACATAGACTTAGCAATTTTACTTTGTTATTAGACCAGATAGTTCTGACATTCTGGATGAACCCAATTGCAAGTCTCTGATGTGAAATAACATGGCAAAATTCTTCCTCACAAACTTTTTCTACTGCATGTGATGAATGGTGATTGACCATGTGTTCCTTTTATTCTTTTACTAATTCAACACAGGATTACTCAGCATAATTCTTCTCAATCTGCAGAAGGAATCATGCAGGGAAGAAGAAGGGCAATAGCTCTTCAACTTATCATGCTATTGTCCAGATATAGCACAGGACTGCTCTGATTCTACTTTATTGGGCAAAGCAGTCCTCAGCCAAGGCACTCTTCTTAGAGGCAGAGAATTATATCTGGCACTCAAAAGGACCTGGAATCTTGGAAACCATGCAGCACTTGTGCATATGTATGATGCAGAGTCTCATGTCCAACTAATTCCTGGACACCTTTTAAGTTGCTCACAAAAGCAAGCCTTCAGTATTCCAAGTTGAGTATTAGGATAAATAGCTTCTCTGTGACATCTTTGTTGTTTTTTTTAATTGTTTTGTTTTGGGAACAGGTTTTCCCTCAGTTGTTGAATCTTGTCTTACACTTATTATTCCCACTGGCTCAGCCACTAGAGTATCTGGGATTATATGCATGCACCACCACAGATGGCAAAACAAAGTCTTCACTGACCAGAAATCTAACTTGGATCATGGCATTGAGAGAGCTGAATCCTAACCACTAGATCACCCAGAGCATCTTACTCATACAAATAGACCTGCTGTTGTGTTCACACAAGGACCTTCTGGTGGTTCTCATGGATGGTAGTGAAGCTTTTCCTGGCTAATTGTACTCTCCAATGTTCACCCTATGTCCGGGAGTGAAAATGCACTCATTTGGCCTTTTCCTGCAGCTGCTTGTTGTACAGAGAAAGCTCTGGATGAAGCCTGTTCCCCTATCACTCTGGCTACCTCATGGTAAGGTTAATAGCCCTCTTTCTTTTTTGATTGTTCAAACATCAGATTATTGTGCCCCAAATCAGCAAGGGACAATTTGGACTCCCATGTAGTTCTCTTGAATTCCCTTCCATAGGTTTTAAAGTGAGAGAATGCACAACAACACAGCAAACAGAGTGGCCCTCAGAACTCCTGTTTTTTTTTTTTTCAACTTTTGGTCACTTAGCTGCAACCACCCAAATAAACATTTTGTCCCTTAAGAAATCTAAGGGGAAGTGTCTCAGGTCCAGAGCTTGCCATCCTTGCCATCCCCCTTAGATGTCCTTGCACATCTTCTTGGAAAATGAGGTGTTACCCAGATTTTATTTATAAACCAAAGCAGGGAATCTCAGCTGAAATAAGAGTAAGAGGGAAACATGAAGGGCATTCATTTCTTATTTACCTCACTGAAATTCAGAAACCTGATTTGGACTCTCCACAGGAAGGATATGTACTAAAATGGTTTGAATCTTTTCTCATTGATGTGCCACAATCATGGACATGGCTGAGAATACACACCTTCACCACCTGTCCCTGTCCTGAGCCTCCCTGATGTGTCTTTTGTTGTTATCAGCATATGGAGATAACACAATTTTCTTAGGAGTATTCATGTCATCATATGGGCTCCAGGAAATGTAGTGCAGTTACAGAGGTCTTTGCAGAGGTTGTGGTAATATAAGAGACACCCTCCAATCTCTCTGACCTAAGCACACAGGGCAGGAGCCTGATACTCCCAGTGCTTTTCAGCTTCAAAGTAACTCCCTGGGAGTCTTATATGTGAGCTCTCTTTCCTTTTATCTCAGACCCACCACAAGCCCTGACTTAGGACAGTCACTCTTCCAAGTGAGGAGATGAAGGGCCTGGCTAGGCATTTCCACAGGTCCATTGATGAGATATTAAGCCCAATGAAGAGTGAGCAGATATCAAAGGAAACAGGTTTCTAATTCTACTACAATAATTTTTGAATTAAACATCTTAGATCAGTATGTCTATAATACAATGAACACAATGAAGGCTGAATTATATTGCTCTCTATTCTGATGGAGTTATAAAATAAAACTCTAACACAGAAGTGATCAGAGAAAAGTGTCCATCAACACAGAAATATTGAGGAACAACAAAGGCCATACAGAATCAAAGGAAATACAATACAATGTGAAATGGCCCCAAAAGGAATTTATAACTGAAATAAATCATTCAAGAATGAATATCATCTATGAGTTTCCAAATATAAAAGTCATATTAAAGGAAACCTTACCAATATTCAAAGAAAGAAAGTCAGTGGTTGCTTGGATGATTCTTTGAGCAGAGATGGAGGGAGGATTCCAAAAGAGCAAAGGGGGCTTTGTGTGTAGTGGACAAATTCCTTGGCCTGAGTGTGTTGATATTCCCAAAGGTGTGAAAATATTGCAAAATCTCTCAAATTTTTCATTTATGTGCATGTTATTGTCTGTCGAATATTGCTTGTTAGAAAACACATAAAATTAGGCTAAAACATGAATCACAGATATTCAAAATGAGGGCTAAAGAGAATAAGACACAGTTCTAGAATTCCTAGAAATAGGAAAAATAGAGTGTGGAACTACAGTGTTCCCCATCAGAAGTCAAATCTGAGATGGCCAGGGTTGCACTGGCTACTTCATCATTTGAACTTCAGAGTAAAGAGACCACAGCATCCTGTTCAGCTCCTCAAGCTAAGGAGAATTTCTGTTTTTATGGAGACATTTTCCTAGGAACATCCTGCTGTGAGTGACTCTGAAAACACATAAAAAGAGGCTCCTTACTCAAAGAAAGTGCCAGAATATTCAGTTGAGGATATGGTAGTGGTAGCAGAAAAAGCCAGAGGCCAGGCCTGAGCAAAGATGCTGGGCATTGGCCCTTCTGACAGATGGTAAAGGGGTTTTTGTCTCACTTCCCCATGAACCTGGAGCACTGTGGGAGCATTGAGGCTACTGTCATAAGACTGACAGAAATAGTCAGCCTCATCCTCAGGCTGGAGCCCAGTGATGGTCAATGAACCAGAGTTGCCAGACTTGGAGCCAGAGAAGCGATCAGGAATCCCTGAGGGTCGATTGCTATCACCATAGATGAGGAGCTTAGGGGCTGTTGCTGGGAACTGCTGATACCAGTTCACAAAACTGTAACCAATATTGTTGCTACTTCCAGTGCAGGAGATGGTGATCCTCTGTCCTGGAGTCCCAGAAAGTGAGGGCTGCTGAGTCAGCAAAGGCTGGGCCCAGGTCCCTGGAAGTGAGAGAAACACAGAGAGCATAATTTTTGTCTAGAGACAAGAGTAGAATCAGGACCTATATCAGAGGACACCCACACCCTATTCCACCTCCATATCATGTCACCTGTGCACTGAACAAGGAATGTGAAGAGGAGACAGGACCAGGCCATGGCGAAGGTCATTTTGAGCTCTGCCTTTTGTTCCTGATGCTGAGCAGAGGTTCCCCCAAGTCTCTCCCTTGCTCTTTTCATACTCTGAGAAGGGGAGGGTCTATCCATGCAAATTAGGTTTCTCTATGATATCTGATTGCATCCTGGCTCCTGATTCAGACTCCTTTACATAAAAATGCCAAGTGGGTGTGCAGGGGTAGAGTTGGGTTGCTTCAGATGATGTGGGAGGTCACAGCTATGAGGCCTATCATGAGAGCATCAGACAGGGCCAGGTGGCTTCTTACAGTTCCAGTTTCTTTCTAATCACTCTTAACTGGTCTTTAGCACCCCCTGTTGTCCAAGCTCATAAACATTATCATGTGATATTGTGATCAGACCCCCTGAGACAGTCCTACATCTCCTTTACATTCCCACTTCCTCTGTGTAGTGGCCAGGCCAGTGAGCTCCTTCTGTGGCCTCCTCCTTCCCTCAGGATGGCCTTCTTGCTTTCCTCAGACTCCACATTGTAAATTTATGCATACTTCACTTGATTACTCCCTAGACAAAAGTACGATGGTATCTTTGATATAAATTCTTATTAGATCAAAATTTAAGCAAGTGAAAATACAGTCTCCTGTTTTATTAGCTTGCAAGGTGCCATCTAGTTTACTATACACAAAGGACTATGTCCCAAATGTCCTTTTGCCTAGTACTTGGTGAGGAACTCACTTGTAAAATCTTATGAACAGCCTTTTGATGTCATTAAGAAGATACTTGTATGCATGTTTTCAAGCTTTCTCAGTTCACATATTTATAACCCTTATTGTCAGCAAGTGATACTGAGAGTGGTGACTATAACTCCATCACAGCCATATAGCTTCAGCCACCACTGGCTACATGGAATGCCACAAGGATTGTAGATCCTGAAAGGACTCAGACAGCAATACTCTTGAATGTTTTCAGACATGGATGGAAATTCACTGTTTTAGGCAATGGCAGGGATTGAGGTGGTCTAAACATGAATATCAGCCAACCTTTTGTTCAAAATTTGTTCAATAGGTTTCAGTGTATTTCACAAGGGTTCCTGTGGTTGCAGCTGAGGAAGTAAATCATATTGTAAATTTTTTTTAAAAATTATCTTATTTTTAAATGTTCTTATTAGTTATAAGTGACAATAGAGGGTATTTCAACATATTACACATATGTGTATTATAACTTCCCATTCTTCTGGTTGTATATGATATAGAATTACATTGGTCATGTATTTATATATACACATATGTCTCAGTTATTCTATTATCTTTCATATTCCTATTCTTCTCCGCTTCCCTTTATTACCCTCTGTCTTATCCAAATTATTTATATTCATCCTTAAGCCCTGCACTTATGTGACTTAGCAACCACTTTTCAGAGACAACTTTCAGTTTTTGGTTTGGGGAACAGGCTTATTTCACTTAGCATGATAGTCTCCAGTTCTATTCATTTACTGGCAAATACCATAATTTTATTGTTCTTTATGGCTAGCTAATATCCCATTGTGTATATATACAAAATTTTCTTTATCCATTTACCTGTTGAAGGACACCTAGGCTGGTTCCATAGTTTAGCTCTTGTGAGTTTAACTGGTATAAATATTGATGTGAGTGCATCACTGTAGTATGCCAATTTTGAGACCTTTGGATAGAAACCAAGCAGTGAGGTAACTGGAATAAACTGTGATTCCTTTGTAAGTTTTGTAAGGAATCTCTAAACTGCTTTCCAGAGTGGTTGCACCAATTTGCAGTCCCATCAGCAATGTATGAGTGTACCTTTTTACCCACATCCTTGACAACACTTTAGTTGCTTGTATTCTTAATAATTGCCATTGTAATTTGTGTGAATTGGAATCTCAATGTAGTTTTAATTTTCTTTTTCTAACTGCTAGAGATGTTGAACTTTTTCTCATAATTTTGACATTTCTGGATTCCAAGATAGGCAACAATTGCCATTCTATGGCCTAAAAACTTCCATACTTAGGACCAAAACTCACCCCATAGTAGGTTGTACTTTTTATCTCCAGAAAAATTTGTAATTAAATACAGACAGAATTAAAATCAAGCAATTATATTTATTTCTGGGGTAAGATAAATTGTATGCATTGTGGAATTTAATATTTGTTACATTTATAAAGTGATAATCCATAGATTATAAAATACAATATACATTTTCTGATTAATAGGTTATTTAAAAAAATATACATTAAATGTGTGCATTATAAAGTCATTCAAATTTTGGGGGTTGGGGATGTGGCTCAAGCGGTAGCACACTCACCTGGCATGCACAGGGTGCTGGGTTCAATCCTCAGCACCACATAAAATAAAATAAAGATGTTGTGTACACCAAAAACTTAAAAAATAAATACTAAAAAAATTCCCCCCCTCCTCTCTCTCTCTCTCTCTCTCTCTCTCTCTCTCTCTCTCTCTCTCTCTCTCTCTATCTCTCTCTTTAAAAAAAAGTCATTCAAATTTTTAAAACTTTAACATGTTAAATTTTAATCCTTATTTCTTCCTTCCTTTTCCCTCTCCCTCTTAGGAATAAGCACTGTAGGCCCCTTTGTAAGTTTCTGTAGTTTTAATGAAAATTCATTTCTTCATCTTCACATAGTTCTCTCCAGGGCAATGATTGTTAATTTTCTGCATATTTTATCCTTCCACAGGAGAAGCTCCACTTGCCCTTCAATTCAGAAATAGCAAGACAAAAACACCTCATCTGCAGTAGCAGATGAGAAAATTTAATTCTTCTTGTTTTCATAAGTGTACCCAAATCCACCAGCACATACAAAGTTTATTTTTGACTATCCTCTTCTCTAACTTTAACTTCAAATATGAACACAGAATATTTGAACTATTTACATCAAGCAACATTAAAAAATATTATAAAATGACCAATGTTTCATAAAGAAAAATTCAGATAGAAAACAGGCAAATGATAGTGGAACTGAAAATGTCTGCAACCACTCTGGAAAGGCATATGGAAATTCCTCAGAAAACTTGGAATGGAACCACCATTTGACCTAGCTATCCCACTTCTCAGTTTATACCCTGAGCACTTAAAATTAGCATTCTACAGTGATGCAGCCACATTGATATTTATAGCAGCTCAATTCACAATAGCTAAACTATGGAACCAACCTAGATGCCTTTCAACAGATAAATGGATCAGGAAAATATGGTGTACATACACAAAGAAATATTAGTCAGCACTAAAGAGAAATCAAATTATGGCTTTTGCTGGTACATGGATGGAACTTGAGACTATCAAGCTAAATGAAATGAGACAGTCCCAAAAATCCAAAGGCCAAATGTTCTTTCTGATATGTGAATGCTAACCCATAGTAAGGAAGAGTAGGGTGGGTAAATGTAGAAACACTTCAAATTAGACAAAGGGGAATGAAAAGAAGGGATGGGAATGAGAACAGGAAATACAGTAGAATGAACAAGGCATAACCTTCCTGTGTTCTTTCAATTACATATATATAAAGACCAGTGGAACTTCACATCATGTTCAGCCCCAAGAATGGGATCAAAATTGTAATGGTTGCCCCCAGTGTATATATAATGTGTCCCAATATACACTACTGTCCTCTATATCTATACAAAAAAATATAAAATAAAAATAAGCACATGAAATAACACTAAATCTCATTTATCATTAGACTGTGCATATTAAGGTGCTACACATTTATTGGATGGTTTGAATATTCCACAAAGGTAATGAAGTGAAAATAAATGTACACTGAAACAATGTGTTCACTGTTAATCCAGGTGCCTGAAGATCTTGTGGAAACCAAAAGAAATAATAACATATGCTCAGCTAGCATGAGCTCACCCATTCCCTAAGTCAATCTGTGGATTACTGCATAGATGCATGAATACACAGGTTATTCATAAGAAAATAAACCACTTAAATGAAGATATTAGTTTATCACTATAATCCCTTTCTTCATTTATTTAAACACAAGTGCAGGGTCTATGAACAAGTGCAGGGTCTACGATTACTGACCAGAAGCACTTTAAATACAGATTATTCTTTCAACAAGGTTTGTTATTATGATAAAAGTAAAATACACCAATTTTATTGTTATGGTTTAAGGCTTTGGAATATTGAAATTTGAAATTAAGGTTAAAAAATATACAGAACAATAAAACATCTTATTAGACTTTTAATTTTTACTGCTTCAGATATTTGAAGCATAATATCTGAATTCAAATGTTTACATGGATATTTAACATGAGTCTATGATTAAGGAGTTTTTAAAAAACAAATGAAAGAAAAATATTAAAATATTTAAATAAAATATAAATAAAATAATATTTTATTTATTTTATTAAATAAAATATTAAAATAATACATTTCAAACTGCAGAGACATCATGGATATTTACATGTTTAATTCAGTGATACTGTTTTAAAGACAATGCATTTACAGGATTCAGTATCTAATTTGAATTACAATTGGGTCCCGATGGGTAGATACTGATTGCTGTTGGAATTTTATTACCTTTATATAATTATGCATAATTTTTTAATTAAAAGAAAATTTTGTAATATACTGAGTTTTAATGATATTATGGATTATCACCTTGATGGGCTTTAACTTCTGTGCCATACCTCCTTTACTAGTGATAATTGATAATTTTATTATTTTTTATTAATTTTTATTTTTATTGATTTAAAAAAAAATAAATGACAGCAGAATGCATTACAATTCTTATTACACATATAAACACAATTTTTCATAACTTTCTCTATAAAGTATGTTCACACCAATTCATATCTTCATATATATACTTTGGATAATGATGTCCATCACATTCCACTATCATTGCTAAACCCCTGCCCCCTCCTTGCCTCTCCCACCCTTCTTCCCTATCTAGAGTTCATCTTTTCCTTCCATGCTCCCTCTCCCTACCCGACTATGAGTCAGTCACCTTTTATCAAATAAAACATTTGGCATTTGTTTTTTGGAGATTAGCTAACTTCACTTATCATTATCTTCTCCAGCTCTTTCGATTTACATGCAAATGTCATGATTTTATTCTCTTATTGCTGAGTAATATTCCATTGTGTATATATGCCACGTTTTTTTATCCATTCATCTACTGAAGGGCATCAAGGTTTTTCCACAGTTTATGTATTGTGAATTGTGTTACCATAAACCTTGATGTGCCTGTGTCCCTGTAGTTTGCTGTTTTTAAGTCCTTTGGGTATAGATCCAGGGGAGAGACAGCTGGGTCAAATAGTGGTTCCATTCCCTATTTTCCTAGGACTCTCCACACTGCTTTCCATATTGGCTGCACTGGTTTGCAGTCCCACCAGCAATATATGAGTGTGTTATTTTCCCCCACATTCTCACCAACACTTATTGTTTGTCTTCATAATAGCTGTCATTCTGACTGGAGTGAGATGATATCTTAGAATGCTTTTACAGTTTCTATGACCATTGTGTAATGCAAGAGAATTATGGTGTACCACTAATATAAACCAAACTCTAGTGTTTTATTTTATAAACAGGGTTTTAACTGCTGCAGTAAATTGTCATAACTTGGAATCTCTACAGAGGGTTCTATCTCACTCACTCATCTGGTGGTTTCACTGTCATAAGTTTTAACTTCATAAACAAAAGAGTAATCATTGGCCATTTCCTCAAATTGTAGCCCAGAGATTTACAAATACACTTTATTAGTTGAGAGATCTTTCTATCCAAAAATTAAAATGTGGAACACAGGTTCCAGCTATTTCTCTGAGTCTGATTTGTAGTACTCATATACCAATCCTGCTAGTACCAGTATATGTATATCTACCAATAGTAGGTTTCTATTAAGAGTACAGGTGAGTCTGGCTTTTGATCCAGGAATGCAAAGAAGGGGAGTGACCATGTCTGAATGGGCAAAGAGAGGGAATCTGCAAGCACAGACACATCAGAGTAAAGGGCAGAGGTAGGGGTAAGTGACTTGGATTTTGGAGACAGAGAATAATGACACAGGTTAGGGGCCTGGACTAGGCTTCTGAGGCCTGTACCTACCTGTGCATTTAAAGAGGAGCACAAGGAGGAAAGGAATCAGGCCATGGTGGACACAGAACCTTCATACCTCCCAGAGTTGTGGCTGCTCATGTAAATTTGTTCTTCTCCCTTGTCTCTACCCCATTTGCACTTGCAGTGTAGGGGACCCTGACTGAGGTAGGGTAGCATGATGAACAAGTTTAGTTAATAATTGTGGCTTAGGAGAAAACAACTTCAAGGACTCCACCATGAGCATGGGACTCTGTACATCTGTATATCTTTTTAGGTTCCTAAGGTGACTTCTGCATTAGCCAGAATATGCTTAACCAGGACTGTGCCCATCATTATAACTCATATTGGAGCATCTGCTCTGGGAAAATTGTAAGACTATTTTCACAATGGAACAATGTGATCTGGCAGGAGGAATTTGTGGGTGTGCAGTGTAAGATGAGAGCAGGGGAAATAGGGAAGAGGTGAAATGCCAAGTGCATCTTAGGTGTGATATCTGGGATTCTGATTCACCAAGTTGAGGCCAGATACAAAAGCAGGTTGGAGGGGTATTGTTGTATGTTTATCACTTAGTGAACATGGCATGAAAATGTGGAAATTATTCAGTAATTTCAGAGAAAATCAATGCTGAAGGAAATCATCCCCCTCCTAAGGAAGAATATCAAAATTAAGTTAACCACTAGTAGGAGAATTAGATGAGTTATTTATTTCTTCTTTCACTCATTTATTCTTAAAGAATGAATAAGATTCTTCACATGCATCAGACACTAGAGATATTTAGGGAATTTAAAGAGTGGTCTTAGGTTATGGGAGCAGCAGGAGTCAGGCACAGGAGGAGATGGCATTGCCTGAAAGGATACTCTAGGCCTTAGTACCTTCTCCTCATGAAGGTTAGAAAAGAGAGGTATCTCAGTATTGGCAGGGCCTGCAGATAGCAAGGGCTCCAAATCCCTGAAAGACCTCAGCTTTGACTTCATATTTGGTCCATATAGGGGAATAGGATTCTGGGAATAGGCACATCATCTGTCCTGAGGGTGAATGCATCACTAAAGCTGATTGTAGCAGCCCAGGAAGTACCTGTAGCACTCTTACAGGGGATCCTATGGGAAAAACAGTCAATGTCAGTCCTCTGCCCTTTTATGGCTCCAGGCAATGCTGACATCTCAGATTACTAGTGCAGGATCCTTCTGTGGGCACTAGTGTCCCTCTAATGGGAACCCAGTTTCCAAGAGCCATTCAGCCTGCATATTCCCTCTCAGTCCTACCTGTATCAGAGGATCTTTCTACCCAATTCTTCCTCCCACTGCTTCTGTCTCAGATGTCAGAACTGTGGTCTAAAGGTACCTGTCATCCTCCAGCTACTTTCCACTTTGTCTCCTTCCAAAGCATTATCTTATCTAACATTTGCATCTGATTTTCACAGCCTTCAAACTAAAAAAAAAAAAATATCAGTTTAGAGAGAAAAGTAGTTTAAGGGAAAAATGGGGAAAAGTTGTTCTTGTTTGGTTGACTGATATAAATTGTAAAAATTGACAGTACAATCTTGTATAAAATTAATAATCCAAATATAACATACAGACAGTATGAATACATTTAAATGTAGGTAGATATATTTACTTATTACATCTGCCATACAAAAATACATATATGAAACACATAGAGAATGAGAAAAAGAAAATAACAGCAATTATTATAATAGGTATTACTATATTTCTCTGTAGATGCTCCTTCTATAAGAGTTAATTTAGATAAACTAAATATATCTCAAAGACGAGTATTATATAGACCATATCTCAAGCAGTCACTGAAATAAAACATACTATTTTATGATTTCCTATTTACTTCATGTTTATCCAGCAACTAAAGGCATTGAAGTAATCATGTACCCTGCTGTTCCATTTATGCAACCACAGGTCCTCACCATGAATGAGCATCCACTGGACACACATACCTCCCTCTGATCTGTTTCTCCCAGAATGCATTATGCACACCAGCTAATATAAGGACAACATGGGGATGTCACAGATTCCATTTAAAGCATTCTCTACAATGAGGGAAACCCTTCAAGCTTGCCAGAAAGTTCTATGCTTTGAAGACAGAGGGAGGGTTTCAACAAAGTACTATTTTCAGACTAGTAAATATATTGTAGAAATTGGTTTGTACTTTTAAATTATTTAAATTATGGTGGAATTAATTTCCTTTCAGTCTCATGAGGACTTTTTAAGCAGTTGTATTATTTATTTAAACCACAAAAAGTTAAACTTTGATTTTTTAGAAGTTAATAAAAGCAACATTACATAGCAATAATAAACACATATCAGGACCTTACCTACATAGTGTTTCTTTTCCCTCCTGTTGTGTATTACCTCAACATAACAGTTTATAATATCATTTTCTATAAATAAAAGAGAAAAGTAACTCAAACTGAATATTCACACACTTCTTTTTCACCTGCTCAGCCAGCACTGAGTGCAATAGGGCCTATTCATGTCCACATGTAACCTTCAGTTCTGTACCTTTATGCTCTTCAGCAGGAAAGTCAACCCAGTGGATGATAAGGGAGTGTTTGAAAGTCAGTTTTGTATGAGTGTTTCTAGCTATGCAGATACTAATATTCATATGACTCACTGAAAATATGCTTAAAAGGAAGTTTTGCAGAAATACTTGCTGTCTATTGGCTGCATTTTGAATTCAGATCATTTTTTCTTTGCAATGACTTGATATTTTTAATATGTAAATAATTTAGACCTAGATGTTGATTCTGATTTTATATTAATCATAAATTCCCTTAAACAGGTTCATAACATAATTGTAAAAGCAAAATTATATTATGTTATAATCATAAAAATATTATCAAAGAATTTTTTTCTTTTATAATTTAAAAGCAAATTAAGTATTAATTGGATCTCCATAATCAAATCAATATATATAAAAAGACTAACCATCATTTGTTAATATTTTGAATGAGAAAAGTCTTAAAGGTAAGGAGGATACTCTGAATCTTCCTGACAGTTACCTGTTGGAAGATTAACTCCTCTGCTCATTGTCCAAACTGAAAGGGTGAGTAGAAGCCTAGTGTATAGAGAGGCACACTGAGAAACGTATACAAGCTGGGAGGGAGAGGATGAGGCACATGGCATGAACCAACAGTAGGAGAACTTGTCATGCAGTTGCATCTTCAATGAAAGTGTTGAACATTTTCAACCTATAAATGTCTCACCATCATGAGACATTCTGAATTAAGAGACATTCTGAACACATAAAGATATTTTGGGTATACTTCCCCATGAGTTTACAGCACTATGTGACTAATTCTACCCACATAGATTATGCAGTAATAATCAGCCTCATTTTTAGTCTAAGCGCCCGTGATGATGAGGGCAGATTTGTCTCCTAGGAAGGAACCAGAGAATAGATCAGGGACTCCAGAGGGGCAGAGGTTTGTGCTATAGACAAGTTAATGGAGAACATGTCCTGGATCTGCTAGTGCCAGTTTGTATAATGACCTGTGGAGACTGACCCAGAGGTAAGGCCACAGGTTAGTGTCCCTGTCCCACATGGAGACACAGAGAATGAGGGTTCCTGGATCACAAGGGTCTGAGAATCCACTACTAAAAGGAATAAGGCAGTTATTGTTATGAACAAAAAGATCCCCTTGAGACACTGCTTTTATGTAGGTATTCCAAGGATGAAGTTACCCTCCCCAAACTGAACCATAAGAGAGTAAAGTCAGTAGAAACATCATCCAGTCCATGGTAGGGATCCTCACAAGCATGTAGTTGTCATTACACTTCTCAATTTGAGTGTGATGTTTTAAAGCCTCTTCAGACCCAGAGGAAGGTTTTTCATGAAAATCAACCTTCCTTTCTCTTCCTGCTCCAGAATTCAGCCTAGTGTCACCTGGAGGAGATCATGAAAGAGGCAGAACTGGCAACTCACAAAGACCAGTGGGTACAGGGTACCTGACATATATGAGTTTGAGTTGATGCCTTTCCCCAGATCAGGTTCCTCACACTTCTTCAACTCAGGTATATATTTCATCTCTGGAAAGTCAGAGATGGAATAAAAACAAGGGTGAATTCTCCATGTCTACCTAGTTCATCTATTTGATTGCAAACCCAGTCATTTCTGGTGACCATTTCTTTCCTGTCCATAAATGAGCATCGTTCCCCATTGAGTTAACTGTCAGGCCCTTCTTCCTCAGCATAGGTCAATTATGACACTCTGATGCCAGGTTTGTGGGGAGCTCCCTAGCCAGTTCTAGACACAGGGGTCTCCCACTAACTGAATCCTGGAGATTGTCTCAAGCAGCCTAAGTGGAGCCTAGGGTTGACATTGAAGACACACAGAGAACAGCAACACAAGGCTTGGGATGCAACCTGCCTTCACTCTAAGAAGTCAGAAATTATATGGCTTTAGCACTATTGGAACTTCAGAATTTAAAATAAAAATAATATTCTTTTCAATATCAAAAATAAGAAAAAAAACCATGACCATCATACTTGGAAATAAAATTAAGAATATTTATGATAAACTAGTGTGAATATCTCTCCTATTTTAAGACACTTTCACTTTTGAAGATGTTTGGAAATGCTAGATGAAGATAATTGGGGAGTTTAGAAATAAAACTCCTTTAATTCCTTTGTGAAATAAGAATTCCATTTAAAAAATTATGTGCGTATCTCCAAACTCAAATACATTTTCTAAATTGTTCATAATCATTTTATTAAATTTTTACTGTTATTATTGTTTTCTTCCAAATATTTCATTTTATTTTTATGTTTTTAAGAGATCCACTCATATTAGGAATAAAGATTCATATTAAACTATGTTAGGGCGAGTAGTCAAGTATACTTCATAGTTGTCTATACATACATTTATTGTATGTGTGTTTTTTTGTGCGTGATTGTGTGTGTTATAATACTAAGATACAGAAGATGATCTAAAATTTGAGTGAAAAAGAAATAGAAATGCTAATTTTAATATGTATAATTCTTATTATGTCAGTTTTTATACTTTACATTAAAACTCGCTGAAAGAAAATGACAACAAATTATTCAGATGAAATTTTTAAAAAACAGAAAAAACAGTGGATTAAAGTACTTATCACACATTTAAATACAGATCAATTAGGAAATCATAGTGACCAGAAAGTAATCCTAACCTCTGCAGTGAACCCTGTGCTACCTTTGAAGTTATCTCAGACATTCCCAAGGTACCATGAATCAACAGTTTTTCTCCTAGTATGTTTTTCTCCACGTAGCATTAAGGAGCCAAAGGTAAAAGGATGAATAGGAACCCCTGGAACAAAGAAAATCTCAGGGTATCTGGAGCTCATGTCAGCAAAGCAAAAGTAGTTCCATTGTGGACAGAGGCATACTTCTTGATCCAGGTAAGTGTTTAAATTGAGCTGTGAATTTTATCACTGAAGGAGAGTATAGACACATGCTACACACTGTGGGAATACCTATTGATTAGTCCCATTGAAGTGAGTCCTATGATTTTATCTTTCTCCCCTACAGTGACTCGAGTCCCGCTGCTAAGAGCTTAGAGGTGATCTCCCTGATTGTGACATCTGACTTCGTCTCATAACTCTTATACCTGCCCACCCTTCAAAGTCCATGTTCAGCATCTTTCATAGACCTCAAGAAAAAAAACTTCTATTTTCAGTCCAAATCCTTCCTATTTATCAAAGTAAATCTTTCTCAGTCTAATAAGAATTCTACTTCCTAACATACTGCTAAACTGTGGGTGGAATTTGTCTGCCAATGATTTATACATGGAAACTTTTTCCCAGGGTGATAGTAGTAGGAGGTACTAACTGGTGATAGGAAATTTTGAGAGGTGGTACGACCTTGTGAGAAAGCCTGAGTTCATTGGTGTCATGTCTACAAAATAGTGGTTATATAGCACCTTGTATGCCCTCTCTCCGTCTCTCTCTCTTTCTCTCAACTTCCTGAAATAAGATGTGACCATTCACCATGGCGAACACTTGCCTAACTTATGAAATGCTCAAAGGTGTCCCCAACATATGAGACTAAAAATCTCTGGCTTAAACCTCCATATCCATGATACAAAATAAACCTGTCTTTACTTTATATGTGCCCTGTGTTGTCTATGTTGTTTTACTAAAACACAGTCAACTAATACCCATACTGACAAATTTTTGTTTTTTTGTTCATAAATTGAATGGGCTTGCTGATTTCTTTTCAGTATTGAGATCTACATTTGTCTGATTTCTTGTCATTTTCTCTCCAGATAATCTTCTTGCTTATTTCTTCATCTAAATTTTTCCCTGCTCTATGACCATTCTTTCATTTCAAATGGACAACAGGCCTAAACAATCCATGAGGATCAGCAGATGAAATAGGAAGCAAGGGTGTGGCTCAGATCCCAGTATTCATGTGGCTCCTGGGGGCTCAGGTGCAAGAAAGCCACACTTTGGTGACACAGAGGTGTGAAGTCTATATTTCCCTTTGTGGCCTGGTGCAGAGCCCTGTCCTGTTCTAAGTAGTCCAACATCACCCCCTGCTGGCCTCTGATGCTCTGTCTTCAAAGCCCTCTCATAACTTGGCACAGACTCTAGAAAACAATCTGACTATAGTAAATGGACCTTTCTGATTTTATTTCCCTGATGATAAAACCACCATGGTGTATTTTCCTGAGACCTTTTATTTTTTTTTAGTTTCTAATGATCTCCTGAATTCACAATGCACTGTTTATGGTCCCAAATATTTCAGAATTATCTGGTATTTGACTTTGCTTCAGTCAGATTCTTTGGGTTATTCCCAGTCTATGAACTGTTAAACAAAGTTTAAAGCTGAAAGCTAAGGAGAGATCACTAGTGTTAGTAATTCTGCTTTAGATTTCAACATGAAATAAAACTTAGGGGCACTTAATCAGTAAACCACATCCTCAGATTTTTTTTTCTTTTTTATTTAGAGAGAGGTTTTGCTCAGTTGTATAGGTCCTCACTAAGTTATGGAGCCTGACTTTGAACTTGCAAAACTTCTCACATGAAAGGGTCACTGCATGGTCCACCATGCCCGTTTTACAGAGCATTTTTACTCATTTTATTACAGATGCAATTTGTTACTAAATAAAGTGTGAAAAAAAAACATGAAATAAAAACCTTCCATGGTAAACAAAAGTTAAAAGAATTTGTAACTATAAAATCAACACTACAAAATATCCTTGGTCAAGTATTCCATGAAGAGGAAACGAAAAACAACAATGAAAATCAGCAGAGGGAGGTAGTACCCTAAAGGAAAAAAAAATAATCAAAGAAGAAAATCAATCAAGTTAAATAATAAAAACAAACAAATATGTCTGAGAATACAAACCATGTCTCAATAATAACCCTGAAAGTTAGTGGCTTACACTCACCATAGACATAGGCTAGCAGATTGGATTTTTAAAAAGACACAACAATAGACTGCCTCCAGGAGACTCATCTGAGAAAAAAAAAATACACAGACTGCAGAGAAAGGAGAGGAAAAATCATACAACTAACATGAACTTTGGAAGAAAGAAGGGGTTTTCATCCTCATATCAAATAAAGTAGACTTCAAGCCAAAGTTAATCAAAAGGGATAAAGATAAACATTACATATTGCTCAAGGGAACCATACACCAACAAGACATAATAATCATAAATATATTGCCCCAAAACAATGGTGTGGATATATTTATCAAACAAATTCTTCTCAAATTCAAGAATCAAATTGACCACAACATAATAATCTTGGGTGACTTTAACAGACCTCTCTCACCACTGGATAGATATTCTAAACAAAAGTTGAATAAAGAAACTACAGAAGGGAAATTGCATGAAAATGGAAGTTGATCCTCAGGGTTATACAAAATCACATATAAGAGGAAAGGAGGGGTAAGAGAAGAACAACACAAGTGGAAGAAATGATTTACAGTAGAGGGGGTAGAGAGAGAAGAGGGGAGGGGAGGGGAGGGGAGGGGGGATAGTAGAGAATAGGATAGACAGCAGAATACATCAGACACTAGAATGGCAATATGTAAATCAATGGAAGTGTAACTGATGTGATACAGCAATCTGTATACGGGGTAAAAATGGGAGTTCATAACCCACTTGAATCAAACTGTGAAATATGATCTATTAAGAACTGTGTAATGTTTTGAACTACCAACAATAAAAAAAAGAATTTAAAAAAGGAAAAAAAAAGAAACTACAGAACTCAGAACTCGATAATACAATCAATAACTTAGACTTAACTGACATATATAGAATATTTCAACCTGCATCAAGCAGATACACTTTCTTCTCAGTACCACATGGATCCTTCTCTAAAAGAGACCATATACTGTGCTACAAAGCAACTCTTAGCAAATACAAAAAAAGAAGAGATATTACCATGCATTTTATCAGATCACAAGGGAATGAAATTGGAAATCAATGACTAAATAAAAAATAAAAATTTCTCCATCATATAGAATCTAAAAAATATGTTACTGAATGAACAATTGGATACAGAAGACACCAAGGAGAAGATTTAAAAATTCTTAGAGGTAAATAAGAACATTGACAGAGCATATCAATATCTCTGGAATAAAATGAAAGCAGTACTGCAAGGAAAATTAATTGCATGTAGATCATTCCTTAAAAGAAGAAAAAGTCAACAAATAAATGACCTCACACTACATCTTAAAGCCCTAGAAAAGGAAGAATAAATCAACAGCAAACACAGTAGAAAGCAAGAAATAATTAAAATTAGAGCTGAAATCAATGAAATGGAAATAAAAGAAACAATTGAAACATTGATAGAACAAAAAGCAGGTTCTTTAAAAAATAACTTAATTTGACAGACCCTTAGCTATGCTAGTGAAGAGAAGAAGAAAGAAAACTCAAAATACCATCATATGTGATGAAAAAAAGTAATATCACAGCAGACACTATAGGAATACAGAGGATAATTAGAAGTTATTTTGAAAAAATTATACTCCAATAAAACAGAACATATTGAAGGCATGGACAAATTTCGTAAGACATACGATTTGCCCAGATTGAATCAGGAAGATATAAATGATTTAAACAGACCAATATCAAGTGAGGAAGTAGAAGAAGCTATCAGAAGCTTACCAACCAAGAAGAGCCCAGAATCTGATGAATACAAAGCCAATTTCTACAAGACCTTTAAAGAATAACTAATGCTAATACTCTTCAATTTATTTCAAGAAATAGAAAAAGAGGCAGCATTTCCAAACTCATTCTATGATGCCAATCATTCTGATTCCAAAATCAGGCAAAGACACATCAAAGAAAGAAAACTTCAGACCAGTATCTCTAATAAACATACTAGCAAAAATCTTCAATAAAATTCTGGCAAATCGAATACAAAACATATCAAAAAGATTGTGCATAATGATCAAAGTGGGGTTCATCCCAGGGATGCAAGGTTGGTTTAATATACAGAAATCAATAAATGTAGTACATCACATCAATAGACTTAGAGATAAGAATCATAAAATCATCTCAATAGATGCAGTAAAAGCATTTGACAAAATACAACATTGCTTTATGTTCAAAACACTAGAAAAACTAAGGATAACAGAAACATATCTCAACATTGTAAAGGGTACCTACGCTAAGCCTCAAGCCAACATCATTCTAAATGGAGAAAAATTGAAATCATTCCCTCTAAAAACTGGAACAAAACAGGGATGCTCTCTTTAACCACTTCTATTCAACATAGTTCTTCAAACACTGGCCAGAGCAATTAGACAGAGGAAAGAAATTAAAGGGTTATGTATAGAAAAAGAAGGACTTAAATTAGCTCTATTTGTTGATGATATGATTCTGTACTTAGAAGACCCAAAAAACTCCAATAGAGAAATTTCTAGAACTAGTAAATGAATTCAGCAAAGTAGCAGGATATAGAATCAACACCCATAAATTGAAGGCATTTCTATATATCAGTGACAAATCCTCTGAGAAGAAAATGAGAAAAACTACCTCAATAACCTCAAAAAAAGATACTTGGGAATCAACTTAACAAAAGAGGTGAAAGATATATATAATAAAAAATAGAGAACCCTAAAGAGAGAAATCAAACAAGACCATAGAAGATGGAAAGATCTAACTTGTTCTTGGAGAGGCAAAATTAATATTATCAAAATGACCATACTACCAAAAGTACTATACAGATTTAATGAAATTTTGATCAAAAATCTCAATGGCATTCCTCATAGAAATAAAAAATTTAAACATGAAATTCATCTGGAAAAGTAAGAGACCCAGAATAGCCAAAGCAATCCTTAGCAGAAAGAGTGAAGCAGATGGCATCACTATACCAGACCTTAAACTATACTATAGAGCAATAGTAACACAGCATGGTATTGGCACCAAAACAGACTGATAGACCATTGGTACACAATAGAGACTAACCCACAAAACTACAATTATTTTATATTAGACAAAGTTGCCAAAAACATGTACTGGAGAAAAGATAGCATCTTCAACAAATGGTTCTGGGAAAACTGGAAATCCATATGCAACAAAGTGAAATTAAAGCCCTATCTCTCACCATGCATAAAACTTAACTCAAAGTGGATCAAGGACCTAAAAATTAAACTAGAGACTCTGTCTAATAGAAGGAAAAGTAGGCCTTAATATACATCATGTCATATTAGGCCCCAACTTCCTTAATAAGACCCCTATCATGCAAGAGGTAAAACCAAGAATCAATAAATGGGATGGAATCAAACTAAAAAGTGTCTTCTCAGCAAAAGAAAAAATCTGTGTGGTGAACAGAAAGCCTACGTCCTTGTAGCAAATTTTTACCCCTCACACATTAGACAGAGCACTAATCTCTAGGTATATAAAGAACTCAAAAAGCTAAACACCTAAAAAACAAATAACCCAATCAACAAATGGCTAAGGACCTGAACAGACACTTCTTGAAGAGGATATACAATCAGTCAACAAATATATGAAAAAAATAATCATCATCTCTACCAATTAGAGAAATGCAAATCAAGACTACTCTAATATATCATCTCACTTTAGTCAGATGGCAGCTATTATGAAGACAAACAACAATAAATGTTGGCGAGGATTTGGGGGAAAAGGTACACTCATACATTGCTGGTGGGACTGCAAATTGGTGCAGCCAATATGGAAAGCAGTTTGGAGATTTCTTGGAAATCTGGGAATGGAACTCTCATTTGACACCCAGCTATCCCTCTTCTCAGTTTATACCCAAAAGACTTAAAAACAGCATACTACAGGGAAACAGCCACATCAACGTTTATAGCAGCACAATTCACAATAGCTAAACTGTGGAGCCAACATAGACACCCCTCAGTGTATGAATGGATTAAAAAATGTGGCATATATACACAATGGAATTTTACTCAGAATTAAAAGAGGATAAAATCATGGCATTAGCAGGTAAATGGATGGTGTTGGAGAAGATAATTCTAAATGAAGTCAGACAATTCCAAAAAAACAAAAGCCAAATATGTTCTCTGATATAAGGAGGCTGACTCACAGTAGGGTATGGAGGGGAGCATGGGAGGAATAGATAAATAGTAGATATGGCAGAGGGGTGGTAAGGAAAAGGAGGGGGAAGGGGATTAGCAAGGATGGTGGAATGTGATGGACATCATTATCCAAAGTACATATATGCAGGAATTGGTCTCAACATACTTTATATACAACTAGAGATATGAAAAATAGTGCTGTATATGTGTAATAAGAATTGTAATGCTTTCCACTGTGATTTATTTTTTTAAAAAATCAATAAAGACATAAAACAGGGAATAATTTTAGTTAAAAAGAAAAAGGTTGGATATTTATTTTGGTGTTATTTTTAGTTTTCCTTATATTTCAGAAAGTTTGATTAGAAAAATCAGAGGACAAACATTGTGACCAGATCTTACTTAAATTCATATTTAGTGTAAAAGCATATTAATTTGAGATTGAAAGTGTTATACTCCAAAACCATGAGCAGCCTGATTTTTTTG
Organism: Urocitellus parryii; assembly: GCF_045843805.1. NCBI lineage: Eukaryota > Metazoa > Chordata > Mammalia > Rodentia > Sciuridae > Urocitellus > Urocitellus parryii. The sequence continues at coordinate 118,662,890 of NC_135533.1, read as the reverse complement.
TACCAATACCCTATCTGCCTATGACACTGTAAAAAGCATAAATGTGGCCAGTGACACAGTAATAATCAGCCTAATTCTCACGCTGCAGCCTAAAAATGAGAAAAAGTGATGAATTGGTTGGGATATCTTTGGATCCAGAGAAGAAGCCAGGAACCCCAAAGCCATGGAAATTACCAAATTTGAGTAATATTTCAGGGAAAATCTAGAATGGTTCCTCTTTTTTCCTGTTACTACTTTCTCACTTTTTCAAGAACACTTAAGGCATATTCAGGGTGTTGATTATTCTGGCAGATGTTTCAGATGATACAGAAAAGGAGGGTGACTGAGTCAGCAGAGGCTGGGCAGAGAACCTGAAAACACAAACAATAATGGGTGCTGGATTGATAACCATATTTAAGATACTGGTAATCTGAACTAGAAGAATTGATATGGGATGGGAGCTGTCCTAAGTCTCTGAGACCTGTCCCCACCTGTTTAATGAGAGAGTAGCAAGAGGAATGAGGGTACAGGCCATGCTAGATTGGTGCTTTATCCTCCCAGAGGAACTCTGCTAACTCAGATTTGTCTTATCCTTTCTTCTGCCCTTGGGGAAAGGAACTGGCTGTTCAGGTAAAGTAAATTCCTCTTTTCCCATTTTCTCTGAGTGCATCTGATCTCTGATCCATGAGCCTTAGGATCTGACAGAAAAGGATGCTGAGGGATATGCCCATTCTGAGTTTTACCATTGGAAATGTCATAGAGAAGCTATTGGAAATCTTGCACAGGATGTTGCTCAGGAGTCATCACCAGCCCCTGAAATTATCAGGGTGTAGATCTCCGTGGGGAACACAGGAAGCAGCTTAGCCTCTGCTAGACCTAAGGCTAGTGGGGTTTAGTCAGCTGTGAGAAACATCATGAAAGCCCTTCCACAGCTCTTTTTTGACATCTTCTTGTCACAGGTCCATCCTTAGGGTGCTCACAGCTGAATGCCACAAAATTTGCCACCATCACTGGACACATTGCTTTGCTTGAAATACCTGTGTGATAAGTTGCATTTAAGTACAATTTCATCAATATTTGCATACTGTTGTCATTTAAGAATTATGCAATATAGGGAAGACAAAACAAAATTATATGAAAATGATTAAACTCTACCAAAATTCAAATCCTGAACAATTGAAACTCACTATTTGGGACATTAAGAGGTATTCTTTAAGGAACTGCACCTGGAGTTGAATCTATAAAATTGCTTTAGGGTGGCTGGGATCATTGAACAGTGATAGAGTCCTTGCTTAGCATGTGGGAGGCCCTGGATTGAATATCTAGCAATTATATATGCACATAAATTATATATTTAAATTACATATACCCTAGTACATATTATATTGCATTTATGGAGGTTTGAAAAGATTTCATAAGAAATTCATTAATCTATACAGAAACACTAAGAAGGGAAAACAGGATGGCGACATTTATTAGAGCTCTGTTCAAAGACAGAATCTTCATAATGTGTTAAACACAAGGACCTGTAGGGTGAGAAAGGTGGAAAATATTAGGAATTGGACATTTCTTATTTGAATAACCAGGCAGGTGCCATCATTCTTGAGTATGGTGGAAAATATAGCAATTAGATGTTTTCTCTATCCATAAAAGAATGAAAAATTTGTTAAGGAGTCAGATATTTTGGCTTCTCTATTTAGAAAGAGTTGACTTTGACCTTGTCTAGTGGTACTCTGTCACCTTGGTGTTAAATATGGGGTTCAAGCACTGTGAGGGCAGACATTAATGAGGAATGTGGATGCTAACAAGAGAGAAAAGCTGAGGAGAGAACACTGGTACCCCTGTTTAATCAAAGAGAAAGGATAAAATATTTCTGAAAACACTTTAGCAGCTAATGCTGGCTGTTAATTATATGTGCACTTTTACTTAATCATTTCTGCAGTTTATTAACTAACTAGTATCTTCAGGTCTGGGCCCCAAGTGATAAGTCTAAGAGAGCCAAGCCTTGCTTTGGCATATAAGTAGTTCAGATAACTGAATGCAGATTTTGTGGAATATTTCCTCACAAACAATTGACAGATGTCCTCCATTTTGGACTTCTATAGGAACAAAAACTAACCAGCCCTTTTCCTAAACCTGTCTTTATGGACACTCATCATTTGGCTGCCAGAATGGTCAGTGTCCAGTCTTATGATTCCCATATACTGTGATCATATTTCTATCTAGCCTAAGTCATGTGCAAGTTTAGATCTCTGTTCTCCATCTGGGTCTGACTGCACTGAGAAACACTGTAATGTATCACACATTGAACCTGTTACACCCTCAGGCTGTACACCTGAGAAGATCAGGCTACTTTGCCCACAGCAAGGGAGCCTGAGAACCAGGAAGACCCAAGAGTGTCTTTTGTTTTTGACTTAAATCAAGGCCCTGGGCACTTGGATAGACTTCTGCTGAAACTAGTATGAGAAGTAATCATTGGTGACTAAAACTGTGACTATCCCTCCATACCAAGTTGTCAGTGAGGGTTCCTGAGTCTCACAACCTCATAAGTGAGCCTAAAACCTCAAGAAAACATCTAGAATGAGGAAGTACAAAAGAATGTTGCTACAGTGGTTGGAATCCAAAGTCTTTATCATCCTAAACACTGAGTAAGGAGAAGGAGACATGTCCAATCTGTGGTATGCATTTTAGAAGGATTCCCAGCCCTAAAGCTTAGAACAGATTTCCTGATTGCACATGATTTATTATTGAATTCCCTGCTGAAGGAGGCATGTTTCTCTGATGTATTATATAAATATAAACGCTTTAACATCAACTTCAAATCATGGTCCTCAGTCCTCAGAACACTAATGTGATCAGAGGTAGACCCAGAGTGGCTGTGTTTCGTGGATTTTCCCCATGGGAGGAAGCATCTTTTCTAGCACTGTGCATGGTCTACTGAGCAAATTTTCATGATCCAATAAAGCTGAACCTATTGAGTTTCTACCAGTTTTCTACAAATATACATATTGCCCCATGGAGACCTTTTGGTCCTAAGCTGTAAGGTCTCATTGGATAAAGAAGTGTTGAATTGTTTGTATGGAATTTCCATTATATTTTCAAGACTATCTCACATTCGTTATTTGAGTTTTCTAAGAGCATTCCTGTTTATATTTATTTATCTGTTTTTGTTTCTTGTTGAAATCATTCCCAGTTGTGTACAATTCATTTTTAGTTTTGCATGATCTTGATTTTATCTAAATTTTCTTCATAATAACATATTTATTTTGTATACTGCTTGATTGGTTTATTATGATTGCATGATAATAATAAGATTAACTTATACCTATAGTCATACATATAGGAAACATAATTTTATCAATTCCTTTCTCCAATATTTTCCCTTTATTTCCATTACACCCTCCCCAAAACATGTTTTCTACTCAACTGGTCTCATTCCTGTTTTAATTAATTGGTGCAATAAAATAATAAATAAAATTGAAATTAACTGTGATATGTTGCTCTTAGCACATAACATCATTTGTTTGATGTCATTCCACAGTACCTGCCCATTCTCTCATTTTCTCCCTCTCCTAGATCTACTCCTCTATTCAATATTTCTCCCTTTAATGATCCACTTCTTTCTTTCATAAGTGGAAGTTATCAAAAGAAAAAATAATAAAGATGAAAACTCACTCAGGCGTGTTTTTAATGAGTAAATAAGTGTTTTTTTTTCATGAACAATTTGCTGATAGGGTTATTGATTTTGAGATTCTCATTGGATGTAGAGAAGGCTTAAGTTGAAAATGATTTAGTTATATATTCTACATGGTTAAAAACCAAAAAAAAAAAAAAAAGAAGAAATGCTCCAAGTGAGAGAATTAAATTTTCTTTTCTTTCCATTTTCATTTTTTTAAAAAAACTACTTCAGTTGAACTAAATTCAGTTATGCATACAGTCAACCAGGTCTACATGGCTACACTACTCAAAAATACACCAAGCTTGGAAGGGCTTTCCTGTTTTTTTTCTGTTTTGCCTTTTGTGTGTCAGGAACACAGAGGGTCTTACTCACTAAGCATCATCCCCAGCCCCCTTTTATTTTAGAGAAAAAGTCGTGCTAAGTTGATTATGACCTTTCAGTGTTGCTGAGGCTGGCTTTGCACTTGTGATCCTACAGCTTCAGTCTCCCAAGCTGCTGGAATTGCAGGTGTGCACCACCACTCTGAGTTTTTGGAGCATTCCTGACTAAGAGTTATGTATGCATGATAACACACATTGTTTATAGTATATATATCAATGTCAGTGAAACTTCCAGGAAAGAACAACTGGCCTCTTAGAATAAGATTACAATAACTCCCTTCTCTTCAATTTCTAAAGACTTGTTTTGTGGCCTAACGTACAATCTACTCTGCCAATGAATACACTTTTAATTGAGAAGAATATGCTTAAGACCAGATTCTACTGTGGGTGACAGTCTGAGAAGAGACTCACATAAGTTAGGACACTGTTTTCCACATGGATATTCACGGTGAGCAGTTTTCTAGATGTCTGCTTACATCTGCTTCTACTAATTAATCTTGCCAATCAACCTGCTGTGGAGCAAGTGGAGTTTATATTAATTCAGTCACCCACTGAAAACACAATATCTGTTAGCATTGAGATGCATAGACTTAGCAATTTTACTTTGTGATTGGGCCAGATAGTTTTTGTCATTCTGGATAAACACAATTGCAACTCTGTGATGTGAAGTAACATGGCAAAATTCTTGCTCACACACCTTTAGCACTGTATGTGATGAATGGTAATTCTCTTAATGTTTTCATTTCCATTCTGTTACTAACTCAATAACTTATTGGGATAATTGTTGTCAACATGCAAAAGGAAACATTCAGGGGAGAAGGAGGTTAGTAGCTCTTCAATTTATCATGTTATTGTCCAGATGTACCACAGGCCTCCCCTGATTCTACTTTATCAGGCAAAGTGAACCCCGAGCCAAGAAACCCTTCAAGGAGACAAAGAATTATGTCTGGCACTAAAAAGGACCTGGAAATATATGTGCACAGATCTGATGCAAAGTCCTATATCCACCCAATTCCTGGACACATTTTAAGTGGCTCACAAAAGCAATGTTCATAACCATTGGTGATCAGAAACATCTTCAATGTCCCAAGTTGAGCATTATGATGAACAACTTCTCTGTAATATTTTTGTTGTTTTTGTTTTATTTTGTTTGTTTTTGAGACTGGTTGGCCCTCAGTTGTTGAAGCTTGCCTTCAACTTGTTATTCCCACTGCCTCAAGGTTCTGAGTATCTGGGATTATAGGCATGCACCACCACAGATGGAAAAAAAAAATCACTGATGAGAAATCTAACTTGGGCCATGGCAGTGAGAGAGCTGAACCCTAACCATTAGATCACCAGAGCAGCTCACAACAAATAGATCTACTTTTTCATTGACAGAAGGACCCTCTGGTATTTCTCATGGCCAGTAGTCAAGTTTTCCTGGATACTTATTTTCTCTAATATTTCCCTTATGGACCCAGGGCTTTGGGGGGCTCCTCATTTGACTTTCTTTCTCCAACTAGTTGTTGTACAGAGCAATCTCTAGATGCAGCCAATTGTGTAACACCCTGCCAACGTCATGGTGAGAACTTCCTTTCTCTTTTGAATGTTCAAACACATAACTATTGTGCCCTAAATCTGTAAGGAACAATCTGGGCTCCCATGCCTGTTCCTTTAATTCCCTTCTGTAGCTTTTAAAGTAAACAAAATCATATAAACATAGCAAACATGGTGGCACTATGACTTCCTGGATTTTTTATATATTTCATCTCTTAGCTGCAACTACCTGAATCCACTTTTATTCCCTGAAAATATCTAAGAGGGAGTGTATCAGGTCAAGCTCTTGTCATCTTTGCCATCCTTCTAAGATTTCAAAGCATGTATCCTTGTAAGATGAGGCATTTTCCAGACACTGGTTATAACCATTGAGAATCTAACTTACATGAGATTAAATGGGAAACATGAAAGGCACTCATTTCTTATTTAACTCACTGAACTTCAGAAACCTGATTTGGAGGCTCCCGAGGCAGGACATGGATGAAAATAGCTTTTGTGTCTTTTCCATAGATGTGCCACAGTCTTGGAAACAGCTAGAAATATACACCTTCACTGCTTGTCCCTGTCCTGAGTCTCTCTGATGTGCCAGCTGTTTTCAGCATATGGAGATACCACAGTTTTCTTAGGAGTATTCTTGTCATCAGATTGGCTCCAGGAAATGTGCTGCAGTTGCAGAGGTCCTTGCAGAGGTCCTGACAATATAAGATAAACCCTCAAAACTCTGACCTAAGCATACAAGGAACCTTGACTTCCTAAATGGTCTTCTTCCAAGTAACTCCCTGGGACTCATGCATGTCAGTCCTCTTGCCTTTTATCTCAGTCCCATCACAAGCCCTGAATTAGGACAGTTGTTCTCCAAAGTGAGGAGAGGAACAACTGAGTAGACATGCCCACAGGCTCCATGAGGAGATAATGAGCCCAGCGAAGAGTGAACAGATAACAAAGGAATAGGATTTCTGATTGTTTCCCATCAATTTTTGAGGAAAATTCTTAGATCAGGAGGTCAATAATGTAATCAATACAATGAAGGCTGGATAATATTCCTCTCTCTATTTACAGAGTTATAAAATAAAATTTTAAAACACATGTGGTCAGAAAATGGTGTGCATAAACACGGAAATATCCTGGGACCACAAATGTCATGATGTGTCCCAAGCATAATCAAGGGAAATTCAACAAAATGTGAAAGGATCTCAAAAAGAATTTATAGAATGGAAGATGTCATTCAAGAAGAAATATCTGTTGTGTGCTTCTAAATATAAAAGAAAACCTTACCAATATTCACAGAAAGAAAGTTAGTGGTTTCCAGGGAGATTCTGTGAGCAGAGATGGAGGAGGGATTCCCAAAGGGCAAAGTAGGTTTGTGGGCTGGTGGATAGATTCCTGGACCTGACTGTCCTGATGTTCCCAGAGGTGTGAAACTGTCTCAAAATCTGCCAAAGTTTTTACTTATGTGAATTTTATTGTCTGCCACAATTTCATGTAAGAAAACATATAAAATTAAGCTAAAACAACAATCACCCACATATACAATGAGGGTTAAGGATAAGAAGACACAGCTCTAGAATTACTGGAAATAGGGAAAATGGAGTGGGGAATAACAGGATTCCCCATAAGGTGTCAAGTCTGAGAAGACTAGGGTCTTCTTGCACTGTCTGCCTCATCAGCTGAACCTCAGTGCAAAGAGACCACAGCATCCTATTCAGCTGCCCAAACTAAAGAGGAGTAGAAATTTCTGTTTTTATGAATACATTTTTTTTAGAAACATGTTGATGTGACTGATTCTGAGGGCAGAGGACAAGAGGCTTCTCCTTCAAATAAATGCAAGTAGATTCTGCTGGGCCTATATAGTGGTAGAAGAAAAAGTCAAAAAACAGGCCTGAGCAAAGCTGCAGGGTGTTTGCCCTCCTGCCAGATGGTAAAGGGGTTCTTGTCTTACTTCCCCATGAGCCTGGAGCACTGTGGGAGCATCAAAGCTGTCATCATAAGACTCACAGTGATAGACAGCCTCATCCTCAGGCTGGAGCCCAGTGATGGTCAGTGAAGCAGAGTTGCCAGACCTGGAGCCAGAGAAGCGATCAGGGACCCCTGAGGGCCGATCATTATCATCATAGATGATGAGTTTAGGTGCTGTTTCTGGGAGCTGCTGATACCAGTGCACGAAATTGTCACCGATATTGTTGCTGCTTCCAGTGCAGGAGATGGTGACACTCTGTCCTGGAGCCCCAGACAGTGAGGGCTGCTGAATCAGCACAGACTGGACCCAGGATCCTAGAAGTGGAGGAGACATGCAGAGGGTGTTTTTTATTTAGAAACAAAAGTAGAATCAGAGCCCACATCAGAGAACTCCCACACCCTATTCCTCCTCCATATCATGTCACCTGAGCACTGAACAAAGAATGTGAGGAGGAAACAGGACCAGGCCATGGTGAAGATTGTTCTGAGCTCTATCTCCTGTTTCCAATCCTGAGTAGAGGTTTCCCCAAGTGTTTCCCTTGCCCTCTTTATACTCTAAGAAGGGGAAGTTCTATCCATGCAAATTAGGTTCCTCCAAGTTTTCTGATTGCTCTCTGGGCCCTGGCTCACCTCCTATACATAAAGATGCCAAGTGGGTATGCAGGGGTGAAGTTGGGTTTTCTCAAGGGTGTGGGAGGTCACAGCTGTTAGCCTTAACAAGAGAGCCTCTTGCAGAGCCAGATGGCTTATTAAATTACTTGTTACTTCCTGACCCCTCTTAACTGTTCTGCAGTGCCCCTATTGTTCATATATGTCATCCTAACTGCTGCATAGTTCATTTGACTCTTCTTTCGACAGGACTAAGATAGTGTCTTTGATATAAATTCTTCTCAGATCAGGATTAAGCAGGTGAACATAAGCTTCTGGTTTTGTTATCTTGTGAGTACCATCTAAGTTTATCCACAACACAAAAATTTTGTTCCAATAGTACTTTCACCTTTGTCTTGGCAAGGAATCCAGTTGTAAAATCTTATGAGCAGCCATTTGATGCTCTTTAGAAGATACTTTAATGCATGATTTCTCAGTTTGCTTACTTGTAACCCTTATTGTCAACCAGTGAGAATGATGGTTGTGACTATGAGTCAGTCACAACCATGTAGCATTTCAGTCACCTTTGGCTACATGAAATGTCAAAGAGACTGGAGACCCTTAAAGGACTCAGATTACAGGACTCATGAATGTTTCCAGTCATGGAAGAAAATGCATTTTCCTCATCACTGGGAAATATGCAGGCAGTCTGGGCATGAATATCAGCTTTTCTTCATATTTATTCAATATGATTCAGTGTATCTCAGAAGAGGTCCGTGTTTCCAACTGAGGAAGTAAATCATATTCTGATTTTTTAAATCTTTATTTTATCTTTTATTTGTTCTTATTGGTTATAAATGACATTAGCATGTATTTTCACATATTATACATATATGTAGTATAATTTCACATTCTTCTGGTTGCACAGGATGTATAATTACATTGGTCATGTGTTTATATACACACATAGAATACTATGGCCAATTCATTCTAAATTTTTCCTATTCCCATTCCCCATTCCTTCCCTTCATTCCCCTTTATCTATTCCTATGTATTTCTAATTTTTCTCTCCTCTTGCCCTTATTTTGGGTTAGCATTCACATATCAGAGAGAATCATTGTTTTCAGGCTTTGTGTTTTTTAGGATTGGCTTATTTTACTTAAGATGATAGTCTCCAGTTTCATCCACTTATCTGTAAATGCCACAAATTCCTTCTCTTTATGGCTGAGTCACCTTTGTGACTATTGTGAGATATATATATATATATATACACACATTTATATTGTGATTGATATATATATATATATATCACATTTTCTTTATCCACTTATCTTTTTAAGGCCAACTGTGCTGTTTTCATTGTTTAGATGTTGTGAATTGAACTGCTGTAAAAATTGATATAGCTGCCTCTTTATAGTATTCTGATTTTAAGACCTTTGGGTATAAACCAAGGAGTAGGATACTTGGGTCAAATGGTGGTTCCATTCCAAGTTTTCTGAGAAATCTCCATATAGGTTTCCAGAGTAATTGTACCAAATTGTAATTCTACCAGCAATGTATGAGTGTACATTTCCCCCACATCCTCACCAATATTGATTATTGCTTGTATTCTTGATAATTGCCATTGTAACTGGAGTGAAATGAAATCTCAGTGTAGTTTTAATTTGAATTTCTCAAACTGCTATAAATGTTGAATATTTTTTCATAATTTTCACAATTCTAGATCCAATGATAGTCAACAAGTGCCATTCTACAGACTAGAATCTTCCATACTTAGAAACATATCTCACTTCAAAGTAGGTTGCTCCTTTTCAAATCCAGCACAATTTGTAATTAAATAAAGAATTAAAAATCAAGCAATTATATTTATTTCTGATAAGATAAATTGTGTACATTGTGTAATTTAATATTTTTATATTAGTATAGAAATTTGAAAACTAACTTACATTTTCTGATTAATAGATTATTTTACAATAAATTGTATTAGAATGTGTGCATTATTAAGCCATTAAAATTTATAAAACTTTAATATATTAAATTTTCATCACTATTTTCACCCTCCCTCCTCTATTCCTTTCTTCCTTCTTTCTTCTACCTGTGAAGAATAGGAAGTGCATGTTCCTTGTGCTTTTCTGTACTTTTAATGAAAATTTATTTCCACCTTCATATAGTTCTCTTAAGTGCAAAGACCGTTGATTTCTTGCAGATTCTTTTTTCCACAGATCAAGCTCCACTTGTCTTTCAATTCAGAAAAAGCAAGACAAAAATTCTTCCCTACTCCATTGCAGATCAGGAAATATAATTCTCCTCTTCTCCATGAGTGTACCCAAATTCACCAGCACATGGAGTTTTCTTTTGATTATCTTTTGTCTAATTTTATCTCAAAAAAATGAACCCAGAATATTTAAAATTTTTACACCCAGCAACATAAAACAAACTGTATAAAATTACCAATGTTTTAGGAAGAAAATTGTAGAACCAAATAAGAACATAATAGTGGAACTGCAAATCATTGCAGCCATACCAGAAAGCAGCCTGGAGATTCCTCAGAACACTTGGAGTGGAACCACTATTTGATCCAGCTATCCCACTTCTCAGTTAAAATCAGCATACTACAGTGTTGCAACCACATCAAAGTTTACAGCAGCTCAATTCACAGTAGTTAAACTATGTGACCAACCTAGCTTCCCTTTAATAGATGAATGGATAAAGAAATGTGGTACATATACACAATGGAATATTATTTAGCCTTAAAGAAGAAAGAAATTATGGCATTTGTGGGTAAATAGATGAAACTTGTGACTATCATCCTAAGTGAAATAAACCAGTCCCAAAAAGCCAAAGGTTGAATGTTCTCTCTGATATGTGGATGAAAAACCATAGCAAGTTATAGTAGGTGGGGTAAATATAGAAGTTCATTATATTAGACAAAGGGGAATGAAGGTAAAAAGGGGGGGGATTGAGAATAGGGAAGTCAGCAGAATGAATTGGACATAAATTCCCTGTGTAAAATATAGAAATAGATGACAACTATAACAACTACATAAATAGATGACAACATCATGTTCACCCCCAAGAATGGGAACAAAATTATAATGAGTTTTGCCCAATGTATGAATAATATGTCAAAATACAGTTTACAGTCATATACATCTAAAAACAACAAATAAAAAAAGAAAATAAGCACATGAAATAACACTAAATCTCATCTATCTGTGCATATTAAAGTAACAATGAAATGTGCTATACATCTATGGGATGGTTTACTATTCCACAAAGGCATTGAAGTGAAAATAAACGTATTCTACCAAAACTGCACATTTACTGTGATTCCAGGTGCCTTAAGTTGATGTGCAAATCAAAAGGAATGATGCCATATGCTAACCTAGCATGAGTTCACTTGTTCACTAAGGCCAATCTGTGGATTATTACATAGATGCAGGCATATCCTGGTTATTCACAGGAAGAATAAATCACTTAAATGAGGATATTAGCCTACCATTAGACTCCTTTTCTTCATTAATTTAAACACAAGGATCTATGATTACTGAAACAGAGGATTTTAAATGCACAGTATTCATTCAATTAGGCTTGATATTATGATGAAAAAATAAACCAATTTTATTGTTATGTTCTAAGGCTTTGGAATTTTGAAATTTGAAATTAAGTTCGGACAACATTTTATATGGACCAAAAAATTATTTTAAATTCTTTTAATTTTTACTGCTTCCACTTGAAGCTGAACATCTCAATTCTATTATTCATATGTGTAGTTTACATGAGTCTAAAATTAAGAAGTTAGAAAAAATTAAATAAAAAGAAAAAATAAAACAGCGCTTACATGTCTATCTGTAGAGACATCAGGGATGTTTACATGTTTAACTCAATAATATTGTTTTAAAGAAAATGCAGTTACAGAATTCAGTGTATAATATGCAATTACAATGGCTGAGTCATGATGGGTAGAGACATTTATCACTGCTAAAATTTTATTACATATACAATTATGCATAATTTATAATTTAAATAAACTATTGTTGAATTTTGACTGATAATGATATTACACGTTATCATCTTGATGGGTTTCAACTTCTGTGTCATACCTTCTTTACTGGTGATAATTGATAATTTTATTATTTTTAGTATTAAGATAAATTGTGACTCTTTTGTTTTGCATTTTGCAATTCATTGTGTAATAGGATAGAATTATGCTGTACCACTAATGAAAACCAGAATCTGAAGTGTTATTTTATAAATAGTGAGGTTTTTGACCACTTGGAAGCTCTACAGATGAGTGACATGTCCTGCTGCCTCATATGGTTTTCCTGTTATAAGCACTGATTTTATATACAGGACAGTAATAATTGTTCTTGTCCTCATACTGGAAGCCAGAGATTTACAAATACACTTCATTGATTGAGACATCTTTGTACCCAAAAATTCAACTGGGGAACCCAGGCCCCAGCTGTTTGTCTGAGTCTGACTCAGATTTTACAAGTTTGAGTAGTGCTCAGATACAAGTCCTGCTAGTACCACTACATTTTTTTCTACCAACAGTAGGTTTCCGTTCAGAGTGCTGGTAAGTCTATTTGCTGATCCTAGAGATGCAGAGAAGGGAAATGGCTGTGTCAGCATAGGCAAAGAGAGGGACAGACCCATCACAGTGAAGCACAGACCCATCACAGTGAAGGACAGAGGCAGTGGTCAGTGACTTGGGTATTTGAGGAAGAGGGTAATGACTCAGATTAGGGGTCTGCCCTTGGCCTCTCAGGCCTATACCTACCTGTGCAGTCAGAGAAGACCAGAAGGTGGAACAGATTCCAGTCTATGGGGGACACAGCTCCTTCTTAGGTCTAACTCTGATAGCTTCCATTGTCCCAGGTCTCTTATACCAGTCCATTGGCCTCCCAGAGTTGGGGCTGCTCATGAAAATGTGTCCCTACCCATCTCTACCCCGTGGATACTGGCAGTGTCTGGGTCTCTGACCCAGGGAGGGTGGCATGATCAACTAGCTTACTCAATAATCAAAGATTAGGGGAAAAAACTGCTGGGACCAAACCAATGTCCATGTGCTTGGGACTCTGCCCATCTGTACATCAGTTTATATTCTTAAGGTCACTTCTGGATTGACCAGAACATGTTTAATATGGACCATGCACATCATTATGTCTTATTTAGAGCATCAGCTCTGGGGAAATTATAATCAAAATAGGGACAAAGAGATCTGGGTGTGGGACTTACTGAGTCTCTTGTTTAAGATGAGAGCAAAAGAAATAGGAAACCAGTGAAATGTCAAGTGCCTCTTATGTGTGACTCCTGGGCCCAAAGTGTGTCTCCTGGGCCTAATGAACCTCAGGTGGGAGAGGAGCAGGTAGTCCAGAGAAAAAGATCTGGGAAAGGCAACACCTGTGTTCAGATTCACAGAGCTGAGGCCAGGTGGAAGAGCAGGTTGGAGGGGATTCTGTTGTATATGTTTCACATTGTGGTATCAAAAGGTGGAAAATATTTAGTAATTTTAGAGACAAAAAAAGGTCTGCAGGTGTGATAATAAAAGCAAATGTAACTCCATTTTTTTGTGACTCCATTCTGTAAAACAACCATGCCAAGTAGAATGGTCATGATCAGGGCAAGATGTTCTTCTTCTTTTGATATAGAAACCTGTAAGAACACGGAAATACCTAATGGGACATTGTTTCTGTAACTAGAGTAACAGGGCTCTGTTTCTATAACTAGAGTGACTGGGCTAACTGTGATTGGATTGGCTAAGCATCCCTCCACCTGACTGCACTCTCCCACTTCTGTAACTTGGCTTGCTTGCATTTGTATTACATGGATCCCAAAACATCCCTTATGCAGTTTTCAGGCTTATATGGAGCGCCCTTGCAATTGTTTGGGATTGATCAGGGAACAGCTTTATTTTCTGGTCAGTTGCCACCAGTGTGCTTCAATAAAGGCTTGATTTGATTGTAAGTGAGTTGTCTGGAAATCAGTTTATGAAACCCCAGGATGAAACTTTAACTATAACACAGGGATTCATCCTCTTCCCATAGCAATGCCTTTCACAAGGTCAGCTTCCCCACACTTCTTCAACCCAGCCACAAATTTCATCTCTTCAAAGTCAGAGATGGAATAAAAACAAGGATAAATTCTCCAGGGCTACCTAGTTCATCTATTTTATTGCAAACCCAAACCTTTCTGGTGAATATATCTTTTCTCTCCAGTAAAAGAGTTTTGTTCCCTCTTGAGTTAACTGTCAGGCCCTTTTTAATTGATTTTTTTAAAAAATTAAATCATAGCCAAATGAATTACAATTCTTATGTCACATATACAGCACAATTTTTCATATCTCTGGTTGTATATGAAGTATGTTGACACCAATTCGTGTCTTCATAGATGTACTTTGAATAATGATGTCTATCACATTCAGGTCCTTTTTCTGCAGCATAGATCCCATTTTGACACTCCAGAGCCAGTTTTGTGGGGAAATCAATGACCAGTTCCAGAGACAGGGTTTTCCACTGACTGAGTGTAGAAACAGTCCAAGCAGCCTCAGTGGAGTCCCGGGTTGAGATTGTAGACACGGACAGCAGCAGCACAAGGCTTAGGATGCCATCTGCCTACACTCTATGAAGTCGTCAATTATACAGCTTTAACACAGGCACACAAATTTGAGATAAAGTATGATATTCTTCCCAGCATCAAAACTAAGAAAAAAAGAAAAACATGTTCAACAAACTTGAAAATAAAATTAAGACTATTTCTGAATAAATTAATGTGAACGTCTCTACCGTTTTAAGACACTTTCACATTTGAAGATGATTAGAAATGCTAGTGAATAAAACTGGGTGTTCAGAAATGAAACATATTCAGTTCCTTTGTGAAATAAGGTTTTCTTTTGAAAAAAATGGAGGTCATAACTACAAACTAAAATAGAATTTCTAAATTGTTCATAATTATTTTATTATATTTTCATTGTTATTATTGTTTCCTTCCAAATCATTCATGATTTTGGGGGGTGTGTTCTAAGAGATCCATTCATATTAGAAATAATGATTCACATTAAAGTTTGCTATGTCCAATAGTCAAAAGTGTCTGATAGAATGCCAGATTGTTTATGCTTGTAATATAAAGGTAAAGAGAACAATCTGAAATTTAAGTGAAAAAAGAAACAAAATGCTACTTTTAATACACAAAAACCTTAATAATATCAATTTTATCATTTATATTAAAACTCACTAAAAAAATCACAAATTATTAAGATGCAATATAAAAACACAAAAAGCAATGTGTTACCATATTTATCACATATTTAATACAGATGAATTAAGAAATCACAGTGACCAGCAAATAATCTTAACCTCTACAGTGAGCCCCAAGCTACTTCTGAAATTCCCTCAGACATTATCAAGTGTGATATTCACTTAGCAATAAAGAGCTAAAGATCAAATGAAGAATAGGAAACCTAGGAACGAATAAGATCCAAGAGTACCAGGAGCTCATGTTAGCAAAGCAAAAGCAGCTTCCTTATATGTACAAGTGATACATAAGTGTTTAATTTGGGCTCTGCATTTTATCCCTGAAGGACCATATTGATATATGCAGCACATGGTGGGAATCCACAGTGTATTTATTAGTCCCATTGAAGTCCAATTGAGGTGGTCCTGTGATTCCATCTTTCTACCCTACAGTGACTCAAGTCTCACTTCTGAGAACTTAGAGGCTATCTCCATGATTGAGACATCTGACATTATCTCATATCTCTTGTACTTGCTCACCATTCAAAATCAATGTTCAGCATCTTTCATAGACTTCACATACACACACACACACACACACACACACACACATACACAGAAAAAGTCCTATTTTCAGTCCAAATTCTTTCTTTTGGACAACATAAGTCTTTCTCAATTTAACATAAATTCTGCTTCCTAACATACTGCTACACTGTGGGTAGAATTTGAGTGTCTGCCAAAGATCCATATGTAGAGGCTTCCTCCCAGAGTGGTAGTACCAAGAGATACTACCAGATGATAGTAAATTGTGAGAGTAGGTAGGGTCTTGTGATAAAGCCTTAGTTCTTTAGAGATATGTCCACAAATACTGTGGATATATAACACCCTGTCTCTCTCCCCCCCATCCCCATCCTCCTCTCTCTCTCAGTCTCCTCTCTCTCTCTCTCTCTCTCTCTCTCTCTCTCTCTCTCTCTCTCTCTCTCTCTCTCTCTCTCTCAACTTCCCGGCTTAAAATATGACCATTCACTTGGCTCAAACTTACCCATTTTATCATAACTTTACCATTGTCTTAAATAAATGTGGCAACCCATTCCAGGCTAAAACCACCATATTCATGAACCAAAATAAACCTCTCTTTACTTTATATGTAGGATGTGCTGTCTATGTTGTTTTAATAAAACAAAGTCAACTAATACTCAAAATGAGAAATTTTTGTATTTGTGTTTGTAAATTAAATGGACTCACTGATTTTTCTTATTTTCAGCATTGATATCTACTCTTGCCTGATTTCTTCTCATTTTCTCTCCAGTCTTCTAGCTTGCTTCTTTATCTAAATTGCATCCTGCTCTGTGACCATCATTCCATCTTGCATAGAAAACAGTCCTAAATGATCCATCCATGAGGGTGGGAATATGAAATAGGAAGCAAGAGTGTGGGTCAGATCCCAATGCTCATGTGGCTCTTGGGGCCCAGGGGCAGGAAAGTCACAATTTGATGAGGACTTTTTTCTGCACAAGATTGGTCTGGTGCAGAGCTCTAACCTGTCATGCATAATGCAACTTCACCCCTGTGGTGTCTGATCCTGGGTCTTCAACCCCCTGTCATATCCTGGCAGAGATTGTGGAAGGTTAACCTGATTAGAGTAAATGGACCTTTCTGATTTTATTTCACTAAGAGTAAAACAACTCTGGTATTTAGTGCTGAGACCTTTTTTTTTATTTTTGTTTTTTCAGTTTCTAATGGTCTCCAGAACTCTAAATGCACTGTTTATGATACCACATATTTCAGAATTATCTGGTATTTATTTGACTATGCTTCAGCCAGGTACTTTGGCTTTTTTCCAGTCTACAAACCTTTTGAACAACATTTAAAGCCTAAGCTCAGGAGAGTTCACAAGTCATAGTAATGCTGCCTTTGTTCCTTTTACAGGTTTACTTAATTTCAGGTTGCTGCTTTTCTGAGAGTCTCCTTTTGTGTTCTCACTCCACTCTACATGCAGTTGATGCAGATGTCTCTTTGTCCTATGAGAATATAATATTATCAGGAAATGTCCCTGAAGACCTTAAAAGATCGTACTATAGGGATACTGCCACATTGATGTTCATAGCATCACAATTCACAATAGCTAGACTATGGAACCAACCTAGATGCCCTTCATTAGATGAATGGATAAAAAGAAATGTGGCATTTATACACAATGGAGTATTACACAGCACTAAAAAATGACAAACTCATGGAATTTGCAGGAAAATGGATGGCATTAGAGCTAGCCAATCCCTAAAAAACAAATTCCAAATGTCTTCTTTGATATAAGTAGAGCAACTAAGAACAGAGCAGGGAGGAAGAGCATGAGGAAAAGATTAACATTAAACAGAGATGAGAGGTGGGAGGGAAAGGGAGAGAGAAGGGAAACTGCATGGAAATGGAAGGAGACCCTCATTGTTATACAAAATTACATATAAGAGGTTGTGAAGGGAAAGGGGAAAAAAACAGGGGAGAGAATTGAATTACAGCAGATGGGGTAGAGAGAGAAGATGGGAGGGGAGGGGAGGGGGGATAGTAGAGGATAGGAAAGGTAGCAGAATACAACATACACTAGTATGGCAATATGTAAAAACGTGGATGTGTTACCAATGTGATTCTGCAATCTGTATTTGGGGTAAAACTGGGAATTCACAACCCACTTGAATCAAATGTATGAAATATGATACGTCAAGAGCTTCGTAATGTTTTGAACAACCAATAAAAAATTAAAAAAATATTATCAGGGAATGAGTGTTCTCTGCTTTGACTTGCTTCTCTGTGCTCTAATTTGCCCTTGAATGTCTACCTGACAAAACCAATTTCCTTTTGACTCTGATATAATGTAAGTTATCTTATTCTAGTTTTATATATTTTTTCCTTATGAGTATTGATATGAAATAACATTTGTGTGTATATATATATATTTATATATATATATAATAAATTATATATAATTATGTAAATTATATAAATATGAATTAATGTTGTTATAGTGCTCCTACAACTTCTCAATTAAGCAACTGTTGTTAATTTTTATATCAGAGGAAGTGTTTCTAATTAGATTCATTTTCTTAGTGCTCCATGGATTGAAAAGTTGGGCACATTTATAAAGTCAAGGACAAAATATCCTGATATTTATCCAATATCATTTCACATTAAGATTATTTAGGGAAGAGTGTAACTTGTGAAGCCTAAAAAGGAAAAATGAGTATGGTAGTGGCCACAGAGCTATGCTTTAGTGGAAAGGGTTTATTCTTCATCAGGAAATATAAAGTCACACCATAGTATAATCTGAAGAGAAAGTGAAGCACAGCTTCCCTATGTTTTCAGATCTCAAGGAAGATGAGCCCAGCCTGGGAAAGGATCAATAGAAATGAAGGGTGTTGCAGAGTCCAAACAGGAGTGTGTGTTGTTCATAGAGCAATTATGAGGCACACAGGAAGAGTGGTGATTTTTTCTCAAATCAACTAAAATTGGAGATCTTTATGGCATTGTGGAATATTTGTGGAATATTTCCTCACAAACAATTGGCAGATATCCTCCATTTTGGACTCCTACAGAAACAGAAACTAACCAGCCCCTTCCTAAACCTGTCTCTATGGACACTCATCATTGGGCTGCCAGAGTGGTCAATGTCTGTTCTTATATTTCCCATATCCTGTGATCATATTTCTATCTAGACTAAGTCAATGCAGGTGTAGATCTTTGTTCCTCATCTGGGTCTCACTGTTCTGAGCATCACTATAATGTATCACACATTGAACCTGTTTCACCCTCAAGTGAACACTTGAGAGGATCAGGAGCTTTGCCCATAGCAAGGAATCCTGAAAACCAGGAAGGTGACCAAGAGGGTCTCTTGTTTTTCATTCAAATCAGGGTCCTGGGCACTTGGCTAGACTTCTGCTGCAACCAGTATGAGAAGTAATCATTGGGACCAAAACTATAACTATCCCTCCAGACCAAGTGGTCAGTGAGTGGACCCTAAAACCTCAAGAAAACATGTCTAGAATGAGGAAGGACAACAGAATGCTGCTACAATGGCTGTATTCCAAAGTCTTTATCATTCTGAACACTGAGTAAGGAGGAGAAGGTGACATGCCCAGGCTGTGGTATGCATTTTGGAAGGATTTCCTGGCCTTAACGTTTAGACCAGACTTCCTGATGGCCCATAATTTATTACTGAATTGCCTGCTGAAGGAGACATATTTGTGTGGTGTCTTAAATAAAAATGAGACATTTAACATCAAATTCCAGAGCACTTACATTTTCAGAGGTAAACCTAGGGTGGCTGTGTGTTGTGGATTTTCCCCTTGGGAGGAAGCACCTGCTTTAGCACTGTGCATGGTCCTCTGAGCAAATGTTCATGATCCAATAAAGCTGAACCACTTGAGTTTCTACTAGTTTTCTACAAATATACATAGTGCCCCATGACGACCTTTTGGTCTTAAGCTACAAGGTCTCATTGGATAAAGAAGTGTTGAATTGTTTGTATGGCATTTCCACTATATTTTCAAGATTGTCTCACATTCATTATTTGAGTTTTCTTTGAGAATCCCTGTTTATATCTATTTATCTGATTTTGTCTCTTTGTTGAAATCATTCCCAGTTGTGTACAATTTGATTTTAGTTTTGCATGATCTTAATTTTATCTGAGTTTTCTTTATGATAACATACTTGTGTTCATTTTGTATAATGCTTCATTGTTTTATTATGACTGTATGTTAATCATCAGATTAACCAAACCCATATTCATACATACAGGAAACATAATTTTATCAATTTTCATTCCCCAGTATTCTCCCTTTCCTTCCACTCACCCTCCCCAAAGCTTGTTTCTCTACTCAACTGGTATCATTCCTGTTTTTAATTAATTGGTGCAATAAAATAATTAATAAAATTGGAATTTACTGTGATATGTTGGTCCTTGCACATAATACGATCTTTTGTTTGATGCCATTCCACAGTACCTGCCCATGCTCTCATTTTCTCTGTCTCTTGGATCTACTTCCTCTATTCTAATTTCTCCCTCCAAGGATCCAGTTCATTCTTTCATAAGTGGAAGTTATCAATAGAAAAATTAACAAAGATGGAACATCACTCATGAGTGTTTTCAATGTGTAAAGAAATTGTTTTTATGATCAAACTTGCTGATAGGGTTATTGATTTTAAGATTCTCATTGGATGTAGAGAAGGCTTAAGTTGAAAATGATTTTAGATATATCTAATATATATATATATATATATATATATATATATATTACTATATATATATATATATATATATATATATATATATATATATATTACTAGTCTGAGTAAAGAGAAGAATGAGACATGCCCAGGTTGTGACATGCATTTTGGAAGAATTCCCTGGAGCTAAAGTTTAGACCAGAAAAAAGGTCAAAAAGAAAAAAGAAAGAGGAAATGCTTCAATTTAGAGCATATTTTCTTGACAATTTTATTTTTTTAAAAAACTACCTGAGTTGAGATAAAGTCAATTATGCACATGGTCAACCAGGTCTACATGACCACACTACTCAAAAATACACAAAGCTCAGGATGAATTTTCTATTTTTTCTGTTTTGCTTTTAGTGTGTCAGGAACTGAACCCAGAGGGTCTTACTCACTAAGCATCATCCCCAGCCCCTTTTTGTTTTAGAGAAAGAGACATGCTAAGTTGACTAGGACCTTTCAGTGTTGCTGAGGCTGGCTTTGCACTTGTG
The DNA here is from genome assembly GCF_045843805.1 of Urocitellus parryii. Lineage (NCBI taxonomy): Eukaryota > Metazoa > Chordata > Mammalia > Rodentia > Sciuridae > Urocitellus > Urocitellus parryii. The sequence continues at coordinate 118,641,787 of NC_135533.1, read as the reverse complement.
ATCCTACAGCTTCAGTCTCCCAAGCTGTTGGATTTGCAGGTGTGAACCACCACTCCCAGCTTTTAGGGCATTCCTGACTAAGAGTGATGTATGCATGATAGCACAATTATTTATAGTAGATATATCAATGTCAGTGAAACTTACAGGAAAGAACAACTGGCCTCTTAGAATAAGATTAGAATTACTCCTTTCTCTTCAATTTCTAAAGACTTGTTTTGTGGCCTAACATACAATCTACTCTGCCAATGAATCCACTTTTAATTGAGAAGAATATTCTTAAGACCAGATTCTACTGTGGGTGACGGTCTTAGAAGAGCCTCACATAAGTTAGGACACTGTTTCCCACATGGATAATCAGGGTGAGCAGTTTTCCAGTTGTCTGCTTACATCTTCCTCTACTAATTAATCTTGCCAATCAACCTGCTGTGGAGCAAGTGGAACTTATACTAATTCAGTCACCCACTGAAAACAGTATCTGTTAGCATTGAGATGCATAGACTTAGCAATTTTACTTTGTTATTGGACCAGATAGTTTTTGTCATTCTGGATAAACACAATTGCAACTCTGTGATATGAAGTAACATGGGAAAATTCTTGCTCACACACCTTTTGCACTGTATGTGATGAATGGTGATTCTCTTCATGTGTTTATTTTCATTCTGTTACTAACTCAATCACTTGTGGGATAATTCTTGTCAGCATGCGGAAGGAAACATTCAGGGGAGAAGGAGGTCAGTAGCTATTCAATTTATCATGCTACTGTCCAAATGTACCACAGGCCTCCCCTGATTCTACTTTATCAGGCAAAGTGAAGCCTGAGCCAAGGAATTCTTCAAGGAGGCAGAGAATTGTGTCTGGCACTGAAAAGGAAATGGAAATTTGTTAACCATGACACTATTTGTGCACACATGTGATGCAGAGTCCTATATCCACCCAATTCCTGGAAACCCTTTAAGCTGCTAACCAAAGCAATGTTCATAACCATTGAGAATCAGAAACATCTTCAATGTCCCAAGTTAAATATTACAATGAATGCCTTCTCTGTGATATTTCATTGTTTTTTGTTTTATTTTGTTTGTTTTTGAGGCAAGTTGTACCTCAGTTGTTGAAGTTTGCCTTCAACTTGCTGTCTCAGCTTTCTGAGTATCTGGGATTACAGGCATGCACCACCACAGATGGCAAAAGGAACATTTCACTGACCAGAAATCTAACTTGGGCCAAGGCAGTGAGAGAGCTGAATGCTAACCAATGGATCACGAAAGCAGCTCACAATAAATAGACCTACTGTTGAATTGAGAGAATGACCCTCTGGTGGTTCTCATGGCCAGATATCAAGTTTTCCTAGCTACCTATCTTCTCTAATATTTCTCTTATGTACACAGGAGGTTGGGGTGCTCCTCATTTGGCTTTCTTTCTCCAACTAGTTGTTGTACAGAGCAAGCTCTAGATGCAGCTAATTCTGTCACACCCTACCAACCTCATAGTGAAAGACCTCTTTCTTTTTGAATGTTCAAACATTTATTATTCTCCCCTATATCTGCAAGGGACAATCTGGGCTCCTATGCATGTTCCTTGAATTCCCTTCTGTAGCTTCTAAAGGAAATAAAAACATATAAATACAGCAAACATGGTGGCATTCAGACCACCTGGATTTTTTATGTGTTTTGTCTCTTAGATGCAACTACCGGAATCCACTTTTATTCCATGAAAGTATCTAAGGAGAAGTGTTTCAGGTCAAGCTCTTGCCATCTATGCCTTTCAAGATGTCACAGCATGTGTCCTTGTAAGATGAACTGTTTGTCAGACACTGGTTAACTACTGGAAATCTCAACTGACATGAGATTAAGAAGGAAACATGAAAGGTGCTTATTTCTTACTTAACTAACTGGACTTCAGAAACCTGATTTGGAGGCTCCTCAGGCAGGACATGGACCAAAATAACTTTTGTATCCTGGATGCAGCTAGAAATACACACCTTCACTGCCTGTCCCTGTCCTGAACCTCCCTTATGTGTTAGCTATTGTTATCAGTATATGGAGAAAACACAATTTTCCTAGTAGTATTATTGTCATCAGATGGGCTCCAGGAAACGTGTTATAGTTGCAGAGCTCCTTGCAAAGATTATGACAATGTAAGAGACACTTTCAAAACTCTGAGTGAGCACACAAGGCAGGAAACTTGATCCCCTAATTGCCTTCTACTTGCAAGTAACTCCCTGAAACTCAAGCATGTCAGCCCTTTTGCCTTTTATCTCAGTTCCACCACAAGCCTTGAAATAGGACAGTTTTTCTACTAAGTGAGGAGGGTAAGGGCCTGGGTAGACATGTCCACAGGCCCCATGAGGAGATGCTGAGTCCAGTGAATAGATAACAAAGGAAAAGGATTTCTGATTGGTTCCTATCAATTTTTGAGGAAAGTTCTTATATCAGGAGGCCAATAATGCAATCAATACAATGAAGGCTACATTATATTGCTCTCTATATTTACAAAGTTATAAAATAAAATTAACACACACATGATCATAAAAAAGTGTGCATCAACACAGCAATATCCAGAGATCATAAAGGTCATGATATGTCCCCAGCAGAATCAATGAAATTTCAACTAAATGTGAAAGGGTCTCAAAAGGTATTTATAAAATTGAAAAGGTCATTCAAGAAAAAAAAAATCCTCTGTTGTTTTTAAATATATGAGAAAACCTGACTAATAATCACAGAAATAAAGTCAGTGATTTCATGGGAGGTTCTGTGAGCAGGGATGGAGGGAGGATTCTGAAAGTTTAAAGTAGGCTTGTGGGCTGGTAGACAGATTCCTTGACCTAACTGTCTTGATGTTCCCAAAGGTGGGACACTATCTCAAAATCTCTGTTTTCAATTATGTGCATTTATTGTCTTTCAAATATTGCCTGTTAGAAAACTTATATAAAATTAGGCTAAAACATGAATCACATTTATACACAATGAGGCCTAAGGAGAAGAAGACACAGTTCTAGAATAAATGGAAATAAGAAAAATGGAGTGTGGAACCACAGGATTCCCCATCAGATGTGAACTCTGTGAAGACAAGGAATGCACTGGCTGCCTCATCAGCTGACCTTCAAAGCAAAGAGACAACAGCATTCTGTTCATCTCCTAAGCTAATGAGAAGCAAGGATTTCTGTTTCTATGGATGCATTTTCCTAGAAACATGCAGCTGTGAATGATTCTGAGTACAGAGGACAAGAATCTTCTCACTCAAAAGGGTGCCAGTAGATTCAGCTGGGCTTACAGTAGTGGTAGCAGAAAAAGCCAGATACCAGGCCTGAGCAAAGCTGCTGTGTGTTTGCCCTCCTGACAGATGGTAAAGGGTTCTTGTATTACTTCCCCATGAGCCTGGAGCACTGTGCGAGCACTGAGGCTGTCATCATAAGACTGACAGTGATAGACAGCCTCATCCTCAGGCTGGAGTCCAGTGATGGTCAGTGAAGCAGAGTTGCCAGACTTGGAGCCAGAGAAGCGATCAGGGACCCCTGAGAGTTGATTACTATTACCTTAGATGAGGAGTTTGGGAGCCGTTTCTGGGAGCTGTTGGTACCAGTTCACATAATTACCGCTGCCGCCAATATTGTTGCTATTTCCAGTGCAGGAGATGGTGACCCTCTGTCCTGGAGTCCCAGAAAGTGAGGGCTGCTGAGTCAGCACAGACTGGGCCCAGGACCCTGGAAGTGAGAGAAACACAGAGAAAGTGATTTTTGTCTAGAAAAAAGAGTATAATCAGGACCTATATCAGAGGACTCCCACACACTATTCCTCCTCCATATCATGTCACCTGTGCACTGAACAAGGACTGTGAGGAGGAGACAAGACCAGGTCATGGTGAAGGTCATCCTGAACTCTGCTTCCTCTTCCAAGTCCTGAGCAGAGTTTCCCCCAAGTTCCTCCCTTGCCCTCTTTATTAAACTCTGAGAAGGGGAATTTCTATCCATGCAAATTAGTTTCCTCCACGTTTTCTGATTATACCCTGGGTCTGGGTTCAACTCTTGCACATAAAGATGCCAAGTGGGTGTGCAGGGGTGGAGTTGGGTTGGGTCAGAGATGTGGGAGGTCACAGCTGTGAGCCATAGCATGAGAAACTCAGGAAGAGCCAGGTGGCTTATTATATTACTTATTACTATCTAACTCTTCTTAACTAGTCTGCAGTGCCCCCTGTTGTTCATACACATCATCATGTTACATTGTGATCAGAACCCCTGAGACAATCCTATGTCTCCACTACACCCACTGCCTCTGCATAAGTGCCCCACCATTTAGCCCCTTGTGTGGCCTCCTCATTATCTCATGAAGGCCTTCTTGCATTACTCAGACTCCTCATGGTGAATTTATGCACAGTTCACTTGACTCTTCCCTGAACAGGATTACGGTGTTGTCTTTGATATAAATTCTTCTCAGATCAAACTTAAGCATGTGAATATAAACTTTCTAGTTTCATTATTTTGTGGGTACCATCTTGTTTATCCACAACAAAAAAATTTTGTTCCCATAGTCTTTTCACCTTTGACTTGGCACGAAATACAGTTGCAATACCTTATGAGCAGCCATTTGATGCTATTTAGAAGATACATATATGCATGTTTTTAAGTTTTCTCAGTTCACATATTTGTAACCTTTATTGTCTGCAAGTGAGAATGAGGGTTGTGACAATGAGTCAGTCACAACCATGTAGCATTTCAGCTACCATTGGTTACATGGAATGCCACAGGGACTGGAGACCCTGAAAGGACTCAGATTCCAGAACTCATGAATATTTTCAGTCATGGATAAAAAAGTATTGTCCTTGTCATTGTGACATATGCAGGTATGTGGACATGAATGTCAACGTTTGTTCATATTTGTTCAATATGATTCAGTGTATCTCAGGAAGGTTCCATGTTTCCATCTGAGGAAGTACATCCTGAATTTAAAAAAAAAATTATTTTACTTTTTATTTGTTCTTATTGTTTATATATGACAATAGAAAATGTTTTCACATATTATACTTATATGGAGTATAACTTCCCATTTTTCTGGTTGTATAGGATGTATAATTACATTTGTTTTATATATATACACACACACACACACACACACACACACAGGAAATTAAGTCTGATTCATTCTACTATTTCCTGTTCCTATTCCCCATTCCTTCCCTTCATTCCTCTTTATCTAATCCTAAGTATTTCTATTCTTCCTCACCCCTTTACCTTATTTTGAGTTTGCATTCACATATCAGAGAGAACAATGAGGCTTTATGCTTTTAGGATTGTTTTATTTCACTTAAGATTATAGTCTCCAGTTTCATCCATTTATCTATAAATGCTACAAATTCCTTCTCTTTAAGGCTGAGTAATATTTCATTGTGTATACATACCATGTTTTCTTTATCCATTTATCTATTTAAGGGAACCTAGCCTCTTTATATAGTTTAGATACTGTAGATTGAACTGCTACAGATATTGATACAGATTCATCATTATAGTATACATTTTAATACCTTTGGGTATAAACTGAGAAATTGGATAGCTGTTTAAGTTGTCATTCCATTCCAAGTATCTGAGGAATCTTCATAGACCTTTCCAAAGTAGTTGTACCAATTTTCAGTTCCACCAGCAATGTATGAGTATACATTTCCCCACATCTTCAAATCTGATTGTTGCTTATATTCTTGATAATTGCCATTGTGACTGGAGTGAGATGGAATCTCGGTGTAGTTTTAATATTTCTGAAAGCAATAGTATAGAAATTTGTAAAATAACTTACATTCTGATTGATAAATCATTTTAGAATAAATTGTATTATAATGTGTGCATTAATAAGCCATTCAAATTTATAAAACATTAATATATTAAATTTTCATCACTATTTCCACCCTACTTTCTTCATTTCTTTCTTCTACTGTGAAGAATAGGCAGTGTATGTCCCCTTGTGCTTTTATGTAGTTTTAATGATAATTAATTTTTCCACCTTCACATAGTTCTCTTAAGTGCAATGACTGTTAATTTTCTCCAGATATTTTTTCCACAGGTCAAGCTCCACTTGCCCTTCAATTCAGAAAAAAGCAAGACAAAAATTCTTCCCTACTCCTTTGCAGATCAGGAAATATAATCCTCCTTTTCTTAATGAGTGTACCCAAATCCACCAGCACATATAAAGTTTTCTTTTGATTATGCTTTTTCTAACTTTTTCTCCAAAAATTAACCCAGAATATTTGATCTCTCTACACCAAGTAACATAAAACAAACTGAATAAAATTACCAATGTTTCAGGAAGAAAATTGCAGAAAAAAATAAGCACATGATGGTGAAACTGCAAATCATTGCAAACACTCTGGAAAGCAGTCTGGAGATTCCTTAGAACACTTGGAGTGGAGCCACCATTTGACCCAGCTATCCTACTTCTCAATTAAAATCAGCATACTACAGTGATGCAGCCACATTAATGTTTATAGCAGCTCAATTCACAATAACTAAACTATGGGACCAAGCTAGCTACCCTTCAACAGATGAATGGATAAAGAAATATGGTACATATACACAATAGAATATTATTTAGCCTTAAGGAAGAATTAAATTATGGCATTTGTGGGTAAATGAATGAAACTTGAGATTATCATGCTAAGTGAAAGAAGCCAATCCCCAAAAGCCAAAGGCAAAAAGTTCTCTCTGATATGTGGATGGTAACCCATTGCAAGTTAGAGTAGGTGGGGTAAGTATAGAAGTTCATTGTATTAGACAAAAGGGAATGAAGGAAAAAGAGGGTGATGATAATAGGAAAGACAGTAGAATGAAGTGGACATAACTTCCCTGTGTTCATATATGAATAAATGACCACTATAACTCCACATCATGTTCAACCCCAAGATTGGAATCAAAATTATAATGGGTTGTACCCCATGTATTAACAATATGTCAAAATATACTTTACTGCAATGTTTATCCAAGAATAACAAATAAAAAAATAAATGAAATAGCACTAAATCTCATTTCTTGGTGCATATTAAAGTAACAATGAAATGTGCTACATATCTATGAAATGCTTTAAATATTCCACAAAGGCATTTAAGTGAAAATATATGTATTATACCAAAACAGCATGTTCACTGTGAATCTAGGTGCCTTAAGGTGATGTGTAAATCAAAAGGAATGATGACATATGCTCAGCTAGCATGAATTTGCTTGTTCTCTAAGACTAATCTGTGGATTACTGCATAGATGCAGGCATATCCTGGTTATTCACAGAAAGAATAAACCACTTAAATGATGATTTTAGCCTACCATTAGACTCCTTTCCTTCATTAATTTAAACACTTGCAGGATCTAAGGTTACTGAGACAGAGGATTTAAAATGTACACAATTCTTTCAACCAGGCTTGATATTATGACAAAAGTAAAATAAACCAAATGTATTGTTATGTTCTAAGGTTTTGGAATGTTGAAATTAAGTTTGAAAAATATTTTACACAAGCAAGAAAAACTTTATTTTAAAATCTTTTAATTTTTACTGCTTCCACTTGATGCAGAATATCCCAATTCTATTATTCACATGTATAGTTTACATGAGTGTAAAATTAAGGATATTTTTAAAAGCAAATAAATGAGTGGGGATATAGCTCAGTTGGTAGAGTGCTTGCCTTGCATGCACAAGACCCTGGGTTCAATCCCCAGCATGACAAAAAAAAAAGCCCTACATGTCAATCTGCAGAAACATCAGGATGTTTACATGTTAAACTCAATTATATTGTTTTAAATGCAGTTACAAAATTCAGTATATAATTTGCAATTACATTTTCTGGTTCCTGATGGGTAGAGACACTGATCACTGCTAAAATTTTACTACATATACAATTATGCATAGTTTATAACTTTAATAAACTATTGTTGAATATTGACTTATAATGATATTACAGGTTATCATCTTGATGGGTTGCAATTTCTATACCATAATGTCTTTACTGATGGTAATTAATAATTTTTTTTTATTTTTAGTATTAATATATGCTGTTGTGGCTTTTTTGTTTTGAATTTTGCAGTTTTTATGAGCATTGTTTAATGGGAGAGAATTGTGGTGTGGCACTAATATAAATCTGATGTGTTATTTTATAAACTGAGGTTTCTTGACTACCACCATAAAGTGACATAAACTTGGAACCTCTAAAGATGAGGGACATGTCCCACTACCTCATATGGTTTTACTGTCATTAATACTAATTTCATATACAGGACAGTAATAATTGTCCTTGTCCTCAAACTGGAAGCCAGAGATTTACAAATATACTTCATTGGTTGAGATATCTTCGTATCCAGAAATTCAATTGTGGAACCCAGGCCCCAGCTCTTTGTCTGAGTTTGATTCAGATACAAGTTTGTCTGAGTAGTGTTCAGACACAAGTCCTGCCTAGTACCAGTACATGTTTTTAATCTACCAATAGTAGGTATATGTTTAGAGTGTTGGTGAGTCTGCCTGTTGATCCTAGAGATACAGAGAAGGAGAGCAGCTGTGTCAGTGCAGCAAAGAGAGAGAACCTGCAAGCACAGATCCATCACAATGAAGGGAAGAGGCAAGGGGACAGTGACTGGTATTTGAGGCAGAGAAAAATGACTTAGGCTAGGGGTCTGCCCTTGGCCCCTCAGGCCTGTACCTACCAGTGTATTTAGAGAAGAGCAGAAGGAGGAAAAGAGTCCAGGCCACGGTAGACATAGCTCCTTCTTATCCCTCACTCTGATAGCTCCACTACCCTAGGCCTCTTTTACAAGCTCCATTGGCCTACATAGTTGTGGCTGCTCATGCAAATGTGTCACTACCCTCTGTATATACCCCACAGGTATTGGCAGTGTCTCATTTCCTGACCCAGGGAGGGTGGCAAGATGAACTAGCTTACTCAATAATTGAAGCTTAGGGGAAATAACTGCTGGGACCACACTAATGTCCATGTGCATAGGACTCTGCCCATCTGTGTATCAGTTTAGATTCCTAAGGTGAATTATGCATTGACCAGAACATGTTTAACCTGGATTGTTGCCATCATTCTCTTATACTAGAGCATCATCTCTGGGAAACTTTTAAGACAAAATAGGGACAAAGAGATCTGGCAGGAGGATTTGTGGGTGTGTAGTGTAAGATCAGAGCCTAGGAAATAGGAAAGAGGTGAAATGTCAAGTATCTCTTATGTGTGACTCTTGGGTCTAATGAATCTCAGTTGGGACAGTAGCAGGTAGTCTGGAGAACAAGATGTGGGAAATGCAACACCTGTTTTCAGATTCACACAGTGAGGCAAGGTGGAAGAACAGGTAGGAGGGGATTTTGCTGTACATTTGTTACTTTGTGGCCATGATATGAAAAGATGGAAAATACTTAGTAATTTCAGAGACAATTAGTTCTTCAGGGATTTATTCCTCTCCCATAGGAATAATGCTGAAGTTAAATTAACAAAATAGGAGAATTAGATGAGTCATTTATTTCTTCTTTCAGTCATTTATTTTTTCTTTATTAAATCACTTATTTGTTCTAATTTGTTACACATAATGGCAGAATGCAGTTTATTTCATATTACACATTTAGAGCACAATTTTTCATATCTCTGATTGTTAAAAAAGTATATTAACACCATTCATGTATTCATACATGTACTTAGAATAATGATGTCTAACACATTCCACAATCATTCTGACCACCTTGCTCCCTCCTATCCTCTACCTCCCCTTTGCCCTATTTGAAAGTTCCTCCTTTACTCCTGCTACCCAACCCATCATCATTATGAGTCAGCATCCTCATATCAAAGAAAACATTTGGCCTTTGGATTTGGGGGATTGGCTTACTTCACTTAGCATTATATTCTCCAACTCCATCCATTTACCTGCAAATGCCATGATTTTATTCTATTTTAATGCTGATTAATGATCCATTTTGTATGTAAACCAAGTTTCCCTAGCCATTCATCTACTGAAGGGCATCTGTGTTGGTTCCATAATTTAGCTATTGTGAATTGTGCTGCTATAAACATTGATATGGCTGTGTCCCTGTAGTGTGCTGTTTGTAAGTCCTATGGCTATAGACCAAGTAAGGAATAGCAGGGTCAAATGGTGGTTCCTTTTTCAGTTTTTTGAGGAATCTTCATATTGTTTCCCATATTGGCTGCACCAATTTGTAGTCCTACCAGCAATGTACCAGTGTACCTTTTTCCTCACGTCCTTGCCAATACTTAGTGTTGTTTGTTTTCATAATAGCTGCCATTCTGACAGGAGTAAGATGAAATCTTGGAATAGTTTTGATTTATATCTCTCTAATTGCTAGATATGTTGAACATTTTCTCATATGTTTGTTGATTGATTCTATATCCTCTTTTGAGAAGTGTTTGTTCAGTTTCTTAGTCCATTTGTTGACTGGGTTTTTTGGTTTTTGGTGTTAAGGTTTTTGTGTACTTTATATATTCTAGAGAATAGTGCTTTATCTAATGTGCTTGTGGTAAAGATTTGCTCCCATTCTATATACTCTCTGTTCACCTTACTGATTGTTTCTTTTGCTGAAAAGCCTTTTTAGTTTAAATCCATTCCATTTATTGATTTTTGGTTTTAATTCTTGAGCTATAGGAGTCTTTTTTAAGGAAGTTGGGGCCTAATCTAATATGATGAAGATTTGGGCCTAATTTTTCTTCTATTAAGCCCAGGGTCTCTGGTTTAATTCCTAGGTCCTTGATCCACTTTGAGTTGAGTTTTATGTATGGAGAAAGGGTTTTCATTTCATTTTATTACTTGTGGACTTCCAGTTTTCCCAGCCCCATTTGTTGAAGAGGCTATATTTTTTTCAATGTACATTTTTGGCACCTTTGTCTAGTATAAAATAACTGTAGTTCTTTTTAAAACTTCATTCTTACTGCTTCCACTTAAAGTAAAACATCTGAATTCTATTATTCACATAGTTAGTCTACTTAGTCTATGACTAAGTAGTTTCCAAAAAGCAAATAAAAAAACATAATAAAACAAGCCCTTACATATCAATCTGCAGAGACATCAGGGATGTTTACATGTTTAACTCAATTATACTATTTTAAATAGAATGTATTTACATAACTCAAAGTCTAATTTGCAAGTACAATTTCTGGGCCTGATTGGTAGACACATATCAATGCTGAAATTTATTACATATATATATATATATATATATATATATATATATATACATGTATAATTCATAATTTAAATAAAATGTCCTTATATATTGAGATGTACTGATATTATGGGTTGTTTTCTTGATGGTTTCAAACTTCTGTGCCATACCTTCTTTACTGGTAATAATTTACAGTTTTATTATTTTTAGCATTAATATATTTTTTGTGATTTTTTTGTTTTGCTTTTTACAGTTTCTGTGAGAATTGGGTAATGGGAGAGAATTATGCTGTGCCAATGGTGTAAACCAGAATCTGATGTCTTATTTTATAAACAGTGAGGTTCTTAACTACCACAGTAAATTGACATAAACTTGGAACCTCTACAGATGAGGGTTCTGTCCCAATTGCTCACTTGGTTGTTTCACTGACAAGAGAACTAATTTATGTACAGGAAAGTTATAATTGGCCTTGTCCTCAAACTGGAGCTCAGAAACTTACAAATACATTTTATTGGTTGAGACATCTAGAAATTCAATTGAGGAACTCAGGACACACGTGTTTCACTGACTCTGAGTAGCAGAGCTTCGATACAAGTCCTCCCAGCACCAGTATGTGTTTTCTCTACCACTTGTTCAGAGTGCAGTGAGTCTGGGTATTGATCCAGGGATACAGAGAAGAGGAGGTACCATACTGGCTAGGCAAAGAGAGGGAATCTGCAAGCACAGACCCGTCAAAGTGAAGGGCAGAGGCAGAGGTCAGTGACTTGGGTATTCAAGGCAGAGAGTAATGACTCGGGTTAGGAGTCTTCCCTAGGCCTCTGATGCCTATACCAACTGTGCATTGAGGGAGGAGCAGAAGGAGGAAAGGAATCCAGGCCATTGTGGACGCAGCCAATTTGTAGGCCTCACATGGATAGATCCTCTTCCCCAGGCCTCACTTATACCAGCTCTGTTGGCCTCCCAGTGTTGGGGCTGCTCATGCAATGTGTCTCTACCACCTGTCTCTACCCCATTAGTACTCCCAGTGTCTTGATCCTTTACCAAGTAAGGATGGCATGATCAACTAGCTTATTTAATAACTGGGCCTTAGAGGAAACTACCTCTAGGAACATACCAATATCCATGTGCATGGGACTCTACCCATCTGTACATCTGTGTAGATTTCTAAGGTGACTTCTGGGTTGACCAGAACATGTTTAACTAGAAGTGTGCCCATCATTATATCACATATGCTCTGGGGGAAATTGTTAGACAAAATTGGGGCAAAGATATCAGGCAGAAGGCATTTGTTAGGGTATTGTGAAAGATGAGAACAGAGGAAATAGGAGAGAGGTGAAATTCCAAGTGTCCCTTAGGTATGAACCTGGGCACAATGAATGTCTGGTGGGAGAAGAGTAGGAAATCCATAGAACAGGATGAGGGAAAAGCAACACCTGTGTTCAGATTCACACAGTGAGGCCAGGTTGAAGAGCAGGTCAGAGTGGATTTTCTTATACATTTGTCACATTGTGACCATGGTATGAAAAGGTGGAAAATATTTAGCAATTTCAGGGACTATCCCTGCTGCAGGGAATCATCCCCCACCCACATGAATAATGCCGAAGTTAAATTAACATCTAATAGGGGAATTAGATGATTCATCATTTCTTTTTTCACTCATTTTTTCTTTAAGAATGAATGAAATGCTTCATATGCATCAGACAATAGAGATACAAAGAGATCAAGGAGTGGTCCCAGGCCATGGGAGCTTCAGGATCCAGGCACAGGAGGGTATGGAAGTGTGCAAATGTTGCAGGGCCTGCAGATAGCAAGGAAGCTATCTTTCAAGCTCCAAAGTCTTGAAAGACATCATCTTAGGCTTCATGTTGGGACCAAGTATTGGAATAAAAAGAGGGGAATAGGCATAGCCCCTGTCCTGAGGGTGAATGCATCACCAAAGCTGGTTGAAGCAGCCCAGGAAGTACCCATCACATGTCTTACAGGGGATCCTACAGTGGAACCAGATTTAATGTCAGGCCTCTGTCCTTTGCTGGCTGCCAGGCAATGATGACTTCTGGGGTAACTAGTGAAGGGTTCTTCTGTGGAAACTAGTAGCCTTCTAATGGGCATCCAGATTCCAGGAGCCACTCAGCCTGTAGATTCTCTCTCAGCCTTGCCTCTGGTCAGAGGATATTTCTACCCCATCTTTCCTCAGGTGTCAGAACTGTAATCTCAAGGTGACAGTCCTCCAACAGGTCATTTCCAGTTTGTCTTCTCCTTCTAATCCACTATTTTATCTAACATTTGCATCTGCTTTTAAATTCCTTCAAGTTAAAAAAAATTGGCTCAGAGAGAAAAATAATTTAAATAAAAACTTATTCTTGTTTGGTTGATATAAATTTGTAAAAATTCCCAGTAAGTATTATAAAATAATAATTCTAATATAGCATGCATTGGAATATATTCACATATATCATAATCTCCTTGTGTAAGGTTTGTTCCAGAATGCATTGTGCACACCAGGGAACTTTAAGTTCTATATGAGGATGCCACAGATCCCCCTGATGTATTCTCTACAATGATGAAAATGCTTCATGTTTGTGAGGAGTTTCTGTGATTCAAAGAATGGAGAGCTCTACTATATTACATTTTAATAAGAGCAAATATACTGGAGATTTGGGTTTGTGCTTTTGCATTATGGTGGGATTATTTTCCATTCACATGCATGAGGACGTTTTAGCAGTTTATTATTTATTTCAATCATAAAAATTAAACCTAGATTTCAAAAGATTAATAAAAGCAACTTAACATAGCAATAATAAGCACATATCAGGAAATTTTGTACACAAGGTTTCCTTTTCTTCTTCTTGTGTATTACATCAACATAATAGTTTATGGTATCATTTTCTATGGATAAAGCCGAAAACTAACTCAAGCTGAATTTTCATACTTTTCTTTTCCACATGTTCAGCCAGTGATGAGTGCCATATAACTGATGACTCCTTAGAGTGAAGGCAGGTGACGTCCCAAGCATTGTGTTGCTGCCTTGGGTTCCACTGAGGCTGCTTGAGACAGTCTCTAACATTCGGTCAGTGGGAGACTCCTGTCTCTAGAACCAGCCAGGGAGCTCTCCACAAACCTGGGTTCAGAGTGTCATAATGTGATCTATGCTGAGGAAGAAGGGACTGATCATTAACTCAAGGAGAAATAATACTCCTTTATGTACAGGAAAGAAATGTTCACCAGCAAGGACTGGGTTTGCAAAAAAAAAAAAAAAAATTAGACAAACTAGGAGAATTCACCCTTGCACTCATCACTGGCTTTAGCCCTAGTGGAACTGCAGAATTGGAGAGAAAGTGGAATATTTTTCCTAATATCAAAAAAGAAAACCATGTTCATCATACTTAAAAATAAAATTAAGAATATTTATGATAAAATTAGTATGAACATCTCTACCATTTTAAGACATTTTCACTTTTTTAATTTATTTTTTTATTAGTTACATATGACAGTACAATGATCTTGACATTTCATACATTTGAATCAAATGAGGAATAGTTTCTCATTTTTCTGATTGTACAGGTTGCAGAATCACATTGGTCATACAGTCACATATATACATACAGCAATCATAATGTCTATTTCACATTTTCACTTTTTAAGATGATTAGAAATGCTAGATGAGGATAATTGGGGAGTTCAGAAAAGAAACTCCTTTAATTAATTTGTGAAATATGATTTTCTTTTAAAAAATGATGTTCATAATTCCAAACTAAAATATAATTTCTAAATTGCTCATAATTAATTTATAAATTCTCTCTGTTGTTATTGTTTCCTTCCAAATCATTTATGTTTATTATGTTTTAAGAGATCTATTCATATTAGGAATAAAGATTCATATTAAATTACATTATGGCCAGTAGTCAAGTGTGTCTCATAGTGATCTTACATACATTTCATTGTGTGTGTGTGTGTCTGTCTTAATATTAAAATAAAAATGATGATCTGAAATTTAAGTGAGAAAGTACTAGCAATGCTAATTTTAATACATAAAATACTTATTATGTCAGTTTTTACCTTTTACATTAAAACTCACTAAAAGAAAACGACAACAAATTATTCAGAGGCAATAAGAACAGAAAAAACAATGGGTTAAAGTTTTTATTGCATATTTAAATACAGATGAATTAGGAAATCATAGTGACCAGAATGTAATTCTAACCTCTGCAGTGAGCCCTGTGCTACCTCTGAAGTTGTCAGACATTCTCCAGATACAATGAATCAACTGTTTTTCTCCTAGGATGTCCACTTGACAACAAGGATCTAAAGGCAAAAGAAGGAATAGAAAGCCCTGGAACAGAGAAAATCTCAGGGTACCAGGAGCTCATGTCAGCAAAGCAAAAGCAGCTTCATTGTGGTTGGAGGAGATGCTGCCTTTTTCCAGGTAAGAGTTTAAAGTGAGCTATGTGTATTATCCCTGAGGGACCATATTGATATATACTGCACACAGTGGGAATCCATATTGAATCCATATTCCATTGAAATCCTATGGAACTGGGTCCTGTGATTTCATCTTCCTCCACTGCAGTGACACAATCTCACTGTTGAGAGCTTAGAGGCGATCTCCCAGATTGTGACTTCTGACATTGTCTCATAAGTCTTATACCTGCCCACCCTTCAAAGTCCATGTTCAGCATCCTTCATAGACCTCAAAAAAGTTCTATTTTAGCCCAAATCCTTCATATTTGTCAAGGTAAGTCTTTCTCAGTCTAACAAGAATTCTAGCTCCTAACATACTGCTGAACTGTGAGTAGAATTTGAGTGTCTGCCTAACTTCCATACATAGAAGCTTTTTCCCACAGTGGTAGAACCAGGAGGTACTAACTGGTGATAGTGAGGTGGTAGGGCTTTGTGAGAGGGCCTTAAGTCAATTGTGTCATGTCTACAAATGGTGGTTATACACCACCTTCTCGGCCTTTCTCTCTCTCTCTCTCTCTCTCTCTCTCTCTCTCTCTCTCTCTCTCTCTCTCTCTCTCTCTCCCCCCCCCTCTCTCAACTTCCTGGAATAAGATGTGACCATTCACCATGGCTCATACTTCCCCATCTTATCAAACCCTTACAAGTGTCCCAAACATATGGGACTAAGTATAATAGGATTAGACCTCCATATCCATGAACCAAAATAAGCTTCTCTTTACTTTATATGTGCCCTGTGTTGTCTATGTTGTTTTATTAAAAAAAGTCAACTAATGTTAATAATGACAAATTTTTGTTTTTTTGTTCATAAATTGAATGTGCTTGCTGATTTCTTTTCAGCATTGAGATCTACATTTGTCTGATTTCTTGTCATTTTCTCTCCAGATATTCTTCTTGCTTTTATCTTATTCTAAATTTCTTCCTGTTCTGTGACCATTCTTCCACTGTGACTGGCCAACAGGCCTAACAAATAAATCCATGAGGATAAGCAGATGAAACAAGAAGGAAGGTTGTGGGTCAGATCCCAGTGTTCATGTGGCTTCTGGGGTCCCAGGTATAAGAAAGTCACACTTTGGTGGGACATCTTCTGCACAGATGTGTGAAACCTGTATTTCCCTTTCTGGCCTGGTGCAGACCCCTGTCCTGTGATAAGTAATCCAACATTACCCCCTGCTGGCCTCTGATGCTCTGTCTTCAAACCCCTCTCATAACTTGGTACAGACTCTGGAAGGACAACCTGACTATAGTAAGTGGACCTTTCTTATTTTATATCCCTGATGATAAGACCACCATGGTCTGTTTTCTGGAGACCTTTTATTTTTTTCATTTCCTAATGATCTCCTGAACTTCAATGCACTGTTTGTGATCCCAAATATTTCAGAATTATCTGAAATATTTAGTTTTTTTTCCTGAAATATCTGACTTTGTTTCAGCCAGGTTCTTTGGGTTATTCCCAGTCTATGAACACAAAGTTTAAAGCCAAAAGCTAAGGAGAGGTCTCAAATTCTAGTAATTCTGCCTGTGTTCCTTTTACATGTTTACTTATTTTTAGGTTGCTGCTTGTCTAAGAGTCTCCTGTTGTGTTCTGCCTCAATTCACCCTATAGGCCTTGGATTCAGATGTCTGTTTTGACAATATAATATTGTCAGGGAATTAATGTTTTCTGCTTTTAATTGCTTCTCTGTTCTCTAATTTGCCCTTGAAGTCTACCTGAAAAAAATTATTTTGACTCTTATGCATGTGATTTATCTTTGTCTAGTTTTACATTTTCCATATATGTATGTATATAAAATAACAATGCTATAAAGATAAATTATTGTTATATTGGTGTTTCTACAATTCCTCAACTAACCACACGTTGTGAATTTTTCTTTCAGAGGAATCAGGTTCATTTATTAAGAGTTTCATAGATTTAAATGTGGGTAGGTTTATAGTCTAGGTCTAAAAGAAACATGATATTTATCCAACATCCTTCCACTTGAGGATTATAGAGAAAAAAGCATAACTTTTGAGGTCTAATAGGAAAAAATAGACCATTGGAGGGCCTGATAGTTATGCTCTTAGAAAAGAGATTTCATTCTTCATTGGGGAATCTAAAGGTACACCAGAGTATAATCTTAAGAGAAAATGAATCACAGCTTCCATATGTTTTCAGAGCCAGGGAAAGATTTGCACAGCCTGGGAAACAATCAGGAGACATGAAGAGGGTTTCAGAAGCAACACAGGAGTGTGGGTTGCTCATTGGCAGAGACAAACCAACAAACCAACGATGGGACAAACAGGAGGAGTGGTGATTTTGTCTCAATTTACCCTAGAGTAGAGATCATTTTGGCACTGATGTTGTGGCCATATGAGAATGAGGAAAAGTATATGTTTGTGGAGTGGAAACTGATAAACACCCTTTTTTATTTGAAGCTTGATTTTTAATCTGGAACTAGTGGTACTCAATGAGGCCCTACTGACAAAACTTGGGCCTAATTTAGAACTGAATCCTTGATGACTGATCACTTATATCTGAGGTCACTGATCCGTTTTCTTCCAGGAAATCCTGGGTATCAATTGCCACAGTAACCTCCAATGTTTCTATTGCTCCCTATGTGAAAAAAAAATGGCCTCAGGCTCTGAGGCACTCATGTAATTACAGGTATAGTTACACATATATGTACATGTGTGGGAATTTCTGCTCCCTGAAGGTCCACATCTACTCAAAATTTTGGAATTTTGAAAAGCCCTAATGGCTATTAGAGAAGAATGGAAGTAAGTTGCCATGATTCCAGAAAAACCTACCTTTTAAAGTCGACATTATCCTGAGTGCTGTCTCATGGAGGAGAGTGTCAATCTTGGGACTAACCTTACTCACCTTCCCAGGAGGACTCTCAAAATTTTCTCATCAATGCTGGAGCCTCACCTTCAGTGAGTCAAGTCTTTCAAGAAAGTTTTCTGCTTTCACTCCTAAACTCCTTACCACTTCCTGCCCCAATGCCTAACATTCAACCCTTTATATTAAAACTGAAGTGCAGATACCCAGGAAGGGAGCCAGGCCAGCCTGGCTTGAAATTTCTCTGATGCTTCATCCTCACAAACATTTCACATCTTAGTGTCTCAATCCCTGAGAGCCTTTTACAGCAGTGAACACAAACACACACACACAAAAAAAAATGGAGACAAACAAGGGGTATCTTCTCTGAATCCTTGAAGAGCCAAGCCCATGCTGTAGATCAATGTCCGCATGCTGTAAGTGTTTCTTGCCCTTGGCCAAGAAAAAGGATGATTTGCTTTTCTTTCCAGAGGAAAAATCTAACTCAGTCAGGGAGCTGCCCCATGCCACCAGCAAGGTGCTCCTTCTACTGTAGCATGGGCTTGAACTCCTTTCTGCTCACTCTACCTGGTATTCACAGTGGATGCTGCTTCATTTGTTTGTCCCACCAGGATATTTGCTGAATCTGAAAGAGAGTCTTCTATGAGCTGCCTTACAGATCCCACAGGAGCCAGAGGGTATCAGATTAAGAATTTAGTGTCCAGAGAGAACGAAGATGGTGGGCCACAGGGAGGCAGAACTGTGTGTTTCTCCATGATCCAGATCTCACCTAGTCAAAAGCATCACTAAGAATGTTAGAAGACCCCCTATATAGCTGCTCTCTGCAGAAATCACCAGCACTGTAATCCTGTGGAGGGCTCTGGGCCTCAGCGTTTGAGCAGAACTCTGCACTCGTAGCTCTCAACACCCAAGCCCCAAGTTCTAGCCAACACAGGGCTCATGAGAGACTTAGTAGATTCACCTATCAGCACCTCTGCAGAATTCCCAGAATTTGCTCTGCTCCCACACAGGTCACTCAGATCCTACATACTCACAGCACAACACCATCTCCAAGCTCCTCCCACCCCACCAGACACTCCGGCACTGGAAGCAGACTGCCTCCATCATGGCTCAACTACCTCACCATATTTGGTGGGGGCAGCTCTCAGATGAGATCTCCAGCTGGCCAGTTACCAGGTGTCCAACTTCCTCCTCTCCCCAGCAGTGGTAACCCAACATACTAACTGTCCCACACACACAAAAAAAAAAAACCAGCT
The DNA here is from genome assembly GCF_045843805.1 of Urocitellus parryii. Taxonomy (NCBI): domain Eukaryota; kingdom Metazoa; phylum Chordata; class Mammalia; order Rodentia; family Sciuridae; genus Urocitellus; species Urocitellus parryii. The sequence goes on along the minus strand of NC_135533.1, from coordinate 118,622,138 downwards.
CTCAGTTTGACAGGTGAGCAGTGTGACCAGGGTGCTGCCCATGGGAAAGTTCTCTCAATTGGGAACTGCTAACAGAGAGGAAGACAGGGCTAAAGTTTGGAGCCTAACAGAGAGACCAGGAACTGGGAAATTCCCAGAGAAGATAGGGAGATAGTACCAGACACTTAAGTCATAAGAGTAGTCCCAAAAAGAGACCCATGAGTTGCAGTCTCCCTGCAGGAACTGGTGAGTGCCACTTCCTGCTTCTAGGCACCCTACACCAAGACTAGCCATCCCACTCCGGTTACCTCCACCATCCTGAGGACAGAGACAACAGCTTACAACAGACAACCCCACTTATTGGATGAGAAGAGAAACAGAAAATACATGGATCTCTAAATCTAGCACAAACCTGGTTTCTTCTTTCAAGTATTTTTTAAATTTTTTTTCTTTCCCTTCTACCCCTCTATCCTCTGGCCCTCACATCCCCAACATATGTGAAACTAAGGACTTTGCATGAAATAGAATTTTGAGGACTGAGTCATATGAATAATATAATATACAGGTGTGGTATTTGCCCTTTTCACTCTCTCTCTTTTTTCTTCTTTCATTTTTATTCCCCCCTCCAATTTTTACTATTTTAACATCCTGTATTTTTCTAAATACATATGTGTATTTGTTTTATGTACTTCACTGTCTTCCCATGTACTTGTCTACCCTAATTGTTTTCTGTCTATTCTCATATTACTAACCTTCTTCAGTAGATTTCTCTTTCACATTAACTCTATATTATCAAATCCTAATTCCTCAGTATATCATTCATACCCCACCCTCAGTTCATTGTCCACCTCCAGAAAATGTAAACCTTTTTACAAAACTACCAATTATATTTTAAATAATTTAATCTAACATTACTGTACATTAAGACCAAACTGTAAACGTCTTAATAAAAACAACTTGTTCATAGGTGATTTATTGTTGATATTCGGATCTGTTAAAATTGTCCTTTCCCACAAAGGAGGAGTCTTGGAACCCTAAAAGAGCACTACAAATCTATAGGGTAAAACCAATAACACCCTATGGGAAGAGAGCTGGAAGACACACAAGCAACATGAAAAGACAAGGAAAGAAAGTACCACAAACAAATCAAGACACCACATCATTAGAATCATTGTCAGCCAAAGCAGAAAAAATGACATGGAAAGAGTTCAGGATATGCATGGTTAAAATGTTCTGTGACCTCAAGGAAGATATAGGTGATCAAATACAGACAGTGAAAGATCACTTCGACAAGGAGCTACATAAACAAATCCAAGAAGCAAAAGATCACCTCAACAGAGAGATAGAAGTTCTAAAACACAAACAAACAGAAATCCCTGAAATAAAAGAAACAATAAACCAAAATAAAACTCAAATAAAAGCATCAGCAGCAGAGTAGACCACCTGGAAGATAGGACATCAGACAATGAAGACTAAAATATATAATCTTGAAGAGAACATAGACCGCACAGTATTAATAGTAAGAAACCACAAGCAGTACATTCAAGAAATATGGGATAGAATAAAGAGACCAAATTTAAGAGTTATTGGGAAAGAGGAAGACATAGAGGTCCAAACCAAAGGAATGAACAAGCTGTTCAATAAAATAATATCAGAAAACTTTTCAAACATGAAGAATGAAATGGAAATCTAAATTCAACAAGCCTACAGGACACTGGATATACAAAATAACAGCAAATTCACAACAAAGCACATTATAATAAAAATGCCCAACATAAAGAATAAGAAGAGAATTTTAAAATCTATGAAATAAAAAAATCAATACACATAGGGAAAAACCAATTAGGATAATGACAGATTTTGCAACACAACACTGAAAGCTAAAAGATCCTGGAACAACATATCTCAAGCACTGTATGATAATGGGTGCCAACCAAGAATCTTGTATCCAGCAAAATTAAGCTTTAGATTTGAAGATGAAATAAAAACCTTCCATGATTAAAAAAAAAGTTCATAGAATTGATATCGAGAAAACCGGCACTAGAAAACATACTTGGTAAATATTTCGTGATGAAGAAATGAAAAACAGCAATGAAAATCAGCAGAGGGAGGTAGTATGCTGAATGAAAAACTAATCAAAGAAGAAAATCAAGTCAATTTAAATAACAAAAATAAACAAATATAGCTGGGAATACAAACCATGTATCTCAAATAACCCTGAATTTAATGGCTTAAACTCACCAATCAAAAGACATAGGCTAGCAGACTGGATTTAAAAAAAAAGATCCCACAATATTCTGCTTACAGGAGACTCATCTGGTAAGAAAAGGCATACACAGACTGAAGGTGAAAGGTTGTGAAAAATCATACCACTCACATGGACTGTGGAAGAAAGCAGGGGTTTCCATCCTCATATAAAATAAAGTAGACTTCAGGCCAAAGTTAATCAAAAGGGATAAAGATGGACATTATATACTGCTCAAGAGAACCCATACACTGACACAACATAACAATCATAAATCTACATGCCCCAAACAATGGAGTAGCTAGTTCATCAAACAAATTCTTCCCAAGTTCAAGAGTCAAATTGATCACAACACAATAATCTAGGGTGACCTCACTCACCACTGGATAGATCCTCCAAGCAAAAATTGAATAAAAAAACTATAGATCTCAAAAATACAATTAATAACTTTGACTTAAGTGAAACATATAGAATATTTCAACCTGTATCAAGCAGACACATTTTCTTCTCAGCAGCACATGGATCCTTCTCAAAAATAGACCATGTACCATGACACAGGACAACTTTTATCAAATATAAAAGAGTACTACCATGCATTTTATCAGATCATAATGAAATAAATCAATGACAAAATAAAGAATAAAAAATTCTGCATCACAGGGAGACAGAACATTATGCTACTGAACCAACTATGGGTTGCAGAAGACATCAAGGAGGAGATTAAATAATTCTTAGAGGTAAATGAGAACATAGACACAACATATCAAAATCTCTGGGACACTATGTAATAGTAGTAAGAGGAAAATTCATTGCATAGAGCTTCTTCCTTAAGAGAAAAAAAAGTCAACAAGTAAATTACCTAATTACCTCACACTACATCTCATAGCCCTAGAAAAGGAATAACCAATCAGCAGCAAAAGCAGGAGAAGGCAAAAAATAATTTAAATCAGAGCTGAAATCAATAAAATCAAAACAAAAGAAACAATTGAAAAAATTGACAAAAAACAAAAGTTCTTCTTTGAAAAAATAAATAAAATTGACAGACCCTTACCCATGCTAAATAAGAGAAAAAAAGAGGAAGAACTCAAATTACCAGCATAAGTGATGAAAAAGGCAATATCACAACAGACACTACAGAAATACAGAAGATAATTAGAAATTATTTTGAAAACTTATCCTCTAATAAAATAGAAGATAGTGAAGGTATCAATAAATTCCTTAAGTCTTATGATGTGCCCAGATTGTGTCAGGAAGATACACACAATTTAAACAGACCAATATCAAATGAGGAAATAGAAGAAGCCATCAAAAGATTACCAACCAAGAAAAGCCCAGGACTGGATGGACACACAGCTGAGTTCTACACAACCTTTAAAGAAGAACTAATATCAATACTCTTCAATTAATTTCAGGAAATAGAAAAAGGAGTACTTCCAAACTCATTCTATGAGGCCAATATCACCCTGATTCCAAACCAGACAAAGACACTTCAAAGAAAGAAAACTTCAGACCAATATCTCTAATAAATATAGATGCAAAAATACTCAATAAAATTCTGGCAAATCAAATACAAAATCATATCAAAAATATTGTGCACCATGATCAAGTAGGATTCATCCCAGAGATGCAAGGTTGTTTCAACATACATAAGTCAATAAATGTAATTCATCCCATCAATAGACTGAAAGATAAGAATCATATGATCATCTTGATAGATGCAGAAAAAGCATTTGACAAATTACAGCACCCCCTTATGTTCAAACACTAGAAAAACTAGGGATAATAGGAACATATCTCTAGAAAAAATTATGGATAACGGGAATATATCTCAACATTGTAAAGGCTATCTATGCTAAGCCTCAGGCCAACATCATTCTAAATGGAGAAAATTTGAAGGAATTCCCTCTACAATCTGTAACAAGACAGGGATGCCCTCTCTCACCACTTCTATTCAACATAATTCTTGAAGCACTGGTCAGAGCAATTAGACATATAAAGAAATTAAAGGAATAAGTATAGGGAAAAAAGAACTTAAACTAGCACTATTTGCTGATGATATGACTTTATACCAAGAAGACCCAAAAAACTCCACCAGAAAATTTATAGAAATAGGAAATAAATTCATCAGAGTAGCAGGATATAAATCAACACCCATAAATCAGAGGCATTTCTGTATATCAGTGACAAATCCTATGGGAAGGGAATGAGGAAAACAACTCCATTCACAATACCCTGAAAAAAAAATAAGATATTGGGAATCAACTTAACAAAACAGGTGAAAGATCTATACAAGGAAAACTACAGAACCCTAAAGAAAGAAATCAAAGAAGACCTTAGAATATAGAAAGATCTACCTTGCTCATGGATTGGCAGAATGAATATTATCAAAATGACCATACTACCAAAAGCACTATACACATCTAATGTAATTCTAATTAAAATCCCAATGGCATTCCTCATATAAATAGAAAAAGCAATAATAAAATTCATCTGGAAAAAATAAGAGACCCAGAATAGCTAAAGCAATTCTAAACAGAAAGAGTGAAGCAGGTGGTATTTCTATACCAGACCTTAAACTATACTATAGAGCAATAGTAACAAAACAGCATGGTATTGGTACCAAAACAGGCCAGAAGACCAATGGTACAGAATAGAGGCATAGATACTAACCCACAAAATTACAATTATCTTACATTAGACAAAGGTGCCAAAAACATGCACTGCAGAAAAGATAACATCTTCAACAAATGGTGCTGGGAAAATTGGAAATCTATATGCAAAAAATGAAATTGAGCCCCTATCTTTCACCATTCACAAAATTTAACTCAAAATGAATCAAGGACCTAGGAACTAAACCAGAGACTCTGCCTAAATGAAGAAAAAGAAGGCCCTAATCTTCATCATGTGGGATTAGGCTCCAACTTCCTTAATTAGACTCCTATAGCAATAGAATTAAAACCAAAAATCAATGAATGGGATGGAATCAAGTTTTTCTCAGCAAAGAAACAGTTTGAGAGGTGAACAGAGAGCCTACATCCTGGAGCAAATTTTTACCCCTCACACATCAGAGAGAGCACTAATCTCTAGGGTATATAAAGAACTCAAGAAGCTAAGAACCAAATAACCAAATAACTCAATAAAACAACTAGGCTAAGGACCAAAACAGACACTTCTCAGAAAAGGATATACAATCAATCAATAAATATTTTATTCCCCATCAGAAGTCAAGTCTGATATGAATATGGTTGCACTGGCTGCCTCATCACCTGAACTTCAGGGCAAAGAGACCATAGCATCCTGGTCAGTTCCCCAAGCTAAAGAGTGGCAGGAACTTCTGTTTTTACAGAGACATTTTTCTAGGAACATGCTGTTGTGAATGACTCTAAGGACAGAGGACAAGAGACTTCTCACTCAAAGGGGTGCCAGTAGATTCAGCTGAGCCTGTAGTAGTAGTAGTAGCAGGGAAAGCCAGAGACAAGGCCTGAGCAAAGCTACTGGGTGTTGGCCCTCCTGACAGATGGTAAAGGATTCTTGTCATGTTTCCCCATGAGCCTGGAGCACTGTGGGAGCATCAAGGCTGTCATCATAAGACTGACAGTAATAGTCAGCCTGATCTTCAGGCTGGAGCCCAGTGATAGTCAGTGAAGCAGAGTTGCCAGACTTGGAGCCAGAGAAGCAATCAGGGCCCCTGAGTATCGATCACAGTTATCATAGATGAGGAGTTTAGGAGCTGTTTCTGGGAGCTGCTGATACCAACTCACATAATTGCCACCAATATTTGTGCTGCTTCCAGTGCAGGAGAAGATGACCATCTCTCCTGAAGTCCCAGACAGTGAGGGCTGCTGAGTCAGCACAGACTGGACCCAGGACCCTGGAAGTGAGAGAAACACAGAAAGGATGAGTTTGGTCTAGAAACAATGATAGAATCAGGACCTATATCAGAGCACTCCCAGACCCTATACCCCCTCCATATCATGTCACCTGGGCACTGAATAAGGAATGTGAAGAGGACACAGGACCAGGCCATGCTGAAGGTCATACTATGCTCTGCCTCCTGTTCCCAATGCTGAGGAGAAATTCCCCCAAGTCTCTCCCTTTATACTCTGAGAAGAAGAGGGTATATTCATGCAAATTAGGTTCCTTGCACCCTCAGCTCTGGTTCAATGCCTGTAAATAAAGGCGCCAAGTGTGTGTGCAGGGGTGGAGTTGGGTTGAGTCAGGGGTGTGTGAGGTCACAGATGTGAGCTCCTAACAAGAGAGCATCAGTCAGGGCCAGGTGGCTCATTACAGTTCTGGTTCCTTCCTGGCCCCTCTTAACTGGTCTGTAGTGCCCCTTGTTGTTTATGCACATTATCATATGACATTGTGGTCAGACCCCATGAAACACTCCTATGTCCCCACTACATCTCCACTGCCTCTGCCTAGGTGACACAAAAATGAGCCCCTTGTGTAACCTCCTCATTACCTCAGGAAGGCCTTCTTGCATTCCTCAGACTCCGCATGGTAAATTTATGCATAGTTAACTTGACTCTTGCTTGATCAGGACTAAGATGGTGTCTTTGATGTAAATTCTTCTCATCAGGATTAAGCAGGTGAACATAAAGTTTATGGTTTAATTAGCTTGTGAGTACCATCTAGTTTACCCACAAAACAAAAAATTTGTTCCAATAATCTGTTCACCCTTGATTTAGCAAGGATCTCAGCAACAAATCGTATGAGTAGCCATTTGATGCTAGAAGATCCTTGAATGAATGATTTTAAACTTTCTCAGTTCACATATTTGCAACCCTTAATTTGAGCAAGTGAGACTGAAAGTTGTGACTATGAGTCAATCCAAGCCATGTAACATTTCAGCCACCATTGGCTATATGAAATGCCATAGGGACTGGAGACCCTGAAAAGACTCAATTTGTAGGACTTATAAATGTTTTCAGTCATGGATGAAAATGCATTGTCCTCTTCACAGTGACATATGCTGATAGTGTGGGCATGAATATCAGTTTTGTTCAATATGATTCAGTGGAATCTCTCAAGGGTTCCATGTTTCCAGATTGTGGAAGTAAATCATATTATAATTTTTAAAAACTTTTTATTTCTTTTTATATTATTTTTAATTTGTTCTTATTAGTTATAGATGACAGTAGAATGTACTTTCACATATTATACATATATGGACTATAACTTCATATTCTTCTGTTTTCACAGGGTGTATAATTACATTGGTCATTCATTCATAAGTACACACAGAAAACTATGTCTGATTCATTCTACTCTTTCCTGTTCCATTCTCCATCCTTTCCCTTCATTCCCCTTTGTGTAATCCTAAGTATTTCTATCTTACCTCATCCCGTGCCCTTATTTTGAGTTATATCACAGAGAATATTTAGCCTTTGGATTTTAGAATTGACTTTTTTCACTTAAAATGATAGTCTTCACTTTCATCCATTTATCCATAAATGCTACAATTCCCTTCTCTCTATGACTGAGTAATATTCTATTGTGTATATATACCACCTTTTCATTATCCATTTATCTGTTTAGGGGCACATAGGCTGTTTCCATAGTTTATATATTGTGAGTTGAATGGCTATAAACATTGAAATGGATGCATCATTATAGTATATTGATTTTAAGACATTAGGGTATAAACAAAGGAGTGGGATAGCTGAGTCAAATGGTTGGTTCCATTCCAAGTTTTCTGAAAAATCTCCATACAGCTTTCCAGAGTAGTTGCACAAATTTGCAGATCCAGCAGCAATCTATGAGTGTACCTTTCCCCCACATCCTCATCAACATTGATTCTTATTTGTATTCTTGATAATTGCCATTGTGACTAGAGTGAGATGAAAACTCAGTGTAGTTTTAATTTGATTTTCTCTAACTGCTACTGATGTTGAATATTTTTTTCATAATTTTGATATTTCCCATATCAAAGATATATGGTAGTCAACAAGTGCCATGCTACAGCCTAGAAACTTCCATACTTTGGAATGTAACTCATCACATTAGTAGGTTGCTACTTTTCAACTCCAGCACAATTTATAATTAAATCTACACAGGATTAAAAAATGACTAATAAGATAAATTATGTACATTGTGTAATCTATTTTTATATTTCTGAAAGCAATAACAAAAATTTTTTAAAGTAACTTACATTTTATGATTAATACATTATTTCAAAATCACTATACTAGAATGTGTGCATTATCAAGTCATTCAAATTTTAAAACTTTAATATATTGAATTTTAATCATTATTTCCTCCTTCAATTCTTCATTCCTTTCTTTCTTATTTCTTTTTCTGGTGAGGAATAGTCAATGTGTGTCTCCTTGTGCTTTTCTGTAGTTTTAATGAAAATTTATTTTTCCACTTTCACATAGCTCTCTTAAGTAAAAAGACTGTTGATTTCTTTCAGATACTTCATTTTCACAGATCAAGCTCCACTTGCCTTTCAGTTCAGAAAGAGCAAGAAAAAAAATTCTTTCCTACTCCACTGCAGAGCAGGAAGTTTAATTCTCCTCTTCTTCATGAGTGTACTCAAATCCACCAGCACATACAGAATTCTTTTTATTATCTTTTATCTAATTTTATCTCCAAAATTAACCAGAAATATTTGAACCCTTTATACCCAGCAACGTGAAACAAACTGTATAAAATGATCAATGTTTCAGGAAGAAAATAATCATATGATGATGAAACTGAAAATCATTTCAACCACTCTGGAAAATAGTATAGATATTCCTCACAAAACTTGGAATGGAACTACCATTTAACACTGCTATCCCACTTCTCAGTTTATACACCAAGCACTTAAAATCAGCATAACACAGTAATGCAGGCACATCAATGTTTATAGGAGCTCAATTTACAATAGCTAAACTATGGGACCAACCTAGCTTCCCGTTAACAGATGAATGGAGCCCGACCCCATTATATGTAGATCGGAGCCAACTTTTTCTTCTATCAGGCTCAGAGTCTCTGATTTGATATCTAGCTCCTTGATCCATTTTGAATTAACTTTTGTGCATGGCAAGAGAAAGGGGTTCAGCTTCATCTTGTTACATATGGATTTCCAGTTTTCCCAGCACCATTTGTTGAAGATGCTATCCCAAGAGTTATATACAAGAATAAACAAATGGGACTTACTTAAACTAAAAAGTTTTTTCTCAGCAAGAGAAACAATAAGAGAGGTAAACAGGGAACATACATCATGGGAACAAATTTTTACTCCTCACACTTCAGATAGAGCCCTAATATCCAGAATATACAAAGAGCTCAAAAAATTAAACAATAAGATAACAAACAACCCTATCAACAAATGGGCCAAGGACCTGAACAGACACTTCTCAGAGGAGGACATATAATCAATCAATAAGTATATGAAAAAATGCTCACCATCTCTAGCAGTCAGAGAAATGCAAATCAAAACCACCCTAAGATACCATCTCACTCCAGTAAGATTGGCAGCAATTATGAAGTCAAGTAACAATAAGTGCTGGCGAGGATGTGGGGAAAAAGGTACACTTGTACATTGCTGGTGGGACTGCAAAATGGTGGGGCCAATATGGAAAGCAGTATGGAGATTCCTAGGAAAGCTGGGAATGGAACCACCATTTGACCCAGCTATCGCCCTTCTCGGTCTATTCCCTGAGGACCTTAAAAGAGCATACTATAAGGATACTGCCACATAAATGATCATAGCAGCACAATTCACAATAGCTAGACTTTGGAATCAACCTAGATGCCCTTCAATAAATGAATGGATTAAAAACTGTGGCATTTATACACAATGGAGTATTACGCAGCACTAAAAAATGACAAAATCATGGATTTTGCAGGGAAATGGATGGCATTAGAGCAGATAATGCTAAGTGAAGCTAGCCAATCTTTAAAAAACAAATTGCAAATGTCTTCTTTGATATAAAGAGAGCAACTAAGATCAGAACATGGAAGAAGAGCATGAGGAAAAGACTGATATTAAACAGAGATGAGTGGGGTGGGAGAAAGGGAGAGAGGAGGGAAACTGTATGGAAATGGAAGGAGACCCTCATTGTTACACAAAATTACATATAAGAGTTTGTGAGGGGAAAGGGGGAAAAAAACAAGGGAGAGAATTAAACAACAGCAGATGGGGTAGAGAGGGAAGATGGGAGGGGAGGGGAGGGGGGATAGTAGAAAATAGGAAAGGTTGCAGAATACAACAGTCACTAGTATGGCAATATGTAAAAACGTGGATGTGTAACCGATGTGATTCTGCAACTTGTATTTGGGGTAAAAAACGGGAGTTCATAACCCACTTGAATCAAATGTATGGAAGATGATATGTCATGAGCTTTGTAATGTTTTGAACAACCAATAAAAAAAGAAAAAAAATATTGGGGGGCTGGGGATGTGGCTCAAGCGGTAACGGGCTCGCCTGGCATGCGTGGGGTGAAAAAAAAATAAAATAAAATAAACATAATATGATTATCAAAAAAAAAAACAGATGAATGGAGAAAAAAATGTGGTACATATATACAATGGAATATTATGTAGCCTTAAAGAAGAATGAAATTGTGGCACTAGTGGATAAATTGATAAAACTTGAAACTATCATGCAAAGTGAAATAATCCAGTCCCAAAAAGCAAAGGCCAAATGTTCTCTCTGACATGTGGATAGTAACCCATTGCAAGTTAGAGTAGGTAGGGTAAGTATAGAAGTTCATTGTACTACACAAAGGGGAATGAAGGGAAAAGAGGGAGATGAGAATAGCAAAAACAATAGAATAAATTGGACATAACTTCCTTGTGTTCATATATGAGTAAATGACTACCATAACTCCACATCATCTTCAACCACAAGAATGGGATCAAAATTGTAATGGGTTGTATACCCTATGTATGAATAATAGGTCAAAATATGCTTTATTATAATGTACATCTAAAAACAATTAATAAAAATATAAGCACATGAAGTAACACTAAATCTCACCTGTTTGTGCATATTAAAGTAGCAATGAAATATGCTACACATCTATGGGATGGTTTAAATATTCCACAAAGGCATTGAAATGAAAATAAATGTATTATGCCAAAACTGTACATTTACTGTGAATCCAGGTGCCTTAATTTGATGTGTAAATCAAAAAGAATGAAGACTTATGCTCAACTTGCATGAGCTCACCCATCCAATAAGGGCAGTCTGTGGATTACTGCATAGATACAGGCATACACTGGTTATTCACAGCAAGAATAAATGACCTAAATGAGGATATTAGCCTACCATTTAATCCCTTTATTAATTTAAACAAAAATACAAGTTCTAATATTATTGAGTTAGGGATGTTAAATGCAGATTATTTTTTTTCAACCTGGATTTATATTAAGACAAAAGTAAAATTAACTAATTTTGTTCTTATGTTCTAAAGTTTTGGAATACTGAAATTTGTAATTAAGTTGAAATTTGTAATTACATGGGCAAGAAAATTTATTTTTAAAAAATTATTTTTTACTGCTTCCACTTGAAGAAGAACATCTCAATTTTATTATTTACATGTACAGTTTACATGATTCTAAAACTAAGGAGTTAAAAAAAGCAAATAAAAAGAAAAAATAAATCCAGTCCTTACATGTCAATCTGCAGAGATATCAGGGAATTTTTCATGTTTAATTCATTGATATTGTTTTAAATACAATGCATTTACAGAATTCAGTGTATAATTTGCAAATACAATTGCTGGGTCCTGATTGGTAGAGATACTGAACACTGCTAAAATTTTATTACATATACAATTATGCATAATTTATAATTTAAATAAAATATTGTTGTATATTGAATTATAATTATATTATAGGCTATCATCTTGATGGGTCTCAATTTCTATGACATACCTTCTTTACAGGTGATAATTGATAATTTTATTATTTTATTATTAATATAAATTGTTGAGACTTTTTTGTTTTGCTTTTTTGTAGTTCCTATGAGCACTACATGATGGGAGAGTGTTATGGTGTACCACTAAGATAAACCAGAATCTGATGCATCAAGTGACATAAACTTGGAACCTCTAGAGATGAGGGACATGTTCCACTACCTCATATGGTTGTTTTATTGTCATAAGTACTAATTTCATATACAGGACAATAATAATTGTCCTTGTCCTCAAACTGGAAGCCAAAGATTTACAAATACACTTCATTGGTTGAGATATCTTGTATCCAGAAATTCAATTTGGCAACCCAGGCCCCAGCTGTTTGTCTGGCTCAGATTCAAGTTTGTCTGAGTAGTGCTCAGATACAAGTCCTGCTAGTACCAGTACATGTTTTTTTTTTTTTTTTCCTACCAACAGAAGGTCTCTCTCTGTTCAGAGCACTGGGGAGTCTGGCTGTTGATCCTAGAGATGCAGAGCAGGGGAGTGGCTGTGTCAGCACAGGCAATGAGAGGGAACCTGCAAGCACAGACCCATCACAGTGAAGGGCAGAGGCAGTGGTCAGTGACTTGGGTATTTGAGGCAGAGGGTAATGACCCATGTTAGGGGCCTGCCCTAGGTCTCTGAGGCCTGTACTTACCTGAGCATTGAGGGAAGAGCAGAAGGAGGAAAAGAGACCAGGCCATGGTAGACGCAGCTCCTTCTTAGGCCTCACTCTAATAGCTCCACTGCCTCAAACCTCTTATACCATCTCCGTTGCCCTCCCAGAGTGGGGCTACTCAGGCAAATGTCCCTATCCCCATGTGTATCTTCCCCATGTGTACTCACAGTACCCGGGTCCCTGAGCCAGGGAGAGTGGCATGATTAGCTTAGCTTACTTAGTAAATGAAGCTTAGGGGGAACAACTGCTGGGATCATACTAATGTCCATGTGCTTGGACTCTGCCCATCTGTACATCAGTTTATGTTCCTAAGGTCACTTCTGGATTGTCCAGAACATGTTTAATCTGGACCATGCATATCATTATGTCATATTAGATCATCAGCTCTGGGAAAATATTGAGACAAAGAGATCTGGCAGGGGTAATTTGTGGGTGCCTGGTCTAAGATGAGAGCAAAGGAAATAGGAAACAGGTGAAATGTCAAGTGCCTCTTATGAGTGACTCCTGGGCCTAATGAACCTCAGGTGGGAGAGGAGCAGGTAGTCCATAGAACAAGATGTGAGAAAGGCAACAACTGTGTTCAGATTCACAGAGCTGAGTCCAAGTGGAAGAGCAGGTCGGAGGGGGTTCTGTTCTACGTTTTTCACATTGTGACAATGGTATCAAAAGGTGGAAAATATTTAGTAATTTCAGATACAAACAGTGCTGCAAGGATTCATCCCCCTCCCATAGCAATAATGCTAACGTTAAATTAACCACTAGTATGAGTGATTAATTTCTTATTTCACTCATTTTTTTCTTTCTGAATAAACAAGGTGTTTCACATGCATCAGACACTAGAAATATGTAGAGAATTCAAAGATTAGTCCCAGGTTATGGAACAGCAGCAGTCAGGCACAGGAGGGGATATGATTGCCCAAAAGAATACTCCAGGCCTGAGGACCTCCTCCTAATGCAGGTTAGGGAGAGGTATCTCAGTGTTGCAGGGCCTACAGATAGCAAGGGCTCCAAAGCTCTGAAAATCCTCAGCTTTGACTTCATGTTGGGTTCAGATAGGGGAGTATGACAAGGAGCCCTGCACAGCTCTTCTTAACCACTTTCTGGTCACAGGTCAATCTTTAGGGTCCTCAAAGCTGAATACCATAGAATTTGCCACTATCATTGGATACATTGCTTTGTCTGGAAAGCCTATTTGATAAGTTGAATATAAACACAATTTCAACAATATTAGCATGTTGTTTGTCATTTTAAAATTTTTGCAATATAGGAAAGAAAGAACATAATTATGTGAATGTGATAAACTCTACCAAAATTCTAAACCTGAACAATCAAAACTCACTATTTGGAACATTAAGGGTCTTCTCTGAGAAACTGCACCTTGAGTTGATTCTATAAAGTTGAGTGCAGGTGGCTGGGGTCATTATACAGTGATAGAGTCCTTGGAAGGTTAACCTGTCCTTGCATGGCATGTGGGAGGCTATAGGTTGAATCTCTTGCAATAATATAAATATATAAATTATGTATTTATAAAATTATGTATTTATATTACATATTTCCCAGTAATATTATATTACAGTGCTGGAGATTCTCAAGATTTCTTAAGAAATTAGTTTGTCCATATAGAAACACTAAGAAGGGAAAACAGGTTGGGGAGATTTATCAGAGCTCTGTTCAAAGACAGAATCTTCATAACCTGTTAACCACAAGAACCTGTTGCTTGAGAAAGGAGAAATATATTAGGAACTGGATATTTCTTGTTTGAATAACCAGGCAGGTGCTATCTCTCTTGAATATGGTAGAAAACATAGCAATTAGATGTTTTATCTATCCATAAAAGTATTAAATAATTATTAAGGAGTCAGATATTTAGACTTCTCTTTTTAGAAACAGTTGACTATAAACTTGTCTAGCCACATGCTGTAAACTTCGTGTTAAAGACTGGGTCCAGGCAGTGTGAAGACAGTCACTAATGAGGAATATGGATGCCAAGAAGAGAGAAGAGCTGAGGATAGAACACTGGTACCCCTGTTCAATCAAGGAATAAGGGGTAAAATAATCCTAAAAACACTTTATCAGCTAATGCTGGATGTCCATTTTACTTAATCATGCATAGAGCATGTTTATTAACTAATTAGTACCTTCAATTCTGGGTCCCAAGTGATAGGACTGAGAGACTAGCACTTCTTTGGCCCAAGCAGAAGTTACAGGTTGGACAGACAAGGAGTTCAGAAAATTGAATATGTATTTAGTAGAACATATCCTCACAAACAATTGAGAGATATTCTCCATTTTGGACTTATATAGGAAGAGAAACTAACCAGACCTTTTTCTTAACCTATCTTCATGGATTATCATCTTTGGGCTGCCAGAGTGGTCAGTGTCTGATCTTATGATTCCCATATGCTGTGATTATATTTCTATCCAGGCTAAGTCATGTATAGGTTTCAATCTCCATTTCCCAATCCGGGTCTAACTGTGCTGAGTATCGCTATAAGGTATCACACAGTAAACCTGTTACACCTTCAGGCTGCACACCTGAGAGGATCAGCCTTCTTTGCCCACAGCAAGGGAGCCTGAGAACAAATAATATGACACAGACTGTCTACTGTTTGTAATTCAAATCAGGGGCTGGGCACTTGGCTAGACTTCTGGAGCAACCAATATGAGAAGTAATCATTGGTGACCAAAGCTGTGCTTGAGCCACAGAAGAGAGTGACCATCCCTCCTGACCAAGTGGTCAGTGAGGGCTTCTGAATCTCACAACCTGAGAAGTAGACCATAAAATCCAAACAAAAATGTCTAGAATGAGGAAGGACAACAGAGGGCCACTACAATGCTGGAATAGAACGTATTTATCATCCAGAACAGAGTGAGGAACAGAAGGAGACATGTACAGGCTGTGGTATGCATTTTAGAAGGATTCCCTGGCCCTACAGTTTAGACCAGTCTTCCTGATGGCCTGTGATTTCTTACTGAATTGCCTGCTAAAGGGTCATGTTTGTGTAGTGTATTATATAAATATGAGCCCTCAACTTTCAAAACATGGTCCTTAGTCCTCAGAGCACTTAGATGTCTACAGAGGTAGACACAGGGTGGTTGTGTGCTGTGGATTTTCCCCATGGGAGGAAGCAGCTGTTCTAGCACTGTGCACGGTCCATTGAGCAACTGTTCATGATCCAATGAAGCTGAACCACTTGAGTTTCTACCAGTTTTTATGAATGTCCACAGTATCACCTGGAGGCATTTTGGTCTAAAGCTGTAAAGTCTCATTTGATCAAGAACAGTTGAATTGTTTGTATAACTTTGCCACTGTATTTCTAAGATGATCTCACATTCATTACTTAAATTTGCTTTGAACATTCTTTTTTATATCTATTTATCTGTTTTTGTATCTTTGTTTCTTGAAATAATTCCCAATTGTGTGCAATTCATTTTTAGTATTGCATGTTCTTCACTTTATCTGAGTTTTTTTTAATCATAACATGCTTGCACTTACTTTATTTAATGCTTCATTGGTTTATTATGATTGCATGTTAATAGTGGCATTAACCATACCCACATTCATACATACAGGAAACATAATTTCATCAATTTCATTCCCCAGTATTCTCCCTTTCCCTTCATTACACACTCCCCTAAATATGTTTCTCTACACAACTGGCCTCATTTTTGTTTTTCATTAATTGGTGCATTAAAATTATTTTAAAAAATTTGGATTCACCAGGATATATTGGTATTTGCACATAGCATCATTTGTTTGATGTCATTCCATGGTACCTGCCCATCTCTCATTTTCTCCCTCTCCTGGGTCTACTTCCTCTATTCAACATGTCTCCCTTCAAGGATCCAGTTTTTCTTTCATAAGTGGAAGTTATCTAGAGAAAAAAAAATAAGAATGGAACCTCACTCATGAATGTTTTGAATGAATAAAAAAGTTGTTTTCATGACCAACTATCTGATAGGGTTATGGATTTTGAGATTCTTACTGGATACAGAGAAGGATAAAGTGGTAATGATATTAGTAATAAATTCTACAAGGTAAATAAGAAAAAAGAAAGAGGAAATGCTCCAAGTTAGAGAATTATTTTTTTTTCTTTTCATTTTCACTTTTTTAAAACTAGTTCAGTGGACATAAAGTCGGTTATGCAGATAGTCAACCAGGTCAACATGACCACACTACTCAAAACACACAAAGCTTGGGAAGACTTTCCTATTCTTTTCTATTTAGCTTTTTGTGTGTCAGGGACTGAACCCAGATGAACTTAATCACTAAGCTTCATTAAAGCCCCTTTTTTTTCTTTTAGAGAGAGAGTCTTGCTATTGCTTAGGACCTTGCTCTGTTCCCAAGGCTGGCTTCGAACTTGTGATACTCCAACCTCAGCCTCCCAGACTGCTGGAATCACAGGGGTACACCACCATTCCCAGCTTTTAGGGTATTCCTGACTGACAGTCATGTATGAATGACAGCACACATTGTTTATAGGAGAGATATCAATGTCAGTGAAACTTCCAAGAGAGAACAATTGGCCTCTTAGAATAAGATTAGAAGAATTCAATGGAAGTGTAACTGATGTGATACAGCAATCTGTATACGGGGTAAAAATGGGAGTTCATAACCCACTTGAATCAAACTGTGAAATATGATATATTAAGAACAGTGTAATGTTTTGAACTACCAACAATAAAAAAAAAAGATTAGAAGAACTCCCTCCTCTTCAATTTCTTAATACTTATTTTGGGGCCTAACATGCAATCTACTTTGCCAATAAATTCATGTTTAATTGAGAAGAATGTTCCTAAGCACCAGAAGCTAATGTGCGTAACAATCTGAGAAGACTGATGATCAGGGTGAGCAGTTTTCCAGTTGTCTGCTTGCATCTACCTCTCCTAAATTCAATCTTGCTAATCAACCTAATGTGGACGCAAGTAGAGCTTTATACTAATTATACTAATTAAGAAACCCACTGAAAAAAACTAATCTATTAGCATTGAGATGCATAGACTTAGACATTTTACTTTGTTATCAGACTAGAGAGTCTTTGTCATTTTGGGTGAATATAATTGTAACTCTGTGATTTAAAATAACATGGAAAAATTCTTGCTCACACACCTTTTGCACAGCATGTGATGAATGGGGATTTTCCATGTGTTCATTCTCATTTTGTTACTAACTCACTACAGGATCACTCATTGGGATAATCCTTGTGGGCATGCAGAAGGAAACATGCAGGGAAAAAGAAAGGCAGTAGCTCTTCTACTTATCATGGTATTGTCCAGATGTAGCACAGGCCTCCTCTGATTCTACTTTCTCAGGCAAATCAGACCCTGTGCCAAGGGACCCTTCAAGGAAGTAAATTATGTCTGGCACTCAAAATTTCCTAAAAATATGGAAACCATGACACTATATGTGCACACATCTGATGCAGAGTCCTATAACCACCCAATTCCTGGACACCTTCTAAGTTGTTCACCAAAGCAATGTTCATAAACATTGTTTATCAGAAACATCTCTAAGTTCCAAGTTAAATATTAGGATTAATGACTTCTCTGTGGTATTTTTTGTTGTTGTTTTGTCTTATTTCGTTTTTGAGACAAGTTGTCCCTCAGTTGTTGAAGCTTGCCTCCAACTTGTTATTCCCAGTGCCTCAACCTTCTGAGTATCTGGGATTACAGACATGCACCACCACAGATGGCAAAAGAAACATTTCACTGGCCAGAAATCAAACTTGGGCCATGGCAGTAAGAGAGCTAAATGTTAATCACTCGATCACTCAAAGCATCTCAGAACAAATAGACCTCTTAAAGAAGGATCCTCTGGTGGTCCTCATGGCCAGTAGTCTAGTTTTTCTGGCTACCTATGTCTTTACTATTCATCTTATGTATACAGGGGTCATTGGGGAGGGGGGGATAATTTGACTTTCTTTCTCCACTTAGTTGTTGTACAGAGAAGCTCTAGATGTAGCCAGTTCCATCACAGTCTGGCCACCTCGTGGTGAGAGCCCCCTTTCTTTTTGAATGTTCAAACATCTGACTATTGTGCCCTAAATCTGCAAGGGAAAATCTGAGCTCCAATTTATGTCTCTTAAATTCCCTTCAGTAGGTTTTAAAGTGAAGGAAACACATAAACATAGCAAACATGGTGGCACTCAGACTAACCAGATTTTTTAAACATTATGTCTCTTAGCTACAACTACCCAAATCTACTTTGTGTCCCTGAAAGTATCTAAGGGGAAGTATTTTAGGACAAGCTCTTGTCATCTTTGCCATTATTCCTTGATGTCACACCATGACTCCTTGGAAGATGAGGTATTTGCCAGACACTGGTTATAACCACTGAGAATGTCAACTGATATGAGATTAAGAGGGAAACATAAAAGGCGCTCACTTCTTATTTAACTCTCTGAACTTCAGAAACATGATTTGGAGGCTCCACAGGCAGGACAGGGACCAAAATAGCTTTTGTATCTTTTCTCAGGGATGTGCCACAGTCCTGGACACAGCTGGAAATACACACCTTCACTGCCTGTCCCTATACTGAGGCTCTCTGATGTGTCAGCTATTGTTACCGGGATATGGAGATACCACAGTTTTCTTAGGAGTATTCTTGTCATCAGATGGGCTCCAGGAAATGTGCTGCAGTTGCAAAGGTCCTTGCAGAGGCCCTGACAATGTAAGATACACCCTCAAATCTCTGACCTGAGTACACAAGGTAGAAACCGTGCCCTTCTGCTTCCAAGTAACTCCCTGGGACTCATGCAAGGAGTTACCTTTTATCTCAGTAAAACAAGAAGAAAACACATAAACATAGCAAACAAGGTGGCACTCAGACTAACATAAGCCCTGAATTAGGACAGTTGTCTCCAAAGTGAGGAGGGGAAGGGCCTCATAAGACATGCCCATAGGCCTCATGAGGAGATGCTGAGTCCAGTGAATAGTGAAGATACAACAAAGGAATAGGATTTCTGATTGTTTTCCTTCAATTTTTGAGGAAAGATCTTAGATTAGGAGGTCAATAATGCAATCAATACAGTGAAGGCTGGGTCGTATTGCTGTCTATATTTACAGTTATAAAATGAAATTTTAACCCACCCATGATCAGAAAAAAAAGTGTGCATCAACACGGTAAAATCCAGGGACCACAAAAGTCATAATGCGTCCCCAGCAGAATCAAGTAAAATTCAACAAAATGTGACAGGGTCTCAAAAGGAATTTATAGAATGGAAGATATCATTTAAGAAGAAATATCTGCTGTGTGTCCTAAATATAAAAGGAAACCTGACCAATATTCACTGAAGAAAAAGTGAATGGTTTCCTGGGAGGTTTTGTGAGCAAAGATGGAGGGAGGGTTCCAAAAGGGAAAAGGAGACTTGAGTGCTAGTGGACAGATTCCTTGACCAGACTGTCCTGATGTTCCCAACAGTGTGAAGCTATCTCAAAATCAGTCAAAATATTCACTTATGTGTGTTTTATTTTCTGCCAATTATTTCATTTTAGAAAACTTAGGGAAATTAAGCTAAAACATTGATCAACAACATACACAATGGAATCTAAGAAAAAGACGACACAGTTCTACAATGCCTGGAAATGGGGAAAATGGATGGGGGAACTACAGTATTCCCCATCAGGTGTCAAATCTGATATGACCAGGGTTGCACTGGCTGCCTCATCACCTGAACTTCAGGTCAAAGAGCCTACAGCCATCCTATTCAACTTCTCAAGCTAAAGGAACTTCTTTTTCTATGGATACATTTTCCTAGGAACATCCTGCTGTGAATGATTCTGAGGGCAGAGAATAAGAGGCCTCTCACTCAAAGGGGTGCCAGTAGATTCATCTGGGCCTATACTAGTGGTGGCAGAAAAAGCCAGAGACTAGATGTGAGCAAAGCTACAGTGTGTTTGCCCTCCTGACAGATGGTAAAGGGGTTCTTGTCTTACTTCCCCATGAGCCTGGAGCACTGTGCGAGAACTGAGGCTACTGTCATAAGACTGACAGTGATAGTCAGCCTCATCCTCAGGCTGGAGCCCAGTGATGGTCAGTGAAGCAGAGTTGCCAGAATTGGAGCCAGAGAAGCGATCAGAGACCCCTGAGTTTTGTTTGCTATAATCATAGATGATGAGCTTAGGTGCTGATTCTGGGATCTGTTGGTACCACTGCACATAATAGCCACCAATATTGTTGCTGCTTCCAGTGCAGGAGATGGTGATTGTCTGTCCTAGAGTCCCAGACAGTGAGGGCCGCTGTGTCAGCACAGACTGGGCCCAGGACCCTGGAAGTGGGAGAGAGACAGAAAGGGTGAGTTTTGCCTAAAAACAAGAATAGAATCAGAACCTATATCAGAGGACTCCCAGACCCAATTTCTTCTCCATATCTTGTCACCTGTGAAATGAACAATAAATGTGAAGAGAAGAGAGGACCAGGCCATTGTGAAGGTCATCCTGAGCTCTGCCTTCTGTTCCTGATGCTGAGGGGAGTTTCCTCCAATCTCTCCTTTGCCCTCTTCATATTTTGAGAAGAGGGTCTATCCATGCAAATTATGTTCCTCTAGTTTTGCTTATTACACTTTGTACCTGGTTCACACTCCTGTAATAAAGTTGTCAAGTCAAGTATGTGTGCAGGGGTGGAGTTGGGTTGGCTCAGGGGTGTAGGAGGTCACAGCTGTGAGCCCTAACAAGAGAGCATCAGGCAGGGCCAGGTGGCTCAGTACAGTTCTGGTTCCTTCCTGATCCCTCTTAACTAATCTGCAGTGCCCTCTGTTGTCCAAGCCTATACACACCATAATGTGACATTCTGATAAGAACCCCTGAGTCAGTCTTGTATACTCATTGAATCTGTCTTTGTGGGGCCGAACAGTGAACCCTTTGTGTGGCCTCCCTATAACCTCAGTGTGGTTGTCTTGTTCTCCTTAGACTCCTCATGCAAATTGATGCATAGTTCACTTGACACTTCCCTGTACACGACTAAGATGGTGTCTTTGATATAAATTCTTCTCAGAACAGGATTAAGCAGGTAAACATAAAGTGTCTAGTTTTATTAGCTTGAAGGAAACCATCTAGTTTCTCCACAGCATAAAAACTTTGTTTCAGAGATCTTTTCACCTTGGACTTGGCAAGGAACTCTGTTGTGAAATCTTATAAGTTGCCATTGTGTGTATGTTTTCAAGTTTTCTCAGTTCACATGATTGTAACACTTATTTGCAGAAAGTGACGGAGGGTTGTGACTATCAGCCAGACACAGCCATATAGCACTTCAGCCACTATTGGCTACAGGGAATGCCACAGGGACTGGATACTCTGGAAGGACTCAGATTGCAAGACTCGTGAATGTTTACAGTCATGCATGAAAAATATGCTGTCTCCTATCCAGTGGCAAGGATGCAGGTGGTCTGGGCATAAATATCAGTCTTTTCGTTTTAATTACTTTATTTGTTTTAATTAGCTATGCATGACAATGAATGCATTCATGCACTTTGATATATCATACATAGATGGGATATAATTTCTCATTTTTCTGAGTGTACATGTTGTAGAATCATATTGGTCCTGCAGACACATATATACATACAGTAATAATGTCTGTCTCATTCTACTCTCTTTCCTATCACCTCATCCCTTCCTCTCCCTTCCCATCACTTCTCTTTACCTAATCTAAGGTAACGCTATTCTTCCCTAGTGTCCATTATTGTGAATTAGCATCCACATATTAGAGAAAATATTTGGCCTTTGTTTTTATGGGATTCATTTATTTTGCTTAGCATGATATTCTTCAACTTCAACCATTTATTGTCAAATATCATAATTTCATTCTTCTTTAAAACCGAGAAATATTCCATTGAGTACATATACCACACTTTCTTCATCTATTTATCTATTGAGGAACGCCTAGGTTGGTTCCATAGTCTAACTATTGTGAATTGAACTGCTATAAACATTGATATTTTTAGTATGTATTTGTTCAGTGTAATTCAGTGTATTTCCCAAGGGTCCGATGATTTCACTTGAGAATTTTTTTTTTAATTTTTAAGGACAAAATACCTTTATTTATTTATTTTTATGTTGTGCAGAGGATTGAACTAAGTGCCTCACATGTGCAAGACAGGCAGTCTACCACTGAAATGCAGCCAAAGCCCCACCACCTGAACATTTTTAAATATTTTTATTTCCATTTTTATTTTAATTTATTCTTATTAGTTATAGATGGCAGTAGAATGTATTTTTATATATTATACATGCATGGAGTGTAACTTCCCATTTTATGGTTGTACATAATATTGAATTACATTTTGCATATTCATACATGCAAACTGGAAAGTTATGTCTGATCCATTCATTACCTTTCCTATTCTCAATCCCCCTACCTTCCCTTCATTACCCTCTGTCTTACACAAAGTACTTCTATTCTTCCCTACACCCCTGCCCTTATTGTGAGTTAGTACGACATTTCAGAAAGAACATTCCCCCTTCATTTTTTGGAGGGATTGTCTTATTTCACATAGCATAATAGTCTCCAGTTCCATCCATTTGACAAATACCATAATTTTCTTTCTCATTATGGGTAATACTCCATTTTGTGTACATACCACATATTCTATATCCATTTATCTGTTTAAGGGCACCTAGGCTTTTCCCATAATTTAGATATTGTGAATTAAGTGGCTATAAACATTAATGTGACTGTGCCACTGTAGTATGCTGTTCTTAAGTCTTTTGGGTATGAATCAAGGAGTGGGATAACTGGGTCAAATGGTAGATCCATTCCAAGTTTTCTGAGGGATCTCCATACTGTTTCCAGAGCAGTTGCACCAACTTGCAGTTCCACCAGCAATGTATGAGTGTGCCTTTCCCCCATATCCTCACTAACATTGATTGTTGCTTGTATTCTTGATAACTGCGAATGTGACTGGAGTGAGAGAGAATTTCAGTGCAGATTTAATTTGAATTTCTCTAACTGCAAGAGATATTGAATTTTTTTAATAATTGTAATAATTTAAGATGCCAAGATAAGTAACAAGTGTTATTCTGGGGCCTAGAAACTTCCATACTAAGGGATGTAACTTATCCCATGTTACATTGTTATTGTTCACCTCCAACATAATTCATAATTAAATATAGAAAATATTAAAAATCAAGCAATTGTGTTTGTTTCTATGTGAATAGAAATTGTGTACAATGAAAGTGATAATAGAGAGATTGGAAATTATGTTATATTTTCTGATTAATAGATTATTTAAAAATACATTATACATGGAATGCACACATTTTCAAGTCATTCAAATTTATAAAAATTTAATATATTAAATTCTAATCAGTTTTCTCCTTTCTTCCTTCCTTCGTCCTTTCCTCTGTGAGGAATAGACAATTGTAGGTTCCCTTGATATTTTCTATAGTTTTAATAAAAATTTATTTTTCAACCTTCACATGGTTCTCTCAACTGGAATGATTGTTAATTTCCTGCAGATTTTCCCTTCCACAAGACAAGCTTCAATTGCCCTTAAATTCAGAAAGAGCAAGAGAAAAGATGTTCTCTACTCCATGGCAGATTAGGAAGTTTAATTCTCCTCTTCTTCATCAGTGTACGCAAATCAATCAGCACATACAGAGTATACTTTTGATTATTCTTTTCTCTAATTTTATCTCCAAACGTGAACCCAGAATATTTGAATCAAGCAACAGAAAACAAATTATATCAAATTTCTAAGGTTTCAAAAAGAAAATTGCCAATAGAAAATAAGCACATGATGGTGGAGCTGAAAACTGGTGCAACCATTTTGGAAAGCAGTATGAAGATTCTTTAGAAAACCTGGATTCAACCACCACTTAACACAGGTGTCCCACTTCTTGGTATATATCCAAAGGACTCTAAATCAGCATACTATAGTGAGAGAGCCACATCAATGTTTATAGTATCTCAATTCACAATAACCAAGTTATGGAACCAATACAGGTACCTTTCAACAGATGAATCAGTAAATATAATGTGGTATATATACACAATAAAATATTCACAGCCATAAAAAGAAATGAAATTATGGCATTTACAGGTAAATGGATTGAACTGGAGACTATTGTGCTATGTGCAACAAGACTGTCCCCTAAAATACCAAAGGCCAAATATTCTCTGTGATATGTGGATGATAACCCTGAACAAAGGAAAGTAGGAAGAAGTATTGAAGTTCATTGGATAGACAAAGGGGAATAAAGGAAAGGGAGGTGAGTTGAGATTAGAAAACACAGTAGCATGAATCAGACTTATATTTCCTTTGTTCATACATACATAAATGACCAGTGTAACTCCACATCATGTTTAACCACAAGAATAGGATCAAAAGTGTAATGGGTTGCATCCCATGTATGTATATGTCAAAGTATATGCTATTGTCATGGATATCTGAAAACAACAAATATAAAAAGAAAATAATCACATGAATTAATACTAAATCTCATCTATTATTAGAATGTGCATATTAAAGTAGCAATAACATGAGCTACACATTAATGGGATTGTTTAAATATTCCACAAACACATTGATGTGAAAATAAATGCATACCAAATATTCACTATGAATCAAGGTCCCTGAAGGTGATCCAGAAATCAAAATGAATGATGACTTATGCTCAATTTGCATGAGCTTACCCATTCAGTTAGAACACTCTGTGGATTACTGCATAAACCCATGCATACACTGATTATTCATAGGAAGAATAAACCATGTAGTGAGGATATTAGCCTATGATTACAATGCCTTTCTTCATTAATTTAAAAACAAATGCAGGATCTAAGGTTACCGAGATGGAGGATTTTAAATGTAAACTCTTCTTTTAACCAGGCTTGATATTATGACATAAGGAAAATAAACCAATTTTGTTGTTATGTTCTAAGGCTTTGGAATATTGAAATTAAGTTTAAAAATATTTTACACAGGGAAAGAAAACATATTTTTAAAACTTCAATTATACTGCTTCCACTTGGAGAAGAACGTCTGAATTCTCCTATTCACATAGATACTTTAAATGGCCTATGATTAAGGAGTTAAAAAAAATGGCAAGTAAAAGACAAAATGAAACAAGACCTTGCAGGTCAATTTGCAGAGAGATCAGGTATGTTTACATGCTTAACTCAATAATCCTCTTTGAAGAAAGTGAATTTACATAATTTATTTATTTTTTAAGAGAGAGAGAGAGAGAGAGAGAGAGAGAGAGAGAGAGAAATTTTCAATATTTATTTTTGGTCACAACATCTTCATTTGTAATGTGGTGCTGAGGATCGAACCCGGGCTGCACGCATGCCAGGCAAGCGTGCTACCACTTGAGCCACATCCTCAGCCCGAATTTACATAATTTAGTGTCTAATTTGCAATTTCAAAATCTGAGGCTGATGGATAGACACTGATCAATGATGAAATTTATTATATATGCATAATTATGCAAATTTTGTAATTTGAATAAAATGTTATGTACTAAGATATACTGATATTATGGATTACCATCTTGATGAGTTGCTACTTCTGTGCTTTACTTACTTTACTGGTGATAATATACAATTTTATTATTTTTAGTATTAATATAAATTTTTGTGATTGTTTTTGGTTTTGTTTTTACAGTTTCAATGAGCATTGTATAATGGGAGTGAATTATGGTGTGCCACTAATGTAAAACAAAATCTGATGTCTTATTTTATAAACAGTGAGGTTCTTAACTACCATAGTAAAGTGACATAAACCTGACACCTCTACAGATGAGTGTTTTTACCCACTTGCTCACCTGGCTGTTTCACTGTCACACTAATTTCATATACAGGACATTAATAATTGGCCTTGTCCTCAAACTGGAGCCCAGAGTTTTATAAATAATTTTATTGGTTGAGAAATCTTTGTATCCAGAAATTCAACTTGGGAATTCAGACCCCAGGTGTTTGAGTCTGAGGAGGAGTGCTCAGATACAAGTCTTGCTAGTACCCCTCCCATAGTTTATTCTACCACTGCTCAGAGTGCTGGTGACTCTGGGTGTTGACCCTGGGATGCAGGGAAGGGGAGTGGCCATGTTGGCATAGGCAAAGAGACAGAATCTACAAGCATAGACCCATCACAATGAAAGCAGAGGCAGGGGTCACTGGCTAGGGTATTCTTCAAGGCAGAGGGTCATGACTAAGGTCAGTAGTCTGCTGTGGGACTCTGAGGCCTGTACCTACTTCTGCATTGACAGAGGAACAGAGGTATGAAAGGAGTCCAGGCCATGGTATACACAGCCCGTTCTTAGGCCTCACTTTGATAGATCCACTAACCCAAGCCTCTCTTATTCCAGCTCCATTGGCCTCCCAGAGTTGGAGCTGCTCATGCAATGCACCCATACCCCTGTTTCTAGCCTATGTGTACTCACAGTGTCTGGGTCCCTGACCCAGGGAGGGTGGCATGATGAACTAGCTTATTTAATACATGGGGCTTAGGAGGAAATGACTGCAAGGACCACACTAATGTTCATATTATGGAAATCTAGCCATTTTGAACATTGTTTAGGTTCATAAGGTGATATCTCTATTGACCTGAACATATTTAACCAGGACTGTGCCCATTTTAATGTCTAATTTTACAGCATCTGCTTTGGGGAAATTGTAAAACAAAATTGGGAGAAATATATAGAGCAGAGGGCATTTGTTGGTGAATGGTGAAAGATGAGAACAGAAGAAATAGGAAAGAGATGAAATGTCAAGAGAGGTGTTACACAATGAACATCAAGTGGGAAAGAATCATCTAGTCCATAGAACAAGATGAAGAAAAGGCAACACTTGTGTTCAGATTCACACAGGGAGTCCAGGTGGAAAAGTGGATAAGAGTGGATTTTGTTGTACATTTGGCACAATGTTACCATGGTATGAAAAGTTGGAAAATATTTAGCAATTTTAGAGATGAACAGTGCTGCAGGGATTTATCTCTCTCCCATAGCAATAACAATAAATTAACCACTAGTATAAAACCTGAGTCAATTATTTCTTCCTTCACTCGTCTATTCTTTAACAATAAATGAGATGTTTCACATGAATCAGACACTAGAGATATATAGAGAATTCAAGGAGTGGTCCCAGGTTGGGAGCAGCAGAAGTCAGGCACAGGAGCATATGGGATTGCCCAAAAAGATATTCCAGGCCTGAGGACCTCCTCCTTATACAGAGTAGGGAAAGAGTTTATCTCTGTAGTTGCAGGGCCTCCAGATAGAAAAAACTCAGATTTAACTTCATTTGGTTCAGGTATAGGAGTACAATGAGAGTAATAGGCACAAACCCTGTCCTGAGAGTGAATGCATCATCAAAGCTTATTGTTGCAGCCCAGGAAGCACCCTTAACACATTTTACAGGGGATCCTATAGGAAAACCACATTTCACGTCAGGCCTCTGTCCTTGGCTGACTCCAGGAAATTCTGACATCTGGGTCAACTAGTGCAGGTTCTTTCTGTGGGAACTTGTGGGCACCCAGATTTCAGAAGCCACTGAGCCTACAGAAGAGACGCATATAACACTGGAGACCCTGAAAGGACTCAGACTCCAGGACTCATGAATGTTTTCAGTCATGGATGAAAATGCATTGTTCTAGTCACTGTGATATATGCAAGTAGTGTGGGCATGAATATCAGTTTTTCTTTATATTTGTTCAACATGATTTAGTGTATCTTACAAGGGTCTCATGTTTCCAGCTGAAGAATTAAATCATATTCTAAATTCTTTTAAACTTGTTACTTTACTTTTTATTTGTTCTAATTAGTTATAGATGACAATATAATGTATTTTCACATATTATACATTTATGAAGTGTAACTTCCCATTCTTCTGGTTGTGCAGGATATATTATTACATTGGTCATGTATTCATAAATACACATAGGAAACTATGTCCAATTCATTCTACTATCTTTCCTATTTCTATTCCTCATCCCTTTTCTTCATTCCCTTTATCTACTCTGAAGTATCTTTATTATTCCTCACCCGTTACCCTTATTTTGAGTTAGCATTCACATATCAGAGGAACATTCAGCCTTTCTGTTTTTAGGATTGGTTCATTTCACTTAAGATGATAGTGACCAGTTTCATCCATTTATCCATAAATGCCAAAATCTCCTTCACTTTTTGGTGAATAATATTCAATTGTGTATATATACACCACATTTTCTTTATCCATTTATCTGTTTTAGGACACATACGCTGTTTCCATAGTTTATATATTGTGAATTGAACTGCTATAAACATTGATATGGCGGCATAATGACAGCATACTTATTTTAAGATCTTAGGGTATAAACCAAGGAGTAGAATAGCCAGGTCAAATGGTGGTTCCATTCCAAGTTTTTGAGGAATCTCCATACATTTTCCAGAGTAGTTGCACCAATTTGCAATTCCACCAGCAATGTATGTATCTTCTCCCCACATCATCATAAACATTGATTCTTGCCTGTATTCTTGCATCATCAAAGCTTGCCATTATGACTTGAGTGAGATGAAATCTCAGTGTAGTTTTAATTTTAATTTCTCTAACTACTGGAGATGTTGAATATTTTTTCATAATTTTGACAGTTCCATATCCCAACATAGGCAATAAGTGCCATTCTACAGCCTAGAAACTTCCATACTTAGGAATGTAACTCATTGCACAGTATAGGTTGCTACTTTTCAACTCCAGCACAATTTGTAATTAAATATAGACCAGGATAAAATCAAGCAGTTATGTTTATTTCTGTGATAAGATAAATTGTGTATATTGCTTAATATATATTTTTTTATATTTTGGAAAGCAATAGTATAGAAATTTTCAAAAAAACTTACATTTTCTGATTAACAGATAATTATAAAATAAATTATACTAGACTGTGTGCATTATGAAGTCATTAAAATTTATAAGATTTTAATATATTAAATTATAATCATTATTTCTTCCTTTATTTCTTCATTCCTTTCTTCCTTATTTCTTCTACCAGTGAGGAATAGGCAATGTATGTCCTTTTGTGTTTTTTTGTAGGTTTAATGAAAATTGATTTTCCACCTTCATGTAGTTTTCTTAAGTGAAATGACTGTTTATTTCCTGCAGATTCTCTTTTTTCCACAGGTCAAGCTCCACTTGCCCTTCTATTCAGAAAAGAATAAGGCAAAAAAAAAAAGAGTAAAAAAAATTCTTCTCTACTCCATTGCAGATCAGAAAACATTATTATCCTCTTCTTCATAAGTGAACCCAAATCCACCAGCACATATAGAGTTTTCTTTTGATTACCATTTCTCTAATTTTATCTCCAAAAATTAACCCAAAATACTTGAACCCTTTTTTATTGATTGTATTTTTTTAAATACATGACAGTGGAATACGTTGCAATTCTTATTACACATATACAGCACAATTTTTCATATCTTTGTATATATAGTATGTTCATGCCAATTCATGCCTGTACACATGTATTCTTTTTGCAATACAATTCTTATTTCACATATATGACACAATTTTTCATATCTCTGTATATAAAGTATGTTGATCCCAATTTGAGTCTTCATACATGTACTTTGGATAATGATGTCCATCACATTCCACTATCCTTACTAAAACCCTGCCCCCTCCTTTTTCCTCCCACCCCACTTCCCTAGCTACATTTCATCGAATCCTCCCATGCTCCCCCTCCCTATCCCGCTATGAGTCAGCCTCCTTATATCAGAGAAAATATTTGGCATTTGTTTTCATGGGGTTGGCTAACTTCACTTAGCATTATCTTCTCCAACACTATACATTTACCTACAATGCCATGATTTTATCCTCTTTTGTTGCTGAGTAAAATTCCATTGTGTATATATGATACATATTGTTATTCATTCATCCACTGATGAATTTGCTGCTGTAAACATTGATGTAGCTGTGTCCCTATAGTATGCTGTTTTTAAGTCTTTTGGATATAGCCTGAGGAGAGGGATAGCTAGGTCAAATGAAGGTTCCATTCCTAGATTTCCAAGGAATTTCCATATTGTTTTCCATATTGGCTGCACCAATTTGCAGTCCCACTAGCAATGTATGAGTGTACTTTTTTCCCACATCCTCGCCAACAATTATTGTTGTTTGTCTTCATAATAGCTCCCATTCTGACTGGAGTGATATAATATCTTAGAGTAGTTTTTATTTGCATTTCTCTGATTGCTAGTGATGATGAGCATTTTTTCACATGTTTGTTGATTGATTTTATATCCTCTTCTGAGAAGTGTCTGCTCATGTCCTTGGCCATTTGTTGATTGAGTTATTTGTTTTTTAGGTGTTTAGCTTTTTGAGTTCTTTATATACCCTAGAGATCAGTGCTTTATCAGATGTGTGAGGGGTAAAAATTTGCTCCCAGGATGTAGGCTCTCTGTTCACCTCACAGATTGTTTCTTTTGCTAAGAAGTTTGATTCCATCTCATTTATTGATTCTTGGTTTTAATTCTTGCACTATAGGAGTCTTATTAAGGAAGTTGGGGGTCTAATCCCACATGATGAAGATTAGGGCCTGCTTTTTCTTCTATTAGACACAGAGTCTTTGGTTTAATTTCTAGGTCCTTGATCCATTTTGAGTTAAGTTTTGTGCATGGTGAGATATAGGGGGGTTAATTTTATTTTGTTGCATATAGATTTCCTTTAGACATAGCAACATGAAAAAATCTGTATTGCAGATAGAAAATAAGTACAAAAAGAAAATGCCAAATGTTCTCTCTGATATGGGTTGCTAACCCATAGGAAGGGATACTAAGTGGGGTAAGTGTAGAAGTTCATTGTATTAGAAATAGGGGAATGAAGGGAAAGGAGGTAATAAGAATAGGAAAGACAGCAGAATGATTTGGACATTAATAAAGGACCACTATAGCTCCACATCATGTTCAACCACAAGAATGGGATCAAAATGTAATGGGTTGTAACCCATATATGAAAAATATGCTTTACTGTAATGTATATCTAAAAACAACTAATAAAAACAATGAGCACATGAAACAACACTAAATCTCATCTGTCTGTGTATATAATAAAGTAGCAATGAAATGTGCTACACAGATATGGGATGGTTTAAATATTCCACAATGGCATTGAAGTGAAAATAAATGTATTACACCAAAACTGTATATTCACTGTGAAATCCAGATGCCCTAACGTAATATGTAAATCAAAAGGAATAATGACATATGCTCAGCTAGCATGAGCTCACCCATTCTCTAAGGCCAAAAATTAAGAAGTTTAAAAAGCAAATAGAAAGAAAAATGAAATCAGCTCTTACATGTCAATCTGCAGAGACAACAGGAATATTTACATGTATAACTCAATAATACTATTTTAAAGATAATGCAGTTACAGAATTCAGTGTATAATTTGAAATTACAGTTTCTAGATCCTGATGGGTAGAGATACTGGCCACTACTACAATTATATTACATATATAATTATGCATAATTTATAATTCAAATAAACTATTATTGTATATTGACATTATGATACTATGGGATAGCACCTTCATGGGATTCAACTTCTGTGAATATTCAACTTCTGTGCCATACCTTCTTTACTGATGATAATTGAAAACTTTATTATTTTTAGGATTAATATAAATTGTTGAGACTTTTTTGTTTTGCATTTTGAAGTTCCTCTGAGCATTATGTAATGGGAGAGAATTATGGCATGTCACTAATGTAAACAGAATCTGATGTGTTATTTTATAAACAGTGAGGTTCTTGACCACCACAGTAAAATGACATAAACTTGGAACCTCTACAAATGAGATACGTGTCCCACTACCTAATATGGTTGTTTTCTAGTCATAGTATTAATTTCATATCCAGGAGAGTAATAATTGTTCTCGTCCTCAGACTGGAAGCCAGGGATTTACAAATACTCTGCATTGGTTGAGACATCTTATATCCAGAAACTCAATTGAGGAACCAAAGCCCCAGCTGATTGTCTGAGTCTGACTCAGATACAAGTATGAGTAGTGCTCAGATACAAGTCCTGCCAATACCACTACAGGTATTATATTTTACCAACAGTAGATCTCTCTTAAGAGTGCAGGTGAGTCTGGTTGTTGATCCTAGAGATGCAGAGCAAGGGAGTGGCTGTGTCAGCACAGGCAAAGAGAGGGAACCTGCAAGCACAGATCCATCACAGTGAAAGGTAGAGGCAGGGGATCAGTGACTTGAGTATTTGAGGCAGAGGGTAATGACTCAGGCTAAGGGCCTGCCCTTGGTCTCTGAGGCCTATACGTACCTGAGCATTGAGAGAATACTGGAAGGAGGAAAAGAGTTCAGGCCATGGTAGACATAGCTCCTTCTTAGTCCTCACTCTAAAAGCTCCACTGCCCTAGACCTCTTATACCAGCTCCATTGGTCTCCCAGAGTTGGGGCTGCTCATGCAATGTCCCTATTTCCTGTTTCTTCCCCATGTGTAC
Organism: Urocitellus parryii; assembly: GCF_045843805.1. Lineage (NCBI taxonomy): Eukaryota > Metazoa > Chordata > Mammalia > Rodentia > Sciuridae > Urocitellus > Urocitellus parryii. The sequence goes on along the minus strand of NC_135533.1, from coordinate 118,588,931 downwards.
TCACAGTGTCTGGGTCCCTGACCCAGGGAGGGTGGCATGATGAACTAGCTCACTTAGTAATTGAAGTTTAGGGTAAAAAAACTCTGGGGCCACACCAATGTCCAAGTGCATTAACTCTGCTCATCTTTGCATCAGTTTGTTTTCCTAAAATGACTGCTGCATTGAATGAAACATGTTTAATGTGGACCGTGCACATCATTAATGTCTTGTATTAGAGCATCAGCTCTGGGGAAATTATGTGACAAAATGGGCACAAAGAGTACTGGCAGGAGGATTCGTGGGTATGTGTGGTAAGATGAGAGCAGAAGAAACAGAAAGGAGGTGAAATGTCAAGTGCCTGTTACTGTGACTCCTGGGTCCAATGAACCTCATGTGGGAGAGCAGCAGGTAGTCCATAGAACAAGATGTGGGAAATACAATACCTGTTTTCAGATTCACAACGGAGATGCCAGGTGGAAGAAAAGGATGAAGGGAATTTTTTGTAAATATGTCAAAAAATTACATATTTGTACATATGTCAAAAATTATTTAGAAAGTTCAGAAACAAACACTGCTTCAGGAGTTTATTCCCCTCAAATAGGAATAATGTTAAAGTTAAATTAACACCTAATATGGGAATTAGATGAGTCTTTCATTTCTTCTTCCAGTCATTTATTCTTTGAGAATAAATAAGGTATTTCACATGCATCAGACACTACAGATACCTAGAGACTTCAAGTAGTGGTCCCAGGTTATGGGAACAGCAGGAGTCAGGCACATGGGGAGAGGAGATGGCCCAAAATGACACTCCAGGCCTGAGGAACATTTTCCTCATGCAAGTTAGGGAAGAGAGGTATCTCAGTGGTTGCAGGACCTACAGATAGCAAGGGCTCAAAAGCTTTGAAAGAACTCAACTTCAACTTCATGTTGAGTTCATATAGGGGGTTACAGAGAAGGGAATAGGCACAGCCCCTGTCCTGAAGTTGAATGCATCACCAAAGCTGGTTGGAGCACCCAGGAAGTACCCATCACATGTGTTACAGGGAATCTTACATGGAAAGAAAATTTGATGTCAGGCCTCTGCTCTTAGCCAGCTGCAGGCAATGCTAACTTCTGGGGTAACTAATCCAGGATCCTCCTGTGGGAACTAGTGTCCCTCTGATGGGAACCCAGGTTCCAGGATCCACTCAGCCAGGAGAGACTCTATTCCCTGCCTGTGGTCAGAGGATCATCCTGTCCAATCCTTTCTTCCCCTCCTCCTGTCACAGGTGTCAGAACTGTGATCTGAAGGTGTCTATCTATTCTCCTCTAGCTTTTTTCTATTTGTCTCCTCCTAAATCATTATCTTATCTAACATTTGCATCTGCTATTCACAGTCATTAAACTAAAAAAAAAAAAAGGCAGTTTAGAGAGAAATGTAATTTAAGGGAAAAATGGGGAAAACGTGTTCTTGTTTGGTTGATTGATATAAATTTGTAAAACTTCACCATAAGATTTTTTATAAAATTAATAATCCAAAAATAACTTACATATATGTATGAGTACATTTAAATGTAGGTAGTATATTTACTTATCAGATCTGCCATACAATCATATATATGTGAGCACACACAGAATGAGAAAAAGAAAATAAAAGAAAGAGCAATTATTCTTACATATAATAGGTATTACTCTATTTCTTTCTAGATACCACCTTCTACATGAGTTAATTTAGAATAAGTAAATACATCTCAAAGACCATTATTATATAGACCACATCTCAAGTGGGCCCTGAAATAGAATATATTATTTTATGATTTCCTATTATCACTTCGTGTTTACCCAGCAACTGAAGACATTGAAGGAATCATGTGCTCTACTCTTCCATTGATGCAGCCACAGATCAGGATGACAAATCAGCATCCACAGAGAACACATACCTCCTTCTGACCTGTTTCTCCAATAATTCATTTTGCACACCAGCTAACTTTAGGGCTACATGGAAATGCCACAGACTCCAGCTGATGTAATCTCTACAAGGAGAGAAAACTTTCAGGTTTGCCAGGAGGTTATATGTTTTGAAGACTGATTTAGAGCTCCACCAAATTACATTTTGCAAACTAGCAAATGCATTGGAGAAACTGGTTTGTGAGTCTGCATTGTGGTGGGATTAATTTCCATTCATACTTATGTGAACTTTTTAGCAGTTACATTATTTATTTAAACCACAAAAAGTTGAATTTTCAAAGGTTAATAAGAGCAACATAAGATAGCATTAATAAACACATCAGGAACATAACCTATATAGAGTTTCCTTTTTCTCATTGTGTATTACCTCAACATAATAGTTTATAATATTATTTTCTATGGATAAAGCAAAAAACTAACTCATAATGAATTTTCACACATATCTCCTTTACCTGTTTGGTCAGCATTGAGTACAACAGGGTCTGTTCATGTCCAGGTATAATCTTCAGTCCTACACTTTTGTGTCCTTCTTCAGAAGAGTCAGCCCAGCAGATGATAGAAGAATGTTTGGAAGTCAGACTTCTATGGAAGTTTCTAGTAATGCATATACTAGATATTCCTGTGATCCACTAAAATATACAGATATTCATATGGCCCACTGAAATATTCAGATATTCATATGACCCACTGAAATTATGCTTACAAAGAACTTTTGCAGATATACATCCCATGTTGTGGCTGACATTTGAAATTAGATCATTGTACCTTGCAATGACTTGATTTTTTTTATAAAGTTGGAGAGAAAGTTTTTTTTTTTTTTTAGAGAGAGAGAGAGAGAGAGAGAGAGAAGTTTTTAAATATTTATTTTTTAGTTTTCAGCGGACACAACATCTTTGTATGTGGTGCTGAGAATCGAACCCGGGCCACATGCATGCTAGGCAAGCGCACTACCACTTGAGCCACATCCCCAGCCCAGACGTGATATGTTTATATGGAAATAATTTAGACATGAATGGTGATTCTGACTGCATATTAATCATAAATCACCACAACTAAATTAATAACATAATTAGAAAAGCAAAATTGTATTATTTTTAATCATAAAAAATATAAAAGCATTTTGCTGTTATACTTTAAAAGCAAAGTAAGCAATCATTTTATCTCCATAATCAAATCATTGTATGAGAAAAGTCTAACCATCATTTGATAGTATTTTGAGTGAGAAGAGTCTTTAAGGTAGGGGAGGATTCTCTGAATCTTCCTGATGGTTACATATTTGGAGATGAGCTCCTCTGTTCCTCCTCCCAACCAAAGAGGGAGAATAGAAACTTAGTGTAGGAGGAGGTACACTGAGAACTGAGACAGGGTGAGGCACATGGCATGATCCACTGGTAGGACAAGGAGTCATGCAGCAGCAGCATCTTCCCATGAAAAGTGTTAAACATTTTCACCCTCTCAATCTCCTTCCACCCTGTAAAGTATAAGACATTCTGAGCACATGAAGAGGTTTTGGTTTTAATTCCCCATGGGTTTAGGTCACTTTGTGGATATCACTACCCATATAGAGTGAGCAGTAATAATCAGCCTCATCAGTCAGAGCCCCTGTGATGGTGTGGGCAGCTTTGTTTCCAAGGATGGAACCAGAGAATCCATCAGGGACTCCAGAGGGGCGGTTGTTTGTGCTATAGATAAGTGGGCGAGGAGCAAGTCCTGGATTCTGCTGGTACCAGCCTGGGTAGTGACCTGTAGAGACTGACCCAGATCTATGCCCACAGGTGAGTGTCACCGTTCCACCTGGAGACACAGAGAGTGAGGGCTCCTGGATCACAGTCGTCTGACAATCCACCACTAAAAGCAATAAGAAAGACAGTTGTTAAGAGAGGTCCTCCTAAAACAGTGCTTTTATGTAGGCACCCCAGAATGCAGTTACCCTCCCCTGACCTGAACCATAAGAGAGGAACACCAGTAGAACCATCGTCCAGGCCATGGTGGGGATCTTCACAAGCACTTAGTGTCCTCAAACTCCTCACTTTGAGTTTGGCATTTTAAGGCCTCTTCAGACTCAGGTTTTTCATGCAAATCAACTTCCTTTATCTTTCTGCCCCAGTGTTCAACCTGGTATCCCCTAGAGGAGATCATGAAAAGAGCAGGTGCTGGGGACTCCCACATAGACCAGTGACTGAGACACGTGAGTCTTAGTTGATGCCTTTCATAAAATCAGCTTCATCACACTTCTTCAATCCAGGCACAAATTTCATCTTTTGAAAGTCAGAGATAGAGTAAAAACCAGGGTGAATTCTCCATGTCTACCTAGTTCATTTATTTTATCATACACCCAGGCCTTCCTGGTGAACATTTCTTTCTTCTCAAATAAATGAGTCTTGTTCCCCTTGAGTTAACTCTCAGGCCCTTTTTCTTCAGCATAGATTCAATTTTGACACTCCAGAGCCAGGATTATGGGAATCTCCATAGCCAGGTCCAGAGAGTTAGGGGTCTCCACTAACTGAGTATAGAAACTGTCTCAAGCAGCCTCAGTAGAACCCCAGGTTGAGATTACAGACACCCACAGCAGCAGCACAAAGTATGGGAAGCCATCTTCCTCCACCCTAAGATGTCATCAGTTATATGGCTTTAGCACAGATGTAACTACAGAATTTGAGATAAAGTATGAGATTCTTCCCAGCATAAAAAATAAGAAAAAAATAAAACCATGTTCAACATACTTGAAAACAAAATTTAAGAATATTTATGATCAAATTAATGTGAACATCTCTACCATTTTAAGACACTTCCACTTTTTTTAGTTTTTTGAGTATTTTTTATTGTGGAAAATATATATAACATAAAATGAAATTAAAATTGTGGTGCAGCCATCACCACTATACATTTCCAGAATATTTTCATCATCTTAAACAGCAGCTCTGTATCCATTAAATAAAAACCCCTATTTTTCACTTCTTCCAGCTCCTGGTAACCACTATTACACTTCCTGTGTTTGTGAAGTTGCCTACTCTAGGTATCTCATTTAATAGATTCATACAATATTTATCCTTTTGTTTCTGTTTTATTTTATTTTGCATAATGCTTTCAAGATTCATCATGTTGCAGAATTCATCATGTGGCAGAATTTTACTCCTTTTTATATGATATACATTTTCTCTATCCATTCTTCTGTTGATAGACATTGGGGCTGTTACCACCTTTTAGCTGCTATGCATAATAGCACTATTCATTTATTTATATGCTGTGCTGAGAATCCAACCCAGTGCCTCACACATGCTAGGCAAGGCACTCTACCACTGAGCACAACTGCAGCCCCATATTTTGCATAGTAGCACTAGGAATATAGGTGTGCCAGTATCTATTTGAGTTGCTGCTTTCAGTTCTTTTGAGATTTACCTGTAAGTGGAATTGCCCCCCTCTCTTTGGTGGATCATAAGGTGTTTGTTTGTTTGTTTGTTTGTTTGTTTGTTTTGAGGAACTGTCATACTCTTTTCTACGATGGCTACACCAATTTACATTCCCATTAGCAGTTTATGAAGGCTACAATTTCTCCATACCCTTACCAGTACTGTTATTTTCCATTTTTCTGATAATAGACTTCTTAATATATGTGTAGTGGTATCTAAGTGGTTGATTTGCATTTTCCTAATAGCTAATGTTGTGTGAGTATTTTTTTTCATGTGTTATGGACCATTTGAATATCTTTTTTAGAGAAATGTCTATTCCATTTTTAAAATTGGGTTTTTATTGTTCTTTTTATATTCTGGATATTAATCTTTTATCAGATTTTATGTGAAAATATCACCTCCCATTCTGTGGTTTATGTGTTCACTCTACTGCTTGTTTTTGATACACAGAAGTTTTTAATATTAATGCAGCTCAGGTTGCCTATTTTTTTCTTTAATTACTATATACAGGAAATCATTGATAAATTCAATGTCATGAAGCTTTTTGCCTCTGTTTTTTTGTCAGAGTTTTATAATTTCAGCCCATTATAAACAAAGGTCTTTAGGCCATTTTTTATGTAGCATTAGGTAAGTGTCCAGCTTCCTTCTTTTGAATGTGGATATCCAGTTTCCCCAGCACCATTTCTTGAAAACACTGTCCTTTCCCTGTTTAATGGTCTTGTAAGACACTTCCACTTTTGAAGAAGATTAGAAATAATAAATGAGGATACTTGGGGAGTTCAGAATGAAACTGCTTCAATTCCCTTTTGAAGTACGATTTTCTTTTTTAAAATGGTGGTCATAACTTCAAACTAAAATAGAATTTCTAAATTGCTCATAATTATTTTATTATACTTTAATTGTTATTATTTTTCCTTCCAAATCATTTATGGTTTTTTTGTGTGTTTTAAGAGATCTACTCATATTAGATATAATGCTTCACATTAAATTTGGTTATGGCCAGTAGTCAAAAGGATCTGATAGAGTGTCCATACACAGATTTATTTACGTGTGTTTGTAATGCAAAGATAAAGAGGAAGATCTGAAAGTTTAGTGACAAAGAAAGAGAAATGCTACTTTTAATACATAAAAACCTTAATATTATTAGTTTTTATGAGTTACATTAAAACTCACTGAAAGAAAATTACAAATTATTCAGATGCAATGTAAAACCAGGAAAAACAATGGGTTAATGTATTTATCACATATTTAAATACAGATGAATTAGGAAATCACAGTGACCAGCAAATAATCATAACTTCTACAGTGAGCACTGTCTGCCTCTGTAATTCTCTCAGTCATTCTCATAGAAACATGAATAAATAGTTTTCTCCTGTGTTGTCCACTTGGCGGTAAGGAGCCAGAGGTAAAATAAGGACTAGGAAACCTGGGAACAAAGAAGATTCAGGGGTATCAGGAGCTCATGTCAGCAAACCAAAAGCATCTCCCTTGTGTGTACAGGTGATACTGCTTGATTCAGGTAAGTGTTTAATTTGGGCTGTGCATTTTATCCCTGAAGGACCATACTGATATATGCTGCAACTATGGGAATCCACAGTGTATAGATTAGTCCCATTGAAGTCCAATTGAGGTAAGTTCTGTGACTTCATTTTTTACCCTACAGTGGCTCAAGTCCAACTTCTGAGACCTTAGAGGCTATCTCCCTGATTATGACGTTTGACATTTTCTCATAACTCTTATATCTGCTGACCCTTCAAAGTTCATGTTTAGCATCCTTCATAGACTTCACATATACACTAATAATAATAATAATAATAATAATAATAATACTATCATCCTATTTTTAGTCCAAATCTTTCCTAATGGTCGATAAGTCTTTCTCAGTCCAATATGAATTCCACTTACTAACATACTGCTAAACTGTGGGTACATTTTGAGTATCTGCCAAAAGTCTATACATATAGGCTTCTTCTCAGGGTAGTAGTACCAGAAGGTACTATCTGATGATAGTACATTGTGAGAGGGGGTAGGGCCTTGTAGGAAAGCCTTAGTTTATTGGAGGTATGTTCACAAATTTGGTGGTTATATAACACCCTGTTTCTTCCCTCCCCAATAAATGTCCTGGCTTAAGATGCGAGCATTCACCTTTGCTCACTCTTCCCCATCTTATCATATGTTTTCCAGTGTCTAAAACACATTTGGCTACCCATGCCAAGCTTAAACTTCCAAATCCATGAATCAAAATAAACCTCTCTTTACTTTATATAAACCATTTGTTGTCTATGTTGTTTTATTAAAACCAAGTCAATTAATACTCATAAGGTGAATTTTTTGCATTTTTCTCCATAAATTAAATGGGCTCTAATTTCCTATTTTCATTATTGAGATCTACTCTTGTCTGATTTCTTCTTATTTTCTCTCCAGACACTCTTCTTGTTTGCTTCTTTATCTAAATTTTATCCTGCTCTGTGACTATTTTTCCATTCTGCCTGGACAGCAGGCCTAAACGATCACTCAAACAGGATGGAAAGATGAAATAGGACGCAAAGGTGTAGGTCAAATCCTAATGCTCATGTGGCTTCTGGGAACCCAGATGCAGGAAAGTCACACTTTGCTCAGGACACCTTCTGCACAGGGATGTAAAGCCTTTTTGGTTTGGTCCTGTCATGAGTAGTTCAACATGTCCCCCTGCTGGTCTCTGGTCCTAGGTCTTCAACCTTCTCATAACCTAGCAAGAGCAAATGAACCTTTTTTATTTTATTTCCCTGCAAGTAAAACAACCTTGGTTTTTGTGCTGAGAACTTTTGTTTTTCAGTTTCTAATGGTCTCCAGAACTCTAAATACACTATTTATGGTACCACATATTTCAGAATTACCTGTTATATATTTGGCTATGCTTCAGCCAGGTATCTTTGGTTTTTCCCAGTGTATGAAATGTTTGAAAAATGTTTAAAGGCTAACGTTCAGGAGGGGTCATAACTATAGTAATTCTGTCTTTGCTGCTCTTAGAGGTTCTCATAATGTCAGGTTGCACCTTTTCTCAGAGTCTCCTTTTGTGTTCTCGCT